>NC_052047.1:127206867-128598146 GCF_903992535.2 Arvicola amphibius
CTCCTTCTGCTCCTCATCAGGACCCTTGGGAGCTCAGTCCGGTGCTCCAATGTGGGGCTCTGTCATTTCTTCATCTATCGTCAGGTGGAGGTTCTATGGTGATATGCAAGAAATTCATCAGTATGGCTATAGGAACTGGCCTTTTCAGGCTCCCTCTCCTCAGCTGCCCAAGGAACTAACTGGGGGCGTCTCCCTGGAAACCTGGGAACCCCTCTAGGGTCAAGTCTCTTGACAACCCTCAGGTAGCTCCTTAAATTAAGATATTTGCTTCCCTGCTCCCATATCCACCCTTCCTATATCCCAAGGACCCCATTCCTCCGAGCTCCCCCCGTTCTCCCCTTCACACTTTTCTCTCCCCATCTTCCCTTGGCCCAGTCTTGCCCAACCCTCAAGTTCCCAATTTTGCCTGGCGATCGTGTCTACTTCCAATATCCAGGAGGATAATTCTTTACAGACCTCGAAAGAACAAAACTCAAATTCATATGGAAAAACAAAAAATCCAGGATAGCCAAACCAATCCCGTACAATAAAGAAACTTATGAAGGCATCACTATCCTTGACTTCAAACTCTTCTATAGAGCTACAGTACTAACAACAGCCTGGCATTAAAACAGACAGGAGGACCAATGGAATTGAATTGAAGTCCCAGATATCAATCCACACAGCTACAAACACCTGATTTTTGACAAAGAAGCTAAAAATAATAAATGGAAAAAAGAAAGCATATTAAACAAATGATGCTGGCATAACTGGATATCAACATGTAGAAGATGACAGATAGATCCATATCTATCACCATGCACAAAACTCAAGTCCAAATAAATCAAAGACTTCAACATACAGCCAGACACATTGAGCCTTACAGAAGAGAAAGTGGGAAGTACACTTGAATGAATTGGCACAGGAGACCACATCCTAATAATAACCCCAGTAATACAGACACTGAGAGAAACAAATAATAAATGGGACCTCCTGAAACTGAGAAGTTTCTGTAAAGCAAAGGGCACAGTCAACAAGACAAAACAGAAGCTTACAGAATGGGAAAATACCTTCAACAACCCCACATCAGACAGAGGTCTGATTTCCAAAATATACAAAGAACTCAAGAAATTGGACACCATAGGAACACATAATCCAATAAAAAATGGAGTACAGACCTAAACAGAGAACTTTCAACAGATAAATCTCAAATGGCTGAAAGTCACTTAAGGAAATGTTCAACATCCTTAGCCATCACAGAAATGCAAATCAAAACAACTCTGAGATTCCATCTCACACCTGTAAGAATGGCCAAGATCAAGAACAACACCGATGACAGCTTATGCGGGAGAGGATGTGTGGTAAGGGGACACTCCTGCACTGCTGGTGGCCGTGCACACTGGTACAATGGCATTAAAAAGTAGAAACAGAATGGATGTATACAAAGTGGAAAGTAATGGAGGAGGGAAAGAGGGGATGGAGGGTT
This sequence comes from Arvicola amphibius, assembly GCF_903992535.2. Lineage (NCBI taxonomy): Eukaryota > Metazoa > Chordata > Mammalia > Rodentia > Cricetidae > Arvicola > Arvicola amphibius. The sequence continues at coordinate 127,208,333 of NC_052047.1, forward strand.
CAAAGGGAAAGAAACAAATGAGAAGGAAGAATGCAGAAGGGGGAGAAGAAGGAGAATAGAGGGAAGGGGAGAAAAGGAGGGAGGAAGGGAAGTCTGAAGGCACTGGCACTGCCAGAAGGCTCTGCTAGAATCCCCACTTTCAGGGACAGAGCCCACTGTCGGTCACAGTGATCTGGGGATGGTCCAGAAGCCCAAGGCCCAAAAGCCACCAACCTACGTGGAGCACAGCAGCAGGCGCCTGGAATCCACAGCTTAATAGGAAGTCATCATTTTATTGTCAAGAGCATGTGCCAGTCTCATCCAAATCAATTAATTCCTTAATCACCCTGAGTGGAGCAAGATGCCAAGCGGCCATGCGGGAGCGATGAGTCTTAGTCGTATTTAACTGCCAGGCGCTGCTGACACCGTAAAGCATCCTCGAGGTTGCACAATAAAACCCAAAGTTTAATTGGTGGGTAACAAGGCCCCAGGCAATTGTACCTTATTAATGCTGACAACAGGAATATGTACACGAGGCTGCCAACAGCCGGCTACTTACAGCAACCTCGGCAGACCAGCGCCAGGAGTAGGAAGGATTTAGCGTGTGGCCCAGAGAGACTGAGGATCACCTCCACCTCGAGATATTCCACAAACATAAATCTGTATATAAGTCATCACCCCAACTCCATCAACTCTTGCCCAAGGGACCACCAGACAAAAAGAATAGGAGCAGAAAGGATAGGAACACGGAGAAGTGAGGTTCATGGGGATGGGTAGGTAAACATTGGAGGAAACTCCCACCACAAACTGATAGTGGGTGCTATATACTCTTGTACAGGTTGTGTACAGAACAACACTTCTTGCTAAAATAAAAGCATGTGAGTAGAAACTGAAATTCTAGGCTGAGCTCTTCCCACCCAACTGTGGGTTTTGTCGGGGAACTGTAGCTAGCCTTAGCCCACTGTCCACTGCTAACGGAACATCTAATCACATGGAAGGTCCATCTTTTGCTCATTTGTATGGAGGTGTCCAGGCTAGACTTGGCCATGCAGCAGACACAGGCAATCCTACCCCTCAGAAGCTATGGAAACGGGTGGCATGGAGGAGCGGGAAATTCTGCCTCTGCCCTCTGTCCAGCTAGGACCAGACAAACATGGAGGCTGCCACTAAGTATAGGTTTTCTTGCTGGAGCAAAGAAAGGAGGCCACACCACTGGCTTCATGTTTCAAAGAGCCATTGCTCTGGGCACAGACCTCACCTCCAGATGAGATACCCTGGATCAGAAGAAGCTTTGCATCTGTGTTCAGAACGGTCGTTTGAACCTCTGGCTCTGCTGCCTTTGGCCTTTATTGGTTTTTTTATCTATTTACTTGCTTGCTTGCTGATTTATTTATTTATTTATTTATTTGTTTATTTGTTTATTTATTTATTTATTTATTTATTTGGTTTTTCCAGACAGGTTTCTCTTAATTGTTTTTTACGTAGTAAAAAATGAAGAAGAAAAACTAAGAAAGCAGGCTGAGTACCAGCATCCCCCTCTCTCTGCTTCCCGATCCTGGGCACAGAGTGACCAGATGCCTCACACTTCTGCAGACATGCCTTTCCTGTCATGAAGCACGGAGTCCCTTAGTCGGCTGGAAGTCAAAACACACTCCTTCTTCAAGATGTTTCATTGGTGTGTTGTCCCAGCAAGGAGACAAATGACTCATGAAACCCTTTCTACATTTCTCCATGGCCACCTAGTGTATCCTACTGTGTGTCCAGGACAGTGCTAGGCTCAAAGATTTGAGGACAGCATCATCATGAACTCAGGCAGCCATTGGAACATGGTATCTAGGGGATGCCTCAACTGTGCTGTGACGGTTTGGCGTTGAGTGAGCCATGACTCTAGCATCTGTAGCACACACTGTCTCTGAGTCTAACACTGCACAGTGAGCCAACCCAGGTCCCGTGTGTCTATATCAGTGTCTTCTGTAAACACCTTAATACACATGTTCAGAGGTGTATTTCTTCTGTTCTAGTTTGCTTTCTGTTGCTGTGATAAACACCATAACCAAGAGCACCTTGAGGAAGGAAAGGGCTTTTTCAGATTATGCTTCCTGGTAGCAGTCCATTACTGAATGGCTCGCTCAATGGCTTGGGCTCAGCTAGCTTCTTATACAACTCAGGCCCGTATGCCTAGGGGTGGTGCCAACCACAGTGGGATGGGTCCTCCCATATCAGTTGTCAGTCAGGACAACCTCCTACAGATAGAGTCAGAGGCCAATCTTGCAAAGGCAATTCTTCAGTTGAGGGTTCTCCAGGCCCAGGTATCTCTAGGTTGTGCCAAGCTGACAACAAAACCAGCCAGGACAGTTTCCATAGTGATTCTAAACCCAGTCACATTCATGATAACAATCAGCCATCATACAGTTCAAATCAATAGTTTTATAAACTGACTGAATATTAAAATTTCCTTAGAACTTAGAGGGAAAGAAATGAATGGTCCCCACAGTAAATGACCCAGAGGGTGTTCTGCCTCACTAATAATGAAATTCTCAAGGCACTGCGACCTCAGAGCGGGAACAATGATTAATAACTCTTTGGTCTAACCTCAGAGCTGTTTCCAGTATAGAAGAAGGCCTTTCTGGAAACCAATATACTGTAAAATGATCATTCACAGTGATGAACAAAATGAGAGAGGGAAAAAGAGAGAGGGAGAGGGAGGAAGGAGAGAGGGAGAGAGAGAGAGAAGCATCTATGAGTACAAGTCAAAAAAAATCTGTCTAGAGTCTAGTAAGAACATTACTAAAGCTATACAGGATGATGACTTTCAATAATGGGAAGCAATCTTTTCTAAGATTTTCTAGTATTTTCTTAAATTTATTTTCAAACATGTTTCCTCAAATTGAGAAAGTTGGAAAAGGTTATCAGTGCATATTAAGTCCTTCATGAAACTGAAATAAATAAACAGTGTCTGTGTCTACCACTTTCACTCATCACCGCAAAGGTCCACGGGAATACTAAGAAAGAGTGAGTTGCTCTTACTCAAAATGACATGTTGACATGTACAGAAAGCCCAAAGGAACCTGTCCTGAGTTTCTACAACTCATATGGATATTAACCAAAATCATAAAATACAAATTAAATACAAAATTCACATTACCAAAAACCAAATAAAAAATTTACAATGGGGGCCTGGAGAGATGGCTCAGTGGTTAAGAGCATTGCCTGCTCTCCCAAAGGTCCTGAGTTCAATTCCCAGCAACCACATGGTGGCTCATAACCATCTGTAATGAGGTCTGGCGCCCTCTTCTGGCCTTCAGGCATACACACAGACAAGATATTGTATACATAATAAATAAATATTAAAAAAAAATTTACAGTGGCATCAAAGGCATAAGTTGTTAAAATAGATCAAATTAATGTCATATGAGAACTCTGCTTGAAAAATAGAAAACATCAAAAGATTGCAGAATGAAGTTGGAGCCTAAATAAATTGAGAGACATACTGTGCTCATGGATGATAGGACTCAAGTTTTGTTAAAAAACAAGCCCCCCCCTTATATTTTGTATAACTTCCATTCAAAATCTCATCAACCATTTTGTAAACTAGAAAATAGAATTCTAAAACTTATAGATAAATGGAAGTACCTAGACTATCCAAAATAATCAAAAGTTTGAAGACCTTCACAATTTGACTTCAAAATTTACAATAAAAATACAATAATCAAGACTATAAAGAACGGCATATGTATAAAATATCCAAAACAGACCCACACATATATAGTTGACTGATTTTTTTCTAAAGTTGGCTCAGACACAGGATAAAGTCCAAGTTTTTCTTATAAGTATATTTTTTCCTCATTTTTTTATTAAAGATTTCCATCTCCTCCCCTCCTCCTCCCTCTTCCCTCCCCTCCCTTCCACCCATACCCCTATTCCCTCCCTTTCCAGGCCAAAGAGCCATCAGGGTTCCCTTCACTATGTTAAGTCCAAGGTCCTCCCAGCTCCCCCTAAGTCCAGGAAGGTGAGCAACCAAACTGACAAGGCTCACAGTGAGCCTATCCATGCTGTAGATTTCATGCTCATAGCCGTTGTCCTTGGTTTCTCAGTCCTCCTCCACCGTCAGCCACATTCAGAGAGTCGGTTTGGTCGCCTGTTCCATCAGTCCCATTCCAACTGGACTTGGTGGTCTCCCGTTAGATCTGTCCCATCGTCTCAATGGGTGAACGCACCCCTCACGGTCCTGACTTCCTTGCTCATGATCTCCCTCCTTTTGCTCCTCATCAGGACCTTGGGAACTCAGTCTGGTGCTCCAATGTGGGGGTCTGTCATTTTCTCCATCCAACACCAGGTGAAGGTTCTATGGTGATATGCAAGATATTCATGAGTATGGCAATAGGATCTGGACATTTCTGGCACCCTCTTCTCAGCTGCCCAAGGAACTAGCTGTGGACATCTTCCTGGACACCTAGGAACCCCTCTAGAGTCAAGTCTCTGCCAACCCTAGAATGACTCCCTTAATTAAGATATATAATTCCTTGTTCCCATATCCACCCTTCCTATATCCCAACCATCCTATTCCCCCAAGTTCTCCCCATCCTCCATTTCACACTTTTCTCTCACCATCCCCCCATCCCCCCATCCCCCCATCCCACCCCACCCCCAAGTTCCCATTTTTTGTCCGGCAATCTTGTCTACTTCCAATATCCAGGAGGATAACTATATGTTTTTCTTTGGATTCACCTTCTTATTTAGCTTCTCTAGGATCACGAATTGTAGGCTTAATGTCCTTTATTTATGGCTAGAAACCAATTATGAGTGAGTACATCCCATGTTCATCTTTTTGGGCCTGGGTTACCTCACTCAGGATGGTGTTTTCTATTTCCATCCATTTGCATGCAAAATTCAAGATGTCATTGTTTTTTAAAGCTGAGTAGTACTCTAACATGTATATATTCCACACTTTCTTCATCCATTCTTCCACTGAAGGACATCTAGGTTGTTTCCAGGTTCTGGCTATTACAAATAATGCTGCTATAAACATAGTTGAACAAATGCTTTTGTAATATGATTGGGCATCTCTTGAGTAAATTCCCAAGAGTGGGATTGCTGGGTCCTGGGGTAAGTTGATCCTGAATTTCCTTAGAAACCGCCACACTGCTTTCCAAAGCAGTTGCACAAGTTTGCATTCCCACCAGCAATGGATGAATGTACCCCTTACTCCACAACCTCTCCAGCAAAGGCTATCATTGGGGTTTTTGATTTTAGCCAATCTGACAGGTGTAAGATGGTATCTCAACATTGTTTTGATTTGCATTTCCCTGATTGCTAAGGAGGTTGAGCATGACCTTAAGTGTCTTTTGGCCATTAGAACTTCTTCTGTTGAGAATTCTCTGTTCAGTTCAGCGCCCCATTTTTTTAATTGGGTTAGTTAGCATTTTAAAGTCTAGTCTCTTGAGTTCCTTATATATTTTGGAGATCAGACCTTTGTCTGTTGCGAGGTTGGTGAAGATCTTTTCCCAGTCAGTAGGCTGCCTTTTTGTCTTAGTGACAGTGTCCTTTGCTTTACAGAAGCTGCTCAGCTTCAGGAGGTCCCATTTATTCAATGTTACCCTTAATGTCTGTGCTGCTGGGGCTATACGTAGGAAGCGATCTCCTGTGCCAAAATGTTGTAGAGTACTTCCCACTTTCTCCTCTAACAGGTTCAGTGTGTTCAGATTGATATTGAGGTCTTTAATCCATTTGGACTTGAGTTTTGTGCATGGTGATAGATATGGATCTACTTTAATTCTTCTACAGGTTGACATCCAGTTATGCCAGCACCATTTGTTGAAGATGCTTTCTTTCTTCCATTGTGTATTTTTAGCTCCTTTATCGAAAATCAGGTGTTCATAGGATTGTGGGTTAAGATCTGGGTCTTCTATTCGATTCCATTGGTCGACTTCTCTATTTTTATGCCAGTACCAAGCTGTTTTCAATACTGTAGCTCTGTAATAGAGTTTGAAGTCAGGGATGGTAATGCCTCCAGAAGTTCCTTTATTGTATAAGATTGTTTTGGCTATTCTAGGTTTCTTGCTTTTCCATATAAAGTTGATTATTGTCCTCTCAATATCTGTGAAGAATTTTGATCGGATCTTTAAGGGGATTACATTAAATCTATAGATTGCCTTTGGTAGAATTGCCATTTTTACTATGTTGATCCTCCCAATCCAAGAGCAAGGGAGATCTTTCCATTTTCTGGTATCCTCTTCAATTTCTTTCTTCAAAGACTTAAAGTTCTTGTCAAATAGATCTTTCACTTCCTTGGTTAGAATTACCCCAAGATATTTTATGCTATTTGTGGCTATCATGAAAGGTGACGCTTCTCTGATTTCTTTCTCTGCTTCCTTATCCTTTGTATATAGGAGGGCAACTGATTTTTTGGAGTTGATCTTGTATCCAGCCATGATACTAAAGGAGGTTATCAGCTGTAGGAGTTCTTTGGTGGAGTTTTTTACTCATGTACACTATCATATCATCTGCAAATAACGAAAGTTTAACTTCTTCCTTTCCAATTCGAATCCCGTTGATCCCCTTGTGTTGTCTTATTGCTATTGCTAGAACTTCAAGCACTATATTGAAGAGATAAGGAGAGAGTGGACAGCCTTGTCCTGTTCCTGAATTTAGTGGGTTGGCCTTGAGTTTCTCTCCATTTAATTTGATGTTAGCTGTCGGCTTGCTGTAAATAGCCTTTATTATATTTAGGAATGACCCTTGTATCCCTAATCTCTCCAAGACCTTTATCATAAAGGGGTGTTGAATTTTGTCAAATGCATTTTCAGCATCTACTGAGATGATCATATGGTTTTTATCCTTCAGTTTATTTATATGGTGGATTACATTGATAGATTTTCGTATGTTGAACCAGCCCTGCATCTCTGGGATGAAGCCTACTTGATCATAGTGGATAATTTTTCTTTTTTTTTTCTCATGGTTTATTTTTTTATATTTAAAAATTTCCATCTCCTTCCCTCCTCCTCCCCCTCCCTCCCCTCCTTCTCCCCCTTCCCTCCCCTCCCCTCCACCCATACCTCCCCTCCCTCCCTCTCAAGGCCAAGGAGCCATCAGGGTTCCCCACTCTATGCTAAGACCAAGGTCCTCCCAACTCCCCCCCAGGTCCAGGAAGGTGATCGACCAAGCTGAGAAGGCTCCCACAGAGCCCATCCATGCAGAAGAATCAGAGCCCAGAGCCATTGTCCTTTGCTTCTCAGTCAACCCCCGCTGTTGGCCACATTCAGAGAGACGGGTTTGGTCGCATGATCCATCAGTCCCATTCCAACTGGAGTTGGTGATCTCCCATTAGTTCTGTCCCACCGTCTCCATGAGTGAACGCACCCCTCTCGTTCCTGACTTTCTCCCTCATGTTCTCGCTCCTTCTGCTCCTCATCAGGACCTTGGGAGCTCAGTCCAGTGCTCCAGTGTGGGGCTCAGTCACCTTCCCCATCTGTCACCAGCTGGAGGTTCCCTCACGGTCCTTTCTTTCTCATGTTCTCTCTCCTTCTGCTCCTCATCAGGACCTTGGGAGCTCAGTCCGGTGCTCCAATGTGGGGCTCTGTCATTTTCTTCATCTATCGTCAGGTGGAGGTTCTATGGTGATATGCAAGAAATTCATCAGTATGGCTATAGGAACTGGCCTTTTCAGGCTCCCTCTCCTCAGCTGCCCAAAGAACTAACTGGGGGCGTCTCCCTGGAAACCTGGGAACCCCTCTAGGGTCAAGTCTCTTGACAACCCTCAGGTAGCTCCTTAAATTAAGATATATGCTTCCCTGCTCCCATATCCACCCTTCCTATATCCCAAGCACCCCATTCCTCTGAGCTCCCCCCGTTCTCCCCTTCACACTTTTCTCTCCCCATCTTCCCTTGGCCCAGTCTTGCCCAACCCTCAAGTTCCCAATTTTGCCTGGCGATCGTGTCTACTTCCAATATCCAGGAGGATTACTATATCTTTTTTTGGGAGTTCACCTTCTTATTATCTTCTCAAGGATCCCAAATTTATAGGCTCGATATCCTTTAATTATGGCTAGAAACCGATTATGAGTGAGTACATCCCATGTTCATCTTTTTGGGCCTGGGTTACCTCACTCAGGATGGTGTTTTCTATTTCCATCCATTTGCCTGCAAAATTCAAGATGTCATTGTTTTTTACCGCTGAGTAGTATTCTAGCATGTATATATTCCACAGTTTCTTCATCCATTCTTCCACTGAAGGGCATCTAGGTTGTTTCCAGGATCTGGCTATTACAAATAATGCTGCTATGAACATAGATGAGCATATGCTTTTGTTGTATGATTGGGCATCTCTTGGGTAGATTCCCAATAGTGGAATTGCTGGGTCCTGGGGTAGGTGATCCCGAATTTCCTGAGAAACCGCCACACTGCTTTCCAAAGTGGTTGCACAAGTTTGCATTCCCACCAGCAATGGATGAGTGTACCCCTTACCCCACAACCTCTCCATCAAAGGTTATTATTGGTGTTTTGGATTTTAGCCAATCTGACAGGTGTAAGATGATATCTCAAAGTTGTTTTGATTTGCATTACCCTGATAGCTAGGGAGGTTGAGCATGACCTTAAGTGTCTTTTGGCCATTCGAACTTCTTCTGTTGAGAATTCTCTGTTCAGTTCAGCGCCCCATTTTTTAATTGGGTTAATTGGCATTTTACCGTCTAGTCTCTTGAGTTCCTTATATATTTTAGAGATCAGACCTTTGTCAGTTGCAGGGTTGGTGAAGATCTTTTCCCAGTCAGTAGGCTGCCTTTGTGTCTTAGTGACAATGTCCTTTGCTTTACAGAAGCTGCTCAACTTCAGGAGGTCCCATTTATTCAATGTTGCCCTTAAAGTCTGTGCAGCTGGGGTTATGCGTAGGAAACGGTTCCCTGTGCCCATTTGTTGTAGAGTACTTCCCACTTTCTCCTCTATCAAGCTCAATGTGTTCAAATTAATATTGAGGTCTTTAATCCATTTGGACTTGAGTTTTGGGCATGGTGATAGATATGGATCTACTTTCATTCTTCTACAGGTTGACATCCAGTTATGCCAGCACCATTTGTTGAAGATGCCCTCTTTCTTCCATTGTGTACTTTTGACTCCTTTATCAAAAATCAGGTGTTCATAGGTTTGTGGTTTAAGATCCGGGTCTTCTATACAATTCCATTGGTCAACTTCTCTGTTTTTATGCCAATACCAAGCTGTTTTCAATACTGTAGCTTTGTAATAGAGTTTGAAGTCAGGGATGGTAATGCCTCCAGAAGAACCTTTATTGTATAAGATTTTTTTGGCTATCCTGGGTTTCTTGTTTTTCCATATAAAGTTGATTATTGTCCTCTCAATCTCTGTGAAGAATTTTAATGGGACCTTGATTGGGATTGCATTGAATCTATAGATTGCTTTTGGTAGAATTGCCATTTTTACTATGTTGATCCTCCCAATCCACGAGCAGGGGAGATCCTTCCATTTTCTGGTATCCTCTTCAATTTCTTTCTTCAAAGACTTAAAGTTCTTGTCAAATAGATCCTTCACTTCCTTGGTTAGAGATACTCCCAGATATCTTATGCTATTTGTGGCTATTGTGAAAGGTGATACTTCTCTGATTTCCCTCTCTGCTTCCTTATCCTTTGTGTATAAAAGGGCGACTGATTTTTTGGAGTTGATCTTGTAACCTGCCACGTTGCTGAAGGAGTTTATCAGCTGTAGGAGTTCTTTGGTGGAGTTTTTGGGGTCGCTTATGTATACTATCATATCATCTGCAAATAATGAAAGTTTAACTTCTTCCTTTCCAAATTGGATCCCCTTGATTCCCTTATGTTGTCTTATTGCTATTGCTAGAACTTCAAGCACTATATTGAAGAGATAAGGAGAGAGTGGACAGCCTTGTCGTGTTCCTGAATTTAGTGGGATAGCCTTGAGTTTCTCTCCGTTTAATTTGATGTTAGCTGTCGGTTTGCTGTAAATAGCTTTTATTATATTTAGGAATGACCCTTGTATCCCTAATCTCTCCAAGACCTTTATCATAAAAGGGTGCTGAATTTTGTCAAATGCTTTTTCAGCATCTAATGAGATGACCATATGGTTTTTATCCTTCAGTTTATTTATATGATGGATTACATTGATAGATTTTCGTATGTTGAACCAGCCCTGCATCTCTGGGATGAAGCCTACTTGATCGTAATGGATAATTTTTCTAATGTGTTCTTGGATTCGGTTTGCCAGTATTTTATTGAGAATTTTTGCGTCAATGTTCATGAGTGAGATTGGCCTGTAATTCTCTTTCTTGGTTGAGTCTTTGTGTGGTTTAGGTATCAGGGTAACTGTAGCTTCATAGAAGGAATTTGGCAGTGACTCTTGTGTTTCTATATTATGAAATACCTTAAGGAGTATAGGTATTAGGTCTTCTTGGAAGTTCTGGTAGAATTCCGCATTGAAACCATCTGGTCCTGGGCTCTTTTTGGTAGGGAGGTTTCTGATAACAGTTTCTAATTCTTCGCGACTAACAGGACGATTTAGAGCATTTACCTGGTCCTGGTTTAACTTTGGTATATGGTATTTATCTAAAAAACTGTCCATTTCTTTTACATTTTCCAATTTTGTGGCATACAGGCTTTTGTAGATAGATCTAATGATTCTCTGAATTTCCTCTGTGTCTGTGGTTATGTCCCCCTTTTCATTTCTAATCTTATTAATTTGTTTGTTCTCTCTCTGCCGTTTGATTAGTTTGGCTAGGGGTTTGTCAATCTTGTTGATTTTCTCCAAGAACCAGCTTTTTATTTCATTGATTCTTTGGATTGTTTTCTGTGTTTCTATTTTGTTGATTTCCGCCCTCAGTTTGATAATTTCCAGTCTTCTACTTCTCCTAGGTGAGTCTGCTTCTTTCTTTTCTAGAGCTTTCAGGTGTGCTGATAAGTCTCCAATGTGTGCTTTCTCCGTTTTTTTTAAGTGGGCCCTTAGTGCTATGAATTTTCCTCTTAGCACTGCTTTCATAGTGTCCCATAGCTTTGAGTATGTTGTGTCTTTATTTTCATTAAATTCAAGGAAGACTTTAATTTCTTTCTTTATTTCTTCCTTGACCCAGGTGTGGTTCAGTAGTTGACTGTTCAGTTTCCATGAGTTTGTGGTCTTTCTGGGGGTAGCATTGTTGTTGAATTCTAATTTTAATCCATGGTGATCCGATAAGATGCAGATGGTTATTAATATGTTTTTGTAACTGTGGAAGTTTGCTTTGTTACCGAGTATGCAGTCAATTTTCGAAAAGGTTCCATGAGCCGCAGAGAAGAAGGTATATTCTTTCCTATTTGGGTGGAATGTTCTATAGATGTCTGTTATGTCCATTTGGTTCATTACCTCCATTAAGTCTCTTAATTCTCTGTTAGGTTTCTGTCGGATTGACCTGTCCATTGGTGAGAGAGGAGTGTTGAAGTCTCCCACTATCAGTGTGTTTGGTTTGATTGCTGCCTTGAGTTCTAGTAATGTTTCTTTTACATAAGTGGGTACTTTTATATTAGGGGCATAGATATTCAGGATTGTGACTTCATTCTGATGGATTTTTCCTGTAATGAATATAAAGTGTCCCTTTCCATCTTTTCTGATTGATTTTAGTTTGAAGTCAACTTTGTTAGAAATTAGTATGGCCACACTGGCTTGTTTCTTAGGTCCATTTGCTTGATAAGCCTTTTCCCAACCCTTTACTCTGAGTAGATGTCTGTCTTTGTGGTTGAGGTGTGTTTCTTGTAAATAGCAGAATGTTGGATCCTGTTTTCATATCCAATCTCTTAGCTTGTGCCTTTTTATAGGTGAATTGAGTCCATTGATATTAAGTAATATTAATGACCAGTGGTTGTTAACTCCGGTTGTCATTTTTTATTTGGTAGTAGAGATTGTGTGTTTCCTTTCTTTGAGATGTGCTGGTGAAGGATCGCTAGATGTCTGAGTTATTTTGGGCAATGCTGGACTCCTATGTTTCTGAATTTCCTTCTATTACTTTCTGTAAGCCTGGGTTTGTGGCTACATATTGTTTAAATTTGTTTTTATCTTGGAATATTTTGTTTTCTCCATTTATAGTGAACAAAAGCTTGGCTGGGTATAGTAATCTGGGCTTGCATCCATGGTCTCTTAGTTTCTGCAAAACATCTATCCATGACCTTCTGGCTTTCATGGTTTCCATAGAGAAGTCAGGTGTTAGTCTGATAGGTTTACCTTTATAAGTTACTTGACCGTTTTCCTTTGCAGCTCTTAATATTCTTTCTTTATTCTGTATGTTTTGGGTTTTGATTATAATATGGCGAGGGGATGATTTTTTTTGATCCAGTCTATTTGGTGTTCTGTAAGCTTCTTGAACCTTAATAGGAATATCTTTCTTTAGGTTTGGGAAGTTTTCTTCTATAATTTTATTAAATATATTTTCTGGACCATTGAGCTGTAATTCTTCTTCTTCTACACCTATTATTCTTAGGTTTGGTCTTTTTATTGTGTCCCAGATTTCCTGAATGTTTTGTGATGAGAATTTGTTGGATTTGCTATTTTCTTTGATCAGTGCATTTATTTTCTCTATGGTATCTTCAGAATCTGAGATTCTTTCTTCTATTTCTTGTATTCTGTTGGTTATGTTTGTTTCTGTAGTCTCTGTTCGTTTACATAGATTTTCTATATCCAGCTGGCCCTCGGTTTGTGTTTTCTTCCTTGTCTCCATTTCAGATTTCAAGTCTTGCATTGTTTCCATTATCTGTTTGATTGTTTTTTCTTGGTTTCCTAGGATATCGTTTACGGATTTACTCAATTCTCCAAACTTTTTGTTATTCTTCTCATCCATTTCTTTAAGGGAGTTTTTCACCTCCTGTTTAAGGGACTCTACTACTTTCATAAGGTCAATTTTTTCTACTTCTTCTTAATTAGTGTGTTCAAGTCCTCCTGTTGTAAGTTCACTGGGTTCTGGTGCTTTCATGTTGTTTTTCAAATTGTTGGAGGAATTCTTGCATTGGCGCCTGCCCATTTCTTCCTCTGAATAATCCCCTTTGGATCTTCTTTTAGAAGTTCAATTCACCCCAATGAATTCAATTCACTCACCCCAATGAATGATGGATCTTCTGGTAGACAGTCAGGTCTCCTTGCTGGCCAAGCGGCTTACTGACAAAGGGCCTACCTTGCTGCAGGCAGACTATTGAAACAAAGGACCTCCCACCGGCCTGGGTGCACTCAATTCCGGGTCCCGGTGCCCAAACAGGCTGAGCTGTGGGATTTTGTGGTCCCAAAGATGGGAGGATGAAGCAGGGGGGGGGGGGGGGGGGGGGGGGGGGATTCTGGGTGCAAGCTGGGAAGGGACAGGAAGAGAGAGGCAGTATCCGGGGAGAATAACCCCTGCAGGAAGAGCAGGAAGTGTGTGGGGGGGTGGGGTGGGGAATGTCTGTGGTCCCCCTCCGGGCGGCTGCCGGTTCAGGCACTCACTCACCCCAATGAATGATGGATCTTCTGGTAGTCGGTCAGGTCTCCTTGCTGGCCAAGCAGCTCACTGACAAAGGGCCTACCTTGCTGCAGGCAGGCTATTGAAGCAGGGGACCTCCCACTCTAAGTATATTTTTTTGATGCCTGGGATTAAACTCAAGACTTTGCACATGCTAATATTGTACCACTAGGCCACATCCCCATTCATGCTGATAATATTTTTACTAAAATATTCAAACAATTCCATGAAGGAAAGACATTTCTTTTCAACAAATAAGATTGGAGACTGAGCTATGAAGAAAAACTGAGCCTCGACCTCTACTCCACAGTATAAATAAAAATTAATTCAAAGCAGACACAAACTTAAAAGCTAAAAACATAAAAGGAGACTCTCACAACATTGGGACAAAGGATCACTAAAAACAAAGTAAAATAGATTAAAATTCCATCAATATTTTAAAATGTTCCTCAGCAAGCAGTTTCAGATTTTTAAAAAAGCAAACCGCAGACCAAGAGAAAATACATGTCTGACAAAAGACTGGTGTCCATAATATGAAAAGCTCTCGGAATTAATAATTGAAGACATTCAACCCAGTGAAAATTACCAAAGTTTTTGAACAAGCATTTTATAAGACCAGATAAATGAATGGCTGGGGAGATGACTCAGTGAGTAAAGTGTTTGCCTTGCAATCATGAGAGCCCAAGTTCAAAACCCGGTGATGGTAGTTTGTGCTTGTCATGCCAGGGAGCATGTAGAGGCAAGCATCTGAGGCTCATTGGTCAGCCAGTAGAGCATACAGGATAATTCCACCCAGGCTAGTGAAAGAAACAGAAACAGAAAAGAAAAGAAACAGGCTAGGGGAGAAACAGAAGATGGACAGCACTTGTGGAATGACACTCAAGTTTGTCCTCTGTCCTCAACAGACCTGCCCACATAAGTGCAGCAGTACACATACAAACATGTGCATGCATGTATGCACACAATTACACACACAATCACACACATACACACAACCACATTAGTAACTAAAATAATGATATTAAACCTTTCACCCCCCAAAAAAAATGATTAAAATTTAAAAGACTCCCTGAATAGCCAAAATAATGCTAAACAGATGCAGCAGTACTACAAGTGTTATAATACCTGGCTTCAAATTATACTACAGAGCCATAGTGACAAAGACAGCATGGTATTAGCACAAAAGTAGACATGCCAAACAGTATAATAGCAGATTATAGCAAAAGTAAAACAAAAAGTAAGCCCACACAGCTATAAGTTTCAAAAGAAATCAAAAACACACATTAGGAAAAAAAGCTAGCTAGCCTCTTCAACAAATGGTACTTGAAATATGAGACATCTACATGTATAAAATAAAACTGGACCCACATCTCTTAATTCGAAATGGATCATAGGACTAAATATAAGACCTCAGAGTCTGAAACTACTAGAGGGAAACATAAGTTGAAGACCTCAAGACTGTCTGAAAAGGTCTCCAATAACAGACAATCATTCCCGAAATTGATAAATAGGATTACCTGAAGCTACTTCTACACAGCAAAGGAGACAAACACCAGAGAACATGAACCACAAAAATCAGTATGGAGGCCAGAGAAAGACTACATAGAACTGCAAAGTGACTCAGAAGTCTAAGTCACACACCAGAGATACCATCTTTATTGCTGTGCTATTCACAGTAACAAGGATAGGGGACCAGCCTACATGTCCATCAACCCATAAATGGATAAAAACAGTGTTGGAATATACACATTAGAATTTTATTCCATCATAAGAAAGGAAAATTGGGATATTCTCAGGACAATAGATGCAGCTGGAAATTGTTGTATCAAATGAAATTAGCCAAACTCTGAATCACAAGCACCATGTTCCTATGCATGGACTCTCTAGACGTGTGTGTGTGTGTGTGTGTGTGTGTGTGTGTGTGTGTGTGGTGTTGATACAGAAGGGGGATCATAACAAAGGGATGGGAACTGAAACAGGGGTGGACTTCAGTAACAGGAATGCAGAAGAGTAGACAATCTCAGAAGAAGACCAACATGAAGGGTCGGGAGGGAAAGGCAAGAATTTCCACATAAAGTCTGAGAAAACTTTTTTAAAAAGGGATTCTAGGCAAATAAGAACAGAGTAAAAAAAAAAAAAAAAGAGCTTCTTGATAGTCATCTTTTCTCTGATAGGCTCTGTTTGCTAGAGGTGAGCAGAGGCACAGCTTCTTGAAGAGAGGCTTCCTGACTCAGCACTACCAGCAAAACCATTGCAGCTTTTTTAAGAGGCTCGGCCACTGAACACTTAAATGGTGTTTTTGAGCAGCTGTCATCAGGCTTCATGGTAGTAGTATGGACCTAAAAACTCCACAGAATTGTGGCAATAAATGTGGCTCCTACCAGTACCTCCACCATGAAACTAGACTCTCAAAAGCTAAGGAATGGGGTGGAGCCAGTCCCCAAAACTGCAACTTTAATCCTAGCCAAACTGCTTATCAGATTAAGGACTCATGTGGTCAGAAAAAGACAGAGATTTACAATAAAGACAGATTCAGAAGGAAAATAAAACATACACCAATGAGAAAGGAGTGGAAGGAGAAGGGGGCATGATCATCAAGAAACATATACATGTAGGAAAATGTCAAGATGAAACTCATCATATGCAATTAACCTACACCAGGAACAAGCATCTAATGGAAGATGTGTGAGCTTCTGCAGCAAGCATAGGCTGTTGCTTTGACCAATCTGCCAGCGCAGAAATGAATGTGCCCATGTAACATCATTTGAAAGCACAGGGAAGACAGGCCGGCTGTCATCTCTGGGAGCAGAGGCTGATAGACTGGGTGGAGGAGACTTGAAGGGGCAGTGTATTTTCTCTGTATGGCTTCCCTCTTGACAGAACATTTTATGTGTATGGGTGTTTGCTTGCATATATGTCTGTGCACTACTTGCATGCCTGGTACCTGAGGAAGAGGGTGGTGGATGCCAGATCCCTTGGAACTGGAGTCACAGATGGTTGTGAGCTGTCCTGTGGTTGCTAGAGATTGAACCCAGGCCCTCTGAAAGAGCAGTCAGTGCTCTTAACTGCTGAGCCATCTCTCCAGCCCCCTTACTGCTTCTTTTGTCATATAAGAGGTTTTATTTTGTTTTGTCGATTTACTTTTTTAAAGCATGTTTGCTTAGACCATGAGCTCTTTTAAAATCAAAGACATCTAATATTTGGGAGATGGGGAAATCTACTTTCCCTGGGACCTGAGCCGGCCCTGGGAGTCTCTGAGCCTGTCAGTCCTGGATGAGGTGGCTCTGCCTCAAGCAGGCCTCCCTCCTTCCCTCTGTGTAGCTACCCCAGCTCCCCGGATCTCCGGCTCCCCGGCTTCCCCGCCTCTACTCTCCCCACCAGCATTGCCCTTCACTTCTTAGCAGGCAAATTATTGGTTGTTCTGGCCTTTTGTTTAGACCTGGCTTTTCCTAAGCAAAACAGAATCAGGATGGCACACAATCCAACAAGCTGAAGCCCTCAAATGAGTCTGCCATTTCCAGATGCCTGAGACACATAGTCTTAAATATTTGATTATAAATGTTTGCCCTCTCTGGGCTTCCGGTCCTTCCCAGAAACACTAAATCATCCTTGAGTCCTTTCGTCTTCCGATGACTTCCCCAGGACTCACCTTCAATTGCAATTCAATCTTTTAAAACAGATTTCACGGTAAAAGAAGAAATAAACAGCCAGGAAGTATTTACGGGGGAGGGGGATTTTAATTTAATTCCAAAGACGATCCCACATTTCCTTGATCCTTGCCAACTGCATTGCATTGGTGCAGCTAGTTCCTGTTAGAATGCAGAGGCAGGGAGGGGAGCAGAGAAAAATGTAGAGCTCAATAAAAAAAATTTTAAAAAAAGAATGCAGAAGTTAGGCTTTCTGGTCCCTGTTTAGCCAGAATCAGAATTACAGTAAGACCCCCCCAGATAATACGTTTGCTCTGAGCCCCCAAGACACATCCTGGAGTCTTACCACCAGATTTAGAAAGAGCTTCTTTGTGTCTCCATTCTGGCCACGGAGAGTGAAAGATGCAAAGGGGCCTCCGGACAGAGGCTGTCAAGGTCAGGATAGTGGCAAAACCTAACACAGGCGTAAGGGCTGCAGAGGGTCGAGAGTTGACTGACTACTTCTGAGTGGGAATGAAGGATCTGCCTTGTTAGTCAAATGATTTGTCATTTTAGAATCACCCTGAGGGGCCAGATAGCTATGTCAGCTCCCTCAAGGACAAAAGCGTCATCGCATACTTTAAGGCAAGACGTACCTACAGTTTCAAAAACCTAGAGAGAAAAAAAATGAACTTGATGTGCTCCTAATACAAAGAGGAGAGGGGGTGGCATTGGCTGGTGAGTCCTGGGGAAGGTAGGACAAGGCCTGGAAGGGAAACAGGGCTGGTCACTGCTGGAGGGAGAGGCAGACCACCTGTCCTTTATGGGTGAGCGAGATAGAAAGGGGAAGCAGGGTGAAGCCTTGCCTTGCTCCGCTTCTGTGACCTTAGGTAAGTTATCTCATGCTTCTGCACCCATCTCTTCTTCGCCTGTAAAATATAGTGTCTTTTGTATCCTGGAGGCCGAATTCACGAGCAATATAGTCTGGCACTTTGAGCAATGTCAAGTAAACAATCATAACCGGCCACCGTGACCGCCTCTCGCTCCTGCTCAATTCCAGCCCACATTGGACTCCTGCCACGAGTTTCCCAGATTTCTCCTCTCACAAGTTCTTCAAATGAATGGGCACATGAAGATCTGTGTGATGGTTACTCTTCCGGGAACCATTCCTGCAAGATGTTTTGGCCTGCCCCGATCCAGTTTCAGCCAGTATGTTGTATCTAAAGCTTTCTCCACGGCTTGCTTTCTCTAGTTTTCTACACTGAAGGGTCTTTGCATGCTGTACAGTTCCAAAACAAAGCCTTTTATTAGTTCAACAGATCTCCATCAGGTATCTGCAGTATTCTGGGAATTGAGACCTTTGGGGTACAGGGATGGATGAGTTGCCTGACCCTAGCAGCATCTTTGCAGGCTCATGGAGGGGCCGGATGTGTCACACAAGTACATGAATAAACAGGACAATGTCAGAGCCCAGCACAGTTCACCAAGTGACGGAGTCAAAACAGGAGTGATCACTTCAAGGGCCATTTCAACTGCATTCTTAGGCAGAAGGGTTTGAAGTAACTCACATTAACTGCGGGGTGAAGCCCTGGATGCTCTTAGCACTTACTTTCTTTTTAAATTTCCTTACTTATTTGCCCATTTACCTATTTATCTCACAAGTATATGTTAAGGCCAGAGATTTTTCTTCCCAGCATCAGGGACTCAGAGCTGAATGGACTTGGCTCTACTTAAATGAGAGGAGGCTTCCCCATTCAATAGCAGAGATACCAGAGCCAGATACCCAGAGAATCAGCTGGGGGATCAGGCGCCCTGATGCTGTCAGCTGACATTTGAAGAATCTGGAAGGCTGAATAGAAAATGTCTAGTTTCTGTTTCTGGCACACAGCATGAGCAAATGCCCAGAAATAAAAACTTCTCTCTTGTAGTTGCAGGGAATGCAGTGTAGCTGCAGAGTGGGGTGTGAGGCAGGGATGCAGTGTGGCTGCAGAGTGGGGTGTGAGGCAGGAAATGCAGTGTGGCTGCAGAGTGGGGTGTGATGCAGAAAATCAGTGTGGCTGCAGAGTGCAGTATGAGGCAGGAATGCAGTGTGGCTGCAGAGTGCAGTATGAGGCAGGAATGCAGTGCGGCTGCAGAGTGGGGTGTGAGGCAGGGATGCAGTGCGGCTGCAGAGTTGGGTGTGAGGCAGGGATAGGTGGCAGCAGGGTCTAGGCTTGTGGAGTAGTTGAGTCAGATATTCAGCCTGAACCTGTACAGAAGGAAGGAAGGGGGTGGTGTGGGAGCAACTCTGAGTTCTGCCATCCTTGAGAGAGGCACCCACACACATGCCAGCACCATCCATTATCCACTCCTGGCCCCTGGTGGGCAGATGAGCACATAACCAGCAGCACCGCTGAAGGAACTGAGCGCCCAAAATGCTGAAAATGCACTATAGTCTGAAGGAGCGCCTGGGTTGGAAAAGTCCTTTCTCAGAATTTAAAGGTCGTAAGTTCAGAAGGTCAGAAAAGACTCCCCTCCACCCACCCTGCAGCAACACTGCCCCCCTCTCTGGCTGTCCATCTGTATGTGGGCCAGACTGTCTGCCCCACTCCTCTCCTGTCTCTATTGGTATTTTTCCATAAACTGTCCAGCATCTCAAATGCACACATTTTCAGTTGCCTGGATTTTTAACATTTGTGCTTCAGTGAGTCATTAAAAAGTGGGCTTTAGGGGAATAAGGTTGTGGACAACTTTGAATTATAAAGAATTCCTTGAGGTAGTACCCATGGAGAAGTGCCCAAAGAAGGTGGTCCTACAGGTGGGAACAGGAGAAGAATAAGGGGAGGGGACCATGAAAGTCCAAGCTGAGAAAGTGATGGAGAAGGTTGGTGACCAACATCTAGAATGTTCATACCAATGCTCACAGCCTGTGAAGGAGAGACAGGGAGACAGTCTCTGAGGGAGTCTCCAGGGAAGGGTGATATGCCCCGATAGTGTCAGCTGGGGAGATGAAAGTGGGCACAGGAAACCAGGGTTAGGGTGGAGAGCATGAACCACTCAACACGTCATAGAAGAGGTACAGGATCCAGGAAGCCATCATGGCTGGACAGAGTATCATAGATCAGCTCACCAATTGGTAAGAGAGACTGAGTTGCTGAGAACAAACACCAGCAGGGTGCTCTAGAAATGGAAACCTATCAAAGAGCTGGAGAAGGGGCTGATCTGGGAAGACACTGTGAGGTTCAGAGGTCATCTGAGGAGCCCCTTGGGTCAGAAGAGCAGGAGGGTCATCAGGGTGGCGTTCCCAAAGCAGTTTCGGAGAAGTGGTTGAGTGGACCTGGGTAGCCATGGAATGGGAAGATGAGAAGGAAGAGACACTATCTGGGGCTAATCTTAAGCAGATTTTCTGTCGGGAGGGGACATGAAAGAGGACCAGGGGCTTTCTTTCCCAGCTGCTTATCCATCCCCCGGAAGACATCTCAAAGCCTGTTGATGCCAGGGCTTAGCTGCAGCATACAGGGGTTTTTTTTTTTTATTGCTTTGAGATTAGGTCCAGACATCTAATCCTAAAACCACTGGACGTGGTGTGGAGGTAGCTGCTGGAGCCGAGCTTGACAAAGGCAAGGTGTGACACAGAGGGGGCGTGGTTATCAAACTGCTTTCCCAGAGTGGGAGAAATTCTCCAGCCGGTGGAGACCCACCATAATGGCAACAGTAAAGGGGCAGAAAGAAGGTAAGACACTGCATGGAGAAAGCGGGGAGTCTCAGCGGGCACACTTCTCCACTAGGGGGAGAAAATTAAGGGAGGAAGGAGAGGTGTGTTATAGTGGTGGAGGAAAGGAAGGTCAGGGGTTTTGCCTCCTGATGACAACTTCCTTTATTGCCAAATGGATGGTTAGTTTGTGTCTTAGTTGTTTTGGGTGGCTAGAACAATGTGTCTGAAGCTGGGTAATTTGTGGTTCATTTCTAATCCTTGGGGTTCAAGAACATGGCACTGGCCTCTATGAGGCTCTGTTGGGCTTCTTGGCCCAGTTGGGAAAAGGAAAGAAAGGTTACATGTCACCAGGGAAGAGCCCAGCTGACTATAATAAACTACTCTCAAGAGACCTAACACAGTCCTAAAAGAATATTAATCTCACCTGAGAACACTGCCTACATCAATCTAGTGATCTTGGTCCCAGAAGTCCCACTCCCTGTCCCCTAGTACAGGAACTTTGTTCCCAAACCTGATATTGCTTTGTAGCGGCTTACTAAGAGGCAGAACAGCTAGTTCAATTAGAAGAAAAGCTTGACACCACACTTACAATGACCCTCTCAATAAGATGACCCTTAAAAAAAAAAAAAACATTCTCAGTTGTGTGTAACTCCCCTTGTCAATCACTGCCCTATTCAGGTCTACTCAGCACCTTGGACAACATCAAGAGGATGCATCATTTGCCTTGGGCACAAGCTACAGGATTATTTTTTTGTTTGTTTTTCTCATTAGGCAAGCCACAGAGAAATTCCTAGAAGCAGTTGAACAGAGTTGGGGTGCAGGGATGGGGTATAACCTGGAAAGGCATGGAAGATGGGGTCCTAACCACAGCCCATCATCATCTGGGCCACCAAGAACTAGAAGACTTTATCCTGAGGTGTGAGACCCAACAACATCACTCTGGGCTGCAAGGAGATGGATCTGGAAGAAATAAGAGCTTTCTCCAGCTGGGTGGTAGAAGAAGGGATTAAATTATTTGTCTGGGGAGGAGAGTGTAACTCCCAGTTGTTGGAGAGACCCTTCTTTATAATGGAATCACTCAACGGGGACCAAGCTGCTTCAAGGGGTAGTTAGCTGCCATTGTTCCAGGAGATTCTATGTTGAGACGGAAGATGGGCTGAGGTACCCAGGAATCTGTAGGACTCAAAACGTTCACCTCCATTGCCCACTTCTGAGGGAGGTCACATGGCCTCCACTAGGTGGGCACTGCCTCTCCACCAGCTTACCAAATTGCCTTGCTTTATTTAAAAGCCAAAGAGGAAAACCAACCCCAGCCCAAGGAAGAAGCAATTTTGGCATTAAATAAAAGGAATGTTTTTATCCTGCAATGAGAATGCTGTGATCTTGGAACACAATTTGCATAAACAGACAGTTTGGCTGTAAACAACCTCACCAGTAACTGGTATTTACATATAGAACAACTCAGTCAAAACCCAATTAAAGGCTCTGATGGATTGGGGACTGTCAAAACATTTAAAAGGCTTCACGGCAGCCTGGCGATTTATACGCCTCAGTTGGACCAGGAGCTCTTGATTGCTCCTCCCAGCTGCTCTTTTCCTTGCCTCAGCCTCCTACAGAGACAGTGGTCATCAGCATGCCCTCAAATCAGCAGCCTGGCCGCTATGTAGGAGAAAGAGTTCTAAGCAAGCTGCTGGCCTTGGGGACTTGGGAATGACCCAGTGACAAGGAAATACAAACCAGGCTATGGTTTGTCATACAGATTTGCCATAGAGAAAGCAGGGATGAAAATCCCATGTGGAAACTGAGCATAAATAGTTCTCGAAGGGAGGCTTAGAAGTCGACTCAATAAATAACGTTCTTGCAAGCATGAGGACCTGAGTTCAGATCAACAGCCCGCACATTTAAATCCAGGCACATGGAGGGCCCTTAATCCCAACACTAGGAAATACAGAGAAAAGAAGATCCCTGGGGCCAGACGGTCCAGCCTGGTCCAGCCAAATCATTGAACTCCAGGTTCAGTGAGAGGCTCTCTCAAAACAATAAGGTGGAAAAGCAATCAAGCAAGACATCCCACACTAATGTCTGGCCTTCACACACAGGCACAAATACACATACACATTTGTACATGTACACACTCATACACACAGGCACGGAATGGATGTGTCGGATGAGGGTGCAGGACATCATCATGGCTAAGCTTGGAGTCAGAAGTCCCTGGTGCTCGTTCTCCTAAGCAAATGACTGAAGAGCAGGACAGAGGACAGGATTCCTCGCTCCTGAACAAGAGCCAGGGACTGACCCTAGCACAGAAGCTAAGTCAGTGTGCTAAGAAATCGGAGATGGCCTTGATGTGGGGAAACCACTTTTGAGGCACAAGGTTCATAGGGCCCGGTGACGTGGCCGTCTGAAGCAATGGGACGAGGGCCGGTGACGTGGCCATCTAGAGCAATGAGATAATTGGGACAAGGGCCCCCAAAGTGCTTGTGCCTTAGGCATCCCTGAGCTAGGTAAGCCTTTAGGAGACTCAGGCTCACAGGAGTTAGGGAGTCAGAAGTTCAAGGGCGAAGTCGGCTTCCTGGTACTGCAAGGGCTGCAGAAGTCACCTGCCATTAATGGTGTCTAGGGGAGGAAATTCGGTTGGTTTTTATGTTTATACTGCATCTGACAGACACCCTTGTGGCCAAGCAACACGAAGCAAGCTTTGATGTATAGGTAGAAAAAGAACATGAAAGTGGGGAAAGGAAAAATAAAAAGACATAAAAAGCAACGGAGGAAAGAAGAAAGAAAACAAGGACAGAACAATGGGGGAAAAGTGACCGTGAGTTCCAGAACTTTCCATGAGCTGTCCTGAGACCCCAGTGAGGTGTCACTGACTCTGCAGAAGTGACCAGTACCACACTTCTGATTTCTAGTCTAGGAACATTAAAAGGGGAGCCTGATCGCCATACTGCTGTCTCTTCTCAGCAAGCCGGTCTGTCTAGCTCCTGTCTAGAGCAGTGGTTCTCAACCTTCCTAATGTTGTGGCCCTTTAATACAGTTCTTCACATTGTGGTGACCCCAAACTGTACGATTATTTTCATAGCTACTTCATAACTGTAATTTCGCTACTGTTATGAATCATAATGTAAATAGATGATATGCAGGATATCTGATGTGCAACCCCTATGAAAGTGTTGTTCAGCCCCTAAAGGGTGGTGATCCCCAGGTTGAGAACCACCCGTCTAGAGTCACTCCTATGGACTTTGAGACTTTTCATTCCCTAGATGTTTAGGAAGGGAGTATCTATTGTGTACCAGGTATTATGCCAACTCTCTCCTACTGAGCTCTCCTACAGACACCATCACCATATCCCCCTCGCGCGCACACACACACATACACACACACACACACACACACACGTGTTGATAGGAAGGGGGACCTGGTGTGAGAACACTAATTCCAGGACCTCGCGGTCATCAATGAATGACAGCCATCACTTCCACATCATGACAAAATGAGTCCCTTACCACTGAGCCCTGACCACGTTCCCGGCACAGGAGGACTCACAACCTTTTAATTCTGTTATCTCCTCTTCACAATAAAGAAACTGAAGCTCGGAAATTGAGAGAAATAGTAGAAGTAGGAGTCTGCTAGAATCCCAGGACTGGAACGTCAGAGCAGGGTTTCTCACTTCTCACCATGAGCAACTGAGTCAGATAGTGTTGGGTTCCTGGGGCTAAGGATGCAGCTCAGTGGTGGATACTCGTCTGTGCTTCACACGTGAAACATGTAGGTGCAGGTTTATAACTACAGAACTAGGGAGGGCAGGGGATCAGCAGTTCAAAATCACCCTCGGTTACATAGTGACTGCAAGGCCATCCTGGGAAGGGATACACCCTGTCTCACAAAGAAATAATAAAGTGTCTCATTGCTCCTGGTGGCATCACCGTCTAAAGGGATACAGGAAAACCATGCTCCCTCTGAATGTCGCAACCAAACTGCAGCTTCCTTTCCTTCTCCATTTGCATCCCTACCAAATTCATTATAGGACTAACCTCCAAGTCACCCACTAAGACAATGGAGCCCAGAAGAATGGAGGCTCCTGAAGAATGCAGTGGAGGTCCTCGCTCATCTGCCTTCATGCACATCCAACTAATCACCGCTCTCCCTTAGGATGCCTTGGGATGTCAGGGGGTTTATCACAGTGGCAGGAACAGAAATGAAGAGAGGACGCTCACTAATCATGGCAGTAGCAATGACTGCTGTTACACGGTCACACAGGCTCTCTGTTCCGGGGACCTGAAAAAGCACAGCTCTCGACTAGGGACCAAGCCCTGTCTGGGGCTTGCTGCTGGATCACAGCCTCTCCTCGAGTCTCTGTCCTCTCCATGGCCTTCAGCTTTTCCGGAGGCCTCCCCCAGCCCTGGACTTGCACTTCTGTCCTCAGTATTTCAAGCCCCAGAATGGAGTTGCTTTGCGTTGGCCTGGTCAGGAGGACGGGACATCAGTATGCCAAACACCTGCGCCTGAAGCTAGGGGCACAGGCACCCCTGCCTCGACTTTACCAATAGAGAATGAGAAGGAGTGATTTTCTCAAAGAAAAATGTTGTCCTAGAAGAATACATTAATAAATTACATAAGGAAGGAGATGGTTGGGGAAACCACCTATTGTAGCAGGAAGGGTGTGGAGACAGGAGGGGGGGGCAACTGTTCTCACTGCATCTACAGCGAACAAGCAGGAAGAGATGAAGGATGGTGCTCAGCTCCCTCCCTACTTTTTATTCAGTGTGGGACTTCAGCCCATGGACCGGTCCTGCCCTCATTCAAGGAGCATCTTCCCCGCTCAGCTGAACCTTTCTGGAAACACCGTCATAGTGATACCCCACAGGCATGTTTCCATGGTGATTCTAAATCCTGTCAAGTTAACAATGAAGATTAACAATCACAAACAATATGCTATTGAACACACCAAGTGCCGAAGATCATATCAAAATGGAATCAAACCAAAAGGTCTGGACAGCTCACATCCTTGGCCTGACCAGTACTGTGGTTTTGGTTCTGGAAAGAACTTGACCCTGGATCCCACCCACTGCTGCCGCTGCACAAATGCGTCTGTTGCATATAGTAGCTCTGCGCTGCTCATCTGCCCCGCTGCAGCTCAAACCTTGCTGAGCTTCCTGCCTTCCCAGCCCTCCCCTGCCCTGAAGCCCCCTTTCCTTGCCCCACCTTGAGATGAATCTTGCATTCCAGCAGATTCGGAAAGCCACAGGGCCAGCGGTGTTGAACTTGGCTGGCATTCAGCCTCATGAATCTAAAGACCAAGTGCAGGGCTGTTCATCTGTCTGCTCTTGATTCCCTCATGGCAAGCACGCTGCCACACCCCCTCTACAGCACCAGGCCGTCAGGGCTGTTCACATATTTCTTTCTCAGGAAAACTCAGAAGAAATAAAAGAATATATCCAAGCCTCGAGTGTGGAATCTTCATTCTACTAGGCCATAAAACATCATGTTCATATTATAATTTCAATCCAGCGAGAGGATTTGCCGTGAGAGCCCCGAGATGCATACAAATTGCCTTTCTAAACCTCTGGCTACAATAAGCAAACTTCAGAAGCTGACAGTTTACTTGACAAATACCTAATAAAGCTTAAATAATTATTGAAAGCAGACAAATGGAAGAGTAGAATGGGAAGAGATACCATGGGGATAAATCACGGGGAAGGAGACAGAGCCCCAGCCGTGCACAGAAGGCAGGAGCCGGGAAGGAGAAGTCAGAGACTGAGGATGGTAGAGTTGCCAGCAGCCAGAACTGACAGTAGCCAGAGCAGTGGCTACTGTGGAGTGGCTTTCCTGAGGGACATTTGATACTTAACATCTGACCCTCCTGGGCTTCTCTGAAAGAGCCCACAGGAACTGTATTCTCCAGGGAGAACACAGCCCACCACACCCCCATCTACCCAGCACCCCCTACTATAGCACCACCATCTAAAGACAGAGCGCTTAAATTATGAGGTGTGGGGATGCTTCCTTTTCTGTTTTGTTTTGTTCTGTTTGGTTCCCTCTCTTACCTGCCTCCCACTCCCTTTGATCCATATCCTCCTCCAAACTTGATCCCTAATGTTTTTATGTCTTTTTTTTAATGATCCATTGAATTACATTAGGGTGGCTTGCAGGAGGACGGCTGAGGAATTACTTACAGGAGAATGAATACTCGCAGCTGGCAGGGAAACGATCCTCATGAGGTTTAGAGTGACAATCGACTTAGCTGGTGCTGGAGCAAAAGCTTCTGGAGTCTGACCAAGCAGTTTATTTTTCCGTACACATTTAAATGCAGCAAATCTTTGGGGGGGGCTCTCCGCATGACAGTTATCACAACAAAGCTTTAGGCGTAGCTACATCACCCCCCTTGCAAAGTACATCTCTATAGCAAAGTCCTTGTGACCTTAAGAACGGTTCTTAGCCGGATGGTGGTGGCGCACACCTTTACTCCCGGCACTTGGGAGGCAGAGGCAGGTGGATCTCTGTGAGTTCAAGGCCAGCCTGGTCTACAGAATGAGTTCCAGGACAGGTACCAAAGCTACAGAGACACCCTGTCTCAAAAAAAGAAAGAGAGAGAGAGAGAGAGAGAGAGAGAGAGAGAGAGAGAGAGAGAGAGAGAGAGAGAGAGAGAAAGAAAGAAAGAAAGAAAGAAAGAAAGAAAGAAAGAAAGAAAGAAAGAAAGAAAGAAAGAAAGAAGTAACAGGTTCTTATTGACAGAGAACCTATGTTCAGTGTTCAGGATGAAGGCCTAAGGAGGAAGGGCTTGTAGTAAGCATAAGAATGGGTTCTATTGACTGATAAACAAAGCTCAGAATAATGGCCTAAACAACGCTCAGGATTCGGAAAGGGATATACATGTATATATATCCAACCCCCAGCCTCTCTAAGCGTGCTCAACTTTCATCCCAGGAAAGGTTGGGCCCCGTGCTGTCCCAACACAGCAGTCTCAGCCTGAGACAGAATCTGCTTCTCTGCTCAGTTTTCTTACACCATCCTCATGACTCCCAAGTCCAGACCCCTCCCAAACCAAATGAAACCTCTGCTGTCCTCTGTGAGAGCTATAACTCTGGCACAGGCCAGACCATGCTGGCCCCTCTCCCTCCAGTGAAGTGTCTGCCTCAGATGCCAACTCAGTTCCGTTCTCTAACTCTGTGGTAACTAGAGCAATGTCCCCTCATGCCCTATATCAGAATGGCAGTGGCAGACACCCAGGTTTGATGTTTTTAAAGTCACCAGATTAAATATGGCTTTGTTATTACACTAAATAAGTGTGCATAAAAGAGGCCCCTGTGTCCTCTTTACATCATTCTACCCTTTGGGCCATGTTTCTGATATTTCACAAACCCTATTATCTTTATCCACCAGGAGAACCATCTGTCCCCAGCTCAGCCCGGGAGTTACAGATGCACACAGCGCACCTGTGATGAATGTGGCCTAGGATGCCTTTGGTCTAGGATGCCTTTGGCTGTGGCATGTGAGCCCCATAGCCAATGGGGGAATTAGCTTCTCTCAACAATTGGCACAAAAGAAAGAAATTCCCAGTGCCCCTCCCACCCAGCCTGGCTATTGTCACCTCTGGCACTGGAAGTGATTGACGCACATGCGAATGGATTCCTGCGAGGATGCGTGAGACCATTTTTCCCTTTTATGGATCCCTGACACTGAACTCACTCAATGGGTTTTATTTGCATCGATCACATTTTATAGTATGATTAAATTTGTACGGAAGAGAACCAATTAGTTTTGTTTTACACTTATTGAATGCATTTTAGAGTCAGACAGATTAACTCTCCACACTTAGGGTGATTTATCCAGTGGCTACTCAGGGTCTCATCCCCAGCCAGCATGGGTGTTCCTGGCCTATGGGAGCTGGAAACTCTGGGACATAGAGCAGGGAAATAACTCTGATACCCAGAGTCCTGTGGAGCTGATAAGGCTTCTTTCAAGAATGCAAATAGAACCGTTTTAGCGCCAAGTGAATTTTGGGAGCTGATAAAGCTTGGTTTGAAGATAAAATGCATTCTAGGCTATGCAAAGAACAATGGAATAGCATTCAGCTCTAAACCCCACCCCCAGCTTTTTCTCTCTCCTGACTGACACCCATTCAATTTCTTCAAGCCTTAAGGAGATGACACTGTGAGAGAGGAGGAGGAGAACTGTGTGGTGAGATGAAGGGGGTGCAGAAGAAAAAGGGGGAGGGAGAAAAGAGGAGGGTGGAAGAGAGGCAGATCTTCCACCTAGATAGTTTGCTCTCAGGATAACTTGTGAACTATAAAGTACCATCCATACCCACTGCCTCTACAATCCAAGCAGAAACTGCCTAGCTCTGTGTGACCAAGATCCACTGTAAATCCAAAGTCCTGGACTCTCTGTTGTTTCCAACCGGGTGACAGCGTAGGTCTCACCAAAGCTCTTGGGACTTAAGATGCTTTGCTGCCAAGGTTGGAGGGTTACCCAGACAGCCTTGTCACCCTCACAAATCAAGAGCTCCCTTCTTTATCCCATGCTGCTTCCCTGATCAATCTCCCAGCACAAAATAGCACAGATGGGGCTGCTTAAAGCTGGGAGTCTGAGATCAAGACACGAAGCACTTAAAAGATGCTTTTGCTTTTGTTGGCTCCTTACATGGGCCCACAAGACAGAGGCTGTCATCGCTGCCTCTCATAACTCATAACACAGAGATAAGTCGCTGTCCCTAACCTTTCCTCAGGAGACTCCCTGAATTCCAAGAAAAGTAAATTTTCAGGTCAGACCTCTCCCCGCCCCTCCCCGCAAAAAGGGCAATTTCCATGAGGGTGAGGCAGAACCCTCCATGGAAACAGATCCACAACTGCCTTAACACTTAGCAGACTCAGCAGGGGAGTCTGGTGCTGAGACAAAAGTGAAGCCATGATGGACAAGCCTCATCCTGACCAGGACTGCTTAGTTCACACATCTTTTGCCATTTATTTAAATCTAGACCTCACATCAGAGCCACAAAGGTAGGTTTAGGACCAATGGTCCCTTTCTTCTGTCCCTTTCCATCAAAGGGTCACGCTGAGTAGATGTCCCCTCCATTATCACTTGTTTCTTTCATGGGCATGTTGAAGTTCTGAGTGACTGAACCAATCTTGTCTGAGCCTGCTGGAGTCCAGCCTTAGATACTAAAATCTCTGGTGACAAGCAGGGTGGGCTTCTTCTCAGGTGGCCTGCAGGTGGCCACCTTCTCAATGGGTTCCTGCCATGGTTCTATCCCCACCAGACCTTCAAATTTCCTCCTTTAGAGCACCAGAGTCCTATTAGATTGGCCGCTGCAAGGCTCTTCAAAGTGCTGTCTGCAAATGCATCTCACGTTGCACCAGGTACCGGTGCTTTCCTCCCTAGGGAATTTTGGGGTGCTAGACCTCATTCCCTAATGACAAATCACATTTTATTACATATTCATTTTCAATCATGAACTCCAGAGTAGGCTTGATATTCTTCACTCTGTGTGCCTGTTAAAATGATGCCTCGTACGCAGCAGATACTTGTTTGTTAATATGACATGAGCTGGAGTCATCTGGGGGAAGGGAACTGCAATTGAGAAAATGCTTCCATCAGAATGGCCTGTGAGCAAGTCTATGGGGGTTTTCTTGATTGATGGTGGGAGCCCATTAGAAGGTGTGTCACCCCTAGACAGGTGGTTCTGGGGTACATAAGAACACAGATAGAGCAAGGGCTGAGGAACAAGGCAATAAGCCGACTCTTCCATGGCCTCTGCTTTCAGTTCCTGCCTCTAGGTTCCTGCCTTGAGTTTCTGCCCTGACTTCCCTTCATGATGTAAGCTGAAATAAACTCTTTCCTACCCAAGTTTCTTTCCATCCTGGTTTTCATCGCAGCAGCAGAAACTAACTAGAAGAGCATTCAAGGAGCATTGTTGAACGACTTTGTGGCAGTACTCTGTAGAGCAGCAGTCTCTGTTTTGAATCCCAGCAACAGTCAACCAAGAGGCAGCTGCACCCATTCGTTTCTGAAGACACTTTACATCATGGACCTCAGTTAACCTCTGTCCTGGTCCCCTATGACCCTGCAATTCAGAAAAAAAAAAAAAACACCAATACTTGCTTATTCATGCATTTGTTCTTAAGTTATGAAAAACCTTTAGCTTCAGGGTTGCAAGGAAATTTAGTAATGATGAGATTACCAGGGAAGAAAACGCTTAAAAAACTCAGCATAGAGGTCATTACAGAAAGCTGCAACTAACCAAAGTGCAGAGTTGTGGTACCCAATTCCAATGGATACATCAGCAATGCAACTCCTAAGGCTTAGGGATCACTGAGGAAGAGGGGCGCTTTAGACAATGTTCTATTGCTATGAAAAAGACACAATGACCATGGCAACTATTTTAAGAGAAAGTGTTTAACTGGGGCATGCTTGCAGTTTCAGAGGTAGTCCATTATCCTCATGGTGGGGAGTGTGGTAGCATGCAGCAGACATGATAGCTGAGAATTCTACATCCTGATCCTTAGTCAGCAGGAAGAGAAAGAGCCACTGGGCCTGGCTTGAGCATTGGAAACCCAAAAGCTCACCCACAGTAACACTTCCTCCAGAGACCACACTTTCTAATCCCTGTCAAATAGCACCATACCCCTAATGACCAAGCTTTCAAATACGTAAACCTATGAGGGCCATTCCTATTCAAACCACCACAAGGGGGCAGTAGGATTGTAAGAGCCAGAGGATTAGGGAGTTTGCTGTGAGACTGTCTCCTAGCAATGACCATCATAAAGTCCCATCAGCATGACTGCCTAAACACGAGCAGAACACTAGACAAGCCCAAAGCGGATTGGAGAAAGACCAGAAGGCCACAACCCTGGTATACAACTACAGGCAACTAAAGAATGCTCAGACTGGGAGAAATAGTTTTCCCTAGGGAAGAGCACACCAATTGACTATCCAATACCAAATGGTCAGCTCTAAAAACACACATGCAAGTAACATCATACAGACTGAACTGATTTTATTTATATATTTAAGCATATATGCTATGAATATGGTTTTTGTTTATTTTGTTTTGTTTTTTGAGATAGAATTTCTCTGTACAGCCCTGGCTATCCTGGAACTTACTCTGTAGAACAGGCTGGCCTCAAATTTAGAGATTTACCTGTCTCTGCCTCCCCCCAAGACCTGGGATTAAAGGTGTGTATCACCACCACCAAAAAGAGAGAAGGATGAATATAAGAGAGGGTTTGGGTGGAGGAAAAGAAGAGAGAATAATATAATTATATTATAACCTCAAAAATAAAATTAAAATTTAAAATCTAAAATAGAAGAAGAAAGGAGAGAGAGAGAGAGAGAGAGAGAGAGAGAGAGAGAGAGAGCTCACAACAACCACTTCTAACTCCAGGTCCAGCCAGGCGGTGGTGGCGCACACCTTTAATCCCAGCACTCGGGAGGCAGAGGCAGGCGGATCTCTGTGAGTTCAAGACCAGCCTGGTCTACAAGAGCTAGCTCCAGGACAGGCTCTTAAAAAAGCTGCAGAGAAACCCTGTCTCGAAAAAAACAAAACAAAAAAAAAATGAAATCTAACTCCAGGTCCAAGGTGTTATCACTCATAATGACCGGTCCCATGAGGGGCTGCAGTGGGTGACTGGAGGCTGTGTGGGTCCCCTGGCCAGTGGAAGACAGACAGATATGCCATGCAGAGAGAGCTTGGGTATAAACTTCATTTAGTGGGTTATAGAGGGGGAGGGGAGAGAGGGACAGAGGGACAGAGAAAGA
Organism: Arvicola amphibius; assembly: GCF_903992535.2. Taxonomy (NCBI): domain Eukaryota; kingdom Metazoa; phylum Chordata; class Mammalia; order Rodentia; family Cricetidae; genus Arvicola; species Arvicola amphibius. The sequence continues at coordinate 127,240,860 of NC_052047.1, forward strand.
TAGGAAAGAGAGAGGGGAGAGAGAAGAAAGAAGCGGGGAGGAGGGTAAGAAGGGAAAGAGGCAGAAGCTAAGTCTCCAGAAGTGGAATGACAGAGAGAGAGCCAACTGGAGAGGAGGCAGAAGGGGGCAATTGGAAGTGGGCAGGACTTGTCTCTTAAAGGGACAGGGTATCCAGGTGACAGGCCAGGCCAGCAGATTTACCTTTACAACACAAGGATCTTTACAGGCCCTTCACTCAACATGCAATCACCCACACATAGATACATAGAAATGTGCATACACATAATTAAAAATAAAAATAAATTTATTTTACAGAAAGCCTAGATACCATTTCCGGGTCTACTCTAAGCACTGGAGCCTGTGCCTCTGGAGGCAGCTAACTCTGGGCTATGGGTGCCAACTGTCAGAACATGATCATTTGCATACACCGTGGAAGATAAACGAAGGTATTTGGTTTGGCATTCTTTTTCATTCAATTGTGTTTGAGAATTTCATGGATGAATACTATATTTACATTATTTCTCCCTCACCCTCTTCCTCTTTCAACTCATCCATAAACTTTCCTCTCAAATTCATGGCCTCTTCTTTACTATTGTTGCATATATATGCATACATACATACATATATATATATATATATACACACACACATACATATATACACATACATAAATACAACCTGCTGAGTACATTTAGTGTTGCTCATGAATACATGTATTAGCGCTGACCACTTGGGATTGATTAACCTATCAAGGGGTTCATTTGTGAGGGGAAAAAAAAAGGTTTCCTTCTCTCAGCAGTCATTAATTGTTGATAGCTCCTTATCTAGGACTGGGTTTTTATGAAAACAATTTCATCCATGTTGGAGTGTTCTCTGGTACTATTGTTGTGCAGGTCTTGTTTAAACAGCCATGTTGATAAGATTTCACTGGTGCAGCTCCCTGCCATGTAAAGAAGACATGATCTTGCAGGAGTCCTGGTCTTCTGTCTCTTACAGAATATGTCCACACTCTCTTAAGAAATGTCCCCTATGCCTTAGGTGTCATGTTATATTGAAGATATATCAGTTGAGGAAGAGCTGAGATGTTCTCTGCATTTTGACCAGTTGTGGATTTCTGCTATGGTCTCGTTTGCTTCACAAAGAAGCTCTTTTATATAAGTTGCCTTGTTCATAGTGTCTCCTCTCAATAGAACAGTACCTAAAGCAGATATTGGTACCAGGAGTGGAGTATTGTTGTCGCAGGTCTGACCATGCTGCTTATTGGAGAAATGTGTAACGTCAGACTTTGCATTAAGAAAGCAGATGAATGCTTTAAGACAGACTTAATTCACTGTCCTAGTAGGAGTGTGGAAGACAGTAGTGCTGAGAAAATTGTGGAATATGGAGGCTCAATTCAAGGGGGTTTAGAGGTGAACAATGTTAGCAACTAACTGGCCTAGGGGCAATTCTTGTGATATTTGGGAAAAAATATGGCTGTTTTCCATCCTTGTTTAAAAAAAATATTCTGGAGGCTGAATTGAAGAGTTTTCACCTAATATCAATAGCAAAGGAAATTTTAAGACAGCCTAGTATTTACTGCGCTGTGTTGTTATTATTGATCACTCTTCTGCATATCTGCAATGAAAAACAGCAAGTGGGGCAAAAAAAAGAAATGTAAAACATCCAGTTTGAGAAGAAAAAAACACTAGGAAATGAAATGTTGGAACCAAAGAGATGCAAATTTTAAGAAAGGTTCGAGGAAAAAATGAAATAAAAGAAGTGGAGTCCTCAGTGTAAGACCCCAACAAGGTAAGCTTCCAATTTATGAACAGGAAATTTTATTCAACAAAGGAAACTACCAACAAGTCAAGGCTTATGCAAACTGCTATTTCAAGAACGGGGCCAGGTTCCATCTGAAGCAAGCAGAAGAACTTGGCAGCTTTGGTTACATGGTTCTTGCTTTAAAGCAGTGGTTCTCAACCTTCCTAATGCTGTAACCCTTTAATACAGTTCTCATGTTGTGGTAACACCTAACCATAAAATTATTTTCATTGCTACTTCATAACTGTAATTTTGCTACTGCTATGAATCATAATGTAAATATCTGTTTATTTTTTTCAATAGTTTCAAAAGGATCATGATCCACAAGTTGAGAACGCTGCTTTAAAATCAAAGGTACTGAAGTAAAGCAGTTGTGGAATCTTCCTCCACTCTTTGGGAAAGCTGCTGAGCTCAAGAATGTGGTAGGGGTACATTAGAGTTTCTATTACTATGAAAAGACACCATGACCACAGCAACTTTTATAAGGAACCATTTACTTGAGTCTGACTTACAATTCAGAGGTTTATTCCATTGTCATCATGACAGAAAGCATGGCAGCACCTAGGCAGACATGCTGGAGAGGTAACAGAAAGTTCTACATCCAGATTGGCAGACAACAGAAAGAGAGTGAGACATGGGGCATGGCTTGAGCATCTGAGACCTCAAAGTCCACCCCCAGTGACACACTTCCTGCAGTAAAGCCACACCTATTCCAACAAGGTCACACCTCCTAATAGTACCACTCCCTGTGAGCCTATGGGGGCCATTTACATTCAAACAGCCCTGGGAGGCCACCCCTGTGAAGATATGAAGATGAAGCATGGATTGCATTGGAGACCACGAGATGTTAGGGATGCCATTGCTGTGGGAGAGCTGCCAAGGAGAGCTGCAAACACGGTGTGGCACCAGCCCCATAGAGAGAGAGAGAGCAGTGTTGCATTCAACAAAACTGGAAAGTGTGTAATCTGAAGAGCTCTTTGACATCAGACATGGAGTTAAAGGATTTGGAGTTTCCCCTCCTGGGCTTTGATCTTGCTTTGGTTCAGCATTTCATCACTTTTCTCCCTTCCTCCTTCACAGAATGGTAATGTATATTCTGTGCCATTGTGTGTTAGAAATATGTAATTGGCTTCTACTTTTATAGAGGGTTATAATAAAGAGATTGCCTTGAGTATTAGAAAAGACTTGGGACTTTTAAAAACTGTCGAGACTGTGAAGGACTATGGGGACTTTTGGAGTTGGATTAAATGCATTTTGCATTATGATGTGGTTATAAGCCTATGGGGGCCAGGGAATATGGTGGATTCAATGAGAATAACCCCTGTAGGATCATATATTTGAATGTTTGGGTCCCAGTTAGTGGAATCTTTAGGAAAGATTAGGAGGTGTGGCCTTGCTAGAGTTGGTGTTTATCTAGGGATGGGGACTTTGAGGTTTCAAAATCCCATCTCAGGCCCCGTCTTGCTCTCTCTTTGCTGAGTGTGCTTGTGGAAGAGATTAAGCTCTCAGCTATGGCACTAGCACCATACATGCCTGTTGCCATGTTTCCTGCCATGACAGTTATATGGACTAACCCCCTGAAACTGCAAGCAAGCTCTTAATTAAATGCTATACTGATTGGTTGTGTGTCTGCTTGACACAAGCTAGAGTCATCAGAGAGGAAGAAGCCTCAGTTGAGGAAATGCCTCCATGAGATCCCGCTGTAAGCCATTTCCTCAATTAGTGATCAATGAGGGAGGGCCCAGCCCATTATGGGTGGTGCCATTCCTAGGTTGGTGGTCTTGGGTTCTATAAAGAAAGCAGGCTGAGCCAGTAGTGGTGGTGCACACCTTTAATCCCAGTACTCTAAAAATAGAGGCAGACAGATTTCTATGAGTTCAAGGTCAGCCTGGTCTTCAAAGCATCTGGGACAGCCAGGGTAGCGGAGAAATCTTGTCGGGCTGGGGGGGGGGTGGAGAAACAGACTGAGCAGGCCATGATGAGCAAGCAAGCCTGTAAGAAGCACCTCTGCATCAGCTCCTGTCTCCAGGTGCCTACCATGTTGGAATTCCTGTCCTGACTTCTTTTGGTGAAGATCAGCAATGTGGAAGTATAAGTTGATTAAACCCTCTCTTCCCAACTTGCTTTCAGTCACAGTGCTTTGTTGTGGCAATAGAAACTCTAACTAAGACAAATGCTTTCTTCTATGAGTTGCCTTCACAGCACTAGAGCAGTAACTAAGACAGGGGTGAGAGCTACACTTTCCTATGGGCCTAAGGATAGGTGTTTAGAATGTCACTGGCAATTGTGCTGGTGTAGGAAAGTGGCAGTAGCAGGGTCTCCTCTAGGGTACATGACCTCACCAGTCGCCTTGTCCACTGTGGTGATTCATGGGCATTTTAGCTGGGGAGGACTATTGATTGTTTTTCTCCATTGATGATATTGAATCTTCAGAAAGAATAAGAACCAGTCTTCAGGAGGAGCATCCAGGCTTTTTCCAGCTCAAGTCTTCCAAGTCCTTGTCCAAAGTATATGATGTTCTTAACAATAAGGTCTTGATTTCCAGCTCTGGGAGGCAACAAAGGGTAATGACAGTATCTTATATTGTTTGGGGATTCTCTACACACACACACACACACACACATACTTTTTTATTTTTATGTTCAGTGTATCAGTGTTTGTTTTCATGTGTGTTATTGCATCACGTACATTCAGTGTCCAAAGAAGCCAGAAGAGGGTGTTGTATCCCCTCAACTGGAGTTACACATGGTTGTACATCGTGTGAGTGCTGAGAAATTGAGACCACTAATATTTAGAGTCATTCATGAAAGATGTGTATTAATTCCTGCCATTTTGTTGATTTTGTAATGTTTTCTCAGATCTTCTCTTTTGGTTGCTTGTCCTGGAATTATTGGTTTCTGTGACCTCTCAGCTATGTCTAGCCTTCCCTTAAGTTTGAAATATTCATTTTAGAATCTTCTTTACAGATGGCCTAATAGCCATAAATTTCTTTAATCTTTTTTATCATGAAAAGTTTTTTTTTTATTTCTCTTTCGATTTAGATAAGTAGTTTTGCTGGGTATAAAAGTCAGGGTTGACAGTCATAATCATTGAGGACTTGGTGGACTTCTATCCAGATCCTTCTTGTTCTAACTTTAAAGGCTTCTGTGAAATACCCCATATTATTCTAATAGGCCTGCCTTTGTAAGTGTCTTTGGTTGTTATGTTTTAACTGTGATGTTTCACAGATACTTTCAAGTCTTGTCTATTTGGTGTTCTGTAGGCTTCTTGTACCTGGATGGGAATCACTTTTTCTAGAATTAGGACTCTTTCTCCTATGATTTTCCTGAAGATATTCTTCTCCTTCTCTGCCCATTATTTGGAACTTAGAGCTTTTCATGTCATCCCAAAACTCTGCCAAGTTCCATTTACAATCTTTTAGACCTTTCTTTGACCTTTACGGAGTGATCCAGTAGCTTTACTCTTTTTTCCATTCCTGAGTCTGTTTTCAACACATGGTCTGTTCTGTTGAGGAGGTGTTGCAGTGAGATTTTTAAATTGGATTTTTGTGCTTTCCATTTCCAGAATTTTCAACTTGAGTTTTCTTTAAAATTTCAAAGATTATTTTCCTGTCTTAGGTTGACATGCTTGTTTCTTCTTTTTGTCTTTGTCTTTAAGTTATTTGACCATAGTTATAATCATTCTTTTGAATTCTTCATTAGGGAGTTCTTCCAAAGTCATTTTCAATAAAGTATATTACTGTAGGATTTGTTTTTGTTTGCTTTAAAGAGAAGTGTTTTGTTGTTACATTGTTTTTCATTTCTGTATTGGGATTTGTACATCTGGGGGTAGTTTTTCTTTCTTATTTTTTCAAGGTGCTCTGATTCTTTCAACAGAGGTGTTTATGATGATCAGGAGGAAGCTAATTTATAGCAGGGCTGGGATAACAGTTTTCTTTGTTTGATGTTCAGTAGTATAGCCTCTACCCCAGGTCTTTGGCTTATCAGCTATAGTGTGTTAGGTGCCTTCAGCATCTTGGTAAACAAACTTAGAACAAGTTCCTGATGGTAGTGTAGACTGGTCCTTGGTATTGGTACCAGATAAGGCAATGGGAGGGACCTAATTGGCAGATTGTGGTTAGTCTTCAAGAAAGAGAGGCCTACATGTCCAAACCATGAATGCTGACTGGAGAGTTCCTGTGGAGAGCAGGTTGAGAGCTCATGAGTCCCAAAGGGAGGATGACAGGCTAGGAAGAGGGCAGCCACTGGCTAGTACCCACAAGGTTACTGAGATAGGGAGGTCTGTGGCAGGTTGCACAGGTAGCTTACCTGGGTCTCCATGCCATATGGGAGGCTGGAACGCCACATAAATTATTTTAGCATGTTATATCATGGAACGTTACTCTTTTTAATGATTTGTTTATTGTATTGTATATACATTAATATTCTGCCGGCATGTATGTTTGTGTGAGGGTACAAGATTCCCCCAGAACTAGTATTACAGACAGTTATGAGCTGCCTTGTGGGCAATGGGAATTGAACTTGAGTCTTTTGGAAGAGCAGCTCTGAGCCATCTCTTCAGTCCCTGGAACATTATTCTTTCTTCAGCTGTGGCAGATTGTTTTTCTGGGTAAAGTAGTCTAGATTGGCATCTGTGGCCTTTTAGAACTGAAGAACTTTGCTATAAGTTCTTCTTATTTGATGGCTAACCATCATTTTCAACTTGACCACATCTGGAATCAACCAAAGTTCAACCAGCTTGGCACAGCTTTGAGGGATTTTTCTTGATTGGATCATTTGAGATAGATAAACCCACCCTAAATCTGAATTATTTGAGGTCAGAAAGACCCACCCTAAACCTGGGTCCAAACTTCTGGTGGTTTATTTAAAAGGACACAGGAGAAGGAAGCTTTTGCTTTTTCTCTGCTCACCTGACAAGTTCTATTTTGCTACTAAGGCATTCCTTCACTGGTGTTTGAGCCTACTTCTTTGGGATTCCACCATACACTGAAGATCAGCTGAGACATCCAGCCTTGGGGACTGAACTACTACTGGATTCTTGGCCTTTCCACTGGGAGACAGCCTTTGTTGGGCTAACTGAACCACAGCTTGTAAGTCACGCTAACAAGTGCCCCTTTAATATATATAGATTCATTCTGTCAGTTCTGTTCTAGAGAACTCAGACTACTACATCTCACTTTAAAAGTTTCCATTGAGAAATCAATTGTTGTTCTCATGGGTTTTCCTTTGCGTGTAATTTGTGATTTTTCTCTTGTGGCTTTCAGTACCCTCTCTTTGTTTGGTATATTTGGTTTTTTTAACTATCATATGCTCTGAGAAATTTCTATTCAGATTCTGTTTATTTGGAGTTCTGTGTGCTTCTTGAATCTACATGGGTGTGTCTTTCCTTAGTTTGGGGAAGTCTCCTGTGAAAATGTGGAAAATCTGGTCTATACCATTGACTTGAGATTTTTCTCCTTGTACACCTATCATTATGAAGATTTAGTCTTTCAACAGTTTTCCATCGTGCCTATGTGCTCCTTTCATGGGTTTTCTTTTTAAAACTTTCCATATCCTTTGCTTGTCTGATCTAACATGTCTACTTTATTTTCGAATTTTGATATTCTATCTTCTACTTGATGCACTCCATTAATAAAGCTCTCCCCTGAGTTTCCTTACGTAGCTGTTTAGTTTTTCCATTTTACCTTAATTTCAATTTGATTTCTCTTCTATTTTTATGTCTTTAATGAACTCAGTTTCCAAATCTTGAGGGGACATCACCATTTTATTTGCACTTATGTTTGTATTCCTTTAGTCTTCACTCAAGGGTTTATTGCTAACCCTCCAAGTTCATTGAACTGTTTGTTTGTGTCTCCTTTAAATTTCTTGAATTATTTAAGAAAGTATATTACTGTTTTTTTAAAGTCTGTGTCTCAGGGTTCCTCTAGTATTATCAGGGTTTCTGTCCTGCTTGGTTCCCACAATCGTTAAGTCCCAAAGCAATCGCACAGAGGTCTACATTAGTAATAAACTGATTGGCCCATTAGCTCAGGCTTCTTATTAACTCTTATAACTTATATTAGCCCATTATTCTTGTCTATGTTAGCCACGTGGATCGGTACCTTATTCAGCAAGGCAGTCACATCTTGCTTCTTCTGTGGCAGTGTCAGCACTGCATCCTCTTCCCAGAATTCTCCTGCTCTCATTGACCCGACTCTACTTCCTGTCTGGTTGACCTGCCTATACTTCCTGCCTGGCTACTAGCCAATCAGAGTTTACTTAAAATATAATTGACAGAATACAGACCATTGCTCCATAGCACTCTAGGTCATTCTCATTGGATAATATTTCTGTAGGAATAGTGCATTTAGATAGGGAGACATATTGACTTACAGATAGTTTTTGTTTTTACAATGGGACTTCTTTCATTGGTTGTATGTCTGATGTGAAATTTTAGTCCTACCTTTGTTAAGTAAGAGTTTGTGGGGTGTTATTTTTGTTGTTGTCCAAGTTTAGTTGATTTCAGGTCAGGTATGAAGAGTTGGTATGCCAGTCCTTCAGATAGATAGTCAATGTTCATTCTGGATTAGACAACAGGGATGATGCCCATTCAGTGATAAGTGGGGGGGGGAAGCATGTGAATAGAAAAAGCAGTTTGATTTCTTAGGCTACTGAGTAAGTCATGTTACCCCAGTGATGCCTAGGAATGTGAGGATGGGTGGCTGAACCAGGGCCTGGGGTGGGTACTCACCAGGCTAAGCAAGCCTATAGGTTGTGTCATCAGGTTAGGATCAGATATGTTGTGAGTGGTCTACCATCAGGCAGACTCACCAGAGTGTACTAGTATACTAAATGTGCAACTTGGGCTAGGGATGGGGATCAGAAAAGGTACAGGAGATCTGGGGTCCAGAGAACTCACTAAAATAGAGCACAGAATGTATGACCCAGGCTAGGCCTGGAGGTTGAATATCTTGGAACTGATTTGTCATGAAGAATGGAAACATATCTTAATGTCTCTCCATAGACAAATGGATAAGCTGATTGTCCTTGTGGCAAAGTAACTACCATTAGATAAGCTGATTGTCCTTGTGGCAAAGTAACTACCATTAGCTCAACATGCAATTAAATGGATATCATGTATATGTGTATGTGTGTGCGTATATATATACATATATAAATATATATTTGCTATGAAGTTATAGCACAAACACATGCTATCATATCACATATAAATATATCACTTATATATTTTATATACAGTTATATATTACTTAATGATGGGGACATGTTCTGAGGAATGTATCATTAGCATTTTTGTGCTTACTATAGAATGTACTTACTATAAACATAGTTGAACAAATGCTTTTGTAATATGATTGGGCATCTCTTGGGTAAATTCCCAAGAGTGGGATTGCTGTGTCCTGGGGTAGGTTGATCCCAAATTTCCTGACTCATAATTGGTTTCTAGCCATAAATAAAGGACATCAAGCCTATAATTCGTAAAAAAAAAAAAATCCTAGAGAAGATATATAAGAAGGTGAATCCAAAGAAAAACATATAGTTATCCTCCTGGATATTGGAAGTAGACAAGATTGCCGGACAAAAAATGGGAACTTGGGGGTGGGGTGGGATGGGGGGTTGGGAGGATGGGGAGAGAAAAGTGTGAAGTGGAGGATGGGAAGAGCTTGGGGGAATAGGATGGTTGGGATATAGGAAGGGTGGATATGGGAACAAGGAATTATATATCTTACTTAAGGGAGCCATTCTAGGGTTGGCAGAGACTTGACTCTAGAGGGGTTCCCAGGTGTCCAGGAAGATGCCTCCAGCTAGTTCCTTGGGCAGCTGAGGAGAGGGTGTCAGAAATGTCCAGATCCTATTGCCATACTCATGAATATCTTGCATATCACCATAGAACCTTCACCTGGCATTGGATGGAGAAAATGACAGAGCCCCACATAGAAGCACCGGATTGAGCTCCCAAGGTCCTGATGAGGAGCAAAAGGAGGGAGATCATGAGCAAGGAAGTCAGGACCATGAGGAGTGCGTGTACCTATTGAGACGGTGGGACAGATCTAACGGGAGACCACCAAGTCCAGTTGGAATGGGACTGATGGAACAGGCGACCAAACCGGACTCTCTGAATGTGGCTGATGGTGGAGGAGGACTGAGAAACCAAGGACAACGGCGATGAGCATGAAATCTACAGCATGAACGGGCTCACTGTGAGCCTTGTCAGTTTGGTTGCTCACCTTCCTGGACTTAGGGGGAGCTGGGAGGACCTTGGACTTAACATAGTGAAGGGAACCCTGATGGCTCTTTGGCTTGGAGAGGGGCAGAGTGGGGGTATGGGTGGAAGGGAGGGGAGGGAAGGGGGAGGAGGAGGGGAGGAGATGGAAATTTTTAATAAAAAAATGAGGAAAAAAAAGTAAAAAAAATTAAATTGTCTCTTGGAATACAGGTGCAACAATTTGACAGTAAGAAAAATATGCATTGTCACATTTTCAAAGACTAGAAATGGTTATTTAAGGCGCCAATTTTTAAAATGTTACCTTATCAAATTGTTTCTAACCAAAAGTTGTATTTTACTTGAAATACTCTATTTTTGTTCATTAAATAATAGCTGGCATTGTTAATAAAAAATAGAATGTACTTACACAAACTTATAGCTATAGCATCTTAGGAAATAAAATATAATGAACAGTATCGTATATGTAAGTATCACTCACCAAAATATCCTGTAAAGCCCACATATATATATGTATATACATACACACACACACACACACACACACACACACACACACACACCTATACATATATATTTGGTACCTTGGGTGCCAAAGCAACAGAGCGAGGCTGCCATGGACTAGACCTAAGAGTCAAAATAAACTTTTCCTTCTTAAAATACATATATTTTATACATAAGTATAAAATACAAAATTTTATATTTTTTATATATAAGGTAATAAAATATAAAATTTAATTATATTATATATAGTTATATGTATAAATAAAAATATGAAAATTTTATATATAATACATATGGAGAGATAGACATATTGTCTTAAAATACCATTAACTGCTATAATGAACTACATAAACATGCATGAGAATGATGCCTCCCACAAGAGTCACATGACAGCCATCAGTGCTACCTGGAATATATAATTTCTTAGCAAAAAAGGGCTGTCAAGGTTTGGGTAGGTGGCATCTCCCACAGGCTCTCACATGCTGGAGGTTTGGCCCAGGTTCCAGGTGCTGCTGAGAAGGCATGAACTCATGAGGCACTAAGTCCATTTGTGCATCAACCTGTTGGTGGATCCATGTCATAATGGAGTTCTGGGGTGTAGTCAGAGGGAGTGGTCACTGAGGATGGGTGTTGAGAGCATATTTTGCTTCGAGTCTCCTGTACAGCCTACTGTCTGCAGCTCTGACCCACCACGCACCTCCTGCCATGATGTTCTGTCATTTTACCTTGGGCGCCAAAGCAGTGGAGCCAGGTTGCCATGGACTAGACCCAAGAGTCCAAATGAACTTCTCCCCCTTTCAAACTATTTCTCTCGGGTATTTTGTCACAGCAGCAGAAACACAACTAATCCAAAGCCTGGGATAAATATGGGCAGAATGTCTACTGCATCCTTACAGAAAGTGCGTGATTGAATGTTACATTTACTGAGCCTCCCTAATCTTTGAAGTATGTGTTATGTTTTGTGCTTTAGCAATGGGGGGAGGGAGAGAATTATTATATTTAACTAAAATGGCATTAAGCTCCCCATACTGTTCCCAGCTGGGACCAGCTGGACTAAACTCTCTTCCCCTCCCACACCATATTTTCTTAGACAGTGGAAATGTGCCAAATGGCCTCCCCATCACTTTCTGGCTGGTACTAGCCAAGGGCCTGTGTTCTGGCCAAATTGCATCCAGACATACAGACTCTGTTCTCTGACCCTCTTATCACCGAGTCATTCAATGTCTGTTGTTGGATACTCATGTTCTTGTCCTCTGAGCTCATGGTCTAGGGAGGAGAGCAGATACATAACCAGATAGAGCACACTCTCTTCACCAAAGAGCGTGCACAAAGAGGAATGCTTAACTCCAAGAGGAACGGTGAAGAGAGGCTGGGGGTTGAAGACCATTGGGTGGAAAGATGAACCCTCAGCTACTTTTGATCTTTGTTTTGTTTTGTTTTTTGAGACAGGGTTTCATTAAGTGGCTCTGGCTGTCCTGAACTCACTGTGTAGACCAGACTTATAGGTATATGCCATTCTGCCCAGCATCCTCAGCTACCATTAAGTGAGGATTAGGGTAATTCCTAGAGGAGAAAGTAGGGACACAGAGCCAGGCAGAGCAACCACGGCATGGAGATGAATGGGTCATTGTTGAATAGGGGGTGGTGTTTGGGATACTCATAGAAAGGGACAAGTCATGAGGACATTGTCAGAGGATGCCTAAAGATGAGCCTCTTGTGACCCATACTGCTGTCTTTACCCGTGTGACTCTGGTCTGAACTTGTTGATAGCAGCTGCTATAGATCAGTATGAAGGCAGTTACAGCATCTCTAGGAAAAATGATGACTGCTTTGAGAGCCACAGAGAATGGTTTCCAGGAGACAACAGTTGAAGATAGAATTACTGATATATCCTATACAGTACTGCATTGTTTTCAATAGGAAAATTAATCTAGAAAGCAACCCCTTAACATTCAGTAACATAGTACTACAGTGGCTTGCTTACCCACCAAAGTATACCTAGCGCTCCTTCAGTCTTCCTTGAGGGGTCTAGGAACCCATGTTCCTTCAATGATGTGGCACCTCCGTGTTGGTTTCTCACTGTCCAGTCTTACCATACTCACCTACAGTAAGCTAATCATAATCAGCAGAGCTGGATGCACGGGCGTGCTTGGCTGTTTGGGTCTAGAAGAGGCTCATCTCACTTCAGCTCACACATTACTAGAGCAGCAGTTCTGAGCCTGTGGGTTGACCAACCCTTTCACAGGGTTGCCTACGAACTTCAGAAAACATAGATATTTTTATTATGATTCATAACAGTAGCAAAGTACAGGTATGAAGAAGCAACAAAAATAATTTTGTGGTTGGGGGTCACCACAACATGACAACTGTATTAAAGCATCACAGCATTAGGAGGGCTGAGAACCTCTGTACTAGATGGAACATAACCCACACAGTCACATGCAAAGGATGTTAGTAAATGTTATGTATCTGTATTCCCAAACCATTCTCTGGTGTGTGCCACAAGGCCTGAACAGAAAGGGCTGGGTGGGAAGGTGTTTTCTCAAACCACCAAATGCACTCATGGGTCACTTTGAGTGGCATTGTCTCCCTGTGGCTAGGACTCCCAAGAGATAGGCTCAAACTTCTAGGAATAAATCCAAAGCCTGCAGCTAGAACCATGTTAGTTATATATGCTCACTTAGAAGAGGAGGAAAGGAGCCCCAGAAACGAGATGGTGGATTAGGTTTATCACTGGGCTATCAGGTCCCTTTTGTAGGTTCACAGTCTTGTAGATGAATGTATCTAGAAGGGGATCCTGAAGGAAACTTAAGGAAAAGTTTTCGGGGTTTGAGAGAAAGCAGAAGGGCAGACAAGCTGGAGATGACGTCAGCTGCTAGGGAGGGATGGGTCAGAGGAAGACAGAAAGTTATTCATTCTGTGTTTGAGAACAAGAAAGCAAGGAAGATCAGAATAAAAAGTCTGGATGGGAGAGGAATGGGGTAGAGGGAAGGAAGGGGAAAGAGGAGGTGGGGGAAGAACACATGGATATCAGGAGAAGCAGGCTTAGAGTTTTGATAAGTATCTGAAAAGGGAAAATAGAAAGAGGGCAAGGGAAGAGTTTTGTTTCCTAAGTTTGACTTCAGAAAGTGGGCAGGCTTAGCAGTAAGGGGCTGTAAGCCCCAGAATGGAAGAAGGGAAGTCAGCAAGGTAAGTAAGTATCTCATTAAGGAGGTAGCCATTCCTCCCATCTTCTTACCATGTCCTCCTGGGTGTCATTTTCCCTACTTCAGCTTCATAATGTTCTCTTAGTGTTAGTGGGCCTAGGAGTACCACGAAGATCACACCATGCAATAAACCCCCCACAAGAGATTTATTGGGAAAGGTCTTATGCAAAAACGACTGCCTCCAAGTGGGGATGGAGACAGCTACAGGCCAGGTTATGGTGACAGGTTTTACAGGGGTATGGAGCATGCGCATAGGGAAGACATGGCAACAGCAGAAACATGCCGCATTGATCATTAGTGATGGGGGTGGGGCATTGGTGCCAAGACATTGGAGACAGGGTGGGGATGGGGAAATTCCTGGTTTGGGAATGTGGGCAAAGGACCTTTGACCATTCTTAGTATGCCTAATGTGTGCTATGGAGATAGGAGGGCTAATTACCCCTTTAATGAGATAATGCACTATCCTTCCCAAGAGCGTTCACCTCCCTTGAGGCAGTTAACTACAAGTCTGCACAGCCAAGCCCCTTCCTACTTTTCTGAGTTCTAACTCAAAATCATGTTTCCTTTTCCCATTTCTATCGTTTCTTTGGTCCTAAGTACGCTCGTCCTTGTACCAGGGTTTTCCCGTTTTCTCTGGAGACTTCCAACCTCCCTTTACAGCTGCCAGCAGACCTCTTTTGTTGACTCCAATCCAGAAGGAATGACTTTCTCTTTTTTCTCTTCATCATCTCCCTCCGCCTGGCAGCTGCTGGCATAGACAACTTGCCTGGCTTTTGGCTTTTCTCTCAAACACTAATAAAATCATCATAGAGCTTCTTCTAAGTCTGTTTTTATTTTATTTTTTATCAGTGAAACTAAGAACACATAAGAGGCAACCTAAATTCACCAGTAACATGACTTTTGCTAGATTCTCTGAGGCACCAAGAACCCAGATATCATATCACAGGACACTGAGACACCCCTTCAATAACAACAAAAGGTCTTGACCCCATCTGGGCTTCCCTTGCTAAAGGAATAGTGAATTAATTTTCCCTCTGATGAATTAACATACTTTTCCTTACCAGAATTACCCCATCCCTCCCCTAGCACTGTCTCTATGAACCACCTCGAGGCTCAGCTTGGTCTGCCCACCTTCTGAGGCCATAAACAGGAAGGTGTAACTTTTTTTTTCATTTATTAACACTAAGAACCCCAAGAGGGACTCTGATTTCCCTGGTATAGTCTGGTGACCGCAAAAGGACTCCTCCAATTCAGGTAACACTTGACTTCTCAGATTTTATTGGTTTGCGATTATTACTAAAATTCCTTCCCTGGGAGAGTAAGCAATGTTTACCCCTCCTCCTAATGTTTCAAAGCCAAACCAAGGCATGATTCCACCAATGTTTATCCCTTGGGAACTAATGAGCTTATTAGGCTTCCTTAACCTCCCGTCCACCTTCCAAGAGGAAAGGTACGTAGTCAACAGACCTGTAGTGATCTTTTACAAGCAGGACCATCAGAATTCCTGAAGATGTTGTCAGTTTAACTTGAAGGACAGTGCTACACAACAGGGGTACTTTCATGCGTTTTGTGGTTACGCTTACCAAATCCTATGACTCCAAGGAGTGATTGCTGTATATCTCCTGCTGTGGAACTCTTCCTTCCAAAGTGAAGACAATGAGGTCCAGAGACCATGTGTGATGCTCATGAGGTCCAGAGACCATGTGTGATGCTCATGAGGTCCAGAGACCATGTGTGATGCTCATGAGGTCCAGAGACCATGTGTGATGCTCATGAGGTCCAGAGACCATGTGTGATGCTCATGAGGTCCAGAGACCATGTGTGATGCTCATCCTATGCAGTGCCAGGCCTTGACCAGGTGCTGAGGGGAGGGGAGATACTTGGATATGTTAATTAAGGTTCCTTCTTTCCTGTGTCCCAGAAATTCTTGTTGCCCCCAAATGCTTCCCTGTGTCACAAAGGTTCTCCGTGCTGACTCAGAGAAAGAGTGTCTCATTTCTGAACTCCCAACTCCAACTCCAAAAGAATCCCACTGCTCTAGTTGAAGGCAGGATGAGATAAGCATCTCCCAAAATGCCTGCTTTAAAGCACGTGAAGACACATTGCCCACAAGGCTCTGGGGAGGACAGTGAGAAGTTAAGGAAGTTTGCCTTGCTGAGTCAACAGGGTCTGTGTGCCTTTCTCCCGAGGGCAAGTACAGGGTAGAGACTGGAAGGAATGAGTCCTGAAATATATGTGGGACTTAATAATAGAGTCTTCCATCTCGGAACTTGAGTCTCCAAATATGCAGGACTCCCATATCTCCCATTACAAGCAAGAGTCAGGGTAGAAATCTGGCCTGTGTGTAGGCTGTGGAGGGGACCCCAAGATGGACTCACAGAGGGGGTCTGGATAGAGAAGGCAGGAAGGCCATAAACTAAAAAGGCCTAGTGGCTGTATAAGGAGAAAAAGCAACAGTCCAGATGGATTGTGAGCAAGAGATGGGGACTCAAGCATTTGCCAGGGCAACCAATGGAGACAGATACCAATATCATGACTGGACTTAGGATAACAGCCTATGCTCCCCCAAGCCAGGCGAGACCACCCATCCTCAATAAGCTGATTAAAACAAATTAATAATGAAAAGGAGATAAAGGAGATTTTTCAACATGGCCACTTGTGTTATCATTTAAAAGAGATGGTGGGGGACCAGTCCCACAAGGAGCTGTGGCGGGCCACCAGAGGCCTTGGTTGGTCCCCTGAGTGATGGCCTGAGGCCTCAGTGGGAGACAGACAGATAGCTATGCCGTGCAGAGAGAGTTTGGGCATAGAGTTTATTTAGTGGACTATGGAGGGGAAAGGGAAGGGGAGAATTGGGGGAAGAAGAGAGAGAAGCAGAAGCTTCTTCTCCAGAAAAAGAGCAGACAGAAAGAGAGGGGAGGGGAAATCGCTTGCCCTGGTGGAAGCGGGAGGTTGGGAGTGGGTAGGGCTTGTCTCTTAAAGCGACAGGGTACCCAGGTGACAGACCAGGCCAGCAGATTAAATGAGGAAGAAGGAGAAAGATAAACAGTCACCTCTCCAAATCCAGTTTTCAGGTTCTTAGCTAAGCAGTAGAAAGAAAGATGCAGTGCTATCCACTACTGTCTCAGCTCCACGTTGCTCTTGCAAGTTAGCCTGACAAGCCGTAAAGGTCTGGGAAGCGAGCGCCTCCTCTGGCTGCTTCCAAGACATCAGCCTTTTCAGTACCAACCGGGTAAGTCCGCTCAGCAGCCAGAGGGAGGACAAAGCCCCAAAAGGAGAGAGGATCTTCCTTCTCACACACCCGTGTTTTTCTGGGCTCCTCCCAGAAGGCGCCCCACCCACCCGCTCCTCCCTACATTCATTAAGGACATGAGGACTAACTATCCTTCAGGCAAGCCTCCCTACTTAGATGGTTCTAATTTGGGGCAAGTTGACATTTAAAACCAACCATAATAGTCCGCAAAAGGAAACTTGTTTCTACCCTCTAACCAGGGCCACCCTCTCTGCGACCCCCACCTCTGGGGCCTCAAATCTCACTTTTCCAGTATATGTAAGAAATAGATAGCCACACTTAGTGGCAGCTGGATTTCTGGGTCGAGGGATATTCTCACAGCCTCCAGGGGCTGGGCTCTCTTGTCTGTTGTGACAATGACAAATGGTACCTACACAGCAGGCATTGGAAGTATAGGACCCAGGAGGGTCCTAGAAGGGGGTCTTCTATAGCCGTACTGCCGCGGGCTACCCCAGCTTACTGCAGATTGAACGCACCTGTCATGGATAGATCTGAAGCAGATGTGAACTCCTTTGTTATAGGGGTAGATCTAAGTCCAGCGGGCAGGTACCCGCTGAGCTTTCCAGGTTCTTGTGTCCCAGAACAAAGAGCTGGACCAGGGACACAGACAATCACAGGATCAGAAACGGCTTATTAAAAAAGAGGAAGCTGTCCCTGAGAATGGATGTGGTCTAGGGAGCTGGCACAGGTTTGAGACTCGGAGGCCCCAGGTCAGTGCCATTACTTTGCATAGGTTATTTACATAGCGTCTTCCTTCTCCCACACTTGGAGATCATGGACTCTCTTCCAAAATGCTCCCTTTTGTTACATGTAGCCCTGCTGGGGAAGGCTTTCCTGTCTTTCTGCCAACTGGCCTCTTTGTTTTTAATTTTTATTAACATAGGAAGAATTTGGTTCCATTGTGGCATTTTTTCAAATTGTTTGGGTTGCTTCTCTTCCCCTTCCCCCGTGGCCCCTCGCTTGTACCTCCTCACCCCAGGAGCGTCTTTTCTACATTTGTGTCTCATGAGACCTATGCCCCACCCATTTCTCACTTTCTCTGCTTTCCCCTAGAAGTCTCTTACCTATCTAGCTTCTTAATCTAGTACCCCCCTCTCACCCCCTTATCTACACATATTCAAACATTAAACGTGAGGGTTCACCTGTGTGAGAGAACATTGGATTTGTTTTTGTCTTTCTAAGTCTGGGTCACCTCACCTGACACTTGCATGTGTTAATCCTGACGCTTTTCTCTTACCCTACTTTGCTGTCACAGTTGTATAGACTCCAACTTCCTCGCCTTCATTTTGGGAAGGCACTCTCTGTCTCGGGATCCCTTTATCCCAGTCCTGACTACTTCCAGAGACAAACTCTCTAGCTCTTTCCCTCACAGAAGGCTTCTATTTGTGGTCCTTGGGGACACAGTGGCTCTGTCCCAAGCCCCACATGACTTGGTCCTGAAAACGTGACTTGGACAAAGAAAGAATGAAAAAAGGATAGATACAGAGACAGATGCACAGGAAAGCTGGGACTGGATGGACCATGTGCTCTAATGGAGATGCACCACCTAAAGCAGTGACCCACCCCCAGGTTTATTTTACACATATGAATGAACGGGGTGTGTTTACTGTATACAACTGAACAAAGGGGCAGGTTAGCTAATCAGGTAGGCAGTCTCTGTGCTGACCGGTCTCAGGCTGAGGTCATTTGTATGGGAGTAGTCATCTCAGGAGGTCATCTGGGAGGAGAAGGCTGCAGTTGATACACTCTGAACGCTCCCTTGGCATTGGTGCACAGACCAGATGAAGGCTTTGCCAATCCCCATGGGTCTGACACACTGGGGTCCTTGGCGTGGCAACAACACATATTCACTCGGAGCTCCCCCTACTCCCCAAGAAAAGGGGAAGCTCACATCATCATGACTACAGTCAATATTTTCAGCATTAAGGGCACCACAGGTCATGTTCCAAGTGCCCTTACCACAATTCATGGAAGCAGGCATTATTACTGGCCCAACTTTCTGTGTGAAGAGGGAGATTTAGAGGTGATATTGTGTTGTTCATTTGGCATTAGAAACAATATTGTGGGGACCCATCATCTCTGACCGGAAACCCATAATCTCAACCACTCTACGACATAAAAAGGTCTCCAGGACTCTGATCAGTGTTCCTATCTGGTCACTAGTTGATAAGCTGCTTCTTTGTGGACAAGAGTGTGAGGTGAAGCTGGCCCTGAAGTCTGTGGGAATTAGCACCTGACTTGTATGAAAGAATTTGTAGCAGGTGCCTTTGTCAGGTCCCTCTCCGCCTGCATGCCCAGCTGCCAAAGCACTGAAATGGATGCCCGGGGCAGATTGCCCCACTGCAGCTGCAGAAGACAGTCCAGATGTTCATTTATGCTGGAGGTTAATGACAGGAGCATCACTCACCTGACTTTCAGTTCTTTCAGATGCCACACAACTGCAAAACTCAGTCCTCTCTCTCTCTCTCTCTCTCTCTCTCTCTCTCTCTCTCTCTCTCTCTCTCTCTCTCTCTCTCTCTCTCCTCTCCTCTCCTCTCTTCTCCTCTCCCCTTTGCAAGCCAGAGACTTGATGTCACAGGAGGAAAGTTAGTAGCTGACCCCCAGGACAGATGGCTTGCAGCAGTTTCAAGGACTGGGTTTGAAGTCAGAACACTGTTCTACAGGGACCACTCAGGTAGGTGATAATGTTTACCAAGGAAACAATGGAACAGGTTGTAGGGGTGTTTAATGTCCCACCTGTCATTGTAAACGTAATGATGAAACCTTTTGAGGCAGAAAGGATTTTTAACTCTTTCAGTTTTAAGTTTAGAAACCTGAACCAAAATAAATGGAGAAGGGAGGGAGGAGGGGAATAAGGACTTAGCTATTCTGACAGAGGGTGCGTGTGTATTTCTGATGGGCCTGAGCCCAACGCCTTCAACGGAATCAGAAGTCCATCTTCCCATCTCTAGCACTCTTACATTTTATGCTGTCTCTCCACTCTAGATGACAAGGCATAAATCACTATAAAGTATAAATATATATTCTATATAAATGTATTGTAAATATATAAATCACTAATTAATGGCCTGCTGGCTCTGAAACACCAATGGAAAGAAATTCATCTTCCAGTACAGCTCCCGCAAGAGTCTCAAGGTGCATTCGCTGATAGTTTGGAGCCTGTGCTCAGCCTTGAAGCTATCAATTCCTGTGGCTCAAAATGTCCAGCCCTGGGCCTTGAGTTCAGTTCTGGAGACACAATGAGGTTGCTCAACCAGAGGCCCCCATCCCTTACTGTATCCCCTCATCTAAGAAGCTTCTTTTTACAGATGGAGCCCATTACAGAAACTCACAACCAAGCAAAATGACTACAGAGTGCCCAGCGCCAATTGATGCATCTTCAACCCAAACCTTGCACTAAAGCCCAGAGACCAGCACAGAAGTTGGGCCAGAACCTCTGCTATGAGTTGTGTCTTCTATACATACTAGGAAGCTGCATCCATGAATCTTAACAACATGGTCATTTAAACAAGACCAGCACAATGGCAATGAGAGGGCATGTCAGTGTAGATGAAGGAATTCTCAAAGGCCCCATCCCTAGAGGAAGATCTATAGGCAATTAATGGCTGTGAAGAGAGAGAGAATCAGTCTTCTCCAGGGACAAGCCCTTATTAGGTTATTCAATCTCGAGTGGTCAGCCCCAAACTATATATATATTATATATTTGCAATATGAAATGGATTCGGCAGACTACAACAACAGTAATTTTAAAAGAAGAGGTCACAAATCCGAGCGGGAATAGGTAGGGACATGGGAGGAGCTGGGCACCGAGAGGGGTAGAATTGATGTAAATATGGTAATCACGAGTTTAATCATGAAAAACAAGTTAAAAAATAAAATGAATGAGAAATGCAGAGTTCTGATGAAGGAAAGGGGCAGAGGACAAATATTCTGTTTAGGTGTCCACACACTGAAGATGCGTGACTGTCCTTTGGGGACTGCATTCAGGTCCATTAGCTCTATCTCTAGTCAGCTCCAATCTCCTCCCTGGGCCTACAGCACTCACTGTGAGTCAAAATCCCATCCCTGGATGGCATCCCATGAGTCACTTTCTGCTCCTTCCCTGGGTCTGCAGCTTCTGCCATGAGCACACCCTATGTCTGGCTGCCCAGCTGCAGGTCAGCTCCAGTCCCCTCCTTGCCTCTTCAGCTTCTGTCATGTATCATGGGACCCTCTCACATCTGTCTGCTGTCTTCTTTTAAAACTCCGTGGAGGGCTGGAGAGATGGCTCAGTGGTTAAGAGCATTGCCTGCTCTTCCAAAGGTCCTGAGTTCAATTCCCGGCAACCGCATGGTGGCTCACAACCATCTTTAATAAGGTCTGGTGCCCTCTTCTGGCCTGCAGACATACAGACAGACAGAATATTGTATACATAATAAATAAATAAATATTTAAAAAAAAAACTCCGTGGAGAGATGGCTCAGTACTTAAAGTGCAATCCTGAGCCCCAAGCTCAAATCCCCAGAACCCACATAAGTTTGGACACTCTGGTGCATGTATCTATGATCTCAGTGCTCCTACAGGGAGACAGGAGGCAGAGATAGGAGATGTCCCCGAAACTCAGAGCCAGCTCACCTGGTGATTAGAACAAAACAAAGACCCTGTTTTAAAGAAGGTGGAAGGTGAGGACTGACCCATGAAGCTGTCCTCTGAACTTCTGGTGTGCCTGTGAACATACAACGGTGCTCACACATGCTAACACACTCCCTCCCCGCCTCTCCCTCTTCTAAGAGGGAGAGATTTAAAAAAAGAAACGTACTCTTCTCTCAAACGTTTTTGTTTCTCTGTGACTCACGTGGACCTCATTCGCTCCTTTAAACCGCAACGCCATATCCTGCTGTGAATAAACCACAATTAGCTATTTCTCAAACAAGCAAATATTTCCCAAACAAGCAAATATTGGTCGTTTTTTTCATTCTTGTGATTACAAGCTACAGCAATAAGCATTCTTGTATAGTTCTCCTTGGGCCCATAAGGGAGTTCCTTTAGCACAAACATCCATAAGTGGAATTGAAAGGCAAACAGTATGGGCATGTTCAACTTCACTAAGTGATGCCAAATTGCCATCCAAAGTGGTTTAGCACCTAATATCCACAGCAGAGAAATGATTTTCCGTCTTCCAGCTCCTCGGTCACATGTGCAATAGAAGATTTCATGATTCTGACAGCCTGAAGCACACAACTTAGTATTCTGCTGTTGTATTCTGGATGGAGCCACCAGTGACACTGGGAATATTGCTATAGTATGTTGGCTATTAGGTTTTCTTTTAATTACTTGCTTTATGAATTCTGTCATTACTAGATCCTTCCTTTCTTAATGATTCTGTGAGAATTCTTGATACAGTCTAGGTATGAATCCCTTACTAATTACTTGGTCTAAAAGTGTCCCCCTCAGACATTCTGTCCCCTAGATAGATGTGTCTTCTTGTCATAAGGAAGTTTTCATTCGATGCCGTGATACATATCCATATTCTCCTTCGTGGCTTCAGTCTGTTTTGATATAGTTAGCATCCCTTTTCCCATCGCAATCTCACGAAAAAAGGTTCTTCTGGGCTTTTCTTCTAGAAGAGTGACATCCTCTATTTTCCGTGTGTGTAATCTGACTCTATCTGGAATACATTTTCTCAAAAGGCACAAAGTTAAGCATGTGGCTTTAATCGCTTTCCGTGTAGATAGCCATAACCCCACAACAACAATCCCCTCACTTTAGACATCAGCACTTCCAACCTCACTTCTGCTCCAGAAAGAGCCTCAGGGCCTAGAGACAGAGCAAGTCCTCTCGCTGCCATCTGCGGGTGACTCCACTCTCCCCCACTTCCAGTTTCCGTCGGGGCACCTCCCTTCCCCTGGAGCGCTAGCTCACCACGGTAGCAGTTTTCCCAGCACGGCAAAGCGCTCTTTATTCTGCCTCCTTCAGAGACACCAGCCCCAGAAGAGCAGTGCCAGGGGCTCAGCCTGGTTTTTGCCCTCCTCCAAGGCTGAGCCCCGAGGCAGGCTTTCCCAAGCACTGACGATTCACAATTCCAGCCATTGCCATCCGGTCCTAGTCCCGGGGTGAGCAGGTAGCTCCCACACTACCTGTGCCGTATCCTTGCTTCCCTTACAACCCCACCAATTCTGGAGCCCTTTCGCTTTTCCTTCGGTTCGGCATTCTTACCAAACAATAGCGGAACTGCAGTCTCTCTCTTCTGCCTGGACCCATGTCTCTGGATAGTAATCCTAATCCCTAAAACGGCCATGCTGACTCATCCTTTTTCCTCTCAAAATTGACTTGGATCTTCTCGGATCTTTATTTCCCATGTGACTGCAATAGACCTTTTGTGACATTCAACAAAAATGATAAAAATATTGTCATAGGGTACAGTATCCGTGTGAACCTGTGGGAGACTGCCATCTTCACGGAACTTTTCTACCACACAAGTGATTTTCCCATCCCTTTAGATCTTGTGGGTTTTTTTTTAATGGGGTGCTTTCTTTTTTTATGAAGTCCACATACATCTCCTGCTAGATAAATTACTGATTGACTCATAATTTCTGTTGTGATGGTACATTAAGTCTTTGTAATTACTCTTTTTAATAGTCTCTAGCTGGTGTTTAAGAGCACAATTAACTTTTTCCTCTGTATTGATCATTATCTAGTAACTTGCTAAACTCCAGCGTGTGTTATTAATACAACTGTGTGCTCTGTGGTTTTCCTGTGTGATCATCCCAGGTGCTGGGGCGCCAGCTTTGCTTCTCCCTTTGTAGCTGATCCATCATCAGGTGTACAGGACAGCACTCAGGTGTGCAGGTGTGCAGGTGTGCCGTATTACACAACATCTTCAGCTCCACGTAAAACAGGAGTTCTTTTCTGACAAAAGCAGAGACCCAGAAACTAAATTTGCCTTCTCAGCTTTAGCATCGTAGAAATCATTTTAAAATTATGAGCCAGTGATTCACAAGATCTTGAACGTCAGGACAGGAGATTGATGGCCTCCAAGAGACAGAAGACAGTGAGTTACCCCTTATATTCCCCAGGAAAGTTTTTATGCAGAAGCACAAGAAGGCTGACCCTAAGCAGAAAGGAGCAAGGAGGTGAGGTCGGAAGTCCAGGAAGAAAAGTGGGGCAGAGAGGACCCTGGAGAGAAGAGGCCTGTCAGAGAGCATCTTGCTGAGGTAACCCTCAGGCAAATCTCAGATCAATTCTTGATCAGCTTCTGGATCTAAGAAAACTTCCAGGGGCAGAGTAAAGAAATGTCGTGAAGGATTAGAGGGTCCAATACTCAGGAATTGCACAAGGCCACTGAGGTCATACTGGGAAAATCTCATACTCAGAGCGTGTTAGTGGATGGGAAGGGTTTTGCCTCAGTAGTAAATTCATGTCAGTCTTCTAAACATTGCTCTGATCCCACCTAAGAAAACTTCAATGTAAGGTACTAATCCTCAGACAGGAGCCACATGCAAGAACTAGTTCAAAAGAAGCTGTAGGAGTTCTGTGTGGACAGAGAAGAAAAGAGAAAAAAAAACAATAGCCGAACTGGGCACTCACTACGTAATTGCCAAGCGTACACATGCACAAGAAAATGAGTCAAACAAACGAGACCCAGGAAGACACAACGGATAAAGTTAGCAAGGGGGAAGCTGGAGGAAACCCGAACTTGCTGCTTGGAGAGCCTGAACATGAAAACAACATAAAGTCAACTTCTAGAGACAAAAAAACAGAACGC
The DNA here is from genome assembly GCF_903992535.2 of Arvicola amphibius. Lineage (NCBI taxonomy): Eukaryota > Metazoa > Chordata > Mammalia > Rodentia > Cricetidae > Arvicola > Arvicola amphibius. The sequence goes on from NC_052047.1 coordinate 127,265,629, forward strand.
CTCTGATAAGGAGCAAACCAGAGAAGACAGACAATAAAAGGCAAAGGGAGATTTGCGGGATTCTAGACACAGCCATAGGAACTACCCAGACTAAACGCGAAGGGACAGACAGTGGGCAGAATCAAGGGTCTGCGGGACAACTTCAGGTTTCCAGAGTCCCTGGAAGATACATTGAAAAGCATTTGAAGATATAATGGCCAAAATTTTAAAACGTAAAAAATATTTTAAAGGATATTTTATTAAAGAGATACGATCAATGAACACACGGTCCACATCATTAACAAAGAAATCAGGTACAAACCTCCATGAGACATTTTTTTTTATATGACCCATAAGGGAAACAGTAAAAAGAACATAAATTCTATCGGAACCCTTTGTCATATGGTGGGAATGTAAAGATGTGTAGCTGCTTTAGGAGAGCAGACCCTCAGAAACATATGGACAATGTTTATATAAGACCCTTACAATTTTGGATAGCTCCTCAAGAGAAAAAATTACCAATACCAGGATGGAGAGATGGTGTAGACTTTAGGAGAATTTTGATGCTTGGTTATGAGGCTCAGAGGTCAGATCCCAGCATCCGTATAAGCAGCCCGACATCCTGTGTAATGTAACTCTAGCTCCTAGGGAGGCAGAGGATCACAGGGAGACCGCCGGCTTGCCAACTTCTAACCTAGCAGTGGAAACATGAGCCCCAGATCTAGAGTGAGACCCTGTCTCAAAAGAGAAAATGGAAAGTGTCGGAGGACAGCGACACCTGCTTCCATCTTCCGGTCTCTGAGCACGGACACACAAATGCGCACCTCTATACACATGTCCACACGCTTACACGCACATAAAAATAAATAAATCACGCTAGCATTTATTTACAGTATCCAAAAGCTTAAGACAACCAAAACTGCCCAACACTGAAACATGCAGGTTGTTCAGAAATTAAAAGTTGTGAATGGTTGTACAAAAGCACAAATGGATGTCAAAAACACGGCCGTGAAGGACCCAGATGTCCTGATCACACACTGTGATTCTGTCTGTACCTTCCCAGTCAGAAGGTAGCTTATTGGTTCAGTGGCAATGACTTCCAGGGCTGGAGGCAAGAAGAGGCAATGGCTGCCTGGGGCTAGGGGTAAAAAGAGACAGTGACTGTGCAGGGATGGGGTGAGGAGAGGCAGTCACTGCAGGGATGAGATGGCAAGGGATAGTCATCATGCAGGGATGGGGTGAGAAGGGGTAGTCACTGTGCAGGGATGGGGTGAGGAGAGGCAATCACTGAAGAGATGGGGTGAGAAGAGACAGTCACTATGCAGAGGTGGGGTGAGGAGAGGCAGTCACTGTACAGGGAAAAGTGAGGAGAGGCAGTCACTACAGAGATGGATGGGGTGAGGAGAGGCAGGCAATGAAAGCAAGGCTCTGGTCTGTGGTTTGGTTGGTTTTGTTTTTAAGTGCCTAGGTCCCACTACGTGTTTCATGTTGGCTTGAAACTGATGATCCTCCTGCCTCATCCTCTCAAATGCTGGCCTGAAACAGTTCATCGTGTTGTGTTCTAAGTACAAAGAACCTGCACAGAGTTAGTGAATATTCTAAAAGCTGGACTGTGGAGACCACTGCATAGTTCTGTGTATGTACAAGAAATGCATTTACTCAGAATGGGTGAGTTTTGTATTACATAAGTCTGAATTATAAATGAGTAAATGGTTTGATATACATGATTCAAAAGTTGAATATGAAGATAAAATATTTGCAAATCACATACAAGATTTTAAGACTCTCATACAGAATAAAGAATAAGAAAACAAAGCATTATGAGAAGATTTTAACATATTATACACTTTGCTGGACTCCTCCCTGAGAAGTGGTTTTAAGGATTTGGAAAACCTTCTGCCAGTTCCGACAGTTTAAACATGCACCCATAGTAAGATCATGCCTTCCTCTCAATAAGTATTTGCACAAGAGTAATTAAAGGTCCAGACAGGAATTTGGGTGCTACTCCAATGTGTTAGTTTTTGTTTTAACCTATTATATTATATTTTATTACTGTTTCTTAGAGTTCTGTTTGTTTTCTAATGAGAGACTGAAATGGGGTGGATTCAGATGGGAGGGGAGGTGGGAAAGAACTGGGAGGAGAAGAGGGAAAGGAAACTGTAATCAGGATATATTGTGTGAGAAAAAAACTATTTTTATTAAAAGGATAAAAAAATTAACAAATAAAAAGATTGTGCATTTTTAGAATATCCCACAGATCCTCCAAGGCAAACATTCTGCAATATCTGGTAACCTGCTATGTGTTTTTCTACCATCCATGAGAGCACATTGCTTCCTCAGTCATCTTTGGGAATATATAAGAGGCTCAAAAACCTTAAAATGGACAAGAGCAATATCCATAAATCAGTTACCACAGACACAAAAGAGCTAATACAGATGGGGAACTGATTTATTCCATTATATGCCAGATATGAAACTCATATGAGAAAACATGGAAATTGTAATCATAAACTTCTGAGTAAAACAACACACAAACCAAAAACAAGCAGACAGCACTGAACAGTGTCCAAGTCATGGAGCCGCTGTGCACGCTGTGCAGTGATGCGCACACCACATTGACCTCTCAGCAGTCTCCCTGCCTACTGGAGCTGAGCAAACAGAGAGATATACAACTCAGCTCTGCCTGCCTCCTGGTACCCAAGTTAGAATCCTCACACAAAGGAGCAGGGTGCTGTTGCCCTGACCTGGAATACGACCCACAGCCTTAAGGGAACTTCCTACCTAAGCATCTCTTCCTACCTTGCAATTTATGCACTTGTAGTTAAATTTAAATTGACAGCACTGTTTGCTCAAAGGTGCAAATGTCAGGAAGTTTCTACGTGAAGCAAAAGGAGGACTATGGGGATTTCCATCTCCTAGCCTGGGGAATCCCCTCCCAGAGCTAAGCTGTTCCAACTTCTGAAAAGTTTTATTTCTTCTTAATCATGAATATGCCTTTTATTAAATTAATCAAGTGAATTTACTGAAATAATCATAGTTTTGTGTATTTAATCCCTAAGTACAGTGGGGTGTGTGTTCGTTTGGATGTATGTGTGTAGAGAGAGAGAGAGAGAACTATATTGGGGGTTGAACCTAAGGCCTCACACACACTAGACAAGCTCTGGACCGCTGAACGGGTTTTTAAAGCAGTATCACTAAGTTACCCAGGCTGGCCTAGGACTTCTTCTGCAACCCAAACAGGCCCAGACTGTGGGATCTTCTGCCTCAGCCTCTGGTGTAGCTGGGTTATTGATCTGCGTCACCAGGCTAGGCAAGCTAACTTGAAGTAAATATCTTGAACTTTCTGTTTTCTTTTCCTGGTTGCATCTATTTAATGTGCACAACTTGGTGCTTTGATATACTTAGCATTGTATACACTGTAGTAAAATGGTTACACAACAAGAAAATTAATATAACAGCCATCTCAGTCCTATAGTGTGAGAGACTTTCTTTTCTCTTTTAAATTTTTTGTTGCTTTTATTGAGTTATATATTTTTCTCTGCTCCCCTACCTTCCTCTCCCCTCCCCTTCTACCCTCTCCCATAGTCCCCATGCTCCCAATTTACTCAGGAGATCTTGTCTTTTTCTACTTTCCATGTAGATTAGATCCATGTATGTCTCTCTTAGGGTCTTCTTTGTTATCTAGGTTCTCTGAGGTTGTGAATTGTAGGCTGATTTTCTTTGCTTTATATATAAAAGCCACTTATGAGTGAGAACATATTATATTTGTATTTCTGGATCTGGGTTACCTCATTCAATATGACATTTTCTAGATCCATCCATTTGCCTGCAAATTTTAAGATGTCCTACTTTTATGCTGTGTAGTACTCCATTCTGTAAATGTACCACATTTTCCTTATCCATTCTTTGGTTGAGGGCATTTAGGTTGTTTTTAGGTTATGACTATGACAAACAATGCTATGAACATAGTTGAGCACATGTCCTTGTGGCACGATTGAGCATCCTTTGGATATATACCCAAAAGTGATATTACTGGTTCTTGAGGTAGGTTGTTTCCTAATTTTCTGAGAAATCACCATACTGATATACAATATTGGAAGCCTTTAATCAAATGTTTAGGGACCAAATGAATCTTCATAATTCAAGAAGGAGAGAGAGAGGAGAGAGAGAGAGAGAGAGAGAGAGAGAGAGAGAGAGAGAGAGAGTTTCCAACAAGCCTTTCTTTTTAAATAGAATCTTAAAGTATAATTATGATCAAGTGATCAAGTTCCCTCTTAAGGGAACTATAACACCCAGGACTTGGCCACTTATAATAAAGATGCATCATACCCAAGTGTGGGTCTTTCCAGGAGCCAAAGAATTGCTTACAATCCTAAGTGGGATGGACAGAAGTATAGAGAACTACATATGTCTTATTCTCTAGGAGACGAAATTAAGAGACAGTTCTGTTCCTACATGTAGGCCATGGATTATGATAAGCAAACGCACACAATATTGTCATTCAGATTCATGTTTTCTGATTGCAAGTGTCCTCTTTTCTTCATACATGAGTGATCTTCTATTGTGTTGTCAAATTCTAAAATTTATAATTGTATGATACTGGTACAATGGATATAGTGTCTGTTGGCATTTAGTCATAGTTTATTGCTATCCATGGCCTTTAGAAAACAATTTTCATATTCTTTAATGTTTTTGCTTTCAAAATTGCATATTGTATCCCTTAATATAAAACTTGTATGTTTTATTATTCATATCTTCTACAGCTTCATAATTTTGATCTATTGGCTCCTGAAAGAGGTGTGTAGTTTTTCCCATCATGGTAAAAGAGATTTATACTCCCCTCCTCCCTTTTTTAAATATAGCCCAGTTAGCCTTAGACTCAAGACCCTCCTTGGAAGCCCGAAGAGTGCTGGGAACAGGTGTGTGCTGCCACAACATGCATTTCTTGTAATTTCATCAGCATCAACTTCATGTGTTTCTCTCTATCTTGAGAGATTCAGGTCTCCCTGTGGTAGATCATGCTGAAGAATCATTCCTAGTGCCATGACCAGAAGGCTCTTTCTAATCGTTCATGATGTTTATCTTTAAAAATATTGTTTATATCGACATAGATCCCAGCCTTCTCTTCTGGCTAGCATGCATCAGTGTATACTTCTTTTGCATTTGCTTTTCAGTTAGTATAGAATCTAATGGGCCCCATGGTGGCATTTTTGCACACACTCTGTTGGTCTTCTCCCACTATCTGCCCCACCTTCTTGCTCATCCTCAGTGCTCCTTCAGTGGTTCCCTCTACAGCTATGCCACACGTATTCTATAGTCCTCCCCACCTATAAGTCCTCTCTCCCCATCGCCAGCTCCCCCATCTTCTTTCACACACATGCATAGATAAAAATGAGAACCTGGGCCCACGCATAATAGAGAAATGTGTGGCATCTTTCCTTCTAATCCTGGGTTACCTGACTCACCCATTTTCAGATCTATGTAGTGTCTTGAAAATGACACCATCTCACTTCTCTTGATGGCAGTGTGGAATTCCGTTGGATATATGTGTCACATTTTCTGTGGATGGGCATCTAGTCTGGGTCCATTTCCTGGCTATTATGAACAGTGCAGCTGTGAACATAGATGTGCAAGTATCTCTGAGGTAGGATCGAGGCTTTGGGCAAATGCCCAGCAGCTGTGAAGCTAGGTCATACAGTAGTAGCTCTCTCTATTCTCTCTCTCTCTCTCTCTCTCTCTCTCTCTCTCTCTCTCTCTCTCTCTCTCTGGGTGTGTGTGTGTGTGTGTATGTGTGTCTCTGTCTCTGTCTCTCTCTACCTCTCTCTCTCTCTGTGTATTTGTCTCTCTCTATCTACCTCTCTCTCTCTCTCTCTCTCTCTCTCTCTCTCTCTCTCTCTCTCTCTCTCTCTCTTTCCCTCCCCACTCTCAGTAGTCTTCACACTGATATTTTTTAGAGTGGCTATAGCTACCAGCAGTGGATACAGGTTTTTTTTTTATCTCACATCCTCACAAACATTTGCTGTCATCTGTTGTCTTGATAACAGCCATTCTGATCGGAGTGAGATGGAGTCCGGAAGCAGTTTTTATTTTCATTTCTCCAGAGGCTAAGGACAGTAAATGTCTTTTGAGTATTTCCTGAATATTTGTATTTCATCTCTTTTTATCATTATAATTTCTAATTATGTGGGGAGAGGGTATTTATATGAGTGGAGGTGTCCATAGAGGTCAGGATCCATAGTTCAGCTGCCAAGTGAGGTTGCTGAGAATCCAATGTATCCTCTGTCAGAGCAGCATGAACTCATAACTGTTGAGCCATCTCTCCAACCTCTTGGGTTCCTTCTTCAGATACCGTCTATTCAGCCCATCAGCCCATTGATTGACTAATGATTTATTTGGTGGCATGTTTAATTTTTACAGTTTTTACATGTCTTAGATGTTGATGCCCAGTCTGATATATAATTGGCAGAGAATTTTTCCCCACTCTAGTAACTGTTCCCTTTGTTGAGTAGAATCATTTTTATTTCATGCCATCCTGTTTGCTTTTATTTTTGTGTAATCAAATTTCTCATTTTCCCTTTTGAGGTCTTGTTTTAAAAAACCCTGCTTTCTGTTGTAGAATCACATGCATATTCTCCAATATCATCTTCTAAAAGGTCTTGCATTTCTGTGTAATAGCTACCATGCCCAAAGTTGCTTTTCTGTACAGTGTGAGGCAGAGACCCTCAGGCTGTGCCACCTTAGCTAATGTAGGCTTACCACAACCTTAACCAAAACATCTATTACCCATTTTGAACTAGGTAAGGCACTTCCCTCGTTTTTCTTCTTTATTGGCTTCCTAAATGTTCTTAACTGTCACTCTTCCATAAAGTTTAGTATAAGCATTACATTCCCCATACACAAACACTGCTGCACTCTTAAGAGGGGCAGCGTTGAGTCTGGAGTAACTTGCACAGAGGCAGCAGTTTTATGAGATGGAGCCTCCTACCCACAAGCATAAAGTATCCCTCCATGATTCCATTAACTTCTTCCAATAACATTCTATCATTTTTTTTCCTTAAAGGTCTTACAAACCATTAGATTTGGGTTTCCTTATATGTGCTATTACAAATGGTATCTATTTATTGCACATTCTGCCCATTGGTGGCTGGTTACTATAAACACAATTTACCTTCCTGTGTTACACGGTGTGAAAGAGCAGAGCTGGCCGCTATTACTGCCAATAAGTTATCTGTGGGTTCTATTGCATTTTCTATGTAAATAATCATATCACCTGGGAGTTTCAATGGCTTTCTTCTTCTCGAACATTATGGCTTTTATTTATTTCCGTACTTTACTGCGCTGTCTGGGACTGCCAGCATAATGCTGCATGAAAGCAGCAATTGTAAATAGCATTTCCTCGGATTTGATCTTAAAAGAGCCGCTTTCCTCAATTTCCTGTTAGATGTGATGTTTCCTACAAGAGTCTTAGATCAAGTGCAAGGGGATTTCTTCATTCTTCGCTCACTAATACATTTTAGCAGCCTTTTTTCTACGTACATGGAAATTACTTCAAGCTATTTCTCCTTTAATCTTCTGGTGGAGTAAATTCTATTAATTGATTCTCTAACGGGATCCAGAGTCACATCGTGAAATGAGCCCCACCTGGGCATGGCATGTGGTCTGCTGAACGTACTGTTTGATTCCTTTTTGGTAACAACTCGCTGGGGCCTTTCCCACTAATGTTAATAAAGGAGAGTGGTCTGAAGCCTCCTGCCTTCCTTCTTCAAGAGCGCTGATGCAAACATTCTGTCTCATCAGATATGCACCTTCTCCTCTAAAGAATCAGTAAAAGTTTCCGGGGGAAAAATTACTGAGACTGGTGCATTACTTTCTCAGTTTGATGACTGTTGGCGTCAATTGTTCCAAATGTATCATTTGGGCTTATCATTGTGTTTTATTTAGACTGTACACTTTTGGTATCCAAAGGAAGAAAGAAAGAAAGAAAGAAAGAAAGAAAGAAAGAAAGAAAGAAAGGAAGAAAGAAAGAAAGAAAGAAAGACCCAAGTTTTCTTGAAGAACAAGGGACTGCCTTATGAGCAGGAGTGTTCTCCCTCCGAAGATGGAGCAGAAAGGAACGATGCCATGGCACCCTGTGCTAGAGGTTGGGTTTGTTTGTTGGGTGTTGGATGTCTCAGTGACTCAGAGGCCACAAGGCATCTCTTTAAGGGCACTGTTCCTCAGGGTTGGTCTCAGCTCCAGCACCACCGTGTGCTGATGGCCTTGCCTCCATCTTCAGTTCCCAGCACAGCCCCTCCTGGGCTGCACAATGGACAGGGTCCCCCACCAGGCTGGCCTTGCTGTCGTGTCATTGTCTGAGATATCAGTCAATCAAATACCCTTTGTGTGGGGGGTGCATGCTCACCCATACATGTTAAGTGACTGCCTTTCTAGAAGGAATGGTTTTAAGTTATTAATGAGTTGTGGCAAGGTTCCTCAGTTCCTCTGTTGAAAACTTAATCAGGAAATTCATACCTTAATGTTATTTAGAGTGGGGGAGCTAGGTGAGAACTTTAGGATGAGCCCCATGAGGGCACCCATAGCAGAAGAAGAAGAATAAGAAGGAGGAGAAGGAGGAGGAGGAGGAGGTATGAGGATGAGGAGTGGGAGTAGAGGATGTTCTTATTCTCTCTCCTCCTCTACTCCTCCTAAATCCGCCGCCTCCTCCTAAGTCCTCCATCCTCCTAGGAAGCAGAAACACCATATCACCCTGAGATGGTTAGCATGTGTACTCTGTCCCAGCAAGTGATACCTCTGCTATGTTACAGTGAAGCAAGAGATCCCCTATAGACACAAGCAGATGCTGGTACCCAGAACTGTGAGTCAAATAAACCTTTATTCTGTATAAATTGCCTGATCTCAGATGTCTTTGTTAGAATTTCTATTTCTATAAAGAGATATCATGACCACAGCAACTCTTATAAAGGAAAATATGTAATTGGGGCTGGCTTATGGTTTAAGAGATTTAATCCATTATCAACATGGTGTGACATGTGGCTTCAGGCAGACATGGTGCTGGAGAAGGAGCTGAGAGCTTTACATCTTTATCTACAGGCAACAGAAGGAGACTGTGTGCTACACTGGGTATAATTTGAACATATCAGACCTCAAAACATGCCTCCACGGTGACATACTTTCTCCAACAAGGCAACACCTCCAAAACTGCCACTCCCTATGGGTCAAGCATTCAAACATAGTAGTCTATGGAGGCCATTCCTATTCAAACCACCACATTCCACTCCCTGGCCTGCATAGGCTTGTAACCATAACATAATGCAGAAATGCATTTAGTCCAACTTCAAAGGTCCCCAAAGTCTTTAACAGTCTCAGCAATGTTTTAAAGTTCAAAGTTCAGCGTCTTTTCTGAGATTCATACAATCTCTTATCTGCAATACCCTATAAAAAAAGTTAAAATTAAGAAAAGATCACATACTTCCAACATATAATATCACAGGAGATACATCGCCATTCCAAAATGAAGGAAAGGGAAGATAGTGAGGAAATACCGAAACCAGCTGGGAAAATTCCTAACTCTAATCTCCAGATCTGATGACAAAAAGCTCCCCACATCTACAGCTCCCTTCAGCTTTGTTAACTGCAACACACTTCTCTCTCTTAGGCTGGTCCCCGCCCCCACCATTAACAGCTCTCCCCAGCAAGTATCTCATGACTTTGGCATCTCCAACAGTCTTAGGGTATCCAGGGCAATCCAGACTTCACCTTCACAGCTTCACACAATAGCCTCTCTGGGCCTCCACGCAGGGAAAGCCCTGCTGTTTGCCTCACCTCAGCAGCTTTCCTTAGTCAAGGAGAGAGATTCCATAGCCCCTTTCTGTATCCTTGATTCTAAAGTCAGAGCTTTATGGCTGAAACTGCCGAGTTCTGTTGCTTGTTGGGGCTGAAACATGGCCTCTTTGTTCAATGACATCTTCACCAGCTCTGTTTTCCATGGTTACTGTGATGGCTAGTCTTGGTAGTCAACTTGACTATATCTGGAATGAACCACAGCCCAGAAATGGAGAGCACATCTGTGATCCGGATCTTGAGGCAGGAGGACACACCTTTAATCTGAGGCACACCTTCTGTTGGAACCCTATATAAGGACAATGGAAGAAAGAAAGTTTGCTTCTTCTTCTGCTTGCCCCCCGCCTTGCCAGCACATCCATTCCTTCACTGGCATTAAAGCCTACTTCTTTAGGATTCCACCCTATTCAGAACACCAGCTGAGACACACAGCTGAGACTGAACAACTTCTAGATTCTTGAACTTTCCATTCAGCCAGCCATTGTTGGATTACTTGGTCTGTAGCCTATAATTCATTCCAATAAATTATATATATACACACATACATATATATTGTTTATATATACATTTATGTTTATATATTGTTTATATATAAATAAATATATATAGAGATAGACAGACAGATAGACAGACATATAGACAAAAAAGAAAGACAGAGAGATTCATTCCATAAGTTCTGTAGCTCTAGAGCACCCTGACTAATGCAGTTACCTTCACTGCCTAAGTTTGTCTGTCCTGGAACTCACTCTATAGATGAGGCTGTCTTAGAGATCTACTTGCCTCTGTCTCCAAAGTGCTGGGATTAAAGGCATGTACTACCACGTCTAGCCCTGAACTATTCTTTAGTTCCTTTTTACAAGATGGAAGCTTAGCTGGGTGGGGTCTTGCTCTGAGGTCACCATTCCTTTTATTCCCTTTCTTAATTTGTTGATCTCCTTGAACATAGGACTTAGCACCATTCTACTTCCTTGTGCCCCTTGTCTCCTCAGTCTTTGTATTTTTACTTGATCAGCTTGCCCCTTTTCATTGTGAGTCTTCATAAGAGTGAATACTAGTAACATACTACAGAGTCCATACCAGGCTGCTTTGAAATTTCCTCTGCCAAAAGAGTTAATCAAAAGCTCTTCAATTTAGCCTCAGGAAAACTTTTCAGACAAGGGCAAAAGCAGCAGCATTCCGTGCCAAAATATCCAAAGAACTGTCTCCAGGCAACACACAAAGATTCTACTACTCTGAAACCTCTTGAGCTAGCACCCTACAGATCAAATCACCCTCAGCACCACTGTCTTCCTGTTCCTACCAGTTTGGTCCATTAAGCCTCCACTTAAATCATTGAACTGCTTTTCTAATCCAAAGTCCATATTCCTCCAAACAATGCATGGTCAGGCCTATCACAGCAATACCCCAATCCCTGGTAGCAACTTTTGTCTTAGTTAGGGTTCCCATTGCTGTGAAGAGACACCATGACCATGACAACTCTTAAAAAGGAAAATATTTAATTGGGGTGGCTGTCTTACAGTTCAGAGGTTCAGTCCATTATCATCCTAGTGGCATATGACAGCTTGCAATTGGTCATGGTGCTGTGAAGGAGTTGAAAGTTCTACATTTTGATCACAGACAACAGAAGGAGACTGTGTGCCACACTGGGTGTAGCTTGAGCATATCAGACCTCAAAGACTTACTTCACAGGGGCACACTTTCTCCGACAAGACTACGCCTTCTCAAACAAGGTTACACCTCCTAATAGTGCGGTTCTCTGAGCCAAGTATTCAAACATATGAATCTATGGGTGCCATTCCTATGCTACTCACCACATCTGATACTTGTTACAGTAACAGAAAACAGAATGCAGTCACATTTTCAGTGGCACAGGCCTCCAGCGGTCACTATAGTGACTCTGAGACAGAAATTACAGCTCTAAATTTACAGAAGTGAGGGAATGAAAGTCAGCAAAGGTTCCTGAGCTGATAAGTATCACTAGTAGGAATCTGAACCAAAAGATGCCTGGTGCCAAACTCTGTGTTCCTAACCATGGCTTCAAATGCTCGTCCTTTCCCATTTCTTCTTCACTCATTCTCCAGGAAACCTTACTTAGGCACACTTCCATTACACAGCCACAAAACCAGCCAGAGATGTCACCCAACAGAAACATCCTGTGTCCAGGAACCAAATCCCTGTTTTCTGGCTACAAACAACTAACAAAAGTAATTTTTACAATAAGCAAAACTATTAGGCAAAATAAAAACCAGAAAACTAAATTTCAGCAAATAAACCAAAGCACAAGCATTTCACATATTGATGACTTAGAAAAATCAATACAAAAAATGAAAAACAGCCTAGAAAGAAAATGAGCAAAGCAGATGAGGGTGAAATTCCCAAGAGGGGCCATGGGAATGGATAGGCTCAGTCTGCACTTTGAAGTCAGTCCACCTACTGCAAGAGTTGAATGCATCAAGCTGCTAGAAGAAAACAAACCGGCAAGATTTGGGCTGTGTTGGGTGACAGTTTCCTCCAAGATTAACCTTCCATCTTAGAAGGAAACTCACAAACTCAAGAAGTAAACAATTCAAAATAGCTTCAGGAAATCCCTAAAGCTGACCAGATTCACCAGGTCCCTCCCTCCCCAGAAGAGGATACAAGCAGCAAGAACTGTTGGGAGTCACTCACAGATCAGCCAGCCTGCCTAGAAGACTCTCTAACCAGCAGAGCCAGCAGGAAGAAGCAGAAAGCAGCTGAACTCCCTGGACAAGGCTCAAACCTGTGGACCTACAGGCAAAGGGCACTTTCCAGCCAGCTGAGCTGCCTACAGGATGTGCAGCGAGCTCCAGGTTTCTGACTTTTGTGGACTGCCACCCATGCTGAGTGGACTTTGGTGATAAAACTGTCTTCAAGTCCTCTCTGCTCTTCTAAGTAACCCCTTGCCAAGACTCCTGTATGTAACCACAGTAAAACCCATTGATACACCAAGTTGGACTTTGGTGATATCCTTTCTTCAGTCCATCTTTAGTTCCCTTTCTGGGGGAATAGACATTTGTTCTCATCTTCTCTGGAATAGTGTCTGCCTTAGCTAACATTTCTGTTGCTGTGCTATGAAGAGATGCCATAACCATGGCAATTCTTATAAGGAAAATATTTAATTGGGTGGCTTACAGTTTCAGAGGTTTAGCCCATTATCATGATGGCAGGACATGTGGCCTGAAGGCAAACATGGTGCTGGAGAAGCAGGAAATGAACTGGCACACACTTCCTCCAACAAAGCCACACCTACTCCAATAAGGTCATATCTCCTAATAGTTACAAGGAATTAGATTTAGTGACAACCCCCGCACTTGGGGAGCTGAGGCAGACGAACTGGCATGAGGCTGAATACAGAACGGATCAAATAGTCCCTTCCAGGACAGGCTGGGTTATTGAGATTCTGTTTCAAATAAACAAACATGCAACCAAGTCATGCTTCAAAGACTGATGTCAGAAAGCACCAGGGACACAGCTCTGCTTTTAAAGGACTTGCCCCACAATCACAATGACCCGAGTTTTGCTCCCCAGCACACAGGTAAAACGTCACACATGTCTGAACACACCTGTAATCCCAGCACTAGGAGGCAGAGACAGGAGGGTCCAGGTGAACTGGAAAATTCCAGGTTCAGCAAGAGACCCCCCATCTCAAAAGGAAGAGACCTGATGTGCCAACCTATCACATACACCACATATGCACACATATCTATAATTGGTAGGCTAAGGAATTTAGATGTAAACTTTTTTAAAAAACGTGTTCAACCCACAAGTGAAGACAATCCAGTATTTAAGAAGGGGGTGTCTGAACACAGTCTCTGGAAAGGGATATGGGCAACTGAGAGTCTTCACTCATGGTTCTGGAAGTGAATGACATGGTTCTGAGGGTGAATGGCATGTGCTGGGGGTGAATGGCATGTGCTGGGGGTAAATGGCATGTGCTGGGGGTGAATGGCATGGTGGTGGGATAGGATGGCACAGTGCTGGGGTAGGTGGCAAGGTGGTAGGATAAAATGGCATGGTATTGGGAGTGAATGGCATGGTGAGTCTGCAGAACAGCTGAGCGGTTTAGGTAAATCCATGAAGTTATCCTGTGGCATTTCAAATTAGGCATTTATAAAGAGAAGCAAGGCAAACAATAAGACATTTTCTTGAACTTCAAAGTTCACTTTTTAAATGATTCTATCCATCCACATTGCTAAGAGAACAAGAAAGTCAGATCTAGTGGAAGAGCAAACCAGTACATATCTGTTGGAAGCAGTCTTTATGAATATATCAAAATCTTGAAAATACAAATAGTCTTTGTTCGAGCAATTTCTCCCCAGAAAATATAGCCTTTGGGAGTAGTTGGAGAAATCCTTGGAGCTTCATATATGACAATGCCTATCATGTGGATATTTTAATAGCAAAACAAGAAAACGGCAAATACCCTAATTATCCAACAACTGGGAGACATTTGAAAATATTACTCTACAAACACATAGAAAAATATTGGCCATCTATTTTAAAAACATGTTTAGGAAATAAAAACCATGCCAGTGAGGTGGCTTGGTGTGTAAAGACGTTTGCCATCAAGTCTGATAACATGAATTCTTCATAGTAGAAGGAGAAAATCAACACTCACAATTTATCCCTGACCTCAACACAGGACCCGTGACTTGTGTAAGTGTTCACACATGACATACGCATGCACAACAGAGACACACACACTTGCACATACACAATAAGTAAATAAAATGTAATAAAAATTAAGAAGTAATCAGAGGAAATTATACAGCCTCCATAGTGAGTGACAGAGCAGCTATGAAGCAATGAGGAGAGCGAGTCTAATCTTGGACAGTATTAGAAATACACACGTTAAAGCATTAATTAACAGTGGCTTCTTAATGGGATGAGGTCATAGAAAATCATTTTCATGTTGTTTTGTGTTCTATGTGCTTCTAACCTGCAGAGTAGATCCCGAGCGTTCAGTCACCCGAAAAGCAGTGTTCATTGTGATTCCCAGCATCCTCCCCAAAACCGCAATGGTTGACGGTTTATAAGACATGGCTTCAAGGTTGGATGATCCCTACATTTTCCTTTCTAAGGGCCTCACCCTGCTATTCCACACTTAGGCTGTGGCTTTTCCCAATTCCCTAAGCTCTCGGAGACAGATTGTCTCATCTTCTTTTAAACTCCATCCCCCATCCGGAGAGGGAGGAGCTGCAGTCTTGAAAAATAAGGTATCAATAGTTGGGGGGACGGGACATTGTGAGATGAGGCAAGGCAAACCCTGCAGAGACCTGGAAACGATTTTTTTTCTCACACAAAATATAATTAATCAATTATGTCCAAAGAAAAGGAATCAATATTTTTATAAATGAGAAGATCATGCGGCAAGAAGGAATTGTTGCAGTGGTCACTTCATCTTTCACCTGCTAATCCAATGTAAATTATGGGCTTTTAGGCTGATAGTCTCTGCCTTTGCCAGCAGAACTTTCCCCCACTTTGGCTTTCTCATCACATTTTCGTCCCAACTTTCTAATTCTTCTGTCTGACCCTAGGCAGACGCAGTGCGCCAGTGGCTCCGAACAAGTCACTCACCTTGGATAACAAAACCCCATATCCACCAGCAATCTCCTCTCCCAGACCTTTGCAAAACTGTTGCATTGATCTACCCTGCATCCTCTAGTACACAAGGAAAAAATATGCTCATTTGGGGACAGTGGCAAAGCTTAGACAAACTGCAGCTTGGTGGAGGCTCTTTAGTGCCGTATTTATTAAGTGCCTACTGTGTACCTCCACTACTGCATGCATGAAAGCACAAAGATAAGCCTCAGAGCACTGCTCTTGGGGACTCGCAGCCTAGGCAAGGACAGGCACATGATGAAGAAGTCAATGGTGCCTTAGAGGGTTCTTCATTGCAGGTGGAGGTAGTTTTATGGGAATGCGGAGGAAGGAACCTCTCGCGGTGAGAGGTAAAGATTTGGTCCCGCCATTCCTGAAGGGTAGAGAACTATGTAGCAAGCAGACAAGAGTAAAACATACCAAGGAAAATAGGGGAAACTGATAATGGAAATGAATGACAGGTTCCAGGATAGGATGAGGGAAGCTTCTAGAAAGGACGATGAGAGCCAGCTCAGGGCAGGCTTCATCAACAGGATGCTTCTGCGGACATCTGATGTCTGGTTTCCCCTGCAGCGTCTTGGTCCATCGGTGGGGATTCCTGACCCCATCTTCCCATCCAGTGAGGGTCAGTGATACCTGCCCCTTCTCCATTTGCTGGGGTTGGTGATGACATGGACCATCTTTCTGCAGGTCACAGTGACAGCTGGGGGATGCACACATGATCCACTCAGTCCTGGAGACAGGAGTTCAGAGATTCCGATGGATGACTAGAACAAAGGTATACTCTCAGCTGTGGTGCACAGGCAATCTTTTGAACACCCAGAGTACACCGGCACCTGGAAGGAAGCCTGCGCAGGCAGGAAGCAGGAACAGGCAAAGTCAACCTGAGAAGGGATAAATGGGTCAACCCAATGACCTCATTTTGTGGGTCAAAGACATTCCCTTTTGGTTTATTTGACGGTTGTCTTCTAGTGGCCAGGGTGGCCAAATCACTGAGATATCGAAGTCAATGAGAGACCTTGTCTAAAGTGGAGAGTGACTAAAGAAAGACACAGATGTCTATCTAAGGTGTGTGTGTGTGCACGCGCGCATACATGTATATACACTATTTAGCAAGCAGCTAACAGTAAAACATACCTCATCTTCATGCTCACTCATTTAATGTTCTGATTGCTCTGCTCCATTAGGGGTTACTTGGGGAAGTAAATATTTTTTGGACTGCTTCTAATCATTCCACTTTACCATCTACAAACAAACTGAACTAGAGAGTAGTAACTGAAATCTAGGATGGGCTGGGCACCATCCACACAGCTAGAAGACCTAAGAGTGAAGCCACACTCCTTGTAGACGGGGTTTCATGACTCCATTAGGGATGACATCCTCTTCTGAGAGAACGGTCATGCTGTGGTTTGAGAGGAAAATGTCCCCCTCGGACTTTGGAAGGCTGTGAGCCTTTGGGGAGGAGAGTCACTGGGGCTGAGCTCCTGAAGGCTGCAACCTAGACAACCTTCTAACCAACTCTCTGTTTGTTGACATACACTCTCACCATCACCCACAACCAGTTCCTGCTGTCAAGATAAACCTGTCTTGCCTTAAGTTGATTCTGTCATCTGTCAGGTATGTCGTTGGTGCAATGAGGATTTTGTCCATAGAGACCCCTGCAAAGAGTTTATGAATACAGGGAATGGGGTTCATGCAAGGGATCAAGGATCCAACTAAAATGATTGGGCTTAATTCCCTGCTCCAAAAACAAAGGCAGAAATGTAGGCAAAGGCCTCAGACTAACACAGACATCATAGCTACTGTCAGCCGATAACCATTTGAAAGGTCAAGTGCTGACATCCTGCTCTGGATAGAAAGAGCACAGCTCACTCACTAGAGAACATCTCAGAAACAAGGAACCTTGTATGCTCTCAGCTTCCATGTCCATGGCTTGCTACCATCCACCAATAGCTGAATCTCCACAGGTCACTGTGCACAATCCACTCCCCTCTCCATCTCCTGATTGAAAATACCAGTTAGATTAGTGGTTTTGACACCTCAATATTCTCCCCAGATAAGGCTCATGTGTCTTCCCCTTTGTCCTTGCTGTCATGTGGCAAATATGTGCACTTCTTAATATATTATAAAGGAACGCCATAGTCAGTGAATGCCCACAGGGCCAGCGCATACCAGCTCTTCCCCGTATTTATCATGGGAGTGGGAGCGATACGTGTGAATGCACGATGCCGAGATGGATGATGCACAAGCGTATGGGTGTTTGGAAGTGGATTATGTATGAATGCATGAAAAGAATCCTTGTCCTTTGATTCACTTGTTAAGCATAGTACATCTTTTTCTCTAAGAAATAATCTGCTTATCCGTGTGAAGCTTGCAAACTAGCAAGAAAGAAATGAAAAAAATCACTCTAATAAGTAATTTTAACTAAGCAGCTACTATGAAAAATGCCAAGGTGCTAAGGCAAAAGTCCTTGATACAGGATGTATTTCAAATTTCTGACTCTTAAAATTATTAAGGTATTTGTGCAGACAAAAGGAGACTTTGGGGTGGGATTCAAGTATAAATATGAAACTCATCATTGTTTCCCATATGTATACACAGCATGGCGGTAATCTTATGTAGCATCTTAGTGAACCTGATTTTTTGAGACAGGGTTTCTCTGGTGAACCCGAATTTTTACCGTAAAATCAGATGTGGAATTTTCAATTTGTAGCTGCAAGTTGCCACCTAAAAACATTTTGGACTTTGAAGCATTTCATCAAGTTTTTAATTTTTAAGTAGAGGATGCTTGGGTCAAGAAGTGTAGGAGTTAATAGGATCTCTCCAAGCAAAGGTGTGTACCAGGACCGATGTTCACACCTAAGCGTTGCCTGGGGGCAGAACAAGCAGGCCCAATGTCACAAGGTTTCAGGCAAGAGCAGCTCTAAACTGACATGTTGCCAAGTGCAGGCGTCCAGGAGTGTGAAGAAGCCTGGCTCAGTAGACTAAAGGAAAGAACGGCACAGAAAGAGCCAAGTATACAGAACTTCAAATGGCAGGCAGGGACTATAAGGAGGACTGCAGGTCGTGAAGAGATCTTAAAGTCAGATGAAGGATTGGAAACTTGTTCCTGTCAGCAAGGGTAAATAATTGCGGGTGTGGGCAGGCTGTGCCTGTGCACCTGGAATAGCAATGGGCCCCGGAGAACCGGGTAGAATATGCTGTGTGTGGCTCGCTGTCTATGATGAAGTGCACAAAGAAGGCAGAGTTCCTCGACCATTGTTATGCTCTCTTCCCATTATTCCCTCAGAGTGGAGATTCAAACAGTGTATTGATGTTGGTGTCATCGCAGCCCTTCCCTTGAATAAGGTAAGTGACTGCCTTTGCATTTAGAAGAGGTTCATTCCCTTTCTCCTTAGCCTCTGCTGAGCCACAGGGAGTTGGCTGATAATTTGTTTAGAAATTATTGTAGTGGGAGACGGTGGGACAGAACTAATGGGAGATCACCAACTCCAGTTGGAATGGGACTGATGGATCATGCGACCAAACCCGTCTCTCTGAGTGTGGCCAACAGCGGGGGCTGACTGAGAAGCAAAGGACAATGGCTCTGGGCTCTGATTCTTCTTCATGGACGGGCTCTGTGGGAGCCTTCTCAGCTTGGTCGATCACCTTCCTGGACCTGGGGGGAGTTGGGAGGACCTTGGTCTTAGCATAGAGTGGGGAACCCTGATGGCTCCTTGGCCTTGAGAGGGAGGGAGGGGAGGTATGGGTGGAGGGGAGGGGAGGGAAGGGGGAGAAGGAGGGGAGAGAAAGGGGAGAAGGAGGGGAGGGAGGGGGGAGGAGGAGGGAAGGAGATGGAAATTTTTAAATATAAAAAAAAAATAAACCATGAGGAAAAAAAAAAAAAAAAAAAAAAGAGTAGCTGAAATATGTTATCATTTAATTTGCTTTCTATATGTTTTATAGATTTATACCTAATTCATGTTTAGTTAAATTATTAAATTCTTAACACCTTCAAAAAAAAAAAAAAAAAAAAAGAAATTATTGTAGTGTCATGCAATGAAGGGGAAGCCTAGCCCAAAACCTTGTTTTGTAAGGCGTGTCCCCCTTGGTTTAAAGGCGTGTCCCCCTTGGTCTAAAGGCGTGTCCCTCTTAGGCGTGTCCCTCTTAGGCGTGTCCCCCTTAGGCTAATATTGACTTATAAAATCTTGCGGGCCTGCGGCCTGCCTGCTCTTTGTTTTCCTGCCCTCCTCGCTGGAACCTTGGATTTGTAAGTTCCCTTTCCTTTCCTTTATTAAAACTGACTTATATATATTAAAGCTTGTCTGGTGAATCATAACTGCCGATCAACCACGCACCTTCAATGCAACAGTGGTGTCATACCTGTCTACCCAAGAAATCTCTCCAAAGAGCCTTCCTTGAGTAAGTTGGCAAATGCACTTAAGGCTTAAGGACCAACTGTCCCTCCTAAAAGAACAAGCTACAGATTTTAAGTGCCTAAAGCTTTCATTTAATCCTCTTAATATCTCCATGAGAACATTTGACATGTTACCCACTTCCTGGATGGGGAGCTTGTGGATGCAGTTTTCTACATCCCTCAGAGTACCCACATAGCTAGCTAGTGAGTGGTAGACTCAAGTAGCCCATCTTAGGCTTAAACTTATGCTTTGTCCAGTAGACTGCATTGGCTATGAGCAGATTCCCTACTGTGATTTATGCCCTGGTCAGGAGGAGATATTTCAGCTGGGCATGGTGGCATATGCTTATAATCCCACATGGGAGGTAGAGGCCAGGGGATCATTTCAAGTTCAAGGCCAGCCTAGACTGCATAGTGAGTTCCAGGCCAGCCAGGTCTATATAGCAAGGTATTATCTAAACAAATACTAAAAGACAGACATTTTGGTAGTAACTGATTATGCAGACACTGGACTCACAGAACGTCTCCATAAGTGGAAGACAAGTGTCTATGTATTCATTTGACCTTAACATGGCTGTTCCACGTTGCTATGTTGCATTCCATAATTTATTTGCATGTGTGGTATTAAAAGAAGCTATCTATACCAGTTACTTTTGATGTGGCTATGACAAAAATGTCCAATAGAAACAAATAAAGGGATGATGGATTTATGTGGGCTCACAGCTTCAAAAGGATTTCAGTCTGTGCTAGAATAGAAGGCATGGCCATGTGGCTCCACCCACGACAGTGGGAGCATATGAAAAGAGACTTTATACAAAAGCAGACCATGCAGCAGTGGACTAGGCTGGAGCAGGGCTAGACTACAGCATTCCAAAGGACAACCCTGATAACCCTCCTGCCTCCAGCGAGGCTCCACCTCTTAGAGATTCTTCAGTCTCCCAAACAGTGGCACTAGCGGAATCCAAGCATTCAAAATGTGAGCCTACAGAGTTATTCTACAGAGTTATTTAAATTACAAACGTCATAGACTCCCCATACGTACTTGTTCCTACTCAGAGCCCAGATCAGTTCAGGTCTACAAAGATGGCTGTGCAATTAAGGCCCAGTGTGAGACACCAGGGTTTATAATCTTCTGTAGACTATTCATCTCGTTCTCATGTAAATTGCTAGGAGACATTCTGTCCCAAAGGGTCATTAGAGGAGCTGAGCTGACCTGGAATCTTTCAGAACGTACTAGAATCTACTAACTAGATGATGCAATAGACCACACCAGAGCCTCTCCTGCTTATACGTTAATCTGATGTGATCTCCAGATACCTGCTCCTGAGAGTCTGCAGTGGAAAGGCTGGTAATGGGAGGGACCTGCATCTTCTTTTCCTTGAACTCAAATACCAGCTTTGCCCCTCGTGTCTGGAGAGGCCTGGCCTTCCTTCTCTAAACATCTTGGCAGAGGAAACAATGTCAAACTTCCCTGTGTTACTTCATCTTACTTCACAACCTAGGCAGAGAAGGCACCATAATCCCTACTTCAAGTACCAGTAATGACTAGACTGGAAAATAAGAAAATAAAATCAACTTCCCCTCTCAGCTCTCGGGCTCTCACTCTCTACGAGTGTCCACTGCTCTTTGAGTCCTGATGTCACCCACATATAAAATTGATATTTGTCTCTCCAGCACCCATACAGTGTCTTCCCTCTTGCCTTCCTGACAGATAGGGTTTTAAAACCCTTATTTCCCACATGGGTCTATGAGAATCATGGGAGGCTAACCTCATCTCCAGCTTCAAAAGTTAAATTTAATACATCAGCCAAGCAATCTGCATATTCCAACAGAACTATGACACATAACCAAAACTGACCAGTCAGCCATAGGGGAAGAGCTTTGGTGAAAAAGATTTGCTCTATTCTGCTTTATTTGGATAGGGAAGTATGTGGCCCCTCTGGCCACCAGCATCCCTAATCATAGAGAGGAGATGTGAATCTCAAGTGAGAGCACTGAGCTGTTGGAACAATCAAGCTTGCAGCTGCCCCCTCTTTGACATCATTGCTTTGTAAGGAGAAGTCTCCCTGTTGTTTGGGGTCAGCTTGGGATATTAAAATCTACTGCTTGGGGCAACAGGCATTCTAAGATTTATGTCTCTAGCCTACAGTCACTTCCTGAGTACCAGACTCTGCATATAGGATTATCTAGACTTAAAAAGAGCCATTGTTATTTTGTTAAATGATCTCACTACCTACTTGCCTTCTAAATGTTCACACCCACAAATTTGGTCTGCTCTCCACCGTGGTCAGAGATGCATCTTTTTGTGTACATAACAACCAAAGTGCTGAGAATAAGAGACTGGGTGTCCAGCCCCAAATGGGGCATCTATTTTAAGCCCTCAACCAATGAGGCTCAGGGAATATCTCAGAAGAGTAGAGGAAAAGAATGTAAGAGCCAGAGGACAAAGCTGTGAAATGCTGTGTCCTCTGGACATGACATGGCCGTGGCACTCATGAACTCACATCAGTTGTGGTCACCTGCACAAGATCCAGACAAGATGAAGCCCATCGAAACCCACGAGTAGATGGACTAGATGATCTCTTTGACCCTTTCCTTACTGAGGAGCTATTGGTAATTAATGGCAGCTGGGGAGGAAGAATCATTCTTCTTTAAGGGAACACCCATTGGCAGGTTTCCAATGCTCCAGGGGATAGTACCACATACATACACATATGGGCAGAAAAGAGGAAGAAAGGAACGAAGGAAGGAAGGAGGGAGGGGGAAAAGAGGGAGGGAAGGAAAGGAGGGAAGACATGAAGTTGGAAGCAGGTATGTTGGGACAGGAATGGGGGAGAGTTGAAGGGAGAAATGGGGGCAGATGTGATCATATTTCACGGTGTACATGTAGAATCACCTGGATTTCAGTTCTAAGTTCCTCTCATATAAAGAGTCTTGCGTGTGTTGCACCCTGCCCTCCTTCCAAGTTCACTCCCTCTGCACCCTCTCTAACCAGGTGCCTGGAGCTCCTGGTTAGTCCTGGCCACCACCTCCATTCTGCTCCTCTGCCTCACTCTACTGCACAGCAAGCTTCAACGTGTGCCCTGCTGGGACAGCCTCCTCCTTGTGTCTGAAGTGTCTTCATCTCTGTCTCCTTTGCTGACTTGACCTCTTGCTTCCAGCCACTGTATCTCCAACCGCCCCAGGGAATTTTCCTCAGCCCTCTTCTCTACCTGCATTCCCTTCGGCATCCCAACACACCCTGCCTTTAGCCGCTGTCTATAAAATGATAGTTCTCCTCTCCTCCTTGAGGTACGACTGCATGTGTCTGCTGAAAGTTTCATGCGATGTCACCAAATAGGAACTTGACATGACTACATCTTGGACTGACTTCCCTATCTTGGTAAAAGGCCCACTCACCTGCCTATGTTACTGTGACAAAATGCTTGAGAAAAATAGCTTAGAGAAGAGACGCTTTGCTTTGGCTCAGTTCTAGGCCATGGTCAGACAGCCTGGATGTTTCTGAGCATGTGAGGTAGAACAACATAGAGGAAGAGGGCAAAGTTGCTCATCTCCTGGCAATCCAAGAAGGAGAAAGAAAGAGAGAATGAGGAAGAAGTAGGGATGAACTATATCTTCCCATACCTAATCACCTACTTCCTTCGGTAGGCTCCAGACCCTAGTTCCCAGCATCTCTCCATAATGCTGTCAAATTCTAAACCCATCAGTGGGTTGCACCCCATTTATTAAATCTGAGCCTTTACAGTCCTTTCACCTCTCCAAGGTCCCTTCTCTGAGTATTCCTTGCACTGGGGACTAAACTTTCAATACATGAGATTTAGGGGATTTATGGTTTACTATACACCCAAACCATAGCGCCTGGCGGAAAGCTGCCTCCAAGAGGACAAACATCCTCAGTCTTTCTGTTGCTGGGTGAGTAGAGGATAGGGCCTCCAGCAGCTGTGTGTAATAAAGCAATCAGACAACAGAATCCACAAGAGGTCAGAGAAGGCTGGCCCAAGGACAGGACATAGACATCTACTTGCAAGGTAGTCTGGTTGACTGTGGGTGTGGACATCTGCTGAAAAGCAGCCAGGCAGAGAGTTAGTCTGGGACACGCTGAGTTTCAAGGGAGAAGGGCAGTCTACATGGAGATCCTGCTTAGGAAGTTGGGCACTCATCTTCCTACCTGGCAGTGGCATAATTCACATGTGCATGGCTAAATTGAGGGTGACAAGAAAGCTCTGATACACCAAGGAGTAAACATAATTGCATATAGATAGATAAATAGACAGACAGATAGATAGATAGATAGATAGACAGACAGACAGACAGACAGACAGACACACACACACACACACACACACACACACACACACAAGGAGGAAAGAGAAAGAGAGCAAAGCCTAGGCAGGGTAGCAGCTGAGCTGGAGTGTGTTAAGGTATCAAGGAGGTAACACTCTATTTGAGACCTGAAGGAAGGAGCCAACCATGAATGAAGGAAAGGAGCCAGCCATGAATGAATATAGGGAGCCAGCCAGGCCAACCACTCTGCAAAAAGCAAAGTCCGTGTGAAATGCATGATGTGCAAACATCTTAGAGGGCTTAAAGAACAGCAGGAAGGCAGTGTGACAGAGGGCAGGGCACCAAGCAAACACTTTGCCCTCAAATTTGTTCTGAGCATGATGGGCAGCCACAGAAGACTCAGGTCTGTTTACATGTAAAATATATGCACTTGAGACCAGGAGTGTTGATGTGTGCTTACACTGCGGAATGATTATATGCTCATTAGCATATCTTTTACCTCACACTTTTTTTTATAGTGAGAGCATTTACAATTTACTCTTTTAGCAATTTGAAATAATACATTGCCATTTATTGCGATTAGTTTTCTGCATAGGACTCCTGACGCAATGCTGTTCGGAGCCGCTAAGATATGGAAGCAACTCAAGTGCCATCAAGTCTGGAATGAATACGCAAAATTTTGGAACATGTACAAACTGGGATGGTGTCTTAGTTAGGGTTTCTATCACTGTGAAGAGACACCACGACCACGGGAACTCTTATAAAGGAAAACATTTAATTGAGGTGGCAGCTTACAGTTCAGAAAATCAGTCTTTTATCATCATGGCAGGGAGCATGGCAGCATGCAGGCAAACATGGTGCTGGCTACATCTTGGTCAGAAAGCAACATGAAATGGACTGAAACACTGGGCAGTATCTTGAGAAAACAAGACCTCAAAGCCCACCCTCACAGTGACACACTTCCTCCAACAAGGTTACAATCACTAGAACAAATCACTAGAAACACACCTCCTAATAGTGCCACTCCCTATGAACTTATGGAGGCCAATTACATTCAAACTACCACAGATAGTATTTAACATTTTAAAAAATGTTGATCAGGTAGTAGAATGTGGTAGTTTGAATAGGAATGGCCCCATAGACTCATGTGTTTGATTGTTTGGCCCTTAGAGAGTGGCTCTATTAGGAGGTGTGGCCTTGTTGGAGTCGATGTAGCCTTCTTGGAGGAAGTGTGTCATTTAGAGGCAGGCTTTGAGGTCTTATGTGCTCAAGCTATGTCCAGTGTAGCATACAATCTCCGTCTGTTGCCTGGGGATCAGGATGTCGATCTCTTATCTCCTTCTCCAGCACCACGTTTGCCTACATGTGGCCACGCTTCTCACCATGACAATAATGGGCTAAACCTCTGAATCTGTAAGTCAGCCCCAGTTAAATATTTTCCTTTATAAGAAAAAAAGCAGCCGGGCGGTGGTGGCGCACGCCTTTAATCCCAGCACTCGGGAGGCAGAGGCAGGCGGATCTCTGTGAGTTCGAGACCAGCCTGGTCTACAAGAGCTAGTTCCAGGACAGACTCCAAAGCCACAGAGAAACCCTGTCTCGAAAAACAAAAAAAAAAAAAAAAAGAAAAAGAAAAAAAGAAAAAAAGCAAAACAAAAAGGAAATCGTATCATTTGTGGCAATAAGGATGAACTTGAAGAATGTCATGTTAAGTGAAATAAGCAAGGCACAATACAACCCCCACATGACCTCATTTGTACGTACAGCCCAAAACCAAGCCCGGCTCTTAGATGCAGAAATTAGAATAGCAGTTGCCAGAGGCCAGAGGAAGGGAGATAGAGAAAGGGAAACCTGATTATTGAGTGTAGAGATTGGGGTATATGCTTAGTATATTATTTTTTTAACTTTTCGGGTTTGTCTATCAACTGCAGGGCTCACTACATAGGAGAAAAACAATGGAGGTAGGAAATCTCAGGAAGCTGCTACCTGGACACAGAGACATGAAAAGGCTTTCAGCACAATGCCCAATATTTGAGGTACCCCAGCACACTGTGGTATCTCCATACATGTGCACATGTGCACACACTCATGTGTGTGTGTGTGTGTGTGTGTGCGTCTGTGTCTGTGCACATGTGTGCATGCCTCCGTGTAGCTGAAACTGACCTTGGACTCCCTAGGTTTCACAGGCTGGCCTGGAACTTAGGCTCCTCCAGTGTCAGCCTCCTGAGTAGCAGGGTTAGTGGTGTGTACTGCCTTGCCTGGACCAGCTGGTCATTCTTCACTGTCAAGGCCTGGAGATCAGAAAATAAAGAAGACAAAAGTTTGGAATCAGGAGGTCTTGCACAAGCTGATGGCATATGTAAATGCATCTATTAAGAGGGACAGCATCTTATATACAGCTCGCAGGGGGTAAATGGGATAGAGTGAGCAGAAAGCCATCATACAATGGGACAAAGTAAGCAGAAGGCTAATCGTCAGTGTTTCACAAAGGGAACACAGGATATCTCAAGTGTGTCATAGACCAACACATAGTGTAGTGATGGGAGCGGTGGGCTGCATTCCTGCCTGGCTCCCGTGACACCCGACTAGCTTTACTCAAAATAACAACACAAATTGTATTCTTTTAAACACTGCCTGGCCCATTATTTTCAGCCTCTTACTCACATCTTGACTAACCCATATCGAATAATCTGTGTAACACCACAAAGTGGTGTCTTACCAGGAAAGATTCAGCATGTCTGTCCTGGTGGCTGGCTTCATGGCATCTGGCTCCCTGAGGAGAGGCTCGGCAGTCTGTCTAACTTAGGAGAGGCATAGCATCTGACTGAGCCATCTACCTCACTTACTTCTTCCTGTTCTGTCTACTCTGCCCACCTAAGGGCTGGCCAACCAAATGGGCCAGGCAGTTTCTTTATTAGTCAATGGGAGTCCTCCATCAACATAGCACCAACACAGCACAACACACCAAGCACACAGCAGCTTTGGGACTGCTAACTCAGTCTTTTCAGGGGAAAAAGCCAAGTTCCCAAGAATCAACCTCAACTCCTTCAAGGCCTTGGCCCCAGGCCCAGCCCCAGCCCCAGCCTCAGGTCCAGCCCCAGCCCCAGGCCCAGGCCCAAGCTCAGCCCCATCTCCATCCCATCCCCAGCCCCATCTCCATCCCATCCCCAGCCACATCTCCATCCCATCCCCAGCCACATCTCCATCCCATCCCCAGCCCCTTCTCTATCCCTTCCCCAGCCCCAGCTCCAGCCCCAGCCCTAGCCCCAGGCCTAGGCCTAGGCCCAAGTCTAACCCCATCTCCATCCCTTCCCCAGCCCCAACCCTAGCCCCAGCCCAGCCTAGATCTTGCCAAGTCTGCCCCTGGACAAAGACACAGGCTAGCTTTCCTTTGTCCTTTCATGGGGCCTCTGTGAAAGCCTTGGATTGACCTGTCTCTCAGCATTTAATACAACTCCAAGTCATATTGGGTATACCAACAATGATCTTCTGGGTCTTCCTGCTTCCAGTTACGTCCACTGCTGGCATCTGGGGGATTTGCCAGGGAGTGCGGGTGGAGGAAGATCACTAAGAGATTGACTGCTCTTCCAGAGAAGCCCGGTTCAAGTTCTAGCACCCACATAACAGCTAATGACAGTCTATAACTCTAGTTCCAAGTGATCCAATGCCCCCTTCTAGCCCCTGTAGACACGGCATCCATGTAGTGCATAGTGCATATGTAGGCAAAATACCCAGACATAAGAAATGGAAATAGACAGAAAAATGTAAGAACAGGGGAGGCCACGGGGCTTAATTCCTTTAACCTAAATGTCTGCATCTCTGGCTAATGGAGCCAATTCACATACCCTTAAAAAAAAATCGCATCCCACGGAGCTATCAACAAGGTTTGGTATTACTAAGTAAAGACATTATATCTGCTCTCAGGTCAAATCAAGTAGGGGAATAGAGGAGGGTGCTTGTGTACAAGTGCATGTTTGTCCGTGAACAGGAGCATGTATGTGTGCATGTTTGTGTTGGTGTAAGTATGTCCCCTGGTAGAGGGATAATGGTTGCACACATCTCTACACAGAGCACACCCCATCCTCAGTCCACTGAAGTAGAGTGTGTGATCCGTGGGCTTGCTTATGCAGAGCCAGTGTGGTCCTTCCTGCAGCATAGCTTGCCGCCGCTCATTAGCACAGTCTACACAGGCTGCGCCGGTGGCAACTGGCCTCTGTAGAGAGTGTTAAATATCGCAACTGTTTATTGCTTAATATTTTTCATGCTAACGGCAGGCTAATTTGCAGGGATTTGAGGCAGTATATAAAACACCTTCTGCTGACTGCTCATTTCGTGCCAAGCAGGGACTTGGCAACAGCAGCCTTACCCAGGGCCTCTTGGACACTCTGTGTGGTATCGCACTGCCCCCCCATTTGGTCTTCCCTGAATAAGTCGGGCGGCAGGCAGCAAGCAGACAGCAGCGCTTCTCCATCCAAGCACGTTGGAGGAGGGGAGCTGCAGACTGCCTGCGGGCTGCTGGGGTCAGCCCTGGAAAAGCCTAAGCAAGAGGGGGAAACAACACCTGAGAGTAACCAAGGTGAATCCTATCCTCCTTTCGATTGGTCACAACCCACATGCTCTGGCTGTGGAAACAGCTATTTGAGAATGACCACGGAAAGAAAACGGGCGTCTCTAGGCCCCACCCCACCCCACCCCCGCAGGACTCTGACTGTGACTGCTTTCCTGCTTTTGCTTCGATTGTTCAGTCCGGCTAGCAGCCTGCGGGTTCTCTCACATGACAGAATTCTCGTCTCTTGCAGCAGAGAGTCATGTCCACATCTTAGTGAGAGAAAATACAAAACAGAGAGTAGACGGGCTCCTAAGTGACAACAGCTGGTGGCAGGCTCCTGATCTCTCAGTCCCCTAGACCCCAGTCCACCAGTCTCCCAAAACCCCAGTCCCCCAGTCTCACAGTCCCAATCTCCAGTGTCCCAATCTCCAAGTCCCCCAGTCTCACAGTCCCTGAGTCCCTGAGTCCCCCAGTCTCCCAGTTCCTCAATTTCCCAGTGTCCCAGTCCACCAGTCTCCCAAACCCCAGTCCCCCAGTCTCATAGTCCCTGAGTCCTCTAGTCCCCCAGTCTCACAGTCCCTGAGTCCCTGAGTCCCCCAGTCTCCCAGTTCCTCAATTTCCCAGTGTCCCAGTCCACCAGTCTCCCAAACCCCAGTCCCCCAGTCTCATAGTCCCTGAGTCCTCTAGTCCCCCAGTCTCACAGTCCCTGAGTCCCTGAGTCCCCTAGTCCCCCAGTCTCACAGTCCCTGAGTCCTCGAGTCCCCCAGTCTCACAGTCCCTGAGTCCCTGAGTCCCCTAGTCCCCCAGTTCCCCAATTTCCCAGTGTCCCAGTCCCCCAGTCCCCTAGTCCAACAGTCCCCCAGGCTCCCAGTCCTCCAGCCCCCCAATCCTCCAATCTCCCAATCCCCCAGTCCCTGAGTTCACCAGTCCCGCAAGCTCCCAGTCACCCAGTCCCTGAGTCCTCCAGCCCCCCAGTTCACCAGTCTCCCAATCCCCTAGTCCCCAAGTCCCCCAAATCCCCAGTATTCCCGACCACCAGCCCCCAGCCCCCAGTCCACTAGTCCACAGCTGAGCTCAGTACATGCTGCAGTCTGCTCTGCGTGGACCCCGAGCTGACTCTGTTAATGTGTTCTCTTTGCTCACAGATTGTTTTTAACTGGGAAGTAGTTGCCAACATTTAAAACTTAGATCTCTGACTTAAATTTGAAAAAAAAAGAACCAAGAATTCTGGCTTTCTTTATAAACCAGACCGTCTGGTGACACAAAACCCCTGTTGCAACTGGGAGATTGTTAGCCAGAGCTCAGTTCCCACTGCCTCTCCTGGGGTCACGTGACCCACTTACTCTGCTCCTCCTCATCCATTTCCACACGCCCTGCACTTTGAATTATTTTTAGGACTGCAACTTTGTGTCTTTACAGGATCTCTCCCACTCACCTCCTCCCTCCCTCCCTTCCTCCCCTTCTCCTCTGTCTTTCAAGGAAGAGAACTTCTGCAGGCTCCAAGTGCTGCCATTTGTTCATAGACTATTGCACAGCCAGGCTGATGTTTCCAATAAGACAGTACAAAACAGAAGACAAGGCCTGTAGAGACGTCTCAGGGGTTAAGAGCACTGGCTGCTCTTGAAGAGGACCCAGGTTCAGTTCCCAGCACCTGTCACAGTTCCCAACTTTAGTTCTAGGGGATCTGACACTTCTTCTGCCCCTGTAGGCATCCAGGCACATACATGGTGCAGATATTTACATGCAAGCATAACACTCATATACATAAAATAATTAAAAAAGTCAATCTAATATTTTAAATGGGTGAGTAACTTTGGGAGTATAGATAGAAGCATGTGGGGGTATATTTACAAACACACACACACTTTTGTTTATGGGCTACCGCGTTTCCTATATCCAAAATGAAAAGCATGCTATACCCCCAATGACAGCCTAGTAATTGTGTGTATTTGATTTTTTTTGTTTGTTTTGTTTTTTTGTTTGTTTGTTTTTGTTTTTTTTGTTTTTCGAGACAGGGTTTCCCTGTAGTTTCTAGAGCCTGTCCTGGAACTAGCTCTTGTAGACCAGGCTGGCCTCGAACTCAGAGATCCGCCTGCCTCTGCCTCCCGAGTGCTGGGATTAAAGGCGTGCGCCACCACTGCCCGGCAATTGTGTGTATTTGAAGAGCAGCAACCAGCTCGCATATAACTCAGGAGAAGAGCATTTACCCAGCATGCACAGGGCCTGGGTTCTATCACCCGAAACAAAGAAATTCTTTGGGATTTTTTCTTTGACATTCCATAGAGAGACTCTCAGGGGGATTTAGCAGACCCAGTGTTGTCTAATGGTAATGAAGTTACTCAGAAACTGACGCCAGGACATGGCCATGTCTAAAAATCAGAAACTCATTTACAGTAAGAAGGTGCATCTCAGGACGTCGACATCAGGTGAACACCTTAGGAGAGACGAGTGATTCTGGCGGGCACAGGCTTGAGGGTACGGCAGATGCCCTGCTCAGCAGAGTAGCCCAGCATGCCATCCTCAGCTCTGCCCAGCTTCTCAAGAAAAGCCAGAAAGCTGTGTTGTGTGTGAAATGCATAAGTTTTATTATTAATTATTTGAGACAGTGTCTCGCTGCGTAGCCCAGGCTAGCCTCAAACCCCTGATCTCCCTGCCTCAGCCTCGGGAGTGACGGGACTACAGATATGGGCCTCTGCTTCTGTCTCCAGATTACTAAACGCAAGTAAACAAAGCGTTCCCTAAGGAATCGGTCTCCATACAATCTCAGCTGCCCTCCTCTCTGTGTGAGGTCCCACCTCGGCCTGCTGCACATGCTCAGTTAAAGGGCCACCACGCAGCAGCCCTGATCGCTCGCCACGTTCTGCTCTAAACTTACCCGGGCTCACTCATGGGATCCGGCTAACGGCCCCATGTGCCAGGATCTCTCACTGCTGGCCTTATCTGACAGAGAAGGCAACTGAGGCAGAAATAGGTTAAGCCACATAGCTTACCGAGAGGCTGGGACTGGGGCTCAAAGTCCCCACCTCCTAGCTCAGACTCTCAGTCCCTCCGGGGCACTATGCCCAGTGCTCTCACAGAGGCCTTCTGAGGTAAGACTTATCCGTACCACCACTTCATAGGGGAATAAACTGAGGCTAGAGAGGACGGCTCCTTGCCGGAAGTTCTACAGCTGCTTCAGACTCCAGGGCAAGGATCTTCCCAGACAAGCCTCCAACACCGCAGGGAAGCAGGTGGACCATTCAGTAGGTGTGAGGGAAACCATTTCTAAGAATCCAAATGTCACTTTTTTTTCTGATCAGGAAAAGGCTGCTCTGGCTGTCAGACCATAAGCTGCAACCTTTATGTTTGCAAAGCAAAAAGGGCAATTAAGGGAGACAAAATAAATCTTCTCGGGCCTCTGTCAATGGGCCTGGCAGGTCTGTGGGCAGCAGCTGATTGACAGGGCGAATTACATTCTGGAGCCAACTCAGCCTCTGACATTTCTTTGATGCAGCACTGAAGCAGGAGACTGGCTTCTTAAAGGGCCCCTGTCCCTTTCAGAGCTGCAGGGACTCACAAGGCAGAAGGGGAGGCGCTTAGCTTGGCTGAGGTGGGAAAATGCTGGTGGGCACAGCGACTGGAGAGATAGCGACCATGGCCTCCAGGAAGCCTTGACAAGTGGCCGAGGGCTCTCTCTGTGGCTGGTACTATCCACTTCACTGTCAGGTGGTGTTGAAGATTGTGATGAGCTCCAAAGCCTCGCTGCAGTCAGCAGGTGAGAACAAGATGCCCCATGACCTTCTCATTCCCGTGAGACGCGTGCCAAGGCTAACGTGCATGGCTCGATCCGCTATGGAGAGAGATGAAGGATGGACCCCACTACAATAATTTCTCGTCCTTCTCAAAGGGTGTGTGAGCAGCTCCAAAGGTAGACATCACAGAGCAAGAGTATAAGGAGTTCTGAGGGCAGACATCACAGAGGAAGAGTGTGAGGAGTCGAGGGCAGACATCACAGAGGAAGAGTGTGAGCAGCCTGAGAGCAGACATCACAGAGGAAGAGTGTGAAGAGTCCTGAAGGCAGACTTCATAGAGTAAGTGTGGGGCAGCTCTGTTGGTTCAGAAGAATGGATAGGTGCTAGGAATTCTGAAGATGTCTGGAAAAAGTCTAGGAAAAAAATGAGTTTGTTCACAGTACTTCTGGGTAGAGGAAGCTAGCTACCTGCCTCCAGAAAGGGAGCTTGACCCTGTCCCCCTCTGAGTGGAGAGCCCTGGTCCTCATTGTCTCATTGTTCAGATCTATTTGGACAGTGCCCTTGAATTTTCCTTTATCCTATTTAACCCCATGGCAGTTCTTGATTCCATAGCATCCCACAGAAAAGCCTTTTCTTCTTTCACGTCCCTAAGCCAGGCTTTGAGAGTGTGAGAGTGGAATTGCACAGGTTTTGGAATCCTGATGATCAACTCTCTGCCTGATCTGAAGAATGAGAAATAGTCCTGCTTACATCTAGAAAAACAGTATAAGACTTGGCTCAAAATCTGTATTAGTTCAGTTTCCTGTTGCTGTGATAAAAGCAACTTAAAGGAGAAAGGGCTTGTTCTAGGTCACAGTTCCAGGTTACAGACCATTACGATGGGAAAGTCAAGGCATCAGGAGCTTGAAGCTACTTCTCATGTTATGTTCTCAGTCAGAAACAGAATAGTGAATGAATGCATGCATCTTAGTCCTCAGCTCCCTTTCTCCACTTTTATACAGTCCAAAATCCTCTGCCTAGGGAATAGTATCACCCACAGTGGGCCTCAATTAACACAGTCAAGAGAATGCCCCACAGACATGCCCAGGGTCCCATCTCCAAAGAGAATCTAGGTTCTGATCAGGTAAAAATTAACACTAATCACCAGTACGGGATGGAGTCTAGAGAGACTGAGGATCAAGGTCCAGTTTCTGCATGGATGAATGTGTAACTCTAGATAGAACCATATCTGAATCTAGGTCATGGGACTGTTGTGAAACTTCAATCAGATGTCATGCAGAAAGTGCCTGGGGCACACCTAATGCTGCTCAATAACTGTCGATTCTTAAATCCTTGCCTGTTGCTTATGATGCTGATAGAGATGGTGCTGGAGGCAATGCTGACATTCCACACTCTGAGAAAGGACTTGGACTGGCGCTGTGCCTGATGTCCGGTGTCTTATGGATTTGTTCAGAGGGATGATTTCAAAGAAACAGTGTTTTCCAGATATAACCAGACTGATGCACATATGAACTGACAGAGACTGTGACAGCATGCATGCACAAGACCAAGACAAGCTCAGGCTAGACCAAATCTGAGCACAGAGGAGGGGAAGTGGGCACAAAGCTCCGCCTTTATCCAAAAAGCCATTCAGAGTAGGTAGTTTCCTTCAATGTAGTAATATTGGATATGTCAAACGACCATGGCAGGTCTTGTGCTCAGGAGTGGCTAACAGAAATCAAACTCCATGATTTGTATGGGGATTTTGTTGTTGTTGTTTTGTTTTAAGAGAGAAAGAACAGAAAGTTGGTAGGTAGGGAGATGGGGAAGGATTTGGAGAGAAGTAAGGGAAGGGAAAGAATATGATCAAAATACATTATATGAAAGTATCAAAGTATGAACACAATATTAAACATCTTTATTCAAAAGAAAACCCCAATGAGTCTTAATGTCTGTCATGGGACCAACCTCTGAAACACCTCTGGTCGTGAGGGAAGAAACTTCAGAACTGGGCAGCATTCAGCACGAGGTCAGAGGCAGAGTCTGCAGGGGCCCTTGGACACAAGACCCAAGTGGGCAGCCCAACATTAGGAAGAACATCCAGATACACTTGCACTAGACTCCCGAAAGATGGCCCAGAGCTTCTCACAGAAACTGTGACCCAGATGACGAAGAACTGTGCACTACAGCATCTGCATCTGTGACCTGATCTTCAGACCTGCCCAGGGATGTGGGATGTATCTTGGAGCTGGGAAGAATGCCAAAAGAGTAGAGGCTGCAACCAACAGCAGAAATCCCAGCAGCCCTGAGTTCAGACTCTTCACCTAAACCCAGTTCCCCACCACCCGTTCATCCCTCCTTCATTTAATAACCATTGTCAACACACCAGACCAGCTCCTTTCCCATCTCCATTCTCTCTCTCTCTCTCTCTCTCTCTCTCTCTCTCTCTCTCTCTCTCTCTCTCTCTCTCTCTCTCTCTCTCTCTCTCTCCTCTCTCTCTCCTCTCTCTCTCCCTCCCCTCTCTCTCTCCCTCCCCCCTCTCTCTCCCTCCCTCCCCCCCTCTCTCTCCCTCCCTCCCTCCCTATCTCCCTCCCTCCCTACCTCCCTCCCTTTCCCCCACTTCTTCTCTATTCTTGACTTTTTCATTTTGATAATCCTTCACAAATGCCATAGGCTGGCTGGGTTGGGCAGTCAGTGTCTCAGCTTTCTGGCATCTGGGACTCTCTAAATCACCTGATGGCATGATTTTGCCTTTCCTTTCTCATTCCACCTTAAGTCAAAAATGTCTTATCCACCTTTGTCTCTGTTGTTCCCCTTCTATGTACTTTTCTCCCATCTTTTTCTTAATCAATAAGCTATTAATCGTAAGCCTTCCTCTCATTTTTTCCTTCCCCTTTGTACCCATGGAAACAAATATTTTGGTTCACATTGTGCTGTCAATACACCTTTACTCCTCCAAATGACAGGCACTGAAAGGGTTATTATTATTATTATTACTATTATTATTATTACTGTATTTCATAGTGGGTCTCTCTTTGGTAATGAGTGGTTTTTGAAGACAGTATATTGTAATTTCAGGTGACTATTAAGGACTGGGCCCAAGCACCAGTCTAGCAGAGAAATATGACATTTCAACTCTTTTGCAACCTAGTCTCTCTGGAACATTGTGAACACTTCCATTGAGAGAACAGGGTGATAAAGTGAGTACACCCAAGACCCACATGTGCAAGTTGCAAATCAGAACACACACACAAAACAGGATCATGCAAGGCATCATGACTCCTCCAACAAAAGTTATTAATCCCACAGTAGTGTCCTCAGATAAGAGTAAATTGGAATCCCAGAAAAAGAATTCAGGAGAAAAAGAAAAAAATAGGAGTAGGTATAAGGAAGGGGTGTGTGTGTGTGTGTGTGTGTGTGTGTGTGTGTGTGTGTGTGTGTTATCAAATGAGTTTCACATAGAATCCTAATGAATGACCTTGAAGAAAATGATGCTGGAGGCCTCAGACTTCCTGATCAAAAAACTTCCTCCAAAGCCATGGTCATCACAACAATACAGTACGTATGTGAAGAAAGACACAGAGCAGCAGGTTAGGCTAGGGAACAATGAGTGTACCTTCACTTGAGGCAACAAATGAATTTTAGCAAACGTGCCACTGCCACTTAGCCTGGAAAGACAGTCTTTTCAACAGAATATTAGGGAAATTGCATAACCACTTGTAAAAAAGAAAATTAAATTGGATGGATACATATTGGAGTGCATTAGACATATGCTCAAAATGAATCAGACTGAAATGTAAGACCTAAAACCATACATGGGAAAGTTACATGGTATTAGTGTTACAACAACTTCTTGAATATGAAATTCACAGACAACCAAATAAAAAAATAGATTACACTTTATCAAAATTTGGAAGACTTTAATTCATCAAAAGACACCACCAACAGAATAAAAGAGAAGCTCACAGAATAAGCGAAAAATATTTGTCTGCTGTATATATGATACAGGATTGAGTTCTGGAACATGTAGAGAACTCTACAACACGCCAGCAAAAACACAAACAACTCCATTAAAATGGACAAAGATTTGGCGGATATTCTACAAAGACGATTATGAAGCTCTAAGTGAATGAATCTGTGCTTAACTTCGCTCATCACTAGGGAAATGCCCATGAGATACCGCTGCACACAACTAACACACCCACTGCCAGCAACTGAAAGAAGAGTTGGGTGTGCCCGAGGAGGAGACAGAAGCTGGTGGAAGTGTGGACAGAGCTGCAGCAGCGTACTGCAGGGCGACAGCTCCTCAGGTAAATAAAAATCAGGCCATTCACCATCCTACAGCCCACTTCTGCACACATACCCAAGGGAACTGAAAGCAGGAACATACGCGGATACTAGCGCAACCACATTCATGATAACCAAGCATTGGTGGTAACGGAGGTAAATGCAGGCAGACAAGTGGGCAAGAGAAGTGTGGGAAACACATAGCAGGGCACTCAACACTTTGAAAAAGGAAAGACTGAGGAGATGATGACTCGGTGGGCAAAACCCTTGCCTGCTGTTGTGAGGACCAGAGTTCAGATTCCCACGATCCACATAGATGCCAGGTAAGCGTGGCATCCACCTGAAATTCTAGT
This sequence comes from Arvicola amphibius, assembly GCF_903992535.2. Classification (NCBI taxonomy): domain Eukaryota; kingdom Metazoa; phylum Chordata; class Mammalia; order Rodentia; family Cricetidae; genus Arvicola; species Arvicola amphibius. The sequence goes on from NC_052047.1 coordinate 127,302,643, forward strand.
ACTCAGCAGACAGAGGTGGAATTCACTGGACAAGCTGGCTAGCTAGAACAGCTGGAATTGATAAGCTCTGTATTCAGAGAGAGACCTTGCCGCAGCAAACAAAGTGGAGAATGACCACACTGACTTCAACGTGAGACTTCCACATGCACTTACATGCGCACACATACAAGTGCAAAATTCATCTTTAAAAAGAAGAAAACTGGACACACACCATATTCTGGCTAGGTCTGTGTCAACTTGACACAAGCTAGAGTTATTTGAAAGGAGGAAACCTCAGTTGAGAAAATGCCCCCATAAGATCAGGCTGTAAATCATTTTCATAATTAGTGGTTGATAGGGAAGGGCCCAGCCCATTGTGGGTGGTACTGTTCCTGAGATGGTGGTCCTGGGTTCTGAGAAAACAGACTGAGCAATCCATAAGAAGCAAGCCAATAAGTAGCCCTTCTCCATGAACCCTGCATCAACTCCTGCCTCCAAGTTCCCACCCTGTTTGGGTTCCTGTTCTGGTTTCCTTCAATGATGTACTATGATGTAGAATAAGTCAAATAATCCCTTTCCTCCCCTGCTTACTTTTGGTCATGGTCTTTCATTGCAGCAATGTAACCCTACACACTACAAAAAGAATGAGAGAACGCAGGATGGTTGTGGCCAAGAACAAGAAAAGGAAGAGAATGTCCAAATTTTAACTCAGCTCCATTCTGGAAGAAGAAAGCTCTGCAGATGGTGAGTGTGGCTCCCCAGGGACACAAACGACAAGAATACACCACACATAGTGATAACACTACACAGAACTGTCTCCATGAAAATGGTTGTGCTAGCAAATTCTATTTTATGTGTCTTTGACCAGAATTTTAAAAAAGAAATAGCCCTGAGCATATTTACATCTATGTGGGCAGTCTAAAGAAAAATTAAATCATCATGAAAAAAAGAAATAAATAAAAACAGGAAGGAGAAAAGAGAACCTACAAAGGTTCAAATGAATGCAGCTTTTATTTAAAAGGAGGGGATATTCATCTGATCAAGGATGTACACAGACATGTTAGTGTTAATGGTTTTTAATGTTCTGAAAATGGCACAGAGCACACGTGGGTAGATGTATGCTCTATCTCTGGTCATCAGACTGTGAGGAGAATCACAGAAGCACTGACAGCCTGTGAAGGACCCACCACACCTTCTCCTGAGGATGCTCTGCCCAATGAATGCTTTGCTGGGAGAGCTTCAAGGCAGGTGTGCAGTAGCTGGGTGTCATGGGAACAGCACAGAAGAAACACGGTGAGCATGGATGTCAGACAGACTTGAAGTGAGGATGACTCTCGAAGTATGTTTACTCTCTTTTGGTATAGATACTATCCCACCCGCTGAACCCCTTTTCTTCTTGTTCCCGGAGGGGAAGCCCCTAGAAAGAGACCAGCAGGGAAGTAGGATGTCTGGAACTCACCGGGCTTTGACCAGAGCAAGGAAGGCAACTCTTAACACTTTTTACAGAATGCTGGGAAAGACTTCCTCACAAAAGTAGCATTTTGAATAAAGGCATGAAAGACATCAAAAGCAAATCCCATGGCTACCTAGAATGAGGATATTTGTGGGATGGAAGCGACAGCAAGGACAGTACCAGATAGGAGAGCTGGGGAGCTGGGAGCACGTCTGAGGAGGAGCACGTCTGAAGGCTGGCTGGCCTGAAAGAAAAGACAGTAGGAGGCTGAGCAGGGCCACATGGGGCCAAACAATGGGTAGGGTTTGGAGCAGAGGGTGGATGAGATCTGACTCATGCCCCCAGTATTCTTCGACCTACTTTGCTGAGACCAGGCTACATCCCAGTAAATGGAGAAGCAGCAAGAAGAGCCTTGCTGAAAAACACCATGCCAGGAGCATTTGGGGGATGCCACAGGAAGGCAGGCCAGAGCCCAAGCAGAGCAAGTCTGTCCCCTTCTAGCCCAGGGAGGACTCTCCAGGATGCCAAAATCTCCCAGTGTGGTTCTTGATAACTGGAGCCAGCTGCCTTTGGGACCTCCCCTTCAGCGAGCACACAGCAACCCAGCTTGAGAAAACAGCCACCTCTATCTACAATGGTGCTTTAAAAAAAAACAAATAAATATGAATTCATTAGGGACAAAATTCAAGTGGGAGACAGGTGTTGACATACATCATCACTTCATGCAAAAAGAAAAGTTTGTGTTGGTGAGTGTACACACACACACACACACACACACACACACACACACACTAGTGTACAGGCCCAAACTAGATAACCATCCTTCCTTCTATGAGCTTAGGCAAGCCTTCAGTCCCTAGGAGGGTGTAGATGGAATGGCGGGCTGTGTCCTGCCACCCGGCTAGCTTTACCCAAAATAATTACATGGAAACTGTATTCTTTTAAACACTGCCTGACCCATTTGTTTCAGCCTCTTGATATCTAATTCTCACATCTTCCTTTAACCTATATTTAGTAATCCGTGTAGCACCACGAGGTGGTCGCTTACCAGGAGAGATCTTAACCTGCGTCCATCTCGGAGAGGAGAGGCATGGCGACTCACTATGGCGACTGCCTGAAGTGTCTCCCCAACTCTGCTTCCTTTCTCCCACAATTCTGTTCTGTCTACTCCAGCTACCTAATTTTCTGTCTCTTAAAGGGCCAAGGCAGTTTCTTTATTAATAATGAAAGTAACACATAGACACTCCTCCATCAGGAGGGAGATCTGAGAGGTTTATCATGAAACTAGCTTTTGCCTTTGTGTTCAGTCTTGATTCTGCTCCTTCTTGCTGCTGACATTGGTCACAGTGTCTCATGCCTTGGTCCTGTAGTCGGAGGCTGCTTGTTCCTTTCCCGGCTGCCCAGACCCGAAATAATCACACTGAAACTGTATTAATTAAAACACTGCTTTGCCTATTAGTTTATGTATATTTCTAGCTAGCTCTTATATCTTAAGTTAACCCATTTCTACTATTTTATAATTTACCATGAGGCTCATGATTTACTGGCAAGGTTATGGCGCATCTGTCTCTTGCAGAGACTACATGGCTTCTCCCTTGCTTCACCTTCTTTCTCCCAGCATTCAGTTTAGTTTTCCCTGCCTAGCTCTATTCTTCCCTGCTTCTTTATTCATTAATCAATAAAAGTAACACATATACAGCAGGACTTCCCACACCATGGTCCTAACAATGTCTTGATCTAACAATGCCCTGGGGTGAGGTGTTCATAAAGGGGGAGATTTCTTCTGGATGCTTGGAAGACCATGAGCATGGGATGGGTATGTGCTGAGGGTCATCATGCTGGTCCATCTTAGGAAGGAAGCTGAAAGAGTAAGAAAGCACATGTGGGAGGAAACAAGAGAGGGTCAGCCCCATCAGTGCTTGCTCTCACCCATGACAATGTTCACGCATCTCTAAAGGCCTGTTCTTAGGCCCCACCCTAGGACTGTGTCATTGGTGGTAAAGCCTCCAGAATATGAACTTCAGGTAGCCCATCAACCTCAGCACCCAGTCTCCCTATTAATCTGCTTCCTCATCTATGAAGTACATATTAAAAACACCCGCCTCCTAAGGCAGCTCTGGGCCTTTAGGGAGATGTGAGTGAAGGCTCTGGAAGCAATACCTGCTGTGTAACAGCTGCCCTTGGCCAAGGTCAGAGCCCCTTTCTCGGATCTCCACCTCTGAGCTATGTAAGAGCTCCGAGGAGCTTGAGATCTCATGGCCGACACCTCCACCTTCTTCCACACTTCTTGGGGCTCCAATCCAAGAATTGAGCTGAGAGTTCTAGGCCCCACCTGTCTGCTAGCCCTTCACAGTAACATAATTGATGGTGTTGCCTCCAGCCTACTCAGGAATCACTTCCCACGTTCCTCCCCATACCCAGACTAGCTGATTTCCAGGATTTGTGTGATGAACGGTGGCTACATCCTCAAAGACAGTCGACTCTAGTGTCCCAAATAAACTCTGCCCATCCTCAACACCTCTTTCTCTTGCCCTGCCTGGTTCCTAGCCTCTAACAATATGAAAAGTATATGACAGCTCCTGACACATTGGCATTCCTCTTCTTTGCTTTGACATTCATTCAACAAACGCACTCTGTGTGCCCAAAGCTGAACTGAGGACTGAAGAGTCAACATGAAGCAAGAGGGATCCAGTCTTGGCTCCCTAACAAGCTCTCGGGCTACAGAAGAAAGCAGATACCCAGCCCTTCCACAGATGACTTCATTCAACCAGGACACACACGCTCTAGGAAAGAATGGCGCAGGCTGCAAACGAGAAAGTGCAACTCCATCTGGAAGCTAAACCTCAGAGGAAGCTACAACTAGAAAGCTAAGTAAGGCTCACCCAGTCAGGGAAGGTGAGGCAGGGGAGGCAGTGTGTGTAAAGACCCTGGGGCTGGGCAGCAGCCAACAGTCCTTGGTCCCCTGAGCTAAGGGGAGAGGCCCAAGCTGGGAGGTATTTAAACCTGTATCTTCCGTATATGAAGTATAAAAATCCTACATTTCATTTTCTTACAAATGGGGAAAGAAATCTCTCTAAAGCAGGCGAGACTGAACTTTTTTTCTTGCCCCCTCTTCCCTATTCTCATATAATTCTGACTTCAAACAATCATTTCCTTCACTGCCTCGGGCACCTAACCTGGAGCGTCCTGAAGCTCTGCCAATTACAGCAGTCACTGATTAATTCTCCGCTGACAGCTTTCCCTAAGAAATGGGCCTGAGTGCCTGAGGGACCCAGCTGAAGAGGCTTTGTTACAGAACATCCCCGAGGCCCTGCCCGCGTGGAGCTCCGGAGAGCAGGGTCCACGGATGAGCTCTCGCTGCCCCCATGCGGCCCATCTTCAGCAGCACAAGTCGTTCCCCTTAGAGGGTGGGGGCAGAAGAACCCTGCCACTCATGCCATTCTCGCTCTGGAGCAGCTGTCACAGAGGGCTCCGTCCCTCTCTTTGTCGAGGCTGTTTGAATACTGTCAACAGTGCCAGCCGATCCCCGCCCCCCCCACACCCCGCCTGGCTGCCTCTGCGACCTCTATTATTTATGACAGAGTGTGAAATTGATTGCGGTTGAAAGATCCACACTGGAGTCAAATGAACTCCTCAATTATTGCCACCCGAATAAACCTTCCTTTCCAGGGGCTCCCCGGGGAGTGGGCATCTCACCCCAGGTTCAAGGTAATAGATATTTCGAGATGAAAAGTGCAGGTGGCTCCATTGTAATGACTGTCAAGTTATAAGATCCTCCAGGTTAAGTGAACCACCCCCTCCCAACCTTTAACAGTTCTTAAAGAAGTATGGACCAGCCTCCTTTCCCGGCCATCCCCCGGCATATCCCCCAGCCCCCTCACACATGACAGATATTTCCATTCGGCAGGCTCTGGTCATTTCCAATCCTTTCTCACAGCAAATATGCAGCAAGTGTTAATGGGGTTACAGAGAGATTAATAGAGCTCTCAGAGTATCCAGGCCTGGCTGGTATTTCTCTAGAAAGTCCTATCTACTCAGGAAAATTTAGTGCTAAGACTTAACCCATTAAGACAACAAGCAGCCAGCTCCCATCTATCTTAGGTTTCCTGTCTTTTCCTACTGATGACACCAAAGTTCCAGCATAAAGACAGTAGCTGAAGGCTGGCCACGGGCTGGGGGGCTGTGTGGGGACACATTGGCAAACACCACCCTTCAGTCTGGGCATGCGCCAAACACTTGTAGTCCCAGGATTTAGAAGGCTGAGGCAGGGGATGGTGAGTTTGATGTCAGTCTAGACTACATAATGAGACTATTGTCTGGAAGGAAGTGGAGGAGAAGGGAGAAGAAAAGAGGGGAAGAGAGAAGAAGAAAGGGGAATGGGGGAAGGGAAGGGAGAGGAAAAGAGAAAGAAGAAAGGAGAGGAGAAGAAAAGAGAAGAGGAAGGAAGGAAAGAAGGGAGGGAGGGAGGGAGGGAAGGAGGGAGGGAGGGAGGGAGGGAACTCCAGGCTACATTTGGTCCACAGCTTCATTCTACTCAGCACCCAGTGGTTTAGAGAATAAGGTTTTCCTGGTTTCCCTTGAAATACCTGAAAAACATACAGGGTTATACCTGTAGTTCTGGTTCAGTGAGATGCTCAGAGATGCTGCCCCCTTTAGGTAGCAAAAGGTAAGTGCACCCTTACACATTGTGGGCTGCTAGCCCAGCTGGTTCCTCTCACTGAGCCTCCCTCAGAGCATTTCAGTGTGTGTGTGTCCTGACACTTCCATGTCACTGAAGCTAACATTACTACTACGACCTCCTCTGTGATATTTATGACAATGGGTGGTCCCAGCACAAAGTAGAGAAGATCAAGGGAAAGTCCCTGAGTCCATGGACCTTGTGACTGATTCCCACAGCCCAAATCAACAATAGCCCAAACTTAGCTACTGAAAAACAAATAAATGGAGTGTGTCCCTTTCTCAATGTGACATTTTACAACCCTCTGTCAGTCAGCCTCTCATCCCCTACTAGACTACATTACAGGTTGGTTTTGAACTTGTAGAGAGGGGGGAAAAAGAAGACGGAGAAGAACCTGGGCTCTCACTGCCCCCTGTGAGACTGTGGCACCCATGTGCTCCTGCAGGACCTGAACAGAAGTCAGGTGATCCAAGAACGAAGGTCTGAGACTGCGCATTGGTCCTCATCCACAAGTTCAGAGGGGCAGATCCCACACCGTGTCGAGAACTCTCAGCATCTGCTCGCTGAGTTCCAGCACTGTGTGTGGTGCTGGTTACCCATGCAGGAGGTGGAGCGTTGCTGTCTCCTGGAGTTTGTAGTGTCTCCTGGCTGCAGGGGCTGCTAGCATCTCCTGTTTGTCACTGGTCGTGTCAATGGCTTCATTACAGGGCAGGTAATGCTGATGCAGCCTGTCTGACCTGCCATCATCAGTTTCTGGAGCAACAGCTTGAGGAGATGAGGTCAGTTCAAATTCACCAAGAAGTCATATACCACATACACCACAGAGATACACCTTTCTCTCTCTCTCTCTCTCTCTCTCTCTCTCTCTCTCTCTCTCTCTCTCTCTCTCTCTCACACACACACACACACACACACACACACACACACACAATACATACCACAGAGACACATACATAACACACACACCATGCACCAGACACACACACACATCACACACACAATTAATACATGCCCCAGAGACACATACATCACACACATACTACATGCCCACACCACACACACATATACTCAACACACACGTACATATACCACACATACCACAGACATAGACATGCAACACTCACATGCATGCACTGCAAGCACACGCCACACCCACACTTGAATCTCTACCCCTGTGAGCTAGGAAGGACCGACTGACTGGATTCACATGTTGAGCATCTCCAAGATTTGAATTCTGAATGTCTTGCACAGCCTTCTGGGGAAATGCTGGAGCCAACACCTGCAACTGTGCGCCCGGAGTACACAGGTGAAGGAGACTCCAGGTGTGCACAGCTGGGGAACCTGGCAGGAAACTCAGGTCAGTCCTCAGTGCACCTGTCTTCCATTTAGAAAGCTAGGACAGGGGCTTCAGAAGGGGCTCAGCAGTTAAGAGCAATAGGTCTCTAAGAGAGGACCTAGGTGTAATTCTCAGCACCCACATGGTGGCTCATTACTACCTATAACTCCAGTTCCAGGCGATCCAGTGCCCTTTTCTGACTTCCATGGGTACCCAGAATACACATGGTGAACAGACACACATGCAGGCAAATGTTCATACACAAATACATCCCAAATGAAAGCAACCTGGACCACCAGAATCCAAAGTGTGTATACATGGGTTAAATTTAACTCTCACTTTCAATATTTGCTGTGTGACCTCAGACAAGTGGCTTACCCTCTCTGACCATGATTTCCTCCATGTGGGTTTATTGAGCTTCCCTATGGAAAGCCTATAACAGTGTGCCTCAGCTTTGTGGGACCACGTGATTTCTATCTTTGGGAACCACATGTGATGTTGTCTGACACTCCCCAACAACCTCTGAGATGTAGGGTGGAATTCTGCCGCATCTCCTTCCCTCTCTGGCAATGGACAATAGCCAGACACTGATAGTGCCATCAATCAGCTCAAGTACCTGAGTGAGGATGTCATGTCAGACCCAGTACTACCTAGATCCAGGATGGAAACATCATGGTAGAGAGAAATGAATAATTGTCACTTATAAGGAAGTATATGCTGGCTCAATCTAACAGATATAGGGTAACTTGGGAAACAGGAGATGGTCATGCCCAAACCACAGCCATCATCTAGGTAGGAAACCCCCACATGAATAACAACATTCCCGTGACTTCCGAAGAGCTGGCTCAGCAAGCAAGCATCATCTTACACACACACAATCACTCAGGCCACAGATGCCCCTTAAGGAACTAGCTGGGGGTGGGACAAAAGTATTGAATGAGTGTCTTGGGAGCTGAAGTGGCTCCTGAAAAGCCCATAGAAAGGACGTGTGGCCCATATGGAAAATTCATTGTTCTGTAGCTGGCCTATATAGCCCTATTTATCCTCCAGTCAGGGATCGCCCTGTGGGCAGCTCTGTAAACTCCAAGGGAAATGGGATATCGATTTGCAATCTCTTAGACACACACACACATACACACACACGCACACATAGCGAACCACTTTCAAAACAGTTGCTTCTGACATCTTTGCCACCAATTCTTTCTTACTCATCTTTTCCTTTGACTTTATGCTTAGCAATAACTCTCCAGTTGGTATATGTCAAGTGACCGTTTCTTCCTTACGGCAAGGTAAGGCTCCTTTTCCTTCGATGTCAATTCCACATTTCTAAGACCCAGCCAGTAGTCACCAGATGGTGCACAAACTCAGCGACTGTATTGGTGTTCCCAAAATCTGATGAGGATGGGTCCCACAGAACCTGCCCTTAGCAAAACCATGGCAGTCTCCCACACTGGCAGTCTGTGGTCCAGTTAAAGAAATACTGCCTTTCTCCTCCATCAGAGAATCAGTGTGTGCTCCCAACTCCAGTGACACCACTGGCTCCCTTGAGCCCATTGCCTGGGTACCTCAAATCCCCATCAAAAGTCTCTCAACAGTTTCCAACTCTTAACAAGTCTTCCTGCCTCTGGTTCTCTACCTCCAGCCCTTCATCTGCTCTAATCCACAGCCCCCAAATCCAGGATGCTACCCCATTTGAAAGGCCTTCTTGGGAACACTCTGCCTGAAGCAAGTCTTTATCGAGTGCCCATTAAGTGGTAATGAGCCCTTATGTTGAACACTTTATATCAGATCTGTTATTTAGTCTCCACCAAATCCTAATGCTGCAAGGTCTATTTTGAGCTCTGTTTTATAGAAGAGGAGATGGAGACCCAGAAGCTCAAAGAGGCTTCCTGGGGTAGTGAAGGCCATGAGCTCCCAATGCCCCCCCTTCCATCTTGGATCTATTTCACATTGAAGAGCCTTCTCAGCTTGTAAATAAAGCCTTCATATTGAGCGCCTGCTGTCAGTCACCTTGCCCTGCCCAGAGGCAGAAGGTACCACCTAAGAATGCTCAAGGGTGTGAACCCAGAGGAGGTTTGTCCAGGCTCTGGAAGATGTCTGGAGATGTCTAGATGGAAGCCACAAGATGTTGGGTGTAGCACAAGGGAACATGGTGCTTAGTTTCTTTTCCAGTTGCCATGGTAAAATGCTCCAACAAACACATCTTTCGGGAGGAAAGGCTTGTTTGAGTTCTGTGTATCTCATTGTCTGTCAGGTTTCTTATACGGTGAACTGCAAGGCAGTGAAAAGATTTGTGTGATGTTGTGTGTTGCTGTCCAAGGCCCCACCCCCCAACCGACCCTTGTCCTTATCCTCCCTTACTCACACTGTCCTACTGACCCACACAGTACTCTGATGAATAGTGACCAACGCCCAAGAAAGCTATCTGCATTGACCATTGCCTACACTGTCCCACACAGCCCCAGGCAACCTGCCCAAGGCAGGCAGAGTGTGATCCTCAGGCTGGGTAAGTGCTGACTACAGTTAGTTCTCTTCTCCTACAAAGTACTACTGCAATAAAGGAAAAGGAAATTGTGGTATTTCAGACAAATAAATACAACTAGATGCCATCATATTAAGTGAAACAGGCCAGACACATAAAGACAGGTTTCAGGAAGTATGCATGCTGGTGCAGCCATCACAGATGTCAGTGTGGATGTGCCTCAGGAAACTGAAAACAGAGTTTTCCTATGGCCCCACCATACCACTCCTGACTGTGGGCTGAAAGAATTCTAAGTCAGCGTATCAAAGACACACTTACATGTGTGTTGTTGTTGTCTGTTGCCGCATGTTCACAGAACCAGCCTAGGTGTCCGTCAGTGGAATGGTGAAGAATTGTTTGCTTTTCTATAGAATGATGAAGGCAGGGAATCTCAGGAAAGAGAATGTACTTGAAATCATTGTTAAATGTTTTTCCTTACAGTGGAATCTAGATCTAAACTCATGTGTGTTCATATGTGTGGGAGAGTCGTGAAACTAGGGTGGGGATCGTGAAAGGGGGAGAAGAGATATTGAGGGGTGTGAGAGACAGAGAGAGTAACAAAACACACACGCTAAGAAGAAAGGATGACTAATTGGTAAATAGAGGGAAAGCAACTTGGTGGCGGGGAGGGGAAGTATTTAGCTCCAGAACTGGAGAAGCAGAGACATGGGGAAGCTCTGGAGCTCATTGGCCAGTCAGTCTAGTGAACTGGAATGTTCCAGGGTTAGTGAGAGACCCACAAGCAAGGTAAAGAGAAATAGAGGAAGATAGCTCAAGTCAGCCTGTGGCTTCTACACACGTGCACATACAAATGCCATGGACACATTGACATCAAAAATGCTAAAGAAAGACAAATGCTTCATGGTTTCCCTCATACACCGAATCTATCGAATAAATTTTAAGTGTAGAAATAGAAAAGGGACATTTAGGGAGCGTGTAGAGAAGGAAGCTTTGCTCTGCCTGCCATAGTCTCCTGTTTCCTACTCACCCTCCAGGACACACTCTGTGTTACTACGTTCCTCATAAAGTCGCAAGCCCAAAGGGACACATAAACCACATGTGAGTGTTTAAGTCAAATTTTAGTTTTACAACTTAAAGTAAGAAACTCACTTTCCATTTCAACCGCATAGGTGCCTATCCTGCAGTACCTATCCGGCAGTACCTATCCGGCAGTACCTATCCGGCAGTACCTATCCTGCAGTACCCATCCAGCAGTACCTATCCAGCAGTACCTATCCAGCAGTACCTATCCAGCAGGCACCACTACAACCCCCATTTCACAAGCTAAACTGCACTACTCACGGAGATTCTGATAGCTTCTGATATCTGACCCCAAATCATAGACTTGATTTCTTGCCTGAAACACTGTATGCATGTTCACTAAGAAACATTTGGCTGACGGTAAGGACCAACTAACTGGCTGTGGGTGCCATGTGAGTGGCTTTTCTAAGCTCTGATTTCATCATCTGAGAGTGAAAATGTTCATTCATATGGCAGGTGAGGCAGCGATAATTAAAGACACATCCCTGCAAGAGGCAGTGTATGAAGTCCATGAATGGCCGGGGAATCTTCCCTGGTCTTCCTTCCAGCTTCAACCTCAATGGTGTCGGGATCATGGCAGCATGGCAGCAGGGCAGCAGGGCACAACACGTTCCCTACAGAGGAGAGTGGAGCTTATTAGCTCCTCCGTGTACACTAGCATCATCATCGTTTGCTGTCCATCAAGGTCCTTCCGTCTTTCTTTAGGTACGACTTGTCCTCTTACCAAGATTCTCACATCCAGTACATGTGCCATGAACGTGTGCACCCTAGTTGGGTTTGTTCCTGTTGGTGGCCAGTCCTCACTCCGGAGTCCCAACAATCCAAGCTATTCCCTTGCAGAAAGCGATTTGTATACTCTTTCAAAGGCTTGTTATGGCTTCGTGGAGACCAAGAGAGAAACCATTTTCCCTGCCTCACAGATGAGAAAACGGTTTCATTTCACCTGCTCTGCAAACTTGCAAAATGAGACTGCTTAGTTACTGATAGCACCCAGAGAAAGTAGCACTGCTTCTAAACCTGAGACTGTGTTTCTTTCTGCACAGAGGCATCTGAGTTGGAGCCTAGAGCGGGCGGCGCTGCGTGTGAGCAGTGTGCAGATGCTGGAGACAGCCAAACTACAAACGTGCTAGGAGTGAGTTTGCATTTTCCCAGATTATCTGTTTAAATCAGCCCCACTTATTTGATACATCTCCATGACTGAGTAATCACCTTTCTTTCTCTCCCCAAGGGTCCAGACTTCTATAACCCTTCTGCCCACAGTCACCACCAATGGCTGCCTCCCAATCCAGAAATTTACCTTTGTCCCCAGAGAAGAGAAAAGAACTACTTGTAGGCAGGCAAGGTGGCATTATCAGGAGAATGAGCTTTGCAGACATGCCAGCTTCCACTCCTGGCTCTTGCTCCTGCCTAGAGCTGGCGGCTCATCAAGTCTGTGTCCACATCTACAAAGAACAAAGAGCATCATTGCTATGGTTTTGGTACTATTACTCCATAGCAGAGAGGATTCTGTAATATTAAAACATACCACACTTAAGCCGAGTTCCATGGAAAGCACTGACATACGACTCTGGAATAAAGGGAGCTCTTGGGAGGATGGGTAAGGGGAAGACAGACTAAATTGAGAGAGATGAAGGCAAGGACAGAACCTCAGCCTGGGGCTGACTTCAGTGTGACCTCACAAGGAACTCTGGAGAAAACACTGAACCATGGCTTACTTCTGACTTGGACACGAAACCACCTCCTCAAACAGCCCACTGGCTCTTCCTGTTGCCTGCCATAGGGGAAAGTCAAGTAGCCTCTATTCCATCAAATCAGGTTCCAGTTCAGACAAGGGAATCCCTGATTCAGAAAGATGAGTCCCCTGTTCAGACAGTGAATCTTCTATTCAGACAGGAGTGCCCACTGTTTAGACAAGTGTGTCCCCTGTTCAGAGATGAGTCCTCTATTCAGACGATAGGTGAGTCCCCTATTCAGACAGGTGAGTCTTCTGTTCAGACAGGTGAGTCCCCTATTCAGACAGGTGAGTCCCCTGTTCAGACAGGTGAGTCCCCTATTTAGACAGATGAGTCCTCTATTCAGATGACAGGTGAGTCCCCTATTCAGACAGGTGAGTCCCCTGTTCAGACAGGTGAGTCCCCTATTCAGACAGGTGAGTCGCCTGTTTAGACAGGTAAGTCCCCTATTCAGACAGGTGAGTCCCCTGTTCAGACAGGTGAGTCCCCTATTCAGACAGGAGTGCCCACTGTTTAGACAAGTGTGTCCCCTGCTCAGAGATGAGTCCTCTATTCAGACGATAGGTGAGTCCCCTATTCAGACAGGTGAGTCTTCTGTTCAGACAGGTGAGTCCCCTATTCAGACAGGTGAGTCCCCTGTTCAGACAGGTGAGTCCCGTATTCAGACAGGTGAGTCCTCTATTCATATAGATATGTCCCCTATACAGGGAGGTGAGACCTCAATTCATACAGGTAAGTTCCTTGTTCAGGCAGGTGAGTCCCCTGTTGAGACAGGTGGGTCTTCTATTTAGACAGATGAGTCCTCTATTCAGACAGGTGCAGCCCCCATCCAGGGAGGTGAAGCCTCAGTTCCTCCTGGAACCAGCCGATGCTGGCTAGAACCCTCGTTCACAGCAGCCACAGGTGGTAGCATACAGCGAAGACTTTCCTGTGACATGCTGCAGAACAGAATCTGGCAAATGTCCATGAGACTTTGGCTCTTGTTATTAAGCTCTCTTCCTCCCTGTCCTCAGGCTGAGCAAAACCCATCAAACATCTCAGGCATGTGCGTTTGTTCCCAAGACCTGAAGCAGTTGTGACCTGATCTGCACAGAAACATAATGACAGGAAGAAATCTTCCTCCTGTGTTGTGGAAACGAAATGCCCCAAATCGCCCAACATCAGAACCCTCAGAAAACCCTAACAGGCTATTTTGACACACACAGTTCAGGCTTCTGACGAGCCCTTCCTGGTGGAAATGTGAGCTGCACAAAGAAAAGGCTAGGTTTAAACAGTCAGAATGGCAGTGGGGATCAGTTTGAAAGCTGAACGTGTGAAGAGGAGCACAGGGCGATTAGGCTGAAAGGGCAGCTTTTTCAAAGGAAATCTTCTTTGTCTTCTGCAGCAACACAAAAGTGAGGTGTTTTCCCAGAGTCACCAGGAAGATGGCCTTGTGTCATCTGCACTGTCATTTAGCTTTTAACCAACCAAAGCGCTAAGAATATAACGCCTCTGAAGAAGAGACTGAGCCCCTCCACTGCCTGGCATTGGCTCACCCAGAAGCCTCAAGTCACTTATGTCCCTGTCTGGGACCGCTACTCTGAACTCCAATATCCAAGGCCTATTTAACATGCTCACTGTGATGCCCCAGTGTTTCAAGATCCACAGGACCCTGGGGACTCCTCCCATCTCCTCTACCCGTGTTTCACCTGTGTTTGAGAAATCTGTCCGTATCAGTCCAATTTACTTAGTTGCTCAGGTTCAAAGGACATCAGGGCCACCCTTGTTCACGTCCACAGCTCATACCCAGTGTCACCAAACTGGACTCACCCACCTTCAGAGCAGATCCAGAACTTGTCCCTACCCCCTACCATTGTCTCCAGCCTGGATTTCTGCAGCATCCTTCCCTGGGTATTTCTGTTTCCTTCCCAGCTCCCCGAGTGTGTTCCAGATCCAACCACAGGCATGCTTTGAGGGTAAATGTCAGATCATGTCACTTCTCTGCTCAAAAATTCCCCAACGGCTCCCAGTGTCACTCAAGCGATGTTTCTAGTGGAGTCCTGCGGGGCCCTGCAGGATCTTCTACCTACAACCTCCCTGAGGCTAATGCCCCCACTCCCACCCTTGCTTCTACACTGATACTCGAGTTTCTTGCCCCCCACACACTTTACCCTTCATTCACACTATACTCTAACCTCAGAGTTCTCTTTTTCATTGTTTTCATGTTTCTTAGTTAGCATGCATAATGCTGGATCTCATTATGGCATTTGTACATATGTGTCTGCTCCCTGTGTCCCTAGCACCCTCGAGAATGCCCTGGTATCCAATCCTCAGCACTAAATCCATGGACAGGTAAATTTATTTAAATGTTTCTTTGCAAACTGATTTCCTTCTTAACATAAGTAAATTCATCTTAGGGGACATAATATATCTGAACTCTAAATGAGCCAGCATCTAAAGTCATAAAAAGAACTTCCCCTCAAAAAGAAAACACACACACATACACACAATGAATAGAAAGAAAAAACACTGTTATTAAACTGAACTAGACAATGTTGCAAGTCTTATCCCTGCACCTGCCAAAAGAGAAATCAGCAAGCGTTTAAAGACATACTCCCAACCAAACTGAGATTGCTCTTAACTAATCAAAGAAACCGATAAAGAACTGAAAGATAAATTGCTTCTAACTTTCAGAATCCACATTAACTGGTCTTGGGCCAGAATATCATCGTCTAAACATCCTCTCTACCACTCATAAATATTGAGCATCCCACACTGCTGTAAGCAATAAAATAGATATTAATGACCTTCCGTTCTCCGAGTATCGGTTCCTCCCACTGCCTCCCCTGTATCTGTACAGGGCAACTCAATTTTCTCAGTTGCTCAGGTCAAAGCCAACCTCGCCATCTGCCTTGTCCTCTTACATTACACATGCCCAATCTGTCAGAGCATTCTTCTTACTCAGCCTCCAAAACATGGCCAGCATCTGACCCCGAGTGACTGGGTGCAATATTCCTCTCCTAAGTTAATTGGTGGGGAGGTGCTGAGAGAGGTTGGGCATGGATTCTACCCTGAAGACAAGCACAGCATGGCTTGAAGATAAAGCGTATGTGTAATTGACAAGCTTGTAATGGAGGGGAGCACACTGTAAATTCCACAAGGAAAGCACGAGTAGCGTGGTGCGCGCTGGGACCTGATATGAGGCCAAAGCTTAACGAGCATGCTTCCAGGCAGGCGCATGTGCTAGTTCCTTGCGTGCGGGTCTCAGGGGACACGGCACTTGGCTTTTCCAGGAGGGTAGGCAGGTTTGTGAAGTCAGAGTCGAAACACTCTGCACATCTCTGCTCATACACACCCCATGGGACTGTTCAATCTTCTCAAAAAGAACACGGGCAGGGAGAGGTGGGGACACGAAGAGGTATAGGGCTTGCATAGCATATGTGAGGCCCTAGGTTTGGTCTCCAGCACTGAAGAAGAGGAAGAGAGGGAAGAAGGAGGAAGGGGGGTCACCATGTTATCCACTGTCCTTCCAGTTGGACACTGGAAATGCATAGAAAATAGTCACCCACTCCAACCTGCCAACCCACAAAATATGGATGCTTGGGTTGGGGTGCCAATGAGGTGGGCTCTTCATTGTAGGCAGCCAAGAGAAAGGTTGCCAGGAACAATTAATGGCTTTGGGAATCCACCAGAACTACTAATTCTTTTTCAGGAGTGACATGTAGATGGACTCTCTCTCTCTCTCTCTCTCCTTCCCTCCTCCATCCTTTCCTCCCTCCCTCCCTTCCTCTCTCCCTCCTTTCACCTGCTGTAAGCTGATCCTGTTCCAGTGGAGTCAGCAAAGAAACACTTGAGCGCATGCCCAGGGAACTGTCCACCCCTGTACACAGAGCTCAGCTGAGCGCATGCCCAGAGAACTGTCCACTCCTGTACACAGAGCTCAGCTTGAGTGCATGCCCAGGGAACTGTCCACTCCTGTACACAGAGCTCAGCTTGAGTGCATGCCCAGGGAACTGTCCACCACTGTATACTGAGCTTGGCTGAGCGCCTGCCCAGAGGAACTGTCCACCCCTGTACATGGAGGTCAGATGTGCCAGAGGAGTCGCTCAGCGCACATCCCAGTGGCCTTTACAGCATTGTTCTTTCCTCCACCCAAGTTCCTTCTTTCCCTTCCCGAATTCCAGAACACAGGAAATGACACATCATCTACTCCATTTTTGCAGCTTCAAAGGAACGACCAATTTCTCCAACCCCCTCATCTCTAAGGATCAAAACTGGATTCTTAGTTCGAACCCAGATTTTCCTAACTACCATCTTCTCTACTCGGCCAACATTTGTTCCCTGTGATACTGTCTGGATCCTTGGCATCTGCTCTGAAAAAAAAAATGCGTGCTTACTGACTATCTGGTCTGTGTGCTTGTTGTCTGTGTCCCACACGTAATTGGCAGGTTCCCTACAACAGGATGTATTTGTCGTGGTTTCACCAGTCCCTCCAAATCCAGAACAGTACCTGGTCCCTAATGGATGCTCAACAGATGTTTGTTAACTGAGCAAATAGCTCACAGGGAAAAGGTCCCACAAAGCTCATGTGCTGGTCCCCAAAAGCAGAGGCTGATAGATATTTCTCAGTGAATACTGTGTCTATACCTTTCTTACCGCGCCCACCAGAAACAGGCATCTAGGAAGTGTCGGGCAGGTGCACACTGCATAGAGGGCAACAATCCTGAACTAGCTTCCCAACTGGACACGTCTATGTGGACCACTGTTGCTCAAAACATGCATCATGCCACCTTCAGTTTGCATTTGCATTAACTGTCAGGGAAGTGACAAACCTGCCTTGGTCACCTCACCCCACTTCTGGCCCCTCTCCAGAGACAGGGCTGCCCCTCCTCACTCACAAGTTCCTCAAGGACGGTAGTCATCAGTACTGGCCCCAGGGGGACATTTCTCATGCTGGTGCAGCTGGGATTTCCTGGCGGAGAGAACATAAAGATTAACTAGGTGGGGAAATTTTTCCCTTGGCTCTGAAGCTTGGGACATTTGTCTGGTGTGGTGCATATTCTCCAAGAGACAGGCTAAATCACTAATGGAATGCTGTGTTTAAAATATATTTACCAGTGATTAACAGCACGGTGGGTGATGTATGCTTTGAGTATTTCTTATTCAGCATAGGGGAACCTCAACACATAAATATTTCAGGGTAATTAGTGAGTATTTATTTAACATTTGGTTATGTTTTCTTGCACGCCCAGAAGGGTGTCATTGGAAAGAGCTGATCATCTCCTGTGAAGACCGAAGAACCCAGCCCTGCAGAAGGTGCAAGACCTAACTTCTCAGCAGGGAGCCTTGGGAAGCAGCCCGCCTGCATATCACTCCATTCATGTGACAATATTGTTGAGCATGTTTTACGATATTTGTTAGTGGCGTTAAATTAGGCAATTTGGGGGTAGGAGTGTCTCGGTAGGTAAGAATGCTTGGTCTGCAGATGTGAGGTCCTGAGTTTAAATTTGGGGCGTCTGTGTTGCAATCTATACATGGCTGTGTGTGCACCTGTAATCCCAGCACCAAGGGGAGTGGAGATAGAAGGATTGTTGGGGTTTGCTGGATGTGAGCCTAGTCTATGCCTCCATGGAGACATAAATGCACACTCCACACACACACATGAACACCTACAGCACACACACAATATGACACATGCACAAATATAAACAGTCAAAGCATGAGACTACACATAAAGTTTGAACTTCAAGGCTTCTCTTGATATTTTTGAAAGACAGTGACAATTGCTTCTTCCAAAGCTTTCCCCAGTAGGACATGGGTGGTCAGGTCTCTGCAGGCCCTAAAAACCATCATGAGCAGCCTGGGCTTCTCGGATGTCTCAGTTTGTAACATGGTATATCCTACCAGCCCTGTATGAGGCAGCCTGCAGTATTTATCCAAATGCAGATGCTGCTTCTACAGGGTGGGGTGGCGGCCAGCCTCTGAGGTGACTGCAAATAAGACTCCTGATATGGAGGAAAGCTTGACCAGGCCACCCAAGTCACCTACTATCTTCCCAGACACATCCTGGGGCCTCCTTTCCCTTGACTGTCAAAATCAGGAAGTGTGGAGAATGCTGATTGGTTCATAGCCTAGACTCTAAGGCAAATATCTATCTCACGACCCAGTATCCTCTATTTTCCAGGGAAGCTTGGGGTTCCAGATAGTGTCACTAACTGGAGATCAACCTTCCAGTAGAAAAGGCTTTGGGGGGCACTTTATTTCCAAAACATAATACTAACTGGAGATCAACCTTAAAGTAGGAAAGGCTTTGCGGGGAGGGGGGGTGGGCACTTCATTTCCAAAACATAATACAGTGCCTCTATGTACGTCTTTCTCCCTGTATGTAATGCCTTCATCAGTCACACCCCCATCCCCATATCTCTCTGCTTTTCTCTGTCCCCACCCACCCCACCTGCTCCATTCCTCACTCAGAGTTTCATCTCTGAGAGACTGTGGGAGGAGTCAGACTGGATGAGAAGCCTCAAACCAACGGAATATTTTACTGCTCTGCAGAAAGGCTGTAAATTCCCCCTGATGCCTCTTCAGGAAGGGAGCTGCCACACTCTCTCTTCATAGCTAGAGATGAGAACTACAGGCTCAGGGAACACAGAAAATAGCAGGCAGGGCCCTAAGCCTGGGCCGAGGCTGGAGGAAAGGGGTAGGGTGCCCAGAGACCTCCCCAAGTATTCATGTCAAAACCACGTGTCTCTGTTTCTCAGCACAGAGTGCTTTACTGACCCAGCCATCAATGTAGTATGGCAGGACCTAAGGGGACACTAGGTGTATACAGATCAGGTCACTGGCCAGAGGACAGGGTAGTTCATCAAACCTTCAATCACTGCCTGGACTGTCTCTGTCTCTGTGTTCCCAGGCTTTTATCAGCATTGCTAGCCACAGATCTAATGCATAGCCCCACCTGGCTCTCTTGGACCTTTTGATGGGCGCCTTTCCCTTCCAGATCCCTCTGTCCTATTTCTCCAGTTGCCTTTCCCCTACCATAAAGCAGCAGACCATTCCCTTAGCCTACAGGACAGCCTCTGTCCTAGAGGACAGAGTTGTCTTGCACGGGTTGTCTTGGGTGGATTGCAGATGTCCAAGGATGTCAATTGAATAAAACACCCTTTTCTCCATCCTGGCTCTCTGTGCCAGGCACAGTGTTCATCTGGAGAAAGGACTGACCACTCACCCAAAGGGGCTTCCAGTCACCCCAGAAAGACAGAAAATCCACAGGCACGGAACAATTCACACTTGCTGCCTATGGGCTGGAATCAGCCACCAGACCCACTCTGTTCAGTCTGTATTCAGAGCCTTTCTCTTACATTCAATAAACTTTGTTGAACTGATATGCGTTGGATTTATCTCTTTCTAAGGAAGAATCTCAGGTAACATGTGTGTGTGTGTGTGTGTGTGTGTGTGTGTGTATGTGTGTGCAGACAGAGGTCAACATGAAGGGCTTTCCTCATTCACACTCCACCTTATATTTTAGGAGAGAGCACAATCACAATCCTCCCCCCCACAACTACCACAAATTATGCGGTCAAGTTTCCCATACTCACAGGGTTTGGCACATCTGGAGTAAGCTGGATAAGCCACGCTTTGGGATAAACATATTGTTAATCATGGCATTTCCCCTGCCAGGTCAGTATCTGCGTTACTTTTTTAATACCTATGTATTTATCCCCACCCCAACCTCACCCCCAGGGTGGGAGTTTTGGGGTTCACCGCATGTACATGAAGGTCTGAGGGAAACTTGTAGAAGTTAGTTCTTGTCTTCTACAATGAGGGTCCTGGGGCTTGAACTCAGGGTGTCAGCTTGGCAGAAGGAGCCTTTACCCACTGAGCCATCTCACTTATACATTTGTATAATGTGTTTTCACCTCCAGTTCCTTCCCCTCCTCTGTCCCTGCCATCGCTATGCCCCCCTCCCGATTTCATGTGCTTTCACTTATATTTTTAGCCCACAGAATCCACTTAGGGATCCCAATATGCACACGAGCATGGGCCATCTACTCTATAGAACATGGGCAGCCTCTCAGAGCCCAAATCCCTGAAGAAATGGACTCTCCCTCTTCTGACGGCCATCTGTTGCCAGCAACTCCTCAGTGAGGGGTGGGCGCTCATCGCCTCCTCTCCTCCATGTTGGAACTTAGCGTGTCTTGATCTTATACGAGTTTTGTCCATGCCGTCACTGCTTCCGCCATCTCCTAACACCCAGCTGTCGCACTGTGTCAGGGAACAGTGTCCCCTTGTAGTCACCCACTGCTTTGGGCTCTTCCAATCTTTCCACCTTCTTTTTAGCAATGATTCCTACAGCTTGGAGGAAGGGATATAATATCGATGTCTGCCCCATTTAGTGCTGAGCGCCCCACGGTCACTCATTCTCTGCACATTGACCAATTGTAGGTTTCTCTACAAATTACCATCTCCTGCAACAAGAAACTTCTGTGATGGGGGTTGGGAGATGTCCTCAGCCATGGGTACAATGGTAAGTCTTTTGACTAAGTTTGCTACCATTTAACAGAATAGTGACAGTGGGTTCTTCCCTAGAGTCTATAATCTACCCAGCTTCAGGTTCTTGGCTCTGTTAATGGCATCATTCATGAGTTCTGCCTTGTATAATGGGCCTTAAATCCAATAAGAAAGCAGTTGGTTACACACATAACCTATAACTCAAGTATGTGGTGTCTTCAGCAATAGGGTCTGACCCTCAAAAGGTTACCAACCCTCTAAAGGGTTACCAACGACAATGACAAAAGCTTGTACTGTCTGGGACCCAATGGCCAATAGCTCTATATTTCCCATCCCTTTATGCCACCTGCCTTCCAACTCCCCTCTCTTAAAAGATACCCTCAGTCCTCCTTATTGGTGCCCTGACTTCTATGGGAACTCCAATTTAAACACATATATCTAAAGATTGGAAGCCACCATCTACACATGAGAGAGGACATGCCATCTCCTTAGTTTTTGAGATGGGGTCTTTTGCTGACTCTGAACTTCATTTGTCTAGCTATTCATCCCCAGGAATCCTCCTGCCTCCTCCTCCCCAGTGCTGAGATAACAGAAGCACCCTAATTTTTCGTGTGAATTGTGAACAATCACACTCAGGTCCTCTTGCTTGCGCAGGAAGCACATTGTACACCAAGCCATCTCTGCTGCCTTTTAAAATAAGAAAGTTAAAACAATTGAGACATTATAAATATGTTTAAAAATATGCTTTTCAAGCCAAGCCTGGCGGCACATACCCATACATCTAGCTACTTAGGAGACTAAGACAAGAGAATCCCAAGTTCAAAGCCAGCCTGAGCAATTTATAAGGCAAGATTCTATCTCAAGATAGAGAAAATAAAATGGGCTGGAGTGTATCTCAGTGGTAGAGCACTCGGGAATGAGTGAGGTCCAGGACACAATCCCTAGCAGAGGGGGAGATATTTGTTGGTTTCATTTTCAGGATGCACTGAGTACAGTCATCCTAAAAGGGAAGGTATTTTATTTTCACCACCCCCTGAAAAAAAAAAAAAACACTAGAAAATACCAGATACCTGCAAAAACATAGTTTATTTTGAGCCTACCCAAGATCGAGGTTGCCTGGCATCCAAGCTTCTTAAACTAGAAAGAGGGACTGCTCTGAGGTGACCCAGTACAGGAATTTAAGAAACAGAAAATCCAGACACTATGTGGAGGCAGGAAATAAAGATAGGAAGTTGGAACAGGGAATTCAAGGAGGAAATCTAGCTAAAGAAAACTGGCTGTCACCATCTCATCTGTTCTGCCTAGAGTCTACTGCTGTGATAAACACCATGACCAAAAGCAACTTGAGGAGAAATTGGTTTATTGGGCTTACTCTTCCACATCACTGTCAACATCAAAGGAAGTCATGACAGGAACTCAAGCAGGGCAGGAACCTGGAGGCAGGAGCTGATGCAGAGTCCATGGAGAAGTGTTGATTACTGACTTGCTCCCATGGCTTGCTCAGCGTGCTTTCTTACAGAACCCAGGACCACCAGCCCCACCCAAAATGGCCTGGTCACTCCCCCACCAATCACTAATTAAGAAAATGCGATACAGGCTTGCCTACAGCCTAATCTTACAGAGGCATTTTCTCAATTGAGGTTCTCTCTTTTCAGATAATTCTAACTTCTGTCATGTTAATATGACCTGGGAGTCCCAGACACAGGTGACACTCTTCACCCAGTAACCTCTGACTCAAAAGAGAGGAGAAAGCTTCAGAGACCCTATGGATTTGGGGTGACTTGAGACCACTATGAGAAAGGCTTCCAGTCCACCCTCCAGTTTCGCTTGGAGTTTTCTCCTCAGAAGCCTTAAAATAGGGGCAGAAGGCCTTGCTGATACCTGAGCATCATTAAGGACAACTCTCACCAAGGAAGCTGGAACAGGAAACTCCCTCTGCCATGAGGAGCACACAGGAAACACTGCACAGCCAGAGCCCTGGGCAGAACTGGGGAAGAGGCAAACATCTCTCCTTGCAGAATTCCTCTACAGATGTGAAATCACTGTCACCAAGACACCCCACTGCTCCCTCTCCTTATGTGTAAAAGGGGGTGCAGCAGCAAGCACCTCAGGGAGGCCATATTGTGAGAGGAGCTAACATCAGCATGAGCTAAATACTGCAGCTGTGAGAACTGTGCAAATCTCTACAGATGTGGGTTCAGCTTGTCATTGTCTAGAACTGTGCAAATCTCTACAGATGTGGGTTCAGCTTGTCATTGTCTAGAACTGTGCAAATCTCTACAGATGTGGGCTCAGCTTGTCATTGTCTAGAGCTGGGCATGTCCCTACAAATGTGGGTTCAGCTTGTCATTGACTAGAGCTGGGCATGTCCCTGCAGATGTGGTTTCATCTTGTCGCTGACTAGAGCTGGGCATGTCTCTGCAGACGTGGGTTCAGCTTGTCATTGACCATGTGTCTCGAATGAGGCAGACCACAGATTACTCAAACCACGCCTCTCGGAAACCCAATCTTCCCTCCATGCACTGCCAATCGAGGAGCTCAAGGGAGGTCTGACTTCAGAATCCTGCATAAGAACAGAGGCTTTTTTCTAGTTGGCAATGAGGTATTGCACATCTAATAGAGCAGAATGTTCCACATGCTAGGTCTCAAACCTGGGACAAATGGCCAACTGAGGTGCCTATTTAACATATCAAAGTGGACCTGGCCACCAGGTTCTCCCAGCGTCCCTCAGTTCCTACTGGTTACAGGGTATGGCTGGCATGCCCCACTCCCTACCCTGGTCTTTCCAGCCCAGGGACTGGGCTGCCCTTCCCCCAGAGGCTCTTCCCTATATAATCCAGCCATTTGGCTACATGGTCTTTTTTAGTTTATAGCCTTTATCCCCTTTGGCCTCTTGGTCTCCTGATCTCTGATTCTCCCTCTTCCCTTTTCCCTCTTTTCACACGGCCTGGCTCAGGGCAAGTCTACTCTGGACTCTCCCATAAATCTCTGCTTCTGGTTACACTCTCCCTCATATCTACAATGAGACTACTCCTTCCCCACTCCTAGGAGTGGTCTTGTCCTCCTTTTTATTTATTTTTGTCATCCACCAGCTTGGGCCACATTCTCTGGTCTGGGAGGCCAAGTGCACAGTGAATCATGAGACAGTGCAGGAAACGACACTGAGATGCCAGATAAGTACCAGCATCCTTAGGTCACCCAGATGAGCACCTCAGCCTCACTTTCCCTGGAACCTGCGTATCCATCTTCATCACCATCAAGAGAGAAGGGCTGACGCTGGTCCCCCTTCAAGCCCCCTTGCAAAACAGTTTCATGTCACAGGGACTCAGAAAAAACCTCCTTTAAAACACAAAGTTCTGAGACAATGTCTCTTGAACTCTCTAGAGTTCTGTCTGGGGTTCCCAGGAGATCACTGTCCCTTTCCCACCCACCACCATGAGCATGAACACCATGCCTTGCCCTCCTCATTGAGCAAGAGCTTTGATCTGTGTAAACAAGTGTGACTATTTAAACAAATGTAGCTGTGTGTGTCTGCTTCCGAGGCCACTTACCCAGCTGCCCAGGACTAAGAGCCCAAGAGAAGCAAATGCCAGACCAGATCGATAGTGCTTTGGGCAGACTGCGCAGGTGGGATTTGCAATGCTTGCTTAGCTAAAGCACCAGAGCCCGTGACAGGCAACGGGTGACAAATCCAACAGCTGGCAAATATGGCAGGCCAAGACAAAGCAGGGAAGCCAAGCAAACTGGAAAGATACAAACCCATGGAAAGAAGCCTGGATGGATAAAGGCAGGCCCCGCTGTCCAGATAGTAACACTATTCTACATAGCTAGCCTGTGCGAGCCCAAACTTCTAGACTAAAACCCTGACAACCACTGACAAGCAGCGTGGCGCAGGAAACTGACTCACCCTGTCTGATTTTACTTTTGGTTTTTCATCTGATTGAGTGGCAGCTGTCACTTAAAGGGTTGTCACAAGGATGGCAAACTTGTGACACATATGACTGTAATGAGGATCAAGCCCATCAGCACGAGTTAAGCCTCTGGAAATGTATCGGGTGTGTGGTAAGCAACCCACAAATGTTAGCTAATGGCATTGAGTGCAGAAAAGGGTACAGACAGGAGGAATGTTCGGGAAGAGAGATGGCAGGGATGGTTGAGAAGTGTCCCTGAATTTTACTTATATGGATTTGAGGTAAATCCAAAATGGCTCCTAATTGCATGTCATTTCCTCCAGCTAGCATTCAATCATCTAAAACGAATTTCAGCACAAGACTGGCTAAGTTGGACTCACAGAGGAAAAAGCACAATTTACACCAAATAACAGACTTTGCGATTCTTCATGAGTAATTTGACACACTTTTCTAAAATTTTGACTCTCTGTTATTTTCTCCTTACACAATGTCTTTGATATCTTATCTCACATGAAAACCATTGTCTAAGCTTCCCTCACCTGCCAAGTCCAAGTTACCTGGGATGTGAGGTGGAAGGTGACCTGAAAGTTCTCCCACAAGGAGTTCTGAGACATAACTAGCACTGTCGACCATTGGTAAGGGGTAGAGACAGCCACGCCACGCCAGCCTTGGTCTCACCAGTGTCCAAGCCACTGTCATTGGTGAAGTCGAAGTTCTGAAACCCACCTGCGAGTGGAGGGTGAAGCAGCAGAAGCAGAAATCACCAAAGCAGCAGGGGTCTGGTGTGTGTACTGTATGCATGTATGTATGGTTGTTGTGTTTGTGTATGTTTGGGGGAAGGTTGTGTGCATGTGCACATGTGTGCATAAGTGTGCATGTGGAGGCCAGAAAGTCAAGGGATGTTGTCCTATGTCACTGCCCACCTTACTTTTTGAGACAGCCTCATTGAACCTGGACCTTACCAACTCAGCAAGACTGCTTGGCCAGTGAGTCCCAGGGACCCTCCTGTCTCCACACCCCACAACACTGAAATTACGGGCACATGCCCCCGTGTTGGGCCTTTGTAATGTTCGAGCTGGAAATCGAACTCAGGTTCTCATGGTTGTGTGGCAAGCACTTTATGGACTGTGTCATCCCCTCAGTTAAAGGGCCTGTTTTCCGGTGGCAAGGTCAATTCAGGAGAGCATCTGCACACCTGGATAGCGCTCCCCTCCTTCTAGTCAAAGCAGCCTATGATGCCCCCTCCCCCACAGGCTCGTGTGTGTGTGTGTGTGTGTGTGTGTGTGTGTGTGTGTGAGAGAGAGAGAGAGAGAGAGAGAGAGAGAGAGAGAGAACATCATTGGTCAACAGAAGAGAACTGGAACTGTTCTGGAGGTTGTGGAAGCCATCAGAAGTAGGACACTGTGGATATGGCTTATAAGGTCCCTGGTCCTCTCCACACTCCTGCTCCTGTCTGCCGTGAGGTGCGCAGTTTCTGTCATATGATATCACCACCAGGAGGTTCTGCCTCACCACAGGCCCAAAGTCAACAGAGCCAAGGGCTTTGGACTAAAGCTCAAGGGCGGCCCCTCTCTGAGGCCTCGCACTAGTGTTGGGACTTTCCTACGGTGCACAGAGGAGTGCAGAGACTATCTGAGCTGAGAGCAAGCGCATGACAGCAGGCCACCAGCGTGCTGCATGCTCTCCACTCAGTTCCCCTGCCTGGGAAGTGATGCTTAAGGAAAGCCCCAAGTATTCATGCCATGGATGTCAACCCTGCTTCCAGTGGAGCCACGCCTTCCTGACACTGTCCTCAACCTGAGAAAGAGACATTTTCCTCAGGATGCACTCAGTTGTATAGGTGCCCAAAACTCTAGATTTCCATATCCAAGTACAGTCTTGCATTCGTTGGCTTCCTCAGAGCACCTACCATGTGGAGCCCCTAAAGGAAGTTTTTATTCATGTCCCCTGTGGCAGCCAAGGCTCCTCCTACAATTTATCTGTGAGGGAAATCTCTTGTTTTCAGTTTATCTCACTCCATTTTATTGTTAGGATGGCAGTAATAGTCTGTTGTGATTTTTTAATTTGTGTTTAATGTATTTTTATTGAAAATAATATTCATAAGATATAGTCTGATCATGGTTTCCCTTCCCTCAGCTCCTCTCAGCTTCCCTATCCACTCATCTCCCTGCTTTCTTTCTCTATTTTTAAAAAACAAACGGTAAAAGAAGAATATTTTTAAAAGAAAAAACATAAGAAATACATACACACACTTATATAAAAACACAAAATCAAAAACCATAACATATAAGCAAGAGGACAGTAACACACACACACACATACACACACACACACACACACACACACACACACACACACACATCCCCCAAAAACGTTATGAGACCAAAAGTCTACAAAAAATACCATTAGGTTCATTTTGTGTTTTCCATCCACTGCTGGGCATAGGGAATGCCCAGTAGTGTGGTTAATAAATCCAGTAAAACTCCACTGGAGAAAACTAATTTTTTCTTTGCAAGCAGTTGTAGATTGGAGATAGATAACTTCTTGGTTAGGGATGGGACCTGTGCCCACTTCCCCATCTGACTTGAACCCATGTAGATCCTGTTAGTGTTGCCACAGTCTTGGTGAGTTTGTACATGTGCCACATGTGTCAGTCCTGTTGTGTCTGGAAGACACTGTTTCCTTGGAGTCTCCCCCACCCCGGTTCTTCCCATCCTTTCCCCTCTTCCACACAGCTCCCCGGGTCCTGAGAGGAGGAGTGTGATGAAGCCATCCCATTTAGATCTCAGTGCTCCAAGGTCTTCCACTCTCTGACATTCTCCAATGTGGGTTTCTGTGTTAGTTTCCAATTTAGGAAATCTTATATTTAAGCCTGGGGAAATGTTTGTCCCTCCCCTTTACTCACCTCTATAAACAAACCCTTTTGAGTCAGTCCTGGAATGCTTCCAAAGGCCTGTGTGTTGAAGGCTTGGCTAGTAGCCTGTGGAGCTACTGGGAGACAGTAAACCTTTAGGAGGTGAGGCCTAGAGCAAGAAAGTGAGGCCTCAGAGAGGATATTAGGACCCCAGCATGCATGCTCCTTCTTCTTCCCCTTCCTCCTTTTTTCCATCTTCATCCTCTTCCTCCCTCTCCTCCTTCCCATTTTCCACACCTTCCCCACTCTGTCTCCTTCTCTTCCTTGTTCCCAGCCACCATGAGGAACACAGCTTCCTCATCCCCATACTTGACACATTCCTTAAACAGGCCCAAAAGCAACAAAGCCAAGTAACCATGGATTCAAACCTCTAAAACTATGAGCCAGCGACAAACCTCTCTCGTTGTTAAGTTGATGATCTCAGATATTTGTCATTTGTCATAGTTAACAAAGGATGAATAGCAGATCATGCTGGGCAGCTAAGACGGAGTCATGAGGGAACAAAGGACACGAGCAAGTGAACAGATACCAGCACCTCACAACTGGAAAAAGCATGAGCAGAGCCTTCTTGGCTGTTCCAGCCCTGTCCAAGTCCCAGGTAGGTAAATGCAACTCTGTGAGTCCTCAAAGACACCCTTGCATGGATAAATCAGCCCAGCCAATGTGCCTGAAGTAATGGCCTACAGAAGCATAAAAATAAGAACTTGTTTCAAGCTGTTAGACTTGGGGATAACTTGTTACACAGCTGTTGGCAACTAAAAGGCCAACCCGGGTGGCGTGCCAGATCCTAGTGCCTGCTGTTTATTTTCCCTGGACTAGTCTGCCCATTAGCGTTCCCTAGCCTGCTCCTCATGACAGACAGTACTCCCTTTGCAAATGTCACCTCCTCTGGGGAAGGCTTTGCTAGCCACACTGCCGAAAGCACCGGCCCATGCAAGGACTCACAGCATTCTGGTCCATATATTCCAAATACTGACCACGGTCTGAAGCAATCTTTGTCACCAACTGTCTCCTGACCCTCATGCCCATAGTAGGAGTATTTTGAGCATGCCCCATGTTACACCCACAAAGGACACAAGAGATACACTGAAGAAAGATATGGGATTGGTCTTAGAGCACTCACTTGGAGACAGCAAATATCTTCTTTGTGATCTCAAGAGAACAGGGTTCTGTCCACTTGGGCTACAGCTGAGGCTGCTCTCACCAATGTCCTCAAATTGAGGACCAGCAGGACCTTCATGTTCCAGCGGACTGATTAGCTATTAGCTAGCAGCAGACACAGACTGACTCAGTTCCACCAGAGGGGTGTGGGAACATATGCACACAGTCTAAAATCCACAGGGAATGCTCTGGTGCCAGAAGACACTTGCTCATCTCCAGCCTCCATAAAACTTTAAGCCTGGTGTGACTTTTCTCCTCATCTTCAACAGAACATCCACTCAGTCTGTCGGGAGCCGGAACAAATGTCTTCTCCCCTAGGAAAAAGCCAACCTGCCAGTGTTGTAGCAGTGGGCCACAGACCAGGATCAGCATCCTCTGGTAAGCACATGGTAATGAGCGTTTGGGGCCCATGAATCTCCATGAAACTCCAGGAAGGCCCAGCAACCAGTCTTAGCTTTGTAGGAGATTCTCGGGCATGGTGAAAAGATTGAGAATTGTTCGGGCATATATACATGCACATACATACACACAGGCACACATACACACAGGCATACATGCAAACTTGCACATATATGTGCACACATAAACACACACAGGCACACACACACACACAGGCACATACACACACTAACTTGACACTGCTGACTTGATCTTACTGCCAGCCTTGGGCACGTGATCTCATCTCTTCAGCCTCATCTTCATTTGTAGGTGAGTGAGAACCATACTCACATTCTGGAACTCAGCCCTCTTTAACTTCTCTATGATGATGTCTTCTGTGTCACAGGTACCCCTTGCCCAAAGTCATGGCAATTTTACAGTCATTTCTGTTGCTAGTAAACCTTCTGAGTCTCTGTGGATGGATGGGTGGGTGGGTGGATGGGTGGGTGGGTGGGTGGGTGGATGGGTGGATGGATGGATGGATGGATGGATGGATGGATGGATGGATGGGTAGATAGGTGGGTGGATGGGTGGACAAGATGGATATGTGATTTCTACTTTTGCTCTATATTTGTTACGTTAATCTCCCTTAGGTTCCAGCAGAGTCTAACTAACCCCACTACCAGGAACACGCTCCATTCCCCAACAGGCTTGGGACAAACTCCTGGGCCCCTAACGAGAAGCTTCATGGAACGGTGATCACAAACGTGGGCTCTGGCTTCTGACTTCACTGTCACATCCCAGCTCTGACCAAAAACAAGTGTCTGTATCCACTGAACCCATCCGTGAACTGCAGATGGTCATGCCCACAGCAGTTCCAACCTCCAAGAGACTCAGAAAATCCCGTGAGCAAACATGAGAACCGTCAGGATGTAACACTTTGCGTGTGTTAGAAGCAGCAGGGGGTTCCCTAAGTATGTTGGTGGCCTGAGTCTCCTGCCAGGAGATTTGAGTTTCTGGGGTCAGGCCCTGGCACTGGGCTTTTTTTGGTTTTTTGTTTTTAATTCTTCCCAGGAGACAGACAAGGGCAGTGAACACTGAGAATCACTAATGCAGAGTGTCTGAAACCGCAGCTGTAGCTGGCCTACTTAGAAAGGTCTAGATAAATAGTAGTGGCCATCTTTACCTTTTTAAGGTATATTATTGCTATTTCCTCAGAGACATCTTCCTGAGGCTCAGGTCTTTCAGCTGCCTTCCCTCTAGGTGTTTGTCATTTATGAGTTTACTTCATAGAAACCCTGTCACACTGGATGAGCATCACCCAGCTAGTTGTATGTCTGCCTGTTGACTAGCCCATGGGCTGGGTCCAGCACCTGTGTGAGAAAAGATTGGTGGTGTGAACTGGGAAACCTTCCTGCCCCAGATTTCCTCTATCAGTCTTGTATACCCGACATCTCCAGCCCTTCTTCTAGACTCAGACCCCGGGACCCAACTGCCTGCTCTACTCAGCACTGTCTATTCTGGAGACAGGGAGACATTGCTGGTAAGTGTAGGGCATTGGCAGAGTCTTCCCAATAGAATCCACCCCAAACACCTCCACAGTACTCAGCTTTATAAAGTCTGCCCCCCACTGCCTTGATGATTTCTTTTTCAGCCAGGCTGTACTTGTTGAAGCAATAGTTACCCATAAGTCATAAATTATGTCACCTTGTTCCCAAGGAGCTGATGTGAGGAGGTTAGCTGAGAGCCAGAGTGATAGAGTACATCTGGATAGTGTTCGTCCCCTGAAAGGGGTGGTAGCCAATATCAGGTCACCTGACTTGGATGTGTGTAGTGAGGAGCTGTGGGCAGTCCTGCTTTTCATCCCACCCAGCTCCCGGCTACTGGCTAGCTTATGCCCCGAAATAATTACACAGAAACTGTATTCTTTTAAACACTGCCTGACCCATTAGTTTCAGCCTCTTACTCACATCTTGACTAACCCATATCTAATAATCTGTGTAACACTACGAGTGGTGTCTTACCAGGAAAGATTCAGCATGTCTGAACTGGCGGCTGGCTCCATCGCGTCTGTCTGAGGCATCTGCCTCAGAGAGGAGAGGCATAGCATCTGCTTAAGGCATCTGCCTAACTTCCCTTCTTCCTAGCATTCTGTTCTGTCTACTCCACCTATCTAAATCCTGCCCTATCAAAAAGCCAAGGCAGTTTCTTTATTAACCAATAAGAGTCCTCCATCAGATGTGTAACCAGGTAAACAGTGCCTGTGTTACCGATGGTGACATTTCATCATCTTCAGAATATCTGAGGTCTGGATAGATGGCTCTCCCAGCATGCATCTCTATGGAGTGACATCATTATGGCTGTGCTTGAGTAGGCACTGGAATGTGGGCCCGTGGGTCTAGGACATATTCTGTGTGTCCCTCTACATTCATTCCACCTTTTCTTCTTCCTCTCCACCACAGAGGGTGAACGGCTCCAGTTCATCTATCCACAGCCTCCTCTCCAGCTTCTTATTGGGTGTGGCTGGGAAATGCTACAGATCAGAGAACCTGAGGAAAGAGGAGTCGTCCTGTCTTCTGTCGGGTCACAGGCTACAGTGAGTGGCTGCACACCTTCCCACCCATACTTGGTGTATCCTGTCCTAGTTGGGGTTTCTATTGCTGTGAAGACATCACGACCGTGGCAGCTCTTACAAATGGAAACATTTTGTTGTGGTGGCCTCCTTACAGTTCATTATCATGCCGGAGAACATGGCAGTGTGCAGGAAGACATGGTACTGGAAAAATAGCTGAGAGTCCTATATCTTACAGACGACAGGAAGTCAACTGGAAATCATACTGAAGGAAGCTTTAGCAAGTGAGACACTACATTCTCTCTACTGTAAGTGCCACTGAGGGTTGGAATCAGTACAGCGGCTGGCTGGTCAGGTCCTCCACAGGGTGTGACCTCAGACCTGATCCATGAGTGTGAGGAAGGTGCAGTGGTCCCCAAGCGCACGAGAACAGGGTCCCCAAGCTTGAGCAGCAGACAGCGAAGTCCAAACCTTGGGGGTGAACCACCACAGGAGAGAAAAGACAGACTGTGGAAAGACAGACTCCCAGCACCATGACCGGGCTTCTCCAGTCCTGGACTCCATAGGAAACTCACATTTGGCCTCCATCCTTTGCCCTGCAACTTGGGGGAAGGTACTCCTCGCTTCTGAGCCTCTTCCTTATCTGCATCCACCCATGCCATGGGCTGGTTGAGGTGATACATGCCCACTGTTGGTGCGCTGGTGGGCCGTAATTTGCTACACTCAAAGGAGAGCTGGGTACCATGTCAGACAGACCACGAGATCTCAGTGACCAGGCACAAGAAAAGGTTCTCTCACTGTGGTATTCCTGCTTAGCCAGGCTTCCCTGGTGTCATCCTGGGATCCAGGGTCTTTTCGGATCTTCCCTCTTCTAGAATCCTCGCACACCATCATCAACAGGGAATGACCACATCCACCTTGTCCCAGAAATGATACTTACCACTTTTGCTCATGTTGATTGGCCAGGACTGGTCATTTGGTCTGCTTAGATGCAAAGACTAAATAAGCAACCTGTTTTCGGAATTAATTCTACACAGTGGGGGAAAAAGAGCCATGATCCTTTTATAGTCCATATCTGCCTCTGGCATTGTAATAATCATCTCCACACCTGGCCCCCATCCCTGCAATGTTCTTCTATATGTAGGCTGGGTGCCAGCTAAGGAAGTTCACATTCTAATGCACATTCTACAGAATCATAGGGCTTGGGTGGGAGGGAAAAAGAGAAGGCCATCCTCCTCCTCCAGATACAGGGTAAGAACAGAAAGGAGAATTACAAGGCTACGCCCTCCCATCAACAAGATCAGCAAGTCACCTCCAGGAAGGCATTGGCAGATGCTATGCCTGCAGATACACCTGGGATGTCATGGAAGTGTAAAATAGCAAGGTAAACCATTCCCAGGATGCTCAGCAGTCAGTCAATGGAGCCAATTTGTCTTTCGCTCTCTGCAAGTGGGGAAAACTGGGGAGGCATTTATATCTATTCCCAACTCACTTAAGCCCTCTTAATACTCTTGAATCGGGTCCTGTGCTGCCTGCAGCTGTGGTTTAGCTTCTTCTTAGAGGCTGAGAGCCCAACAATGATTCAGTCCTTGGCTCCACTGCTGATGGTCAGCTGTGTGGCCTTGGGTGAGTTACTTCATCTCCGTGAGAGAAATGACATAGCGACTGTTGACGAATGTGGAGAGATTAAGTCATGCTCAGTGCCAAGCACGAGGCAGAACGACAAAGAGTATCTGATATGACATACAACTGAAGCTGTGCCACAGGTTGACAGCCTGAGACCACCTCACTGCTCAAGACAACACTGGCTACAGCGTGGTTCTGCCTGTCAATGCAGTGCAAGTGGAGCAAGTGACCTCACCTTTCTGTGCCTCTGTTTCCTCGTGGTTACAACGGTGTTATCAACAGAACCTGGCCATAGGGTCACGCAAATAATGTGTGTAAAGTACTGGGCAAGAAGCCCCACCCCATGCCAATGACTGTAACCATCGCTGGCTTGTTTTGTGCAGGAGAGTGAGGCTCTGCCCTCAGGCTCCCCTCATGCCAGACAGTTGTAACTCTGGCTCTTGCTTCTTTGTTGAGACTGCTCACTGAAAAGCCTGGAATTGGACTGGGAAGGAATGTTTACCTGAATCAGTGTTTCCTATTCTGGGAACATGTTAAGACCATGTGGGGAGTTTTCTTAAATCCTGTGCAAGAACTGGGGAGGTAGTCAATCAGTAGAGTGCTTTGTCGTACATCCATGAAGACCTGAGTTCAATCGTCAACACCCACGTGAAATCTGGGCACAGTCGTGAACACCTGCAATATCAGAGCTGGGGAGGCAGAGACAGGAGGACCCCAGGGACTTGCCAGTTGTTAGCTCCAAGTTCAGTGAGAAACACTGTCCCAGAAATGTGGTAGATATTGATGACAGAACATACCCAACATCAGCATCTGCCCTACACACATATACACCTGTACACACAATGAACACACACATACACAAGCAAAATCCTCATACCCGGGCTGTACCTATGCCACTTCAGTTTTCCATTGCTCAATGCCTCAGGTGTTACTCTCTGTAGCGAGATACAAAAATTAGTGAGTACTGAGTTGTGTGGTTGCATAAACAATTAACTAAATCTCAGCAATATTTTTGGAGCCAGATGTGATTTCCCTTCCATGTAATTGAGAAAGAAACTGAGGCACAGAGTGCTGCAGGAATGCAAACAGTGGATCAAGGATCAGCATGCCCACTGCAGAAATGAGTAAACTGTAGCCTGCCTGAGCCAGCATTGCGCTGATGCACCCATTTTGTGGGGGAGTTATCACCCAGGGATGGTGGCATTTTGTGGTGGCAGAGGGGACTCAGTGGACTCCCCAGGAGATGCTATGTGGAGCTTTGGAGCAGAGCAGAAAAATAAAGGGACTCCAGACCTGCTGCTTGGGAAAGCTCACACAGCCAGGTCCATCCTGGCTCTGACTCTGTGTTTGCTTTGAAAATACAGCAAGTGAAAAGCCAAATGCAAGGTGGGAACAAAAACAACATCCATGGGGTGGGGGGAGATGGTGACGTCTAATAAAGTCTGTGGTTTAGTTGATAGTGTTGACCAAAGCTCATTTTTTAGTTCTGAGAAATATAACTCTCCTGCTAAAACTAGTTTGTGGAAATGGTGCAGGGGAAGGAGACTGCTTGGAGATGAGGTCTCACTCTGTAGCCCAGGTTGGCATCCAATTCAAGGTCCTCCTGCCTCAGTTTCCTGACTGCTGAGATACATGTGTGTACCCCACACCTCACTGACAGCTCATGTCTAAAAATTGGAAGTGTGATGTTGTAGGGGTGATGTTCCCCAGAGGTCATATGAAGCAGCAGCCCACACTGATGGCAGCTCCTTCCAGCCAGAGCTCATTCCTTACTGGAGAGAGGTGAAGGAGACAAAGCCAGCAGCACTTGCTGTAGCTGATGCTGATGATGATACCAGTGCAGACCCTTGACACCCGGGCTGGCTGCTCACTACTGTGGCAAAGGCATTCACAGTGGCTCTAGCCAGGGGATGCTGGGCACTGGGCAATGGGGGACTGTGCCAATAGTCCCCACCTGTGTCTCCCAGAGTCAAGAGAGCTGAGTCTTCAGTGAGTCCTCCATGGGTACACATGATGAGAAGAAGCTGTCTCAGAGTCCCAGAACAGGTTCTGGCTCCCCAGGAGGATACAACAGGCTGAGGTCAAAGCAGAAGTTAAGAGCACTGAATAACTAGTTGTTCAGGGGCCCAAAAAAGGATCAAAAGTTCAAGGCCTAGGCTGGGGAGGTAGTTCTGCATATAACACACTTAACTTTCAATCATGAAGACTTGGGTTCAAATCCTCAGAACACACAGGAGGCCAAATGTAGTGACACAGAATATAATGCCAGAACTTCTGCAAGATGGATGGTGGAGGCAATAAAGTGCTCAGATGCTCACAAAGCAACTAACGTGGTCTTCTGCCGGGAGCCTTGCTCTTAAGGGGTCTGATGACATGGGACGGATATGTGAAGTCAGTAAAAAACAGGAAAGTCTGACCACATGTTTCAAAGAAGTGGCCCCGGATAACAGGAACCGTTTTTATTCATACAGCTCCAATAGTTTGCATGAACAGTTTTACAATCTTATTTCCTTAAGTTTCTAATAGTAATTACAATAATTACCAGTTTGTTCTTTTATCTCCTTCCCTTTCTGTCCCTTAGCTTCCCCACTGGTAATCATTAACTACCTGATTTTTACCCTTGATATTAGAGGCATAAGCAGTATAACAATCAAGAAAGGACGTTTTCTAACTAGGCACAGCTACAGGTAGAACAGTGTGTGCCCACTTGGCAGCATTTGCGGTTATAACATCATGCAAACTGAAAGATTTGCCTCTAATGATTAATGTTTACCTCTGGTCAAATCTAAACTCTCAGAATCAACTCTTCAGCCAAGACTGACTCAGTCCATTCCCCATTCTACACTACTCTCTCTCCTATGGGGGATATACCAGGTTTTCTCCTATCATCATCCTATAAACCACATAGCTTAAAAACTTACTCTTTTTCCTTTTTATTATTATTATTATTATTATTATTATTATTATTATTATTATTATTAAACATTTCCGCCTCCTCCCCACCTCCCATTTCCCTCCCTTCTCCCTTAACTCCCCTCCCCCTCCCTTTCCAGTCCAAGGAGCAGTCAGGGTTCCCTGCCCTGCAGGAAGTCCAAGGTCCAACCCTCTCCATCCAGGTCCAGGAAGGTGCGCATCAAAACAGACTAGGCTCCCCCAGTGGGGAGGGGTACCTTGATCAGCCTAGATACAGGGAGGAGGGCCTTGGTCCTGCCTCAAAGTGATGTGCCAGACTTTGTTGATTCTCCGTGGGAGGACTTACCCTCTCTAAGGAGTGAATGGAGAGTGGGGTGGGCGTAAAGTGGGGGCAGCAGGAGGAGGGAAGGGAGTGGGAACTGGGATTGGTATGTAAAATGAAAAAAGATTGTTTTAAAAAATGAAAAACATTGAACGCTCTGTGATAAGTCTTAATTCATGAAGTCAAAGGGGAAGAAAAATACTGAAGAGAAACAGAACATTGCCCTGTGGTCAGTCCAGTGCCGTCGGGGCTCCAGGCCCTCCAGGCTCCAAGCTCTGAGCTGAGTGTTAAGTGCCAGGGACCTCCTCACAATCAATCCATCAAGTTCTCACCAAATGCCAGGGACCACAGAGTGTCCTGCACCCACAGGCCTCTCAGGTGATGCTCACCAAAGCTCTGTCAGTCAAAACCCATCTTAAGAAATAAGCCAAGATGGAAATTTTCTTGGGGAAGGGGAGTGGGGGGCATTGTGCAGATCAGGACAACTGAGTACACAGAGCAGAGTCACGTTTTCAAGGCCAAGTGTAAGGAGCAAGATAAAAATCCAAGTCTATCTTATTCCCAAGTCTACAGTGGCCTCTAAAGCCTTTCCTACCTGGAGCTGGTGTCACTCAAGGTAGAAAGTAGATCTTCCCCTAGGCA
Organism: Arvicola amphibius; assembly: GCF_903992535.2. Classification (NCBI taxonomy): domain Eukaryota; kingdom Metazoa; phylum Chordata; class Mammalia; order Rodentia; family Cricetidae; genus Arvicola; species Arvicola amphibius. The sequence goes on from NC_052047.1 coordinate 127,340,313, forward strand.
GCTGACCAAGGCCAGCAAGGGTGTGACGCCCTGTGACTACCCCTGCTCTCGAGACTGGCTGCCCGTCTCTCCTAACACAGACACTAGACAACAGTGTGGTGAGGAAGGGATCGGGGATGGATGAGAAGCAGCGTCAGCCCCAGGGGACGAGTGGAGGGTCCCTCTCCACAGCAATACAACTGAGTTTACAGCAATTGCTCCTGCTGCAGTGTTCCAGGCTGCAACGATTAACAGGGCTGCAGGTGGAGTGACAAGTGCAGAAACTTTGTGCCATTGAAAAGCATAGCATAGGGAACATGAGGAGAGGGCACTGCGTCCCCCATCTTGAGAGTGCCCAGTAATAGGGACATTGGTTCCTCCCAGACCTCCTTATTCACCTGCTCACCCCCAGAAGTACTGGGGGTCCTGAGCCCTTACCACTCTCTTAGGTCCCAGGTTTTTGCTTATTTGCTTAATTATCCATTCACTATTATCAAATGACTTTTTAATCTTTTTTTAAATTAGCCTCCAAGGTATTAGATCCCATTCTGGTGTTTTTTAAACAATGTGTGTTTTAGAGATTTCTTTCCCCCTCATCTTCACAACCCTGCTGAGTCAGGTAGGTACAAAGTGGGGACCAGGGGCTCCTGACATTTTTAAAAGCTAAAAAAAATACCCAGACAATCCTGGCACATCTTCGGTGAACAGATTAACATTTTAACACCTTTAGGAGAGGGAAATATACAAAGCCACATAATTATACGCTTCCTATAATAATTATGGGAATGTTATATTATTATCAATTTTGTGTTCCGCCGTGGGCAGTGAGGTCCAGGAAGGGGACATAAATCTAAAGTCTTAGAATGAATGCCTTCTTTCAAACCCAACAGTTAACCTCTGAATAGAATAGTTTTCAGCCCTCTTCTGAGTTAGATGTCAGAAGTCTAAATGGTGTTTCTCCAACAAAAACATTGCTCATGCATGTACCCGCCCCGTATGCACACACCGGCAACAAAAACATTGCTCATGCATGTACCCACCCCGTATGAACACACCGGCAACAAAAACATTGCTCATGCATGTACCCGCCCCGTATGCACACACCGGCAACAAAAACATTGCTCATGCATGTACCCGCCCCGTATGCACACACCGGCAACAAAAACATTGCTCATGCATGTACCCGCCCCGTATGCACACACTGGCACTTATCATGTCAAGCAGAGTATGTGCCAGAGCTTCACGGGCAGTCAGCCATGCATCGGACACTAAAACTGCCTTAGGAAGGAACTGGATGCACCCCATTCCCCAGTGAGGAAGACGAGAGAGAAGAGGGCTCAGAGATCCACAAGGTCACACAGACATGGAAGAGTAGAGATGGGACCTGAGCTGAGGGTCTCTGTTCCACACTGTGGGCTTATAAGCCCAATGCTATGGGATATGTCCCCGTGTGTGTGCACTGTTGAGCCCATGGGTGAGCCCTTAGTCACACAGCCACCACCACCACTGAAAGTGAGATGCAGGCCCTGCAGTCAGGAATACTCTCCCCTACTACCAAGAGCAGCTGAATCACAGGCAGCAGGTACTAAAGGCCCTACCTATCCCATGCAGAGCAATGTTCATCACCCCCCAGCCCTAGGGGCAACCTGTTAAGGTTCAGATATACAGGCTTCTCCACAGACTCACGTAGAGGCTTGGCTCCCAGTGTGAGGCTGTGGGACAGACCGGACCATGAAGACTTTGAGTTCATCAGTAGATTGGTCCAATGATAGGTTCAAATCTTGAACAGACTATGTGATGTGGTGGAACTATTGAGACTATAGAGCCTCGCTGGGAAATGTGGGTGCTGGGTGTGTCCTGGGAGGCTACACCACCAACCTGACCCTTCAAGCCACTTCTCTGCTTCTTTTTTAAATTTTCCTTTCTTCTTATTTTTATAGACAGAGTCTCCACTAGCCTAGGCTGACCTTAAACTCTTCATGGAGTTGAGGATGACCTTGAATTTCTCATCCTTCTGCCTCTAGCTCCCTCTCAAGTGCTAGAATATTAGACCTGGTCACCATGTCTCGTTTACGTGTTGCTGAGGATTGAAGCCAGTGTCTCGTGCCAGTATCCTACCAACTGGGCTGCCCAGGCCATTCCCTGCTTCTTGGCCACCAGGAGATAAGAACCCTGTTCCACCGCAGGCGCTTGCAGCTACAATGCGGTGTCTTGCCTTGGCTTCCTATTGCTATAATTTCTGCCCCAACAAAGGTAACATAGGAAGGAAGGCTCATTTCACTGCATAGTCCAAGGCACAGTCTATCATGGTGGGAAGTCAAGGCAGTAAGAACTTGAATCCACTGATCACATTATATCCACAACCAGGAAGCCAAGTGGACTGAATGCCTACTGCTGCTCAGCCCCCTTTCTTCATCTGTACAGTCCTGGACCCCAGCCAGGGAGTAGCACCGCCCACAGTGGGCGGGTCCTCCCACCTCAGTTAGAATAACCAAGATAATCTCCCATAGGCAAGCCCAGGAGCACATCTCCCGGGTGTCTCCAGATTCTGTCAAGTTGACAACTGACACGAACATGGCACTCTGCTTCACGGGCCTACAGCAAGGAAGCCACAGCGGGCTGCGTACTGACCCTAGCTGCCACGAGTTCAAGTACATCTTTCCTCCTCTAGGGTACGTCACAGATGGCAAACTCCCAAGGAACTCCCAGAAAAGTCAATTTGAGGGCTGGACGACCAAGTACTAGCTTCTAGAACCTGCTCTTCTGCCAAACCTGCTGTGCAGAGCTCCGGCTTCATGTTCCTGTTCACAGGAAGTTGGCAGTGGGCTTCATGCTGACAAAGAAAACTAGAGCTTAGGACCAACCTGAAGACCTTCACCCAGTCTCCTGTAGAGACCCAGCTCAGACAGCTTCCCTAGCAAACTCAGCCCAAGCCATGCTTCTCACATCATGACCTGCCTTAGTTTCTTCCCGACGCTGAACTCTAGCATCCATCTGCCTGTGTGTTCATAGCCCTCTTTATTTACTCTCCATCTTTCTTTGTCCATCAGAATTTAAGCTTCAGAGAAAAGGGAGGGAAGAAAGGAGGGAGAGAGGGGAAGAAAAAGGGGGAGGAGACTATCCCCCTTGTACCTACTGACTGGCACACAGTGGACACTTGATGACACTTGTAGACTAGAGGCTGTTGTGAGGATGAGGTGAGCATCTTACTTATGTGCTATCTTCCCCATCAGCTTTGAGTGGCTGTTGCAGGACTGTTGTTAGAGCCGGGAAGATCACGGATAGCATGTGCGGGCACTAGTGTGTCTGTTGAATAGCACTGAAGCCTCGGTGGACACAGTGGGAGCCAGGAATGAAGCCTCCACTTGGCTTTTGCATCAGTTCTTCCAGCCCTGCTCCCCTTGCACCTAGAAATGGCCCAGAGGAGCCTTCTAACCACATGCCAGCCATTGGAGCATTGGCGTGAGAAAGAAGAGAGAGAGCAACTGGCGCAACTGGGCTCAGCTGGAGGAAGATAGAGCCAGAGCCTCTTTCCTATGAACCTCTCCCTACAGTCTTTGACTTGGAGCCTGGGATCTGCAAGATGGTAGGGCTTGGGCTTCTAACAGCAAACCCCTCTCTGATGTGCAGACAAGGAAAAAAGGCTCAGAGATGCCAGAGCATTCATCTAGTCACCCAAGAAACCTGCATGGAGCCCAGCCCATCTAGACCCAGGGCTCCCCTCACTGTCCCCTCCCTTCTGTTGAGTGGCTGTATTTAGTACTTATGGATGTGATAATAAGGTTCCCTCAGTGCTGGGGCTCCCAAAGGTGTTTAGGTCCTGGAGAGAGTCTGTTTCCTTGCCTTTTGCAGCTTCTAAAGGCTACCACCTTCCTTGCTACAGCATTAAACCTAGTCTCACAAATCTCATTCCCCCCTCCTCTATCTTCTCTGTATCCTTCCTATAGGGCCCATTATGATCATACCAGTACCCCTGCAGTGACCCAGAATCATCTTCTCAAGTCAATATCATTTAATTTAATTCCATCTAAAAAGTCTTCTTTGCAATATGTGTTCACATATCACCGGCCACTGGGGGCTAGACTATGCCGTCTTTGAAAGGTCATTGCTCTGTTCAGGACAGTAGCTTCAAACAGCTACCACCCGGATCTCATAACAAAAGGGGAGGTAGGACACGGAAGCCAAAGTCCATTCCTACAATTTAAAAAGCACCAGTGCCAAAGAGAGGACAGAGTTTCCACGTAGGGTGGGGAGTGAAAGGAGGCCTTAGAAGACACAAGGGACCCTTACTGACAGCTTTCAATACACAAGCCCCTGCTCTGAGCTCTCCCCACATGAACTCATTGAACTGCCAAACTAACCACATGAGCTAGGTACTATTGATTTCTCAGTTTTACAAAGAAGCAAACCAAGGCACAAAAAAGCCCCAAACATTGCTGGTCTTTGCCCTTCAGCGCTTCACCTATAGATGGTAAGGAGGCAGAATCAATAACCTATGCCATCCCTGAGATACAGTGGCCGTTAATGCTGCGGGTTTGTCAGCGGGGCAAGGGTTTTATGTAGCACAGTTGGAAAGAGGTGGGCTAGGATTTGAACCCTGGCTAGTGTCCCAGTCCTATTCTTTGGAGCTGGACCCTCCCAGACATCACAAGTCTAAGCTCACTGGCAGCCAGCTCTGCTGAATGCTTCACGTTCATTGTCACCTGACCAGCTCCCATCCACCTAGATACTCAGACTCTTCCCTGCAGGACCACAGGAGTGGAATGAGAGAGAAAACAATAGAATTTTCCAGACTGAGCCCACCACCGCCCCCACTTGCTAAGCATGAGAAAGGGTCCCGGAGTCTCCCAAGCCTACAGTACCATCTGCCCCTCTCATCTGGCCTGGAGCCCCCTTTGCCCTTCAGCACTCCTGAAGGTGGGCTGGGGGAGGCTGCACCAATGATGGACGACATCCACAAGATAAAGGAGCAATAAATGCTGTGGGCGGCAGCTTGTCAGCAGGCAGGGTTTTTTTTATGTTCCCCAGTTCTGGGAAGGCAGCGCCTGCCTTGCCTAGGGCCAGCATAAAGAAGCGCCCTGCGAAGGTCTCCTCCGTCTCCTGAGAGTGCCTCACCCAGCCTAGCGAGTGGACACACGGCCTTCTTCCCAGCCTGCTCCTCAGTTGAAGTGTCCGTCATCTACTCAGGGCCCATACTCCCAGTAACAGAAAACTCTCTACATACTCTGGAGAATGGCGTCCCATGACTCTGGGCTTGGGGGGATCCCTGGGGCACCAGGATCAGGGTCCAGACTCTTTTTGTTCTTTCATTGCCCAAAAATGCACTGAGCAACTTCTGAACGCTAGAGCTCACTCCAGGCAATGAATGGTACCTTACCCCTCAGTCCTCTCCTGGGAGAACATTCCAGAGCTAGGATGCACAGCAGAGCCTTTGTGATGGCATCAGCTGAAGACATCTTTCTCCAGCCAGGCCCCTCATCTACAGATTTTGTGTGGAGCTGGCTTCCTGACCCAGGTCTCCACATTCATAAAATGCAGTGATTTTTTTCCAGAGCCAGGGATGAGGGCCAGGCAGGTGCTCCACTGTTGAGCTGCTCCTGGCATTGCCATCTGTGCTTTCAGGGAGTCCAAAAAACTCAGAATCCCTTTAACAACTGAGGGCTTGAGAGTCAAGTCCAAAGACCAAAAATTTCTGGTGGAAATTAGGTCTCAGGGGTAGGTGTGTGGATAGAAAATCAGAATTTAGCCTAAGCCATGGCACAGCAAAGCTGTTCAAAAATATTTAAGGAAGGGATGGAAGGACTAGAGGGAAAAGCGGGGAGAACACAGAAGGAAGAGGAAAGGAGAGAAGGGGATGGAGGAGAGGAGGGGAGGAGGGAGAGCTAATTTCAGAGGCTATCATGCTTCCCTGCTGAAAGAGACAGTGAAGCTGACAGTTTTATCGTTCAATTGTTTCATATAGATTTTGAATAAAAAATAAATTGGCTCCTTTTAAGGAGTAAGTCCCAAAAGCCAAGGCATGGCAGTGAATCATGTCTGATGCTTTTCTTCTGCTGTGGAGCTCCTGGCTTGCAACACCAAGGACGTGGGGTGGCAGTGGAGGGATGGGGGCAGCGGCCCAGCACAAGATCGGACCCAAAGTCCTGAGGAGGAAAGCTATTTTAGGGCACGTTGTGACTCTCAGCACCTTGTCAACAGCTGCTCTGGGTTAAAGACGGCCACTAAGCTCATGTCCCCACCATCTGCCTGTTCATCCCTATACCTGATGTCCACTGTTTCCTGCTCACTCTGAGATCCTGGGCAAATCTGACCAATGGATGCCTATAAAACCTCCCTCCTAGGAGTGTTGTAAGAACTAGCCAAGATGTGGTGTGTGGAGGTGCCGACTTCAAAATGGGAGCTCAGTATGTCAAAAGCAGAAACTCGGTGGTAGCCAAAGAAAGACACGCCCTCACAAGGAGAAAGAAGGTGGTGAATACTACCAAACAGGAACTTCTCGGCCTTTCATAAAGATCCATGTATTTATTCGTTGACTTATTTCAGGGACAGAGCAGAGTCAAAGGTAAGCCTAAGGACTTGTGCAAGTACAAGAACCTGAGTCTGTATCTTAGACTCCAAACTAAAACAAACTAACAAAAAAGCTGGATATGTCCACATGCACACACCTGTGGGTATGTCCACACGTGCACACCTGTGGGTATGTCCATGTGTACACAGCTGTGGGTATGTCCATGTGTGCACACCTGTGGGTATATCCAAGTGTGCACACATGTGGCTATGACCATGTGTACACACCTGTGGGTATGTCCATGCATGCACACCTCTGGTTATGTCCATGTGTACACACCTGTGAGTATGTCCATGCATGCACACCTATGGGTATGTCCATGTGTACACAGCTGTGGGTATGCCCAAGTGTGCACACATGTGACTATGACCATGTACATACACTCTTGGGTATGTCCATGTATGCACACCTGTGCATATGTCCATGTGTGCACACCTGTAAGGATGTCCATGTGTATACACTTGTAGTATGTCCATGTGAACACACCTGCGGGTATGTCCATGTGTGCACACCTGTGTGTATGTTCATGTGCACACACCTGTGGATATGTCCAAGTATGCACACCTGTAACCCCAACACTATCGGAGTACAAAAAAAGAAGAGTCCTGGGCTTGCTGGACTCCAACCTAAATATGGGTTCAGTGAGAGACCATCTCAGGGAATAAGACAAAGAATGATAGAGCAGGACACCTGATATTCTAACTGGCCTCTATAAGCACTAAGCACAGGAATCTGCACGCACACATGCACATACATACACACATACATGTACCATAAACACACATATGCATGTACAATCTTATGCACATACACATGCACCACAAACACACATACACACATGTGCACACACACATGCATACACAATCTCATGCAAACACAAGTAGATGGAGGTTTCCATTCTGCCAGGTCCTGCAGTCATTCAGTCCCAAAGAAACACACAGAAGTTTATATTAATTACAAACTGTGTGGCCTATTAGCTCAGGATTATTATTAACTAGCTATAGAAACTTAAATTAACCCATAATTCTTGTCTATGTTTAGTCACGTAACTTGGTGCCTTTTATCAGTGAGGCATTCTCATCTTGCTTTCTCTGCATCTGGTTGGGACTGCTGAGTAAGCCTTTTTCTTCCCAGAATTCTGATAGTCTGGTCAACCCACCTATACTTCCTGCCTGGCTACTGGGCAATCAACATTTTTATTAAACTCATACAACTGACAGATCTTTACAGGGTACAAGAGCATTATCCCACAGCACACACACATGCACACACAATCTCATGCACATACACATGCACCACAAACATGTATACACACATGCATTCACAATCTCATGCACACACACACACATGCACTGCACACAGAAACACAATACATATGTACATATTATACTATTGCCTCTAGGTGTGTCTGGGAAGATGTTTCCAGAGACTAGTAGATGCTGAGGATTCTGACCTAATCAATGAGTTTGTGCTTTCATGGACTCATAATAAGAAAGTGTTAGTTGTGGGGGTCATGAAAAATAAGGGGATATTATTAGAGGGTCACTTGGGGGGTTGTCTCACCAAGATCTCTGTCTGTGTACCTTCTCTCTGCTCCCCAACTGCAATAATGATCTGAGTAGCTTCACCACATACTCCATGTCGCAAAGCTCTGCCTCAGCACAAGCCCAGAGTCAACGGTGCCAGCACGAGGGAGTGAATGCTCTGAACCCCTTGTTCTGTTAAAGTTGTTCACAAGTATTTGATCACAGTGACAAAACTCACTCATACCACACCTTTAATTAATTGGAATTAACACCCTGTTAATTCCACCCAAGAACAGACCTAATTCATTCTATTATAAAGGTATGGATGGACTCTGGCCACTCCCACAAAGATGTCAACCCAAAGCCTAAAGCCAAAAGATGAGAAGGTACCAGGATCTTCTCTGGGCAGCGCTGAACATGTAGCTCCCCCAGCTGCTCTTTGCTCAGCCACACACCCTGGCCGAGCCTCATCTCACTCCAGCTGTGGCACTGCCTGTGCTGCTTGGATCCCCATGGTAGACCCAAGGAGCCTGGGGAAGCCAGGACACTTCCCAGGTCATTCCGCTCTCAGTTCAGGCTGTCAGGTTCACTGTGGGAAAGGCCCTCCCTCTCCTCCACTCATTGCAATCCAGTCACGTCAATTCAGCCCACAGGATCCGAACGCAATTTTCTCATTGAGTTATGCTAAATCCTTCAGGGAAGGATGTGAAATTATTTAAAACCTATAAAAACTAAAGCAACATTCTGGCTCTATATTTTAAGTTTCTCATCATTATTTAGAGTTAACCTTTTTCTGCCTCTAAATCACAAATTCATTTTGCTGTATATCAGGCAGTGTGGGCCATAAGGCAAGGGTGGGGGAGGTATTTGGGCAAAGAACAGACCTGAGGACAGCTCCCAGGGCGCAGACAGATCATAGAGACCAAGGTGGCATTTTGCTCTTGGGAATCAAAAGTATCAGTAGCTGAGTCACTGGAGCAAGAGAAATGAGTTGCAGCTGTGTTGTTATAAACACTAGAGCAATAGATTAGGACGAGGCGTGTCTCTGGAGCTTAATGCACTGGCCGGGAGAGTCACAGATGAGGGACACAGCCCTGTGCCTGGAATCTCAAGAAATTATTTATTCCCTCAGAGTCTCCATTGCCCTCTGAATAAAATTGGAAAAAGATAATAACTCACTCAATTAGGAGGAAGCACTAGTGGGTTTTCCCCACTTGTAAAGCTCTCCCGACTGTGAAAGCTTCAAGCTGCATCCTCCGCCTGCCTTGGGTTTAAAGGCTGTCTTCTGACGGCGGAGGGGCTCTGTGAGGATAAACAGATAAAAGGTAAGCATTGTTTGTCATTCCAGAAAACAAGAAAAAGGAGGCACACATCAGGAAAGGTGGCCAAGAAGGTAGATAAAGAAAGCTTCAGGAAAGGTAAGATCCAGAAGCCAGAAGGGCCCTCCCCCACTCCCACTCCCACTCAGGAAAGAGCACATGAGCTTTCTGAACATGGCTTTAACTACAAGTCTCCTAGGAGCCTGTCCGAGTCTGCTTCCTGTCTCTGTGATAAACACTATGACTGAGAGCGACACGGAGGAGGGGGCGTGTTTGACTTAAAAGTCCAGACTCGCTGTGTGCCTAAAAGGGAATCATTGCATGCTGCGGCTCAGAGTCACAAGCGGCTCTGCCATGTTGGATTGGGCGTGGCAAACAGACAGTTCCTGTTTTGACCTAGGAATGTCACAGTTTAGATTTTTAAGTGCTTAGTGATTTAAAACTGCAAAACAAAAATGCTCCTGGATAGTAAAAAATTACAGATTCACAATAGGACAGATTCAGACATAGAAGACCTTTAAATGGGTCACAATGTTGGATGAGTGTACGTAGGCTTGGGAGAGAAAAGAAAAAGAATATAGAGAATAAAGTTAATGCCTTAAAAAGGGGGTAAAGTCTTTAAAGAGACAGAGTACAGATAGTTATAGATTAAAAGAAATAAAGAAAAATAAGCCACGTAAAAATGGAAAATTCTCAGAGAGCCTGGATTCTGTGTATTATTGTGTTTTCTTTAAAACTTTTGACTGTGAAGGAGCTAAGTACAAAAAAAAAACATTTCATTAAATGGGCTGCTAAGCTGAACCTGCATTTATGTTCTAAAGGTATCTTGACTTCAGAATTTGGATCTAAGGATATCACGCTTTGGAAAAGAGTTTCTTCTTTTGTTTTCACAGAGGATGAGACCCTGTGGATTGCTTCTATCCCAATATGGTATGATAGACCATGCCCTCCTGAAAGGTCACCGTGAACACCTTCAGAAAATTACTTCATCCAACAGGTTATACCATGAAAGACCTAAATAACAGTGCCCCCATTCAGCACAAAGCAGTTTGGAGAGAAAAAACTGTGCCCATATTCCCAAATATTGTTTATAAATGTTCTTTTACGTTTAAATGGGAATATGATATAGATATGAATAATTTACATTGGTATAAATCTTGGTTTATTAATAGAAATTTTAAGGTCAATTTTGTTATATGTATATGTATATGTATTTCTGATATTGTATTAGTGTGCTGAACTATCTGGAACATGTGCTCTCTATAGTGTGCAAAGAGCAAAGGCATTGTCTTACAACGTGTTTCTCAAAACAAATCCTAGTCTCTAAGCAACACATGACTGTGTTTCCCGAGATCCTCCCATGAGACTCCCAGTCAAGGCAATATAAATCCCAGAAGGCCATCCAGCTCTCCAAAGAGGAAGAGGTCGTCTGAGAACCTCTGGGGACTGTCACCACCAACAGTGATAATTACAGCTGCTAATTCATTGGGGAACTACTGTGTGACTGACGCTGAGCTGAATGCCCACTGGCTCACACTGAGTCGGATGTCCCACTGGCTCACATTGAACTGGACGCCCCACTGGTTCACACTGAGCCGGATGCCCTACTGGCTCACACTGAGCATGGTGCCCCACTGGTTCACACTGAACTGAATGTCCCACTGGCTCATACTGAACTGAATGTCCCACTGACTCACACTGAACTGGATGCCCCACTGGCTCACACTGAACTGGATGCCCCACTAGCTCACACTAAACTGAATGTCCCACTGGCTTACTTTTCCAGTGCTCCTAACAGCCTATTAAAAGTAGACCCAACCCAAGACAGGCTTGCTTCATCTTTTCTTTTCATGATTACTCATTTGTTTATTTGTTTGGGTAGTTACTATTGTCATCATTGAGACAGAGTCTTTGATAGACAGAGTCTATATAGCCCAGGCTCTCAGGAACTCAAAGCCTCAGGTTGCCAAGGGCTGTGATCACAGAAATGGTCCCCTAATGCTGGCCTTGACTTTCTCTTTATATTGTCATGTGGGTTCACATTAGCCTTCAGTTGATTGGCTATGCCAAGTCAGACAATCTAGAAGGCATTTTAAAATCATTCATTCATTTCTTTAGTGGTCACTTTTTGAATGTCTACTTTGTACCAATGGTAAGTGATCGTGACCTCACCCCTGCCCTCAGCAACCTCACAATCTGTTTCCCTGCAATTGGTGAATGGCTGTCAGGACAGTTGTATAATGTATAAACTGCACAGTGGAGCCCAGCAGACAGGATGAGTGAGATGAAATCTGTCCCTTCTTTCCCCTCATCAAATCCTCTGCTCTGACTCAGACACACCAGAGATGCCCTTGTGCTTGTTGTGCCAGAGCTCTTAGCAAAGACAGCTTGCTCCAATTTACACAAGGTGCCCTATTGAATAACCACGGTCAAAAAACAGCTCTCACTCCCATGCCCAGGGTTAAGTCAAGGCTTTCGCTGTATTGAGTGGTGGGTCCCAGCAGAGCTATGCACAATACAGCTTGATGCCTCTTGCTCCCCTTGTCTGTTTAGCTAATGATTCTAGTTTAGAGCTAATACTAATGTCTCTTGGAGTGCTGACTGGTGGATGTCTGCTCATCATCTTTGCATTGTGATGCTCATGGCTCAATCAGGAGCATTAGGGGATAAGGAACAGCAAGCTCTACAGGTAAAAGGATTTCCCCAAAGCAGAGTCAAGGGAACCCCAGTTTACCTACCCCCATCCCAAAGAGTCCAAAATCCAATACTGAAGCTGTATGAGAACCCTGCCCACTGATGGTCCTGCCCCAGAGGCTGACAGTTTTGCCCTCTTTCCCCTCAGTCCCCTCTGCTGCCTGCCCACAAGGCCCCAGGAGGCTTTCACCTCCAGCAGTCATATATTGTAGCCCTTTGCAGGAGGCCTGTCCCAGACTGTTGGAGTCTTCTTCCTGAGCATCAGAAAGGCCTCAGCAGTCAGGAAGCCATGGAGACCACTTAAATTGTGCAACTGGGATGGATGCCATGGTTTCCTTACCTGTAGGATGGGGGAATGTAATGTGGGATTTCACTCTGTATGTTGTGAATACCATTGGTTAATAAAGAAAATATCTTGGGCCTGCACAGGGAATAGAGGTAGGTAGGGAAAACTAAACTGAATGCTGGGAGAAGGAAAAGGGAGTTACAGAGAAGCCATGGGACTGTTGCCAGAGACAGACATGCTAAAACTTTGCTGGTAGGCCATGACCTCGTAGTGATGTACAGATTAATAGAGATGGGTTAAATTAAGATGTAAAAGTTAGCCAATAAAAATCTAGAGCTAATGAGCCAAGAAGCAATGATTTAAATAATATAGTTTCTGTGTAGTTGTATTGGGGCTGAGCAGCCAGGAACCAACAAGTGGCCTCCTTACAACAAACTGCCATGCCAGTGTGGTTAACTAAATCCATGTAAAACCTGAGAAAGCTTAAAAAGGAATCCTAGACACAAAAGAACAGAGTTAAGCATGGTTTGGTAGTGGCATTTTCTTGGAGGGACTCTGTTTGCTAGGCACAAACAGAGGCATGGCTCCTTTAAGAGAGGTTTTCCTGATTCAGCAGTAGCCAGGGGAAAAAAAGCTACACTATTTAGAAATGGCTTCAGCTTCCTGGGTTGTGTTGCCAGTATGAACTCTGACGAGGTCAGGCTATGGAGCATTTAAATGGGTTTGTGAACAACTTGCTTTATGGCAACATAGACTGGCTGTGTGCCTGAAAATGGGGTTGCAAGCATAGCTCTCAGAGGCAGCAAACAGCTCCACCATGCCGGACTGGGTGGGGTAAGCAGGCAGTGCTGTATTTCCCCTAGCAATGGTGCCACTTAAGTTTATAAGAAGTACTTAGCAATTTAAGAAGCACTTCTGGTCAAAAAATAATTACAGATATGCAATAAAGACAAATTCAAATGGAAAGGCCTCTAAATGGGTCACAGTGTTGGATAAATGTATGTAGGCTTAGGAGAGAGAAGAAAAAGAACATAGAGAGTTATAAAAAGAAGTAAAAGGAGTAAATAAAAATAAGCCATGTAAAGATGGAATATACACAGAGAGTTTAGATTATGTATATTATTGTGTTGTCTTTAAATTTTTTGACTGTGGAAGAGCTAAATACAGAGGTACATTTCATTGTATGGGCTGCTACACTAAACCAACATATATGTTTTAAAGGTATCTTAATTTCAAAATTTGAGTATAAGGATATGTTGCTTTGGAAAAGAGGTTCTTCTTTTGTTTCCACAGAAGACGAGAACCTGTGGATTAATTCCAAACTAATGTGGTTTGATGGAACACAAACCCCTGAAAGGTCACCTTGAACACCCCTCAAAAAATTGCTTTGCTCAATAAAGAGTAGGAAGCAGTTTGGAGAGAACTACATCCATATTTCCAAATATTGTTTACAAATGTTTGATTACATTTAAAGGGGGATATGCTATAGAGATTTGCATTAGTATGGATCTTGGTTTATTGATACAAATTTAAGGTCAATTTTGTTATACTATATGTATGTATATATATACATATACATATATTTCTGCTCCTGCTTAAGGTATTGTGCAGCTTATTTAAAAATATAATGTATAATTAAGAAATATAGGCTAATAGAGAGTCAAGTATAATAGTCAAGCTTCTAGACATGTTAGGATTTCTAGATATATAGAGATATATTTCATTTAGATGGGTATTCTTCAAATCTTTCAAAGCCCTACAGAATATACCGTTTAAATGTTTTAAGAAGTTAGGACTTTTCATGACAGTGAGACACATCTGCTCCTGGCACCACCAATTACTTCAAGAGGAAGATGGGCATCGAAGAGGTTCCTCATGGAGTTGGTTAGCCATTTGGGCAAGAAACTGCTCTTGCCTGGACTGCCTGATGCTATGGAATATGAACTGGACCTGCAGGACCCACAGAGAAATGACTGCTGAACTTACCTAAAGGTGAGATGATCCTTTGGGGGTTCCTACTTCATGAAAGAGTCTGCCAGACCATTCTACAGGACACAGAAGAAAGTGACTGACAAACTGCCAATATAAGTGAAACTATCTTTGAAATTTCCTGCTTCATGGAAAAATCTGCTGGATACTATGGGCCTGTAGGCTGAGGATGAATGCTCCAGTGTACAGAACAAATTTGGGTAACTGTCCAGGCAGTGAGATGTCTCTGTCATTTCTAGAGTTTTGGAAACTGCTTACAATGCACTTCCTGTTTACTTAGGTAATATCATATCTTTCTTGAGTCTTTGATAGAGTTGAAGAATTTATAGTTATAGTTTCCCTTAGTTATGATTAAAGATAAAGTAGATATAAATAATGTAACTGCAATTATTGCTTGATACCTCTTTTGTTATATGTAATTTTGCTATGTTAAAGTTAAAACCTTCCTTTTTTATTTAAACAGAAAAGGGAAAGTGATGTGGGATTCCCCTCTGTATGCTATGAATACCATTGGTTAATAAAGAAACTGTCTTGGGCCTGCGCAGGGAATAGAGGTATGTGGGGAAAACTAAACTGAATGCTAGGAGAAGGAAGGATGAGTTAGAGAGAAGCCATGGAGACACCACCAGAGACAGACATGCTGAAACTTTGCTGGCAGGTCACAACCTCGTGGTGATGCACAGATTAATGGAGATGGATTAAATTAAGATGTAAATGTTAGCCAATATGAATCTAGAGCTAATGGGCCAGGCAGTGATCTAAATAATATAGTTTCTGTGTGGTTATTTCGGGGCTGAGCAACCAGAAACCTACAAGCAGCTTCCTTACAACAGGAGAATAGGTATGACAGCCACTAACACTGCCCCCTGGATTGGACTTAGCCCAAGTTATGCAGCATAAACTGGGCTAGACATCACACTTGCTTGTCCATTTCCTTCCTTACCATCTTTCTTCCCCTTACTGATTCTCCTCAGCAGTACTTCCTGGCAAAAGTCACATGCATCTCACTAACTGGTCAGATTCAGAAGTCAGGTTCAGCACAGAAACCAAGAGAAACTGGGCAAGCAGGCAGGCAGGGCCCTCACACGCTCCTGTCATCTCACTCCTCGGCCAGTCCAGAAGACATGCCAAGGGCCACCTGAGGCCAGGACTGGGCCATTTAACTCAACCCTCCAGCTCCTTAGGAGAACAGTTTCTCACTTTTGTCTACCCAGAGCTCCATGAAAATTGATTTTCCAAATATTTATCTTTTTCTCACCCTTTTCCTCTCCCTGTCATTTGCTCTGCCTCTTATTTTCTGCCTAAACTTGGGCATTGATGCTCAGGGACTCCTAGGGATGTTTCTCCTGATGACAGCTTAATAGGGCAGGCCATTTTATACTGCACGCGGCCCCACACAAATGATTGGTTTTGACTTGTTATTCTAATATTGTTGTGAGTGTAGCATTGATGCCTACACTCTGAAGGAGATAGGTATCATAGATTGATAGAAGCAGGGAGGTTCTGTAAGTCTGTGCAGAGGAGGGAAAAACTGGCAGGGGGCAGCTGCCAGCAAGAAGGGGCTCAAGTCCATTGGTTTGATGTCATAAAGGCAGCAAACAAGTGATAGCGTCATAAACAATAAGAACTGCCTCCAAGTTGAAGGATAGCAGGGGTGGTGTGTTTGGTGTGATGTGGCCTGAGAGGATGTGGACAGGATCCAGAGGAAAAGAGTGTGACAGACAGGTGTCAATGGTAGAAAGGAGAGACAGACAGCAATACAAATACCCAGATCAGACAAGATCAGGAAAAGGAACACAGCAGGACATCAACAACAAAACCAGAATGGAGATACAAAGAGGATCACCTGGACGGCCATCACGATGGACCAGACACCAATGGTCAAAGGCAAAAAGAAAGAGATGAGAAGGACAGAGACAGGCAGACATTCCAGAGGAGGGTGGAAACAGAAAAGAATGGGGTCTGGCTGGCAGGAAAGGAGTTCCCCATCTAAGAACAAGCTCACAAACCAGTGGTCGGCCTCTGTTTCCTCACCTGCAGATGGCATACATACTGAACACAACACCTGCTTCAGCCCCTCATCTGTGGTCACAGTATATGAACACACCTTTTATGATATGAAGCCATGTGGGTGGCTGCCAATAACACATACCCCTAGCAGTTCCTCATGGAATACCTTGAGTTTGGGGCAGGCTCCATGGCTAGAGTCTGAAAAAAAAATCCAATATGGCAGAAGGGACAGGTTGTGACTGCTAGGGTTGTGTAACAAATGTCCTTGACTTATATCTTGCTTGCACCATTCTGTGTGTGGAGCTCTTGGTTTCGGTCATTGGACACTGGCGAGGACAACCACATGACAGGTGTTGATATCCCCAGACAACAGCGTGCTGCTATGTGCATGAGCCTTGTGCCCCAAGAAGCTTCATATTACCTGAAATGGTATTTTCAATAAAGGCCTTCAACCAGGGGAGCCACCGAACATAGACAAAGCCCATTGTTGATGTTTAAGGCCTGAGTTTGGGAGCAGCTTGTTATGCAGCAAGTGATACTTGATGTAGAGCTTGGGACCTGGAGGTGTCAAGTGCAGGTGCCTCTGGAGTCAGGCAAATGCAGAAGCTGGGGAGATATCAGGTGGGGAGCTGGAGAAAGGCTCCAGTGGACCATGAGGATATGGGGGCCAAGGTTCAAAAGGAAGTGAGTTGTGTATTGCTGCAAAAGGAGAAGTCCTGCTGAGTGACAGGAAGTTCGGCCACATGTTCGCCTTCTGTGGCTTGGAAAATAGAATGAGACCAAAGATCTGGGCTATAAATAAAGTATGGGGCATTCATTTGGCTCTCTGCTGCTGCTCCTAGGCAAGCATGAGTCAGTGTGTGTGTGTGTGTGTGTGTGTGTGTGTGTGTGTGTGTGTGTGTGTGTGTGTGTGTTTAGGTAGAGAGGGGGGTGGTCAGAGGTTCTGGTCCTCGGGAAACTTCCATCCTTTTCTTTGAGACACAGCATCTGTGACAGCACTGGATCCACATGGGGGATCAAGGAAGTTTCCTTGAGGCACCTGGTGTGACTTAATCATGTCTGCCTATCCACAGCAAGCAATCACTAATTCCGGGGGAGGGCTATAAACAACTCTGGGGATTGCTACTGCCTGCCACATCATACTGAAAGCATCCATCCCATTATATCCCCTGTTCCCAGCTAGGTTGAGAGCTCTGAAGCAGGCCGGGGGGTGAAAGAGCATAGACCTGTCCCTAGTCTACCTTTGGAGACATTCACACTCAAGTTTCAAAGCTACTTCTTACTAAGAAAAATTCACTTGATCATGTATAGAGAAGAGACTACTGTGTAGGAGAGAATCAGCCTTCATTCCATCCTGCATCTCTTGGTATCTTAGTCTTAACTGACCAACCTCCTGATGTATAAGAAGTCAATTTCCATGGCTTAAAAATTAAACCCAGAGCAGTTTGTTGGAGAGTGAGAAGAAAGGGCTTTAATATCCATGCCCAGAAGTACAACTTTTAGATCTATAGGATGCTGGGCTGACAAGTTTCTGTTGATCATTTTAAATGTATCGACCAACCATCTGTAGGAATCCCAGACATTCTGATGAGGGTCTTAGGGGGGAAGTTGTGATGATTGCTCTTCCTTTTAGGTCCATAGATGCTTATCACTTGTTCTGGGGCATCTCGGAACAGCATCACAATGTGAGGGGCTACAGTCCTTAACCCTGTCAATCCAAGTTCAAAGCAAAAGGCAATGAATACCTGAGTTGAGAGATGATGAGTCTGTAAAAGACAACACTACTACAGAACTTTACTTCCCACACGGAAAGGCCACAGAAGCACCCTATGTTCACTTCTGTGCTGGCTAGGTTTATGTCAACTTGACACAGACTAGAATCATCAAAGAGGCAGGAACCTCAGTTGAGAAAATGCTTCCATAAGATTGGACTGTAGGCAAGCCTATAGAGAATTTTATTAATTAGAGATTGATGGGAGAGGGCCCAGCCCATTGTGAGTGGTACCATCTCTGGGCTGATGGTCCTGGGTTCTATGAGAAAGTAATCTGAAGAAGCCATGGGGAGCAAGCCAGTAAGCAGCCCCCTCCGTGGCTCCTGCATCCGCTCCTGCCTCCATGGTCCTGTCCTGCTTGAGTTCCTGTTCTGGCTTTACTATGATGATGAGGATGCATGAGCCTCATTATTAAACCTTATTATTATTATTATTATTATTATTAAACCTTATTAATATCATTATTAAACCTTATTATTAAACCCTTTCCTCCCCAATTTGCTTTGATCATAGTGATTTGTTTCCTGATCCATTCATTTGAGTTTGTATGTTTTGAATTATGTTTTTGTCTATTGGACTTGGGTTTAGTTTGTGTTTTTATGCAGGTTTATCATCCATTTTTCTAATCTTGACTATTCATCTTGCTTGACATTTATACCTTTTCTTATTTTAATTTTTTGTTATGGAAATTAACTATACAAAAAGGAATTTCAACTGTTTTCTCCACTGTTTTCTGAGTCTTTGCTCCACACATTCTTCTCCCCATCACCCCAAGATCTAACCTGAATCCCACATCCAGTTGCCAGCCTAGTGTGGTCACCTCTGCATACACAACAACCAATTTCTAGGTTTCTCCTAAGATGTGTCCTGCCTGATCCTGAACCACAGACCTTCTCCATGCCACATCCAACCTCTCTACCCAGTCAGGTCTTACACTTCCTACTCCAGGGTCAAGCCAAGAGAGTCTCCATGAGTCTCCTCCACTCACCCTCCATAACTCCCCGTTCTATCTCCAAACTCCAGGTTTAGACCAGATGGTGTCCCACTACTGAGACAAAAAAGTGGACGCAGTGTCCAACCCCTAACCAAGAAGCCATCTGCAGTTGATACCTGCTGGCAAAGAGAAAAACACATTTCTCCAATGGAGTATCACTAGGTTCAAAAGCCACATATCTGGGCAGGTCAATGTCCAGGAGTAATTGGTCAACACAACATCAATTCTATGATTTTGTATGTGGATTTTTTGTCTTATTGATTTTATGGTTTTATTTATTGAGGTGGGAAGGGAGAGAGAATATAAAGAACATAAGGAAGGTGGTAGGACATGGGAAGAGCTAGGGGAGGGGAAAGGACATGATCAGAATGTATTTATGAAAAAAATAATAGCAGTGTGCTCAGTGTAGTAGGTGGAGTGATAAGGCAAGAGAAGGAAATTAAAGGGATACAAAGAGAGAAAGAAGCCAAGCTATCTCTTTTTACAGATGACATGAGAGAGACTGCAAAATTTTTACCAGAAAACTTCTAGAAATGATAAACAAATCCAGCAATGTAGCAGGATATAGAATGAACCTGCACAAATTAATAGTTTCTATATACCAGCAACAAACAGAAAAGATGATAATAGACATACTCTTATCCACAATAGCCTCAAAAAAGAAAATATCTAAGAATAAACCTAAGAAAGTAAAGTTCTTTAAAGGACTTCAGAATAGTCCTTTACACTGTGTGAGGATGTGCCACTGTGGTTGGTTTAATAAAGAGCTGAATGACCATTAGCTAGGCAAGACAATGTTAGATGAGCCTTCTTAGGAGAGAGAGCTCTGGGAAGAAAAAAAGGTGGGGTGTCCAGCCAGACATGGGGGAAGCAAGATGGGCAGTACAGAGCAAAGGTAGCCAAGTCACATAGAAGAACAAAGATTTTAAATTGTAAGTTAATATAAGTTGTAAGAACTAGTTAGGAACAAGCCTAAGCTAAAGCCAAGCTTTTATAATGAATAATAAGTCTCTGTATCATTTTTTGTGATCTGGTAACACAAAGAAAAGTTCAACTACATATGGTGTCCAACATGGGGGCATGTATTTCCACACAGGATCTGAGAAGGTTTTATAAAGCTTCCAAACATGCAAGTGTGGAGACAGGTATGGCTTCCTAGTCCCACAGTCTCTCAGCCAGGTTGTGACTGCTGCTTGCCATGTGTGGAGCCATGTGGAGGGTTTAAGGCCTGGCTCACATGGTTAGAGAAGGCTACAGGCATACAGTAAAGCAGTCCAGATGGAGAAAACCTTTAAACAGACACAGCAAAAAAAGTGTATAAACAGGCATTTAAAAGTTTAAAAATAATAAAATAATTGGGTTAATTAGCATTTTAAAGTCTAGTTTCTTGAGTTCTTTATATATCTTGGAGATCAGACCTTTGTCTGTTGCGGGGTTGGTGAAGATCTTCTCCCAGTCATTAGGTTGCCTTTTTGTCTTAGTGACAGTGCCCTTTGCTTTACAGAAGCTTCTCAGTTTCAGGAGGTCCCATTTATTCAACATTGCCCTTAATATCTGTGCTGCTGGGGTTATACGTAGGAAGCAGTCTCCTGTGCCCATATGTTGTAGAGTACTTCCCACTTTCTCTTCTATCAGGTTCAGTGTGTTCAGATTGATATTGAGGTTTTTAATCCATTTGGACTTGAGTTTTGTGCATGGTGATAGATATAGATCTATTTTCATTCTTCTACAGGTTGACATCCAGTTATGCCAGCACCATTTATTGAAGATGATTTCTTTTTTTCCATTGTGTACTTTTAGCTCCTTTATCAAAAATCAGGTGTTCATAGGTTTGTGGGTTAAGATCAGGGTCTTCTATTCGATTCCATTGGTCGACTTCTCTGTTTTTATGCCAATACCTGTGGCGGCCGCACTTACATTTCGCCATTACAAGATGGCGCCGAGGGCTAAAGTAAACAAGTATGTGGCACGAACTTTTCGCGCCACATCTGCCTAGCAACAGGTTTCCACCAATCCTTTTCTGCCACGTCACCTAATCAGTAGACACGCCCCGTCCTCCTGTATATAAGCCGCCACCCAGCCCGGCTCGGGGCCCCCTGCTTCCAGCTCTCCCTCAACCAAGCAGCGCTTCATTAAAGTGTGATCAGAGAAGAATCCTGTGTCGGTGGTGATCTTTCCCTGCTGGTCAGGGCTCGCTCGCCGCAAATACCAAGCTGTTTTCAATACTGTAGCTCAGTAATAGAGTTTGAAGTCAGGGATTGTAATGCCTCCAGAGATTCCTTTATTGTATAAGATTGTTTTGGCTGTCCTGGGTTTTTTATTTTTCCATATAAAGTTGATTATTATTCTCTCAAGATCTGTGAAGAATCTTGATAGGACCTTGATGGGGATTGCATTGAATCTATAGGTTTCTCAGGAAATTCGGGATCAACCTACCCCAGGACCCAGCAATATCACTCTTGGGAATATATCCAAGAGATGACCTACCATATTACAAAGCATTTGTTCAACTATGCTCATAGCAGCATTATTTGTAATAACCAGAACCTGGAAACAACCTAGATGCCCTTCAGTGGAAGAATGGATGAAGAAACTGTGGAATATATACTTATTAGAGTACTACTCAGTGATAAAAAACAATGACATCTTGAATTTTGCATGCAAATGGATGGAAATAGAAAACACTATTCTGAGTGAGGTAACCCAGACCCAAAAAGATGAACATGGGATGTACTCACTCATAATTGGTTTCTAGCCATAAATAAAGGACATTGAGCCTATAATTCATGATCCTAGAGAAGCTAAATAAGAAGGTGAACCCAAAGAAAAACATAGTTATCCTCCTGGATATTGGAAGGAGACAAGATTGCCAGGCAAAAATTGGGAACTTGGGGGTGGGGTGGGATGGGGCTAAGGGGAGATGGGGAGAGAAAAGTGAGAAGGGGAGGATGGGGAGAGCTTGGGGGAATGGGATGGTTGGGATAAAGGAAGGGTAGATATGGGAGCAGGGACGTATATATCTTAATTAAGGTAGCCATTTTAGGGTTGGCAAGAGACTTGACTCTAGAGGGGTTCCCAGGTGTCCAGGGAGATATCCCCAGCTAATTCCTTGGGCAGCTGAGGAGAGGGAGCCTGAAATGGTCCGATCCTATAGTCATACTGATGAATATCTTGCATTTCACCATAGAACCTTCATCTGGCAATTGATGGAGATAAAGACAGAGCCCCACATTGGAGCACCAGACTGAGCTCCCAAGGTCCAAATGAGGAGCAGAAGGAGGGAAAACATGAGCAAGGAAGTCAGGACTGCGAGGGATGCACCCACCCACTGAGATGGTGGGGATGATCTAATGGGAGCTCACCAAGGCCAGCTGGACTGGGACTGAAAAAGCATGGGGTAAAACCGGACTCCCTGAACATAGCAGACAATGAGGGCTGCTGAGAAGCCAAGGACAATGGCACTGGGTTTTATCCTACTGCATGTACTGGCTTTGGAGGGGCCTAGCCTGTTTGGATGCTCACCTTCATAGACCTGGATGGAGGAGGGAGGAACTTGGACTTCCCACAGGGCAGGGAACCCTTACTGCTCTTTGGACTGGAGAGGAAGGAGGAGGGAAGTGGGGGAGAGGGAGGGAAATAGGAGGTGGGGAGGAGGCGGAAATTTTTAATAAAAAAAATTTAAAAATTAAAAAATAAAGTCTTTAAAGAAAAAAATAAGTTAATATAAAAAGAATAAGCCACATAAGAAAGGGGAATACACAGGACATCAGGATCCTGTATGGTGCTTAGTCGACTTTAAATTTTTAGATGCTGATGAGTTAATGACAGCTGCTGAGAGACATTGGACTGTGGAAGGGACTGCTGAGTAAGACTAGCCTGTACGCTTCAAGGACATCTTGGTTTCAGAATGGAAGTTCAGAATAAAAAATATGTTGTTTTGGGGGAGAGACTGTACTTTTGTTTTATGGGAAGCAAAAACTGTGGATTTCTTCAAAATTAATTGAGATCAGATTTGACTGGTGGAGACCTCCTGAGTTCTTGGCTACAGACATGAGGGAGGAAGCCAGGAAAGACTACAGGACAGGTAATGTGTGTGATCCCACTGCATGGGAGCAGGTCTGAGACTAGATGAGACATGATAAATCTTCTTGGCTACTGAATCCTCAAACTTATTATTACATGCCGTCCCTTCATATGGCACAGATAGGGGTTTGGTTATACAGTCCAAACAGACTCATAAAGTTTACAAATTCCATTTACCTGCTCAAACATAGAACAGAAAATTATCTTTAGCTGATTTGTGCACAGCATACATTATTAATACAGATATACTTTTTAACTTTAAAGGTTTGGGTATTTTCAGAAAAAAAAAAAGACCAGATGCCAATGAAAACAAGAAGCAGGTGAACAAGCCTCTAAGAATGCCTGTTACGGTTTCCTCAAAATTGTGCATCTAAAACAACTTCAAAGTTGCTATCTGAGATGGTCCAGCCTCACTCACTACTCCAGCCAGGACCTTAGATAGGCTTTACACTTTCACATCACAGAGACTAAACAAAAATTAATACATCTAGCTCTCCCAGAACTTGACCATTGTCCCAATTTTCTCAGGGTCCCCTAAAGATTCCATCAACCCAGACAACAGAAACCAGTCTAGAGAACACGATGTCCACATTTCTAAGAGGTGGGTAAGTTTTTTGTTGTTCAATGGATAATAGATGTTTATTGTTGTCTATTGTGGGGGGTTGCAAGTTGTTGCTGGTCATGATCAGGGAGAAAACTGAGCGGAGGAGATTAGATGCAGGGATTTCTCTCTGAAATGGGGTAATATAGTATAGAAGTGATAGGAAAAAGAATAGATTATTGACTCTACTTTTAAACTAAAAAAGCAAATACAAGTCTCAAATAATTTACATTGGCATAGATCTTTTTATATTTATACAAATTTAAGGTTATTTTTGTCATACTGTGTATATGTTTCTTCTCTTAAGATAGTTTTGTATATTAATACAAATTTCAGGTTATTTTTCTTAAAACATACTCTAGCCGGGTGGCGGTGGCGCACGCCTTTAATCCCAGCACTCGGGAGGCAGAGGCAGGCGGATCTCTGTGAGTTCGAGACCAGCCTGGTCTACAAGAGCTAGTTCCAGGACAGGCTCCAAAGCCACAGAGAAACCCTGTCTCGAAAAAAAAAACAAACAAAAAACAAAAAACAAAAAAAAAGCATACTCTATATGTGTTTCTACTCTTGTTCAGGGTATGCAGCTCATTTTAAAATGTACTTTAAAGTTCTAATCCTTAAAGGCTATTACTACAAACTGCTGAGGATAATTAAGAAATACAGGTTAGTACTTATTCATCTATAACAATCAAACTTATAGTCATGTTAGGTATGTTTTCAAGGTTAGAGAGATATATTTTAAATAAGTAAATGAGCTTTGGACACTTCAAATACCTACAAAATAAAGCATCTAAAATGTTTTAATAACATAAAGCTTTTCATGACAGTGATACATGTCTACTCCTGACAGCACCAATTTACTTCAAAAAAGGATGATGGACATCAAAGAATCTCCACACGGAGTTTGCTTTCAATGTGACAAAGCTAGACATTTTGGAAAGAAATTGTCCTAGCCTCAGCTCCTGACAGTGTGCTATCCAAACTGGAAAAGAAGGACACGAAATAAAGTGACTGCCAAACTTTGCCTAGACAAGGATGGACAGTTCTTTGCCCTTCAAAAATCTTGCTTCACGGAAAAGTCAGATAGAATATTCTAAGTCTGTAGGTCAAAGATGAATGGCTCAACATTGCAGTGGAATCTTATAGTGACTGTCCAGGAAGTCAGATGTGTCTGTTACTTTTTAGTTTTATAAGTTGCTTACTCTGTACTTCCTGTTTACTCAGGTAATATTATATACTTTTGGGGTCTTGGATGAAATTGAAGATTAGATAGTTATATTTTTCCTTACTGATGATAGAAAATAAATTAGGTACAAAACTTTGAACTCTCTAAGATAGGTAATAAAGTGTTTTCTTAGAATTTGCAAAATACTAATGTACTGGACATTGTGAACATATTTCTTACTTGGTACTTGTTATTATTGTATATATTTTTACATTGTCAGAGTTGAAATCTTTCCTTTTGTTTGTACAAAAGGGGGAAATGGTGTGGACTATCCCTTTATGCTGTGTAAAAATGTGCCACTTTGATTAGTTTAATAAGGACTGTGTTGGGGCAGCTGGCCCAATCCCTGCGTTCAGGGGCGTGGCTGCCCCAGCGGAGTAGGATACCCCTTAAATAGGATCGGGGGCCGGAAGGAGCCCCGTTTGCTATCCCCCGCGTTACCTTCTACTCCGCTGGACCCTTGGTTCTGTAAATTCCCTTATTTCCCCTTTTATTAAAACTGATTTATTATAAAAGGACTATCTTGGTTATTTCCTAACCCCTCTGACCGCCGGTACCGCTGGTACCCGCCGGTACATTTGGCGCTCCCATGTGGGGCAGAACCCCGGGCAGCCAAGCCACCTGAGACCACCCGTACCCCACAGTCTGCTGCGGTTGGCAGATCCCTGCTCAAAATTCACAGGCGGGCGGAGCCGGCTCAACTTTAATTCAGCTGATTGAGCCGGAGCACGCATTTTTTTTTACAAAACCACGGCTCGCTCCTGCGCTCTGCGTGCGTCCCTGTAGCCATACAGCTGCCGGCCGTTGGGACGTTCCCCAGGTCACCCGCCAAATTGTTTGTGAAGCTCTTGTAGAGACTCAACATTGATATTAAGCTAGCGGATTGCTACCCGCTCACCCGCCAGCTGTTTGTGCAGCTTTTGCAGAGATTCACCGTTGATTTTAAGCTACCGGAACATTGCCTCCGCTTCCCCAGCTACTGTGCTCTGCGCGGGACGCCATCTTTGGTTTCCGAAAAAAAAGTGAACCTAGGTGCATTGCGCCATCTAGTGGCAGACAACGGTAATTACAGGTAATTTTTCATTTGATTGAAATTAAGCATTCAGATTAAAAATGTCTGATAATATCACTATTAAAGGATTCTATAATTTGTTTAATTACACGATGACTGAATTTTTGAGCGATACAGATATGGTTTCCTTTGACTGGATATTTACAGGGCTTGGTATCTTCTTTATTTTTATTTTTTTCATTACAACGTGGTTGGAAGATAAAAAAGAGATAGAGTCCTTACAGGCAGGAGCTAAAAAACTAAACAAGGACATAACTGGTTTGGAAAACACTAATAAACAGCTTGAAAAGACGGTTGCAGCTCTCGAGGAAAAAAATAATAGACTTTCCTCTGAGATGGCTTTGTTAATTGAGAAAAATATGCAAGAGTTTTGTAAACGATTTAAAACTTTCGAGGAGAAGTTTGAATCTCATGAGGAAAGGAATAACAGATCTCTCTCTGAGATGACTTTATCACTTGAGAGAAAAATGCAAGATATGGAGGCAGGAACAGCTGATTTGAATCATAAGTTACAATCCCTGTCGGTAGGAACTGAAACATTATCTGAAAAGATTCGAACCGTTAAATGTATTAACAAGACTTTATCAAAGGGCTATGAAAGATTACTGGACAGAATTTCGATACAAGATGGCACCATTCATGCCATAAAAATTCTGTCCAAGGATGAGACGTTATCGGTGTTGGACAAACTTCATACCTTTGAATCCTCTATGAAAACCTTGGAACATAATACTGGGCAAGAGATTGAGGCATTGCAGAAGGCAATGGTAAATAGATTTAAAAAGATCGAGGAAATTATGGACTCTCATAAACAGGAACAAATAGTACAAAAGAAAGTCCCAACCCCATCGATACATAGAACTCTCCGGGATAGCTTTAATAGAACTCTACCTATTTTCCCAATGATAACTACAGAAAAGGTGACTGGTTCTAAAAACCCTAAGATCACCAAGGAATATACATGGGAACCCATCCGTATGAATGATCTGAAAGAAATTAAACAAGCTGTTATAAATTTTGGGATGCATAGCTCCTTTGTTAAGGAGATGCTAAAGTCTTGGTCCATAACAATTAACCCCACGCCTAGGGGCTGGTTGGACCTGGTCTCGGCTGTTTTAGAGAATGGACCTCAATTGAGCTGGAAGTGCATGTTTAGACAAGAGGCTAGGCTTTTAGAACAGCAGGAAAGATCAAAGGGAGTTGACATCACCCTAGATCAAATTATGGGTGAAGGACTTTATTCTGATCCTCTAGAACAAGCTAATTATGATGAACACACTCTATCCATATGTACTACCACAGCCTTGAAGGCTTGGGACAGGGTTCAAGACCCAAGACAGAGAACGGAATCATATATCAGAGTTAAACAGGGTCCGAGAGAACCATTTGTTGACTTTTTACATAGAC
The DNA here is from genome assembly GCF_903992535.2 of Arvicola amphibius. Classification (NCBI taxonomy): domain Eukaryota; kingdom Metazoa; phylum Chordata; class Mammalia; order Rodentia; family Cricetidae; genus Arvicola; species Arvicola amphibius. The sequence continues at coordinate 127,367,835 of NC_052047.1, forward strand.
TAACTAAAGCTGTACAAATAGGGATATCTGACCCAGAAGCAAGGCAGGTAATAATTGAGTCCTTGGCTTATGAGAATGCCAATGTAGAGTGCAAAAGGGTTTTGACGCCTCTAAAGATCAGATCAGCACCCCTGGAGGAATGGGTCTTACATACAATAAATATTAAATCGGCTGAGTTTCACGCCGATACATGGATAGAAGAAGCCATTGCCAACGGTAAAAGGAGACATCAAAATACCAAATGTTTTAATTGTGGCAGAATGGGACATATGAAACGGAATTGCAGACAAAGGATTTACAGAAATAATAATAATAATAATGCCTTTTCCAGGAATAACAGGAATAGGAGGCCTCAGCCTTCAGGGTTATGTAGGAGATATGGGAAAGGTAGACATTGGGACAGCGAATGCAGATCATCAAGAGATAGGCAAGGAAATCCGCTGCAGGTGGGAAACGCCATGGGGGGCCTTTCGCAGGCCCCCATGGTGAATATGGTCCAGTTATTTCCCATTACAACGGAGAACATGCCTTGTCAGGACAATTAGAAATCCCCATGTCTGCTGTTGGAAGCAAAAATAGCCCAAAAGATAAATTACGTGTATTTTGGCAAACTTCTATAAGTGATCAAAGACCAAAGTTAAGAGTGTGTGTAAATGGCATTTCATTACTGGCCTGCTGGACACAGGAGCGGATGTTAGTATCATTACTCCAGAATCTTGGCATCCGTATTGGCCACTACAGGATGTAAATGTTCGACTTTTGGGAATTGGGACCCTATCTCGAGTAAGACAAAGCATGAGATGGGTTAACTGCATTGGTCCTGAAGGACAAATAGGAAAATTAAGGCCATATGTAGCTAATATTTCAGTAAATTTATGGGGTCGTGACCTATTGCAGCAATGGAATACTCAAATTAACATTCCTGCTGCCTCTAGAGCATATATTTCTGAGGAAAACATCAAAAGGTATTACAGATGGCGAAAACCAGCCATTCGGGCTGTACAAGAACACAAACCAATGGATGCCCCTCCAGAATCACCAACGGCCCTACCTCTAAAATGGTTGACTGAGAAACCGATATGGACAAAACAATGGCCTTTATCTGAGGAAAAGTTGCAAGCTTTAGAACAGCTAGTACAAGAGCAATTGGATGCTCAACATATAGAAGAATCTACCAGCCCTTGGAATTCTCCTGTATTTGTGGTAAAGAAAAAATCTGGTAAATGGAGAATGGTGACGGATCTCACAGCTATAAACAGGATTATTCAACCTATGGGCTCTCTGCAATCTGGACTTCCTCTGCCTTCTTTATTACCAAAAGGATGGCCTCTCATAGTTACTGATGTGAAGGACCTTTACAAAAAAAAGATAGAAAAAAGTTTGCCTTCACAATGCCTACTTATAATAACTCTCAACCTACCAAGAGATACCAGTGGACCGTCTTCCCACAGGGCATGTTGAACTCTCCCACCCTGTGCCAATACTTTGTAAATCAACCATTACAAATAATACGCAAGATGTTTCCCAAATCCATTGTCTACCATTATGTAGATGACATTTTATTGTCTGATTCAAACGTGGATACCTTAGAGAGACTGTTTAAAGAGGTGAAAATAGTTCTACCTAAATGGGGATTACAGATTGCTCCCTTGGGTACTCTACCATCATTTGCTTTCACAGGAACCCCTGAGAAGAAAAGTCGCCCCTATGTCAGCTGGAAGCAATCTTAGATGATGACGCCCCCCCCCTCCCAACAAAGTTTACCCTCAGGTTTAGGGACACTAATTGGTGGCTGGTATAGGGTTGTCGGGTTGTGGAAGGCTTTATATGGACTCAGGGGTATAAATTATGTATATATATATATATATATATATATATATATCAAAAAAGGGGGGAGGGATTAACTGGTGATCTGAAGGAATAATTGATTTTTTTGAGTTATTGTTTTTTGAAAAACTATATGAGTGTTGATTCTTGTATATTTATATATTGAACATTGTATGAGAGTATGATACTACCTCTGTTTGAAACAATTGTTATATTGACATTGTTTACTATATTGCAATGTACATCTCTACCTCTGATATTATTTATGTAATGACATTGTTTACCATATTGCAATGTACATTTCTACCTCAGATATTATTTATGTAAGGACCCTGTTTACATTTGGAAATCATTGTCTTCATTTATTGTACAGTTGTCTATTCTATTAGTCATACAGTTACATAAGTGTTGAGAATTATATGTTGGTCATATTTATATTTAGGGCAATCAGGTTTTTTAGACACATAGAGGTTGTATTTAGTATAGATAGCATAATCTTCGACCTCTTTGAAGAGCTGTAGAACATGGCCTTTAATCTAACCTAGAGTTTTGTATTTATGAGACACAATCACTCCTGGCAACAATGCTCTACTCCCGAGAGAACATTGAGCACCAAAGACACTCCACTGGGAGTTTGTCTTCTACTTGGCAGAACTGGCCTTGGGGCAAAGAAAAGCCCATACCTCCATTACTGACTAAAGTACAAAATATCCATAAGTGGATAAAACAGAATTGTCTTATCTTGCCAAGACAGGATAGGATATTTCTACTAAAGGTTCCTTGCCATTGTATAATGGTATGTCAGGTTTTTTTAGGCCTCAGCCAAAGTTGGTTGCCTCAACATTGCTATCAAGACTTCGTGTGGTTGCCCAGGTAGTCAATTGTCTCTGTCTTCTGTTGCACATTTTGGAAGTTTCTCATTTGTGCTTCCTGGTTGCTTTGGTAATATTACTTTCCTTCTCAGATCTTTGATGGGGTTGAAGATTAGATAATGGTAGCTACCTTCTACATTATTTAGACTTCCCAAAGTAGAGTGATTAGAAAAATTTTTTTGTTATATGCTCCTCGCCTGATATTATTTACTTCTTGTAATTTTATATGATCTGTTCCCGTTGTATATAGTTGTATTTGATTTCTGAATCTGCCTTATTTAGACAAAAGGGGGAGATGTTGGGGCAGCTGGCCCAATCCCTGCATTCAGGGGCGTGGCTGCCCCAGCGGAGTAGGATACCCCTTAAATAGGATCGGGGGCCGGAAGGAGCCCCGTTTGCTATCCCCCGCGTTACCTTCTACTCCGCTGGACCCTTGGTTCTGTAAGTTCCCTTATTTCCCCTTTTATTAAAACTGATTTATTATAAAAGGACTATCTTGGTTATTTCCTAACCCCTGCGACCGCCGGTACTGCTGGTACCGCCGGTACCCGCCGGTACAGGACTGAATGGCCATTAGCTAGGCAGGAAGAGGTTAGGTGGGACTTCTGGGGAGAGAGAGATATGGGAAGAAGAAAGGTGGAGTCACCAACCAGACATGAAGGAAACAAGATGGCAGTACAGAGCAAAGGTAACGAAGCCACATAAAAGAACACAGATTTTAAAATATGGGTTAACTTAAGTTATAAGAACTAAATAGGAACAAGCCCAAGATAGTGTTAAGATTTCACAATTACTAATAAGTCTCCACATCATTTTTTGTTAGCTGGCAGACCTGAAGAAAGCCTGCTGAAATAGACCTCGACAAAGAAAGCTTTAAATCTCTGAAGAGATCAAGTAAGACACTGAAAAATAGAAAGACATCCCATACTCACACTGTGAAATTAACATTATGAAAATGGCCACTCTATCAAAAAAAATTTATAAATTCTGTTGCGAGTCATCCCAACCCAAGACTTTCTCAGAGGCCCTAATGAAAGGACAAAGTGAATGTTAATTTTATGTTCTTGTCCAGGAGCAGACTTGGCCAGACCATCTAGGACTGGAGGCAAGGCCTCAAAAGAGCTAAGATTTTGGATCCTTGGAATTTGGCTTTTCGTCCTAAAGAGACTGGAGTTATCAGTCCCAAGGCTGCCATGTTTTCAGTTGGCAAAGCTCTTGAGATACCTGCATTTCCCTCATGTATTATTGATTGACTAGTCTTGCTGACTTTGTCCTATTGTATGACAATTTCTGCTGACTCTGTCACATTTCTCTCCTGGAAAGAATATATACGATGCTGTCTTTCATAAGTTCACTTAGCCTAAGATAGAGCTTGTGTGAGACCTCTTCACCCCTGCTTTTATTTTCTCTATCTTCTATTTTCTCTTTCTCAACACCTGGTATCAGGACCTTGTAACTAAAAAAATGATCATCTGATTCAATTTAAAATTTGGTACAATACTAATTAAAATTCTCATCTTATTTTTCATAGAAATATAAGAAACTCTCCTAGGACTGATAAGCAACCACAAAAGACCCCAGATAGCTAAAACAATCCTGATCAAAAATAAAAGTGCTAGAGCAGTTACCATTCCAGACTTCAAGATATATTATAGAGCTATAGTAATAAAAAAAAATACATGGTTCTGGCACAAAAGCAGACAAAGACTCAAACATAAGCACATGTGACTTCTGTCACTTAATTCAAAAAGTCAAAAACAGATGCTAGAGAAAAGAAAACTTCTTCAACAAATGGTGCTTGGGAAAACACACAGAAAAAAAAACAAAATTAGGCTCACATCTATCACCTTTCACAAAAACCAACTTCAAATGGATCAAAGACCTAAACATGAAACCTGAAACTACTAGAAGGAAACACAGGCAGTACCCTGCATTATTTAGGTGTAGGAAATGAATTCCTGAATAGAACTGTGCTTACTCTCAGAAGTTGAGGCTAGCCGTTGACAAATGACCTCACAAAACTGAGCAGCTTCTGAATGCCTAAGGAAACAATTGCATGAAAAGCACACAGGATGAGACAGAAAGCTTGCCAACTATACAAAACAACAGAAAGTCAAACATTAAACAACCCAATCAAAAACATGGACCTGAGATCTGAACAGGGTTTTCAGAAGAGGAAAAAACTGGCTAAGAAACATCTCAAAACATATTCATCGTCCCAGCAATTACAAAAATTCAATTTTTTTAAAAGATGAGATTTTTATCTTAGCTTGGAATGATAAAGATCAACAGAACAACTAAAACAAATGCTAGATGGGCACTGTTGGTGGGTGTGATGGTTTGAATGAGAATGGACTCCATAGGCTTTGTTTGATTTCTAGTTAGTGGAACTGTTTGGGAAGAATTAGGAGGTGTGGCCTTGGTGAAAGACCTGCCACTGGAATTAGATGTAAGTGATCAGTTATTGCTCTAGTTCCAAGCCTGCCTGCCTTTCAACATGCTTTCCACTGTGATGATCATGAACTAACCATCTGAAACTGCAAGTAAGTCCATAATTAAATGCTTTATTATATATGATGAATTGGATATGGTGTCTCTTCACAGCAACTGAATATCAACTAAGACAATGTGATTGAAAACTGGTACAGCCACCTTGGAAATCAGTATGGAGAATTCTCAAAAAAAAAAACCTAAAAATCTAGCATATGACCCACCGATAGCACTCTTTATTGTATGCTCAAAAGACTAGCCATCACAGTCAACAGATACTTGCTCAGCCATGTCCATTGCTGCTCTACTCATAACAGATAGAAAATACAAACAACTTTAGTCTCCTTCAACTGAGTAATGGACAATGAAAGCAGCACATGCTGTAAAAAGTAATTAAATGAATTTTCAGGTAAATTTATAGAACTAGGAAAGGTCGTGTTGAGGTAGCAGGCTGACCCAGAAAGACAAGAGTCCCATGTTCTCTCTCTCACTAGAAGCCTCTCTCTCCCAGTCTTCATATGGGAGTACATAGCCCATAGTAACTACAGAAACCAGGAAAGTAAAGGGGGATGGGGACAACAGGAGTGGACTAGCAGGGTACATGTCATCTGAAGGTGGAAGCTCTATTTAAGGAGGATGGAGATAAATACCAAAGAACAGTAAGAACGTCTGGAAAGTAATAAGGAATCACACTAATATGCAGAATACCTATAGTACACATCAGTCCGTGTACAAATATACAAAGCTTAAATGAAATTTTCCCTTCTGAGCTGACAGTTCTCCCTGCAAAACCCACAGAATGTCTAACAAAATCCCCAATACCAAGTATGAGAAGGAAGCCTTCTTCTGAGTTATCAGAAATATCTAAGAGACTCCCAAAATATTGTAGGCTATTGCCCTTGGTTGTCCCCTAGAGACAAAAGTTAGATCCTATGCCTGAAGACACCATGCACTTCAGACCCAGGACTTAATAAAACACTGATTGGCCAGTATCCAGGAAGGAATTATAGGCGGGGAGACCAGCACAGGAGAATGCTGGGAAGAGGAAAGGCTCAGTCTGCAGTTATCACCCAGACACAGAGGAAGCAAGATGAGAATGCCTCACTGATAAAAGATACCAAGCCACATGGCTAATGCAACACAAACAAAAATTATGGGTTAATGTAAGATGTAAGAGTTAATAAGAAGCCAAGCAGTTTATAATTAATATAGGCCTTTGTGTATTTCTTTGGTACTGAATGACTGCAGGACCAGGAGGGATAGAAACCTCTGTCAACAAAGGTATACATGGGAGGGTTTGTAAGAAAGAAAGAGATGGGTAGAATGTAATTATCTCAGAAATTTTAAATTATTTTTAAATTATGGCATGCACTTTAATCACATCCATCTCTACTACCCACTCTCACCCCAGTCTTTCTGTGAACTTAAAAGTCTTACCATGTTGAGGGTCCACCCAGCCTCCAGCCCTGCCACCTATGAGACAAAAGATGCCCGGGGGCATTTTGAGTGACAGCACATTTTCTTTCAGCATCACAGTGAGGAAGGGAGCTGCTATCTTTTCAATGCTCATAAATTAAGAAAGCAGTATTTCCAGAGATCACACCTGCTGCTAGAAGTCTAAATCAGTGCCTAGCTCAATCAACATCAGAGAGGCTTTCTCCAACAGTTGATGGGAGCAGGTGTAGAGACCCTCAGCCAAGCATTAGGTAGAGAGAGAACCCAAATAAGAGACTTCCATATAGTCTCTCCCCCTCTGAGCACAGAGAACCTCATGGAAGAGGTTAGAGAAAGATTGTAGAGCCGGAGGGGTCAAGAACACCAGGAGAGCATGACCCACAGAATCAACTAAGCAGGCATGATATGGGCTCACAGAGACTAAAGCAACTATCATGAATGTGGGCCTGGGGCTATCTTCCCTGTCTCCAAGGAGAAAACACAGGCCCTCCTGGTGCCTTGCAGCACCGCCAGATGGGTACTATTACAGTGAAGAGAGCTACGGTATGGTGTGGTATTGGAAAGAAGGGAGACAGATGGCTCATATCCTGTGTATAGAGGCAAGAAAGGAAGAGATGAGGCTGAAGTAAGTGGCTTGATTTCCATCCAGAGCCAAGGTGATGTCTAGACCTAGACTGCTGTTGGGACACACATCTGGGCTCCTGGCTTGACACAATTGTAGTCTCTGTTGATGACCCTGGCCCCCGATCCCAGCAAAAGCCAAGAGGACAGGGCTGTACAGAGTTGGTCCTGCCCTACCAGTAACTATAACACCACTTGGGGTAATGGGGCCCACTCTCAATGGCTAAAACACTCAAGAGAAAAGGTTCTATACCTTACCTGGGCAGCTCAAAATAGAGCTGACCCTGTGTGCTGGGGCGTGGGCAAGACGGCCCTGAGGGGATGGGATGGAAGAGCAGGATGTGACCCTGTCATATCCCATGTGGTGACATAGGCGAGGGAACGTTGCCCTCCTCCCCTTCTCCCTTGCCACCAGACCCAACCTCTTACCAACTGCAATACCCAGGAGAACAAGCCGCACACTTTACCAGAGCGGCAAAATGGAGCTGAGCCCATAAACGGGCACAGGAGAACCAGCCCGAGAGTGTGAGGAGGACATAGCTGGAATGGCCTCATCTATGGTGAGGTGGTGGTGATGAGGTAAAGATGCCATCCCCGACCTTGTCCCTACAGCCTCCAGATGGAGAGGGAGCTGACCCCTTGACTAGCTGCGACATTCAGGACGGCAGGCCCTGAAGCTGACCAGGGCAGCATAAGAGAGCCAACCCTGTCGGCAGAGGTGTGGGTGAGCCAGCCCTGAAGTTGGCAGCGTCAAGAAGGCTGTCCCCACTACTCGCCTGTCATGCGGTAGTGGGGGTTGGGGAGAAAAGCTCCCCTTTACCCCTCACCCCTCACCACCTGCAACAGACAAGAGAGTTGACCCTCCCCTTATCGGCTGCCGCACTAGTACCCAGGAAAGCAGGCCATGCTGCTCACCTGGGCAGCACAGCAGGTCACCCTGTGGTCAGAGGTGAGGGTGATCCAGCCCCAATGTTGTGAGCAAGGGAGAGCCAGTCCCATCACTCATCTGACATGTGCCAGCAGCGTGGGTGGAAGAAAGATGCCTTCCCCCCACCCTGTTCCTCGCCCATCAATACATAAGACAGGTGGAAGAACTGACCCTGCGTTGAGTCGGAGGGCTGTCCCTGGCCCTCACCAGCTGCAGCTCTCAGGAGAGTGGGCCCGGTACCTCGTCTAGGCAGCACAGTAGAGCTGGCCCTGATAGTCCCGGTATGGGAGAACTGACCCTGAGGGTGTGAAAGAAGAACTGGCCCCACCTCTCACTCATGGCTGCAAGGGTCAATTAGCTGGGGCAATGCTGGAGAGTTCATCCTGGTAGTGACGGGAAAGCTGGTAGGCAGACCAACCCTGCAGCTGCCCTGGCCCAGAACCAGTGATTTGGCCCACCCCAACATCCACCCCATCCATGATTTGCTGACCCTCAGATCCAAAGCTGCAAGATCTTTACAACACAGGCCAACAACAGGATATCCAAGAAGAGTCCCAGTGAGGACCCAGCATCAAACCCACATCAATAGTGTAGTAGAAACTAGAGGCCTCGAACCAATGACTCTTTGCAATGAACACTTGCAAGTAAAGACAAATGGACAAAGGGGTTTACTGCGTGTCTCACTGAGTCACACTGCAGCTTTCATGAGATTTTTCATTTTTTTTCTCTTAAATTTTATTTTGGTGGGGTGCGTGGGCAGAGGGTGGATGTGAAGGCACAGGGAAATGGATGGGTTTGAGATACATGGTGTAAAAGACAAATGGGACAGAAAGTTAAAATAGTGAACGTCGTGAGGCAGCCTCCACATTCACTCTCTAGTGAATCCATCCCCACTTGCATAACCCAGGAGAAAACAAGGATTTCCTCTGTCCTCATCTCCAACGCTCCTTTTACGAGAGCCCAAATGTCCTCCTCAAGGGTTGACTAGCATAGGCCTCACAGCCTTTCAGGGGACTGAATGTGTGGTAACGCTGAGAGGGGAACCATGAGAGAGGTGGTACCTATTAGGATTGGGTCGCTAGAGGGAACAGAGGCTTCCAAAGGCCATGTAGCCAGCTGCCTGAGGCAAATTAAACCCACCCTCAGGTACTTCTTGTCAGAGTTGGTCACAAGCAAGAGAGAAGAATCTAATGTAGTCCTAGGGGTCAATGAGAGAACCCATCGGTCTGGGCTTTGATTTATGTGTGTTCATTCTCCTTCATTGTGATTTCTTTTTCAGTTTCACCTTTATTGTGAAATGTGTTAGCTGTGCAAGATGAGCTTTATTCTGACACTTCCACATATACATATAAGATTTCATCATTTCCCCTTGCACTCTGAATTTTTATCAGACCCCCACATACGCCTAATTTTTTTTTTTACCTTAAGGCCTCATCCACCCACCCATGCCATATTACAAACAGCATAAGCCAATTGTCCATCTATGTACCAGAAAATGGCAGCATTCTCTTCTCTGCGGCGGAACACAGGACTCTTCCCTTGGACCTGTTGAATAGCTGTGTGTGTGGAATTCCTAGCAGGCCTTGCTGAGCCTGCCTTGACCATCATACATCAGCTTTTTAACGTGCTGTTTAACTTGGTACTCTCAAAGATCTGCACGTGTACATTCACTAAGGGAGATGGTTTTGTTAGGCCTGTGGATTGTGAATGACAGTAATGCCGTCTTGAGTTTAAAGGTATTCCATTTCTATTTGATAGAGTAGTTTCAGGAGCACTGGGTCTTGCTCCTAATGGTCAATAGAGTTCATCAGTGAATCACCAGCCTTGAACTATTCATTGCTGCAAGAGAGTTCCATATATTGATGTCTTGAAGTGCTTTTAAATACCTTAGTTCAATTGTCGTGCTGGCTCCCCTAAGTCTAGAAACGTCCCCATTCCTTTCTGTATTGTCATCTCTCTGGAGTATAAGTGTTCCAGAAACGTCTCCTGCCTTTTCATTTTATCTGCTGAGGTATCAACTGCTTTTGTCTTTAATTTTATCGGTGTCCTCTCTGCTAGTTGAGATAAGAGTTTATCGGTTCTCTTGATCCTCTCAAATAACCACCTCTTTGCTTCTCTGGTCTTTGTCACATTAGTGTCCACTCAATCCCAGCTCTGATATTTATTATACTTTTTCATCTGGTGCTTTAGGGCTTCAGTTGTTCTTATTTGTCTACAACCTTGAAGAGCCTCATTAGGGTTTTTTAGGTACATGGGATTTTACCTAAGAGGAAATTGTGGCCATAAACTTTCCTCTTCTACTTGCTCTAATTTTTTTAAGCATTGCATAGTGGTGCCATTTTCCATCAGTGAAGGCAACAAACTGAGGAAGAGCTAGGGGACACACCCCTGATGAAGACATCCTTAGAGTTAACTACATCTTAATGACCCATGCCCACTGCTCATTTTCAAAGGTCAGGTAGCATGCCATGTACCCACAAATACCAGGGCATTACCATCAAGGCCTCTGATATTACCACAGAGATGGATATTAGGGAAGCTGTCCTAAACCCAAACACTGGGAAATTCTTCCAGTTATTTGACAAACCGAGAGAGAGAGAGAGAGAGAGAGAGAGAGAGAGAGAGAGAGAGATCTTATCATGGAACTTATGGCAGGGGGAAGATATGGTCAACCTCATAGAGGCATATGGATACATGAAAGGGTTGAGAAGGTGTGGTCCGTTTGCCACCAGGTGGCATCTGCAGTTCAGTGCTCCATAAAAGAAACATTGCCCGCCATGACAAGCACATCGCCCACAGAGATATTAAAGCAGAGAATGTGCTCTTTGATGTAGACAGAAACAACAAACTCCAGATATCCCGATGGTCATAAAAGTTACCACTAGCCAGAGGCTGTCATTGGCACACTTTCTTATTTAGCATGAGAAATGTTGGAGGACCGAGACTATCACAGATTTTCCCAGTCATGTGGATCCTTGGCATTCTGATTTACACTATGGTCACTAGGTCCACACCACACAAGGCTTCATCCTCTTTAGATATACACCATATGATCTGACTCTAAGAAACCTATCAAAAAAAAAAAAACTTGGAAAACTTCATTTCATACCTATACATTTTAGATCCAGGGCACAAGGTAACCAGCATCCATGAGACACCCAGGACTGTTTCTCTCTGATGAAGCCTCGTGATGAGGCTCAAGAAAAATAGTCTGTATAATCCCAGGCACCCGTGTTGTGTAAGCTATGTTACTATTTTGGCTACAAGGTCAAGAAATTGCGAAAACTATACAAAAGAAAAGGAAAAAAAGAAAAGCAGAAAAGGAAGGATATTGTGGCTACGTACAGTATGTTCTACCATCAATTCAGCGATGGGTACATCAATCAACAAACATGGAAACTTGGTATCTAATGTCCCAGGCATTAGAAGAGAGATGGTCCACACGGCTTCCACCTTATAAAGTACCAACCCTCCAGGTTCTACATGTGTGACTGAACACTCGCACAGAACTGAGCTCAGAGTCTTCACCAGAGTCTCTTCCTCCACACCGGCAGCATCCCTGATGAGCTGGGCAGAAGTGCACAAACTATACGCCCAGGAGAGAGAAGAATTGGTGAAGAAAAAGGGGGTGGTCGAAGTGGAACAATGCAGAAGAAAGAAGAGGGGAGAACAAGGTGAAGCAGGAGCGAGACAGTCCCACTGTCACCGAAATTCAAGTCACCGAAGTGAGAAGAGGAGGGGACTGCACTGGCCTGGCCGGAACCTTGAATTAACAGGAGCAAGGCCAGACTTCCTCTGCAGAGGATGCAGGACATGGCCAGCCATAAAGAGGAGAGAACCTGGTCCCAGTGGAAGCCCAGCTTGTACCAAAGGGCAAATGTGGGATTCTGCCTTAGAAATCCACTCCTGGGGAAAGTTGGAGCAGCTAGGTGTGCCAGGCAGGGCAAAGGAAATCTCTATCCTCCTACAGAATGTAGTCTCACCCTCCTCCTCTTGCCTGACCACACTTGAGCAGCTCTGCCACCATCTGTGTTTGTCTCCACAGTCTCCATTTGGTGGCCTCTCCTCCCATCCTGAGCTTCCAGAGAGTGATTCCTGGTGCTTCTGTTTGGCCCAGCTGGAAAGGTCATAGACAAGAGTTCTGATGCCCACAGGGCTAACGACCAGTAAGTGTTTTGCAAGGTCCTACTAGGTGAGGAATTTGCAGTGTCCTGAGCAGCATGCAGTCAAGGGGCACCTTCTGGAATGAGCAGGGTGACACCTTGTGCTGACACCGGGGTGGGAGGGGCAAATCTCTGTGGCTGCACTGGTGAGGGCGCGTTGGGCTCACTGAGTACTGGCCTGAAACAAGAAGACAAGTTTCTGATTCATGGTCTTGACGGTCTGAGTTTAGAGTAGAGAACCATGGAGCGGCTGTAACCAGCCTCCAAAACTGCCAACTGTCATTGGTATTCCCTTGCTGAAGATCAAAGGATGACTGGGAAACTAAAGAGGTGTGCCTTAGGAAGGGTCCTGGTATCTAATGTCCCAGGCACTGGGACCCCACTCTGACCCTCTGAACCCAGAGTGTCATTGAGTACCAGGTCATATTGAAGGAAGTGACCAAGTGGCATGAAGGGTGCACTGTCATGGGTAGCCACTGTGCTTTGTACCACAATCTGTAACCAAGACAACCAGGTAAGTCCCACAAGCGCCTCCCATGAGAAAAGAGGCCAGAGAACCAAGCATCTTACTTGTAAGATGAGATGAGATTTAGGCCAGTAGGTGACTGCTAAGTCAGGCCTCCAGTCAGTAATGAAGTCAATGGCTGGGGAAGGTCTGTGTCTACTGTTACTATGTCAGGGGCCTTGGTGAGGACAAACCACGTGAACCGGGCAATGTTATGCTGAAGGAGTCTTTGAAATGCACAGAGGTGTGCATCAAAAGACTGAGTGATTTTTCTGTGGCTACACCCACACTGCTCAGGACATGTTCCTATTTCCTTTGGCCTCTTACCCAAGAAAAGAGAAGTGGATGACGGGCCCACAATGCCAGGCTGCTCATACACTCATCTGAACTCTTGCTCGCTTTCCCAGTGGGAGAAGATGCAGTCACAAGGAGCTACTCTGTACCAGGTTTTGGCCATCCATCGTCTCTGTGTATCCCACAGATATCACTCACATGGAGAACACACTGTGCACTTTGAGAGACTCTTAAACTGTTGCTCTTGGGCACAAAAAGTTTCATTGAAGAATCTTACTTAACTTTCTAGCCAGTCTCTTGGTCCCAGCCACAACACCCTTTGTAGCCAGAGGTCAATTCCAGAACACTTTGGGCCATCTTTTCTTTCTTTGGTTCTCTTGAAGAATTTGTTTTCTGGGAGGTATGTGAGTAAGGCAGGATTCTAAAGGGCAGAGGACCCATGATCGGGAATGTTGGTGAGGAGCCGTTTCTGGCGTGTTTCCAGATCCTGCAGCAGGACAGCAGCAGGACAGGAAGCCTAGCTCAGCTCTGCAGAGGTTTCCTAACTAGGCCCTGCTAGTCTTCCCAGGGCCGGTCACAAGAAAAGGAGCCCCCGAACTCCAGTCAAAATGAATTCATTGTTCTCTGAAGAGGTGGCAGGCCTTGGTTCTGGAGAAGAGGAAACTTTATGCCAGCTATCCATTTCTCTAGAATGTTCTTCTTTTCCAGGCAGACCATCTATGTCTCTTTCTCATGCAGTATGAAGGACTTCCTCTGCCCTGAAGGAGACAAAACTGATTAGAATGACATTGTTCATGCCTGCCCTGTTTAGAAAACACCGAGTTCAAGGTGAAACAAAGCACAGATAGGACCCTAAAAGAATGAAGAAGATTTAAGCATTAGTACCCGCAGTAGGGCATGGACCTCAGTCAGATTACAATGTTTTCCTTAAACACAGAAAACACTGAGGTTTTATTCCAAGAATTGCAGCATATTCGTGGATGGCTGAGTCCATTGCTGAGCATGCTCAGTGAGGTATTCACCGCATCACTACACGTCTCAGGTTAAGGTTATGCGACGCATGCTTAAAAGATGGAAGTGAAAAGAAACACCTGTGGGTATGCTCAGTCTGAAACCCGCATCGTGCAGCTGTGAGACATGACCAGTAGGAGGGGCCTCTGACAAGGTACACTGACGCAGGACCCTTCCCCGAGAGGCTCCTGTCTCACTCCAGCAGGCACCAGGGAAGAGCAGCTCCCTCCAGAGCACAAAGCTCACAGGGAGATGTTGGAGCACAGGCAGCTACTCTATAATTCACATCCAAAAAAACGCTGATGAGCTGTGTCCGCATCGCTCACTGAGAACAAAACATAGTTACACATGCCAGGAAGTGCACATGAAAGGGAATGCAATACACACGTCAGTCAGTCGTGTCTCTCTGGCCTTTGTGTCTGGTCTCTGCTCCACGCCTCTGCAGCTCTTTGGGGGGCATGTGATAGTGGTGTCTGCTCTTCATTCTCCATTCCATTCTCGCAAGTTCGCTCTTGCTTCTTCATTGTCCCTCCCCCAGCCCTGGGGTTAAGTGGTCATGTCCCCAGACTGCAGACACAAGGCTCACTGAGCCCTCACCCTCTGTGAACTGCAATGGTACAGTGTGTGTGTGGAAGGGGGGGGGGGCCTCATGCTTCAGGTGCACTGACATTTCTGTACTTATTGCAGGACTAAGATATTAGCTCCAGGAGGGTCTGCCAAAGAGGGCCCCCGAAATACTACATAAAATAATAACCGGGCCACCTCAGAGTCCAGAAACTGGGTTAAAAGATGATGGTGGCTGACCAATGACCAAAATATAAAAGATAGTGCTGACTGCTCACTCCACGCAAAACCAGGATGCAGAGATGGTAGTGGCCCATAAAATGGGGCCTTTCAAAGAGCCATTGGCCAATGAGCTGGAGCAACTTCAACTCTCTTCAGGGACTTCCTAGACACGGAGGCACAAAACTGCTACTGCCTTCTCATCTACAATCTGGTCCACTTTGGGGCACATAAGCCCCCGTTCATATTCTGGTATCTTAGATGTGTACTTAGACTGAATTAGTTGTAAAGTCGGCTTTAGAGAAAAGCACCTTCTTTCCTGGATACGACTCCCAAGGGAGTAACAAGGTAGGAATAACAGACACTGACGACCTGGGAGTGTGTGCTGTTAGGTCATTTTCTTTTGTAAATATCTTCCTTGCTTGCTTTCATCAAACTTTGGATGCTTAATATTCAACTGCAGCTGAACTCCTCCATTTACGGAGCCTAGGAACCCACCTGGGGCCCTCCCCCACTAAACTGTGGACTGTCTCACAGGCTTCAAGTGCTCAACTGGCCCTGGGTGTTTGGGGCTCTGGGAGGCAGGTCAGGATCTCTCCTCTGTGCTGTTCCCTACCCATGGATTTCAGGTTGAGAAGCCATCTCCTCTAAAGACCCTGGCACTCTCTGTCAGTCTACAAGACAGAAATCACATTCTCCACAGCTGATACCCCAAACTCCTCAGCATTCCCTCAGTAGACCCCATCTCTCTGGTTTCTCCCCAAGGGCCCACAGTTGAGACTCTCTCTCTCTCTGGGGTGCCCCATTTCCTTAGTGCAGGGTCTGATGGCTGACCCACTGAAAGGCATGAGGATAACACAGGCTAGCTTTGGGAGGGTAAGGCTTTTCTTTGGCTGAAGTTTCTTCTGGTCTTGGTTTGGGGAATAGCAGTGAATGAATAGAGGTGCTACAGAAGGAGACTAAAGTTTGGAAAGGGGGGCTGAAACAGAGACTATCTGGGGACTCAATGGTCATCTCAGGACCTCCTATAGAGGATAACGGACAACAGGAGCCAAGTTTACGCTGTATGAGGATGCTGCATGTCTGGAGCATGCCAGAAGCCCATGAAGACCAGGACAGGAAGCCCAGGGGAGAAGGAGGCACTCACACACACGCACATGTACACACACACACACTAGAATCACCCTAAAGAAAGAGAGGAGTTAGCATGGAGTCAGAAACACCAGGTACCTGAGTCAGGGCCCCCAAGGTAACACTGGATCAAATCTCAAGGATAGGAAGACAGCACCAAGCAGTTTCTGAGCCTGTTGACTGGTGTTAGGACAGGAAAGCAGGGCCTGGCTGGAGGAAGTAGGTTATTGGCAGGCAGTGTGTCTTTGGAGGCTGCATCTTGTTGCTGCTTTCTGTTATAGATCACTCTACTTCCTGTCCACCATGAGGCACTACCCCAGCACGCTCTCCCCTCCAGGATGCTCACCGCTCTGAAGCTGCGAGTTAAAACCCGTACTTCATCCATTAGCAGTTTCCAGCCAAGGGTTTGCTCTCAGCACACTCAGACCCTGTCATCAGGACCCACCATGCATCCATGGCAAGCCACGAGAAACAAATAAATGCTTTCTTATAAACTGTCTAACCTACCACAGCCCTCAGCTAACCTCTCCCTGTCTCCATTCTCGGCTTCTGCTCTAGGTACAACCTTACTGAAGCAAGCTCAGCACCAGCTCGGTGGTGGGAGATTCGTCCTTACCAAGCAGTGGCCATGCATCCCAAGGCCGCTGCACAGGCCTCCTTTATGGCCACATTCTAGAGGAGAAACCTAATTCAGCTACTACCAGAGCCAGGATGTGAACCAAGGGAAGCTGTAAGTACCATCTTAGACATTAACCAGCAGTACACCCTTCATCCCCAGGCCCACACAATTCCAGGATCCCCAATTTATGCAGAGACATTGAATGGTACACACAACAGGGTGGGGAGCTGTGGAGGGGAACAACTTTCAGCTGGGTGACCAGTTCTGTGCCTCAGTTTCCCCATGGTGAAATGGGGATACTAACCTTTGCCTTACATAAACACAAAGATTAGAAATAAGGCATCCTTCCACATGCCTGGATGATGGCAAGTGCTCAGAGGATGCAGCTAACACCATTCAAGATGAAGCTGGGAGGCCGGGCGGTGGTGGCGCACACCTTTAATCCCAGCACTCGGGAGGCAGAGGCAGGCGGATCTCTGAGTTCGAGGCCAGCCTGGTCTACAAGAGCTAGCTCCAGGACAGGCTCTAGAAACTACAGGGAAACCCTGTCTCGAAAAAACCAAAAAAAAAAAAAAAAAAAAAAAAAAAAAAAAAAAAAAAAAAAGATGAAGCTGGGAGCAAGCACTGGGCAAACAAGAAGGAAGCAATGGTCTCTTCCTAGCCCCGCCACGATTGTCAACTGCACGGCAAGCTCTCCAATCTGACTATCCAAAGCAAACAGTTGACCCTCAGCCAGGGACAGTGCGCCAACAGTCACTAGCATTCATTCTCTGCCTACTATCATCCATTGTGCCGACAAGGGAAACTGCCTGCAGAGTGTTTCAAGCCCATTTGGCAAATGCAATTAATTGGTCAGCATTAAATTGTCTTTCCATAATTGCGCATGCAGATGCCCAGGCAGGAGAAAGGGACAGAATAAAAAGGCCATTAATGTCACATCCTTGCCAGTGATTAGCTGTGCTAGTGGGAGATGCATAACAATCCAGACGCCGCAATGGAGACTTGACTGTCCATTCTCTTGCCACCCCGGCTTCAGAAGATCCTGGGACGCAACAATGCATCTGCAGAGTGTTTCTGTACTGCTGGCCACTGCTGAAGAGAGATGTCAGGTTCTGGGGCTGTGCCAGCTCCTCCAAGCCCTGAATCTTTAAGTTGTAGGTACATTTCCAGCCAAGGCTGTGAGCCAGGCCTGAGGTATTGATAGGACCCTCTCTTAACAGGGAGAGTCTAGCTACCCCAGCTGAGTCTCACATGCACCCGGAAGAGATCTTGGCAGTTTATGTTCACATAATTCTTCTCTGTCCCCAGCCTGAATCACCCAGCTGTACCTGAGCAAATCATGATTAACAAAACCATGGAGCTAACCAGGCTTTCCTAAAAACTGCCCCTCTGGGGTTCTCACAAGGCCCCACCCCTCCCTGAGGACCTATGGGCCTTGCTGGAAGAGGAGGCATGTTTCCAGGGCTGCAGCCAATGTTAAGGTAGTTATGCGCCTGTAAACAACCCCTTATCCGTGTTCCTGTAAGCAACCATAGTGAAACTAATTGGCATACAGACACACACACACACACACACACACACACACACACACCACAGAGGTAGAAATGGATAGACTGAGGCTTAGGGTATGACACCTCCATTGTAGAAACGAGTAAAGAACATGTGAGAGGTGAGTACTTGGCACAGCTAACGGCACAGTGTGGCATAATTACATATGTACAGCACAAGGGGAAGGAAGTAGCGAGGGAAGGAGGAAGGAAGGAAATGACATGACAGTCTGAGAACTCACTACTGCCTGTCAGACTTCCTACTTTCACCCAGATAACCCCACTACCATCTGTGAACTCCCCACCTCTGACTTCCTGTGCAGGCTGGACCCCACTCCACTCAGCAGCCACACAGCCAGGCCACCCGAGACAGGGCTGCTCTGCCAGATGATTCTGAGACACACAGTCCCAGAGATGGCCCTCCAGATGCACTGTGGCCTTCCTCTCAAGAGCCTGGAAGCCTGCAGCCAACTCCAAATCCCCATTTGTAATGCCTCTCTCTTGGGCACTGCTTGCCCAGAGACTGGTTTCCATGACACAGTGACACAAAGCCAGCCTAGCCCACAGTGGCTTTGCCCAGACTAGAAGATGTCTAAATATTTAAGTAATTCACATTTAAATAGGAGGAAACTACACAACAGAATCACCTTTAATATGAGAAGATGTAAATCCATTCTCCTATACAGGGGCAGAGGCAGCCTCTTCCAGTTTGCCTCAATTCCCATTCGCCACCAAATTGCCCCATCTGGCATTTACATGGAGAAATTCTGATGCAATAATAATAATAAACTCCAGATATCCACCTGTACAGATCAGAAAGAAGGAAATGGAATCCTTTCTCTTTGCAGATAACATAAGTGTAACTGTAGGAAATGCTAATTGAAACTGCACATATATACACACAGATGTGCCTGAAAATACACACACACACACACACACATGCACAAATACTTCAGAACTAATGAGTGAGTCTAGCAAGATGACAGGATATGAGATCTACACACAAAGGTCAATTGCATCCTTATCTATTAATAGCAAACAGATCTAAACTGAAGTTTGAATATCATATTCAATTGCTTTAAAAAATGAAATACTTGGGAATAAATCTAGCAAAAATCCCAGGTCTTCTATAGTGGAAATTGAGCAATATGAGAGAAATTAAAGACTATCTTAAGAAATGGAAAGATTGATGCATGCCTTTAATTCCAGCACCCAAGAGGTGGATCTCTGTGAATTCGAGGCCAGCCTGGTCTACAGAATGAGTTCCAGGACAGCCACAGTTGTTACACAAAGAAACCTTGTCTTGAGGGCTGGGGGAAGATATGGAAAGGCATGTCACGTGCTTTCATGGGAGGACATGACAAGTTCAGATGTCCCTTCTCCCCACCTGAATACACAGGTCTAAAGCAATCCCTATCAAAACCCAGGACGACACGGAGATGGTGTCTAAGTGTTTGCAACAATATGAAAAAGGGAAACCCAGGGGCATTCCATTCCACCACTGAGTCTTACTATAGAGACACATTATCAAGACAGTGTGGCGCAGACAGAGGGACATGCACAGAGAACAGTAGGACAGACACATGTGCAAACCCACAAGCAAGGTTAGGGATTTTTCCGGTGTGCAGGAACCTGTGGCCTCATGCATGTCAGGCAAGTGCTCTACCACTGAGCCACACCCTAGCCCTGACCACTGATTCCTGACAAAGATGCAAAGATCACCGAAGGAAAGACAGTGCCTTCTGCAAGCCCTCGGAAGCTTATAGGCAAAAGGCAAAGGAAAGTTCTGAGAAAGAAGGGACCTTACTTTGTCCACAGCTCTGTGCTGAGCACCAGCAGCAGTAAGAGGCATTTAATAAGCACTCGAGAAACACATGACAAGTGTGAAATGGTTATTTTAAAATTTTTAGATAATCACTTTTTGGCACAATGCGTGACCCAGAGCCCTGAATGTCTGACATAGTTAACCTTAACCCAACCAAATGAGTTTTATTATCCTTCCAGCCTGATAGAAGGAAATTTGAAAGCCAATATTTCCCAGTATCTCCCAGCATTTAAAAAGCAGGGCCAGCAGGGCCTGCACACATTCGAGCCAGCAGGGTTCCATCCCTGAAAAGGGGAAGTGAACGCAGGCTTCTACGCCTAACCAAAAAGCTATCTGCAAATGATACCCACTTGAAAGCTTTTTCCAGCTGGAGTCTCACTGGATATACTAACCACATTCAGAGCAGGCCCCGTGCCCTGGAGCAGTTAGCAACACAACACAAACACAGTGGTGTTTTGTACACTTTGTGTCTCATAATGTTGCTTGGGCTTTTGTTGTTGTCTTTTTGGTCTTTTGCTTGTATATTTTGGCTTCTGGTTTTTGAGTTTTCGAATGTAGGGGTGCTCTGTGGTTTTGTTGTTGTTTTGGGGTTTTGGTTGGTTTTGTTTGGTTGGTTGTTTTTAAAAGAGAAAGAGGGCTTGAAGTTGGGTGTGGGGGAGGTGGGAGGATCTGGGAGAACTTGGAGGAGAGAAAAGTATGATGATAATATATTGTTTGAAACTTTTTTCAATTAAAAAATAAAGTAGAGCTAGGACTGGGGAGATAGCTTAGTATGGCTTAGTACTTAACTGTGCAAGCCTAAGGACCTGAGTTTGAATCCCCGCGCCTACATGAAAAGCTCAAAATCTTCAGATGTAAGAGTGCTCCTCACCCCTCATCAAGGAAACTTCTCTTTGCAACAGACAGAGACCATTCCATAAAACACAGCCAATCAAAACGCAGAGCTGTGAAAGCCAGTCACAATGGACGTATCTCCAATATAACTCCCACACCTAAGGCTCAGGGAACATTGTGCAAAACAGGACAGAAAGATTGTAAAGACCAGCGGATCAGGAAGCTTGCTATGAGACAATGTCTCCTAGTAATGTCAGAAACTGCACGCATGAAGTCTCACGAGCATGGCTGCCCAAAAGTGAGCTGTAAAGGACAACAGAGACATGAATGTGTACGTATGGATGTGGGGGCATTAAAGCCCCGTGGCCTCAACCTACACAAAGAGCTGCAGCTAACTAAACAATGCTGAGAATGGGGCAAACCTCCTTCCCCAGAAAAGAGCACACCAATAGGCTGTCCAGTGCCAAATGGCTAGCCCTGGAAACACACATACAAGGAATATCATATAGACTGAGCACATTCTACTTAGGAGTCTGTGTGTGCATGTGTGTGTGTCTGTATGTGTCTGTCTGTCTGTCTGTCTGTGTCTGTCTATTTGTATCTGTCTGTGTCTGTCTCTCTGTGGTGTGTGTCTGTGTGTGTGTGTGTGTCTGTGTGTGTCTGTGTGTGTGTCTGTGTGTGGGCTTGTAACAATTATTAATGGGGATAACAGGCCATGAATTTGAAAGCAAGCAAGGAAGGGTATAAGGGAATGCCTGGGAGAAGGAAAGGGAAGGGAGAAATGATGTATGTTAATTAATATATGATAATCTCTAAAACAAAATAAGTAAATAAAGGCTGGGTGTGGATGTGACTCCAGTGCAGAGTCTAGGAGCTCGCTGGCCAGCCAGCTTAGACAGGAGAGAGTGACAGAGGAAAACATGCCCTCCTCTGCTCTCCAAGTGGGTGGGCAGTGGCACACTCCCCTGTCCACTCACGTACACACAACACACAAATGCAAACAGTCTTTAAAAAGAGAAAGAATTATATTTAGGGAGTGGCTACAGGAAGGACATACACTGTCTAGCTGAATCCTCCCACTCGGCCCTTTCCTCTGAGGAAGGAACTGAGAAGGCCCACTGTGGCGGCATACACCAGTGAACCCTGCGTTAGAGAAACTGAAGGAGAACAGTAAGTTCCAGGCCAGCCTGGGATGCAGCAAGATACCAAGACTCTGTCTCCAAAAGGAGACAAAAGGGGCATTGACTGGCAATGTCCCCAGGCCCTACTCCCGGCAGACCAAAGCTGCAAGCATCCCCCACCCATGCTCCCAGCCCCTTCTTAGAGACTGTTTGGTGTATACAGCTTAAATACCAGCGCTCCCAGCGGGGCACGGTTCACCAAGCCAGCTCATTTATTCATTAATTTGCTTTCCATATTTCCAAACAGAGGTGGCTGCAGGCGGGGCGAATCAATATTGCACTCTGTGATTCATCTTCGTTCCTGCCACCTCCTGCAACCAGCCCCTTGCACGGCTCCTCCAAGGGCCCTGATAGCTGACGAATGGGATTCTCTGAGGCAGCCACGCCACGTTAGCAGATTAAATCATTAATATCTGCATCGGTCATTTTTACGAGCCTCCCTTACCCCAGACTCTGCCGCCCTGTTT
The DNA here is from genome assembly GCF_903992535.2 of Arvicola amphibius. NCBI lineage: Eukaryota > Metazoa > Chordata > Mammalia > Rodentia > Cricetidae > Arvicola > Arvicola amphibius. The sequence continues at coordinate 127,390,388 of NC_052047.1, forward strand.
AGAGACCCATGCAGACATGCTGAGGACAGAATTGCCACTTCTGCCGCATGATTGGTTGTGAGAGTCGAAATATTGATTTTTCCCTTCTGCATTTCTAAAAGCAGGTATATTACCCACGGTTGCAGAAACTATTGAAACGAGGTCTGAATTCTTACCCACTGACCCCACCCATACCCTATGCCACAGGGTTTTTCTAGAGAGAAGAAAATGGTCTTGAAGTTCCAGCTTCAAGTTAAGGCCTATGTGTTTGTGGCTAGGGTGTGCACCGGGACTCTCAGGCCTCCCAACCACCCACAGACATGTCAGAGGCCCGTGTTTGTTCCCCCAGCACTCATAGGGCTGATGTTTTATCAGCTACAGACTTCCATAATTGGGCATTTCATCTGTGGAAACTAAGCTGAGGCCATAACGGTGGAGCCTTCAAGGTGGAATTAGTGGGAAGACCAGCTGAAGGGGCCTGGCTGGGAAAGGGTCTGCCACTGCAATCACTGGGACCTGAGTTCCATCTACAGCAGTCACATGGAGGTCAGTCATGGTGGGTCAGCCCTGGAAGTGCTGGAAATGGGAAGAGGAGAAAGGGGGAGGGAGAATCACAGAGTCTTATCACCGGCCGGTCATCGAGCCACTAGGAAACTCTGGGCTCAGTGAGAAACACTACCTCAAAATCCAATGTATGTACTTGGTGTCATCCTCCCCATGCCTCACCACCCTTCCCTTCCGAAAGTCTCCTTGTCCCTTGTCCCTGGACATCTTCACATCTACTTTCAGGTCACATATACATGCATGACTGTCACCTAGCTGAAGGGTTTTTTTCTCTCTTGAACCCTAAAAATGCTGTCCTTGAGGTTTTGGGGTTTTTTTAAGAAAAAAATCTGTCAAAATGTGTGACATCTGCTAAATATGAACATATAAAATAATGTATCATTACATGTTAGCACAGGTAATCTTCTACAACAAAAAAAAATAAACATGGTCCTCATTCTCCCTCTCCCTACTGCCAGGCAGGCATGATGGGAAAATGATCCCCCCCAACTCCCGTGGAACCAAAGAGAAGTGTCAAGCCTCCTCCAAGGAAGACGCCCTGGAGTCACTAAGGCAGACACAGCGAAGAAATCTAACCGTAGAGGCAACGTTTAATGTTCTACAAGGAGCTCATGGTATCACCCCACCCCACCCCATGCCTCCCTATCTTCCACTCCTCTTTAATTTCCTGGGCTAGTCCCCCGCACACTGTCCCAGGCACATGGACCTGTGTCCTCTTCCTCACACAGCCAAGCTCACTTCAGAGTCCTTGTCATCTGTTCCCTCTGCCTAGATTCTGAGAAGTCACATGGAGCAGAAACTGAGGCCATTCTGGGCCAACCAAGCCCAAGCCAGTCTACCCACTGACTTCAGGAAGTTCAGGCAAGATCGTTCAAACCCGCTCCATGCCAGCAGAATGCCCCAAGCAAGTGATGATAGGCTCACAAGGGGTTTAAGTCACTGCACTGCTGAGTTCCTTCTCACACAGCAATAGCTAGCTGATACAGACACCCCGCTACTGCTGAGTTCCTTCTCACACAGCAACAGCTAGCTGATACAAACACCCCGCTACTCATCTGCAATGGAGCTCTCGTAGGAACATTTCTGTACATTCCTCATCAGAAAAACAAGAGAGTTGGAAATTTTAGTCTGCTTTTGCCTGGCATTTCAGCAGTAAGTGCTCAACCCTGTGGCTTAGTCTTTGTCTGAAACTCTCTCCCCTTGGCTTGTGGGACACTCTGTGCCTTGGCTTCTTTTCCTGGCACTGTGACAAAAGACTGATTTAAAAAACATCTGAAGCCCAAAGTGTTTCTCACAGTTCACAGTCAGAGGTCCATTGTGGCAGGAGTTCTTAAAGAAGGATGTCAGGTGGTCACATCATCGCATCCACGGTCATGAAACAGAGAACGCTGAGTGCTTGTTCTCAGTTTGCTTTCTCCATTTTATACACTTGGGGGAGAGCAACCTTGGGGATGCGTCCCTCACAGTGGGCAGGCCTTACCACCTCAACTAACCTAGTTAAGATCGAGCCAAGAGCATGCCCAGACTGGGAGGCTGGAGGCAGGAGGGGGTACCCAGAGTCTGAAGATCAGTCTACTCAAGCAGTGGGCTCCAGGTTAATGAAAGTCCCTGCCTCAAAATTAAGGTGGAGAGTGACTGGGGAAGACATGTAACCTCAACCCCTGGCTTCCACAGAACGCCCACATATGGTCAGATGGACAGGAGCACACAGGGAGACACACTCACACATCTACAACATACACAAAGGAAAAAGAAAATATCCCCTCAAACTAATCTAACTTGCATTCTCTCCTGGCTAGAAGCCAATGGTGGGCACACATCTCTGGGTCACTCAGGTACCTGATAGCTTCAAATATTGTTAATTCTGGCAACTTGTTTGTTCTTTTCCTCGGTATTCGTTACTTTTGCACAGCCATAACCAGAATATTTAAAGAAAAAGTTAGTAACTAAAGATTTAGGCCGGCTCGTAGCTATCATGGCAGGCTGAAGAGACTGGAGCAGGAAGAACTCAGCTAGCCTGAGCTACAGCATGAGATCCTGTCTCAAACAAAAAGATTTTAAAGAAGAGGAGGAAGAAGAGGCTCTTCGGGTGTTTTCAAGATTTCCCAAGTCCAAGCGCAGTCCTTGGCATCACAGATTCTGGGACTGGGGTGAAACAGAACGTCATGGTTGTGGATGTGTGTAAGATGCTGTCCCCCTCGTGGCAAACTAAATACAGAGGATGAAGAAGGGATTGGGAACCAAGTCTGATCAACTTCTGCATGAACCTGGACCCCAACAAAAACCTATCATTCCCTCTAAGCTCACCAATTCCACCTCTTCATGAACCACTATTCATCTCTTCATCTCCAGCCTCTCCCCCATCCTCACCGCTCAGTCCTGATGAAGGGGCTTCCCTGGGAAACACAAGCTAAGTTCCCCTACAGCTGGCACCCTCCACACCCCGGACCGCAGACATCTCCCTGGGCTCTTACCATTCCATCACTTCGTCCAGCTTCTAAGTGTTATGCGGGTCTTGGGTGAGAAGTGGTTGTTTAGGGTTTTAGGACTTTAGCGCTCAAATCATCCCAGGGGGACAGACAGTAAAACTGAAGGTCTTAGAAAGACTCAGACAGGAGGCTGGAGAGGCCGTTGGAGAGTGAGGAGCACTGACAGAGAGACAGCAACGGATCTGGGGTAAAAGGAGTAGAGATCAGCAGGGTTCTGAACACCAAGTAACTGTTAGAACTCTGCCTGAGGGCAGTTACACATCCTGAGGGCAGTTACTGACCCGAAGGTAGTTACAGCCCCCAACCCCCACCCCAGAGCAGTTAGAGACCCAAGGGCCTTTACAGACCAGGAGGCAACCGACAGGGAATGTCACTGAGAAGCAACAGGCATTGAAAAACATTGTAACAAACCGTTTCTTTCTGCTTAATCAGAGATGGGGGTACGGGTTTGGTTATTTATAGGCTCCAGGCCCTCCCGAGTCTTACCTCACTGTGGATAGACTTTGCCCTAGCCTTAGATTTTGCAACAGTTGCAATCACCTCCAGAGGTACAGAAACAACCAAGGAGCAGCTGGTCTTAAAGAGGCCAGACCCTTTTTTCCAAGTTCCTTCAGTGGCTCACCCAAACTGACTTTTAACAATGTGAATACAATCTTTCCCTGTGTTTGATTTCCCTACAACGTTGGGTATGTGCCACTCTCCTCTCAGAGCTCTGGCCCCTGGCTTCACGTGACCCTCTCAGCTCTTCCTCCTGCCATCCCTCCCCACATACCCACATACTCTTAACAATGTTGATGCTCCTAAAAGCTTGACCTTCTCCTCTTCTTAAGGATGAGTCACAGGTGGCTCCCCACCACCTTGTCCATATCGATCAGGGTCCCAAACACCAGATCATGATTCTAGATGTCAATCAAATCTGTCTTGCTCTTCTCTGACTAACATTGCAAACATCCACCCAGTCACCCAAGAGACCCCACTCCCCACCTTGACCAGCACACACCATTATTTGAATATTAGCTGTTCCCTCATAGGTCCATGTATTAAAGGCTTGAAGTCTAGATAGCGGTGCTATTTGGAGAGGTTCTGGAAACTTCAAGAAGCCATCTGGAGGAATTAGGTCACATGAGGCACAGCTTAAACCTGTAACCCAGGTACTCGGTCCTCTTTCTGTTTTCGGTCTACCAGGAGACTGAAACTCCTTGGCCACACACCCCTGTAGCCGTGAGCACACTCTAACCTGGAGAATCATGATTCTTCATCCCTGCAACCCTAACACCCAGCACAGTGTGGCCTGCCTTAAACTAGGTACAGGTTTGTTGCGTAAATTCTATCTCTATTCCATGGTCATGGGAACTTCGTCATCTTCGTCTTTCCCCATCCACTTCCTCTCTCTTGGTGCCACGGCATATAGTAAATGCCCAATAAATAGATATTCGTTGGGTGACTCAGTACAGAGAGGACAGAGAGTCAAGCATCCACCTAGCCCTCGTTTTTATAGGTAAGCTCTAGGGGAATAGAGACAAATCAAACTGAACTTCCTACAGTTTTGCTAAAATGGAATTTGCCAAAGACGTGCTGAAAAACGGATTTAATTAGGCTCGTTAATAGGCGCGTCATTGGTGGCAAAGATTTAAAGCCGAGGCCAGAAAAGGTATCGATAATTTTTAGCGTTTTAAATTATATAGGAGGTTATTTCTCACTCTTGCCTTAATTATAAGAATGTGTCTCGACAAAGCCTCGGCTTTAGAGAGAACAAAAGCCAAAAGTGGCAGTGAGATCCGATGCCGCTCTGAAGCAAAGCATCCAAGGCAGCAGCGCAGGGAAGCAACTGATACGTCCAGGGTGCCCACCATGGTGAGAATGTGACATGTCGGGCCACACAACCGGACCTAGTTAAGCTAACGACTGTCACTAAAACCCAAGTGGCTCTTAATTGCAAGAGCCATCAGTAGAGGGGAGGTACTGCTGCGGTTAAGTGGAGGGACCTGGAGGCCTTGGGGCTGTGGATCTCTTACCCCCCTCTTTACATTCAATATCTAAGTTCAAATCTGCTGCAGTACCAGGCCCTGGTCAGGACACTCACTTGTTCCCCACTTGTTAGCACCAGAAATCACAACTACCCCCACATTACAATGATCCGATTGGGGCTCTGGCTTCCTTCAGATACAAAGAATGTTGACCAGCCATGGGGTGCAGAAACCTCTGTTTTCTGGAAGTGAGTCTTCTTATGTCACTGTAGCGACTGTTGCTCCATGACACTGTGTGATCTACACAGGGATGGAGTAGGGTGAAACAAGAAAGAAAATTTTCCAGAGAGCAGCAAGAATCTAGCAACCAAAATATTAAGTACTTTAATATATGACTATTAATAGTAAAAGTCAGTTTTAAATCCTCACGGTGGCCTAGTGGGGTGGCATACACCTGTGTTACCAACACTCAGGAAACATGAGGCATGAATGAAGCATCAGAGAAAACATGGAGGGCGGCAGGAAACGCTGCAGAATCAAAGGAAGCAGCGAGAGAGGCAGCCACACTAATGTCTGCCTGCCCTTCCCAAGCCCAGACTTCCTCTTGCTACCTTTTTTTCCCCGAGACAGGGTTTCTCTCTATTTTTGGAGCCTGTCCTGGAACTAGCTCCTGTAGACCAAGCTGGCCTTGAACTCACATAGATCCTCCTGCCTCTGCCTCCCGAGTGCAGGGATTAAAGGCGTGCACCACCACCGCCCAGCTTATCTTTTGTAAAGAAAGGATTTGTAGCATTTTCTCAAATCCATGATCTAAAACCTGAAACCATTTCTGAAATGGGGGCTCATTTTCTTACTTTGGCTCAAGTTCCTGATGGGTCTTGATCCACTTCTACCTGCCAGGCCCCTCAAGCTCCCCTAAACAATGCTACCAGCTGGAAACAAAGATTCAAAGCATAAGCCTTGGGGGGGGGGGGAACTGGGGGGGCAATCTCAGATCCAAACTGTGCAAAAGAGGACTCCAGGGACAGAGACTCCAGGGGCAGAGACTCCGGGGGCTGAGACTCGCACTGTCACCCTGTTGCACTCTACCCCACGCTCTGACAAGGAGGTGTGAGATAGTGGAAATAGTGGTACCAACTCACCCTGCTCCTGCACGTGTGTGTAAATTGTGTGTTCCCTCTTCTGAGCCTCAAGCTCTTGGATGCCCCCATGGGGAGGTGTGGACTTGTGTGATGTGGGAAGCTGACTTTGCATGAAAGGACCCTGTACGTGGAGAGATTCAAGCTCTGGGGTTTTTCAACACAAGTTCCCAGCCTCGTGAGGTAGGTGTGTGCTCTGTACAAGCTGAAGTCCGGCTCCATCTCAAAGGGCCTGAACTAAGCTTCTGGATCTTTCTGAACCTTGCTGTCCTCATCTGGACAATGGGAGTAAAGCATGGCTCCCATGTCCACTGTGAAGCTCGGTGTCCCTGCTAGGGCAGGCACCCAGAGAGTGTGCACCTCTCTTCCACTGGCCCTGCCCAGGCCAGCACCACTGCCTCCAAGGTGACTAGACTCTGCAGAAGTTCAGGAGCGGCGCACTTTCTATTTCCCTGACAGCCGATTTCATGGACCACAGAGACAGATGCAAGCACAGGTGCTTATCCAACGGAGAAAAGAACAGATTCGTTTTCACTCCTTAACGCCTGTTGTGACCTATTCTCTGTCGAGTCCTTCCTTTCGAGGCTACAGCTCTTCCTAGGACTTTCAATTTAGCCAAAGACAGAAAACAGGCCCTAATGACAGAATGTCCTGCCGGGAGGGTGCAAGGAGCCTGGTGGCTGCTGCCTCACCAGTAATAAGTCCAAAAGAGATATTATGTCACCTCATCTGAATTAAACAGCTGAACTATCATCCGGGACCATTAAAAAGGAACGAGTGTGCTGGAAGGCATCCAAGTGCTCTGTGCCTAGCACCCCCAAAAAGCTTCAGGATCCAGAGGGTTTTACATCCTCGTTTTCTGCCAATAATTCTACATCTTCGGAAACCCAGAGGGATAATTTGATGAAATGGCCCCTTGAGCTCCTAGATACCAGGACAGGCCACAAGTACGGAAGTTTGAAGCCCTTGAGAAGCATGGAGTGGACACACAAAGCAGAGAGGGACACAGAGCAGAGGGGGGAGAGAACAGGGGAGACACAGAGCAGAGGCAGGACAGACACAGAACTGAGGAGGGGGGACATAGAGTGGGGAAGAGGACACAGAACAGACGACACCGAGCAGATATCCAAGTGAGTCTGAGCCTCTGTGATGATTAGCTGTCCCCTGGAGAGGTTTTCTCTTCTATAGATGATCAGGGATGCTCCCCATCTGCACCCCAAAGGTAACTTATCTCTTAGGAGGAATTCTGGGTGGTGGAGTCCCAGACGCCTGCAGCGCCTGAGCAACTGCTCCCCAAGGGTTCTGTGGTGTCTCCTCTATAACTGGCACTGCTTGTGTGTGGCCTAGCCAGGCTCCACCTCTCTGAGAATCTCCTCAACCTGCTCACACTCAACAGGGTCACTAGAGAGGTGCTGGATCCTAACCCTGCTGCACACAGGCCACGGACTCCTTACTCAGGTGAAATGAAGCCCTGCTTTCTCATTCAACCCAGCCCAAATGAACAAATCGAGTCCGCCCTAGACTGCACACAAAGAGTGCCAAAGACAGAGGGGCAGCCAAGCCATCCTCAGGTTATCCACTCAGCAAGTGTCGCAGAAGTTGCAGAAGGCTGGCACCTCTCCTAGGCACCGGGAGCACAGCAGGGACACTGGGCACACTCCCTCCAAGGCTCAAGGGTGTCACAACTTACACTGAGCAGGCCTACCTGTCTTACAAAGGAAGAAGCTAGAGATGAGATGGATGGAAATTTACTCGTATGACACAACTGGAAAGAGCCTGGATTTAACCCTGAATTCCACACCAAACCCCACACTGTGGAGCCTGCCGCAAAGCCTGCTGGGAACAGGGATACTGGGGCCTCCGTCTGCCGCAAGGACCTAAGAGTCCTCTAAAAACAGAGCCTCCTCTCTCACTATTTGATCTACCTCGCTGGTTCTCTCACTTGTAGGTGTCTCAGTGTGAGGAGAACCAACAGATGTGTTAGCTCTTCAGAGGCATCTTGTGTACAGACAGCCTCCCTCACACTGGGGAGAGACTTTCAGCTTTGTTCAGAACTGTCTAGCTTCATAACTTAAAGATCCATGGTTCTAGAAACCTCCAAATTGTGCTAAATGAAAAAAAAATAGCCTGATCCTGAGTGCTCATCCCTTTGTGTGTCCTGTGCTGAACCATGAGCTGGCCATTGTGGCTGCGCTCTCTCTCTCTCTCTCTCTCTCTCTCTCTCTCTCTCTCTCTCTCTCTCTCTCTCTCTCTCTCTCTTCAGTCCTCTGAGATACACTAGGTCAGTCCATTTGTCTTGCCTGAAGTGGACTTGGGAGACAGACACAGTATATCCACCTATGGGAGGTGTAGCATCTCTGGGCCTGAATCCCAAACCCAGCAATGTGAGGTAGAGCTTCCTGGGAAGACCCCACATCCTGGGGTCACAAACCATGGCCCTGACCCTAACAGCCTGGGCCAGATGTTTCATACCATCTCCCCAGCCTTGCGCTTCTGCAGGGCCTGATGTGCCCTTGACAACAGTACAACACAGGAGTCCTGACATTTGCCATTTATTGAGTACCTTCTGTATACCATGACTGGTCTCATAAAACCCCTTACCACAACCTACAGCAGTCAATCCATCATTTACAGAGAACACAACTCTAGCCGACTCCTCTGGTGTTCTGCAACCTTCAGGATCAGAGTCTGAGGGTCCTGGGATCCTGCCTGATGCCTTCTGACCTAACCTGTGTCTGACTCCAGACCTCCTCTGATGTCACCCAAGCATACTCAGAAAAAGCCAGAAGTACAGTAGGTCCCTCCATGGGAACAGCCGCAGTGGGCAGCATCCAGGTCAATGAGGCATCTCCCACAGTTCTCTGAGGCCCCACAGGACCAGGATCTTGTGGCATATACTCCTCCCTAAGGTCCCTTCCTGGCTTTCCTCCTCCCCTGCCTTGCTTACTAGACCTCTTGGGATCAGTTCCCATATAAACTTCTGGTTCCAAGCCCTTCTCCCAAGCAAACTCTTTAGTGACTCCAAGCAGAGACAAAAGAGTGGGAAGCTGGCCCAGAATTACATGGCTTCTAAGTGTCAGAATCACGAATTGAACTTGGACCTGTGGCCGCGTAGGAGCAAACTCCCATTTACCCTGCTCATGGTCATCCATGGACAGCATCACACCTTTTCCCCTTTCCACCTCCACATCTACAGAGAATCCGTAATTGAGAGCATGGAAGAATGACAAGGTTTAGGGCATGCTAGGCTGCAGGATGATCCTTAAAGAGGAATAAAGACATCCTTGGTGGCTTGTCACCTTTGCACCTCCTCCCAGTTGCTGCTTCCCCCACCTCATTCCCATCCCTGCCCTAGTAAGTTAACTCTGTGATCTCTCATCTAGTCAAAGCTAAACATGGACGTCCTGGAATGTCTTTATTTTACGACCAAGTAACAGGCAGCAGACATCCTGCTCACTCCTCCCACCCCTAAGCTGGACCTCATAGGACTCAGAGATGAGTCCCGAGGGATGGGAAGACATGTTTGCTGTTTGCATTCGGTACAATTAAAACAAACCAAAGCTTCATCTTCTGTTAAGGATTCTCAGAAAGCCTCAGGAAGAACCGTGGAAGGGGACACTTCAAGGAAAGTGATCCGAATGCTCGTCAGCGGGATGAATAAATGATGGCACTCATCGATGGAGCACAGTAGTTGTGAGGTGAGACGCATATGTAAGCACTGATGATCCCATAAATGTGATAGGGAACGCAATTTGCGGGAGGGTATGCAAAGGACGCCATTTACATCCAGATGAATGGCAAGCAAAGCTCTCCCCTGTGGATTTGGGGGTTTCCTTTCATGCTTCAGCTATAAAGACATGCATGTAATGCTGAGCATCACATTTAGGGTTGCCATGGAAACACACAGTAGGAGGAGTAAACAGATTGGGAGCATGTGTTAGATTACCATCACTATGGCAAAATACCTGAGGGAAAATGCACTTTCAACGGGAAAAGGCTTCTTTGACTCACGGTTTCCGTCTTTGATCCAACTGCTCAGAGCCTGTTGCTGCACCCACCGTACACTATGGTGGGAGCACGTGAAGACCTGTTCGCCTCGGGGCAGCTAGGAAACAAAGAAAGGGCTACGTTGCAACAGTCCCTTCAAGGACAAGCCTCCCACTACCAGGCTCGGCCCCTAGAGACACTACCATCTTCCAGTAGCAGTGGTGGCAGGCTGATAACCAAGCCTTTGACACATGGACCCATGGAGACATTTAGAATGCAAACCACATTGAGGTGTATCAGAATGCCTTTCCTTGGACTGAGGCTTGAGTATGTCGGGGTCTTTGTGGTTTTGCTCCTTTTACTTCTGCAATGCAATAAAAAATGAGAAGGAAGCAGGGGTCCAGAATCCACTCGCTGATGTTTCAGTATCAAGCGGACCCGAGGGGCAACTACCACTATGGTACCAAGATGGCGCTCTTAATGCTGTGACCAGACATCTCCCAGCCTAAGCAAGTTGTCTAGGAGTGTGGGCTGCACTGTAGACTGATGGCTGGTGCTTTGTCATCTTGACACAAGCTAGAGTTACTGCCAGGTGGTGGTGGCGCACGCCTTTAATCCCAGCACTCGGGGGCAGAGGCAGGCAGATCTCTGAGTTCGAGACCAGCCTGGTCTACAAGAGCTAGTTCCAGGACAGGCTCTAGAAACTACAGGGAAACCCTGTCTCGCAAAAACCAAAAAAAAAGAAAGAAAGAAAGAAAGAAAGAAAGAAAGAAAGAAAGAAAGAAAGAAAGAAAGAAAGAAAGAAAGGAAGGAAGGAAAAGAGTTACTTAGGAAGAAGAGAAATGTTCCCACCAGACTGGCCTGTAGGCAAGTATATGGGGCATTTTCTTGATTAATGATTGATGTGGGAGGGCCAAGCCTTTGTGGGTGGTGTCAGACCTGGGAAGGTGAGCAAGCCATGGGTAGCAAACCAGTAAACAGTATTCCTCCATGGCCACTGCTTCAGCTCCTGCCTTAAATTCCTGCCCTGGCTTCCTTCGATGATAGACCATGCTGTAGAAATTTAAGTTGAAATAAACTTTTTCCTCCCCAAGCTTCTTCTGGTGTTGGTGTTTTATCTTGACAGGAACGCAAACTAAGACATAGACAGAGCAGAATTATCAACTGTGCGTCTTTGAACAAACAGACAAGTCTCTATGCTTATTGTTCATCCTGCAAAATGGAAATGCCAATCCTGGCACCTCATAAAGCTATTTGAGGAGTAAACAAGACAGCCCAGGGAAGGTAAACAGTAGGTTCCACAGAGCCAGCTCTCCAAGCCATCATGGAACTCCAGCTGTGATGCTAGAGGAACCTTCAAACTGGGACCAGGTGCCAATCCCATGCTGATCCAGTGTGTGCATGGCTATTCTTACTGACCTAGTGTGTGCAGGGCTACTCTTGCTGACCCAGTGTGTGCAGGAGTTACTCTTGCTGATCCAGTGTGTGCAGGGCTACTCTTGCTGACCCAGTGTGTGCAGGACTATTCTTAGCTGACCCAGTGTGTACAGAGCTACTCTTGTTGACCCAGTGTGTGCAGGACTATTCTTAGCTGACACACTGTATGCAGGGCTACTCTTAGCTGACCCATTGTATGCAGGGCTACTCTTAGCTGACACAGTGTATGCAGGGCTACTCTTGCTGACCCAGTGTGTGCATGGCTACTCTTACTGACCCAGTGTGTGTAGGGCTACTCTTGCTGACCCAGTGTGCACAGGGCTACTCTTGCTGACCCAGTGTGTACAGAGCTACTCTTGTTGACCCAGTGTGTGCAGGACTATTCTTAGCTGACACAGTGTATGCAGGGATACTCTTGCCGACTCAGTGTGTACAGAGCTACTCTTGTTGACCCAGTGTGTGCAGGGCTACTCTTGCTGACCCAGTGTGTGGAGGACTACTCTTGCTGACCCAGTGTGTGCAAGACTATTCTTACCTGACCCAGTGTGTGCAGGGATACTCTTGCTGACCCAGTGTATGCAGGACTATTCTTACCTGACCCGGTGTGTGCAGGGCTATTCTTACCTGACCGGGTGTGTGCAGGGATACTCTTGCTGACCCAGTGTGTGCAGGGATACTCTTGCTGACCCAGTGTATGCAGGACTATTTTTACCTGACCCGGTGTGTACAGGAGCTACTCTTGCTGACCCAGTGTGTGCAGGGCTACTCTTGCTGACCCAGTGTGTGCAGAGCTACTCTTGCTGACCCAGTGTGTGCAGGGCTATTCTTACCTGACCCAGTGTGTGCAGGACTATTCTTACCTGACCTGGTGTGTGCAGGACTATTCTTGGCTGACTCAGTGTGTGCAGGGCTACTCTTGCTGACCCAGTGTGTACAGGAGCTACTCTTGCTGACCCAGTGTGTGCAGGGCTACTCTTGCTGATCCAGTGTGTGCAGGACTATTCTTACCTGACCTAGTGTGTGCAAGGCTACTCTTGCTGACCCAGTGTGTGCAGGGCTACTCTTGCTGACCCAGTGTGTGCAGGGCTACTGTTCTTACCTGATGCAGTGTGTGCAGGGATACTCTTGCTGACCCAGTGTGTGCAGGACTATTCTTACCTGACCCAGTGTGTGCAAGGCTACTCTTTTTGACCCAGTGTGTGCAGGGCTACTCTTGTTGTGATGTAGGAAGTCCTTCTGTATTTGTGTTGCTTTCATTAGTTAATAAAGGAACCGTTATGTCCATATTCCCAAATATTGTTTGTAACTGTTTGTTTACATTTAAAGGGGGGTATGATATAGATATGAATAATTTGCATTGGTATGGATTTTGCTTTATTGATATAAATTTAAGGCCAATCTTGTTATATGTATATTTCTGCTCTTGATTAAAGTATTGTGATTGTGTAATTCATTTAAAAATGTAATGTATAATTAGGAAATATAGATTTTTAATGGATAATCATTGATAATAGTCAAGCTTGTAGTCATGTTAGTTAGATTTTTTAGATATATAGAGGTATATTTCACTTAGATAGGCACTCTTCATATCTTTCAAAGACTACAGAATATGGCATTTAAAATGTTTTAGTAACTAAGGGCTTTTCATGACAATGAGACACATCTGCTCCTGGCAGCACCAAGCTACTTTCTGAGGAAGATGGGCATTGAAGAGGCTCCTTATGGAGTTGGTTAGCCATTTGGGCAAGAAACTGTTCTTGCTTGGACTGTTACATAAACTGGACATGAAGAACCCACAGAGAGAGGACTGCTAAACTTGCCAATAGGTGAGATGGTCCTTTGGTGTTCCTGATTCATAAAAGAGTCTGCGAGACATTCTACAGGATACAGAAAAAAGTGACTGAACTGTCTTTGAAATTTCCTCCTTCATAGAAAAGTCTGCTGGATATTATGGGCCTGTATACTGACTATGGATGCCCCAATGGTACAAAAAACTTTGGGTAACCTGTTCAGGCACCAAGATGTCTCTGTCATTTCGAGAGTTTTGGACGTTGCTTACAATGCACTTACTGTTTACTTAGGTAGTATTATATCCTTCTGGAGTCTTTGATGTAATTGAAGAATGGATAGTTATTATAGTTTTCCTTAGTTATGATAAAAGATAAAGTAGATATAAATATGGTAACTGTAGTTCTTGCTTGATAACTGTTTTGTTATATGTCATTTTACTATGTTAAAGTTAAAGCCTTCCTTTTTGTTTAAATAGAAAGGGGGAAATAATGTAGGAGGTCTTTCTGTATTTGTGTTGCTTTCATTGGCTAATTAAAAAACTGCTTTGGGCCTGGTGATAGGGCAGAACTTAGGTAGATGGAGAAGACAGAACTAAATTCTGGGAGAAAGAAAGCAGAGTCTGAGAGCCACCATGGAGACGCCAGATCAGACATGCTAAATCTTTCCCAGTAAGCCACGACCTCGTGGTGAACACAGATTAACAGAAATGGCTTAAATCAAGATGTGAGAGTTAGCCAATAGGAGGCTAGAGCTAATGGCCAAGCAGTGTTTTAATTAATACAGTTTCTGTGTGATTATTTCGGGTGTAAGCTAGCCAGGCGGCCAGGAAAAACAAGTGGGCCCTCCTGTAACATTGTTGAATCAGTGTATATAGGGCTACTCTTGCTGAGCACCTGAAGTGAACACACAAGAAAAGCACAGGGTGTGTTTAGGACTTGATAAGGAAGTACTGAAGGTACTTCCCCAGACTGAGGCTCAACAGGAGAGGGTTGCTGGGGGAGAAGGATATGCATCAGAGGAAGAAAGGGGGGAGTCTTGCATATGAACACTCTGTAGAGAACTTTGGGGGAAGGTAATTACTCACCATTAGTGGGTGCTGAAGCAAAGAGAGTTTGTCATTTGAAAAGTTCCCTGACACTCTGACCAAGGCTCAGGGGGCATCACAGAGGAGGGGGCAGAAACATGTAAGAACCAGAGGTAGGGGAGATTCTTTGGAATATTAGGTCTTCTGGGAATGACAGTCATTGCACTCATGAACTCGGAGCAGCAATGTTGCCAGCACAGACCTGCTCAAAATCAAGCCAAAAAAACACTTGAGTACTGATGGAACAAAGAATCATGAGGTCCCACACTTAACTGAGGAGCTATTGGCAGCGGATGGCTTCCAAGGAAGGAAGAATCAGTTTTCTTAAGCCATGTGATACATGGTAGGTTGGTCGTGCTCCAATAAATGGTTCCCTACACACATACACATAGAAGCAGCACTACTTTGACTCATGAGTTATTTTTTTAAAAGCAAAAGGGGGTGTAGAGGGGTCCAGGAAGAGTTGAAGAAGAAGAGAATGGGCTAGATATGATCTAAATACATTGTAATAATATATGAATTTATCAAGAATAAATTAAAATAAATTTACTGAAAATTTCATGACCCACCGCAGCTACGGCTACCCAGCGAGACTGCACGAGATCAGCCCGTCACCATTTCATCCTCAGGCATGGAGGAGTATCCATAAGCCCTTCTCCCGTGCTGAAGAATCCAAAGAAAAGAAAAAAGACCGATCAAAGGAAGAAGAGGACTGTTGTAAAGAAGAGGGGCTTCAGTGGGGGCCTGAGGGAGAGGACAATGAAGTAAAAATGCCCAAAGTTAGTATATACATGCCATGCACTAAATTGTCAAAGAACCAAATATTGTACATTTGCATACAAGTACATTCACATGTATTCCTGTACATATACTTCTATGTGAATACATGGCTATGTGTTGTTCCTATGCACACACATATACTCTGTTTTAAACCAGAAGGTTCCAGAAGGGCTGAAGCACCATGGAGTGGAGCCTGAAGAAGCAGACTGGTCTTAACCGGTGCGTCACTCCTATCACCCTGTGAGGGGCAATACCTCTGATATCACTCATTCTCCATGTGTAGGAACTGAGGTGTGGTGAAGTTAAATGGACCCTGCAATGTCACCTCAGTGGTGGTCACAGGTTTTGAACCACAGTATGACAGAGACCCACCATTCCTGTCTCTATTGCCCTGTCCCAAGCAGCCTCATGCCCAAGATTGCTACACCAGTCACTCTGAGTACCCAGATATCCTGGCCCCAAGATTATCATGCGAGCTCCTGGCTCCTTGTCCTTATCCTCCAGACTAACCTTCACTGGACATCCTAAACTAGATCTGCTGGAAAGTTCCAGCATCTCCCAGGGCACTCCAAAGAAATGCCACTGACCCAATTCATCATGGCCAAATTAATTAAAACAAGCTATTTTGTTTGTGAATACAACTGTCTCTCCTTAACGGCTGGGTTCAAGAGATAAGTATTGACCATGGGAAAGGTAAGGTTTATATAGTTCAGGATTAGGGAATTCCAAGTGGGGAATTTGGCAAATAGGCAAGGTTACAGAAGCAGAATATAGCATAACAAGTTGGTCATAACAACCTGAAAAAGATACATAGCTGCAAGGTTGTCCTAACAAGTTGGTCATAACAACCTTTTGAAACTAAGGCAGGGTTGCCGTTTCCTTGAACAGGCAATACAGAACCATTTGTAGTTAAGATGGCCCAATCCTTGAGAAACAGATTTCACCATAACCAGGAATAAACCTAGTTTGTCTTTACTAGAAGATGGCTTTCAAGCCTAAGATGGAAGCAGGCTGGTTCATCAGTCCACCATGTCCCTTACGCTAAGCTTCACCTCTAAAGGCACCAAGTGCCTCTACTTCCCACTCCCTGGTAGGAGCCCAAGACTGGAAGTCAGTCAAATAGAAGAACAACCCTCTCCCCCTTCTTTTCCTGAGGAAGATTGCCATTTCTGGACAAAAGGATGCCTCTGTACCGAACATGGAAGCTGGACGGTCCCCTGAACCAGCACAGGGATGACGGTGACAATCAGCAGTGACAATGTTGATAGCTATCAAGACTGGACACTCCTCTCTCCAAGGAGCCCCTTTCCTCTCCCTGTGATACAAACACAGCAAGCCAGCCTGCCCCAGGCAAAGCAGTGGGGCCATCCATCTCCCACGTGTTAAGGCTAGAATTCCCTTACATCTTTCTTCTGTTGAAGAAAGCAAGTGTGTAACAGTAGTGCGCTGGAAGTTGCACATATAAACTTGATTAATTGCCATCACCTTTAAAAGCTACTTATCAATGACTACCGTTAGAACCCAGACCCTCTGAATGCAGTCTCTCTTTCGTGGCCGCTATGAAGAGCTGATTAGTCATGCCCAGTTGCAGCCTCTCTCCCATCACAGCATTCAAAAGAGCCAAGTTCCTTCTCCTTGGAACAAGCCCCCTCCAGATAGCAACGCCCTAAATGGAGAAGGGTTGAAGGTAGGACAAGTGGCCAGAGCACATCACATACTAGTGAGACCCATTGTGCTTCCAGACACCCCGATTCCTGGGCTACAGAAGACTATAGCATCTTAGTCTAGTCAGGCAATGTCAGCGGACCATCTCCTCAGGACACAGTATACCTCCCGCATCCCAACTCCCTTCCAAGCGACCTGTCTTAGTTAGGGTCACTATTGCTGTGATGATACACAATGACCAAAAACAACAAAAGACAAAAAAAAAGAAAGGGTTTATTTGGCTTACAAATCCTGAAACACAGTTCACTGAGGGAAGCCAAGTAAGAAACACCAGCCAGTCAAGAACCTGGAGGCAGGAGCTGATGCAGAGGCCGTGGAGGTGTACTGGCTCTTCATGGCTTGCTCAGCCTGCTTCCTTATAGACCCCAGAACCACCAGCCCAGAGGAAGCCCCACCCCACAATGAGCTGGGCCCTCCTACATTAATCACTGTTTAAGAGAATGCTCTACAGTCTTGCCTACAGCCCAGTCTTATGGAGGCATTGTGTCAAGTTGACATAAAACTAGTCAACACAGAACCTTAAAAGAGCAAAGGTGTTCTCTGTACAGTCTGAGGGATTTGACTTCAGCTCCTGCCCATGCTGCCTGTCGGGGAAAAAATATCTTCACCTGGAGGAGGGCTCTTTGTCATCTTTCCCCCCCCCCCCTCTCTCCCCATTCCTCCCCAACACCTAATGACTGCCTCAGTTTCTCCAATGTACTTCTAATCAGTTACTCAAGAGAACTATGAATGCCCACTAATACTCATCCCACTGGGTGTCCCTTGATGGCAGGTGCTGCCTGCTCAGAGCTGTCACCATCCAGAAGGAACTGGCCATGAAGAGCAATGTATGGTCCATCATGCTGTGCGAATATAGATTAGGAAGGGGTGTAAAGAATTCTAGGGCCTCTAGGAACTCTTCCTGGGGAGATTTCCTGGGAGGGAGCCACTGGAGGAGAGGGAGCAAAAGGAAAACCAGGGAGGAACAGGGACAGCCAGTGCACCCTGCAGCTTAAAGAAAGAAAAGTGGAATAGCAGAGTCATATGGTATTTCTGTTTTTAGTGTGTTTTGTTTTTGTTTTAAGGAATGGCTGATTGCTATGGTGGTTGAGCGAATTTGCATTCCCAATTTGCATTGCGAAGTGACTGTGGTCACAGGTCCTACCTGCCACCTTTCTCCATTGTGGGTTTTGCTCTCTGGAGGGGCCTGTTCCAGGAACGTGGTTCTTTTTGAGTGCTGTGAGGGGAGAGGGGCATAGCCGGGTGTGTGTAGTCAGTTCCTCCAGGGCTGCTGCAATCAAGCCCAGGGAATCACACTAAGCAAACATTCTACTGTGGTGCCTCCATATTTTTTGCAGTATATGAAGGTCCTTTGGTCCCATATGTTTGACAGCATGCTATTTTCTTTGTGATAGCCATTCTGACTGGAGTGACATGGGATTTCAGCATAGTTTAACATATGTCATAGACGTCTGCACATTCATGTTTGCTTCAGCACTGCACACAACGGTCAAGTTATGGAATCATCCTGGACACCCATCAAGAGATAAGGAGATAAAGGAAAACATGATGCTGGTAGTGGAGTTCAGCCATGAAGACTGAAGTTGTGTTGTGAGCAACCAAAGATCAGCATAGGAAACACAATAAGCCAGACTCAGAAAGACAAATATCGTGTTTCCTCTCGTTTGTAGATCCTACACATTTAGAGATACATAAAACTTTATATGTATACATAAAACTTTTGTGTGTGTATGTATGTGTGAGTGTATAATGTTATACGGGGCTGAGGGAAGGAAGGAGACTAAAAGGAGCAAAACGGTGATAAGGGGGGAAGAGGAGAATAAGGGGGTGAGCACAGTCAAATATATGACAAACTTGAAACCCAATATTACATGTAATCTACATGCCTATAAATACTATGTATTATGTAGGTAGGTAGGTAAGTAGGTACAGTGTGTATTTATGTATGCGTGTTAAGGGGAAAAATCATAAGAGGACATCAAGTGTCTGCTCTATAACTCTCCATGTCCTGCCTGTAACTCTGCACCTTAGAACCAGGGTCTCTCACTAAACTTGAAGCCAGGCTGGTGGCCATCCAACCGCAGCCTTCCTCCTGCCTCTACTCCCCCACACCACTGGGATCACAGGCTCCCCATGGCCACACCCCACATTTTACTAAAGGGTAGTGATATTTTGTTTCTGCTCTAACAAATAAAGCTTGTCTGGAGATCAGAGAAGCAGAGCAGTCAGCCACTTGTTCTCACCTCTACTCCTCCGACCGAATGAGGTAGCCTATCTCTCTACAAGTCCTCAGACTGAATGCCTTGAGTTCCTGTCTCCTCCCACTTACTTTCCTCTCTCTGCCCAGCCATATTCCTTCCTTTCTCCACCTCCCTAGTGTTGGGATTAAAGGCATGTGACTCCCACGTACTGGAGTTAAAAGTGTGAGCCACCACCACCTGGCTCTGTTTCTCTTTTAGACTGGATCGATCTCACATAGCCCAGAACGTTTGCAGACAAGCATTATTAGAGTTTGTTATTACACAAACAAAATATCACCACACTAAAGTCCTCGTGCTTGCACAGAAAGCGCTCTTACCCACTGGCCATCTCTTCAGATGAATTTTCAAGAGAAAGAAGGGACCAGCATGACCGCATTCATGAGAGCAGGTAAGGAGTCCCTGTGATAAGATTGGGAGACCCCGACTCAGCAGGACCTTGGAGATCTGGCAAGGAATTAGGAGCTCCACTTGACTGGATTCTCTACAGTCCTCATAACCCCTTCAGCAAGGGGACAAAGGCTTGGAAAGCAGGCCCTAAGCCCCTCAGGAATTCTCCCTGAAAGGCAGCACCCACACACTGGATGGTCTTCTCGATGAAGAAGCACCTAGGACATCAGTGTTACATACTCTAGATGTGTTTGCACATATGTCTCCATGGAGGAAATCATCCTCTGTATCACCAGCATCCCTCTGTGTACCTGAAGGGCACTAATGGGAAAAAGATAAAGCCTGCAGCTCAGGGGTCTTCCCTGCTTCTATGTGCTGGCTACCATAATGGACTGAAACTTCCAGAAACGGTAGACCAAACCCTTCAGCTTCTCTAGGGTCTTCTGCCACAGTGATTAGCACACCCACTATAGCCATGAACCCCTTTTCTGCCCAAGCTGGTCAGTGTCACCATTGTGACTAACTGCTGTCAGAGAGGCATTGTTCTTCCACCCCTCCCTCCCTGCCCCCCACCCGCCTCACAGCTGCCATCACCATGGGAACCAAGCTGGCCAATGAGAACAAACACTAAGACACCTCTACCCAGACAGGCCACCAGCAACATTCAGAGGCCTCCAGAGCCCTCTCCTGGATAAACCAATCCCACTGCCCCCCGTCATTAAGGCGGAAAAAGGGGGTTCTTCTGTCTGGAATGCTCAAGAGCAAAGGCCAAGCCCCTCATTACCCAGCTTAGAGCTCCAACCACATGTGGGGTCCAGCCATGCAGCAACCATTCAGAAGCCTCTAATTGTCTACAGCACCTTGGAAACATCCCACAGCCTTGAAAGCCTCAAGAAGAGCACACAGAACCTCAAGTCAGAAACATGCAGTATCTCCACCCTGTCGAGCAGTGGCTACACAGCCGATGAGGAGAGCAGCAAGGCCAGCCTGGTGAACAGCAAGCACACGGTGAGGCTGACGAAGCGGCTCACCACCCAGGTGGACAGCACCCAGAGCAGTGAGCTGCTCATCACCCCCTCACCCAGGGCGTTAAAGATCCGAAGGCTGAACAGTCGAGGCCAGGGAACCCAGCAGGCTGGAGGGGAAAAGTGACATCAGCTTGCCTAGTGGCAGAATCAGCAGCCTGAGTAGCATCAGCGTCCTTAGCCCGGGCAGCAGCTTCCTGTCCTACCAGGTGAGCAGTATCCTTCTCAGCTCCGCCAGCAGCACGACCTCCAGCAAGGCCAACAGCAGCCATAGCATTGGGGTAGACAGCAGTGAGCAGGGCGAGCCAAGAAGCAACAACACTCTCCCAGAGGACAAGGCCAAGGACACTGTGGAAAGTGGCAGCCAGCCCACCCAAGCTGAGGAGCCCACCCAGAAGCCCAGGCCTTTGTGAGGAGACTCCCCAGCTCCTGCTGATACCAAACACGAGGACCCAACAAGCCCGGATTCACCTGGGACATTCATTGGCAACGTAGGAAAAACTAAAGAAGCGGGTGCCGTGTCTTCTGCAGCAATGATCACCAACAGACATGTCACACACAGGATCCTCTGCTGAGAAATAGGCGGTGTGACCATCTATATGAAAAGCTATTGTAAGAAGAACTGGAGCAGGAACCATCCATGCTGGGCCGCCTATATCAAAACCACCTTGATGGGAAGAGCATCAAGTACCGTGAACCTCGGCACAGGTTGTCCGTAAGACCCATCAAATCCATCAGCACCAAGATCCGAAGTGACAACAGACAACTGTGTTAACTCGCTGTTAGAAGGTGGAACCTTCCATGGTGAACCCACCGTAAACAATGAGTGCAACCAACAACCAGCACGTGCTCTGAAGAAACGCGTGACGCCTGTGCCGGGAGTGGCCCAGGTCCAGAAGCATCTGGGATGATGAGGACCCTGCCTGGGGACTTGTAACCGTGGGGAACTCCGTCTCTGCTGAGCTCTGTAATGTGCTGTCACCGCAGGTATTGCCCACAGATGCACCAACCTGGGGACGTGATACACAGAGAACACCCATGACTCTCAGCAGCCCAGCTCATCTGGGGGACCATCGGGAGCAGCCGGAAGTCCCACCAGCCCAGGAGAGAAATGTCTAGAGCGAACCTGCGAGGGGATTTGTCATTCCACCAAAGAGCATTACCTATGGGAGGGCAGAACCTCCCTGTCTAGTTCTTTCTGGACAGCTGCACCCCAATGTCATCCAGGAGCAAGGGTTCGAAGCACTATTTGTGTTCC
This sequence comes from Arvicola amphibius, assembly GCF_903992535.2. NCBI lineage: Eukaryota > Metazoa > Chordata > Mammalia > Rodentia > Cricetidae > Arvicola > Arvicola amphibius. The sequence goes on from NC_052047.1 coordinate 127,412,261, forward strand.
TATGTGGGTCTTAGGAAAGCAAAAGGGAGACGCTAGGGACAGCCCTTTGCACAGAGGTTTGGAGCTGTGTTCCTTGCGGCACAATGTCATGGTAACTGCTGCATAGACTAAGAGATCAACCTACCAGGAACTGCTGGGGTGGGAACTCCAGGCCATAGATGAATGTTGTCTAAGCGGGTAGGAGGCCTGAGGTCCTGGCCCCTTCCCTTCTCGGAATAGTGGGACACTTTCCCGGACTAAGCTTAGAGATCTAGGGAACAAGCGGGTGCACAAAGAGGGCAGAGGCAACAAAACATCTACTAGGTGACAGGAGGAAAGTGGAGGGGGCACCAAAGACAATAAATAGTATCTGGAGAGGTCACACGTGCTTGGGTCTGTGTGTGTCTTCCTAGCTAGGCTATGGGGAAAATAGCTCAAACTCACTAAAGAACCAACTGCAGCTACCACAGGGACTGCTGCCAAGCCAGTCACCTGGGATAAAATGTATTTTCAGAGTCACTATTTCCTGCAGGCTTCAGACTAAGGTCCAAGGCACTGACAGGAGGGGCCACTTGATCACAGATGGCTACCGTTGCCTGTAATGTCACGGCAAGGAATGGCAGCGGGCCCCTGCTGTGAGACACTGTGACATATAGTTCACCAAAATGCTAATCCAGTTCGTGAGGCCTTCAACCCCTGTGACCCAAACACCTTATGTTGGGAGGTTTCACTTCAATATAGGAGTCCAGAACTGGCTTAGCCAGCAAAGTGCTGTTGTCCAAGCATGGAGACCTGAGCTTGATCCCCAGAATCTATGTTTAAAAAAAAAACAACTTCTGAGCTTGTACACACCTGCAATCCTAGTCCTGGGGAGATGAAAACAAGAGGATCCCTGAGGCTTACTGGCCTGCCAGCAAGCTCCTGATCCAATGAGAGATCTTGGTGAGGTCACCCAACATCAACCTCTGTCCCACACACACTCGTGCAAACACACATGAACATATGCCTACACGTGACCCACATACACACACAAATGTTGAGATGGCACAGACACTCAGCCGCAGCACTGAGTGCCCTCTGCCACTTCCTGCATGCCTCGCTGAGGGAGACTCGGCCACACCTCCTCCGTGAGAAAGATGAGCACACAGACTGAAATTGTATACTGTGTCTCCTCATGGAAGCCACAGGCTTCTTAGGCACAGCAACGCCAAGACCAAGCCTAGTCTCTTCCTCTAACCGCCTCTCACGTCCCCCACCACAGATGCATCCTCATATCCAACTGTCCCAGCAGGACCCTGTGTGAGACACTGTGTCCCACAGTCCCTGACACCCCTCCCATCCACCGAGACACCCAACCCATAGCTCCATCTTCCCCTGCTGCTGTTCAGCAGAATCACTAGGAAACATGTAACACTCCAGGTGCCCCGGCTGCCCCACTCTGTGAACTACGAGTCAGGTGCTTTTAAAGTCCCCAGATCATGCCTGCCTCGTGTTGATGACAAAACGCCTGTAATAACCAGCTGAGAGACGAGGCTTGTGGAGGGGACTGGCTCCAGAGTGTTCAGTCCGTGGCCACTTGGCCCTGCCTGTCTGGGCCTGTGGCAGCACAGTGCATTATGGGAAAGCATGTGGCCAAGGAGGCCTGTTCACAGCATTGCAGGAAAGAGAGGAAAAGGAACTGTGACCGCAGGTTCACCCCCTAGGATGGTGTAGAGGTGCAGCTACCTCCTAATGGTGCGTCATGCTGAGCCTTTGGGGGACACTCCAAACCAGATGGTGTCTGTGTTCTAGTCAGGACTAGGGAATGTGACTGCCCTGGATCTCCTCCTTCCCATCCTTTAATTCTGGGGTCAAAAAAAAAGAAAATCTGCATGGCCAGGGAGGTGATGAGAGGGAGTGGAGGAGGGGCAAGTTGAAGCGTGTGTCTCCTGGACAGGGAAGACAGGAGTCTGAAGAAAGTCTCCTGGGCTTTACATTTTGCACACAAATTCAAATGAGGAGGGAGAGTTCTAAGAAGACACAGCAATCTTTCTGAAATAAGCAGCTGTTTCTATTTAACTGCCATCCAGCGCTTGCCCCGCACCTGGGCATCCCGCTCCTGGCAGCTGAGACCATCACCTCCTGTCCTGTCAACTTCCACTTGCCGCCCCACCCCTGAGCCACATCTCCACCCATTGCTTTCGTACAAGCTGTTCCCTCTCCCTGGCGTAGTTTACGTGCAGCAAAACCCACCCTGGTTAGTGCGCAGCTGCGACTGTTGTAAACGCGTGCATCCAGTCCCATGCACCCACCGTAGAATGCCAAGCAGCGTTCTGTCGGTCTGTTATATGCCTGGGTTGTGGCTATTCCATGCAGTATGGGGTCCCTCTGGGTTAGTCTTTCTTGCCCACTGTGAGTCACCCAAGGTCAAGCTCACTGCCAAGTACTGGTGCACAGTACATCGGTTCTCTGGGCAAAAGGTTCCCAGGCTGCTCCTAGTTTGGAAGTTAAACATTTGGATACAGGACCATGTGTCAACAGAAGCCATACAGTTCCCTGCATCAAGCCCAGGGGCTAGAATTTAAGAAAAAGTGGTGAGTAACTTTATGAGAAAAACATCCAGTGAATGACGACACACTGTTACCCGAGGAGGCCACAGAGAGGGGCTGTGGGTTTGAAGTCAGCCTGGGGTAGATGTACAAGATTCTGCCTCAAACAAATATAACTCTCCATGATTTGCCCCACCCCAATCCTGCCTCCTTCAAGTCTGAGAAATCCCCCTGTATCGAAACCCAGTGTTGCAACGCTACAGTTACAGGGTGCTGGGATATAAGCTCCCATCTTATCTGCTATGTGTTTTCTCCCCCCTCCTCTCTCTTTCCTCTCTTTCCTCTCTCCCCAGCTCCTCTCTCCTCTCCATCTCTGTCTCCCTCATCTTTCATTTTCTGAAAGCTGCTGTCAGTTTACTCACTGTAGTAGAGTCTGGGGGTTCCCTTGATCGTAGATGGGGTAATCTATGCAGCCTACCATGCTTAATCCACTTTATGGGGAACTGAGACACAGAGAAGATGTCTCTCTGGAAGTAGAGGAACTAGGATTTGAACACAGAATCTAGCTCTGGAGTCCACGACCTTAACCACTAAGCTCTCTACCCTAAGACATTTGCAGACTCCAGTGTCTCGGCAACAGGCCACCCATGGGCGGAGCCCAGGTGTGCTGTTACTTTGGGACTCTGAACACACCTCTCTCTCCTTCCTGCCTGAGGCACATGGAGTGGCAGCTGGAGAAAGGCTTCCTCATGTCTCCCACATCCACTTTCATGCCTAGAGCATCACTGAATGAGGGAGGGAGAAAATGATAAAGGGCCGAATCTAAAGAAGCAAGCTGCAGCTCCCAAGGCCTAAAGTGCAGTGTGATGTCACAGGGTGGCTCAGAATCCCCGAGTGAAATAGTTCTGAACGCACATGCGCAGGGCCACTCGGTTCTTCCTCACACGTGCCCAACAGATATGTCTCAGAGGGGCTCCCTCTCACCCCAGCAGCGACCAGGCAGAAACTTGAGTGGAGACCAATTTGTTAAGAAGGTGGCCATGGGTACTTGTTCCTGAATTATTACCTGAGCTGAGAAGAGAGCTGTTTGCCAGTTCTGCCTCTCCAGCAGACTAAGGAAACCCTCAGACTCCATGCAAGCGTAAAGTAGGAAGGTGGGAAAGGTATCCAGCCAGCAGACCTCATAGGCCTGCTCAGCAGGACCTCCCTTCCGAAGTTCACCTTGGCCTCAGCCTGCAGCCTGGATGGTGCTTTGCCTGTCTTCCTTGCTGAAGTACCTGCCACTCCGAATTCATCCTCACTGCTCCGACCACTTCAACTCCTCCTGAGGCAGCAGCTTAGGGCAGGTGAGAAGGATGGATACTCCAAAAGCTGGCTTGAGCTGGGGACACTTGTGTGAGCTGTCCAAGCTGTTTCCCAAGGAGGAGGTGATGCGGGAAGACAGGTGGGGAGGCGGAGAGGGCAAGTAACTTAGTCTGGCCGAAGACCTGCTCAGCTTCAACTCATTGGTACTCTGGAAACCCACATCACAGAGCCTGCCTGCCTCCAGCTGTTCATGCCTGTTGACCCGAATGTGAGTGTCTGTGGTGTGAATCTGTGTGTTCCCTCAGACTCGTGTGTTAGGCGCTCTGTCCTCAGCATGTGGTAACATTTTAAGGTTGTGGAGGCCTTTAGGAAGATAGGTCATGGCTGGTAGAAATCGATCATTAAGGTAGGTCTTTGAAGGCGGTATCCACCCCAAAGTTCCAGCTGTGTTCTCTGATTCCTGGTTAACCAAGATGTGAATGTCCCAGGCCACTCACTGCCATCAGCACAGATGGAGCCACTCTGCACTGCCTTCCCCAACCATGACAGGCCAAATCCTCTAAAACCACAAACCAAAATAAACCCTTCCGCTCTTAATTCACTTCTGCCAAGTATGTCGTCACAGTAACACACCTAAAAAGTATTGATGTGAAGGTGAAATGTTCCCCATCCTGTCAAGAGCAACTATCCAAAGAAGGGGCATCTAGGAGCCACCAGCAGCCTTGGCCATACCAAGCCCAAGGCAATGCTGTATCTTCTGTATCTCTAACTCCAAATCCCCAGGAGCCGCTCCCTCCGGCTCCACAGCCTATCACACTTCAGATGTGACCCAGATGATGAGCCCGTGGACAAGCCTAATGAAGGTGAGCTGAGCCCTGGCCAGACCAGAAAACCCCCAGCAGAGCCCAGCCATTTACAGCTTGCAGATTCTGAGCTGCAAAAGGGGTGGGTGGGGGATGCTGTCTCAAAGCTAGAGCTGATGGGACCAATCTCTAATTTTCCCTCCGTTTCAGTACAGAATTCTCATCATGACCACCAAAGGCCTGCCTTTCTGAACACTGCGGTCTCAACTCCATCTCTTGACACTTTATAGAACCTTCACTTCCTCAACTGCACACAACCCACCCCAGGGCCTTTGCAGTACCAATGCTCCTAACTGGGAGATGCCCTGTTCCCTCTCCCTGCTCACTCAACTCTGGTGTCTCTGCCCTGGGAAGATTGCCTCCCTTAGACTATACCCATCTAGTTTGCCTGGATATACTCTCAGAGCTGTGAGCTGACAAATCTGCCTCACTGGTGAGCCTTTACCTCCATGAGGGACTGTGATTGTCCTGGTTGCATCCCCAAAACCTACAACAGCACCTGTTCCCTGCAGGTGTGACGTCGTGTCCTCAGCCCTGATAGCCATGCTTTGTATCCAGCAGGTGCTTAACGCACACCCTGGGATGAACCATCGGAACTTTAGCATTGAGAACTCCGTCCGATGAGAATTAAACTGTGATCACCCTGCTAATCCTGAAAATACCCACGGTGATCAGAGAGACTGCAGAAGTTAGAACCATCACACACAGGCACGGACACCAGGTCTAGTAGCTGGATAACATCCTCAGGTCGTAAGGTGACTGATGGAGGAGAGTTATCTGTCTATGTTTTTTTCATTGGTTAATTAATAAAGAAAACTGTCTTGGCCCTTTAAGAGACAGAAAATTAGGTAGGTGGAGTAGACAGAACAGAATTGTGGGAACAAGGAAGTAGAGTTGGGGAGACGCTTGAGGCAGTGGCCATAGTGAGTCTCCATGCTTCTCCTCTCCAAGATGGACACAGGTTAAGATCTCTCCTGGTAAGCCACACCTCGTGGTGCTACATAAATTACTAAATATGGGTTAAAGCAAGATATGAAAATTAGCCAATAAGAGGCTAAAACTATGGGCCAGGCAGTGTTTTAAAAAAATACAGTTTCCGTGTAATTATTTCGGGTGTAAAGCTAGCCGGCGGCCGGGTGGCGGGACGCAGCCCCGCCGCTTCACACTACAGGTGACAGGTTGCAAAGACAGGCTGACGTGGGTCCTAGGATCACGTGTTCTACTCAGAGGACCATCAGATCCATTTGTGAAAGCAAAAACACCATCTCTCACCAACAGGGTTCAGTCCCAGTGTACTTTCCACCACAGAGTCCTCAGCAGTCACTCTGAGGCTGAAGCCGGAGGCTCTCGCCATGGATGCTGCTTGCGTTCATCTTCATTAGAGTTACCCTGAACTGTAATTGTCCCCTGGCATTAGGACTCTGTCACAGTCACAGAGCAGACCCACAGTAAGGGTGCACTAGTATTGCTAGGTCCTAACGTCTTCCTCGGGGGAGGGGTGAAAAGGCATGATGTCAACGACCACAGATGCCCGGAGTCAGGTAGAAGGTTTACAGCAGACCTTTATTTATTTAACATCGAGGAAAAATTTATACACCTCCCGGCACCCAGGCGCTCTGATGGGTTGACAGTTGACATTCCATGCTCGTCTCTCATTGGCTAGGCACCATCAGGACCTCTGACAGTGCCTGTCACTAGGCACTCAGGAAACAACGCTTGGTCTAGGCACAGACAGGACCTTTGACAGCTCCAGGTCCACTCCAGGTTGGCTCCTTTCGGCCTGGTAGGCCTTAACTTCCTACACACTAGAGGAAAGAAAGAGGCACAGACAAGGGTGAGAGAGCCATCTAGCGAGAGCTGCGGGGGCAAGACCTTGCTGGCAGGTCTAGGTCTCTTCCACCACTTGGGTCTACAAGATTCAGCAGTGCCAAGGTGATGCCAAGCAGGGCTCCTGCTTATGGAGGGGCTGAGTTCATCAAAGGTCACACAGCGACAAGATGGGGTCGAGAACTCCAGTAGAATCCTACTGTGTCACTCACTCTTGCCATTTCTCCAGATGACAGAGCCCCTCTCTATGACGGGTCAGGAAAATAAGGGTACAGAGCAGGCAGTGGCAGGAAAGACAGACGCTGAGGGTTTCTATTTCTCTAGGCCTCTGTGGGCTCTGGTCAAACGAATAAATTATTCACCAGGGAGTCAGCTGGAGGTAGTTAGTGTCTTTGTCTTAATTTTCAATTCCCCTAATGCTGGCCAATTCTCTGCAGAAAACGTCTCAATTATTAATGTTTCTAAAACAATATTTGTTTTTCTGTGCCTAGCAACAAGCAGAGGCCTCACAGCTACGAAGCTGCCTGGAGATCCCCAGAGAGAAGCCAGGCGGGGGTCAGCAGCGCTCCAGGCTGCAGCAATTGCCAGGTTCTCACGGAGCCTCTGTGGAAACAGGTCTTGAAGATTTCCCACTATCTGTGACTCCAGGGACAAGAGAAACCGCAACAATAAACAAAAGCACAACTGAGTGCCCAGCTTCTCCATGCCAAGCAGAGCCTCAGGCTTTCATTTGCTTCCTTGCTTCTCACCAGAACCCCGTGGAGTATGATTCCTCATTCCCATTTTACAGTTGAGAAGAGTGAGAGTCTGGGGCCCAGCCCCAGGCCATGTCCATAAAGCACAAAGGACAGAGGGATTCAAGCTCAGTTCTGTAGGATGCCATGGCACCCAGTGGAGCTACCAGGAATTATAATTGCATCTTGAGAAATACAGAGAGAATATTGTTGTGGGCACAGATCTGAATTCCAGTGGGCACCCGCTAGAGTTTCCGGGTTCTCAGGTCCCACTGCAATGGTTGCAGCAGGGATGTGCAGTTCAAAATAGAAATAGAGATAGTTCATTAAGAAAGGGAATATACTCCCAAGAATGGGAAGATCTAGAGCTGAGAAAAAAAGACTGAGGAGCCCGGGGCCACAATCTATAATGTTCCACAGCGTGTTGACACAGCACTCACCTCTCTGTGGTGTTTACATAGCACCGGCTGTTCTCACGATGCTCTGTGTGTTTTGTGAAGCCCAGCTAGGGAAGGGCTTCCTGTCTTTATCATGTGGCTTCCGTCATATGTTAATCTTGATGTAGCTTTCTTTAATTCCTAGACTCCTACCATGATACCACGCATAACATTCTGGAGACACATTTTAGTTCTCCCAAAGAGCAAGGCGTTGTTGGAAAGAGAGGAAGATGAGACGAAACTAGAGATGGGGCAGCGGAATGCAGGAGGTTCTATTGTCTCCAGGATGAACTACTTTCCTTCCCTGTGACACAGCCTACATCTTTCCGGGACTTGTGAGGGAGACACAGGGAATGGCAGTAATCCCTGAAACAGTGGCAGATATCTGTGAGCCTCAGAATAGACAGAGGGTGTGGCGGAAGTTCCAGAACCTCTCTGAGCCTCACTTTGCCATCTCTGAGGAACAGGGTGGCACCAAGGCCCTTCTCCATTGGGCCATCATGCTGCATGCCTGAAATAAACCCAAGGAAACCTGGAACATCATGAGGGATTGACAAACGGCATCTGGCCATTCCAAAAACAGCTGCTAAAGAATGAGAAGGTAATAAAGGAAAAGAATAGAACACTCTCTCATGGCCCTAAAGCTGCAGAGAAAAAAAATCCACTCAAATTCTCTGACACAAAGAGGGGAAAAGGTAGAGACAAAGGGGCACTCACTTTGGGGACAGAGCCGAGCTCTTAGGCCTAGGTGGTCCTCGGGCAGCAGTGGACCAGGGCTACTTCCCAGTGTCCCCGCCCTCTCTAGAACCCCGGCATTATATGGTCCCATCCCTTCTTGCTGAGTCATCTTCATGCCTCTCTCTATGAGCTACTTTGCCACTTCTCTGCGGAGGGACAGGCACCTCAGTGCCACCAGGATCCCGAGTCCTTATGGAAGCACTCAGAAGCATGAGTTGCATCATTTCAAAGTCTGACACTGTCAGAGATACTCTGAGTCCAGCAATCCCTCACCACAATGGCCAAAATGGGATCATCAGAGACGGTGGTGAGACCATGCCATCCAGGAATGTCATCTGCTGTGAATACGAAAATGTGTCTCTTGCACAGAACCACTCGGTAGCCTCTTCCGGCCACACACAGCCCTACCCTCTAACCTGGCAATCCCACCCTGGGTGTACGCCCAAGAGAAATCAGTGCTTATATCCACCGAATAAAGTCTATGGGAATATTCACAGCAGCCCCAGACTGAAGACAGCTGAAGATCCCTCAGCACCACAACAGGTAAATAACTTGTGGTATAGTCACACAATGAAATATTGCATGGCTGTGAGCAAAGAGTATACCACACACACACACGCACACGCGCGCGCACACACACACACACACACACACACACACACACACACACCTGAGCCTCTCCTATACCACACTTACCAAGAGAGGCTGTCTGCAAATGATGCAGACTGACTCCATTTCCACAAACTTCATCTGTGATGGTAGAGACCACAGAATAGCGTGCAGCTGGGGCACACGGGCTGGGGAAGGCTCAGGGAGGACTCTGCGCCTGAGAAAGGTTTTGTTTCTTGTTCTTGGCGGTGGTTATATGAAACAGTAAGTTGAGAGTTCAAGAGTTGGGTCCTTTCCTCAGAAAAGAGAAAAGTGAATTTCCCTAAGACCCATAGAATCAGTTACGTGATCATCCGACCCTACCAACCACACAGCCACCTGTTGAAGTGGAGGTAACCTCGGTGGCGGATGCATGAACCAAGAAGTGGTAGACAGCTGACTGTGTGTGTGTGTGTGTGTGTGTGTGTGTGTGTGTGTGTGTGTGTGTGTGTGTGTGTGTCTATGTCTATTTGTGTGTCTGTGTCTCTGTGTGTGTCTGTGTGTCTGTTTATGTCTATGTATGTGTGTGTGTCTGTGTGTGCTGTGTCTGTTTATGTCTGTGAGTGTGGGTGTCTATGTCTGTGTGTGTCTGTGTCTCTCTGTGTGTCTATGTATGCACATGCACGTGGGGATAGAAGCAAAACTAGCAAGGAACAAATCTTAATTACTCTTAAGGAACTTTCTGGGTCTGTGAGTGAAGGTGGAGAAGTAAATGGATTTAGCACAACCAATAGGAATTATTGATGAACTAGGTAATGAGAAGGTGAGGAAGGAAGCTGAACCAGGAGTGATGACCACCTATATTTTTCTAGTATTGGGTTCTGGGACAGAAGCAATGCCAGTCCCAGATAAGGAAGCTATGGAGGTAGATGTGAATTCCGTGGTTACAAAGAATCTATGGGTTTCACCTGGACCTGTGGTTCTCTCCACCATCCTGGATATAAGTACTGGGCCATCTATTCCCCTAAGCCGAGGCAGCTTTATCTCCCATGCCTCTAGTAGATGAAGCTGCCTCCTGTGTCTCCTGTCCCTCAGCCTTCAATAGATCATTTTACCAAACCCCAGGGCCACCATAGAATTGGTTCCCCTGTGCAACAAGCCCTTGTGCAGCATAGATTCTTCTTCCCAGGCACCTCCTGGAACCAGGCACACCCTGCCTGGGACTTTGTTACTCCTTCATCCCTGGATCATCCTTTTCTCCAGGGCTCTCTCTGGCCACCTGAGAGTTTTAAAGTTCAGGTCTCAGTGTAGTCAGAGGAAGGTGAAGCCCCTGCAGAGCCTCCCATGCTTATCTTCTGCCCTGAGGACAGAGGGAGTGGCCCCCGGGGCCTCACACAGACAGCTGCAGAGGCTGCATGGTCCCTGACCCACATTCTAGCCAGGGATTCATCACACACACACACATAGGCACCTATCCAGAGGACTGCCATCCTGCCAGGGTGGGTGCTTTCAAATGCTACAGGAGCCGGGGTCAGGACTGGAGGAGGTAGCAAATAAAACATCTGCATCAATTTAAAAAAAAAAAGGATGGGGCTGCCAAAAGTCAAGAATCATGGTAAATATTTTAGTGAAGCACCTTGTTTTAACCAAGAGCAATCCAAAGGCCCATGGTGAATTAAAAAAGGAAAAAACATTTTAAGTAAAGGCAGGATCAGTAGTCACATTGGGACAAGCCAGGCCGGAGCACAGGATGAAGGGAAGATCAAACATTCTGATCCTGTCTTTCTTTAAATCGTTTGAGTTTTGTTAACCCCTGTTTTGTACTAATCTTGATTTAAAAACAATACTACATTAAAGGCCGGAGAGACGGCCCCGCTGGTAAACGCTTGCTGCACAAGCATGAGGCCCTGATTTAGATCCCCGAACCCATATGAAAATCAGAAGTGTTGGCATGAATGTCCAAAACCCCAGTGCTGGTTAGAGAGGAACTGGGGGATTCTGGGACGTCACTGGCCAGCAAGCTTAGCCAATCGGTGAGCTCTAGGTTCAGTGTGAGATCCTGTCTCAAAATATAGTGGAAATGGCCTGTGAGATGGTTCAGTGGGTGTCGTGTTTGCCATGCAAGCCAGAAAACCTGAGTTCAAACCCTGGAACCCACCTAAAGGCGGAAGAAAAGGACCAACTCCACAATGTTGCCCTCAACCTCCAAACATGGGACATGGCAAGAGAATGCCTACACACACACACACACACACACACACGCACACGCACACGTACATGCATGCACACATACATTACATTAAAATATTTATAAACTTAGACTTCTGGGAAATGAAGTATGTTTCCCTACTCCATCCACCAAATATAGCTAAAACACCTGGCTGTTACACAAAAGATAGTCCTAGGTTCTGGAGGATGGAGCCAATGCCATGGACTTTGTAAGGCAAGGAGCATCATGGTGGGGAGTTTCTTAGGTTTTCTTTTTGCCTTAGATTTAAAACTAATGAAGCCACAGAGTCAGAAGCATCTTCAGAGCCAGGTCAAAGCCCAGATGAAATCTGGTTCTTTCCAGCTGATAGAACAGGAAGGGGCAACCACACAGGAAAAACGTGTCTTAGATGATGAGGATACTCCAGTCAACATCACAGAGAAACACCGTGTCCACCTGAACCCAGCTAGGAAGACATGGAGCCACGGCTTTGTCACAAAGTGCCTGTCCGCCAGGAGAGCATCAAGGAAGTGAGGCGGGGAGCTTTTCGCACCTACCAACAGTGTTGAGGGGCCTTGGAGGAGAACCTGGACTCTAGTCAACCAGGTATAGCTGCAGAAAACGGCCTTGTGCAGTTGAGAAGACTCTCACAATAGTGGGACTGTGTAGCAAAGGGCAGCTGTTCACATCATCATGGACCAGGAAAGCCAGGCAAGATCATAAACAGGTAGAGATCATATCCCCGGCACAGGTCTGCCCAGTACTCCACCTAAGCCCCACTTCCCGGTTTCCACTGCCTCCACACAATGGTATCCAGTTGTGAATCCATCAACAGATTAACCCATTGACTGAGTCAGAGCCTTCCTGAAGCACCTCTCAAAGACCCAACCTACCAGCTGGGACCCAGTCTCCCAAACAGGAGCCTGTGGTGAACACTGTACAACCAAATCACAAGAACTTTCAACTCAGGTGAAGATAACCAACAGATGCCAACATTGATACAATGAAAATCAGAATTGCTTTGCTTAGTGGTGGACACCATAGTACCAACACCCAAAAGAATGAGACAGGAGGATCACAAGCATATATGTGGCCAGGCTGCCTACATAGTGGGAGAGCTTGTCTCAAAAAGCAAAAGCAGAACAAAGAAAGCAAGAGAATTACCTTGGAAGGAATTTAGAGCAGCCTTCATAAAATGCTTCCAAGCACTCTTATAGCACACCTGATAGCAATAGAAGAAACAAAGGACTGAGCAAAGACAGAGACGACACCAAAGAAACAGCTGTACACTTTAGAGCTGAGAAATCGAATAAAGGAAATTGAAAATACATTGACCAAATAAATTCATTAACAGAAAAAGAAAGGCCAGAGGAAAGGAGCAGTAGACAAAGACAGAAAGGGTTTGCTTTGTTTTTGTTTTTGTTTTGTAATCACTCTATCTGAATGACAGAGAGAAAACAAACTTGAAAGAGTTGAGCAGAGTGTCAGGGGCTCTTGGGTCTTTCATCAAACCACTGAGGCTCAAAAGAGGTAGGGAAAGACACGGGTGAGAAATCACCCACAGATGGCAACTCTTTTTCCTGAACTCAGCAAGGTGTATAAATTTACAGAATCAGAAAACTCATCAAATTCACACACATACAAAACCAAACAAATCCACCCCAGGATGCACCGCAGTCAACTTCGGATACACAAAGAAAAAGAAAGGAAAAACCTTGCAAGCTGCAAGATAAGCAGTACTTCGAAAGAAAGCGGAGAAGAAGCAACATAAAGGACCCTGGGTTCAGTTTCTCCTCCAAAGGACCCTGGGTTCAGTTTCTCCTCCACAGGGGAGCAAGCAGCAGCCATCACACCCAGGAAAGAGTTGTGATCCCTAATCCCTAAGGAACACCACACAGAAGTAATGTCCCGGGGAAGGGACTTTGTCTCTAGCAGACCTGCTGTGGAAGGACCGCTATGGGAAACATTTTAAACAAACAAACAAAAAGATTAAAAGGGGGAAAGTGGCGTGTTAAGAAGGGAAGGGAGCGTGTACTTAGACCTTGGTTTCTCTGGTTGCTTACCATCTTTACTCTGATCATTCCTGTCAACTCTCCGTCACTTTGGGTGCCGAAAATGAAAATTGTCAATAGTTAGCAAAGAATAACAAGTCATTGGGCATCTTTAGTAAATCATCTTTTTTGAAGAAGAAATACAAAGGCATAAAATTTTTTAAAGGAAGAGTGAGGGAGCTAGAGATGTGGCTCAGTGGTTAAGAGCCCATAAGGCTCTCACAGAGAACACAAGCTTGGTTCTCAGCACCTATGTTGAGAAGTCACCATCCCCCATAATTCCAACTTCAGGGAATCTAACATGCTCTTCTGGACTCACCGACACATCACACACATGCATACACACACACACACACACACACACACACACACACACATACACACACTTAAAAAAAGATCTTTAGAAAACAAAACTTAAAAAGTCAAAAGGAGACAGAAAGGATGAAGATGGATAAATAAACATGGTTTTCTTCACTTTAATGTTCAAAGTACATTTCATGGTTGGTTCAAAATTTATAAAACCACCCAATATGTTTCTAAATGTGTTCAGAAGCCATAAGGAAGGTAGAGTACCATTCTGGAGATTAAGCCTTTAACTCATGAAGAACACACAAGATCCACATAGTGGCAAATACATTTGCTCTTAGAAACACTGTAGATAATTCCAGTAATGAAGATGGATGCTATAAAGTAATCCAATACTAGGTCAGGATTGAGTATATTAAAGGGTATTTTACTCAGGGGTAGACTCACAGATCACAGAACTCTGAACAAACAGGGAACAGGAACCAAATTCAGCAGGAGAGAAAGAAAGAGAGAGAGAGAGAGAGAGAGAGAGAGAGAGAGAGAGCAAGCTTTACAGTCGCATTTATAGTATAAGACCATGTCCAAGTGGACTGGTATCTTAAAGGCTATTAGCTGAAGAAGTTCCCACAACACCTCCCCATTTTGCTTAAATAAGAAAGTTCTAAGTCTAATACAAAACTATATACAATAAGAACAAATATCAAGTATAAAAATTAGAAGTACAACCAACATAAAAAATATCAAGCAAGAAACATACTCTAAATGTTTAAATAATTATCCTATCCTAAGAAATCTAAGTCTTGTATTAAAAATGGCTTTGGCCAAGTCATGAGAGGAAAGTAACAATGACTATCTAGTCTTAAACACTATCGAAGACTAAAAAGGGAAATACTATTACTTGAGTAGACAAGAAGTACAATCAAGCAACTTCCAAAATGTGCACTAAATGAGACAACTGGCTACCAAAGTCTCATTTGCAACATTGGAGCAACCAACTTTGGCTAAGGCCTAAAGTAACTGACAAGCCATTTTCAGAGGCAGGAAATTTTTCATAGCCATCTTATGCTATCTTAGCAAGGTTTTGCAGTCTTTTTTCTTGTATCCTGCTTGCCCTGGCCAGACATCGTGCATTTTGTCAGTGGTCAAGACATAGGCATTTCTTTGCCCAAAGGCCAGTTTTGCCAATAAGAAAAGAAGCTCCAAGTGGAGTGTCTTCAGTGCACAGCATTCTCTTGGGACTAGATCGATGCCACCAAGAGCAGATGTGTCTCACTGTCATAAAAAGTCATAAGTTTTTAAAACATTTTAAATACCATGTTCTGTAGGTCTTTGAAAGGTTTGAAGAATAACTATCCATCTGAAATATATCTCTGTATATCTAGAGAGCCTAACTAACATGATTACAAATTTGACTATTATAAATGACTACTAACCTTTATTTCTTAATTATACATTACATTTTTAAATGAGCTGCACAAACACAATACCTTAATCAAGAACAGAAAATACATATAAAAAATTGACCTTATATTTGTATCAATAAGCCAAGATCCATACCAATGCAAAGTATTCATAGATTCCAGTAACCCACAGGTAGGTAAAAAAGAAAGAAAACAGAAAAATAAAAAATTAAATGGCAACTTTAGCCAGTAATATATGTACCTACAGTAAATGTAAACAATTAAAAGACAGATTGGGTCCTGGAGAGGTGGTTCAGTAGTTAAAAGTATGTACTGGTCTTACAGAAGACCCAAGTTCTGTTCCCAACACCAACATAAGATGACTCATAACTGACTGTAGCTCTGGGGATTCTGGCACCACCTTCTGGTCTCCACACACACCTGCACTCACATGCACATACCCCTCCCATACACACACATTATTTAAAATAAAAATAAATCTTTTAAAAAAGACAGAGATTGGAAGAGTGATGCAGCTTTTTTCTTTTGGTTTTGTGTATTTGGGTTTTTTTTCGAGAGAGAGAGGGTTTTTCTGTAGCTTTGGAGCCTGCCCTAGAACTAGCTCTTGTAGACCAGGCTGGCCTTGAACTCAGAGATCTGCCTGCCTCTGCCTCCCGAGTGCTGGAATTAAAGGCATGCGCCACCACCACCACCCTGCTTAGAGTGATGCAATTTTGTACTGTCCAGGAGAAATCACCATTGAATATCACAACACTGGTAGCTTCACAGTAAGAATATAAAGACGTATATCCTATAGATATCAATCATTAATTAATTATTAACATTTATTAATCTGATAAAGCAGACTTCAGAGCAAAAATAATTATCAAAAATAAAAATAGATAAATAGAAATACATGACCAGAGTAGTCAGTACTGGTCAGACTAGTCAGAAAATTAGGCAATAGAAGAACCCTATGCCCAATGGGACTTTTGTGAAATTTCTACAACATCCCATAAAATATCAATAATACACACACTGCTCAAGTACACACAAAACAATATCCAAATAGACTATATCCAAAGTCATAACAAGCCTCAAGAAATTTAAAAGAGTTAAAATTATACCAAGTATGTTCAAAGACTGCATGCAAGAAGCCAAAACTAGAAATCAGTAATAGAAAGAAAAGGGTCAAATTTTTAGAAGCTAAATAATGTAGTGTTAAAACAACCCTATGGGTCAAAAAGAAAATCTCATGGGAAATTCCATGACACAGTGAGCTGAACAAAAATAAAAATGCAATATATCAAAATTTGTAGACAGTTAAAACAACGTAGAAAAGATATTTGTAGCATTAAATGCTTACATGAGAAAAGAGGAATACTCTAAAATTACAAACTAGCCAGGCGGTGGTGGCTCACGCCTTTAATCCCAACACTTGGGAGGCAGAGGCAGGTGGATCTCTGAGTTCGAGGCCAGCCTGGTCTACAAGAACTAGTTCCAGGACAGGCTCTAGAAACTACAGGGAAACCCTGTCTCAAAAAACCAAAAAAATAAAATAAAATAAAATAAAATAAAATTACAAACTAAACCACCATCTCAGCAACATGGAAAAAAGATCAAAATACATTTGAAGAAAGTAGAAAAAAGGTTAAAGTCAATAGATTTGGAAATAAATAAATAGTAGAGACCAACTAGATGAAAGCTAATTCTCAGCTATCTTAATACAACTAATTGTCTGTATTCATTCTCAGAAGACTGCCAAAAACTACAAGTAGAGAGACAAACTGTCAGTGTCCAGAATTAAACAGAGACATCAGTATGGACCTTACAGACATAAATAGGGATACAATGAGCTTCTTCACACACAAATTTAACAAGTTAAAGAACAATACCATAAAAAGCACAAACTATCATAACTTATCTGATGCAAAATAGATGATTTGAATAGCATGTAACTATTAGAAAAAGTAAATTTGTAATGCAAAATTCTCCCCAGAAGAAGTATTCAGACCCCAGGGGGTTCACTGTAGAATTTCATTTAGCAGAAGAGAAAAGTTAAACGCCTTTATAATTCTCTCCCAGAAAACAGAACGCCATGGTTGCCTCTTAATTCACTTTATAAGCTTAATATATCACAATACATTGCTAACACTAATCTCAGGCAAAGATTATAATCATAAAAAAGAATGCATCAGGGGCTGGAGAGATGGCTCAGTGGTTAAGAGCACTGTCTGTTCTTCCAGAGGTCCTGAGTTCAATTCCCAGCAACCACATGGTGGCTCACAACCATCTGTAATGAGATCTGGCGCCCTCTTCCGGCATGCGGGCATACATGGAGGCAGAATGTTGTACACATAATAAATAAATAAATCTTTAAAAAAAAAAAAAGAATGCATCAATACCTTCATGAGTACAAAATGCAAAGTCTTTTAAAATATTGGCAAATAAAAATATGTAAATAATGTCAAGGTAATATTTACCTAAAGGTGTATATATACGCATATATACATATATATATGTGTATATATATATATACATATATATGTGTATATATATATATATATACATATAGCTTGATCAAACTTAGTTTATACCAAGGATTTCAGGGTGATTTGACGTTTGAAAATTAATTGATAAAGAAAACACATTGGGTAAGATCCAACATTCATTCATAATTTTTAAAAATGAGCAAGATGATCACAAGGCCAGTCTAAGATACATAATAATATCTTGTCTCAAAAAAATATAGGCTATAACTGGATATCAACATGTAGAAAAATCATATCTATCATCATGCACAAAACTCAAGTCCAAATGGATCAAAGACCTCAACATAAAGCCAGCCACACTGAACCTCATAGAATAGAAAGTGGGAAGTACACTTGAATGTATTGGCACAAGAGACAACCTCCTAAATGTAACCCCAGTAGCACAGACACTGAGAGAAACAACTAATAAATGGGACCTCCTGAAACTGAAAAGCTTCTGTAAAGCAAAGGACATGGTCAACAAGACAAAACAACAGCCTACAGAATGGGAAAAGATCTTTACTAACCCCACATCAGGCAGATGTCTGATTTCCAAAATATATAAAGAACTCAAGAAATTGGTCATCAAAAGAACACATAATTCAATTAAAAAAAAAATGAAGTACAGACCTGAACAGAGAACTCTCAACAGAGGAATCTAAAATGGTTGAAAGACACTTATGGAAATGTTTAACATCCTTAGCCATCAGAGAAATGCAAATAAAAACAACTCTGAGATTCCATCTTACACCTGAAAGAATAGCCAAGATCAAAAACACTGATGACAACTTATGCTGGAGAGGTTGTGGGGAAAAGGGAACACTTCTGCATTGCTGGTGAGAATGCAAGCTGGTACAACCCCTTTGGATATTAGTATGGTGATTTCTCAGAAAATTAGGAAACAACCTTCCTCAAGACCCAGTAATACCACTTTTGGATATTTATATCCAAAGAATGCTCAGTCATGCCTCAAGGACATGTGCTCAACTCTGTTCATAGCAGTAATGTTTGTCATAACTAGAACCTGGAAACAACTTAATGCCCCTCGACTGAAGAATGGATAAGGAAAATGTGGTACATTTACACAATGGAGTACTACACAGCAGAAAAAAATAATGACATATTGAAACTTTCAGGCAAATGGATGGATCTAGAAAACATCATATTGAGTGAGGTAACCCAGACCCAGAAAGACAAATATCATATGGACTCACTCAGAAGTGGCTTTTGGACATAAAGAAAAACCAACCTACAATTCATAATCCCAGAGAACCTAGACAATAAAGAGGACCCTAAGAGACACATACATGGATCTAATCTACATGAGAAGTAGAAAAAGACAAGATCTCCTCAGTAAATTGGGAGCATGGGGACCATGGGAGAGGGTTGAAGGGGAGGGGAGGGGAGAGGCAGGGAGGGGAGCAGAGAAAAATGTAGAGCTCAATAAAATCAATAAACAAAACAAAAAATTCACCCATATATATATATATATATATATATATATATATATAATGTCAATATACTAGTAATAAATACCAGGGCACTAAAATTGAAAATATAATAGTCCTCCCCGCTAAAAATCAATACTTAGGTGTATCAGGTGGATGACTGACTTGGAAAAATTGTCTTTGATACAGCTTTGGGTGACTTGGGGCACACCTGCCATTGCTCAGTCTTGAGGGAATATGAGCCAGAACATAGCTTCAGATTCCTTAAAACAATCTCGACACAATCCGTGGAGAAATGGGAAGAATTCATCTGCTGGCTTCCACAACAAAGTACCATAGGTGGGTGGATGAAGTGTGAACAGACTTCTCGCCATTCCAGAGGCTAGAAGTGCAAGGTTGCTGGAGGATGTCTGCAGACTGCTTCCTTCCGAGGCCTCACCCCTTGCCTTGTGGGTTGAGCTCTCTCGCTGTGCTGTCCTTGGTTTGCAGATGGCACCTTTCGCTGTGCACTCTCTGTTGCATTTTTTTGTCATGATATCAAATACCTAAAAAAAATCTATTTTAAGGGGAGAATGACTCATTTGACTCACAGTTTCAGAGTGTTCGGTCCACAGTCACTGTGCCCTGTTTCTGAGCAAGGTGGCTTAGCATCATGGCTGCGAGGGTCCGTGGTGGAGGAAGCTGCTCCCCTCACGACAGTCAGGAAACAGCCACAGACACTGAGACAGGAGACGGGAAGACATACCTTTCAAAGACCAGCCCAGAGAGCTTCTTCCCACTTCCACACTTCCATACTTCTATCCAGCTGTCATTTAAAACATGGATTTACCCATGCGTTAACCTGTTGACCACATCAGAGTCCTCATGATCCAATCTCCTCTCAATAATTTCCTCTACCAGCTGGGGACCAAGCCCTCGACTCTGAGCCTTTGCGGAGACGCTGCAGCTCCAAGTCATATAAAGTGTCTATGTTGGAATCTGCTCTTTCTCTAAGGATATCAGGTTTACAGGAACAACCTGATGACCCCATTTATCCTTAATTACCTCTGTCTCCTCAGACACAGCCACACGCAGAGATACTGAAGACTAGGACTTCAACATATTAGGAGCCACAGTTCAACTTGTAGCAGAGAGTTCCTGAAGGGCTCAAGCTTGAGACTTTTCGGGGGTTCATATCTGTCTTTAGACTTCAGTGTGAACCTGACAGAAGGGAGAAGCTGTAGGACACCCACTAGGAAGCTGCTATCTCCCAGATAGAGAACTATTGGTCCATCCCGAGGAAGAAGCAACGAAGGTGGGGAAGAACTTGCTAACGCTCATGTATCTCATCAGTACCCCCAAAACAGGCTACACACAAGGCCCAGCATGCACAGGTGGCCTGCTTAGGAGGTGGTCTCAAAAAACATAGGTGAAGTACAAGAAAAAAGAGTCAGGGAAAATGGGGTGATCAGTAAAGGTGTGCCAAGGAGCAGTTCCTTTGGGCACCTGGGGTACAATCCTGCAGAAGCTTATGTACAATCCTTCCTACAGAAGCCTATCTCACAAAAAAAAAAATTAAAATTTTAAAAAGAAAAAAATTCTCCCTATGATCAAAAAAAGCCAAGCAAAGGAACAGAATTGCCCACTGATGGACAGGAATCTAAGGATTTTATCCACTAATGACCACCCTCCCCACCCCAATGCCTACAAGTGTCCATCCCCTCTCACTGAAGTGAGCCTCCAGGCCCCATCTCCCTACCGTATCTGAGCCTCGTGTATATGCACCTGAATGACGTTGCATGCTAACCACCATCATTGTCTACTAGAACTTTCTGTAGAGACCATGCTGCCCAGTGCAATTGTCACTAGCCATATGAGGTTGCTCCATACCTAGAATATGGCAGTGACACTGAGAACTTAATTTTTAATTTTATGTCATTTAGATGAACTTTGGCATGTGTCATTGAGTTTGCTGGTGGCCCTTGGATTACAGAATATAGCTATGGAGAAAGGGAAACAGAGACCTCACCAAGAGCTTAGGATATGGAGCACTGACAGGGACAGGGACAGTTCACCACAGCTGTGCTGAATCTAGGAAGCAGTGGTAATGGAAACAAGAGTTTGTCACACAAGGAGACTTGGTCTTGAAATGGACAAGGGTGTGTGAGTCCTGGTGGTGAGTCTTAGCTACCATAACGAAGCTCCTAAAACTGAGTAGCTTATAGAGGACCAAATTTAACTTTCTTGCAGTTCTGGGGGCTGGGGTGGCCACAACACAGCCTCTAACTTGTCCAGCTACCTGAGGAGGGTTGTTGTGTTCTCCCCCAGGGAGGAGCCAGCACTACCCTCACAAGGCTGAAAAGCAAAGATGAACTGTCTTCAGGAAGCCTCTTAGGGCACCTGATTCTGTTCCAGAGGGCTCCCCCTTCACGGCTCACCTCCTAAAGGTTCCCCTTCTTACTGTAGCTATTTTGGCAATTGAGTTTCAAAGAGTCTAGGATGCGCACAAGCATTAACATGGATTGCTAGAGCTGGCAAGGGTCATACAGGCATCGTCCTCCATAGTCTGGGCTAACCAGTGTTGTGGAGCTCATGCCTACTCCAAAGAAGAATCCAGAAATAGCACCAAGTAGTCTCTACATGGCTCCTCCAAACAAAACCTGCAAATGGCAAAGCAGGAATAACATAAGGAAGGTAATTTAGAATATTTAATATGTTTGGGGTCTCCCATTGATATTTCATTATGCTGTAAGGCTGAACATAATTAAAGCAGAATTTCCTCCAGAAAAGCAAAACAAGGTCCCCACCCAAGGGAAGGGATTTGGGTAGATGCACGATGTTCACAGACTTGGCAGTGCCTTTGTGGTGCCTACACGCTGACACATTCTAACTTCTTCCTAACAACTAGACATACTCCCTTGTTATTCAACCTGATTCCTTTGAAAACGTTGCCAATGACCCAATTAAACAGTGAGTTAAGCATATGAATGACAGTTTGTCCCTAATGAAAGTCACAGAAAGAGCCTCTCCAGGATCTAGTTGAATCTTGCATATGCCTTTGTCCTCTTGTCCACATCCCTAAGAAACCAGGATGCTATTGCTAAAGTAAGGAGTTCAGGCACTGTCCAAATGGAATAATTGGTCTTAGGCTCCATTCCGCTGACATGTCAAAATGCCGTAGGTTAGTCCGTTGGGTCCAGCAGTTTATTTCCTTACACTTCTGGGGCTGGGAGTTCAAGATCAAAGTGCCAAAGATTCTGCTTCTTGTGAAGACTCTCCCTGGCTTGCAGATGACCTCCTTCTGGTTGTGGCCTCAGGGGCATTTCATCTGTGTGTCAATAGAAAGAAGTAGCACTCCCTAAGATTCTGAGTACTCCCTAGGATTCCACACCTTCTCAGGATGGTGCCTATCCTACCCACCCTCATGAACTGACTTAACTTGAATTAGCTCCATCTCCAGGCATGTTGATAGTTAAGACTTCAACAGATAAATGTAGAATGGACAGGGGATATTTGAAGACTAAGGATTCAAAGATAGCACAAGCCAAGAAGCAAAGGGGATTTTGGTTCCCTCTGTTTGTGTGGCATCAGGGCTGGTCCCCCAGTGGGCGTGTCACAGCCCCAGGTCCACACAGATAATACTCTTTTAGCACTGTGCCATCAGGAGCAAGGTGTTGTTGCTGGAAGCGTGCTGCCTAACCTCGGAGTATGTTCACTGACAGAAAGTGCAAGTCACCAGGAGAACTCACCTGTGTCCCCAGACTAAGAAGGCTTCTCCGCGGAACAATGCAGAAACTAAGACCCAAACACCTGACTATGGACTTTTCCAAGTGAGATAAAGTGAGGAGGGAGTGAACTGTCCGAAACAGCGGAGACGGGATCTATGCAAAGCTGCTGAGCTAAGAGAACAAGCCCAGGGCAGACTGAAAGCTCAGATCTCTGAGCTCCCAGCCTTCCAGACCCTCTGCAGCCCCCCAGGCACCATGGCCTCCTGCTCAGAGGTTAAGCCCTGGCTATTGCTAACATTTTCACTGACCAAAGCCTCGGGTTTTGTCTTCTGACATTCTCTCTGGCCCTGAGGGGTGCTCAGGGTCTCAGAGCAAGTGGCATCTCACCAGGCAAGAACCTCAAAGCCACTTCTAAAATATCTGCCTCGGGGGACCAGGTGTGGTTACCTGGTTGGCTTTTGTGAAGCCAGATGTAAAGTGTCACTCTTGATTTGACCTCGCCTTCAGCCAGAACTCTGGCATGCAGTGCCCCCGTAGCAGGAAGCCAGTGCATAATGAAGGCAAGGCCTGAGCCAATAGGACCCACATCAGCACCCCCGTGCTGCCTTTCCTAGCCGTGGACTCTAGAAGAATTTGACCACCTCTCTGAGCCTCGATTTCCCTCCATGAAATGGGAACTCATCCTACAAGTATCTTTTGGCACCTACTGTGTGTCGGGTACCATGCTGAAGACAACAGAGGGCCGGCTGTCCTCACCTCGCTTCCAGCTGAACAGAGACAAAACATGGCCAAGTCAGTGGAGGCCACGCACAGCACGTGATGGCAAGACCTGTGATCCTCTAGAAGGAGCATCAGAAAGGCAACTATGTCGTGACAGATGAGCTAAAATGAAAGGACAGAAAACAGCAAGAACTCCCAGAACGCTCATGAGAACAAAACAAAGTAATGTCCACAGACGCACGGGTCGTGGACAGTGCTTCAGGAATGAATTATCGTGATGATGGAAGTAGTCACCTCAGTCTATAGCACACCTCCACAGACCAGTTAGGAAAGAGAGGCTTATCTGGGTTCAGGGTTCCAGTCCAAGGTCAAAGGGCTCCATTTGCAAATGGCTAGGGATAAGGAATATGAGAAGACCCAGTCAAGGTGGGTTTTGTAGCTGGCCTACCCCTGAGATAATGCATTAATCCATTCATCATGGTGAACAGGTGGGCAGAGGCCTAACCACCCCTTGAAGTTTCTACCTCTTAATACCTGATAACGCAGATTAGATTTCACTGTGAGAATCCTGGGAAGAAGGGGTACCATAGTCAACACAAGAGTGGCGTCAGGAAGAATAGCACTTTTTTGAGTCTGAAATGTTGGCCACATTTATGTATTAATTATGTATTGAACCTGGTTCCCAGTTGCTGGTGCTATGTGGGGAGGCAGGGGAAGCTTTAGGAGATGAGTTGCAGTCTTTAAAGGTCATCCGTCATCTCCAGCTCCTCTCTCTCTCTCTCTCTCTCCTTTCTGTCCACCCTCAGGTGATCAGTCTCTACCTCACGCTCCCTCAAGCAGAAAGCTCTGCCTCACCATAAGCCCAGGATCACAGAGCCAAGTGACCACGACCTGAAACAAATCCTCCCTTTCTCCCTCCAGGTACGTTGCTCACATGACTCGCGGAGACGGGAGCTAGTTAACTCAGCTTGTCTGTACCAGGCACAGACATAGTAAGACTGGCAGCCGTGGTGAGAGGGTGAGTATTTGACTCACAGCCTCTGGAAGGCATGCTCATGCTCAGAGCTGTCCCTCACTGGATGGTAGAGGCCTGTTTGCTCCTCACACAGACTTCTCTGACCCAGGAAATACTCCCAGGGGAAATGACTGCATTGAGCTAAACTAGGTCAAAGCCGGTTTTTGTTTTGTTTTGTTTTGTTTTGTTTTGTTTTGCTTTGTTTTGGTTTTGTTTGATTCTTGTTTCTTATTTTGTTGTGGCTGTTGTTTGTTTGTTTGTTTGGGGGTTTTGGTTTTTGGGTTGTTTTGTGGGGTTTTTTGTTTGTTTGTTTGTTTTTGTTTTTGAGGCAAGGTTTCTCTGTGTAACAGCCCTAGCTGTCTTGAAACTAGCTCTTGTAGACCAGGTTGGCTTCGAACTAACAGAGATCCGCCTGCCTCTGCCTTCTGAGTGCTGGAATTAAAGGCGTGAGCCACCACTGCCTGGCTAAAGACATTTTTAAGTGTTTTTATTTGTGTGTGTATTAGTGTGTATACACTTATGTGCACTGGTGCACATTCGTGTCTGCGTGTAAGTGCAGAGGCCAGAGGTCACCATCAGTGTCTCCTATCTCTACCCACCTTGTTTTTGGAGACAAGGTCTCCCACGAAGCTTGCTGATTCTGCTAGGCTGGCTGGCCAGCAAGCCCCGGGAATGCTGTCTCACTCTCCCCAGCCCTAGGATGACATGCACTCACTGCTGGGCCCAGTTCTTTACATGGACGCAATGATATGAACTCATGCTCACCTAGACAGCGCTTTAAAGCTCGAGCCATCTCCCCAAGCCCTGAGATAAGAGTTCTCGTCTGAAATTTCAGTTGGCACAGAAAATGTTTGCAACACATGTAACTGTCAAAAAAAATTAATGTCGATCAACAAGAGAAATCCAAACAACAAATAGCAATAGCAAAATAAAGTATATCATCAAGCAACCGATTCTAAGGGCCAACTAATCCATGAAAGGATCGTGGAGCAGAACAAAGCAGGAGAAACACTGTCTTATCACATGGGCAAACACCACATGACAGGAGGCGTCCTGGTGAGAGGGAGAAGGGAGAAATTCCCACCATGTCTCTAGAAGTGGTCAGTGGGAACAACTTGAGATGAGGATACTCTTTTACCAATAGCTAAGGATATCCTGGGAAAATCTTCATGGGGACAGACTCTGGACAGACACAGAAATCCTCCAGTCAACCACCCCAAAAACCTGTGTAGTGTCAACCGTAGGGAGAGATCATGTTCCATAGCCAGGCTCTGGAAACTCAGCTGACAATGGACTTGAACTTGGAATGAGAGTTTCCTCTGGATCTTAGTTCAAATCCCATGAAAAGCTGGTGGGCTGCGTCCACCTTTGCAAACCAGACCGCACAAGCAATAGGTAGTAGGACAGCCTCTAAGTCAGCTGACTTCACATCATGTGATCAGTGATTCACTTCATGATCATAAAGAGATGGGGTGGAGCCCCTGCCAAAGATGGTAATGGTCTAAGGAGTCAAAAGTGGTAAAGGGAAAAAGTTCCCACAGAAGGGTGCAAGGCCGCTGGTAAATAGCATCTTCAGTCCCAATGTCAGGAATGCAGCAGTCAGAGTGAGTGTCCCTTTGAACACGTGTGATCAGCTGCAAGAACATGGAGACTAAGAATGTAGCTGCTGCCCAAGATCAGGCTGTGGGCATTCCATCACAGGCGGGGCAGGGGCTCATGGAGGCGCACCCCTAACTAAGGAGTTACTGGTTGTTAATGGTTGCTATGGAAACTTGGCTCATTTCCTGTGGGGGCATTGTTGAAGGAGGTTTCTGTCTGCCCAGTCCCGCAATAAACACACAGAAACTATATTATTTGCAATACTGTCTGGCTAATAGCTTAAGTGTATTTTTAGCTAGCTCTTATAGCCTAAACTATCTCCATTGATCTATACATCACCATGAGGTCGTGGCCTACCAGCAAAGTTCCGGTGGGCTCCAGCAGAGGCGTCTGTCTCCAGTAGAGGCTACATAGCTTCTCCCTGACTCTGCCTACTCTCTCTATACATCTCTTTCAGCCTGGCTTTACTCTGCTAAGCCATTGGCCAAAAGCAGCGTCTTTATTAACCAATAACAATAAAACATATTCACAGCATGCATCACCTCCTGCATCAGGGCACAGTCACTGGTGAGTTATGAGCAACCCTCCACTCAGTCATACAAGCAGTGCTCACTAAATTCGGTGGACCGCAAACACAACAACGTGCGGAAATAGGAAGGGCGTTGTTGGGAAAAAGAGGTCCGGAGGGAGAGGACTTACATAAGAGATGGTAGTGAGGGATGAATATGGTCAAATGCATTATATACTATATAAAGCAGCAAGAAAACAAGAAAAATAAATAGCAAAAGAAAAATGCGCAGGCTAAAAAGATGGTAAGCAACAGAATCTGTTTCTGCCACTGAACAGCTTTGTGTCATTGGACAGGTTGTTCAGCTCCTCTGAGGATCTCTTCAGCTGCACAAGTTAATTAATGTTACTCAGCTTTGGATCTCTGTAACAAAATACCAGAGATAATGAATTTCCAAGGAGGAAAGGCTTCCTTTGGCTCCTGGATTTAGAGATGTCACTCAATGATCAACTTGCTGTGTTGCTGTCTGTCTGTGTGTGTGTATGTGCGTGCACATGAGCGTGAGTGTGCGTGTGTGCGTGTGTGTGACGAGCATCAAGGCAGAGGCAGAGCACATGGTAGAGAAAAACCACTCACTTCATGGCTGGGAATCCAAAGAGAGAAGAGGAAGCCCTTCAAAGTCACACCCCGAAATGACCTAACTCATTTTTACCACATCTTACCTCTTTATGGTTCTACCTCCCAATGGTGCCACGTGCCAGGGATCAAACCTCCAGCACAAGTTCCTTGAAGGACATTTCTGATGTCAACTACAGCCCAACCCAACAAGGAAGTTCCCAGGGAAGCACACAGTATGACAACCCAGGGAAGCACACAGTATGACAAACCACGGTCCGGGCCAGAGGCAAACAGATGACATCTACACCTTCCAAGCAAACACTGGGGACACTCTGAGGGAGGAGTGTGGCATGGGAATGATTACAAACAACAATGAGTCTAGAAATGGGGATGTGGATAGGAGTGAGAAGGGGGTCACGTCTTGGGGGTCATTCAGAAATATTCTATTCTTCATGTGCAGTGAGATCTCCTTCTCTTGTACATTCAATATGGCCACATGATACGCTTGAGCAGCAATGTGTCAAAAGAAACAACTTACGTCACTTTTGTGAGCAACATGCCGGCATCTACTGGGTCCACCAGGATCTCCGAGTGAGAAAGAACTGAGCAGAAACCCATCAGACTTCTAAGGACCACGGATGCAAAACTGGGAGTTAGATGAGGGCTTGTTTGTTACTACAGCACAACATGCAGCCCTGACAGACACAGTCAGGGATCAAGGGAAGGCAGAGATGGGGTTCAGGGGTATCCTCCTTTACTGGTATGTTGGTAGCCTTGGCTTCTGTTTCCAAAAACAGGATAGGAGGTCGTGAGTGTACTTGGTCAGGATGGGGAAGAACTAAGATAATATTTCTTCCCTTTCCACTTTGCCAAAGCTTGTCCCTGCCGACAAAGCTGCCACATCCATCCAGACTGCTGTCACCAAGGGAGAATGACAGTCAACTACAGCAGTCACCTTAACCTTATTCCAGAAATTTCACTTGATTTTCCTAGAAGGGGCCATGGGAGCTTTCTCTTTATTACGTTACAAGGCTTCCTCTTCCCCTCTGTGGAGCCTGAGTTTATCCTCAGCTCTATTGGCTCCAGTGAGCAGCCACAATCCAGGAGTGAGTTTGTAGAGAACATCAAAGCGGGTGCTGGGGGCAGGAAGACAGTGAGAATGGAGCCTCCAGGAAGGGACCAACTCCCCTCAGCAGACTTTAGGGGCTTCAGATGCCCCAGGGAGCAAAACAGAGCAGTCCTACCTTCTAAGTCCACAGGGACCATATCTCAGCAAATCTCCAGTACATCATTGATTGAAAGATCATCTTTTTGTACCGCTAAGAAAGAAAAAAAAACTGCCAATTAAACCATAACACCATGCTTTGTTAACACTTAGGACTTTTATTTTGTATGTATCCAAAGAGCTTTCTTAGTTAGACATGGATTTTTGGTCAAGTATTGTACATATAGAAAGTAGAAAATAACCACAAAATAATTGGCCAGAATGCCCTCAGACATCTTCAGACTGGGGTCTGACTCACTCTGCGACTCACTTTCAGCTTGGAGTCACTAACATCTTTCGTGTGTTCAGTGGTTATTCTCATCTGGGGAATCAAGAGGACCAATGGTGATCGAACATCCCGTAAGAGTTTTCCCGCAAGAGTTTTGCTCACCAAGTTCTGCTGCTGACACAGAATGGGTCCTCGGGAACTGCCCGCCTTGGGTTTTTGTTTGTTTTTGTTTTTAGTCTATTTGCTTCTTTCTGTTTATGCGTGTTTTGCCTGCGTGCATGTCTGCATACCACATGCATGCAGTGCCTCGTGCAATGTCCAAGAAGGACAGAAAAGAGTGTCCCATCCCCTGGATCTGGAGTTACAGAAGGTTGTGAGCTATGGTGTGTGCCCTGAGAACCAAACACAGGTCCTCTGGAAGAGCAGCCAGTGCTCAGCACTGAAACATCTTTGCAGTCCCTCAGGGCTTGCTGATTAGGCTAAACTGCCTAGCCAATGAGCTTCCAGGGATCCACCTGCCTCCGTTTTCCCGGTGCTGGGATTAAAAGAACAAATCACCATATCTGGCTTTTTAACATGGGTCAGGGACTCAAACTAGCTTCTTGGGCTTACAAGGCAAGCACTTGACTAATTGTGCAATCTTCCCGGCCTCTGGTGTGACATTTTTAAAAATCAGGTAGAGACAATTGGGTCACACTTCCAGCAATACCAGCAAAGACTATGAGATGCCACTGATTGTAATGTGAAAATTATCTTCAAAGTGTGACAATGTGGAGAGAAAAATTAAGTCAATCGCCATTAAATCAACCGCTCTGCACACCTTCCTAGATTCTACGTGTGAGGCAAAATAATAATAATAATCCAAGATCAGAAAGGGTTAAACTTCAGGTCCAGCCACACCTCTTGCTGACGAAGTAATAAATCAGTAAGAGTGGGCTAGGATCTGCTACAATAACAAACAGTCCCCAGAGCTCAGTGGCTAACAGCATAAAGATGTCTGTCTGCATGCACATCTATTGCAGGTCGGGTAACATGACAGAGAGCTGTCCTCCGGGTCTGAATCACTGTTTCCACCAATAATGGGAGGGGGAGAGCCTAGGTAACCACAGAGGAAGCTTCCTGTTTTGGACTGAAATGATGTACCTGTACCGTTCCCACCCACATTTCCCTCGGCCAGGATGAATCACATACATAGATTTCCCTAACTGAAAATGTCTGAGAAATAAGAAAATGTACTCAGGAAGGAGAAAAGAACAAAATATGCCAATAGTGCCATCTAGTACAGTGATCTCGTGGGATTTGTTACGCTTCCCCAAGCCTTGGTTCGTCCTGGTAGAAAGGGTGGCTGTGCTGAACCTGTTCCACTATGCAGGGGATGCCAGGGACAACTTTCAAGCCACAGCTTGAAAACACTGGCTGGGATGCCCACTTGTTCCTTCCCACCTGGAAATGACCGTGCAGCTTCCCCTTGGTCCATCCCCATCACCTCTTGGGTCAAATAGTGCCCTTTTCCATCTATTTTTCCTGGTGCTCACTAAACGACTGTGGACACAAAACCCTTCTACTTCCCCTCCAAGAGAGGATCGGCTCACCCAGGAATCAGTCTTGACCAGAAAGGACTTCAGACAGCTTTAGTACCTGACCCTAAAAGTCTCTGTAGACCAAAAAGTCAGATCTGTGGGGCGGCTTTGAGTCTTCACAGTAAAACTAGCAGGAAGGAAAAGGGGGGGGGGGGGAGAATCCAGGTCAAGCCTCTAGAGACTGACTCAAGCTCTTCCCCCACTGGGGATTCCCAACACCAGGGAGGACCCTCAAATAGGCAGGCTTAGGGCACAGAAGGAAATGCTATTTGTTCCCTTGGGGCTCTAGCCAGGACAGGGCATCCCAGAGCACAGCCAGGCTGATCACTGCTGGCCTGGAGGTGGAGGCGCTGAGACTTGAGTTGAGTCTGAGGAACCTCCCTGCGCACTCCTGGGACAGTGTAGAAGGCAACGCTAAGTCCCGTGCAAACGTTTCTTTCCCCCTCACATCCCTGGACAGCAATCAAGAACATTTCCAGCCTCCAGCAGTGACTGTGCTCTGCAAGCTGCCGATTGGGGGCTTGGGGGACGCTTGCTAGTCCCAAAACTCAAAATTTTCTTTGTGGTGCTGGGGTGCACGCCAGGGTCTCCTGCATGCTAGGCAAGTGTTTTACCACCCAACTACCCATCCCGGTGCTCAGTATTGTTTTAAAGGTTCCTGGAGATCTTAAGCACAGCTGGAGTATGGATCCGGGGAGGCACGCACCTTCCCCTATACACGGCGGGCCTCCGTCTCACAACCTCACACAGTCGCGGAGGCTGGTCTGGGGTACAGACAAACTGACTGTCCAGTCGACTGCCAGAAAATCTGAAGTCACTCAGGCCAAATCCAGAACCCAGAAGGCAGAGAGGAAAGTGAGAGAGCAGATGGGGTGGGGAAGGGGGAAAGAAAGTGTGCATGGGAGGAGGGAAGCATGGGTGGGTAGGAGACACTGTGAAACGGTGAGCGGCAGGAACAGAGAAAAGAAACGGGGAGGGAGGGAGAGAGGAAGGGCGGGAGGGAGGGAGAGGGAGGCGAGCTGCGCATAGGTTTGAAGAAAGGAAAGAATGGCTGAATGAATGAGTCACAGGTAAGATGCAAGGCAGGAGGGTGGAGCACGAGCCGCCGCGCTGAGTTTGCTAGGGTCATAGGAAGACACTGCGCAGCGCCCGGTCGGGTCTCAGGCTTCCCAGCCTTGAGTACCAGCCTCCTCACCAAAGCTCCTCTGGCTCTGGCAGCCACGGGACCCGGGTGACCCCTAGCGACCACACGCGGCACGACGGGACCTTGAGCTCTCCCCTAGGGACCCGCGCTCTACACCAGAGTTCCCTAAGTTCCCCCTTAAAAGCCACTTCCCTGCTCTGCTCGCTGCAGACTTTACCATCTCCTGGCTTGGCATCCTCTGGAGAGCAGAAAGTTGCTTCCTGAAGCTTTTTCCTGAAAAGGCCTTCTATTCCGTCCTCCGTGAGAAAGGATCAGTAAAGGGTTTTGGGGGGTGGGGAGTTGGAGAAAATGGTTTAAGTTAATTTAAACTGTGTCTGCCGCAGGCAGCAATCCAAGAAAGATTTTCCATTTTTTTCCCCAGTGTGGTTGGAAGCGTCAAGGGAAGCTCTTTGCTGCGGCCCAGCGGCCAGATGGAGCCAGACTGGTCCAATGCGAACTGTGCTGCTGAAAAGAAGTCACAGGCAACCAGGAAACCCAGGCCAGAGAATCCCTGCTGGGTCCAGGTCAGAGCTTTTGAGGGGGCTGCCGGGAGTGATAGTGCTCCTGCTCCCAGCATTCAGAAGGCAAAGGGAGGAGGATAGTCACAAGTTCAAGGGCAGCCCGGACTCAGGACGCAGCAGTACCCCTTGAACACGTCCCCTCCCAGGCTGTTTGAACAGGCCAGCTCGCTTGGTCGCGAGAAGCTCTGAAGTTGGTAGGTAAGTATCTCCATGTCGCAAGGAGGAACCGGAGACCCACGAAAGATAAGGGCACCCAGTCAACCAGTGGCCCCTTTTAGAACTGCAGACTTCAGTTCTACGGTCGGTCGCTGTGAAAGCCTGGAGGAAGTGTCTGGAGGCCCTCTCCGAAGTGGCCCCGCTTCAGTCCCTTCCAGCACCCCAGGATGACCTTAGCCATGAGTGAGGCTGAGGACACCCCAGCCCCTCCCACCTGCGGTGTGTACCTCTGAGCTCCATGGCATGTGACAGGGCCTGGAGTCCCCAGCTCCTTCATCCCTTCAGCAGACTGTTCACAGAATGTCCCTTCGGTGCTGGGACTGACTGTGGTGTGGAGTCAGGAGACCAGTGACAAACTCTGCTGAGTGACGGAGGCTCCCTGCGATAAACAGAGCAGCCAGCAGATGCACAGCAGGGCTGCACGTTTGCAAAGATGAGGCACACAGGATGGTCTGGGCTTGGGATTCTGATGTCAGCGCTCTTCTTGGTAGTCACCTACACAACACTCAGAAGTTTGCACCTATGTGTGCAGCTATGGTCCCAACAGGCTGTGACAGCTCGAAAGCCAGCTTCCCTCCCTTGGCCTTTACTTCTAGAGTCTAGGGATACAGTATCTGAGACAAGGAAGCTCGGAGGGAATGGGGAGGCTACCTCAAGCCATGTGAACTTGACTCTGGCTTTAGAAGGGAGATCACAGGACTCTGAGTGTTGCTCAGGAAGTGCCTTCATATGTCTCCTCACCTCTGATTCTTGCAGTAAGTCTTTGAGGCAGATGCTACTGCTAACCCATTTTACAGATTCAAAAACCAAGGGCATAGTTCTGTCGATGGAGCACCAAGATTTAAAAAGGAAGAAAGGGGTTTTTTTGTGGCACATAGTTTCAGGAATTTCAGTCCGTGGTCATATGGGCCCGGGGTGGCACAGTACATCATGATGGGAGCACACAGTGGGGGATCATTGCTCATGCCATGAAATTCAGGAAGCAAAAAGATAGAAAGGAAAGGACTAGGCTCTCCAATAACCCCTCAGAGGTCACACCCCCAATGACTAACACCCTCTCCCTAGGCCACCTTCTAAAGCTTCCAGCACCTCCCACAGGCTGGGGAAGGTGACTCTGAAGGACACTCCAGGTCAGGTCTCCGGGATCACTAACTTTTGTCTACATAGTAACCAAGAAGGCAAACACAGTTACGGCTTAGATCACTCGCCTCTTCTGTTAGGGACTGGTGGAGGAGACGTGGAAATGAAAGAAAGTGGACAGGCGTCTCCAGAAGCAGAACTGCTCTTTGACCAGAATCACTGGAGGGCCGCAGTCTCTCCGTGGAAGTGAGGCTATGTTTGCACACAGTGGCGTGGGGGTCTTGGGATTTTATGGGGTGGAAAAGGAGGAACTTCGTACAGGTCAGTTCACCTGCGGTCAGGAAGTGGTAGATGCAGATAGGTTTGGTGTGTAGATCTCTTTATTGGACACTTTCCACAAGTGGTAACTTCCCTTCTAGAGCGCCTCAGTGCCCCTGAGGCTGTTAGGTCATTAACCCTTCATCTTCCGCCTGTAGCAGCTCCAAGCTGGGAGTGGCGTGCTCATGGTGACACCTCACGCCCCCTGATCTGGAATAGCTTGCCCGCTGTCAGGCAAGCATGCCTGTGCATGCTCACACAGTCTGGCCCACCTCGACCTCAGCCTCCTGCTCTCTGACCTGTGGGAGAGGTTGACGGTGCCCACAGGATGGGCAGGGATATTTATCCCCATCTCCCTGTGCCAGCAGCAACAAAGTCCCTCTGCAGGCACCTCCTCCAGCTGTCGTGCTTGCTGTGGTTCCAAAGGTTCCCACGGGAGTTAGAAGTAACTCAAGGAAGAGAGGGAACCCTGAGTTGATGGAATTTTTTCCCACCACTCAAAAAATGGGTGTAGAGTAAAAGAAGAGTGAACTGGATGAATGAAATGAAATGTGTCGTGGACTGGGACTCATCTCTGCCACGTGGCACCCGCCGGGCCCCTTCATAGGGCACACTCGCAACATAAATGAACCCCTAGAGAGAAGCCTCCAGAGGGGCTGAGCCTCTGCCAGCTATTACTGGACCAGGGGAATAATTCCGCAGGATGCTGGAAGGGAAAGGACAGAAGCGGCCGGGAGTACTGACGTGGGATCAGATGAGTCACAGAGGAAACTTCTGGGACTGACTCGGTGTTAGAGCACCAGCCTGGTGCACACAAGGTCCTAGGTTTAATCCCAACAGCTCTCCAAAAGAAAAATAACAATAATAAAATCCCTTCCTATCTGAAATTACCCAGTGAGGGAAGGGACCACCTTGGGAGTAAGTGAATTCCCAGTTCCAACAGGAGGGTATCAGGGTGTGAAGAGGTGACTCCCACCTGCGGAGATGGCTCTATTAGATAAAGCAATGGCCCATTTTAGGCTTACTAGACGTTGAGCTGGCAATCAAGACCCAAGTGAGTGATTTAATAAGTCTGGGGCCTACTTAGCTTAGCATGGACATTGAAGGAAGAAGAGAGGAAGTCAGAGGAGGGTAAAGCAAGGGGAGGAGGAAAATAGAAGAGAAGGGGAAGGGAGAGGAGGAGGAAGAGAGAAAAGAGGGGGAAGGAAGAGACAAGAGGAAGAGGAAAAGAGAGGAAGAGAGGAGGAGACAATAAGGCCCCATCTGGGAACGGAATGTGATTCTAGAGGTTGAGTCTTCAGAGATTCCTTGGTTTACGATGGGGCCATGCCCCAATAAACCTCCAAGGTTGAAAATAGCTAAGTCAAAACTTCCCAGGTGCCCCTCACCTGACAAACTCCATCCTCAACTCTCTGAAATGTACCCAAAGCTTAGGTTAGCCTCCAATAGGGCAAAATCGTCAGGCACAAAGTATATTCTAGAAAAGGGTGCTGCTTTGTGGTCATGCACACACACAGGTGGGCCTGTACACACACAGGTGGGCATGCACACACACAGGTGGGCATGTACATACACAGGTGGTTATGCACACACACAGGTGGGCATGTACACACACAGGTGGGCATGCACACACACAGGTGGGCATGCACACACACAGGTGGGCATGCACACACACAGGTGGTTATTCACACACACAGGTGGTTATGCACACACACAGGTGGTTATGCACACACACAGGTGGGCATGCACACACACAGGTGGGCATTTTGTAGACTTTTTTGTAGAGTGTGAGAACCCAAGGGTCAATGTCCAACAAGTGCTGACAGCCAAGAAAACCACAGAGGACCCTAACTCAGCCACCAGCCTGTCGTTCACTGTAGATGCCAAGTACATAAGACCCATCCCACCACACTTCCCTAATCTGGGAAAAGGTCACAATCCCAAATCAAATGTTGTGATTTCTATTAATCAGGTATCATTTTGACTGGATGGAACTACAAAAACAATCATCCTGAGTGAGGAAACCCAGACTCAGAAAAACAAACATAATTGGCACCTAATCCAATTGTCATCAGAGAGACGTCATCCAGCAACTGATGGAAACAGATGCAGAGACCCACAGCCAAACATTAGACAGAGCTCAGGAAATCCTGCTGATGAGAGGAAGGAAGGATTGTAGGAGCCAGAGAGGTCAAGGACATCACAAGAAAATCCACAGAAAGAACTAACTTGTGCTCATAAGGGCTCGCAGAGACTGAACCACAATCAGGAAACCTGCATGGGACTAACCTAGGCCCTCTGCATTTATGTGACAGTTGTGTAACTTGGTCTTCTTGTGGGATTCCTAATAGTGGGAGCAAGGCTGTCTCTGACTCTTCTGACAGTTTTTAGTACCCTATTCCTCATACTGGGTCACCTTGTCCAGCCTTAATACAAAGGGAGGTGCTTAGTCTTATGATAACCTAATATGCCATGCTTAGTTGATATACATGGGAGGCCTGCCCTTTTCTGAACAGAAATGGAGGACAAGTTTATGAGATGGGGGGATAGGCTGCAGAGGGGAGGTGCTGGAGGGACTGGGAAGAGAGGAGGGAGGGGAAACTGTGGCCAGGAAAACAAACAAACAAATAAATAAATAAACAAACAAATAAATAAATAGATGTCTCGTTTTGACACTATAATGAAGTAGAAGGAATGTAAGTCTGGCCATCATATGCTAGGGACACTGTGCTTCCCCCAGTGGCCCACATGTAACTGTCATAATCCCCTAAACTCTGTTGCTGTAACAAATGAACCTCAACATTTCGACACAGTGATCTTAGTTCTCATTCATGACTAAGTTAGGAGTATGTCTCTGCTTGGTGATCACCTCATGCTAAAGTCACAATCAGTGTCCATGGCATGACCTGACATGACAGCCGGCCTCAGACTCTGGGCAGGGCATCTTACTGGGTTTTCTTCTTCTTCTTTTTTAATGTGTGTCTTTGTGATTATACATGTATGTGGTCTGTGTGGGTACACATGTGTATGGAGGTGACAGCCTTGGGTTTCAGCCTCAGGAACACCATCCACTTCCTTTTGAGACATGGCTTACTCTGTGTAACAGCCCTGGCTGGCCTCGGACCAGCTCTTTTAGACCAGGCTGGCCTCGAACTCACAGAGATCTGCCTGCCTCTGTCTCCCCAGTGCTAGGATTAAAGGCTTGAGCCACTACTTCCCAGTCCTTTCTTATTTATTTATCTTTATTTTTATGTGTACTGGTAATTTGCCTGCATATATGTCAGTGTGAGGTTACCAGGAACTGGCATTATAGACAGTTGTGAACTGCCATGTGGTTGCTAGAAATTGAATCAGGGTCCTCTGGAAGAACAGCCAGTGCTCTTAACCTCTGAGTCACCTCCCCAGCCCCATCCACCTCCTCTCAGACAGGGACTCTCACTGGTCTGACTTCACCAGTGAGCATGGCTGAGCGTCTCAGCTATCTGCCTGTCTCGGCTTCCACAGAGCTGGAATTGTAAGGTCTGGCTTTTTGTGTAGATTCTGAGGAACAAACTCAGAACAAAACACCTTAAGGAGTCGTCTCCTCCGCCTGACTTTCTTGATTTCTTCCCACGTATGGTAAATGTCAGTTTTCTCTGTTGGATGGCAGTCAAATTTTCATTTTGTTATTGTTGTTGCTGTTGGTGGTGCTGTTCATTTGTTTTGGGAACAGGGAAGTCAGGATCTTACTATGTAGACTGGGCTGGGCTTGGACTCAATATGCAGACCAGGCTGGCCTCAAACCCAGAGATCTGCCTGACTCTGTCTCCAGAGTGCTGGGGTTAAACACATGGCTACCGCACTGGGCATCCTTTTAAACGCATGCATGTGTTTGTTTTCTCATTCGTCCATTCATTTCCGTTGCATCCCCTATTTTGAGAAGAGTGTTAATACTGGCGGAGATGGTGCGTGAGTTTGACAAAATGTGTTGAAGACAGAGTGTGAATGATTAAAGTCTAGCGAAGTTGCTCCAAGCCAGCACCTGCTGTTTATTGTATATCTTCAACTGACAGAGAGACTGTGTGGTCTGAGTATGCACAGTGATGACTCAATACACACACCCATTGTGTAATGATAACCATGGTCAGTCAAATGCACCCCACACAACCATGCTGGCCCCTAGATCTCTAGACCCATTCATCCTAGAAGGGGAGGTCCCACCCTTGAACCAACATCTCCCCCATGTCACCAACCCCTCACCCACTTCTTCTACCTAGCCTGTATTTAGATCCCACACAAAAGTGAGGTCACAGGGCAGACAAGATGGCTAGTGGGTGAAGGCACTTGCCATCAAGCTGGGTGGCCTGAATTCAATCCCTGGGACCCACACAGTGGAAGGAGAAAACTGACTCCTGTAAGTTGTCATCACAGAGAGAGAGAGAGAGAGAGAGAGAGAGAGAGAGACAGAGAGAGAGAGAGACAGAGAGAGAGAGAGAGAGAGAGAGACAGAGAGACAGAGAGAGAGAGAGAGAGAGACAGAGAGAATCTTGAAAATTAATATCATATGAAGCTGGTCTTGTTTCCCTCGGCAGAGCATCCTCCCGACGTATCTATGTCGTCACAGACAACAGAACTTCCTTCTTTCTATGGCTGAATAATATTCACTGTGAGCCAGGGTCAGTGAGTCACCTGTCATCCCAGATACTCAAGAGGCTGAAACAAGAGCATCACTTGAGCCTTGAAGTCCAAGGCCAAATGGAGTGATGTAGTAAAACCCTATCTCAGAATAAATGGAGAGTCAGCATGGCTCAGTCAGTGGTAGCACACTTACCCAACATGTATCAGGCCTTGGGTTCCCTAGAACCTGCAAGAACCCTTTGTCAATGTGTGTGAATCTATGTGTGTGTGGACTGTATGCATTATGTATGTGTGGAGTATGGGCATCCCATTTTTTTAATCCATCAGTGTACTCAAAAGTGCTGGTTTTATATCATGGCACTTGTGAATAAAGAGGCTGAGCTGGGAGGATCACACGTTTAAGGCCAGCCTGGGCTCCACTGAGAGACTCTCTCAGAAAGGGAAAGCAAAAATAAATCCCATATGTGGCTGTGATCTTAACTGACTGAGAACCCTGAACACTGCTTTACATAGCGTCAGTACTGGCTTCCATGCAGAAGTGAGCAATTGTATGTTTTCTCTACACGCTTGCCTATTGACTGCCACCTCTTGTGTGTTTGATAAGAGCCATCATACCAGGTATGAGGTGACAGCTCCTGGCAGCTTTGATTGGCACTTTAATAGTAATCAATGATGTTGAGGATCTTTTGTTTGTTTGTTTGTTTTTATGAGACAGAGTTTCTCTGTAGCTTTGGAGCCTGTCCTGGAACTAGCTCTTGTAGACCAGGCTGGCCTCAGACTCACAGAGATCCACCTGCCTCTGCCTCCCGAGTGCTGGGTTAAAGGTGTGTGCCCGATGGTGTTGAGGACTTTTGCTTGGACTGCCAGTCATTTATATAGCTTTTCTATGCTCATTGGGGTTCTTTGTCTCTTTCCTTAAATTTGTTATTTTATTTATTCATATGCTGGTGTGTGTGCACACGTGTGCCACTGCACGCATGTGGAGGTCAGACGATGACTTGCAAAAGCTGGTTCTCCCCTTCCACCATGTGGGTGCCAGGGATCAAACTCAGGTGGGCAAGCTTATCGGCAAATACCATTACCTGCTGAGCCATCTCAGCCAACCCCTTCGCCTCTTTTTAAGAAGGTCTGTTTGTGTTTGGCTTTTTGTTTGCTGCTTGCTTGCTTGTCTTTTACTACTGAGTCGTAGGTTTCTGGTGTGTTTTTTTATTAACCCCTTATTCCATAAAGGGGCTTTTCGGTGGTTTCTCCCTTTTCGTGCCCTGCTGTCTTGCTCTGCTGATAGTCTTCTGGGAAAAAGCTTGCTAGCTGAATGTGGCTTCACGTGCTTCTTCTTGGCTCTATTTTCTTGTCTAGGCTTTAATGTCCCATCCAAGAGGTCTTGGTCGAGACCGGCACCAAGTTCTTCCCCTGGGGTTTTTTTTTTCCCCATTGTTTCTTTGTTTTAGATACTCTCATTGGCTTCTGTCTTTTTTGGTTGTCTAGTTGGTTAGCTGTCTGGTTTGCTTGTTTTGAGAGCCTCACTGTGTAGCCCAGGCTGATCTCAAACTCCCAACCCAAGAGCCAACCCTGCAAAGGCGTAAAATAAACAGCTTTGCTTTCACTACTCTTGAGTCTCGGGACTCTTATTATGAAGTAGGGATCATTGTTTCTCCTGTCACACCATCCCCTCAGCAGCCTGAGTGGCAGGAGAGCTGGGTGGCTAGGGAGGATACTGCACCCTAGGGTCCCACTGGAGCTGTGCAGGTTCCTGCACTCTTAAAGCAGCTCAGCCTCTCCAGTCCTTTCTCTCCTTCTCCTCCCCTTCACCTTCCCACCCCACCCTACAAATCAGGACCAGAATTAGATCAACACCAAGCGTTATTCTCGCGGAACTTGATGTTTTGACTACACTGGATAGCCATCAAGCCCCAGAAATCACCTTTCTCTGCTTCCCCAGCCCCAGAGTTGCAGGGTCACATCCCTGCACCCAGCTTTGTATGTGAATGCTGTGGACCCAAGCTCCGGTCCTCATGCCTGCTTTGCAGACCCTTCTCTCAGCCGATCCATCTCTTTAGCCCTGGTTCAGCATTTGTGAGGTATTTGGTACAGTGGCTGGCATCAGGCTCAGCAAATTCATATTAATAATGGAATCAGTCATCCTGCTTCGTGTTAGGGCCATGTACGCATCTGCTCCTTTAAAAAGCACACCAATATGACGGGTGCCTGGGAGCCAGTCCTCCTATTGCTATGGGGAAAATGAGGGAGCAGCTCAGAGACACTGACACCCTGAGATCATACAGTCAGGCAGGGAGTGTCCTGGGCGCTCTGGCAAGCTTACCGTCTTTGCAATGCCCATAGCTTCAACCACGGTACCCTTCTAGCTCTGGTGATCTTGGCCCGTTTCCCAGCATGTTACCACTGCTCAGTCATCTGTGAGCAGTTTGCTCTATAATGTTGTTCATTTATTTCTATGTTTATCTTCTGTTTGTGGCGAGTGAAACTGTTCCTCAAATTTATTAAATAAAAACAAAATGCTCCTTTTTCATTAGGAAAGATGGCAGATACCATTATGACTGAAAAACATTTGCTGATCTCCCCTGGGTACACCTTCCTGCCTGATTGGCATCGAGCTGGCTATACGGCCTGTCTCAGCCAAGTTTTAAGGGTAGACATATGATTCCCATAGTCTGCCTCCTTCCCTCCAGAGACGCTTAGAAAGAGCCTGGGTTCTGGAGTGAAATGGCTGAATAGAGCCACAGCAAAGACACAACGACCACAAAACACAGGGGAGAACCAGCCCTTTTCCTTGTGAGGCACAGAGGCCTGGGTAACACTTGTCATAGAGGCATAGCCTAGCCTAGCCTGACTGATGCAGACAGTAGGCAGGTAGCATGGAACTGGAATGAATACTGGGAGTCTGAGACCTAGATCCACAAACTAAGAAGAATGGGATACTGCCACAGTTCTGCTCTCACATCACATAGCCCACAGCTCTCATGCTTCCTTGGCTCTTCTGGTCCATGCTGCAGCAGAGAGAAGAAATAGGTTATTATCAGTGTTTGCCGTGCAGACACCTGTGTTCAGTTGACCCTGAGGATGCTCTGTCAGTGAGTCACAGGAATCTACAACAAGGGTGGTACAGAGGCACACTGCACTAAGACTATCTCAGGGGCAACATGGGCACTGCACGGTGGTACCTTGAGCTAACTTCCGTGGCTGCACATGAGTCACGTAAAGCAGATGGCATACAGATAGGAAGCAGCAGATCACACAGCCTAGGACTCATGGTTCCAGGGTCTTGGGAGGTCTGCCAAGGCAGGGGTCTTGTCCACGTTCTCCACTTGCACAATTGAAAGACCCTAGGTTTTGCACATGGAATGTCGCAGGACTCTCTGGGCAAAGCATTGCTGGGCAGCCTGATCTAGGGGTGCAGGAACAGACAGGTAACTAGTACTGCTCGCTCCCTCCTCTCTGCCTGCTGAGCTGGAAAACAGTCCTCCCTGCGCCAGGAGCCTGCCTCAGGAACCTGTCTCCCTGCTGGAACTAACATCAACACCTATATCTAAGTCTCTGTCGCCAGAACTGGTCCTCCAGGCACCCTGTCCCCGGGAGGAGGAGGGCCCCATCAGCACTCCTCACCCCCAAATGGACCTAGTAACTACCCTAGTGGCTTTCCTCTGCAGTTGATGTGTCTCTGGACCCAACAGATCCAGCCAAAGTCTCCAAAGTCTCCTCTCCCTTTCCACTTCATTTTCAGATTCAGCCCTGTGAAGCCCTCTATGCCCCCCCCCACTTCATTTCCCTAGGGGGGATTTTACCTTCCCCCTGGACCCAGCTACCACCCAACACTGCCAACCTCCCTGGGCACTCACTCCAAATGTACCATGCTCAGCAAACTCATTTGTCCCTGACACAGATGAAAGATGAAATTCCCCACAAATTCAAATGTAATTGAAAGTTATTTTCCAGTATCTAATTTGCCTTTTGTTTATTTCAGGCAATATTTC
The DNA here is from genome assembly GCF_903992535.2 of Arvicola amphibius. NCBI lineage: Eukaryota > Metazoa > Chordata > Mammalia > Rodentia > Cricetidae > Arvicola > Arvicola amphibius. The sequence goes on from NC_052047.1 coordinate 127,454,369, forward strand.
AGAGGGAACATCCCAACCAAAGCACCCACGGTGGTTTACAGTGCCAGGCCCAGCTAAGGCGAGCAACTACATGCCCCAGACAGGGATGTTACCGATTCAGAAAATAATTACAGCATTGAACACAGCTCTAAATAAAAGTAGAAATGCAGCAGACAGGAAGGAAAGCAAAAATAGAAAGCGGGAACATGCTGCTCCCCTGGTGCTCTGAAAAGTCCAAGTCTGCCTGGTGCTGGCGCCCTGCCTGGCTGTGGAGACTCAAGTGGAGCTCCCATCCTGGATGGAGTGGCAGCCCTGCCCTGAGATGGGCCGGAAGATGTGGCAAGCGATCCAAAATTCCTGTAACTAGGATAGGACAGATCCTAGAAACCAATGCGCTATTCAGAGGTGGTGTTTCCCAGAAGCCACTGGTTCAAAGCTCATCATCAGCGGTGCCAGCCCTTGATGGGCTCATCATGCGACAGCGCTCTGACAGCTGGAAATGGCCCAGGTAGCTCTTTCAAGGGAAGCCTCCTCATGGGTTTGGCCTCTTATGCACGTGACTCTTCCCCATCCCGTTTCCCTGCCCTGCTGTGGTGTCATCAGGGGGCCCTCACCAGAGTCCAAACAGAAGTGGGGCGTGGTTGGAGGAAATAGGTGGCTGGGGCATGTGCCAGACAGGAAGACCCCGTCTTCAGTCTTTTCCTCTCTCTGCTTCCAGCAGCTGAGGAGTGAGCACCTCTCTCCCATCATCCCCTTCACCACCCTCCTTCTGCCTTGCCGCAGACCTAAGAGCAGTGGAGCCGCTGGCCAGGGACTCCAACCTCTGGAACCAGAAGCTGAAGGAAATCTTCCCTCCTGAAGATGTTTTCCTCCAGTCCATTGTCATAGGGTGACTAACGAGCATCCTCTGTTGGCCTGCTAGCCTTTTTAATCACTCTAAATTTAATTTAATTTAATTTAATTACTCTGATGAGAATCCCTCTTATACTGGTCTAGGGAAAAGTGTTATTATAACAAGTGACCCTGTTAGTTCTTCTGAGGATGGGTCACAATAAAGTGAGGCCATCTCTTTGCCACGCTGTGAAGTAGTCATCTGGACCCCCTCTCCAGAGCCCAGACAGATCAGGCCATTTGTTTGGACTTTAAGCCTCCAAAACTATGACCTAAGCAAACCTTCTTTCTTTGCAAAGCATCCAGCCTCAGTGATTTTGTTATAGGGATAGAAAATGGACAAATACCTGCCCAAAGTCATATCGCAGTGAAACAAGGGTCAGAACTCAACCTGTTCTCCACCTAGCACTTCCATGTAAAGCCTTTTCTGTCTTAAAGACAAGAGGAAATGATGGATAAGCTTGCATTTATTAAGCATATATTATATTCCAGTACAATGTTGAGCACTTATACATAGGGTTTCATCCTCTCCAAAGTCCTGAAAATATCCAGTGTTCTTGCTCCTTTTTTTTTTCAGGGTTTCTCTGTGTAATTGACCTAACCGTCCTGTAACTCTCTTTGTAGGACAGACTGGCCTCGATATCACAGAGAGCTACCTGCCTCAGCCTTCCAAGTCCTGGGATTAAAGGTGTGTTCCACCACCACCTTATGTTGCTCCATTTTAATGACATAAATGGAGACACAAAAAAGTAAAGTACCTTTCCCTGGGTCACTGGATTCCTTCCCAGTGGATTCTCTGGAGGGAATCGGCGTACAGAGAAACACTGACAAGGAGCTCCCTGCTCAGCAGGCTTCCAAGAGTCTCCTCCTTGCCTCAACTCTCCTGAGATATCCCTGGGCCCACCCTTGCCTTCCCAGGAGTTGGGCTTTAGGGATCTCAAAGGGCCCTATACCCCCAGGTCCATCCAGGGGATGTCTAGGTTAAAAGGGTGATGGCAGTTCTAGGGAGAAGGATCAGTTGGCAAAGATGAATGAACCAGAGTTCAATCCCAAGAACCCCCATGAAATGCTGGACGTGGTGGGACATGCTTGGAATCTCAGTGCTGAGGAGGAAATAGGTGGATCCCTGGGGCTTGTTGACCAGCATAGCCTATTTGACGAGTTCCAGGCCAGTGAGACATTCTGTATCAAAACCAAAGTGGTAAATAATACCTAATGGTGAGCAATTCAGGGGGTAAAAAGAATATGGGAAGGAGAGAATGAGGGAGGGAGGGGGGGGGGGGGGAGGAAGGGAAGGAGGGAGGGAGGAAAAGAAAGAGACCAGGACTAAGAGAGAAAGAGAAGAGGATGGATGGGGAGAGGAGAGAATGGGGAGAAGAGCAGAGGAAACCAGGAGGAGGAAGTCAGACAAAAGGCGGCATGCGAGGTATAATGACAGAGAAATGAAAGGTCTTTATTAAGCATGTCAGCCCCTCACCCGTGCCCCCTGTGGAGTGCTGCAAAGATGACTGCGACGCTGTAGGTGAAGGTCTGTGCCAAACTTGCCCGACTCCCTGAAACACCAGAGAAGCCTTCACTGAGCTATGGAGGGCCCAGGACCGAGGAGCAGCGTCCAGTGTGGGCCGGGGCAGGAAAGAACAGCACACACAGAGCTAGGCACTGAGGGAGCCCACAAGCACCTCCAAGATGCCCCTTAAAGTCCCGGAGAGAAACAGGAAGGGCCAGAGATAAGGCAGTCTGTCTAACATGGGGATTGGATTTGCTCTTGAAGACCATAAAGACGTCATAAAAAAATAACCTGGGAACCTTTGATTTATTATGTAGATAGATTTCTGAGCTGTTAGCTAGAATCTATTGAGTTCAGTTGTTCACCACACCTTACCCTATTCCAGGCCGTTGCTCTGGAAACCAGCACAGCGTTCTCAAAATGTTGGTGCTTGCAGTCACTCTAGGGGTCTTGCAATATTATCCTTGTCCTAAGGCAAGGGGAAGACTAAAAGGATAGTTGAGTCATAACTGATACATTTAGGACAGATGAAGGCTCACTGGCTCATGGGTTGCCAAAAGAAAAAGACCGAATGGAGTCCCCAGCCCAGCCAAGGCAGTATGCACAGTTGAGCCAGGCCAGCTGTGCCAGGGCAATAATTCATCCTGGCTAAGTGGCAGCTTGCCTCCAGCAGGACAACATCATCTATCACATTACATAAATAATGTTAACTCGAATTCTAGCACTTTTATTGGCTTCCTTCCTAATTTGTTTCAGTCTGATAGTTCTTTATGAACTTCTCTTGCCCTTGATTCTGCAACATAATTTTTCTCACACTTTGGCTTTGGAGGTGGCATGAATCTAACATCCGCAGCCTCTAGCAATCACCTGCAGCTCCTCTGCTCACTTAGGGTCTCACTGTCAGTGTCCGTAGATCAAGGACCATGGGCTGCATGAGCTTTGTTTCAGTCAGTGCAGGGGAGTGTCCCAGGAAACAGGAAACATTCCTCAGCTATCACACACCTCAGGTTTGAGTGTTGTTGATGTTCCTGAGGCGAAGATGTCTTCGTTGCAGAGGGGACACAGTCAAGCATCCCTATGAGAAGACACCCCAGCATTAATGGAAATACAGAGAGCCATTCTGCAGCAAATCGAGTGAAGATGGCAAGGGTCTAACCCAAGGAAGATGGAGAAGGTGAAGGCAAGGAATGCTAGTGATAGGAGATAGGGGAGGGTGAGGAAAATGGCGGTACTGAGAGCAGGGGATTGATATAATGGTAATGACAGGTGGTGATTGTAATGGTAGTGGTGATATCACGGTGGTGGTGATGATGATGACGGTGATGATGCCGATGCTGGTGATGGGCACGGTAGTGGTGACAGATATGACAGATGTGATCGTGGCAGAGGCATGGTGGTGGAGTAGTAGTAATAAACCTGGCTTGATAAGAACAGTGGCAATGGTAGGAGTCATGATGGTGGTCATCATGATGGTGCTGGTGATAGTAAAGGTGACGGTGGTGATGATGGTGGTGATGGTGGTGGTAATGGTGGTGGTCATCATGGTCATCATGATGGTGGTCGTGATAGTAAAGATGACAGTGGTGATGATGGTGGTGATGGTGGTGGTGGTGGTGATGATGGTGGTAATGATGATGGTGATGATGGTGGTGATGGTGGTCATCATGGTCATTGTGATGGTGGTGGTGATGATGACGGTGATGGTGGTGGTGATGATGGTGGTGATGATGGTGGTGATGATGGTGGTCATCATGGTCATCATGATGGTGCTGGTGATAGTAAAGATGACAGTGATGATGGTGGTAGTGATGATGGTGGCAATGGTGGTTATAGTGGCCATCGTTATGGTGGAGAAGGTAGTAGTCATTGTGGTGATAGCGTGGTAGTCATCATGGTGGTGGTGGTGGTGATGGTAACAGCTGTGATGGTGATGGTGTGGCAGATGTGGTGATGGTAATGGATAGAGGTAGTCACACTGGCGGTGGTGGGAGTGTAGTAATTATGAACCTGGCTTGAGTACAGACTGATAAATGTGGTGGTCGTGGCAGTGGTGGTGGTGGTGGTGAAAATGATATTAGAATTATCTTCAAAATGCTTTTACCTTGGAGGCTTCATAATGAAAGTGACCACCCAAGACTGACCCTCCTGCTGCCCCACCTAATATGAAATGTCTACTAAGGAAGAGGCTACTGTTGCAGGATCCCATCCAAGCAGAAAATACCAGATCTTTATCAAAGCTGTAGGTATCTCCCTAATCATTCAATAGAAAATAAATTAAAAGAAAACTCTGAATCCAGCAATCCCCCCCACAGCAGGGAATATCCATTATTTACCCATAAAATATTTCAAGGGTTATTAGCATGTAAACTGTGATTAATTAAACTCGCAAAAAAATTGATTCCGATGTGTGTAAATGAGCTGGTTCCTGCTGGGCAAGACAAAGGTGTGACTTCCCCACTGCTGGAGGCAGTGGCTGGGGGGGTGCTCCTCAGCTTGTCTCCTGCTCCAGAAACTTTAACAAGCTAAGACAGACAGGCACGGTGTAACATGCCTGCACTCCTGGAACTTAGGATGCGAGGCAGGAGGACCAGGAGTTTGGGACCAGCCTGGCCTATATAAGAACCTTCCAGAGTGGGGAAGGCAGGAAAGAGAAAATGGTACTCTCCTCTAGCTATGTGCTGCCCTGAACCTGACAGCTCTGGCAATAAGAAGGCTGGCAACTGTGGAGCATGCTGGTGCACACATTTAGTTCCAGCTCTTGGGAGGCAGAAGAGGCAGGTGGATCTCTGTGAGTTCGAGGCCAGCCTGGTCTACAAGAGCTAGTTCCAGGAAAGCTGAGGTATATACATAGGGAGACCCTGTCTCAAAAGGAGGAGGAGAAGGAGGAGAAGAAGAAGGCCAGCAACACATGAGCCCTTGAGTCCCCCAAACTGTGAGCTAAGTGAACTCTTCTTTGAAACTTGTCCAGCCTAAGGCATTGCTTTAGCAACAGAAAATGGACTAAGAAACCTAAGTCCAATGTTTTCACCCCGAGAACACAAGCCCAGCTTTTGTTCCTCGCTCTGTAGCACAGCCTTCCTCAGTCCACCACAGCCCAGACCTGTGAGCCCCTAAGCCAGCCAGGCCCCTTTAGAGGGGACCTCCTGTGCTAAGATGCCTTCAAAGAGCCTTTTGCTGCAGCTGAAACTTTCCTGTAGAAAACTGAGCATGTCTAGGGCCACTCTCCCATATTTATTACAGGCCATGTGTGCCTTGCAGCACTCCTATGGCCATTTTAACCTTTCAAACTTACTCTCTGAAGCCTTGAATTAACCGAACCTATGACCTTATACTGAGCATGCTCAGAAATGTGTCTGCCCCCAAAGTGCTTTCCTATGAGAAAGTGAACAAGCTCACCAAGTAAAGTCGCTCCTTACTTGGTTCTGGTTACCAATGAAAGACTCCCTTCCTTTGCAGAAAGCACCATCTACTCTTGTATTTCTCATCCATGCTTGGTTTTGCTCTGCACTCATCAAGCTTCAGACTCATTGCATCTGGTACCTACACATCTCCTTTTTTCCCTGCCCCTTTCAATTTGCAGGAGACTGAATCCTCAGGTGTGGGACCTGAGAGCACAGAGGGCCATGTGTACCAGGAATTTCAGACAACAAGGCACCTGCCTGGGGACTCCTCCCCACAACTGCGGGGATATGCAGATGGATGGTCCAACAAGTTCATGTTGCGGGGAGGCCTCCTGTTAGGATGATTGGAAGAAAAGAAGCAGAAGGATGGTGGGAAAGCATCAAGAACTTCTGTGTGTGCACCACCGCTCCCCAACATCTCCACAGGCAATGAGCCTGAGGACCTGAGCACGGTCACCAGGCTCCTTCAGTCCCTCTGATGCACAGCTGCTTCCCTAACCCCTGGGTTATCCCTGCACATAGGACTTAGGAGTCATCTCAGGGACGCCAGTCCCTGTCTCACAAACAGCATTTCAGCAACTAGAGCTCAAAACACTCAGTTCTGAAGCCACTGCCCCAGCCAACGGTGTCTCCATCACCTGGAGCGTCCAGATGACTCCGTGGCAGGTTTTCCCACTATTAACAAAAGCACATAAACAAGAAACATAGATGACACCCCATCGAAACAGCATCGTGGGGCATGTGGTCAAAAGCTTTCTGTAGCCATGACTAAAGTCAGCTCGCAGGATCAGCTTGCAGGAGGAGAGCTTACTTCGTCTCACAGTTTTCAAGGTTTCTGCTGTGGTGACTCAGCCCTGTCACTAAGTGAGGCAGAGCATCGTGGCAGCAATCCATGGCAGAGGAGACCTGCTCCCATTAGAGCAGCTGGAGAGGGAAAAGAGAAAGAGAGAAGGGCCAGGATCCCAATGTACCCTTCAGAGGAAAACCTCCAATTTCCTACTTCCTCTAACTTGCCTCTGCCTCCCGCAGTTCCCACTACCTTGCAACAGAAGCATCTGTTAGAAACGAGTCCTCCAGTCCATGAGCTGGGGGGATATTCAGGAGCCGGATCACAGCAGCTGATGCTTTGTCTAGCTCCCTTTGTTTCCATTTCTGGCCCCACCCTAACAAGTCCAAGGGAATCATCCCTAGATAGTGTCTCTACAGCCACTTTTTTGTCTTGCTGTGAGAAAGGGCCAGGCAAAACCACGTAAGGACACTCCATTTTTGCTGTGATTTTGAAGGGATACCGCCCATCATGGCAGCAGTAGGAGAGAGAGGCACCTGGTGGTGTTGCCTTTGGAGTCAGGAAACAACGTGAACAGAACTGGGAGATGGGCTACAAGCCCTCAAAGCCCAACCCCAGGGATTGGCACTTTCATGAGTCTGCTGGGTGGAGTCTTGCCCTGGGACACCTTCCTAGTCCCGGGAGGCCGGCAGCTTCCTCACCAGCAAGCACAACCTTTCTCAGCTCCTGACTCGTTGGAGTTTGAAGCTTGCACAAGTTCTTTTCCTCAGCCAGCTGCACATTTTTCTGTCTTTCCATCCTGTGTGTCATTCCTTCTTACTGTCGACTTGGACACAAGCAAAGAGATGTGCAATAACCCTGCCGCCCCAGTCTGAACATCATCCTGCCACCAAACCTATTTGTCCGTGACCGAATTTAGCCTCGCTCAAGTTCTCAGGGCAGGAGCAGAAAGAAGCCAGCTTCTTTGCCAGAACCTGACCTGAGTGACCTCTAGCCCAGAGACCTAGTTCTCTGAAACCTTAGGGGCCCCATCCACATTTCCCTTGGCCCACTCATCCTCTAAACTCAGACCAGGGTGAGTCCCTTACAACATTCTACGACATTTCTAGCACAAAATTCCAAACTCTCCTCCCTCAAAACAGTGTTAAAGGCCTAAGGACCACACAGACAGGCTCATCACAGAAGCAGACCTATCTCTTGGTATCGATTTTCTGTATTAGTTACTTTTACCCAGCAAAAGCAACTTTAAAAAGGAAAGATTTAGTCTGATACACAGTTTGAGGGAATGCAGTCCGTCAAGGCTGAGAAGACATGGCAGTGGAAGGGAGCTGGTCACGTTGACTCTAAGGAGCATAAAAAAGCAGAAAGTGTGCAGACCTTAAAACCTCAGGGCTTCACCTCCTAAGGGTTCTGCAACCTTACCAGACAGATACCTTACCAAGTGTTTGAACATTTCACATTCAGCCCACAACACTGTGCATACACGTGTATACACACACACACACACACACACAGAGAGAGAGAGAGAGAGAGAGAGAGAGAGTCCCTAACTAAACAGTGGTTGTGCCCATGATTTTTTTTACATTATGATGGTGTGAAGCACAGAAACACAATCCTCCTGCCTCTCACTCTCAGTACAGCATTCAATAGACTACATGGCAAATTGCACGCACTATTACAAAATCAACTTTGTGCCAGGTGATTTTGCCCAACTGTAGCATGTAAACGCTCTGACAAGTTTAGGGTATGCAATAATCCTCAGTGAATTTAGTATATTAAAGACACCTTTTGAGCTAGGACATTTCACTTTACGGTGAGCTTATGGGGACATGACCCACATAAACCAAGGAGCATCTGCGTAAGAATAAATGGCATGTCTCCCCATCGTTCCCCTTAGAGGAGTCAGACCACACACAGGCTCGCTTTTCCCCTTCATTATTTATTGGAGACTCTACCACAGCCGTATGTGTAAATCTGTCTCATAATTGTTACCAGTTATGGAAAAGCCATAATTTATTTAATGGGTACCCTTCATGAGTTATTAAACACCGTGGCTGATCATCACAGACTCTGTGACTCACTCTGCTCCTATTTCTCTACAGCAGTGATGGGAACGGGAGGCTTCCGTCCTGCCTATTCTATAGAGTCAGGAGAGCCAGGCTGCTGCTTCAAGCTGTGGGTCCAGCAGCAGGCTCTCTGCCTCTTCTCCGGCCACCACTGATATCTAAGCTTCCCAGGGTCTCTGAAAGGCCCAGTCAGGGTTTATAGCAACCCATCTGTGTGTTTTCATTTTGTGTTAAAGCTTCTGTGCCTGCCCATGACACTGCTTCCAGACAATTTCTTGGGAAGTTAACCTGACTGGCCCTTCTCAACCACTATTCCTTGGAGCTGCATTTGAGTCCAGCCAAGAGACAGCCACCTCAGCAGGCGCAGCTGGGCAACTGGAACCCCAAGACTCTACAAGAGCTTCCTTTCCAAGCTGGACTGTACCAGACATGAATGCAGAAAAGGATAGGTAGAGAGAGTGAAACAGATCCTGGCAAAGCAGAGAAAAGAAGGGAGGCAGGGCCAAGCACAGGGGCACACACCTGTAACCCCAGCACTTGGGGGGCTAAGGCAGAGAACTGCAACTCTGGGGTAGCCTGGCTTTATAATGAGTTCTAGGCTAGCCTGAGATGTAGTGGGCCCTTCTCCAAAGAAAACACAGAGACAGGGAGAACACTGTGCCCTCTATGCCTCCATCCCCTGTCTTAGTCTTTGTTGCTATAACAAAGTATTGCAAGCTGAGTAACTTAAAGTAAAAGGGTTTATTTGCCTCACCATGCTAACAGAGGAAGGTTCCACAACTGCAGACCCGCATGTCTCCAAAAGCCTCACACTTGGCAAAGAAGCAAAAAGGAAGCCACAGGGTGGGACTCAGACCTCCATCAGGCCCCACATCCTAGATGCTTCAACACCTTGACACTGCCATATTGGGGAACAAGCATCCAGTGCATAAACCTTTGGGGAGCACACTGCCTCCATGCCATACCACCACCATCCAAAAGAGGTCTTGTATTCATTAACTCAAAAGAATTTTCCAGCAAACAAACCATGAATTACAAGACTTTTTAATCAATAAGAATAAGTGCTGCTATTGAACACCTGCTGGTACTGGGGAAACAAAGACATCTCTGCTTCTCTATGGAGCCTTACAAAGAGCACCACGGTGAGGAAACTACAACCTAGAGAATTAAGTGCCTAAGTGTGTCAGTCAGTATAGGTGAGGTTATACTGTGGTAACAAACATCCCTGACACGTTCAGGGACATACAACAATAATGGCAAAAGATTAGTTCCCTTTCAATTAACAAGTTCACTCTGCCCCACCACTGAGATAACTGAATAGCTAGGACTGGAGAGAAGACTCAGTGGTTAAGAGTGCTTGCTGCCTGGCTGGGTGGTTTGAAAGAAGCTGACCTCCCAAGGGAGTGGAACTATAGGACATATGGCCCTGTTGGAGTAGATGTGGTCTTGTTGGAGGAAGTGTGTCACTGTGGAAGTAGGCTTTGAGATCTCATATATACTCCAGCCAAGCCCAGTGCCTCAGACTGCTTCCTGTTGCCTGCAAGACAAGATGTAGAACACTCGACTACTTCTCCAGCATCACGCCTGTCTGCATGCCACCGTGTCACACCATGATGATAATGGACTAAACCTCTGAAAATGGAAGCCACCCCAATTAAATATTTTCCTTTATAAGAGTTGCCATGGTCATGGTCTATTCACAGCAATAGAAACCCAAACTAAGATGCTGCTCTTGCAGAGGACCAGAGTTCAGTTCCCAGCACCACAACTGCCTTTTTCAGCTCCAGAGAACATGACACCCTCTTCTGGCCTCTGAAGGCAAGTGCATTCACATGGACATATACATGCACACATACACATAAAGACAAATGCAAATTTTTAAGTTAAAGAAAATAACCAAATAATATGTTCCCCTGCTGCCAGTGCTTCATGGTGATCCTTAGGGGGAAGCAGTGTGCGTGTCTGCTTTTGTGGGTGTGTTTACTGCTTTACTGATGTAAAGGATGCACAATGCACAGCTGAAGGTGAAAAAACACGGAGCTCTAAGCGCCACATGGTCAGATGCGTCCCCTAGAGAGCTCTCGCTATTCAAACACGGCTCAGCAGTATTTTTTCCGTTACTTTACCAAATCCAGACATTCAAACAAACAACAAAGTTGTGATCTGTAGTGTCCTTTGGTTTCCACGAGCATTTTCTTTGACTACAGAGAATCCTGCATGCAGGGCTGGGAGGAGCTGTATAATGACACAGCCCCATTAAATAGAGCTTTCACTGCACAGCCGTGAATCGCTCAGAGACTCGGGAAAGAGCAAAATGCAACAATTAGGACTTAGATGTCTCCCATGGGCTCACACACTGAGCGCTTGGTCTCCGGTTGGTGGCACTACCCTGAAAGACCTGGAACAGGTGAGAGGTAAGGCCTGGGTAGTGGCAGGGGGTCACTAGAGGACAGCCTTCGAAGGTTACTTCACCCTGGCTCCGGGCTTGTGCTTCCTGTTTTTTTCTTGGCCACCATGTGAGGAAGCCTTGTGCTCTATCACTACAGATAGACATTCTGAGCTGCCTTCCCCGCTAGGGTAGACTAAACCCTCCTAAAACCATGAACTCCTCCCTTAAGGCATGTATGTCAGATGGTTTGTCACAGGATGAAATATGAAATACACCGCAATAGTGCCGGGCGGTGGTGGCGCACGCCTTTAATCCCAGCACTCGGGAGGCAGAGGCAGGCGGATCTCTGTGAGTTCGAGGCCAGCCTGGTCTACAAGAGCTAGTTCCAGGAGAGGCTCTAAAAAAAGCTGCAGAGAAACCCTGTCTCGAAAAAAAAAAAAAGAAAGAAATACACCGCAATATAAAAAGCAACTAGTAAAGAGGTGTTTCGTCTGGGGCTTTGTTTCCTGTGTTTGTAAAGAGATACTTTCAACTATCTCCTGGTGGCTATATTCAACGCCTGGATCACAGAATTTACGCACATGTAATAACCAGCTCCCACTGGCTGGAAAGCAGCCACGTCAAGCCCCTCCACTCTCTCCAGTTGCTGGTCACACTGCTGCAGCCTACAGCAGTCACCACTGGCCTGGGACTGTCTTCAGTGGGACAGCCCCATACCCCAACATCGTGTCATCTCCCCGGATCTGATCACAGCTGGAGTGTGATACTGTGGAACTACGGAAGCCCAGCCTAAGTGGGCAGTTTAGGGCATCACTGAAGGACCATCCAGCTCTAGAGCTCTCTAGAAGGCCTGCCCCCATCTGCCTGGCCCTGCGTCCTCTGCTCCAGCTAAGCACAGGTTCTGGGGAAATTGCCTAGGACACTTGACCCCAGAAGTCCTGATCTGGAGTCTCTACGAGCTTTCACGCTGGACCAAGTGCACAGCACTGTCCAATTCTGATTGGTCCTCAAAGGAAAAAAAGGGCGATCTCTGAAAGGTCTCATTTCTGCTCACAACTCATTGGTCTGGCAGAGTCACATGACCCTACCTGCTTCCCCCAAAACATGAGAGCCAGACTGTCCAGCCAGCAACACTAGCCATCCTTTCATGCTTAGAATGTGAAATAGCCCCAAAGGCTTGGTCACCAACTTTTCTGCCTCTGGAAGGCGGAGGGATCTTTAGGAAGCTGGACCTAATGGGAGGAAATGAGGTGTCTGCAGAAGCGGATATTGGCGTTCTGGCTCCTCCTCTCCCATATTCATTCTGTCGATTGTGTTCCTTGCAAGACCTCTAACTAATACGCACAGGCAGTATGGGGACAGTCAACCTGATGCCCCCAGAGCCATCATTACCAGGGGTTGGAAAGCCTTGGCCCAGAAACTATCCTAGCAATTTACCTCGATCATTTGGTGATAATAAAAACAGCAAAAAAGCAATGGCGGTGGGCCAGGGCTAGGGTTCAGTGGCGGGGGGCACTTACCTGGCACACGAGAGGTCCAGGGTTCAATCCCTGTCCTGCCCAAAAAAGCAATGGTAATTGTCACTTACAGTGTGTTAGCCAACTTTCTGTTATTGAAATACCTGAGATAATCAACATATAAAGACAAGGATGAGGCCAGACACAGTGTCATATGCCTTTTACAGCAGTACCTGGGAGGCAGAGGCAGGAGGATATCTATGAGTTTGAGGCCCACCTGGTCTACACAAGGAGTTATAGAACAGTGAGGACTAAATAGAGAGATTCCCCACCCCCTCACAAAAATGAAAAAAAAAGAGAGAAAGAAAAAATGATTAGTTTGGGCTTACAGTTTAAAGCAGTGGTCCTCAGCCTTCCTAATGCTGTGATCCCTTAATGCAGCGCCTCATGTGGTGCTGACCCCAACCATAAAATTATTTTCATTGCTACTTCATAACTGTCATTTTGCTACTGATGTGAATCGTCATGTACACATCTGTGCTTTCCTGTAACCGGTCTCAAGCCACAGGTTGAGACCTGCTGCTCAGGAGACATCTGTGATCAGTTGTTCCCATTGCTTTGTCCCTGTGACAGCAAATCACAACAGGACAAAATAAAAGTAAGGGTTTGAACCCCTTGTTGGCCAAATGCTAATCTTTCCCTACTCCTCTTGGCAAGGCCCACTGGCCATCTGTGGAAATGCCAAGTGACCTGGAGCTTGGGACCCACTCATGTCTGCAGAGCAGAGTAAGGGGGCAAGGATGGCTCAACCATATAGGGACAGGCTGGCCAACACACAAAAGGTATGATCACAGCACTGCGGTGTGCCAATGGCCCAAGCCCAAACTCATGCCCACCCTGAACTGTACATCCCCAAGGCCAGCTACCTTGTCTGGCGTCGAAGAGGCCATTAATACCTACCAACCATTTCAACTCACTGTTAACACAAAGTGAGCCGCTCAAAGCACAGTGTCATAAGGCCACAGCTGCTTTATCTAGCTCATGATCTCATAAGTTTACTGGGCTGGCTCATGGAGGTGGCTTACCACACAAGTAGTGAGCAGGCTACTTTCGGGAGACATGAGCCAGGCCGGTTCTGCTGTGCTCCATTGGAGGGCTCATCATCCTGCAGGCTGGCCTAGGCCCTCCGCTTGAGTCTACGGGTCTCAAAAGAAGACCAGTTTTTGTGTGCAGCGGGTGCTCTTCCAGTCTCTGCAGCCATCACATCTGCCCTACAGCCCAAGAAGATCATGCAACCGAGCTGAAACGTGAAATGAGGGCTGGCTGGGCTTCACTTCCTCATGGGAGATGCACTTCAAAGACAGACGCCCCAACAAAAGAAGGATATGTGCCTGGGGCGCCGAGACCACAAAGGTCTGCAGATCTATAAGCCACCTTCCACAGTGACTGGGGATGCAGCCAATGGGTAGGTGACTGGGCACAAAAGCGGGAGGGAGAAGCTGATAGTAGTGTCCAAGCTGAGCCCGTGGATTTCATCTTTCCCCAGGACCTCTTCTGTTCTAGCAGTGACAAAGAGCAGAGCTGCAGGGGACTGTCTGACCAAAAAGAGGATGGCAGAAGTCAGGAGTGAGCCAGATCTGTGCGTATAGCTTCCCCACAACCTTGCCCCAACAGGCCTCTGTGGGCAGCTGTCCCCTCCACCCCAGGGTCCATACCCCTCCCCGTGCCGCTCTTGCCCACTCGATCCTGTTCCTGGTCCCCACTGAGGCGTGCGTGCCGCACAGTGCGAGGGAGTATAATCGCTGTAGTGATTACTAACAGCCATTACATTAAGTTTTAAAATGTTCCCTTCAAATTGAACAATGTTTCTTCAAAGTCAACAGCTGGTTCGCAGCTTGAATGCAACCGTTAGGATAAATTAAATAAAAAGGGTAATAAAATCACAGTCTAAATTTAATTTCTGAAGAGTGTAGAGGCTCCAAAAAAACTGCATTTAAAAAGTGCCTTTAAAATACAGCTCGAAAAGCAGAAGTTAATTCAGTTGCTGATTATGTCAGCTAATGGACACACTGGTGTAATTACCACAGAACTGCCCTCGTGCAGACCAAACCTCCAGCTCGCTCTCGTGTTCTGTAATATAAGCCTCGGGGTCCTCGTGGGAGGGGGTTTTGTTTCTGGACTTGTGTGTTCAGATTATCTTTGTGCCCAGAATCCCAGCACTGGGAAGGCAGAAGGTAGCAAATAAGTTAAATGCAAGCCTGGGCTTCCTGGTGAAACCCTGTCTGGCAGGGTGAGGGGTAGAGTTCCCATCCCTTAAAACAAAATAAAGGTGATGGCCAGGCAGGCCTGTATCCCATAAAACCTTCCACTGCCTGCAGCTACCGGCAACTCCCCTGGCAGGATGGCAGGAGCCCCTCTTCTCATGCTCCTATAGACTGCGAATTTAATCACAGAAACCTGAGGCCTAAAAGGAATTCACTGAGTGAGCCACCTGGAAAAACCCCAGCCCTTCAGCCAGGCAATCTCAGTCTCCACCCTTCGGAATCAGCAGGTGCTTGAATCCCCCGTCCGGAAGACAAATGATCAGCTTGGTTGTTTAGGCCTCAGTCTCCTCGTCTGTAAAAAGAGAAGCCATTCCTCTCTCCCACATCCAGCCCAGGTTTGCAGAGCCCCTGCTTGGAAGACACCCAGAGGGACGAAGGAAGCAGCAGGACCACATGTCCCTGGGAGGGATAAATAGTGGACATGATCAGAAAGTAATGAACCTAGAGAGGGAAAAGATAACTGGTAATTTTAGGGAACCACCGGAGAGGACAGGGAGGAGGAATCCTGTGGTTCCAGATGTGGTTCTAGATCCAGGAGAAAGCACATGGGAAAAGGAACTTGGGGTGAAGACCTAGAGGAGCAGAGGAAGCCAGCCGTGGAGATGTCTGAAGTGAGTCTAGGGAAGGAAGCTTGCAGAGGTCCTGATCAGGGAAAGGTGGGACATGCAGAGAGCAATGGGGGAATAGGGTGATCACCGATCTGGGGTTTCATGGCCCATGATTTTAGTTATCTACAGTCAACTGTGCTCTGAAAAGATTACAGGGAAAATCACACAAAGAGCACATAAGATTTAAATCATGCATTAGAGTCTAGAGAGATAGCTCACTGTTTAAGAGCACTTGTTGCTCTTACAGAGGACCTGGGTTTGATTCCCAGCACCCAGGGCAGCTTACAGACATCTGTAACTCTTTTCCCATGGGATGTAATGCCCTCCACAAGCATCAGACACACACATGGTGCACACACATGAACTCAGGCAAACAATCATATAAAATAAAAAATCAATAAATCTCTTTGAAAATCTTATTAAACCATGCACCATTCTGAGCAGTATGATAAAAATCATCTGCAGTGGTTTGAATGAGACACTGCCACCGCCACCCCGCCACCCACCACGGCCACCCCACCACTCCCACCATACACCCAGGCAGTTGTTTGGACAGTTTAGGAGGTGAGGTCTTGCTGGAGGAAGCAGGTTACTGAGGTGAGGGCTTTGAGAGCTTGAGCCACTTCCGGCTTGCTCTCTCCCTTCACGCTAGCAGTTGAGATGCGAGTTCTCCACTCCCTGCTCCTGCTGTCATGCCTGCTACCTGCTGCCACACCTGTGCCACCACGGTGGACTTGTATCCCTCTGCAGCCATAAACCCAGATAAGCTCTTTCTTCTCTAAGTTGCCTTGCTCACAGCATTTGATTACAGCAGCAGAAACGCAGCCAAGACAGCATCTTGCCCAGACCATGGCTCGCCGCTGTGTGCCGTGTATCGGCATTGTCCATGCCGATCATCTGTTACCCACTTAGCTGCCCCATTTACCAGACTGACTGCTGTGGTCACAGCGCTTGTGTTCGATAGTTTACTTAACATCAGCTCCAGAGAGCAAGAGTAGCATTGAAAGGAGGCACCTGGGCGTGAACGACAGAATGGATCCCTTCTTATGCTCTACGGCAACACCACATGGCACACAGAAAAGTGTGTAATGGCTTGCAACATCCACTGAGGAGTTGGGACATAGTATCTCAACATAATTGGGGAGAACCATAACAAAATACCATTCGAAGGCTAGTTCGGTTATTCCTGTAGAACTTTCCAAGTGCTTAGAATGTGTCAGAAGCGCGGAAGGAGTGAGCAGAGGAAAGAAGCAAGGCCAGCAATGGGCAGGCAGCAAACAAGCACTCAGCGTGTTCACTACAGGCAATATGGCTCCGCAGGTAAAAACTCTCCACCAAGCCTGAAAACCTGAGTGAAATTCCCCAGACCCACATGGTGGGAGGAAAGATCCAATTCCCACAAGTTGTCTTCTGGCCGCCATGTGTGTCTCGTGGAATAAGCAGACACACATACATACACTCACACACACACTAAATTAATTAATATTTTAAATTTAAAATTTAAAATAAAAAATGAAAAGAGAAAGGAAAGAAGGAAGGAAGAAAAGGAGGAAGGAAGGAAGGAAGGAAGGAAGGAAGGAAGGAAGGAAGGAAGGAAGGAAGGAAGGGAGGAAAGGAAAAGAAAAGAAAAGAAAAGAAAAGAAAAGAAAAGAAAAGAAAAGAAAAGAAAAGAAAAGAAAAGAAAGACAGACTAGGGGCTGGAGAGATGGCTCAGAGGTTAAGAGCACTGGCTGTTCTTCCGGAGGTCCTGAGTTCAATTCCCAGCAACCACATGGTGGCTCACAACCATCTGTACTGAGATCTGGCGCCCTCCTCTGGCGTGCAGGCATACATCGAGGCAGAATGTTGTATACATAATAAATAAATAAATCTTTAAAAAAAAAAAAAAGAAAGAAAGAAAGACAGACTAGCTGCTGCCAGAGATGAGCTCCTGGAATCTGAGATCAGTTCATAGACACTCTTTTTTTTATTTTTCATTGTTTTTATTGAGCTATACATTTTTCTCTACTCCCCTTCCTTCCTCCCTCTCCCAGTGACCCCCATGCTCCCAGTTTATTCAGGAGATCTTGTCTTTTTCTCCTTCCTATGTAGATCTATGTATGCCATAGACACTCTTAGAACTGTGAACTTAGAACCTTTGCTTCTCCCCTAAGTGAAGATGTGGCCCCAGTACTGGAAAATCCAGTTTTGAGACCAACGGAGCCCCCACTTCTAAAGTCCCTTTCACAGAAATGCCAGGTGGTTGAGCTAAGTTTTTCGTTGGTGTCTCTCCAAACATCTAACGTCGAGGTCACCTCAAGATTGTCCTCCCATCTCGGGAAGGAATGTGGTCAGGAGAATCCCATGAGGGGACCAGGGAGAAGCCACAGCTAATAAACAGAATTTATTTCTACAATTTATTCCTCTACCTCTCTGGAGCCTTAACTAGACAACAGGTCAGTTATAGCAGGATGGGGCTGTGCATTCATGCATGTGCATGTGTGAGCATGCATGTCTACACGTGTGTGCATAGAGATGTATGCATTTTTGTGTGATCTCCTATTTCTTCTTTCTCTCCAACCTGGGCAACAATACCCAGGCCTGCCACCAGGGGCTCCCATGGCTGCCCTTTGCCCCTTTCATCAAAATAGTGGGTCCCAATACTGGCGGATGCCTGAACCAAAAAAATAAGTTCAGACTTTCACCTGGCATAAACGCACCCATCTCCAATGCCCTATACACCCACTCCCTATTTCTCCTGAATGTCACTCGTGGAAATCCTGGCTCCAAGACTGGTGGGGGCAATAGCTTGAGGTATCCTGGGTTTCAGAAATTTCCACCCAGGTCCACTTCTATGAATGCCTTCTTTTTCCTCTGGCATCCCTGGGAACTACCTTAATCCAAGTGTGGCAGGCACATCCTTCTCCTCGATTCTGGCTGGAGGAAACTCCATGTTAAACGGGTCTCAACTCCAGCTGAAGCACAGGACAGAATGGATGGAGATGCCACTCAAAATCATCAGTGGGCACAGGGAGAGTGCGGCTGAAGATCAAAGTCTAATGCACTAGGCCTGGGTCTGCAGGCACCTTGATCATGAACTGCCAATACCCAAAATGGGAGAACCAAGGTTGCAGCCGAATCCATCAGGCCTGTGGCAGTGTCTCCAGCAGCCTAAGCAAGATAGTAGGAGGGCCAGGGGGCATATAGAAGCCTACTTTCTCTAGGCTGTGGATCAGGTCTTAAAGTGACAGGCACCTGATCTCACAACGAGCATAGAAACAGGAAGCACCCTGGTCACCCTAGCAAACTAGGCCCAACCCTCGTTCCTCAACAGACCAACCAAACAGCAGGGAACAATGAAGAGAAAGGTGGCCACACTGGGGAGAGGAGCAAAGAATCAAAGATGTCCAGTGACCTCCTAAGTTTATCTTCCAGGTCAAAGGAAGGGCAGGAGGTGTGCATGGCTAAGCAGTCCCAATCAGAGTGGGACCGCCTATCACTGACCAGCTTCCTCTGGGCTTCAGTCTCTGCTGCAGGGTGGGCTGACAAGCTGTCAGAACTGTGACCCTCTGATAGATAAGCTCCTGTGGCCACACTAGATCCAGCCTTTCCCTTTCCCAAGTACGAGATCCCTAGGGAAATGCCACCTTGGATACACTGTCCCCATAGACAGCACAGGTGTCTCCTTAGAATGTGTCTCACCTCTGCCGTTCTTCACAATGGGTTGATTTAGAAAAAGCCACCCCATCAGTGATGGGTGGCTCCCAGAGTCCCTCCTCTGTGGTCTCACAGGCGACATCCCAGCGTTTGGCGCCAGGCCATGGGGCTTCCTTTCATATTCTCTCATTTTTTATTGAAGCCATAAGGCAGAGCCAAAGAGAGCTTCTTGCCCAAATTCAATCCTCTTCCTGCCACCCACTGGCTGTATGGCCTTGAAGAAGTCGCTAAATTTCTTGGGGCTTCAGTGTCCTGACCTGTAAAACAAGGGTAATAATGAGACCTATGAGCCAGTGTATTTAAACCAGGGAGAGCCTGGTGCTTAGAGAGTTGCTAATCAGCATTGCCCCCAAGGTCCTCGTGCTGTGCAATGCTTGTCAGCACCTGCCCTTGGGGAGGTGACAGGCAGTCCTAAGGGTCCTCTATGTGTTTGCAGGTCATTTCAGGCTCCATGCACTACACCCAAGCCTCAAGGATCATGAGTCTGTTCCTGCTGCCACCTGATCTTTGCAAAAGAGACCATCCGTGTCCGTCTTGCCCAGATAAGTACCTCTATGCAGTGCTTTGATCTGAAAGTCCTTAAGCCCCAGGCTCATGTTTAGTCCGCAACTGGCAGTGCTATCTTAGGAGATGCTGTGTATTTCAGGAGTTGGAATCTAGCTAGAGGATGTAGGGTCCCTGGGTGAGCACAGGCCCTTCTGTCCCTACGCTTCCAGCCTGTAGTGATGTGAAGAACGGCCTCCACCACAGGCTCCACCACTGTGGTGCTCTGGCCAAGCTTAGGAGACTAAGTGCCCATGGACCAAACCGTCTGAAACCATGAGCCAGAGTAGACCCTCCCTCTTTCAAGTTGAGCCTGTCACATATCTTGTTCCAGCAATAAGTAACTACACTATCCATGGAGCTCACACACCCAGCGTTCCTTCTCCCCACATCAAGGTCTCATGAAGACATTGTTAAGAATGCAGAGTCCTGGGCCACCTGGGTTTTTGCGTCTGTGTATTTATATGCCCATGCACATGGGTGTAGACGCCAGAGGAACACCTTGTGTCTTCCTCAATTGCTTTCTGCTTTATTATTACTTCTTAAAAGATGTATTTCTTTTATGGGAATGAGTATTCTATCTGCATGTACACCTGCACGCCACAAGAGGGCATCAGATCCCTTTGTCGATGGTTTTGTGAGCCACCATGTGGTTGCTGGCAATTGAACTCAGGACCTCTGGAAGAGCAGCCAGTGCTCTTAACCGCTAAGCAATCTCTCTAGCCCCTCTACCTTATTATTTTAATAATATTATTACTATTATTAAACCATAAGCTCCCTGGGCCAGACTGGCTCCTAGAATTCTAGTTCCCAGAACCCTCCTATCCATGCCCCACAAAGCTGAGGCTACAGACACATGAGTGTGCACAGTCATGTTCTGTTTTTACGTGGGTGCTGGGAATTCAAACTCAGATCCTCATGCTGACACAGAAAGTGTAAGGCTTACCTGATAAACCGTTGTAAGGTTCCTCCCCTCCACTCTGACAGCAGCCCCAACCACAGACGTGGAGGACCAGTACTCAAGGAGAAACTTCCTAGTCTTCAAAAGCCTTCCCATTCACCCAGTCTTGTCAGGGAACCCCCAAATCGACCATCCCACATTATGCAAATTTGCATCATTGAGGCATTTCTAAAATACTAATGAAGACTTGCCATGTGATCAAAGTATGGAATAATGCAGATTCTACATCTGCCCCTCCTCCCTCGGAAATGGAGTCTGGAGTAATGCTGCTCGAGAAATGAAAATGTTGTATAAAGTCTGAAAAGGCCATCTGCTTGTGGGTTAGGAGTCACAGTTAACCCTGTTTTCCCTGCTCGCTTGCGCTCTCTCTCTCTCTCTCTCTCTCTCTCTCTCTCTCTCTCTCTCTCTCTCTCTCTCTGTGTGTGTGGGGGGGGGGGGGGTTACAATGTCTCATGTCAGAAACACTTGAGCATGGTGTGGCCCAGGGTTGGGTAAAACAGTTATGTTTGACAGGGTCACACAATGCCGCCCAGTGTGACCTTAAACTTTCGGTTTTCAGCCCTTCCTCCTCAGGATTGGGGCTCAGAGCTTGTCTCTTACAGCCCTCTCTAATCTTCCCTAAACTTCCACTGAGAAAATTTCACAGAACTTGGTGAACTCCTTGGTTTCAGTGGCAGGCTTTGTTTTGTTTTGTTTTGTTTTTTACTACCATAGACCCTTGGGACTCTGATTCACAGTGAATACTCACTCCTTGGAAAATGCCCAAGGGAAGGGACCCAGCAGGGCTATTTATAAGACCCAACTCTGCTCCCTCCCTGCCCACACATCAGAGTTGGCCATGGGGATATACTGTGTTGAGTTTACCACAGTTTTTTTCTTTCTGTTGTTCCCACAGATATATGATCCGTTTCTAGAACTGAAAAATTATGATAGTGGTGCACGCCTTTAATCCCAGCACTCGGGAGGCAGAGGCAGGCGGATCTCTGTAAATTTGAGGCCAGCCTGGTTTACAGTGTGAGTTCCAGAAAAGGCTTCAAAGCTACAGAGAAGGCTATCTCAAAAAATGAAAGAAAGGAAGAAATGAAAGAAGAAAAGAAGGAAGGGAAGGGAATAGGAGGAAAGGGAAGGGAAGGGAGGGAGGGAGGGAGGGAAGGGAAGGGAAGGGAAGGGAAGGGAAGGGAAGGGAAGGGAAGGGAAGGGAAGGGAAGGGAAGGAGGGGGAGCTGCTCATTGAAGTTTCAGGGTACCAGTGTACCAGTCTTCGCCCTCTCAGGAGGTGGGTGTGGTGACCCAGACCTGTAATCCCAGCACTCAGGAAGCTGAGGCAGGAGGATGGGGAGTCTGGGGGGATCTGAACTACATAACAAGACTGTTTCCAAACAAAAGGACTAAAGGTAATGACTGCCTCTAACCTCCACGATGCACTGACCAGGGCCCAAGGGACAGCTATCAGATTAGACTGAAAGAATATTACAACAAAGGGCACAGCTGTCTCTCAGGTCAGGCCCCAGCACACCTGCCAGGCCCCTGTCAATCCACAGACTGGGAGTCCAGTCCTACCAGCTGCAAAGTCAGTTGCTCAGCAGAGGGGACTGGAAGGTTCAAGGAAGGAGACTCTCCCTGGGTGTCAGAAGTCACAAGAGAGTTCTTTTAGCCATGAAAGAACAAACTTATATCGTTTGCAGGAAACTAGATACAACTGGAGCCACCATATGGAGCAAATTAAGGCAGTCTCAGAAAGACAAATGTCATGTTTTCCCTCACTTGTGGTTGCTAGACTTTCTGTAGATACATATGACATGAGAGTAGCAGTAGAACTTCCCCGGAGGACAGAGAGGACTGAAGGGGAGGAGGAGGGGTGAGGAAGGGAGGGTAAAGGGCCTGGAGGGAATGGGCTCAGCACACTTACTTGCTGTACAAAAACTAAAACCATGTCTGGCAGTGTTGCATTCCCTCTGCAGGCACTCCCACTCCACTGCATTCTCTCTATGCATGTGTGGGGTCGGTGCTGAGCGGATGGACCTCGGTAAGGGTGTTTCTTGGGAGTTTTCGTTCCCTTTTCCTAGTCCTAGTCCTGCATCCTCACCAGGTTTCCTGTCAAAATTTGCTAGACTGCCCAGTGTGTTTGCCCGGCTTCCTGATGGAATGATACTGTAACAAGATGCAGTTCCTGCTCACTAACCGCGTGCTGGGTGCATGGCCATGAAAATATTCCCATTTTACAACTTCAGAGGCAGAGAGAAGTTAAGGGACTAGCCCAAAGTCACACAGCAAGGAGGTAACAGAATGGGAGTTAAACCTGTTTCCTCACTACCTCTATTCACCCCTTCCAGAAAAGCTGCTGCCCAGCCATGATAACTACGGGAAGTGGGAACCGCAATAATTAGATTAATGACTCACCGAATCCTCGTCTTAGAACCTGATTGTCATTGTCTGTTTTGATAACATCATGGTTCCTAAGAGAGATCTGCTGTCACTCTGGGTAAGTACAACAGAAGTAGACAGTATTACTATCTCTATCTTACAGGTAGAGAAACCAAGACACACAAAGTCAAACATGTTTCTCACATCAGACAGGAAGGCACACACAGGGTAGATGAGAACACAGTGAGGGTAGAGATGTTGGAGGCGGGGAGCAGAGCCAACCACACACATGTCCAACCCACCCACCAGGCTCTTGAAATGGGCAGGATCCAGCACCTGCTGGCCTGCCGTCTGTGGCCAGGCCCTGACTCTGGCTCCTCTCCTTCCTCTCTGAGGTCTAGTTGGGAACAGATGTTTTCGCCAGAAGCCCCACCCAATCCCTAAGAGATAGCAACCTTCCAAGGGACCCCCCACAACCTTGGCAACAAGAAGCAGATTTTGTCATCTTCAATATTGAGACAAGAGATAGTTCATTGAGCTCCGAAAACCACCTACCACGCAGCAATAACATGACATTGCGCTCACATAATGACTGTCAAGTCCCAACCTCCCAAGATGTCAATCCGTGTTCCGTTCAGGCTGGACTCTCACCCGGGAAACACTCAGCATACCTCTGAAACCTTGTAAAGTGAGTTTTTGTTGGTCAGGAAAAGCCCTTATCTTCTTTTACCTAAAGCCTCCCCCCTCCCACACTGTACGCGTGGATGCTACTACGTGTCCTACGGTACTATGCCTGTACTGCGGTGCCTGTACTCTGAGTTCCTTTGTGAGCTGAGCAAGGCGCTGGAGATTTAAACACATGCACAAACAGACGGGTCATCCTTGAAAACAAGACTGCCCCCTTCATTGTCAGCTTATATAGGGCTCTGGCCACGCCCCAACTCTTGGGATCTTTCAGCTGCATCCCAACAGAAACCACTCCCCTGCCATCAGGGTCTCGTACTTAGAGCAGCTGCAGGCTGCTCAGAACAGAGGAAAACAAATTGTTTACAGGAAATTCAGGGTCTGGTGGTCCGCAGTCCCCAACATATCCCCTTTTCTATATAATTAGACCAAGGTTTTGGACTGGCATGGGTGTGGCACAAATATGATCTGCCGCCAGGGCTGCTGTGGTGACAATAGCAGCCACTACAGGCCACAGTGACTCCAAAG
Source organism: Arvicola amphibius (assembly GCF_903992535.2). Taxonomy (NCBI): domain Eukaryota; kingdom Metazoa; phylum Chordata; class Mammalia; order Rodentia; family Cricetidae; genus Arvicola; species Arvicola amphibius. Next base: position 127,478,553 of record NC_052047.1, read on the forward strand.
TCTCTCTTGGCCTGAGCAGCTTCATCAGGCTAGGCATCGACTGGTCCGGGGTCTCTGTTGGGAGAAAGCCCCGACTGGCGCCTCAAACTCCTGGGCGCGCAGAGTCGGGAACCTCCATGGCTCCTGGCACCACGGCCACCTTCTGGGCCCCTCCAGCAGCACTCTCAGCAGTGGGCTGCCTCCCAAGCAAAGCTCTGCCCCAGCCGCCTTCTGGCCCGAAATGGTGCAGGGTGCAGAGCAGGATTCCTAGCCGAGCCACCACCGCCACAGTGTACCTCTCGGCCCTACAACTTCCAGTAGGGAATTTGAGCATAGTTCTCTCTCCAGACTACTTCCTGCTGTCTATTGGGCGAAGTATCTTTGGGGACCCTTCACGACGACCTTCAGAGGGTCTTGGTACATCAAGTCATGTTAACCTGTCTTATCGGTCCCTGGAATCAAATGTCTCTCTCTAGTCAAAAAGAAAACATCAAAAAAAGAAAGAAAACACAACTCTATGCACATGCCATCTTCTTGAGGCCTCCAATTCATGCTCCCTCCTCCTCTTTATTACGTTTATTACTTTCCTGCTGGCCAGCCTTCCAGAGGGCATCCCTCAGAGAACCTTTAGTTCATGATCTCAATGGTCCTTCCCGCTGTGGTGCCTGCACCACTTGGACCCACTATGGGGCAAGAGCCTGGGGATTGAAACGCATACACACCACACACCCATCTTCAATCCACCCTCACCATTCCCAAGGGCTATCTCGCAGTGTCTTCCTAGTTCCTGATCTCGCTGGGGCCTCCACCTGTACCATCTTCCTGTACTACATGTACTACGACAGTACTATGCCTGTCGTGCACGCTGCACTACAAGATGGTTCATGAGTCTCAGGTGAGGGCCTGGAGATTTAAACATACACAGACACACAGACAGAGACAGAGGCATGAGTCATCCTTGAATTCCCCAAGAATACCAAGAATGCCCCCTTTATTGTCAGTTTATATAGGGCTCTGGCCACACCCCAGCTCTCAGGATCTTTCAGCTGCAAGCAACCAGAAATCACTCCCCTGCCATCAGGGTCTAGTGCTCAGAGCAGCTGCAGGCTATTCAGAGCAGAGGAAAAGTTGTTTACAGGAAATTCAGGGTCTGGTGGTCTGCAGTCCCCAACACAGCACCATCCTGCAAACCTCTGGAGAGGGCATTTAGATCTCTATTAACTCAAACAAGCCTCACACAGATCAGAGCCCCCATGCTAGTTCCTTGGCTGTTCCAGTTAACCTGCCTTCTTCCCACTGCATCATAACCCCTTATAATAGGTAGGACTCATCTGTTGGTCCATGCAGGAAGCTTCTCGTGCATACAGATCCCACAAGACACTCTCTCGGGCTATTCAGGGACATAGAACAGTAGCACCTAATCCTGGGGACAGTGGAGGAAGAAAGTTTGAAGGTTCACAGAAAGCCATGAGGTGAAGGAAAGGGAAGGAAAATTCTCCACAAAATATCAGGTTGTGCATAAGGCTCAGGTGAAAGAAAAGTTAAAAGGAATCCAACCTGTCCCTCAGTCTATTCCAAACACCATTACCACAGTTTGTGTTTCGGTTCTTAAATCTGTTGTTTTGTTTGGTTGCTTGATTAGGATTGTCTGTCTGGCAGGCCTGAGAACTGAAACCAGAGCCTTGTGCATGCTAGGCAAGCCCTACTGAGCTACACCCACACCCACACCCTGATTTTTTTTCTTTTTTAGGCAGTCTCACTACGTAGCCCAAGCTTGTCTAGAGTTCTTGATCCTTCTGACTCAGCCCCTTACTGTGATCCAAGGTGTATGCCATCAGGTCTGGCTTACCTCTGGGATTTGGAGATTGACTTTACCTTTGGAGTTTGGAGATTGGGAAGGTAGAGCCTGGTGGGAAGTCTTGAATCAAGAAGGTATGTTCTCTTAGGAGCTAGTGGGATCCAACCCCTTCCTGTGGTAGCTTTTGCTTCTCTGCTGTCGTGAGGGAGAGTTTCCTCCTCCATGATGGGTCTCATCTTAGGCCTAAGCAACAGGTTACCAGCTATGAACAGACACTTCAAACCTATGGTCCAAAACGAACTTTTCCTCTCTCGAACTGGACTGTCTCGAGTATTTTGTTACAGCAATGAAAATTGGCTAGCTCACCCATTGTATACAGATGCTCTGTAAATGCCAATCACAGACGTAAGCCATTGTTGGTTTGTGTGATGGTTGGTTAGATTTAATTGTCACCTTGCCATACAGAATCACATGGGAAGAGAGTCTCAAGACTGACTGTCTAGAGCGAGTTAACCTGTGGGCTTGTTTATGGGGATTCTTCTTAACTGGGTTAACTGAGGTACAAAGGGCCACCCTGAATGTGGGCAGTACAACTTGATTAACTGGGCCCCAGACTGAGTGAAGAAAGTGTGCTGGTGGACTGTAACCTGGGACTGTAATCCAAAGAACCCCTTTCTTCCCAAGCTGCTTTCCATTGGGGTGTGTTACTACAGCAACTGAACCCAAGCAGGGTACTGTGCTTACTGCATGCCAGGCATTGTTGGTTAGAGCAAGTAATATGAGCACCGTGATAATCCAGCCTCGGGAATATTGGGATTTTACCCCCAAAAAGGCACATATTTCTTGCTCACAGATCCTCAGTGTGAGGATGTCTGGCATCAAGAGAGCCTGGCTCTACCAAGATGTGACCCTGTCACCTTCCAGGGCAGTTTGTCACGAAAGGCTATTTTGGTTGTGCCATGCGGTCTCTATCACATTTGACTCGACCATTGTGGCACAAATGACTCAAAGACAGGATGTACAAGAATGACAGCTATGCCCAAAGAAAACTGCTATCGACTAATTCTTTTGTGTTGCTCTCACTGTTAATAAAGAGTTGACTAGCCAATAGCTAGGCAGGAAGAGGTTAGGTGGGAGAACGAAACTGAGAGGATGCTAAGAGGAAGAAGGACAGTCACGAGAGTCGCCAGGCAGATGCAGAGGAGGCAGATGAACATTCCCTGCTGGAAAAAAAAAAAGGCACTGCCATGTGGTAGAGTACAGATAAGAAATAAGGGTTAATTTAAGTTATAAGAGCTAGTTAGTAATAAGCCTAAACTATCAGCCAATCATCTATAATTGATAATATAAGTCTCTGTGTGGTTATTTGGGAGTTGGCTGGTGGGTCAGAGTTGATTGGCAGGACAGAGAAACCCCACCTACAGAAAACTTTATGGACACAGGCAGCAGCCACGGGCTATCTTCCCAAGAGTATCAGAGCCTCCTGCTCTCCAGGGGACAGGAAAGATTTCAGGTTTTTAAAGTCAGCACACACTGCATAGGGGAGAGGGATGAAATAAACCATTAAAGTCCTCAGCCTCGGGGCCAAGGAGCATATGAATAAGGTTTTGAGTTCAAACCAAAACCAAAACCTAGCAGTCATCCTTATTTCTCCCTTTCCTTTGCCCAGTGTGACTGACTACTCCATCTACGCAAGTGGCCTACCCATTAGCAATCACTGCCTGGCTCCCCCAGCCACTATACTCTAGCATAGAACCCTAAGGAGTCCACAGCCTGGGGCAGTCCTGGCTTCTGGGCGCCTAGGAAGCGATAGCTTCCGGGGCAGAAGACAGAATGTGTCACCGAATGGGAGCGTTGGCTTGAGTTATACCTTGGAAACACAGCACCACAGAGAAGATCAGTGAGCCTCCCACTCTCCCTTGGACGTGGGTGAAAACAGGAGACAAGTGATCACCGTTGGTGCAGGACAGTGACCCTGAAGCCAAACCATCCCCACCCAAATCCCTGTTCTACCACTAACCAGTTAAGGAATCTTGAGAGATTTCTATTCATCTATACCTCAGTTTCCCTTTCTGTAAAATAGCAATGAGAACAGTACCAAGATCAGTGGGTTGGGGTACAAACTTAATTGAATTAAAGTCCGTAGACCACCTAGAACTGTGCCTGGCATCCATAAATGTCAAATATGAACAGTTGGCTCCCCTGAACCCCGTAGCTGCAGGCACCCACCTCTTAGGAAATAGGATGTGAACAACCAAGGTCATAGCATGATGCTTTCCTTCCATCCCTGGAAGAAACTGCCCTGAAGTGGCATTACTTGACACTCCTGCAAAGAGTGGCGTCCAAATGTCAGCTGCTGCATGTCACCTTATCTGACTGAAATTTGTTCCACCTGGTAACAGCTCAGAAATCAAGGCGCTTCCATGTTCAACATGAACCTACGTGTCGGGGCTGGTTGCAAGCGTTGGCACCTGTCATTCTCAATAGAGCAGATGGGAGAGAGAGAGAGAAAGTCCAGGGCCCAGCAGGCTGACACGGGGGTGGCCCCTCCTCTGTAGGCTTTGCCTTAAGGTTTGAGTGGAATGCACCAGATTGTCCTGCTGCGGGCTTCTGTGCACCTCACTCAGCATGGCACTGTGCCTTATTGTGCTCTCTCCTGTCACACTCAGCTCCTAACCATTGAAACAGGACCAGCTAGAGGTGGCCCAGGCAGGAGGCCAAGGTCAACCTTAGCTCCATCCTCCTGCACACTAGAGAGGCTGGATCCCATCCCTGATTAGGGAGGAAGCTACTACCGGTGCATTTCCATTGACAGCCACCCTCCCCCATCAGGGGAGCAGTCATAGCCCAGCTGCCCAGGACAGTGACCTGGGTGGGGGATGCTAGTGTACAGAACACTTACTCCCTGACTGACAGCACTCTTTGAGGAGGCTGTGGAACCTTTAGGGCCTAGGTGGTGGAAGTAGGTGGCAACAGGAAGGGAGTGGCTTTGAAAGTTACACCCCTGACCTCAGTCCTGCCTCCCTCCCTCTTTCTGCTTCCTGGCCCACTATGATGTGGCCAGCCTCTACAGTGCACACCCACCGCCACAGACTGAACTGCTCAGCCATAGCACCCCAATTCGGGGTCAAAGTAAGTCGTTTTACCCTTAAGGTGTTTCCTTCGGGAATGTTGTCAAAGCAATTCAAAAGTAATTTCCCAGAACACCTATGCTGTGACCTCACCTTAGCCAGATGAAGCCCTGCGCAGCGTTCTTGGGAGAACTCAGATGATGCACAGCGTTCTTGGGAGAACTCAGATGTGCGGTTCCAAATGGGATCCCAGACGTCGCAAGCGACTCGGGTTATCTTCCCCAAGGTGTGGAAGGCTCGGGGTAGGCTGTGGTGGCCACCTTACCCACACACAACCTGGCAGGATGGATCATCATCGTGGTGCTAGAATAACCGAGGCTCAGAGAGAAACCGCTTTGCCCGGGATCACACAATTGGAAGCGGCAGTGTGATGGCTAAGGAGGGCTCCATTGGGCTGTGCCCCCATTCTAAATTCCTAAAAGATCAGCTCCCAGGAACTCTAGCTCCTTGCTCCCCTCTCCACAGTTAAAACTGCTGTGAGATAATTAGCCAATCGCCTGGGTTTTGTGAGCCCATTTATCTATCGCCATGTGCCAGGGAGTGAGACAGTCCTTTATCACCGTCTACAGGGGGACAGAGAGAGTCCCTCAATCAGCTGCACACTCCACACAAATGAGATCTCCTCAGTTGCCACCTTTAAAAACCCTTCCTTCCTCTGGCCCCTTCTGCCTGACACACCTTCGAACTGCTAGCAGTAATGGATAAATACATACAGTTATTATTTGAATCCAGTCTATGGTCTTTCCCCAGTGGATTTGATCCAAAGCAGCAGCAAGGGTCTGGAAAGCCCAGGGCCAATCTCTGCTGACCGTCACCTCTACTGTAGCTCTATGGTGGGCCTGCGTGAGCCCCCTGAACGAGATCTACCTTCCAGGGGCAGGGCCACCCTGGGAAAGGGTTGAGCAACCAGGAGGTCTTGGAGAAAATGAATCTTCCCAGGACCAGTGCTGTGACCGTGGGCAAATTTTCTGCTCCTCTATCCCATCGCCTGCCATTCCTCCTTCTCCTTTTCCTCCTTTTTTTTCCTCTTCTTCTCTTTAGCCTCCCCCTCCTCCTCCTCTTTCTTGCCCTTCTCTATACAATAAGTTGAGAAAGTTATTATAATAATCCTCCAAATGAATCTCAAAGTGTGGCCCCTAGAACAGCATGGATGCCTACCCTCCAAACTAAGGAAACTTAGGTGCCAGTCTACACCGGCTGATACACCCTGGGGCTGGGCCCAGTAGCCTGTGTGAAGGCTAAATGCTGACACTATAGAAGGCATACACAGGGCTCCCTGGGGGATAAGCCACACCCCCTGAAGCAAATGAATTCTTTTTAGCTACAGCCTGGACCCTGAAGAATGAGTGTTGTGTGGCAGCCTTCCAGCTCATCAACAACCCAGCTAAGGAAATGGGTCTCTTTCTAAGCATCTCCTGTGTTCTGAGGATGCAGTCCGGTTAGGTAAAAGCACTTAACTATAATGCACAAGGTCCTGGGTTCCAACGGCCAACATAATAAATAATAGAACAATTTATAAGCCACTGGTTCTTGGACTCCCACCCTCCATTCCGCCCTGACAGCCCACAGAATCTTCCTGGACCTTTCCACTCCTTTGTGAGGCTGGGCCTTTGAGCTGGGGGACATGCATAATACTTTGGTTGCTGTGGGCTTGACCAGAATGTATGTACTCTGAATACGGTGACCATTAGGATCCCTGTCATTCCTGATCACATGACCTCTTCCTAAACCTAAGTTCTTTGTGCCTCTTGGAGTACATAGGAGATCCCCGAACCATCACTGAAGCTGCCTCTGACCCCAGTATCCAGAGCCTGAGAACTCAAGTATTCCCCAACACACATACACACACACACACACACACACACACACACACACACTAAGGCCAGGCTGAGGAGGCAGCATTTGAGCTGGCAGGCAGAGGTGGGAACTATAAATATTAAGTTTTTGCCAGGCTCCCAGGGGACCCTCAAGACAGCCCATTGCCACATGGTCTCTTTTTCTAGGCAAAGGTCACATTTGCGGTTGAATTTCCAAGAGAAATCTAAAATATCCAATCTTGTAAATGTCAGCCACAATTTTTTTTTTTTTTTTTTTTGGTTTTTCGAGACAGGGTTTCTCTGCAGCTTTTAGAGCCTGTCCTGGAGCTAGCTCTTGTAGACCAGGCTGGTCTTGAACTCACAGAGATCCGCCTGCCTCTGCCTCCCGAGTGCTGGGATTAAAGGCGTGCGCCACCACCGCCCGGCTCACAATTTTTTTTAATTTACATTTATTTATTCTGAGGCAAGCTTAGGAGGATGGGTTCTCCCCTTCTGCCCTGTGGTTCCGGATATCAAACTCAGACCATCACATTTGATGGCAATCACCATTACCAGCTAAGTCATCTCAGCTTCACAATTTTTAAAAAAATTAGGATTCTGCAAGGACCAAGACAAGCATGACCCAGATTTCCACAAAGCTGATTCAGGAGGGGCTGAGGAGGAGACCCCATCAGGCTCAGTGCCCTGCTCCCTCCCCTTCTTCCCCAAACAAGAAGGACTCTTTGCAGTATCCAGAAGATCTGATCTCCCCCCACACACACATATTTCTTGAAGCCCCTGGTGGGGTGGTACCTTCCCGACCTGCCTCCTCTGCTGAGAACTCTGGATTCTCCTGAAAGAGAAGAATCAAAAAACACAAGGGACCTTTCTTCCCTCCCCTCTGCTCTAGGCTTTCCTCCAAGGCAACAGCTACGTGCCTGATCAGAATAAAAGAGGGGCAGGCAGAGGAAGCAGGCCCAAAGATACAAATGAATATGTCAAAACACACAACTTTGCTGACAGAGACAGATGGGAGACGGTGGAGAGGTCTGGTCCCACCCATTGCCTCCCAGCCCTTACTTACCTCTTGGGTTGCTAGCTTAGTGGTCAATGGAGTCAGCATTCAGGGAAGGCCTCCCTGAGGATGTCACATGGAAGCTGATACCTGAAGGGCATTCGTCATTCATGAAACCAGCTGGGGAGAAAACTAGACTGGAAGTGGGAACTGCAATGACCAAAGGCAGGGCAGAGAAAACAAGGTCAGCATGGCCCAGCCCAGTGAAAGGAGGAAGACCACAGACGAAGAAACAGACCAGACAGGGACTGGGACAGCAGGAAGGGCTAGGACATCACCATTGGAGGATGACCTTGATCTGACTGACAGTTTATGAGATCAGACTGCGTAGAGAACAAAGTGCAGGAGCCCAAGGGGGGCACCCAAAACTTCATGGGAGCTAAAGGAAAGTGAGGGTGGCTTCCAAAGAGGAGTTAGAGGCAGGGCTTGTGTGCAGAGAAAGCAGGCCTTGGAGGTGCTGTTGTCTGCAACTGGTGGTTGTGGGCCTGAAAAAGAAGAGTACAGGGTGTCCCCTGGTTTTTGCCTTAAATGCTCTTGAGTGTCAGCCTGGGTCTTCTGGTCATCTCCTTGTTGAGCAAGTGATGTGGGATTCCCCTCTGTATGCTGTGAATACCCTTGGTTAATAAAGAAACTGTCTTAGGCCTGTGATAGAGTAGAGTAGAGCTAGGCTCTATTTAGTTTAGTGAAAACTAAACTGAATGCTGGGAGAAAGGAGGCGGAGTCAGGAGAAATCATGTAGCCCCACAGGAGACAAACACTGGACAGAACTTTACATGGTAAGCCACAGCCACATGGCGATACACAGAATAATGGAGATGGGTTAGTTTAGGATATGAGTTAGCCAGAAATACACTGGAGTAATATGTAAGAGCTAGCCAATAAGAAGATAGAGCTAATAGGCCAAGCAGTGACTTAAATAATACAGTTTCTGTGTGATTATTTCGGGGCTGAGCAGTTGGGAAGAAACAAGTGGCTCTCCTAACAACAAGAAAGTGTTTGCTAAACACCTACTGTGCTTCAGTGCCTGGCACATGAAGCTTATAATGAGGAGCTGGTATTCCCAGAGAGCCATCCTCAGTGACCTAGGCTTTCTGTGGGCCCAAAATTTCAGGGAAAGGGTAGGAAAAAGTGACAGCATGTTTACCAACATGAAAGGTCTGTGCACTGCTTTTGTACATATTGAGCAACTGCTCGGTGCCAGGCGTGCGTCAGCAGTAAGAGACACACCAGGCCCAGGGCCCATTAAATTCTATGTAACTGACAGAAAATCCATGAGCAAAAAAGGGTGTATGCTACATTAGAAAGACTACAAGTATCAGAGGGGAAAACTAAAAGACAGAGAGGAGGAGAGGGGGCCGAGAAGCCCGAAATGAGACAGTAGGGCTGTGGTCTTAAGGCTAAGCAGAAAGGTCTAAGCATCAGCCTCTGAGTACAGACCTGGGAGCGACGGCCCAGGGAAGGAGTTGGGAGGAGGAGAACATACAGTAGGCACTCCATTACTGCTTCCACCATAGGCTTCCCTGGATGCCAAGGAGGCCAAACAAGCCTGGGATGGGCTCTCACGGGCTCTCCCTATTCCCCAGCTCCCCAGCCTCTCCCTGGGCCTGGCAGCATGTGAGTTATGGGTCCCACTAGGGGACTGTGTGTTTGGGGGGCATCTGTTCCCTTTTTATTGCTTCTGGCCAGAGCTTTGAAACTCCGCCAATCAAATCGCCACCTTCCTTCCCACTAATGCAAACAGCTGCTTCCTGCTTGCCAGTTCCCCCATTCTAATCACCAAGGGAAGAATTATAAATAAATGTGTACAAGCAAACAGATGCTGTCATTTAAAACATTGATCCATCCAGCAGAAATGCCCCACTTAGGACTGAAGTGGCGACTGCCGAGCTGTGTCTCGGTGGCATTTTAATGAAATCAGGCAAACAATGGCAGAGCTTGCGGATGGATTCCAGAGGGCAAGTGAACAAGGAAGAGGGAGGGAGGCAGCGGGTAGCCTTGCCTGGTGGCTGTGACATCCCAATTCCAGAGCAGAAGAGAGGTTTCTATCCTAGGCATCCTCCCCTCTCCTTCCTCTTCTCCACACTCCCTCCTCCGACTATGGCATCCAGTCAGATTCGCTCAGTCTCAGAAGCAGCTAAGATTTTTGTTGGCAAAATAGTTTCTAGGGACTAAGATCCTGGGAATGTGTGCAGCTCCTCCGTGTCATCCTGGGCATGCAGCTAGACACATCTCTCAGTCACCCTGTGCTCAACAATACATTGAGAGACTCAGAGAACGGAGACAGAGGTGACAATCATCAGGTGTGGCCCATAATGCCTCCCCAGGAGACCTGCCTGGCTCTGTCCCCATCTTCTAGTAGAAAAACAGAGTTCTCTACAAGAGGTGGGACATCCTATAAGGAAGTGTGGGAGTCTGAACCCCGCTCTGTCTGTCAACATCAGAATGTGATGGCAAGGGAAAGTCAGTAGATGGACCACTGAAATCCAGAGTGAAAGTGTTAATGAAGGGCTTCTAGGATGTAGTGAGTTCCAGAATTCATCACTTACTGGCTGAGCATATGATAAAATAATGTCTAATGACCTCTAGATACCTTGGCAGTCAGATGGAAGGAATAGTGATGGACCTATTTTTCTTTCTTTTTAAAATTTCTTTTTTGTGTGTATGGGTTTTCCCTCATCTATGTCAGTATGCCACATATAGTGCCTGGAGGCCGGGAGGTGACATTAGATCCCTGGGACTGGATCTGTCACCTGTGTCAGTACACCATATATAGTGCCCATGGAGGCCAGGAGATGACATTAGATCCCTGGGACTGGATCTGTCATGTGGGGGGTGGGAATCAAATCAGAGTTCCCCCGGAAGAGCAGCAAGTGCTCTTATCTACTGAGGCACCTCTCCAGCCCTGGGCCTTTCTTTCAAATGGGGAGACTGGGGTTAGGGAAGGCCAAGCACCCTGCTATAAAAACTACTTACTCAGCACTTGCTGTGTCCCCAGCCCAGTGCTGTATGCTTCATGCTTAAGAGACTCCTTACCTACTAGGTACAGTCCTCTTGGTTGGCGGATGAGGAAACAGGCTTAGAGGGATGGATTTACAAGAGAGGAAAGATGAGGAAAGGTGGGGAGCAGCAGAGAGGAGAGGACCAAGAAACAGCAGGGAACTTCAAACACACACATACGCGCGTGCACACACACACACACACACTCTTACCAACACTCTGTAAAGGTTAAACTCATTGCTCCAAAGTAAAACATATGACCACCCAACTCCTCATTTATGACACCTAATTGGAAGGGATACAACAAGGACAATGACTATTTTAGCACTTTCTAACATGCAGACCACTGTGCCAAGACCCAGTTACTCTTTGTGCTGAGTTTATTTTTATGTCAACTTGACACACAAGCTAAAGTCAGGAGGGAACAACAATAGAGAAAATGCCTCCATAAGATCAGACTGTAGTCAAGACTGTAGGGCATTTTCTGAATTCGTGATTGATGGTGGAGGGCCCCGCTCATTGTGGGTGGTGCTGTTCATGAGCAGGTGGTCCTGGGTTCTTTAAGAAAGTGGGCATGCCTTTAATCCCAGCACTGGGGAGGCAGAGGCAGGCAGATCTCTGTGAGTTCGAGGCCAGCCTGGTCTACAAAAGCTAGTTCCAGGACAGGCTCCAAAGCTACAGAGAAACCCTGTCTCAAAAAAAAGAAAAGACAGACAGACAGACAGACAGACAGACGGAAAGAAAGAAAGAAAGAAAGAAAGAAAGAAAGAAAGAAAGAAAGAAAGAAAGGAAGGAAGAAAGGAAGAAAGGAAGGAAAAAAGAAAGGAAAAAGAAAAAAGAAAAGAAAGCAGGCTGAGCAAGCCATGAGGAGAAAGCCCGTAGCAATACCCCTTCATAGCCTCTGCTTCAGCTCCTGCCTCCAGGGTCCTTCCCTGCTTGAGTTCCTGCCCTGACTGCCTTCCACAAAGACTATGATGTGGAAGTGTAAGCTGAATAAATCTTTTCCTCCCCAAGTTGCTTTTGGTCATAGTGTTTCACCACAGCAGCAGAAACCCTTAGACACTGGCTGACGGGCATGTGCCTGGCTTTGGTGCACTGGGCTGTCCGTTACCTGCCTCTTGATGGCTGTGTTCTGATGGCCTCTCATGCTGTTAGTTCTCTCTTAACTCACAGGAAGGAGCACCCCATGCCACAGGAAGACTAGAGAAGCTCTGAGCTGGATCCCCAGAACTGACTACTTGCAAGTTGTCCTCTGACCTCATTATGTATATTATGACATGTGTGCCCCCACTTCACAGACCCCCCCAACACACACACACACACACACACACACACACACGCACGCACGCACGCACACACACACACACACAGAGCCAAGTGTAGCAGTATACACTTATAATCTCAGTGCTACATGTGCGCATTGACTGCTGGGTGCTGGGCAGCCGATATTCCCAGAGTGTGGCTCCTGTCCTGCAAGGGCTCAAAAGCCCCAGAGGAACAGGACAGCAAGGGCAAGGAGCTGACAGGCCGGAGCAGGGACCCCTTACCCAAGAAGCTTGAGGCCACTGGGGTTTCCTATTAGGTACTTTTTGAGGGGTTTAGAATATTTGCATATGTATAATGAGAAATGTTGAAGCTAAACCCAGTCTAAACATGAAATGTACCTTATCTACCTAATTTGTAGGTGATTTAACTTTTTTTTTTTTTTTACAATGCTCAGAGTTTCCAAGTTTAGAAGACTTGGGGTTTAGGGATTTGAGTTAATGATTGTAGTGAGGAGCTGCAGGCAGGCCTGCTTTTCGTCCTACCCTGCTCCCGGCCGCCTGGATCCTGCACAGCTAGCTTTACACCTGAAATAACAACACACAAACTGTATTCTTTTAAATACTGCCTGGCCCATTATTTTCAGCCTCTTACTCACATCTTGACTAACCCATATCGAATAATCTGTGTAACACCACGAGTGGTGTCTTACCGGGAAAGATTCAGCATGTCTGACCTGGTGGCTGGCTCCATCGCGTCTCTCTCCATGAGGAGAGGCATGGCAGTCTGCCCCAAAGAGGTGAGGCATGGCGATTTATCTCACTTAGGAGAGGCGTGGCATCTGACTGAGCCATCTACCTCATCCTTCTTCCTGTTCTGTCTACTCCACCCACCTAAGGGCTAGCCAAGGCAGTTTCTTTATTAAAACAGAAGACCCTCCCACATCAAAGGATGCTCTTGCTTGGGCTAGGTTAGGGCAGAAAGATTGGTCAGTGTTTGCAATGGCCCTTGTGTATTACTCTGTTCTGCATTCAGTGATCTGGCCAACGAACTCTGAGGTGCTGTCATTTGGGGCTATTTTAGTGATGAGGAGAAATGATGAGATTGCTCCGAGCTGGCCAAGTGGCAGAGATGGAACTTAGAAGGTTTGTTCAGCTTCCCTACCTATGAAGGAAGGTATTGAAGAAGACATACGGTACACTCTTGTGTCTGTGAGGCTAGATTTATAGATGTGTGGGTGCTCTAGTTTGGATATGAAAATGTCCTTCCAAAGGTTCATGTGCTGAAGGCTTGATCCTCATCCTTGTGTAAGAAAGAAGGCTCGTTGGGCTGTGCCTTCTTTTATGTGCTGGCAGTGGTAACGTAGAGATTGAGAGGGGCTGTGGAATCCCATCCTCTCCCTCCTGACCTTCTTCCTGGCCCTTGGGGGGAGTGGATTTTACTCCCTCACATTGCAGGCCCAAAGAATAGACCAACTAGCCATCGACTGGGGCCCTCAAGAACATGAGACAAAATAGAACTTTCCTCTTAAAGAAATTATTACAGGGCAGGGGGCTGACACCAACATGTGTGTGTGTGTGTGTGTGTGTGTGTGTGTGTGTGTGTGTATTCAGATATGCAAGTGTGTGCCATGTGGAGGATGCGGAGGTCAGAAGGCAAGCTTGATTAGATGTTTTTCCCCAGGCATTTTCTACTTTTATTTCAGACACGGTCTTTCACTGGCTTGGAACTTTGCCAAGTAGACTAGGCTAGTTGGCCAGTGAGCTCTACAGACTGCATGTTTCTGCCCTCTGCCTCACCATCTCTGGAGTTAAAAGTTCTCACTATGCCAATAGTTTTTCTAGGGATCCAAGCTCAGGCCCTCATGCTCGCAAAGCAACCCCTTTGCTGGCTGAGCGTCTCTCTAAGCCATGATGGGGATCTAGACTCGCCTAGGAGGCAAATCTCTGGGCATGGCTAGGAGGGTTTCTAGATTGGGTTAATTGAGATGGAGAGAGCCACCCAACTGTGAGCAACACTCTTACATTGACTGGGCTCTGGGATTGAATAAGAAGGGAAAATCTGAGTAACGGCCTCCATCCCTCTCCACTTCCTGATAATGCGTGCAATGTGACTTGCTGCCACCATGTTGCCCTGTAGGATAGACTGGAAGTCAAGATCAATCCTTGCTTACTTAGGTTGCGTTTGTCAGGCATTTTCTCGCCACTGTGAGAAGCAGCTGATGCACATGGGAAAGGAAGACCAAACAAGACCTTTTTATCTTCCAAAGGTCCAAGGTGGTATATTGAGCAGCTCTCTCTCACTGGGACAAAACACCCAAGAAAGATCAACTTTAAAGGAGAAAGGGTATATGAGTCTGGGGCACAGATTCCTCGTAGCTTTAGATCTCTAAGTCCATGGTCATTTGGCCCCATCACTCTGGGTCTGTGCTAGGGCAGAATGTCACAGCAGGAGCCTGTGACGGAGCAAAGTTGTTCACCCCTGGAAGCTGGGAAGCAAAGACAGAGAAGCAACTAGAGTCCTAAGACACCTTTAAAAATCTACTTTTTTTCTAAAGAAAGTACCCACCACCTAAAATTTTCATTAGCTCTTAAAACAATGGCTTTCAACCTGTGGGTCACAACCCCTTTCACAACGGTCACATTATCAGATATCCTGCCTATTGTATATTTATTTACATTACAAATCATAACAGTAGCAAAATTAGACTTATAAAGTACAACAAAAGTAATTTTGTGGTTGGGGGGTGGTCACCACGACGTGGGCATTAGGATGATTGAGAACTACTGTCTGAAAAACACCATCAGGTGGGGACCAAGCTATCCACATAGGTACTGTTGGAGGACACTTTAGATCCAAATCTAATAAATAGCAATGATCCCTGGAGGTATCAGGGTGACGGAACCCTGCAGCTCTCTGTACCACCTGTAGACATCTGGAAAGTTTGGCAAGACCCCACCCCTCAGCAGCCCTTATTGCTGCTTAAACTCAGGGAAGGAGGGACCTCGTGCATCTGGTAAGTCTCAGGGACTTCCTGAGTCTTAAGGGGCCTCTCTTTAGAATTCCTTGAGTCCCAAGGAACTTCCCTTCAGATGGAATATTTCAATTCCGAGGAAACTGCTACTCAGAACCTTTGGGCCCCCAGGCAAAGCGGGAAAGATGGCACAGCATTAGGAGGAGAAGCTGGAACACATGGGTTTTGAGACAGGTCAAACAAGAGAGATGACTTGGGATGCCCAGCAGTCTTTTCTTGGAGATAGATCATTATGCCCAGTCCATGGAGGAGGAGGATGACAGTAAGGCCCTCAGCCAGCCTGACTCTGTGTCTGGGCTTTTATTGTTTTTCTAACATCCAAGGTCACTTTTATTTGGAAATCCTAAGGTGACTGTAACCTCCTTGTAGGTTACTGCAGGTTTGCTCACCAGTTCCTTGCTGAGGCAATGATGTAGCTGGAATAAGGGCATAGCATAGTAACCAGCCCTCCATTACACACAAAGGAAGAGCCAGGCATGGGAAATCTCCACTCTTTGCAGAACTCAAGTGCATTAAATGTCTCTCCCACAGCCACGCTAAATGTTGTTTTTGAGTTTAGACTCTTGTTTGTATATTTTAAATAAATTTCATAATTAAGCCACAAATGTTCCCATAGCACTTGGACATATTTAAATTATAGGCTTCTGATCTAATGGAGAAAAATCACAAATAGGGGCATTAATGATTCCTTTTGTTTGTTTGGTGCCTTTCATGGCTCTCAAATGGGTCTGGCGGCTTAATGGCCAATTCCAAAGCTGCTGGGAACGGGGGCTGTGATAAAAAGATGACAGGAAGTAAAACCCCTACAGTGGCGAAAAATTACAGTTCTTTTAAGGAGACATTTTCTTTATGCCTATAATTCATCATGAGCTGGTTCTGAATACACAAACAAGGCCAGCCGTGCCGCTCGGTGGGAGAGCGTGTTAGTCTATGTGAGACCCTAAGTTTTATCTCCAGCACTGAACGAAAGCCGAAAGCCGTAATCAAGCTGACAAAGGGGTGTTTGTCTCTCTGGCTGGCGCGCTCCACGCCACAGGCTGCTGCAGAATCCTATTCCCAAACACCGTGCGAGAGGACTTTGGGACCTGCAGGTTCCAGGTTCAAGTCTCCTTCAGTGATGGCTGTAGAATTTGTCTGTACAACGTCCACCCGACCACAGTATCTCCATAACTACTCACCCACTAACCACTGCCAAATAACGATCAAATTCAAGCCTAGGAAAGAGAGGTTTTGTTTTTTTATTTGAAAGATATTTGAAAGGAGGAAAGAGACGCAGCTGGGGCTGGGTTTCACTCCCTTCGGAGGCTCTTCCCTGTATAAAAAAAAAGGGGTTACCTGCCCCTTTTATAGCTTTGGCCTCCTGGCTGCTACACCTAGTTCCCCTTCCTCCCCTCTTCTTTTCCCTCCTCCCCTCTCCTCACAGGGCTCAGGGACTCTCCCAGATGTCCCTACCTCTGACTATGGCTCCCTTTTACCTACAACAAACTTTCTCCTCCACCATGCGCTACCTAGGAGCGGTCATCTCCTTTCCTTTTTATTTTTTTTTCCACTCATCTATTGCAGTAGAGAGTTTGTGGCCAGGAGGTCTGCAAGTGCCCTTGAAGCACAATGAATAAAAACTCAGAGACAGATATTAGGCTTCAACCTGAAGACCAGAAAAGAAAAGCAGCCAGCTACTGGCTTTTACCCCAACCTCAGTCCAAAAATGGTGATCCTGCCTCCAGGAAACCTCAGAATGAGACTGGGACTGAGAGCTGTCTCCTCCCGTTTTATAATCCTCTCTAGTGCTGGGATTAAAGGTGTGTACCTCTACCGTCTGGTTTCTATGGCAACTAGTGTGGCTACTGGGATTAAAGGTGTGTGTCATGGCTGTCTGATCTGTAAGGCTGGCCAGGGTGGTGTTTTACTTTTCTGATTCTCAGGCAAGCTTTATTTATTAAAATACAAATGAAATGCCACTATGTGCCCTGAAGATTGGACAAAAAGAGCAGCGAGAGAAGGGTTGGGGGAGGAACATATGGGATTCAGAGGTCAAGGTTGGATATCTTCCCAAATCGCTCTTTACCTTATCTTTGAGACAGCATCTCTCCCTGATCCTGGACCTCACTGATTCTGTTGGACTGACAGGACAGCAAGCCCGGCAATCCTCCTGTCTTTGCCTCCCCAGTTCTGGAACTGTAAGGTACATGCTCCTACACTTGGGTACCGAGAACTTGAACTTGCAAAACAAATACTTTACTGACGGATCGTCCTTCCAGTTTGATCTTTTCTTTCACAGAGAAGAAATTCAAAATGAGAAAACTCAGGGAGTGAAATGAAGAGGGAAGGATGATGGCCTAGCAGGTCAGTTACTGCACCCTGGGGTCACCCCATGTGTGGCCATATGGGGACCAACACCCAGGGACATATTCTGTCTCTCTAGCATTTTGTTATTAAGTGGAGACAAGTAGTTAGGATAATCACTTATTAAGCGCAGCATGGAATTTTGGAGGGACTGTCTGGCCCATCCCAGGGAATGAAGGTGCATTAGGAGTTCTGCCTAAGCACTATGGGAAGGCTGTTTTTCTGCAGTAAACTGTTTGTTGCAATACAAAGAGTTGATAAGATGTGTTTCTTTCCTGTTTTCCAAGAGTACTGTGCTCAGGTAAAACTCAGCACTCACTATGTGGTAAGGTAAGCCAGTTCAGGGAATGACAGATTTTTATTCTTTATTCCCTCCCTCCATAGCTGGGGTCGGTGATAACAGCAACAGATAGCTATGGCTTTGAAGTTTTCAAAGGGTGTGCATATGTGCGTATGTGCGTGTGCATGCACTCTAGTGAGAGGCGTTAGACTTCCTGGTAGGCACACAGATATGGAGAGGAGCCATGGCTACTTATTAAGGTATCACACTTTCAAGATGGCCGACTTCTTCCTGACCCTTCTGACTTGAAACAAAAGCCTGACATCTTACAACAAAGGCCTTGTAGGCATTGTTGCCCACTAGCAGGACTCCTGCTGATCCACTGGCTCAACAAGCTTAAGACCAGATCAGGATGCCTCACACAACGCAACCGTTGCTGGACAAACATCCTTTCTTTTAAACCACCAACCCTGCTGAGCAATGGTGGTGCACGCCTTTAATTTCGGGAGGCGGAGGCAGGTGGATCTCTATGAGTTCAATGCCAGCCTGGTTTACAGCGCGAATTCCAGGACAGAAAGCTACACAGAAACTCTCTCTCGAAAAAAAGCAAAACCAAACCGAGCCAAAACAAAATCCCACCACCCCTAAATTAGGGAAGGAATTTTGTTTTTGTTTTTTTTTTTTTAAAAAAAAAGTCTCGTAAAGAGACTGGAATTTTCGGCTTTCCAACTCCACCCCACCTGCTTTGCAGAGGTTCTTTTTCTACGTGTGTTTGCTGCTGTCTGTGGTGTTTGAGATTTCTCTGCTGCTACCTGTTGAATTCTAGATTTTTTTTCCTGCCTTTTAACTCTTTGACAGAAAACAAAACTGTATCACCAACCACAGCACCTAGAAAACGACTGTTCCCTAGCGCTGCCCTTGAGCAAACATCACACCCGCTTCCTCATCTCTACTTTAGGATGGCTGAGAGGATGAAAACCGAGGGGTGCCTCACCAGCTCATCCCTGCTGAGCAGTTAAGTAAATTCCCCCACGCTTTTCTGACCACACTCCAAACCTAAGGCTAGCGGCGCTTTACAGGGCATCAGCTGCTGCTGCAAACCCAGCACCTCTGGAAACCACGGGGAAAGAATGCTCAAAACACAAAACTCGCGGTGATTCCCGCGCCATCTGCACCTGCCTGTCTCCGCACGGAAACCCAGGACCGCCTCACCGGAACCAGCTCTAGCTGCCGTACTCGGGGGTTCAAATTATACATGTGATTTTCAAAACTTTGTGGCCAGTTCTCTTTCACCTCGGTCTCCTACGGTGTAAAATAGGGAGAACTAATCACTGAGTTGGTAGATTAGGTAAAATCGTGGGTGAGAAACTGTTTGGCAAGGAACTCAGGCCGCCAGTCTTTGACCCCAAGAGGGCGGGGCTGGGCATCGATCGCTCGGCGCTCCTCTAGGCTCCCGTCGCGATCAGCCGAGTCGGGAATGATCGATGCTCCCCGGTGTAGTTCGTGAGGACGAGAAGGCCGGCCGTGGAATCTTCGCCCTGGCGGAACCAGTCGATGCCAGCGATGAGAAACACAGCCCCGTCCAAGAGTCGGAGAGGTTAGTTGAAGCTCCGCAGCAGGCGCCACGCTCAAGCTCCAGACAGGCGGGCGGTGGGACGGCCTCGCGCAGGCGCTTTGGGAGGATTGGGAGCTGCTGGAGAAGCTTAGTGAGTTGTAGCTGGTTGCTAGCGACCGATGGATTGGGCAAAGTGTCAGCACTTTACGTAAGCTTCTAGGGGAATCTAATAGCGCATGCACGCGGAACTGCTTCGGCGACCGTACTGCCGTGCGTCCACGTCATTGTGATGTTTCCCTCCACATCCACCTACTTTTCTCTGTGTGGCTTTGATTAGTTTCAAGTGTGGGGACAGACCGAGTGGCCGGATGGACCGCACGACATGCCTGCGTCGTCTGTCAGGAAAGTGTGGCTGGAACCGCCCAAACCCTGCTGTCCCCCAAAAGGTAGCAGAGGCCCGCGCGGCCGACCAGAGACTTCTTGGGACAGAGCATCTTCTGCCTAGATCTCTTAGCAGTCCTCCCGACTGAGCAGGGAGGCGTGAGCAGCGGGTTTTGGCCGGTGCTTTGAGAGAAGGACTGCGCGTGTTTTTCTACAAGTTTGTTCACGCTAAGGCCTCCAGCAGCCCGCTTTTTCTGTGTTCTCACAGCAACCAAGACTGGTTTCTGTAATGCGTCCTGTGAAGAGTACAGCCGGCCTGTTGTCAGCTCCTTTGTTCTTGGTGTGAGCAGCAGGAGGCCTTAGCTCCTGCTAGGTTGGTTCACTTACGGAGCCCAACGGAATCACTCGGGTTTCTACACCAACAGACAAGCCTTTACTTAAAGACCTTTTAGAATAGGGTCCCAAAGAAAAGCTGTTTTTTGCAGCCAGCAATGGACCTTTACCTGAAAGCGGTGTCTTGACCTGACAGGTGGTCATGGAGCACCTGAAGGCCGCTTTGCCAGCAAGGGCGCATGTCTTCAGACTGTACATTGAGAGCCGCCACCACCTTCAAGTGCAAAGCACAAAGCCTGCTATGGCCAGCAAGACATCCTTAAGGCCTATACCTGCTACATTTCGGGAAGTGAAACATATAATGTGAGCATATGAGGCCATAGAGACTAATACCTGTAGCCTCTGTTTCGATAAGTAAAGGGGTCATTTTACCAGGAATGGTCGCAGATTATATCTGGGCATTTAAATTTATAGCATCCTAGTTCAGATGGCAGATTCCATAGTTAATCCCATCTATACCTGATTATTAGAAGGCTCTTTACCCAAATCACAATAAACTCTTTTTTATGGTACTCTGGGGAGCCAACTTTTTTTTAAGCCTTAAAATTTAGGTACAACGTGAAAGACTGGTTTATACACCATTTAGTTAATGCAGCCTTTTCTAAGAGGCAGCTCCTTGAGCGGTTATCGGAAGTTAGTCCATACTTACAGATCACAGAGCCACTCGGGCTGGTCCTGTCTGTATCAGATCAGGGTTTGGGCAAGCTTGCAAGCACTGGAGCATTGACTTGAAGCTTGGACTTGAGACCATAGAGAAAGGCAATTATTCCATTGGACATTGGACCACAATGTAGACAAAATTCTTGTAACATTGAACAACACAGAAAACATCACATGGGAAAAGAATGGGAGACTTTTCAGACATCTTTTAACAGAATGTTACAAAGGGGTTACGTCACTGACTGGCTCCAACTGACCCAAACAATGACCCTCGTTGTTTATCAACCAAAACTCATAAATGTTGCTTTCAACTTTAATGGTAGAGTTTAGAAATTCGCTTTGAATTTCTGTAATTGCTGCTTTTAGCAAATAATTCAATTCTGTTGTCTGGGTCAGATACATGGAAGAGTACATGACTTAAGATTATAGCTGTGCATTAGCTTTGGTTATAAAACTTGTTTACGTGGGAAACCCCGCACAAGTAACATTGGTTGATGCAGTGCTCTCTTTAAGGCAGACTAAACAAGCAGTCTGAGTACACAGGAGCATGGCGGTCTGTTGTTGTTTTTACTCTGTGGCTGGATGTCTGTTGTGTAATACAAGGACAGTGACTGTTTAAAAGGGCCAACTAGGTTCCGGGAAAGGTTGTGGGGGCAGCCATGAGCCCACTGAGGCCAACATTCCACTCACCATGGAATTTCCCCACACTGCCAACATAAGACCCCGTGGGCAACTGGTGTCTAACATCCATCAGTAGACCTGTCAGAAGCCACTTAAAGTAGCCACCAAGGCCGTCTGAAAGCTATTATGGGACTGAAACTTACACACCTAACTGAAACGCCCACATCTGGAAGACTGTTAACGTCAGCTGTATTAGACATCTCTGATGACTCTGCATTCCAACAAACAGCATTCCTAAGGTGGGGCTCAGCGAGGGAACACACTTGCTGCCAGGCTTGACAGCCTGAGCTCAACTCCCAGGCCCCACATGGTAGAAGGAGAAAACCAGTCCTGAAGTTATCCCCCCCCCCCCCCGTCTCCACACATACACCATGGTACAAGCTGACCACACACACACAATTAATAGGTGTCATTTAAATTGCCATGTATTCCTTCTCACCACCATGCTTCCCACTATGATAATAATGGACTAAACCTCTGAAACAGTAAGCCATACCTAATTAAATGGCTTTTGTTTTGCTTTATAAGAATTGCTATGGTCGTAGTGTCTCTTAACTGCAATAGAAACCCTAACTAAGATACCATGTGAGGTCAAAATTTTGTTTTCCCAAGTGTGATGACTGTTCTTGGTTGTCAGCTTGACTACATCTGGAATTAACTAAAATCCAAAAATTACTAGGGCTAGCTCATGTGACTGAGAGGATTATTTACTACAGCCAATGTGAGGCCATCTCTCAGAATGCTCTTTCACGTAGTCTATAACACAAGGTCCTTCTCTTGAAGGCCTTTGAAAGTCACAGTATAAAAATTGTAAACTTCTGAGGCAGCATAAAGAGACAAGGAGAGAGAACCCAGCGTCTGATGTCAACAGACGGCAGTGTTTATTTCAGACAGTGAAGGACAGACAATCTGCCATGAGAAAGGGGGTGCCTGTAAGAGAAAATGCTGGGGTGCTGGGCTTAGGAATGAGGAAATTGTTGCAGCTGTAGGGCCATGTGGGTTTCAGTCCGTGTTTCCTGGAATTCTCTTGTTTCAAGCAAGATTATCTTGGGACAGGCTCTCTCTGGAACATTCCTGTCTGGGCTATGATAACTGTTCTTGGTTATCAGCTCAACTACATCTGGAATTAATTCAACCCCAAGTGACTAGGTATACGTCTGAGGGATTTTCTTAATTAAAGCATTTGAAGTGGAAAGACCGCCTTTAATCTGGACCACACCAGCTGGCGGCCCATATAAAAGACATGGAAGAAGGAAGCTTTTGCTCTTTGCCTGCTTGCCCTTACTTTTGATGGCAATTCCATTCTTTCACTGGCATTAGAACCTATTTCTTCAGAATTCCAGCATTACTGAAGACCAACTAAGACATATATCTAGCCTCATGGGACTGAACAATTACTGGATTCTCAGACTTTCCGTTGGTAGACAGTCATTGTTGGACTAGCTGGATCACAGCCTATAAGCCACACTCTAATAAATCAGTAAATCACACACACACACACACACACACACACACACACACACACGTCATTTTATCAGTTCCATTCCTCTAGAACAGCAATTCTCAACCTGTGGGTTGTAACTGATTTGGGGGTTGAACAACCCTTTCACAAGGGTCACAGATAGATATCCTACATATCAAATAGTAACATTACACTTCATAACAATAGCAAAATTATAGTTATAAAGTAGCAATAAACATAATTTCATGGTTGGGGGTCACCACAACATAAGGAACTCTATTAAAGGTTCGCAGCATTAGGAAAGTTGAGGGCAACTGCTCTAGAGATCCTGACATAACAGCTGAGTCAGGTTGTCTGCATCCTGTAAGAATCCTGTTTTACAACCAAGGCATTCCATCATTCTAAGCCCTGTTGTGTGGTCCAGGGGCATCATCTCTTTCTTCACTGCTTCATGCTGAGGTGGGTCATTGTAAGGGGTAGGGAGAAAACGCGGGGGTTTTCAGGGTCCTTTGAATTTAGGTGTATGTTCCTCAAGCCCATATATTGGTGCTTTGGGCTCATCTGGTTCCAGGGCTCTGAGGTAGCAGCTTTGGTCAGGAAGAGTTGAGCAGTGACTGAGGAGGTGAGGGCTTCTGCTCTTTGCTACAACAGATTAGAGAGGACAAAGGACAGAAGATTAGAGCTGAAACTGTCGTGATGTGGGGCCCAATGCAGGGGGTTCTCTGTGTTCCCCAAGTACCCCTAGAAGCCTGCCCAGCTTGATGTGGGCATCTGACTCATGAATCTGTTCTTTCTTTTAGCTGTCTGGCATCCTCTCTTAGACATCTGATAAATTTATGTAGAAGCAACATTCTTCCCCTAATATAGCACAGATTTCCCCTTTCTCTGCCATAATGAGATATGGATTCCACTCTGTTTTGACTGCTGTGTCCAACTGAGTCTGGAGTTTGTTAATTCTGTCTTGTACCAGTGTAAGATCAGTCTTGATTTGTTGAGCAAGTTGGCTATGTTGTACTTGGAGTCCAGTGGTCATTCCCCACAGGGCCACAACACCTGCCTTGGATACTCCCAATAGGACTAGAAGTGTATGGAATCCCTTTTGGTTTAGGTAGGGGTGGACTGGTCATTTATTTCATTCCCAGGGATGACTATAAGATCAGGAACTAAGTATACAGTTTAGCATATGGGGTAATTGAAAGGTAGCTAGATCAGAGGTCTTCCTTGGGGCATGTAACATAGGCATCATCAGATACTTTTGAGTTGGAGATTAGCCTACTGCAGTTAGGATGAAGGCCCACACAGTCAGCTCTGCCCACAGTTTGTACAGGCAAGGCCCAAAGACAGGATTTAGACATGGAGTCATTGGTTAAATAGATTTTGGTTAAGCCTATGCCCAGCTATGTAACTTGCCTTATCCTCAGGCATATCCAACAGTCTCTTCCAAGCAGAATTTTAGAGAGCATTTTCATGGCTATGGTTTATGAGGGCAAGCATTTTAGGAAAGGGAACCTTGGGGTCCAAAGGTTTGGTTGGGTTTCACCTGGTTTGATTTTTCTGAGGAAAGAGAACACAAGACTCCCCATGGATCTAAGGTATGAATGGGGACAAAGATGTCAACAGCCTTCACCTTCAGGTGAAGGATGGCCTTTGGAGAGAAATCCTTGCCATTAGCTATAATCACCTGTGATAGTTTGAATAAGATTGGTCCTCATAGACTCATGTATTTGAATGTGCAGGGAATGGCATTAGGAGATATAGCCTTGTTGGAGTAGGTGTGATCTTGTTGGAGGAAGTGTGTCACTGGGGGTGGGATTTGGGGTCTCAAAGGCCCCAAAGGCCCAGTGCTTCCTTCTGCCTGCTGATCCCAACAAGGCCACACCTCCTAAGCATTCAAATATATAAATCTTATTCAAACCAACACAGCTGGTCAGATATCTCTCCAGTACCATGTATTCCTTCTCACCACCATGCTTCCCACTATGATAACAATGGACTAAACCTCTGAAACAGTAAGCCATCCCTAATTAAATGGCTTTTGTTTTGCTTTATAAGAATTGCTGTGGTCGTAGTATCTCTTCACTGCAATAGAAACCCTAACTAAGACACCATGTGAGGTCAAAATTTTGTTTTCCCCAGTGTGATGACTGTTCTTGGTTGTCAGCTTGACTACATCTGGAATTAACTAAAATCCAAAAACGGAGGGCACACCTGTGAAGGATTTCTGCTTAATTTGAAGTGAGAAGACCTACTTGTAATCTGGATCTTTGAGATAGGAAAACACACTTTTAATCCAGGTCTAATCTGGGCCACACCTTCCACTGGAAGCCTACGTAAGGACAAGGAATGAGGAAGCTTTTGCCCTTTGCTTGTTCTCATTTCTTCACTGGCATTAGAGCCCACTTCTTTGGGATTCTTGCAGATACTGAAGACCAATTGAGTCATCCAGTCTTGTGGATTGAATAACTACTGGATTCTTGGATTTTCCGTTCATAGCCAGCCATTGTTGAACTATCAGGACCACAGCCTGTAAGTCATTCTAATAAAATCCCCTTTGTACCCCTGCCTTTCTATTGGTAGACAGCCATTGTTGGACTAGCCAGACCACAGGCTGTATGTAATTCACTAAATAAATACAATATACATTCATTCTACCCATTCGGTTTCTCCTGAAAACCCCGACTAGCACAGATTGGAAGAGAGTGAGTGTTGGGGTCAGTTCTGGGGCAGAAAGGAGCCTAATGAGTTGTGTAGTGGCATT
Organism: Arvicola amphibius; assembly: GCF_903992535.2. NCBI lineage: Eukaryota > Metazoa > Chordata > Mammalia > Rodentia > Cricetidae > Arvicola > Arvicola amphibius. The sequence continues at coordinate 127,504,139 of NC_052047.1, forward strand.
TCATTTGTATTTTAATAAATAAACTTGTCTGAAGCTCAGAGAGTTAAATAGCTCCACTGGTCAGCCTTACAGACCAGGGAGTGGTAACACATACCTTTAATCCCAGTAGCCACACTAGTCGCCATAGAAACCAGGTAGTGCGGTCTTTAATCTCGGTTCACACCTTTAACCCCAGCCCTAGAGAAGATGATAAGATGGGAGGAGACCTTTCTTTCACAGTCTCATTCTGAGAGTCCTGGACTGGGGTTGAAGAGCCAGTGGCTGGCTGTTGGCTCTTCAGATCTTCAGGTTGAACCCCAATTTCTCTTTCTGAGTTTTTGTTAATCATGCTTCAGAGTTGGAGTGTTATGGGTCCAGCTGGGACTTTTCTGTATGATAGGCAGGCTTTTTAAGATGGAGAGGTGTGTCCAGGACAGGAAGTTTTCTAGTTTAGTGACTGTCAGGATCAGGAGAATAATTCTGTGGGGTCCTGTCCATTTGGGGTCCAGGGTGGGGTGATATGCCTCTGCCAGGTAAAGTAGGTAAATCAGCCAGCATCTGGAGGGCTGTGTCTTTCCTTAGTGGGAACAGAGGCTGGGGACAGGAGGGGAAGGCATTTCTGATGACCAAGGAGCTTTCTATGGGCTGTGGAGTGAAATATTGTTAGTTCCTGGAACTAAGAGTGAAGAAGTGGGCTGCTCAGAGGTCAGGAGCACTGGCTGCTCTTTCAGAGGTCTTTTTAAAAAATTGTTTTTATTGAGCTGTATATTTACCTCCACTCCCCTCCCTGCCTCTCCCCTTTCCCCTTAAACCCTCCACCAAGGTCCCCATGCTCCCAATTTAATCAGGAGATCTTGTTTTTTTTCTACTTCCCATGTAAATTAGATCTATGTATGTCTCTCTTAAGGTCCTCATTGTTGTCTAGGTTCTCTGGGATTGGAATTGTAGGCTGGTTTTTCTTTGCTTTATTTCTAAAAGCCACTTATGAGTGAGTACATATATTTGTCTTTCTGGGTCTGGGTTACCTCATTCAATATGATGTTTTCTAGATCCATGCATTTGCCCACAGATTTCAAGATAACATTACTTTTTTCTGCTGTGTGGTACTCCATTGTGTAAATGTACCACATTTTCCTTATCCATTCCTCGGTCAAGGGACATTTAGGTTGTTTCCAGGTTCTGGCTATGACAAACAATGCTGCTATGAACATAGCTGAGCATATGTCCTTGTAGCACGATTGAACATCCTTTGGATATACACAAAAGTGGTATTACTGGGTCTTGAGGAAGGTTGTTTCCTAATTTTCTGAGAAATCGCCACACTGACATCCAAAGGGGCTCTACCAGCTTACATTCCCACCAGCAATGCAGAAGTGTTCCCTTTTCCCCACAACCTCTCCAGCATAAGTTGTCATCAGTGTTTTGATCTTGCCCATTCTTACAGGTGTTGTTTTGATTTACATTTGTCTGATGGCTAAGAATGTTGAACATTTTCTTAAGTGTCTTTCAGCCATTTTAGATTCCTCTGCTGAGAGTTCTCTGTTTAGGTCTGTACCCCATTTATTTTATTGGATTATTTGTTCTTTTGAGGACCAATTTCTTGAGTTCTTTATATATTTTGGAAATCAGACCTCTGTCTGATGTGGGGTTGGTGAAGATCTTTTCCCGTTCTGTAGGCTGCTGTTTTGTCTTGTTGATTGTGTCCTTTGCTTTACAGAAGCTTCTCAGTTTCAGGAGGTCCCACTTATTGTTTTCCTCTGTGCTACTGACAGTATATTTATATTTATATTATATTTAGGAAGTGGTCTCCTATGCCAGTGCATTCAAGTGTACTTCCCACTTTCTCTTCTATGAAGTTCAGTGTGGTTGGTTTTATGTTGAGGCCTTTGATCCATTTGGACTTGAGTTTTGTGTGTGGTGATAGATATGGGTCTATTTTCATTCTTCTACATGTTCATATCCAGTTATGCCAGCACCATTTGTTGAATATGTTTTCTTTTCCATTTTATATTTTGTGCTTCTTTGTCAAAAATCAGGTGTTTGTAAGTGTGTGGATTAATATCTGAGTCTTTGATTCAGTTCCATTGGTCCTCCTGTCTGTTTTGGCTATCCTGGGTTTTGTTGGGGTGTTTTTTGGTTTGTTTTTTTTGTTTTTGTTTTTGTTTTTTTTTTTTTTTGCTTTTCCATATGAAGTTGAGCACTGTTCTTTCAAGGTCTGTGAAGAATTTTGCTGGGATTTTGATGGGCATTGCATTGAATCTGTATATTGCTTTTGGTAAGATTGTCATTTTTACTGTGTTAATTATACCTACCCAAGAGCATGGGAGATCTTTCCATTTTCTGATGTCTTCTTCAGTTTCTTTCTTCAAAGATTTAAAGTTCTTGTCATACAAGTCTTCCATTTGTTTGGTTAGAGTTACTCTGAGAAATTTTATGCTGTTGTGGCTATTTTCTGATTTCTTTCCTGGCCCATTTATCATCTGTGTATAGGAGGGATACTGATTTTTTTTTTTTTGAGTTAATCTTGTATCCTGCTACATCACTGAAAGTGTTTATGAGTTGTAGAAGTTCCTTGGTAGAATTCTGGGGTCGCTTATGTAAACTATCATATCATCAGCAGATAGTGAGAGTTTGACTTCTTTTCCAATTTGTATCCCCTTGATCTCCTTTCATTGTTTTATTGCTCTGGCTAGAACCTCAAGTACTATATCTTTCAGAGGTCTTGAGTTCAATTCCCAGCAATCCCATGGTGCCTCACAAAACCATTTTTGGTGAGATCTGTTGCCCTCTTCTGGGCAGGCAGACATACATGCAGGTGGAACACTGTACTTAATGAGTAAATAAAGCTTTTTTTAAAAAAAAGTGAAGCGGCAATCAACGTTTGTAAGCATGGGGGCCAGCCTTTGCCACCAGGTCCAGTTATGTTGATAAATGTACAACTGAAGAATAAGTATATCTGCCTTTTGTCCACCTGCCTGGGTGGAGGGAAGGAAAAGACAGGGTCTTAGGGGATCTGGAAACCTCAGGGTAGAACCCAGGAAAGAGTATGTTTCAGCTGATCTCTGGTGAGACTATGGAGAGAGGAGAGGTTTCTCTACAGGCCTCATAGAAGGGGTGTGCTGTGCTTGAGAAATTAGCATCCAGATACAGAAGAAGTTTAAAAAAAAAAAAAAAAGCCCAGCAAAGCTATGAGATTTCTTTGTCTTAGGTAAGGAGTATGGGAATAGCCTTACTCCATGTGATGAAACAGATTTGTCACAATCTGCCTATGGGAAGAAGAATTCCATAGAGAGGGTCTTGGTAATGAACTCGGCTCCCCAGCTTCATCACTCCAGCAAACCAAGTCACTTGAAAGTGTGACTCAGTTCCCTCATCTGTACAGTCATGGGTTCTGTGGCCAACAGCTGGGTTCAAAGCCTACAAAGCCCATGCTAGTAAGAAGGTCCTTGGAAGGTACCCTTGGACTTCTCAGTATTCAGAACCAGGAGCTAGTTAAACTTTTATTCCTTCCAAATTACCCAGTCTGTGGAACTCAGCTTAAGCAACAGAAATTCCCTTGTTGGGCACAGTAGGGACCTCAGGTGTCCCTGAAGTTAAGATAGAGAGTGAGAGATGTGACATTGCTTAGCGGACTGTAAATTCAGTAGCTTAAGCAGTGCACACTTAGGACTGTTGTTCTGAGTGGGTGTGTGTACATGGCTTGGCCAGACCCTCTGTCAGAAACCCTTACAAGGCTATGGTCCGGCTGAGCTCTCATGCAAAGACTCAACTGGACAGGGACCTATGCCCCCCAGGTTCTGTTGTTCGGATTCCATATGGGGTCATGGAGTCTCTTGCCCTCATTCTCTCTTAGCTATAGCTCACTTCATCTCTTTGCCCGTGGCCTTCCCAACATGGTGGCATGAGCCAACACATACTAGCTGAGTGGTCAGTAGAGTCACTAAGGGTGTGAGCTCCAGGCTCGTGTGTTTGTCACTTTCCAGCCCCACTGGTTTCTTTTTCTCTTGCTGCTGAAGTAGGCTACCATAAGCACTGGCTGTAGGCAGCAGGCTTGCTGCCCTTTAGATCTGTGGACTGAAAATCTTACTGGACTGAAATCAAGGGCTCAGTGGGGCTGCCTTCTTTTCAAAAAAGCCTCAGGACAGAATCAATTTCTTTGATTTTTCTCAGCTTCTGAAAGTTGCTCTGAATTCCTCTCAGCTTGTGGCCCATTAACTAGTCACCAAAGCCAGCCACTTCGCCTTTCTTTGACCATTCTTCTGAAGTCACGAGTCCTTCCCACTCTGACCTTAGCCCAAAGCAATCTTTATAATGAAATACATGAACCCATCCAGATAATCCAGGGTAATCTTCCATCTCAGGTCCCATCTGTCACACCTGCGGAGTCCCTTTTGCTCTATTAGGTGACATAATCACCATTTGAAGGTAGGATATGAACATTGTAGGGACTGTTATCTGTCCGTCAGCACAGACTAACTTGTAAGCTAAGTATGCTTATATTTTGCTCATGCCTTTTCCATGTGGACCGTCCAGGCTGGCTCAGTGGCCTTCCTACAATTCCCTTTTCCATATGGCAGCTTCCTGCTCCCTGGGACTCTTATTCCCTAGAGCCTAAGAACACTCCACTTCCACCTTCTAGGGTACCTATGGGAGGTGTCTATGATCAGACATCAGTCACTGCACATATTCCAATAGCACTTGCTTCTGTCATAGTAGCCAGGAAGAAGATAAAGGGCATCTTTTCTACCTGTCGGTGGTGGCTCAGGCAGAGACAGGTGGATCTCTGAGTTCAGAGATCTGGTCAGCTTGGGGTACATAGTTCCACAGCACAGCTCACAGTTCCACAACAGCCAGGACTACACAGAGAGACCCTGTCTCAGAATGGGGTGGGGGAAAGGAATCTTTTCCTTTTCATTCTTTTCCTTTATCCCATGCCAGGGATGAAACCCAGAGGTAAACTCCAGTACACAAAGAACAGGAGTTGGCAGACTACCATGTATTTATTTTATAAATAAAGCTTTATTGGAACATAGCCACTCCTATTTGTTTATTCTGGTTCGTGAATGGCAGAGTAGTGTCAACTGTGACCGTGTGGACAGCAAAGCCTGATGTTTCATATTTGACCTCCTACGTCTCTGCCAGAAACCCAGTGTTCCTCATCACTCAACATGATGGGAGGCAGAGGATGTCCTGTTCTATCTGAGGTTGCTAGAACAGATTGTCTGACACATGTTGGGAGACGTATGAAGAGAAGTTTCCTTGGCTCACAATGCTGACAGCTGCAGAGTCCCAACAGCTGGCTACAGACATCTGATGAGGGCCACCAGCCACCAAGCTGTATCACACATTAGGTAGAGAAGTGGGAGGGGCACAGACACATGCCAGGAAGCCAGATGAGGGTGACCTCACTTTATACCAACCACCCTCAGAGAAACTAGCCCACTCTTGTAAGGTCGGTATTGATACCCTCCCACAGTGGTACCCTTAATGACCTAATCACCTCTTTCTGGGCCCATCTCTTAAATGTCCCCTACTGAGGACCAAATTCCAAGCCTATGAAAGTTTAGGGATAAATCACATCTAACCCCTAGCAGATGACAGAGCTATTGGGACAGTGCTAAGAATAGAGAGGAGGACTGATAGCCATGGTTGTCTGTGAGCTGCAGGTCCTGTTAGTGTTAGTACAGTGACTGTCATGTACACACGACACTCAGGCTAAGCCACCAAACTGCCAGTGCTGAGCATTTTCTTTCTGCTTAGGTTGCTGTGTGTTTGTTAGCTTTCCGTTTCTGTAACAGATACCTGGGATAAATTAAAAAGAAGAAAGATTTGTGTGAGCTCATGGTTTTAGAGGTTTCAATCCAGGGCTGCATGGCTATGTTGCTTTGGATCTGTGACAGCTCAATGTATCATTGTGGGAGCATGAGGCAGAGGATGCCTCTTTACTTTATGGACCAAGAAACAAGGCTGGGGTCTTAATATGTCCAACTTTACGGGCATGTCTCCACTACCTTAGTTTCTCCCCCTAGACTTGGCGCCTAGGAGGGAACCAAGCCTTCAACACACAGTTCTTCCAGAACACTTAAACAGAGCGCTTCCTTCTGCATCTGTATTGAGACTTAGCTTTAGGCTTTAGGGAAACCAACGTGGGATGTGCCACAGCCCAGACTTGGAGAGGCAAACCACACGAACATGCCTGTAAATGTCCTTTGGGACAAGTGTGATGGGAAGAGCCCAGCTGTGGAAAGTCAAACACTACTGAAGAGTGTCCTCAGAGTCCACATCAATGATGGAGGCTGGGCCTGAAGGATTAGGCAGGAGTTCATCAAGAGAGAAGAAGTGTTGGGGTCATTCCAGATGTGGACAGCACACATCTCTCCCTGACCAGACATCTGTCGAGTGTGCACTGAGTGCCAGGCATTGTGCAAGGCCCCAAAAGTAGAGCAGAGACCCCAAAACATGGCCCTGCACCAGTGAGGCAGCCAGCAAGCAGCAAAGACCCTGTTCAAAAGCTCTGGTATGGGCCATACGGGTTGTGTGTGGTCTTTGATTCCTGTCTTGTTCCTCTCAGGTGCTGACTATGTCAGAGGACACTAAGGGTCCTACAGAGCCCTTGGTAGGGTCTGGCACCCTCTGGAAGGACCTCAGGGCACTCCTGCCTGACACAGAGGAGGAGCTGAAGCTGGAGCTCAGTGAGAAGGTGGACAGGAGCCTGACCATGCTGCTACAGCAAGCTGTGGGGTTGTTCTATGCAGGACATTGGCAGGAGTGCCTGCAGGCCAGCGAGGCCGTCCTGGACTACTCCTGGGAGAAGCTCAACACTGGGCCCTGGCAAGATGTGGACAAGGAATGGCGCCGTGTGTACTCCTTCGGCTGCCTCCTGAAGGCCCTGTGCCTGTGCCAGGCTCCACAGAAGGCCACTGCAGTGGCTGAAGCATTGCGGGTGTGTGACATGGGCCTGTTGATGGGGGCAGCCATCCTTGGAGACATCCTTCTCAAAGTTGTCACAGTCCTCCAGACACACCTGCTCCCGGGAAAGCAGCCTGCCTGTGGCCCCCACCAGGACGAGCCTGTTACCAAGGTATGTATGGGTAGTAAGTCATTGTCCATGCTGAACCATTCAGCAGACCAACCCATCTTCTAGAAGAATCCAATCCTCTCCCTGGGTACAGCCTCTCACAGGCAGCCTCTCTGCTTAAAAGGGCGTTGTGTTGATTTGGGAAATGAGCCGCTGGACCCATAAGTCTCTGCAAAGGCAGTGCCTTTTAAGAGGGGAGGTGGCAGCTTTGTTAATCTGAGAGGCAGCTCACAGGAACGAGGCAGAGCCAGGCTGCTGCAGCCTCCTGCAGATTGCTTCCAGGCAGCTCTGAAGAAGACTAGGTGTCTTCTCACCTAGTCTGGGAACCAGTGAAGTGAGGTCCAAGAGGCCAGTGTGTTCTGCCCCTCCAGTCCTCATGGAGGTTGGCCTGCTGTTTAAGTATCCCAGAGTTCCTTCCAAACCTGGAGCATGGCTTACAGACCTCACCCGGTTTCTGCTGGGTAAGCCAGAAACCATCTCCTTTGGGCTTCGGTGTCTACTTCTATAAATTGTCAGGTCTGTGCTGGATACCAGCCATGGAATTCTGGACTGTTTCCCATGGGTTTCTCAGTGCTTTCCTGCAGTTTTAGAATTTCCTGTTGAGTGTGATTTATGTATAAGAAAGATGATGGATGTCAACACGTGAGTGTGCCCACAGTGGAAAGAGAGCCACAAGCCAGGAAGAGAACCAGGGCTGAACCTTTCACCTAAAGACTTGGAGAGGTTGGTAGGGAAAAGCTAAAGCCTGGATAGCCAACAACTCATGAGGACATAGAGCCATTAATGAAATGGGCCCGGCCTCTGTTTACCAAGTGAAGAGAAGCTAGGCATGGTGGCACACATCTGTAATCTGAGCACCTGGGAGGGAAAGCACAGGACGGACAGTTTGCAGCCAACCAGGTCTACAGTGAAGAAAAAAACAATAAGTTACAAATTAAGAGATATTAAGATAGCCTCAGGGACTGCCAGCCGCCAGTGCTTAAGTGATGCCCCGTGCCGTTTGGAGAGCAGGACAATCTGCAGTTCAAGAGACAAACGTGTCCCCTCTGACCTAAGGGCACCCCCCCATCTTCCCACCAAGTGTGTCCCAAGGGGATGTAACGGTGGAGTCCTGCCCAAAGTGGTCCTCTTTGGGGTGGGGTATGGGATGCATAGCCATAGAGGAGGGAGCACAGGCCTTAAGTCAGCCTGTCTGGGCTCCGTTCCCATGCTCCACCCCGTCTGATCAGACAGGTCTCTGTGCCTTAGTCCCTTACTGAAGAGAGCACTGGCAGTGGCCTGGATGAACCTGCTGAGCATGTACACAGAATATCCCCATCTCCATCCCCAGAGCTATGGTCCTGAGAGGCTGTAGAAGAATCTTCTGTTGCTAGAAGAGGGCAGAGGAGGCTTCTGTGAGAGGCTGTACCAAGGCCTGTGCTGAGCGTGATGTACAAAGGAAATGGCCAGTTCAGGCCAGCAGGTGGTCCTGGGTACCACACGTGGGTGCGGTTGTCACCACCAGGAATGGTAAATGACCCACTCAGCTTTCCTGAGGGAAATGGATAAGGAAGGTATGGTGCAGCCATTGGGTGGCGGTATGGAAGTTCCTAGGATAGTGCTTGCATGCAAAGGCAGAGCTACTCACTCTTCGGGACATTGCTGCCAGCGGTGCTCTAAGACTACGAGATGGCTAAGAAAAAAAGGGACTTTGAGCTGGTGAAAGCAAATGATGTAGAAATGTTATCTACTGCTGGGTGTGGTAGGCACTCTGGAATTTGAGGCAAGGGGATTCTGGGTTCAAGGTCATGCTGGGCTTCCTAGTGAGACCATGTCTCAAAGGCACAAGACATAACTCAGTGTAGTGGTGTACGTCTCTACCCCTCATGCTTGGGAGGTAGAGGCAGGTGATGTCCGCGGGTTTGAAGCTTGCCAGGGCTACATGTTGAGATCCCATCTCAAAAGTAAAACAAAGCATGGGACTGGGGAGTTAGCTCGGTCAAGCTTACCACATATATAGGAGCACTGGAGTTTGATCCCTAGAACCACTTGGGATCAACTTGGCATGGTGACATGTACTTGTCATCCCAGAGCTGGGGAGGTTGAGATGGGTGGACCCCAGGGGCTTGCCAACCAGCCAGCCTAGCTAAATCAGTGAGCCCCAGGCCAGGGAGAAAACCCCATCTCAATAAGGTAGGATAGTGCAGGAGAAAGAGTAACACCTGAGGTTGTCCCCTGCCACATACATGTGCACACATAAACCCACACAGATCAAAACAAAAAAGAAATGTTGTTTGCTGTTTGTAACGACACCAAAGACATCCTGCCAGTGATACAGCTTCCAGAGACAGTTGCCATCTTGCTTTGTTTGAATTCTAAACAGAAGACGAGGTGTGATGCCAACTCAGCTCCCGATGTGGTGTTAGAGCGGGCAGTGCCCAGGCTTCGCTGTCCAACCCTGCAGTACTTCAGGAAGCACTTTCTAGTCCCTGGGAGGCCTGTGATCTTGGAAGGAGTGGCTGACCACTGGCCGTGCATGAAGAAGTGGAGGTGAGTAGCCACTGTAGGGAACTGAGGTCCTTCCTCCTATCTAAATGTCCCCAGGACTCCCCGAAGGCCTCTTCTGGCCACTCATAAGTCACTGCCCCAGATCCCCCTTCAAAAGCCCCTCCCTCGATTGATTGCAGAGGATTAATGAGGACTATAAAGTGAGATACTCCAGGACTGGCAAGATGGCTGTAAAAGCCTAGTGGCCTTGAATTCAAGCCCTGGGACCCACACAGGTAGGAGAGAACCACAAAGTTGTCTTCTGACCTCCACCTGTGTCACAGTGGCATGCATGCCTCCCATACATGGAGTAATTTATTTTCCAAAATTAACTAAAACTGTAGTGAGGTATCCTGAGCTCCAGGGGTCTAAGCTGCTCACCGACATGTGCTTACCCTGAGCACATCCTTAATAGTACCCAGTGATGTGGGATTCCCCTCTGTAAGCTGTGAATACCATTGGTTAATAAAGAGCTGTTTTGGGCCTGCACAGGGCAAAATAGAGCTAGGCGGGGAAAACTAAACTGAATGCTGGGAGAAAGAAGGTGGTATCAGGAGAAGCCATGTAGCCCCACCAAATACAGACACAGGAGGGAACTTTACCTGGATATACAGATTAATGGAGATGGGTTAGTTTAAGATGTAAGAGATAACCATAAATATGCTTAAGCTATTGGCCAAACAGTATTGCAAATAATATAGTTTGTAAGTGATTATTTTGAGTCAGGGCAGTCAAGAAATGAACAAGCAGCCTCTTGCTGCAACCCAAGTTGTGGGCTCAGAAATGTTAGGTGTTAGTGCAAGAGTTCATAAGTCCCACAGGTCTTCCTTCTCAGGGCCCCGAGGCCATGACTGGAATCACCCAGGAGATGGCTCCTCCTGGGATTTGGTATCTGGGTACCTGAGATCTGCTGCCTGAGAGAGGTGTGTGGCTGCAGCTGAACATAGGTCTGGGAGTGGGGGGTACACTTGCCTCTTTCTTCCTTGTTCATGGGTCTTGTCCTCAGATGTAGCCCATTATAAATCAGGAACACAGCGGGGGTTATGAGTGAGCAAGTGGGCTGCCTGGGCACCTTGTTTTCTCGTTATCCCCTAGCTACCCTAGTGAAACAGCACTTTCTGTGGCATTGGCATTACAGTGGGTAGCCCAAGTAGTCATGAGATGGCTTCAACACAGGAGATGCTCTCAGGTCCTTCCCAAACTCTGGGATGTTTCCCATGAGGACTGGAGAGTCCTGAGATTTCAGCATCCACGGGGGTCATGTAGGCAGTACCCTGGACACTCTCTCTGCAAGACAGCTGTAGGTCAAGGGAGTGGGTTGAGTTGAGTCGTCCTGTGGTGAGTTTGTGGAGGAAGTGGCCTGAGACTCCAGTGAGGAGTCTGTAGGAGCCACAGCATAGCAGCCATGCTGCAAATGAGGCAGGCTGGAGCCATGCTGCAGATGAGGCAGGCTGGAGCCATGCTGCAGATGAGGCAGGCTGGAGCCATGCTGCAGATGAGGCAGGCTGGAGCCATGCTGCAGATGAGGCAGGCTGGAGCCATGCTGCAGATGAGGTAGGCTGGAGCCATGCTGCAGATGAGGCAGGCTGGCATCACCTCCTTCAACAGCTGTGGAGCAGGGACCAGGGATCAGGAAGGTCAGGAAATTCACTGCCTCACCCCACGCTATCAGAGTTCAGAGCCAGCACTTCACATACACACACACACACACACACACACACACACACCCCCATACTGCCTTCCGTTTGTCACAAGGTTTCTCAGCTTGGTGACAGGGTGAGAAAAGTGAAGAGATAGCAGGATCCTGGACACCAAAAGTTGTCAGCATACGATGTAAGTGGCCGAGGTTGAACCTGAGGGTTGGGCTGTGTGGGCTTGGACAAGTAGCTTCACCTCTCTATGGTGCGACCTCTGTCAGGAGAGCGAGGGCAACAGTGGTCTCCACCTCATGAGGTTTTGTGAGCATGAGAGAGCCAAAGAAATCCATTCCTAGATGTCTGTAGCAATGATGCCTGCTGACGCCTGTGCTGACGGGTCCAATGCCCACTCTTGTAGTCTGCAGTACATCCAGGAGGTTGCTGGCTGCCGCACTGTCCCTGTGGAAGTGGGTTCAAGGTACACAGATGAAGATTGGTCCCAGACCCTCATGACCGTCAACGAGTTCATCCACAAATACATCCTGAGTGAGGTATATGGGAGTTACTATTTAACAGGTGGACGGTGCAACTGAACTTACAGGCAAAATTTATATCATGTATATCTCACCATGATTTTTAAAACAGCTTCTAATAAAAAGCAGCAGCTCTTGGCTGTGTGCCTGCCACACCTGCATTGTTTGCTTAAAGGAGATGCTTCAGGGGGCTGGTAGCTCATTCCAAAAGGGCAGAGCTGCATTCCTGACTCTAAGTCTCCTGCCCTTCACCTCTGTCCTGCCTGGGAGATCACTGATCACATCAGGCCCTGGGTTGGAGAAGGGGGCTCCACAGGACAGTGGCAGGTGGGGCTCAGCAACCAACTGAGCAATAGGGCCATCAAGAGGCACCCAGCACAAACTAACCGATAGTCACGTCTGCTCTCCTCCTCTGGCTCAGGCAAAGGATGTTGGGTACCTTGCTCAGCACCAGCTATTCGACCAGGTAAGTCTGAGATCATGTTCCTGTCCTGTACCCCTCACCTGCTCCTCTCCTCCCAAGGAACTGCTGTCTGGAGTGAGGGCTCTCTCTCATTACCATAGCCAGCAGCCAGGCAAGTTGAACCCCCAGGCTTAAGAAATTGAGTGTACTAAGTCTGGAGGCCCAGTTTGGATCCCCAGGGTGAAGAGACTGAAGGAGGAGCTTGGCTGAGCTGGAGTGGGACAAAGTAGGAGAATATTCCCTTTGAGAAGTGCCCCAACCCCGAAGTACAGAGACAACCAGTCGGGGAGGCCAGGCGGTAGAGGTCCTGAAGGCCGCCCCAGGACTCTGGATTTAAAGTGGACGTGGTGGAGTCCCGGGAGGCCCCTGATGAGCAAGAAGGCTCCCTAGAGATCCTAGGCACCGTGAGAGACAATGCATGTGACTGCCGAGAGGTGCTGCAGCTTCCCTTCCCAGCACGAGGCCTGCCCCTTCCCGAGTAGCCCAGCCAGCACTGGCAGCCCAGGAGCCTCTAGAATGCAGGATCAGCTGGCCCCTGACCGCCATGGCAGGTGTGCGTCCCCAACCCCGTGATGTGAGCTGGAGCTGAGGGGAGAGGGCAGATAGCTGCTAACATGGCTTCCTGGTTGGGGGTAAAGTGGGAAAATCAGGATACATACATGTCTGAGTGCTGTGTAACAAATACTACAGGCAGAATAAATTATAAACAATAGGAATTTATCTAGTTCTGGAGTCTGGGACGTTCAGAGGGCCACATCTGATGAGGGCTATCTATAGCATATCAGTGGCTTACCAAAGGACACCATGTGACAAGAGAATAGACAGGGTGGGACCTGCTTGGTTCTATAGCAAGTCTGTCCGGTGACACACAGTACTAGCATCTGTCTGTCCCTGAGACCTCGTAACCAAGTCACCTCTTAGTTTTCAACCAGAATTTAACTTCAACAGCACTCAGAAAGCAGAAGCCAGCAGGGTTTCCCTCTCTTGCCTGCAGCTCCCATCTGCATGTAAGACCATCACTGTGGGAAACCAGATTCCTTGTGCCCCAGCAGCCAGATTGCCCTTGCATTTTAAGAGCTGCCTGTAGCTGGGTGTGGAGCACACACCTGGTATCTCAGCACTTGAAAGACTGTAATCAGAGGACCTTAAGTTCAAGGCCAGCCTGAGCAGCACAGGGAATCCTCCCAGGCTATCTGGTTAAGATAACTGAAACAATGGCCGTGTGCTCATCCTGGGGAAATTAGACTTTGGCTTCTTTCCTGCCCTGGCCCTTCCGCTTCTCTGGGGCCTTGACTGAGGTACACAATGGGAAGTCCGTGTCAGTGGGGGGAACATGCAGAAGCTAGGCCAGCACATTGAGGCACACTGTAAGTGACAAAGGCATTATTCCCTGGCAGAAGCCATCCCTGAAACTTTGTCTGTCACCTCTCAGTCATATCCCTTTATGTGGTTTCTTTGCCCAGCCCTATCCTGCCAGGAAGCAAGTGCCATGGTTGCACAAACCTGGGCTGTGAAAAGCCAGAAGCCAAGAAAAATCCACACCGCTGTTAGATGCCCCCTCCCAGGGAGCTCAGAATGAAAACTGTTCAAAGAGGGTGGAGGAGGCTGGGGAGGGGAAAGTAGGGACAGAAGCGAAGGGCATCATGGAGGCAGACGGTACTCACTGCTCCTTCTGAGAGGAGCTGAGACCACAGCACGTCCCCTTCCAGCTGGTCAGCCCACAGTGCTCTGGAAGTTTGTTCTGGTTACCAGGTCATTGTTTGGACCAAGGTCCAGCAGTCTGTCCTATCCCCATTACACCAGGTCATCTTTAGCCTTGGCTGTGTTAGTGGGATGTTGACCCAAACCCTTCCTCACCACTGACTCCCTTCTGAGGGCCTTCCTTGGTCCCCTGGGGACTGGCAAGTGTTTGTACTTGGTCCTAAAGCTTTTTTTCTGAACACTGTCCCGAGTGAGTTTAGTAAGCAGCCTACCTTGCTGGTCTCTGTAGGAACTTATTTAAAATATGCGAATTGTGATTCTGATTTCTTCACAGATAGTTAACTTTTGAAGGCCATCCCCTCCAGATATCTGATAAATATCCAGTGCATTTGACTTTTGGTATTGTTTTTTGTTTTTGAAACAAGGTCTCACTATGTTACCCAGGCTGACCTCCAACTTGTTATGCTCCTGCCTCAGCCTTCCAAATGCTGGAATTACAGATATGCACCAACAAGTTCAAAACCTGTGGTTGTTTTAGATTGTTGTTTTTAACTTAATGTTTTCCTGGTGTAGTGACTCATGCCTTTAACTCCAGCAGAGGGAGGTGGAGTTCTATGAGTTCGAGATCATTCTAATCCACATGGTGAGTTCCAGACCAGCCAGGGCTACAAAGCGAGCTCATCTCAAAAACAATAAAACAAAACAAAAAGTCATTACCCTTTAATAACAATGATTGGGGGGTAATAAAACAACAATACCGGGTTTCTAAAAAAATCTATGTGATATAGAAACAAATATGAAGATAATAATTCTTATCTATTGTTTACATCCTAAGATTTTATTCATTAGAATATGAATTTAAATTGGGTAGAATGGCACATACCTGCAATACCTGTACTTGTGAGGCTGAGGGAAGAGGATAAGAAGCAGGGAGACTGTCTCAAAAACAACAAAATGAATCAAGGAATGTATCCAGCAGTCAGATATCAGCTGGGTCCTGGCTGGCATACCTAGCCCTGGCTTCTGCTTCCTCCCACTACTCTCAGATCCCAGAGTTGAAACAGGACATCAGCATCCCCGATTACTGTTGCCTGGGCAACGGGGAAGAGGAAGAGATCACTATCAATGCCTGGTTTGGTCCCCAAGGAACCATCTCTCCACTGCATCATGACCCCCAGCAGAACTTCCTGGTCCAGGTAGGAGTTGATGCCAGACAGGGGCTGAGTAAGGAGCTTGTTGTGGTAAATACCCATAATCCCAGCACTTGGGAGGTTCAAGGTCATCCTCAGCCACCTAGTCAGTTCAAGACCAGTCTGAGCTACAGGAGACCTGATCTCAAAAGGGGGTGGGGGAGGAAAGGGGAGTGAACAGGTGTAGACAGAAAAACAAAAAAATAGCCCTGAGGCCCTGGAATAGGGCTTCTCCCAAATCAAGGCTACACTCAAGTGGGATTTCTCTGGGACCAGGCAGGAATGCTCTTGGAAGGAGGACCTGGCACATTCTAGCAGCCCTAAGCCATCTCTGTTGCCTGCCAGCCACCCTCACCCCCACTGCTAGCTTGGACCTGTGGATAAGGGCTGACAGGACAGGTCTTTTAGCCACTGTGATGTTCCAGAGACTCAAAGGTTGTCACAAGGGAAAGAGCACACACCCACTGCTCTAAGAACTTAGCACAGGCTGAGTTGCTAAGAAGACTTAATACATGAGAGCATTCTTGCAGAGCATTGAGCCAGCCCTGCACGGCAGCTCAGTAGCAGCTAAGAGCCAGGGCCCATGAGCCCACTGCCTGGATGGCTACCAGTTGTCACCTTAGTAAATGTGAACCACACTTTGTCTCCAAATGAAGAGGAAACTCCTCTGAGATTTAGCCAGGTCCAGTGCTTGGCGAAGCTTAGCTACATGCAGAACGCTTATCTATAAGGTACCTGAAGGGAGCATTCTCAGAATGCCAGCACGTGGTGGGATGAGGTGGCGGGACATAAGGCACCAGAAAGGCCTGGAGGGACGGGTGTCCATGGGCCTATAGTGAGCAGGACAGCCTTGCTGCCCTGAAGCTGACAGGCCTCTTCTCTCCCAGGTATTAGGAAGGAAGTACATCCGGCTGTATTCCCCGCAAGAGTCTGAGGCAGTGTACCCTCATGAGACACACCTTCTTCATAACACCAGCCAGGTGGGCACATGGGGAATCGGTGGCATGGGGTCTGCTGTGCCTGGGGAGACCAGAGGTGAATTTTTGGTTTTTTTTGCTTTCTACAGGTTGATGTGGAGAACCCCAACCTAGACAAGTTCCCCAAGTTTGCTGAGACCCCATTCCTGTCCTGTATCCTGTCTCCAGGAGAGACCCTCTTTATACCTGCTAAGTATTGGCATTATGTGCGTTCCCTGGACCTGAGTTTCTCAGTCAGCTTCTGGTGGTCATAGCCAGGGCCAGAGCACAAAGGATCCACTGGGGAAATACCTCACCAAAGGAAGTGAGCCAGGTGGGAAGCCCTGGATGCTGCTGGAGTCCACAAGTCCCGTCCCCCCAGATACTCTCTGTAGGACACATTGTATGCAGAGCTGCTGTGTGTACCCAGGCCATCCCGATTATGGATGCATCTTTTCCTTGTAATGTACATTTTTTTTCACTAACATAAATAAAAATATTTTCTAAATAAAAAGCAAAACATTTCTTCAACTAAATTCCCCTCCTTCCTGTGGCAGGGCAGGCAACCAGAGGCATTGGGAAAGGAAGGGTGGGGAATATGGGCCCTCAAGGGAGACACCCCTGCCCATGGACTCTCTTGGTGAGTGGTGCTGAAGGAAGGGAGCCAAATGTGTCACAGAGGCTGGCTCAGAAAAGCAGAGACCAAGGGGCCTGCACAGTAGGTTTGGACTCTGGAGCCTTGAGAGCTGACAAAACAGGCTATAACTGGTGTGTAGAGTGTGCAGGCCTAGCTCTGGATGGGCTGGCCTGGCTTGTTGATGATGAAACCTGTCCTTAACTAGCTTACATAAGATCCATGCGTTCCTACAGCACTCCTGGATGGCTTGGAACAGGTATCCACTCCAGGCCACGGTTCCCGACTTTCCCTCCTCCACCTCTCTGGTCTCCAGTTGGTTTCACTGTTTTCCCTTTTCTGGAAGGGGGAAGAGGGCAGCTCTGACTTCATCTCTTTCTCCACATCTTGACCCCCAGTATCAACTGCTGGACCCATCACCTCAGACCAAGGATCACCAGTAAGGATGCTGGTGGCTAGGCCTGTGGCCTCAGGGATGGCTGATGATTGACAGGCCTAGTTTCCAGCTCCACCCCACCCCAATGATAAGACCAGGCTAAGAAATCTAAGCTTGGTCACACAGGATCTGAGAGTCTAGACCATCAGCGTATGCCTTTTTAGACAGCTAGCTTTGGCAGGGAGGGATGTACAGCAGGCTGAGGCAGCCAGAAGCCCGGGGAGTGGGCAGCAGGGGCCTTAGAGGTTGGCATCCTTTTGGCTATTAGCAGTTGCTTACGTCATCTCACTTGGACAATTACTACAACAGCAATGCTGCTCGGAGCACTAAGGCATAGAGTAGGAAAGCCAGTATTCCAGATGATGTCTCCTAATGATGAGCCACTCATCCCAGGGTGAGGGGGGCTCAAGCACTGACACTTTACTAAATGTGGGTCAGCTGTGTGGCTTCAACTTCCTGCAGTGGCCCAGCCTGTACCCCTATAACAACCAGCAAGCTCAATACTATCCTGGGCCATTGCTGAGCAGCAGATAGATGGCGATCACCAGATGCGGGACAGGGAAGATATAATGGCTCTGCCTATGGGCAGGTCCCAAGGCTGCTGCCTTCTGCTCACTGGCGAGAATGGACTCTCAAGCTGTCTTGGAAACACAGCACTAGCAGCCCTGTCCTGGTTGGGGTTTTGTTTGTTTGGCCGGTTGGTTTGTTGGTTGGGTTTTTTTTGTTATCAACTTGACACGAGCTAGTCATCTAGGAAGAGGACTTTTAAGACAAGTCTGTAGGGCATGTTCTTTTTTTTTTTCTTTCTTTCTTTTTGTTTGTTTGTTTGTCTTGGTTTTTCGAGACAGGGTTTCTCTGTGGCTTTGGTGCTTGTCCTGGAACTCGCTCTGCTCCACCTGCCTCTGCAGACTGAGTAAGGCACAGGCACAGGCACAGGGAGAGAACAAGCCAGTAAACAGCACCTGTCGAGGGCCTCTGCTTCAGTTCCTGCCTCCATTTCTCTCCTATCGTGAGTTCTTGCCCTTCGTGATGGACTAGAAAGCTGTAAGGAGAAAAGTCTCTCCTCCCCAGGCCCTTCTGGCTATGGTATTTACCAGAGCAACAGAAGTGGACTAGGACAGGCCCCAAGAGGAACGGCCAGGCCCAGGAAAGGGAAAGGAAGGGACAGCGCAACTGGAACAGTATCCAGGATGAGCGCAGGGTGAAGCCATTTGGTCTTTGATGTCACAGTGTAGACCGAGACCTGGAAGTGGGAAGGCTGGGAGCTGGGAGAAGCAAGAGGGGCCTGGTCCAGTCAGTGATTCCCACCCATGGCACCAGTGGGACCAGAGGGCAGTGGCAGAGAGGGCAGAACAGATTGTAAAAGACATCAAACTAGGGTCTGGGACAGAGAGGGTTTGGGGTGGAGAGTATTGATCCCTTTGAGATGCCTCTATGACTGGCTGGTAACATGGGAAAATGCTGGAGACAGGGAGACAGGTGGCAGGAGAGCTGCTATCTCCAGAGCTCCTTGGTCACCCTCAGGGATGGCCTGCACTGTAACACTGCAACACAGGACAGGGAGGCAGTTGGACATCCCAACACAGGGACTGGAGAGGCTCCGAGCCCTGGGCAGTCCTAGGGCAGAGCTACAGGGATTGCTCCTGAGCTATACCTTGAAGGCTCTGAGGGTGCAGGACATCCTGGGACTAGGGACTCAAAAAAAGCCCTGGCCTTTCTAGATGGGCTCTGCTTTTCTGCCAGAGTTCGGCAGAGGCAGAAAGTGGGGTGACCTGTGACATCACTGGAACCATTAGCCTAGCCCCTCCAGAAGGAACCTGTGCCCACATCAGTCCTCATTTGGGCCAGCATGGGTTCTGACATGCTGGGGCGAAATAGAATCAGGCAGAGAACCACAGTATGGCAAGAGCTGATCAAGGAAGGGCACTGGGTACTATGGTGGTGAGTCCAGGGACCAAAGGGGAGGAGTTGAGAAAGGAAGGAAGGCTGAGGTGAGCAGGTGAGAACCACCACTGTGTGTCCTAATTCAATTCAATCTAATCAAAACAGGTCTCAGCAGGGTGTGGCATGTGACTGTCCAAGGGGGAATAGAACCAGGACCAGAGCAGCTGCTAAACTGGTGATGGGGTAGGTTCTGGTTTGGACAGCAGTTGTGGGGCCAAACAGCAAGGGCTTTGAGGACAACCTCATATAGATTGCCAGGGACAAAGAGTCTGGCCTCTCAGGCTACTTGCTGAAATAACTGGTGGACAAAAGGCCCTATGTGAACAGCACAAATGAGTCCAGCCCAGCCTGTAGGGGCTACTCTACTGGGGCCAGAATAAGGTCTTATTGTAGCTATGGACACTGAAGCCAAGGTCATGGACCAAAACCACCCAGAGCCAGACACAGAGACACCTGCCCAGGACTGGCAGTGGCTTTGACCCAGTGCTGCCATTCAGTTCACTTGCCTCAGCATGGGGAACCCAGCCCCCCACAAACTCGAGATTGCAGAGTACAGCAACCATCAGGAAACATTTACTAAAAATATGTTAAGAGCAAATATCAACAAGGGAGGCCATTCATGTGCCATGTGTCAGGCCCCTGGTCTGAATGGATCAGTCCACCAACAGCCAGAGCCATGCAGGACACAGCTAGTGCTGACGGGTCCGCAAGGACTTTCTGCTCGACCTGGAGATGCCAGCCTCCCTCTCCTTCTCAGGGTCGAAGACTTCTGTGTATAGAACAGCAGGGAGACACAGTAAGCGGCGTGATCAATGGACTGATCACAAAGAACACAGCTGATATCTACAGCTACTCCCCCTGCAGAGGACCTGTCCTGTCTGTAATTCACTGCTAACCCTTCTCCCCCTTGGCACATGAGCCAGGCAGCAAAGTTCACTGAGGGAGCTGGGAAATGGCTTTCCCATCCCTCTTCCTGGACGGGCTATGAGGCAAGCCTTTTTGGGGACTCTCACAAGCTTTGAGGTTTCCCGTGGATCTGGATCCCTTTAGAACAAGGCTGGCGTGCAGCTTTCACCTGTGCTTCAGCAGGTCACCAGTACTGACCTTCATGTTCAGAGTCCTTCTCAGTCCTCCCTCCAAGGGTGCTCTTGGTGCCCAGCCTTAGAACTGAGGTCCCACAGACAGCCCATCACAAGGCCGCCCCCTCCCATGGGCACTCTGGGGTCATGTACCTGGTATGTCATGGGGCCAGTAGTCATTGCAGTGGGGGCAGCGTGGTTCAGAGGTGGACTGGAAGTACTTGGCCACACAAGGCAAATGCATCCTAATACCACACGTCTCGCAGCTCTGACCCTGAAACAAGAAAGGCCGAAGACCATGAAGCAAGGACATCCCTCAATTTCACAAACCTTCAGAAAGCTGCAAGAAAATGGCGAGCAGGCTGGAGAATTTAAACTTCTAGAACCCAACTTAATGCTGGTAATAACCCCAAGCCCTACTGTAGGGCCTGCACTACAGAAATTTGAACAAGTGGAGACACTGAAAACCTCACTCCCCACCAGGCCCCTGTAGCTCTAAAGTCAGGCTCGCTGTTCAGAGTTCCCCAGGTAGGAGGTATAGGCAAGGCTGAGCAGTAGGCTGAATGACAACATGTATCGCACACTTAAGATCAACACAAGCATGGGGTAAGCCACAGACTCCACCTCCCAGAGTCTGACCATGGAAAGACCAGACACCTGTGGATACACACTCAGAAGCTCAGCATGGAACCTGCTTGCCCACGATAAAATGAAGCAAATATGGGCAACCAGCCTGGCTGAATGGTGGGAAAGCCTGCAGTGAGAAGCAGAACGGTAGGTGGGTACAGAGAGACATTTGTCACAGAGCCACCAAGACTTAAGGAACCCTCTCTACCAAAGTTATCAGCAACACCCAGCAGCACCTTGGGCCAGAGTGGAATGGCTAGGGAGAGAACCAGAGATGCACCAGCAAGGGAGTAGATCATGGCCTGTCCAGAAGGCGACGACTGTTGGGGACACAACAGTGGAGGCCCAGTGGGCATCAGGACCCTGCTCCCAGTGTCTTCAGTACCTGGATGAGGAGGCTGTGGCAGATGTTGCATATCTTCACGGCATCCGGGTAGGTCTCTCGGATGAACTGGTCCATCTCCAAGATGGCCCGGCCATGCAAAGTAAACTCCCCCTCCTTCTGCAGGAACAAAACATACTCACATGCTGGCTCAGTGCTGACTCCCCTGATCCCACAGTCCAGAGTGCAGGAGGACATGGTCTAGTCACTGCAGGATGTCACCGATCCCAGCCAACCAATGTCAGCAGTGTCCCCTTACCCAAACCTCAAGAAATGGTAATCAAGGTAGAGATGGAAAAGACAGCGGAGGTGAGGATCCTGTCACCCCCAGACCTCAGACCTTCCTGTCACCTTTATAGACTGATGACATCATGATCAGACAGCGGAGGTGAGGATCCTGTCACCCCCAGACCTCAGACCACACCTGTGCTTTTACAGATGTGATGACAGCTGCCCCACAAGTGAGTCACAGTCAGTGGCTTCAGCAAAGGAAAACTGAGGCAAGTAAGAGAGGCAGTGTTCCACAGGGTGACCCAAGACAGCCCCAGTCAAGTACCCACTTCTCCTTCCCTTCCCACCACTGCTCCCACGTCACAGCCATTCTCATGTCCTGTCATTTTACAAATGAAGCTGGAAGGAGCCCCCATATCAGTGTGAGTGGCAGAGCCTCCAAAGGAAGCCAGACCTCCTGGTCTCCATGTCTGGGTACAGTTCACACCCCAGGAAGGCCAGGCAACATGAACACGTAGTTATATAACTGTGGAGCAAACACCACCGCCTATCAGGCAGAGGCAAGGCTGCTGGAGGGGCTTCATCACAGCCAACAATGAGCAATGTGAACTCAGTCACATTCACTGCTATCCCTGCTTCTTTGATGGGACGCTGGAAGGGCCAGTGTGGAGTTTTGGTGGTCCTGGGCATGTGAGGTGGGCTTAGGGAAGCTGACAGGCCACATAAGATGGCGCTGCAGCAATGGAGGCTGAGCATACGGCCCCAACAGTCCCCCTGCTATGGTTGTCTTTCATAGGCAAGGGCTGACTTGAGTCTGGGACAGTTACACACCTCGGTTCCCTCCCAACCCACCACACGGTGGGGTGGGCGAGTGCTTGTGGAAGCTGGGCTCCTTTCCAAGGCGGAAGCTCAGAGATCCATGTATTATGATCTATTTGGCCTGGTGACCAAAGGAGCAAGTAGAGGTGGGCTAGGAGCAAGAAGGGGCAGTGGGAAGGGAGTGCAAATTAGGAAGGCCTTTGTACACAGATCACTAGTGTCCTGAGCAGTGGAGACTGAGCCGCCTCAGGTGTGGTGGGAGCATGGCTGACTCTCAGGCTATTCTCAGTCCTGTGGCTATCATCTCCCAAAGATCCCAGATCCACAGTGGCGGCCCACTACTTGGCTAGCTCGCTGACCCACCTTTCCCTGCTCTTGAGGCTGGACCCCACTAGAGGGAGCCAACCTGGCATGTGGGAAGATGTGGCTAGTCAGGTGCCACCTTCCAGTCCAGAACCTCCCAGTGGACCACACAGCTGATAGCACCTCAGAGCCAAGCTAGGGCCCCAGGGAGGAAAAGTGCCCATGCACGATATATGTGGGAAGCCTTCTTAGCAGATGCAGGCTGCATTTCTAAGGCCAAAGATGAGTCTAAATAAAGTCCCTCTGATCAAGGAACCGGCTGCCCAGGAAGGCTCGTCAGGGACCAGCCAGCAACTCAGTCATCAGTCCTTCAGTGAGTCCCCCACAGAACTCACAGCTGTCCTGCCTAGGTTGTCCAATCAGAAAACACAGCCAGAGACAGTGGAGGAGCCAGGAGGTACTCTCCCAACCACAACCCCAACTGCCTGAGCCTACGCCTTCCTTCACCAGATACATGGTGAACAAGAACTCAGAGGTGCCCAATGGCAGAGCTGAGGAGAATGAGGGGCTCAAGGGTGCCAAGGCAGGGGCAGCTGGCACGCTGGTTTCTGCAGCACTCCCTCCACAGTAGCTCACACAATTCTTCAGAACTCTCATCAAGCCCAGGTAACAGTTCAGCTTTCCCTGCAGAAGGCATCTCCATTCTGAAAGGAAGGCAACAGAAGGACGGGGCCTGGATGTCATGGATACCATGGTAGGCCTCAAGACGCTGGAGGTGGGAACCTTCCTCTCAGCAGGAAAGAGCTGGGCAAAGAGAACTGTCCACAGCGAGCAAACTTTTCTACCATCTCTCCGGAGCTTCATCTCCGCTAGCCTGGTCACCCGTTCAGCAAGCATTTACTGAACACTACAGGAAAGAGGCACATTCTGCAACAGGGCAATGAAGTCAGAACCTCTGCTCTCAAAAAGTTCGCCTCAAAGAGAGCACACCAAGAACATTCGGCACTGACAACCCCAGCCCAGAGAGGACAAGAAACTGAAACTGTAAGAGCCATTGATGTCCATTACAGTCACCTTGCAAGGCTTGTTACCTGGGCTTCGTGTCTGCAGGGTGTCAACATAAGCAAACCACCAAGCTGTGGTCAACACACACACACCTTCATAGGACACACAGAATATCCCCAACCTGACTCTCACTCCCCATGGGCACTCCTGCCTCTCTTCCCAGCAGATACCGAGGATTAGAATTCTAGCAAGGTTCCCAGAGAGAAGGTTAAGGGCCACTGAGATCACAAATGGCAGCCTCAGGCTATGGGTCAGACTTCCTAAGGAAGAAGTGGGGGACAAGGTAGCACTGCCAGCAGATGTAAGCCAGGGCTCTTGTGGGAGACAGAGTTGTGATCAACAGGGCCAACCTGAGCCCAGGCCTGGGCTTATGTGAACAGCAGTGCCTTTTATGGGGGAAAATCTGAGGCATTTGCTTCACTCCAGTCAGGAGGCCTCATTGAACAGCCTGCTTCTCTCAAAGACCCACCTCTTTGCACCTGTGGGTCAGTGTCCTAAATGGAAGGATGAAGAGCACTGGACCCCAGCAATGTCACGCTGACAGCGCCATCATGAGGGCTCTAAAGGCTTCCTGTGGCAGATGGCTCTGCAAGGCACTCCACACTCACACTTGCCCTGTCCATGCCAGGGTTTGTTTCTCCCCGGGGACAGGAATGAAAGGGCGGTCCTCTGCACCAGCCATTGGAGCCAGGCAGGGGTCAGGGCCAGGATCCTCCCAGCCTCCTGCCCTTTATCTCAGTTACTTTTTCATTGCTGTGACTGAGGGAACTTATAGAAGAAAGCATCTGATTGGGAGCTTACAGTTCCGAGGGTTAGACACCATGACCTCCATGGCAGACAGGCCAGGCACTGACAGCTTACATCTTGATCCATAAGCAGGAGGCAGAGAGCACACTGGTGATGTAGGAATGTCTTCTATCTATCTGTTGCTTTCATTGGTTAATTAATAAAGAAAACTGCTTGGCCTGATAGGTCAGAACATAGGTAGGCGGGGAAGACAGAACAGAATGCTGGGAGGAAGAAGGCAGTGAGGCAATCGCCATGAAGCTCTGGCCCAAGATGGACGTGGGTTAGAATCTTCCCGGTAAACCACCACCACGTGGTGCTACACAGATTATTAGAAATGGGTTAATCAAGATGTGAGAATTAGCCAAGAAGAGGGTAGATATAACGGGCCAGGCAGTGTTTAAATGAATACAGTTTCTGTGTAATTATTTTGGGTAAAGCCAGCCGGCGGCCGGAAGCAGGGCGGGATGAAACGCAGTCTGCTCACCTCATCAGTGCTCCTCACTACACACTGCGCATGATGGGACTCTTCTGAAACCTCAAAGGGCCCCCACCCAGTGACACACCTCCTCCAAGACCACACCTCTTCATCTTTTCCAAACAGTTCCACTAGCTGGAGACCAAACATTGAAACATATGAGCCAGTGGGGGCCTTTCTCACTCAAACCACCACACGATGCCTTTGTCTGCATCAGGGCTTGGCGGACCCCTTCAGCGACTCCAGCCTCTTCCATTTGTGGCTGCAGCACAAAACAGACCATGTGAGTGTCAGGGAACACAGGCACTCCTCATAGGTCACAGATGACCTTCAGCAGAGAAGGAACCGTCACAGATGGGCCTCGTTCAACTGAGATCAGTTGGATATAAATATGAATGCAGAAGAAAAACTGTTGGGCACCTTCAAGTGACCCAGGTGGAAGGCCATCAGGGTACCTCAATCAGCCACTTGCTCTGCACGAACTTCTGCAACACCTGCTCCGCCTCTTTCTTCCTCATCTTTTTGCCTTTGAGTTGATCAACGAGGTTCAAAATGTTTGTAGAAGAAGCAAAGCCAGTCTCTGAGTCAACGATCAGTTCTAACTGCAAGAGAAAGAGGTGTCTCATTCATCTACATCTATGTGATAGCAAACACAGTACCTAAGCCACTAGCCAGTCCTGGCAGTGATGGGTTAAAACGGCCCAACACATGCACACCACTGACAGCCCTTCAGGAAGATAATTTATAATATACATCAGTAGACATTTCCAGTCCAACTGATGAGATGCCAGAATAGGGCTGTTGCCCTGCCCCATCTCCCTGAAAGAGGAAAATGACTGGGCACCATAAGGCTGCACCTCTCCTCACTCAGAGGCAGAGGAGCAGAGCCAGTGTGGGTTAGGAGAAGTGGCTGCAAGGACTTGGGCAGGCCAGGCATGTTCCCTAAGACTTCTGTCTATGGCAGGGCAGGTATCCTGTGTCTATGTATGCACAGGTATGCCCCAGCCTTATTCTCTACACCTTTGCTGACAGCCCAGGATCATTATGAAACCATAAAACTAGAAAGTTTACCTGTCCTGAAGGGCTCAGCCAAGGTGGGGCCAAAGAGGGCACTCCTTTCTTACCTTCTCAATAACTGCTATATGCTTCCAGGACAGAACCACTGTCTTAGCCATGTGTAACAGATGGGCTGAGCAAACTGCTCCAAAGCTTGGAAGAACAGGACCCTAGCACGTCAACACTGAGTGAGCACCTCATTAAAGTGCAGGTTTGGGTTCAGCATTCCATGCATTCCAACAAGCATGATTTGTTTGGCGGGTGATTTAAGGCCTGTTACTCCCTGTGAGACCCAGGAAGCTGGGGAGCATGACAGTGGCTTCCATGACTGCAGCTCCTCTTCTCCCATTAGAAGCACTGCCAAGGTAGCAGTGAGAACTGCTGTACTCACAGCCTTTCTAAACAGGTCCAGCTCGTTCTCTGCAAAATCCGTGGCCATTTTGGAAACTGAAGTTGTAGCAAGATTCACCTAAAAATAAACCACACAGGAATCAGGCTGTGTCTCCATCACAGAGTTGACCGCCACTGCCTCTTTCTCCTCCCTCTCAGAAGAGTGAGTGGGTCAGGAATGCTACCTGTAGAGGCTCTGCTCCAGTTTCCCTTTGTGCCACTAGAGGGCACTTCCTCACACATACCAGAGCATAGATGGGTCTCCCATCGTCTTCCGTGACTCCTCTCTTTATCTCAATATACAAGGACTCCAAGACACTGTTGATATTGTTGATGAAGTCTTCCAGCTTATCTACAGTAGCATTTCCTGGAAATATGTGGGGAGGGAGAGTGGATTCATCAGAAAGCACACACAGCCTGTTTCAATCGCTCTGGCACTTGACCTCACTGGCAGCCCAGCCAGAAATGTTTGAGCTCTCTTGGGCTAATGCCAATGCTGTGTGGTTTCTTTCTTCCCGGAGTGCTCAAGAGATAAGCTGAGACAGAGAGGATATAATAAGGCAGAAAGGCCCCAGAGATTACTATCTCAGACCACTGAGACTGTGGCCTTCCGTCCTCTGTCCCCAGTCTTCATCCCCAGCCAGTGGCCCTCATTCAAGGAAGCCATCCAAGGCCACAGCTGCAGGCCCTGGGCCAGCCCAGGCCTAAGTACAGAGCCACAGCAGGGTAAGAGAGGCTCACAGACAGACCCATGGCATAAGAGGTCCTGTTCTGAGGCATATTCCTTGCAGCCATTGCCCAAACCTCCTCCCACTGACCCTGCTCGGGCCCTAGCACCGCTAGCACAGGCAGGGCTGGTGTGAGTTCATGCTATGCCACCAGCAGGAGGCCACAGCCGCAGACCTTCTCAAGAGCCCTGAGTCTGAGGAGGGTGCAAATCCAGAACCACTATTGTGACAAACTCAGGTGAACAGACACCAATTAGCTGATGAGGAAGGACAGGAGAGGCTGCAAAGGGAGGGGACACATCTTACACAGAGAAGAGAGATGGCCAGCTCTATGCTGGAATTACGCTTCCACAATGTGATACTTTCAAACCAAGTATTCTGTTTTCATTTATTAAAATTTCAAGCTGGGCAGGGGTAGCACACACCTCTAATCCCAGCACTCAGGAGGCAGAGGCAGATGGATTCTGTGAGCTGGAGGCCAGCCCGGTCTACAAGTGAATTCCAGTACAGTTATATCTGTTACACAGTGAAATCTTGTCTTGAAAAACAACAACAAAGTCAGCTTGGTGTGATGGTGCACACCTTAATTCCCAGCACTCAGGAGGCAGAGGTGGGCAGGTCTCTGAAGCCACCCTGGTCTACATAGTTCCAGGCCAACCAGGGCTGCACTGAGAAATCCTATCTCTAAAAGAACAAAACAAAATTTAAAATTAAAAAAAAAAAAACAGAAAACATGCCACCATTTATGTTTAAAACCATAACAAAACAACAGAATCGCACAAGGGAAGGGCTTAGTTGCTCTCCTACTCTGTGTAGATGACTTAGGCTAGCACTAGGAAGGAGACTCAGAAAGGGGTCATCACAGGGACATAAGCTGTGGCCATTTGGCTTCCTACAGAAAGTAAGTATTTCCAACCTTGTGTAATGAAAATGAAGATAGTTTAAAAACCAAAAGGTCATATTGGTAGCAGAGGACATGCCACATTAAGGAACCAGGCTCACTGAGGTCACCAAAGGGACAGGTTGCGCGGCTAATGACATCACCACTGTAACAGTAACATACACATGTTCGTGTTGGCTTTTTCTTTCTTTTCAATAAATGCAAGTTAAATGAAAACTCAATAGTAGCTAACCGGTGGAAAACAGAGATGCAGATGGAAGGCGGGACTTAGAACTGACAGTCTGTCTCCCACTATGAGAGCCTCCCTGGGCATGAGATGGCTGGCTCCCCACACAGCCCAGGCCCACTGCAGGCTGAGGACGCTTTCTGGCCCCAAGCACCAACTCTGGAAGACGACACTGACTCTGGCAAGGGAGCAGGTGCTTGAGAGCCACTGCATTAGGAACAGCACGCCTGCCCAGGGGGAATCCCTTCACACGCTTAGACATGAGTGACAAGTGTTCCGGCTCTGGCTGATGCTGAAGGAAGAACTGGTCTTGAGCAGGAAGTTTCACTAACTTATATATACCGTGGACTTATGCATTTCACACACTCTATCATCCTTAAGTCTCCTTCAGGTTCCAGCCCCAAGTCACACTTCAGACAATTTAAACAGAGACAGGCGACCGCAAGTCTGTCTACTTGGAAAGATGGGAGATTTACACAGAGGAAAAGTATTCCCAGAAACAGCTCTTGAGCACACAATGTTGTTCTTTTCCAGTAGTTGTTGCTCGGACCTATCTTGCCCACCTGGCAGAATAGTGAGTGCTTTTCCTGCTAAAAGCATAGGGACTTAATGGTGACCAGAACTATTAATGATTGTTACCCTGTGCCCTTGAATTGCTATTAGAAGTACATCTTTGGGGGATAGGCCTAAAGCCTGGTTCTCTATCAGTGTTGTGTCCTTTGTTATGAGAATGGAGCCTAAAGGCTGGTTAATCCTGGTGAACAAACATTTATACCCTAGCATCCTAAATTTCCCTCATCTCCAACAGGCCAGGTTGTAGACCACTTACCTCTGGGGTGTTTTGGAGGCAGAGCTCCTTTAGTTCCACTTGTGTGACTTAAGGTCTCCTCAGCAAATCTACTAGTAAGTCTCTTCCACATCACCACCTCTCACTGGGTAAATAACAATAACCCTTGTAAACAGGATCAGCCCTGTTCACCCAAAGTGACAGAAGGGACAAGTCTCACCTCCCTCTGAAAGGGACAATTCACATTTTCCACCAAAGAAATACCTCAAGGTGTCATTCAGAAAAATGTAGTCTGTGGGCAGATCAAAGGCACTCTAGCAAACTGTACTTTCCAAGTACCCTGGGGGCGAGATGAGACCAACCCTCTTTTCACACAGTCCTCCAGGGGGCCAGCCCTGTGGCTGCCTCCACTGATGACCTTGTATTCAACAGGTCCCCACACCCTGTCTCCAAACTGGCTTTGCTATTTGGTGGCAACAGGGCCAGCAGCACAGACCTGCTTCTCTGAGCTCGTCTTCCCTTTCATCTCTAAAGGCCAATACTTATCTCCGACCCTCTCAACTACTCCAGCTGGCCTACAGAGCTCTCAGCAGTGTAGGTGTGGCCTACACACCCTCTCTTCTCCACAACCTCCTGGCCAGGCCCATCCTCGATGAGACTAGCCAGATCCCAGCTCTGCCCTCCATAGTTCTCAAACAGTACTTCAGCATGGTCCCCGCTTAATACATCTGGCCACCGAGGAGTCACCTGCACCTGATAATGTCTGGCTAACTCAGCCAATCAAGACCACAGCTTCCTCTCTTCTTCAATCTGTCTTTCTCTATCACATGGCTTGGGTGGGACTTCTATTCAGAAAAGCAGATACAGGAAGTCCCTGAGAAGCCAAGAGCTTAAGTCAGCCAGAAGGGGACCCCAAAGCCAATGGATGTGTGCTAGGACAAAGGCCAGCTGGCACTGCTGCCAGCCCAGCAGCCACTAGGACAGGGAAGCCCACTCTGGCGTGTTTTGTGCCTGGTCCCTAGCCTGGCCCCGGATGTCAAGCAGCCCCGTGTCCTCCCAGAAGCCTCCCAGCACATTCCATTTTAATCTAGCCAGTACTGGGGTCTCTCGCATGCTACTAAAACTGAGGATGCTGTCACTCGGTGCCAGGGCTAGACAGGGTGGTGCTTCCCACCCTTGCAGTCTTTGAACACTGAATGGTCACTGGTCTGCCTCTATTGCTCCAAGAAGTCTTGGTCAGGAAGCTACAGTCTGCAAGCCTGCAAAGTCACAGGAGACAGCATGTGGCCCCATGTGACTCTAAGGCAACTATTTCCAGTCATGAGATCCTAGTGTGAAGGATTTAGAGTGTAGATTACCATTACTCACACCAGACCTCTCTTCGGCATCTTCAACCTCCTGAAAAATTGGCACATACTTCAAACACCAAGGGCCACGCAAGCTAATCAGTGTGGAGTGCGGAGCTACAAGGAGAGCAGGCTCTGGGCCTAACCAGGATCTCTCTCCTTACTTGTCATGCAGGCCTGCTTTTCTTCTAGGCTGATTATGTAGCTGTGCTGCACCTTACAGCCTGCTGGGCACCGGACACTGGTGGGGTGCACTTGGCATTACAACCACCCTGCCAGGTGCAATATTAATGTCCTCTTTATACACTGGCTGCCTCAAGAGTAAACAACGTGTTCAGAGTTTCCCTAACTTGGACATGGAGCTGGCCCGCCAGACTCCAGATCCTCAGCTCCGGGCACTAAGCCATACACCCTCAGTATAGAAAACCTGAGGCCTTCCTACGCCAGCCCCCAGCCCCATCATATCACGTGAGTCAAAAAACGGGGCTCTGCCAGAAGAAGGGAGTGGAGCACAAAAACTATAGCACCCCAGATGAAGTAACCAGAGGGGCTCCTGAAGTCAGAGATGATGCGCTGGAAAGTAAGTGGCTGTCACCAGCATGCCAAGTCCAGCCCCCCTCCTTTGGTATAGTCTTTGTCTGGTCCCACACTAGGATGGGTTGCAGAAAGGCAAAGGCAAAGACCCAAGCGGGGTTGGCTGAGCTGCTTCTCTATTAGGGCATGCCTGACAGAGAAGCAATTAGAACCCAGGGCCCAGCTTTACTGGGTGGTGTCGCACTAAACAAGGCAGTCCTCTGACTCGAGAGTTTAGTCCACTGAGACTACTTTTCCCTGGCTTAGATTTATTTTTCCCTTTTTTATAATTGAGTTTAGTCTGCCTTTCCTGATGTACTTCCTGCTAAATCAGACCCTGCTCCTAAGGCTATGGGATACAGTTCACTGCACACCGTACCCTGACAGCAGGCGGCCAGGAAGTCTGCTGCCCTAATCACTGGCCAACAAGTATTTTTGTTTTAAATGAGGCACCAAAGATAGAAAATGCTATTTTGGGTAGAGAAAATAAGAGTAAAAATCAGCCCCTGGGGACTAAACCATTGTGAGGCAACTTGTCCTGTGACAGCAGGAAGGCCCTGCCACAGATCCGAGTGCTGGGCAAAGCTGGGAGTTCAGACTCTTCAGCTGGAGCAGTGGTTCTCAACTTTTCTGACGCTGAGACCCTCTACTACAGTATCTCAACCATAAAACTATCCCGCTGCTACTTCATAACTAATTTTGCTACTGTTATGAATCATAATGTAACTATCTGATAAGGAGGATATCTGATATGTGATCCTGTAAAAAGATCGTTCAATCCTCAAAGGGGTCTTGACCCACAGGTTGAGAACCACTGAACAAAGGAAAAGCTGGCAAGAAGGACACAAAGGGTGCATAGGGGCTCTAGGTTTTCCTCATGCAGCACGCATCGAGTGCAGCAGTGTGCCATGCTGGGAGGGGCGGGGTGAGAGGTGGAGCACCTTTCATGAAGCACAGAATACATCTGACACTTCTCAGCACCAGCACATCAGCTCACCTGCACTGGTCTTTCTTCTGAGCCAACCCTCAGGAACCACCACCTAGGACAATATGCTGTGATGTCATACGGAAGTCATCCTTCTGGTTCAGCATGGATGGAAGCCTCCTGCATTGGTCTCCATCTTCTGTGGCTGCTCTTCCATGCAACAACATTTAAAAGAAAAATCCCTGGGCTCACGACTGCCTAACTTGTCTCCTCCATTATCAGGAGTCGGGTCAAGAAAGAGAAGCCTGGCCTGCATGGCACCTGGCAGACTGACTCCAGGCTGATATAAGGAGATGGACTTTCCTGCCTTATGCGGGTTCTATTCTTATGATAAAATACCATGACCAAATCAACCTGGGGCAGAAAGGGTTTATTTCCGCTTACAGTTCCACACCACAGTCTTATCGCTGAGGGGAGGCAGGGCAGGAGCTCAGGGCAGGACCCTGGAAGCAGAACTGAAGCAGAGGATGTGAAGGAGTGCTGCTGACTGACTCAGTCCTCAGGACTTATTCAGCCTGCTTTCCTATGGCACCGAGGACCACCAGCCCAAGGGTGGCACCCCCGACAATGAGCTCGGCCTGCCCACATCAATCAGTAGAGAAAAAGCACCACAGACTTGTCCATAGGTCAGTCGGTCTGGGCATTTTCTCAATTGATGTCCCCTCTTCCCAAATGACCCCAGCTTGTGTCAAGTTGACATAAAACTAACCAGCACAATAACAAATGGATGTGGGTATTTTTGTTTGGTTTTCAGACAGGGTCTCTTTAGCTGACCTCAATAGACTCATGGTCATCCTGCATGGTCTCTGCATGGGTCAGCCAGTTCAGGTTTCAGACACTATGTTGAGAGGCCCATTTCCAAACATGCTGTAGCCAGTTTACCATAGGAAGACATTCTAGCGAGCAAGTCTGTTCAGCTGCACCAAAATAAGACAGGTGGTGTGCTCACTACAGAGCACCTAACTGTCCAGCCTCTGGCCTGAATGCCCATGAGCACTGCCACCCGTGTACACAGTATACCCATGCAAGCACGTTCCTCTGGCCAGAGCTCTGGTGTGCAGCACTGTTCCACGCTGCCACTTTCCCAGCATGGCTGAGTTCTGAACATCAACACAAATCGCCACAGACTATGCAAACTACTTTCAGCAGAATTTTACTGGTGACCTTGTTAGTATAGATTCCACTGCAACTACTCTTGCAACCTACCCTCTAGAGAAGCAGCAGCTGCAACAGCTCTGTGCTTCCCAGTGCCCTCGAGGAGTATCAGATGGGGGCACTTCAGGGGACAGGAGAGGCCCAGCTGAAGCCAGAGCACCCCACTTTACTGTATCCCTGATGGGCAAGGTTCTTCTCAGGTTTCCACCTAAGGGGCAGGCTATGACAACTGCGCACTCAGCCAGGTTTTTATTAAACAACCAACCAAACAAACACATGGTGTTTTCTTTTTTGCATGTTAACTGACTTAGACCCTTCAGGGCAGTGCACAAACTCCACTGTGGGCTGGAAGCCTCCAATGAGGAGATTTAAAGATCCACATTGGTCCCTGGCCATCAGATGAAGTTGTAGTTTCTGACTGAGGCAGGATGGAGATATCTTCTCCAAAAACTGGACAGACAGGCAGTGGTCAACCATACTCAAAGTTTAACCTTGAGCCGGTAGCCCAGGCAGCCACAGGCCTAGCTCAGGCAGCTTCTCAAGCTCCAACTAGACTTGTGAAGTCAGACCACAGCCCTAACAACCAACACAGGAAACAAAGGCCCCCTACTCAGAGCTAAAAGGGTCATCATGGCCAGGACATATTAACTGAAAAGCTTCCCTGCTTCAACTCAGGCCAAGTGTGCATCCCCTGGATCTGCCTGCTTCCAGCTTCCCCAGGCCAGCAGTCTGCACCAACCTACCCAAGGCCTCCACACTCCACCTCCCAGGGAGGAGCAGTCCCTATATAGAACAGGCTCGAAGCCAGCTGCTCCACAGCCCAGCTGCTCCACAGCCCAGCTGACGTCCTTCAGTACTTTATCCTGCAGGTCTAAGGCGGAGCACAATCCCCTGGGCTAGATGTGGGTACAGGCATGCACTGTCACCAGGACTCTGGGATTCCCCCTCTGCACAGGCCACTCGTTCACCTTCATTTGATACCATTTGATCAGTGACTGCCCTGATCCATGTATTGTCTGAGTGGAGTCAAATACCATGTCCCATCTTCAGGCCGATCTCTTTACTCTTAACCACACCCCCCTCTCTCCTTCCACAGTCCCTCTCCTGATGAACTCCAGTGGCTCACCCAGAGAACTCCACCCCATCTTAGCACTCCTTCCAGGGGAAACATATCCAGACTCAGGTGTGCCTATTAACTGGTCATCACAGCCACGGAAGATAGATGTACAATGAATTCATTAAAAATACAAGATCATTTTATTTGGAGCCAGCTTCTAATTACTCTGGGAAGAGGTGTTTACAGTATGACAGAATGGAACATAGCTAAAATGTCAGCATGATGTGACTCACCAGAACAAGGAAAGCAGTGCAGGTGTGTCAGCAGCTTGCTACAGTCACAGCAGGGTGAGGCAGGGAAAGGTTTGCGAACGCTGGGAAGACTCCCATGCTCGGTGGATACCAAACTCACTGAGCTGTTTTTACAGCAGATGGCAGGCACTTGTGTGTTAGGCTTACTGCGAAGTTTTCAAATCTTCCCATTTTTTAGAGGTATTTATTTATTTAGTGTCTGTGGGTGTTTTGCTTGCCTGGATGCTTATGCACTCCATATGCTAGAGGTCGGAAAAGGGTATTGGATCCCCTGGAACTGGAGTTCCAGATGTTTATAAGCCACGGCGTGGATGCAGGGAACTGAGTACACAGGTCCTCTGCAAGAGTAGCCACCCCAAATGATAGGCAGTGGTGGCACACATCTTTAATTCCAGATTTTGGGAGGCAGAGGCAGGTAGATCTCTGTTTGAAGCTAACATAGTGAATTCCAAGACAGTTTAGAGTATACAGAGAGACCCTGTCTCAAAAAAAAAAAACAAAAAAAACAAAAAAAACAAGGAAAACAGAAAAAGAAAAGAGTAGCCATCCCTGAGCTCTTAACCCCTGAGCCATCTCTTTTTTTTTTTTTTTTTTTTTTTTTTTTTTTGGTTTTTCGAGACAGGGTTTCTCTGAAGCTTTTTTAGAGCCTGTCCTGGAACTAGCTCTTGTAGACCAGGCTGGCCTCGAACTCACAGAGATCCGCCTGCCTCTGCCTCCCGAGTGCTGGGATTAAAGGCGTGCGCCACCACCGCCCGGCTTCTGAGCCATCTCTTTAGCCAAAAATATTTTTGTTTGTTTGAGACAGGGTCTATATAGCCCTGGCTGTCCTGAAACTCGCTTTGTAGACCAGGCTGGCCTCTATCTCAGAGATCTGCCTGCCTCTGCCTCCCAAGTGCTGGGATTAAAGGCATTAGCCCAACCCTTAATTTTTTTATACCTAACATTTTAGATATTTTATCTTCAAAATGATAATTTTTAAACTTGACTAAAAATTAACATAAAACTTAAAGCAAAATCAACACCAAAGTGTCAGTGGCACCAACAGTCCCTAGAGGAAGAATTTAGGGAGAAATGCTAGTGGATGATGAGCCAGTGGGTCAAAGCAGACATTACCTTGTCTCAAAATGTCTCCTGGCTTCAGAGATGCTCAGTTGGCAAAGCACTTGCCATGGAGGCAGTAGAACCAGAGTTCAAGCCCCAGAACCCAGGTAAAGGTGGAAGGACAGACTGCACAGAAGCTGACTTCCACAAGCACACCTTGGCAGGCAACCCCTACACCAATACATACACACACACAACAGTAAAACGTATTTCTTAAAGCATCTTCCCACATAATACATATCAGTCACTTTAGTGAGCAGAAGCCTAGCATAGCATCTCCTCCATGCTCCAGCCCATCTGAGAGGGACACCCAGAACTCCATGCATGCTGGGTAAACACTACCAACTGAGCTCCATAACCTCACTGGTTGACTTTTCAAACACCAAACTCACCCTCCACTCCCAGAGCAAGCCCACTTGATCATCTGTACCATCTTTTTACGCATTGTTGGGTTCCACTTATCAGGGTTTGGGATGCTCAAACCACGGTCTGTGACTTGTTTCCTGAGGTGATAATGATGCAGGATGCAGGCCTCATAAAATAAAGGAGCAGGTACTGCCTTCTCTTCACCACAATTCCCTCAGAGTCAAGGCAGACTTGGAATTACAGGCAGGCAGTCTGGACCTTTTTCAGACTTGACTGTACATAACAAGACATCTTGGGATGAGAACCCAGTCTAATCACGAAATTCACTCACACCTGACGACAAAGACAATTTTATATAATAGCTTAAAGAATGTGCATGCAAGTCTCGGTGAGGAACCTTCTGTCTGTGCCAGGCTGGTACTCAGAAGGTTTCAAATTGTGGAGCATTTGCTTTAGGAATGCTTAATCTGTATTCTTAATTTGATTTTCCCTTTACAGTTGTTTATGTCTGCAAGGGCCAGAGAGTTGGTTTTCTCTTTCCACTACGTAGGTCCTAGGGACTGAACTCAGGTCATCAGGCTTAGTGGAAAGCACCTTTACCCACTGAGCCATTTTGCCAGCCAGCCACCAATCTATATCTCTTACTTAAATTTACGGAGAGGGTTCTTGGGCTTAGAAGTGGCAACTCTTCCAGTCTTCCCAGAAGCTGCCTGGCTCTCTGGCCTTCAAGAGGTCATTTCTCTGGTGACAGGGACTCTCCTGACACTGAGAACCTCTGAGGTGCTCTGGATGTGCCTCCAGCTCAGCTTGGGCAGGCTGCCATGCATGGCTGTGCCCTGCACAGCTGACAGCCGGGTCAGCTGCAGTATTACCCCATTGCTGCCTATCATACAAGAAATGTCACCCAGCCTCTGCCCTGTTTCTGGCACAGAACTCCTAAAAGCCCTGGAATTTCCAGGGTGACAAAGGTGAAGGGGGTACCTTTTGTTCTAATGAGGAAACTCTAGGTAGCTTCAAGGTAGGGGTTGGTCACCAGAAAGATACTGTCAGCATCAAAATCCCCCAAACTCTAGGGAGAGGAAGAGCTAGAAACTGAGTTATAAATAGGTACAGTCTAATCAATTAGACCTATGGAATGAGACCCTCATAAAACCTTTGAGCAGTAGTGGGACCCCAGGAACTTCAGGTTCCAGGAGGGTGGTATACTTAGAAGGCTCAAAAGCACCACATGATCTCACCTTCCAAGCCCCACACTACACATTTCCTCTATCTGCCTATGTCTGAGTTATACAATTGACAGCAGACATGGCCAGTCTACAGCCAACACGCCACATGCATCTCAGAACAGCTATAGATGATGTCATATCACAACATCACTAGGGCAGATAATCCACTAATAATCAACCAGCAAATGTATATAGATAGAGTACTTTCCTGAGTACTGAGTCAGTCTGGCAAATTATCTAACAGGGGGATGGGGTCACAAAAGCCCTTGATTTACAGTCAGAAGTGTAGGTGACCCGAGACTTGCAACTAGCACCTGGAATTGGGACAGTGTGTGGGACTGTCACCCTTTAACTTGTGGAATCTGATGCTAATCTCACAGAGTGTCAAACTTAAGTGAATTGCTGGATACCAGTCACTCTCTGGAGAATGAAGAAAGCAATCTGTGTCTAGTGTGGGGCAGGGGACCCCACAGTATGTCTCTCAAGAGCTCACTGGCCTTCGCTGGCACCTTGTCCATCTCTGGAATGCTTGGGGTAAACCCAATGTGGAAATCCTCCACTTAGGTCCTGACCTCTGTTCTCTAAATGTCCTGTGTACCTAGATTACAAGCGGCGTCTACAGACATGATATGTCTTGTGAGACTCAGGTCACCAGTTCCTAGCACAGAGCTGAGCTGACAGCCTCAGGCTGTACTGCTGGAACAAAGTACATGCACATGGATAGAAACCCTGGATAGAATCCAAGTTCTCTCAAAACACAGACAAGTCTCCAGATTCTTTCTGAGGAGCCAGAAGGCTTTGCACCAGAACTTCAGGACAAATCTACACTCTGCCTGAAAGGAGAATGAGGAATAAAAACTCCCCTACAGGCAGTAAAAGGGGAGGTTAGAACAAGCAGGGCTTTTGGTGCGCATGAATGCGCAATAGCAGGGGAATGCCCTACAGGTCAATTGCTGCTTTGTACCACACTTCTCTTAAAATGCTTTTCTCATTGTACAAGGGACCTTCCTAGGCACTACTTCAAAATGTAAGAAAAATAATACTCGGTCTTGTAAGCATTTTTAATTTCACATCATTTATCTCCATTATCATTTGTTTTAAAATCTCTAGTAACAAAAATTCTTGGAAAGTGGCCCTTTTATTTCTTTAATAGTGGGCAGGAAATGACAGACTGGCTATATCCTGTTTGCTTCAGCACATGCAGGCACAAAAACTGGTGCACATGGCCAGGTGTGGTGGCACACACCTTTAATCCCAACACTCACAGGCAGATCTCTGTGAATTCAAGGTCAACCTTGTCTACAGAATGAGTTCCAGTACCGCAGAGAGACCCTGTCTCAAACAAACAAAAAAGAAAGAAAGAAAGAAAGAAAGAAAGAAAGAAAGAAAGAAAGAAAGAAAGAAAGAAAGAAAACAAAAGAAAAGAAAAAGGAAGAAAGGCTGCACACAGTGTGACAGTTCAAAGCCTCGCCTAGCCAAGGTGCCACTTTCTGGTACTTCACTTAACACGTGCCAGCCACAGTAGAGTGAGTACAGGACAGGACAGCGGCACAAGGACAGGAGTGCACATTCACTTGGTCTTTATCACTGTGGGAGTCTCCTGCTGTGCTTACATCCACGCTTTAGTCCTAGTCCTAATTCCAGATGTGCACTCGGGGACCTCGGAACATATCCCAGCAGATAAGGGAGTACTGCTGTAAATCCATTCCTAGACCACAGTCTACAGAACTTTCCAAAGTTGGGTCACGACTTAGAGGTCGAATAAAGGCAAGAACAGTTTGCCTCCCAGCACTAAGGCATCCTACAGCTCCAGCACAGCACCACAACCCTAGCCTGTCAGCAAGAAACCAAAAGGAAGAGGCAGAAACTGCCCCGTAGCTAAGAGATGGTCTTGTGCTAGGGAGATGTGTCTCAGCTATGCGAGCATGAGGACGGGCCGCAATACCCAGCAGTCAGGTAGAGCAGGCATAGTGTGCGAATCTAATCCCAATGCTCACATGAGGAGATGGGGCAGAGACAGAAGAATCCTGGAAGCTTGGGCAGGAGACCTTGCCTCAAACAAGGTAGAAGGTAAATGCCAACACTGGGGCTGCCCTCTGACCTCCACATGCACGAGAGAGAGCGAGCGCAAGCGCATGGCCAGGCCACCTCTGGAGGATGCTGAGGGGTACATGTCAAGTCCTGTGGGGCTTGAAGCAGGGAGACAGGTCTAAGACTCCCTCTCAGTAAATGTCTCTCAAGTTCCCCTTTCACTGTTGTTCAGGCAACTACAGCTCACAGACTTCTTAGAGGTCAGCTCCCAAGCAGGCATTAATCACACTTGCCTGCTCCAAACCCTCCTGGCGCTCAGAGCTCTTCATCATCTGAAATAACTCTGTCCTATCTAGGCCAGTAAGCTCAGCTCCAGAGTAGAGGTCACTTCCGCAGGCTGCTCCGCTCAGGCCTCCAGCCTCTGCTTGCTCCTGGGCATCAGCCCGTTCCTGGAACTTCCCAGAGTGTTTCATGACCCACTGCTTTGGAGAACAGGTTTCTTCCTGCCTTCCTTCACTCTTTCCCCACAGCACATCTCGAAGGAACCCCATTTCTATGGTCTGCCTTCCTCTCTCAGTCCACTAACCCTTGTCTCTATGGGCGCCACCTCCCTCTATAGAGCTCCATCTGCATGTGCTTTCCTGGTGTCTTCTCCTCTCTGTCCTCGGCCCCACCCCTTTCCTCACTCCTCCTGCCTGGGCTCACTTTTTTTAAAGCCATTTTTCCCTTGAAAATTAGAAATACAGGGAGGGAAACAAAAATGCAGAACAAAACCAAACACTTTTATTGCCATGAGCTAGAAGAGACTGTTAAGAGTTCACTAACAATACCAGGCAGTCTTGGCGCACGCCTTTAATCCCAGAGAGGCAGAGGTGGGCGGATCTCTGTGAGTTAAGGCCAGCCTTGACTAAGGAGCTAGCAAGCGAGTTCCAGGACAGCTAGGGCTATTACACAGAGAAACCCTGTCTCGAAAAACAAACAAAAAAGAGTACACTAACACTCTAATGTGTTCACGTTCAGTTTTCTTCCTTCATAAAGGAAGACAGCATAAGAAGTGTCTGGTTCCCACTGACCATCTCCTTCTGCACCTTCCCACACACAAAAGCCAGCACCTCTGAGTACACAGCACAGCCTTCCAGTCCACTCCGGTACTTTCCTGAGCAAGGAAAATCTGCACTTTCCCAGAAACTAATTCTGCAAAGTAATGTCATCTTTCCTTTTCAGTTACCAACTCTGCCCATATAAATACTCAGCAAGGTCAGCTTTCTGTGCTTCCAGGGATCTTTCACTACTGACCTCATGTTTCTACTGTCCCCAATGACTGAAGGCCTCAGTATGTGCCAACCCCCATCCCCAAGTACCATCTCACACCTCCCATGACCTACAGAGCAGAGGCTCCAAATGCGTAAGGGTAGCCCAGGGAACAACTGGCACCTGTTCCATGGTTGGCTGTGTCTAAGGCTGTGCCCTGCCAGTTTGCTAAGCTGCCCTCTTCCTAACAACAGTCACCTAGCACTCCTCCAGTGCCAGGCACTCTGCTTTAAACACTCAACTCTCAGGATCCCGTGAGTTACGCTCATTCTCCCCGCCTTGAAGACAAGGACACTGTGGTGGTTTGAAGGAACATGGCCCCCAACGGGAGTGGTACTATAAGAAGATGTGGCCTTGTTGGAGTAAGTGTAGTCTTGTTGGAGGAAGTGTGTCCTTGTGGAGGCAGGCTTTGAGGGTCATATATGCTCAAGCCATGCCCCATAAGAAAGACAAGATATAGGGCACTTGGCTACTTCTCCAGCTCCATGTCTGTCGGCATGTCACCATGTCACACCATGATGACAATGGACTAAACCTCTAAAAATGTAAGTCACCCCAATTAAATGTTTTTTCTTTATAAAAGCTCCATGGTCATTGTATTGCTTCATAGCAATTGAAACCCTAAAGCAGAAGTTAATACCAGGGACTGAGGTATTGCTGTGATAAACCTGACTACAGTTTTGTTTGGAGGAATACAGACCTTGGGACTGTGGATTAGAGAAGCAGTTGAATGCCTTAAGTGCTGCTGAAGGGAGTTTGGAAGACAGTGGTGCTGGGTGTGATTTGAACTGTGGGTGCCTGGATCAAGAGGTTTCAGAGAAGAATGTTAGTATGTGGCCTAGATATTTTGGTAAAGAACATGGCTGATTTTTGTCCTTGTCCAAAAGTCTGTCTGAGGTTTAAGTATTTTGGATGTAGACTCTGTTGTGTGGTTATTAATGTTAACTCTGATGGAGATTTATAATGAAAAGGAGCAAGCTAAGAAGGGTAAATAACAAAATGTAAAATTTGAGGAGAAAAGGAGCACCAGGAAGTAGAATAGAGCAAAATCCTGTGTTTAAGGAGATAAATATATTAAGAAATAGAATAAAGAGAATGGTGACTGCAGGGCAAGATCCCACCCAGCTAAGTTTCCAATTTGTGAGAAGGAACTAAAAGGAAGCTTAGAGCCAGGAATGGTGACCCACACCTTTCATCCCATCACTTGGGAGGCAGAGGCCGGCAGATCTCTGAGTCTGAAGCCAACCTGGTCTATAGAGCGAGTTCCAGAACAGCCAAGTTTCAACAGTGAAGGAAACCATGGGAAACAGAGAGCTGGTGAAGATGGAATTGAACAAGGAGGCCATGTTCCAGCCCCAATAAGCAGAACTGGCAGCTTTGGCAATGTGGTTCTGGAATTAGGGACAGAAGAAAAGGAAGGGCTATGGAATTTGCCTCTGCGACTAAGGAGAGCCACTGAGGCCAGGCATGTGTCAGGGGTGTCCCTGAATGAGACCTAGAGAGGCCATTGCGTGAAGCTGTGAAACCGAAGTCTGGTCGGCCTTGGAGACCGGAAGATGTTAGAGATGCCAGAGTCGTGGAACACCTGCTGAGGAGAGCTGCTGACAGGGAACTGAACCAGCCCACGAAAAGTTGTGTGCTGCAGTCAACAAAATGAAAGGAACTGGAGATCTCAAGAGTGTTTTGACACCAGACATGGAGACGCAGAGTTTAGAGTTTGCCCAGCTGGTTTTCAGTCTTGCTTTTGTCCAGTGTTTCCTTGCTATGCTCCCTTCCTTGCATTTGGTAATGTTGAAAGTAAGTAATCTGCTTTTGGTTTTGATTTTATAGGGAATTACAGTTAAGAGATAAGAGACTTTGATCTCTGGACTTATAAATAGGTTTGAGACAGTAATAGACCATGGGGACTTTTGAAGTTGGACTGAACGCATTTTTGATTATGATACGGCTACAAGCCTTTGGGGACCACGGGGTGGAATGTGGTAGTTTGAAAGAAAATGTTCCCCAAAGGGAGTGATGCTATAGGAGGTGTGGTCTTTTGGGAGAAGGTGTAGTCTTGTTGGAGGAAGGGTGTCACTGTGGAGGCAGGCTTTGAGGTCTCTTATATGCTCAAGCCACACCCAGTGAGACAGACCAATTCCCTTGCCTATAAATCAAGATGTAGGACACTTGGATACTTCTCCAGCACCATGTCTGCTTGCATGCCACCATGTCACACCATGATGATAATTGACTAAACCTCTAAAAATGGAAGCCACCCCAACTAAATGTTTTCCTTTATAAGAGTTGCTGTTTTCATAATGTCTCTTCACAGCAATAGAAACCCTAGCTAAGACAGACAACAAAGCTGGAGTATACACTGGAGCCCCGTTGTGAAGTGTAACTCACACCTTCAGAGTCCAGGCTTCTGCCTGTCAGACTAAGCATCAAGAGTCACTCAGGGAGGTGGAGAAAGATGAGATCAGAGTCTTGAATGGACGGGTCAGGACTTCCAGATGACCTCT
Organism: Arvicola amphibius; assembly: GCF_903992535.2. Taxonomy (NCBI): domain Eukaryota; kingdom Metazoa; phylum Chordata; class Mammalia; order Rodentia; family Cricetidae; genus Arvicola; species Arvicola amphibius. The sequence goes on from NC_052047.1 coordinate 127,547,040, forward strand.
CATGCTGTTATCCCAACATCACTAGGTCAATACAGACCAGGGGCTGTTGGAAACAGGGACACAACACTTACGGTCGTGGACCTTGTAACAATGGTTCTGCAGGCGCTTGACCTCCCACTCCTCCAGCACACCGTGGGTCATCAGCAGCTGGAGGAAGCGCCGATGGACATCCGTCATGGTACCCGCTCTTCTCGTGCTGCCCTGCATGTCGGAGGAGCTGAAAAAGAAGAGCCACCGTCACCTGCATGCACAAGACCAATAGTGGGGGGTCTGCCCTAGTCCATGCTGACAAGCAAACACTGCTGCGATTGTCAGAGCTCGGCTCCTTGTGCTGATAACTGCAGGAGTGAACAGATTGGGTCAGGGCTCAAGCTCGTGCCACTGGTTTTGAGCAGTGTGGACTGAAAGCTGCTGGAGCCACAACTGAACCACAGCCTCCTGGACTAACTACGTATGAAGTGGTAAGCAGGCAGCTGAAGTCTCCATATTATTCAGTTTCTGGCCTGTAGAGTGGGAACAATGACAGAAATATTCTCCCAAGAACTTCTGTAACTCGGGTGACTCAACACAGGTAATAGCCTAGTGCCACAGAAAACACCAAACCTGTGCCAATTACGACTGAACAGTTCTGAGTCTGGACCCTAGTTGGACCACTTACCAGCTCAACGGCCTTGGAGAAACTAAGTCAAAGCTTTGAATTCTCCCTATAAAAGTGTAACACCCACTGCTGAGAACACGCCCGAGAAGCACTTGACTCTGGTTTCCTTCCACTCTCCCCAGCTGCCAATAAAGCATCAATCACAGGACTGTGGGCTATTTCTACAGTCCACTGCACTCTCTCAGAAAGTTATCTTCTGGGTCTAGCAAGATGCCTTAGCAGGTAAAGACATTTGCCACTAAGGCTCACATCCTGAGTTCAATCCCCAGGACCCACATGGTAGAAGGAAAGAACCAACTCGTGCAAGTTGTCTTCTGACCACTACACAAATGCTACGGCATGTGTCAGTTCACGCCCACAGAGACACACACATACAAAAATAAATGTAATAAAAACTTATCTCTCTACAAACCACAAAGATCAGAGCTGATAAACACACGACACAAGGCAGATCAAAACACCTGCTCCTGCCAGGCAGGTGGGGCCCTGTAAGCACTAAGCACATGGGTGGAGGCACTGACAGTCCTGCTTACCAGGCCTGCCTGGTCCTCACACACATCTACGCTGCACTACAACCGAGCCCCTTTGGCTGGCTGCTGCTCGTGGCATGGCTCAGCACTGTGAAGCAGTTATCACTCATCTGAGGTGATCATGTGTTCCAAAAAGCATATTGCCAAGACGTTAGGCCAGCAGACTATGAGAACGTTTTTAGCTCTTATGCTCAGCCTGTTTGTCTATAAAGCAATAAGAAAACATATCTTTAAGGCGAAAAAAACTGATTTTTAAGTGAAATAAGAATACCAAAGGCTTCCCAAGAACTTAATGAAAAAAAGACATAAAAATAAAAAACTGTGTCATTGTAGTCAGCTTCATGGGCTGGCTCTCCAAGCTGGAAAGGTACACTCCTCATAGCCACTTTCTCTGCCTGCCTGACTGCCAGCCATCTTCAAGAACACTTCACCAGCATATACCATTCACCAAGCCCTAAGTCTGCCCCTCTCTGTTATCTACTCTTGTCCATGCAGGCCCTCGCTGTTTGGACAGTGCAGGCCAGGCAGCCACACACCCAAGCATCGCACTCTGGTCGTCCTCTCCCCAAACACAAGGAAAGACTATAAAAGGGACAACTTTGCAGAGGATACCCAAAAAAGCATCATGAGCCCTGAAGGTTAGGCTGACCACCAGAGCAGAGGCCCAAGACTGCACCCTGCAATAATGCCAGCCTGTTTCCTGCCCCCTGTCAATTAGCTTTCTGAAGATGAGAGAAGGAAGGTAGACTTGTGTTTGTTTTTGAGAAAGAGTCTCTGTATGCAGCCCTGGTGGCTTAATATGCACTATGTAAAAAGCACTATGTTGGCTAGCCTCAAACTCATAGAAATCCTCCTGTCTCTGCCTGCCTCTGTCTCCTGAGCATGCTGAGACAAAAGACATGCACTATCGTGCCTGGCTTAGATTTTTCTTTTTTAATTTAATTCTGTCTTCCCAGTTTGCCAGCTCAATGAATAAGCATGGCTTAAAGATTCAATTTCTGCCTTTGCGTGACAGGCAACATGAATTCTGGTTACACAATTAGATTAATAATAACAATGAAGAAAAATAGTTCAATAACAGAGAGCTCACCTAAAATGCACCAGGCCCTAGATTCAACCCCTGGGATACAGAAAAGGGGAGGGGAAGGAAAGAGAAGAAAGGAAAACCAATTTAAAGATTAAAAACTCTTAGATAAGATTTTAAAGTATGTTCCATTATTTCTTAATGATACAAACCTACTATTCTGCAAACTGAGACAGCTTTTATTAAATTAATGAATCAAAATAGACTTTCTGGTAAAATAAACAAAGGATTAGCAGAAATAGAGAGCATCACAAAGTGGCCAAAGGTCACACAAGAACACACAACTGCTTAAAATGTTCAGCCTTTACAATGAGGCCTCATGAGCCTCAAGGTCAGCTCATCAGGATCCTGGCAGCACAGTTCACACTAAGTGGGAGCTCACAGTCCTCAGGTTCACAAGGCGAACACAACACAGAGTACAGGGAGAGGTGATGTACGTAAGAGCAGAAGAGGGATGACTGCGCCCACCATGCTGGCTGCAGAACAGGACAAGCCAAAGCAGCCGGAGAGCCAGGCTACAGACCAGACTGACCGTGAGGCAATGGAGTCAGAAGCCAATACCAAAGAGGTGACTAAGAAAAGTCCATTTGTTCAGAGCTCAAGGAATGCAGTTATAAATAATCCCTCCTAGCCAGGTCTGGTGATGCAGGGGCCCCATGATCCTAGGCCTTGGTAGGGTGAAAGCAAGAGAGAAGGAAAGAAAGGAAGAGACATAAATAAATAATCCATTCCAGCATCAATCAACAAAGCGGGAGTCAGAATAAAGGTAAAAAGCAAATATGGAGTCAGTTCACACAAAAAAAAACAAGTTGATAAAACGTATTCACACTAAAAAGCTAACAAAGATGAAAAGCAGGGGAACTACGTGCATGCATGCATGCATGCATGTGTGTGATGCTGGGGGTCCAACATATATTGCCAAACCCATGATAGACAGGTTCTCTACCACAGAGCTACACTCTTGTGCTGCAGAAACTGTCTTTAATCTACAAAATGGCACATAAAAATAACTGCAGCAAACATAAAAATGAAAGAAGCCACTTCAAAATGGCATTAAATCAATGCTATCAGGCCAATACGAAGTCAATCAAAATTCAAGCAGGCTCTGTGAATTATCCAAATGTGATTGACAAGCTGATTCTAAAACTAACTACAGACAAAACGTCAAATATCTTTGAACAAAGGTGGGAAGACTAGTCCTACCAGACATCAGAACAGGAATGGCGAACGAACCATGGCAAGGGTACAGAAACTGACAGGTAAGACCAGTGGAGCAGAATGGGGAACTCAGAAGGTATGCGTGAGTATGGAGACAGAACATGGTGGAGAACAGGGCTCAGGCCAAAGCAAACTTTCTGTGAAAGCTGCCATGGTGGGCTCACAGATGAGTCAGTCAGTGGTGGGGATGCTTGCTGCCAAGCCCAAGTCTGACATCCTCACTTGCTCCCCAGGCCCACACTGTGAAAGGAGAACCAATCCTAAAAGTAGGCCTCCGAATTACACCTGCATGCAGTGTTACATACCCACACTGTGCGCGCCCACATGCATATGCACACACACAGTGCTGAGGCAAATGATTAGCCGTATGTGAAAAATAAAATTTAACCCCTACCTCACACCATATACAAACTCAAACCTACAGGGTCATGGTTTTTAAAAAGGAAAACCTTTACAACTTTAAATGACACTAGGAGAACATATAATCCAAGAGTAGAAAAAGATGTCCTTAGAAGATACAAAAGCCACAAAGGACAAAGCATAAAATACATTACTGACTGATTTCATTAAAGAACCTGCACCAAAAATACCAAAGGAGGGGAAGGAAGGGGAGGAGGCTACAAGCTGGAAGGTGTTTAAAATACACATAACCACAAGAATCTTCTTTAGAATACACTAAGAACCCCGACAGAACAAGAAGGAAGAACAGAAAGAGTGTAAGAGGCTGGTGTACACAAGAGTGCATTAAAAAGCTGAGCAGTCAGCTAGTGGTGGTGGCACATGCCTTTAATCCCAGCACTCGGGAGGCAGAGGCAGGCGGATCTCTGTGAGTTCGAGGCCAGCCTGGTCTACAACAGCTAGTTCCAGGACAGGCACCAAAACTACAGAGAAACTTTGCCTTGGAAAAAAAACGGAAAAAAAAAAAAACTTACTGATCAATCTTATTGTGGTTGGGCAAGTGAATATAGCGCCACACTAACACGGCTACAGCAACACCCAGGAATCCTGGAATCCACACAGCTTTAGCAAGAGGAAGAGCGAGTTTGAGATCAGGCCAGTGTGGGCTAGAGAGACAGACTGCATTTCAAAAAGGAAAGAGAAAGGAGAGGCAGCTCAGGGGTTAAAAGCATGCCCTGCTCTTGCTGGGGACTGGAGTTCTGTTCCCAGCACTCTCAACCACCTGTAAGTCCAGCTCAGGGGATCCAAGGCCTCTGACCTCTGAGGGCACCAAGCACATACCCACACTCACACACACATACACATATATATAATAAAGTAAATCTAAAGAAGAGAAGAAAACAGGAGGGGAAGGGAGAGGAACAGAAAGGGAGGGGACAGGAGAGAAAGGGATCTTCAGATGGGTAAGAGCGGTGGAATGCCTGGCTATGACTTCCCTCCACTTCTGGTGGAGGAGATTTCAGCAGTCTTGCGTGGCCCCAGAAACACTACTGTTATATACATTCCTTATAAAAGTGTCCATACTGGCCCCAGGAAATGTGTCCATAGAGGCATCACGTAACGGAACTCTGGCAACACTATGAATGCCTATCAACCAAGGAATAGCCATCTAAAGGGATTCTAATCACATCGTGGACTCCAGTACAGTGAAGAAGAAAGCAGGGCTACTCACATCAGCATGGATGCTGCTCAAAACTGCATGAAAGCTGGACATAATGGCACACGCCTTTCACGTCAGCACTAAGGCAGAGACAGATGGGTCTGAGTTCAAGGCCAGCCTGGTCTACAATGCCAGGGATACAGAGAGACTCTGTCTCAAAAAAAAAAAAAAAAAAAAAACCAACAACACAAAACTATACCAGATGCAAAGAGCAAGTCACACATTCACACAGGATGCCAAACACTGAAAATGGTATTCATCACAGGACCATACACGGTCAGTGAGACCTACCAACAGCAAGGAAGCCAAATCCAGAGCAGTGCGTGCTCTGAGGAGGAGAGAGGACTCGGTTGTGGTGGTGGTGGTGGTGGTGGTGGTGGTGGTGGTGGTGGTGGTGTGTGAGAGAGAGATAGACAGAGAGAGGAATAGTATACTTAATTTGGTGGTGGCACACATGTAGGTGCTAACTTTTTATTTTGTTCTTCAGATTATAGGCATGTAACATAATAAAAAATATGTAAATACAGTCAAAGAGAGAAGTGTGGCAGAAGGCAAGGTCAAATGCTGTGACTTGGGGGAGTAGGAAAGGTGCCCAGGAGCTGTGCCTGTGGGTGGCTACGACAGCCATGACAGCCATCGAAGGTGAGAGACGGAGAGAGACAGAGAGAGGATTAACCATAAGATACTGGCTGCTTACCCAAAGGACTTTAAAATTCTGGGGTCCACACAATAAGCAAAGCCTGGGCACCAATGGGAGGCCTATGCTAGGTAGTGTTAGTGCTCCGACCGCACAGCCTGGTTTTAAACTCACCAGAACCTCAAGAGGGGCATTTTCACAGAGGAGGGACACAGGTGACGGTGATGGAGAAAGGGGCGGGACAACAAAAACAGTCTCTGTTCTTATGCCACTTCCAGTAGATTTAAAACAAAACAAAAAAAAAAACTCGACGAACAACAAAATCATGATTGCCGAGCAGTGGTGGAGCACACCGTTAAAACCAGCACTCAGGAGGCAGAGACGGGTGGATCTCTGAGTGGTCTAGAGAATGAATTCCAGGACAGTCAAGACTACACAGTGAAACTCCGTATTGAAAAACATGATCGTACACATAATTACAAATAAGTAAAACCGCGGTCTAGGTTCCTTATCTATACCTTCTCCAGTCTTCCGTTTGAGAACTTGGCCTGGGTTAGCCGTGTGATCTGGGGTTATCAGTACTATGTGCAACACAGGAACTATGTGCAGCACAGGAACCCTAAACCTTTCCCAAACCGGACAAACCGATAATTCTGAACGCATTTAGCCTTGGGCTTTCAAATACCGGCTCCATAAACAAAACAAAGGGGGTACTGAGGGGCAGGCACGAGGCTGGGGTGGTCGTTTGGGACAGAGTGGTACATGCGGTTATCACCTAACAGTGAACACAGTGACGAGGCGCACTTTCTCCCCCTGGCCCATTAAGAGTCAGAAACAGGAACTACACGAGTTCCAGAGCAGCCTAGGCTACATGGTGAGACCACGCCTCAAAAAGTCAATTCTTAAAAAGTTAAATCAGAAATAAACAAATAACTTGTTACGGAGCTAGGTCCCAATCCGTGCCCTTTGCGGGCCTCAATATCCCCGTCAGCGCCGGACACAGCTCTCGTACGCCCCGCAGACCCCACTGCGGTCCTCCCGTCGCCCCAACGACGCCCGCTTTGGTCCCCGCAGCGCCCCGCGGCCTTCATACGCACCGCACGCCCGGAAGCCGACCAGCAGCGGTCACGCCGGAAGTTGCTCTTGGGGCCCGCCTCCGAGGCGGGGAGAGCTGCAATAGGGAACGCCTATTGGTGAGTTACACACGTTCTTCCGCCCACCAGGGGAGTACGTCCGGCTCCCCGCCCCCCACCCCTGTTGCTATGGCGCCTCAACAGCTGTGGGTTGAGTCCCAAGCTACGAAGTTTCCCGGGCAGCTTCTGTACTTCCCGGAACGACTTCCGCCGCCCCCGCTGCCAGCTCTGAGGAGGAGAGCCCACGTTCTGTCTTGTGGGTTAAAAATGCTGGCTTTAAACTGGAGAGGAAGAATGTGGGTTTTGTTTTCCTGTAGCCTGAGCTAGAAACTTAGCTCTGCCGTTACTAGCTGAGCGCTGGCCATTCGTGGAGCTGCTAAATGAAGTTAATAACAGTCGGTTACATAACTCTTGTCTGTAAAGTGCTTACTGGGCAGGCAGTGTGTTCGAGACCAGCCTGGTCTACAGAGTGAGTTCCAGAACTGGCTCCATAGCTACTGTGAAACCTCTCGAAAAACCAAAAAAAGAAGAGAGAGAGACAGAGACAGACACAGACAGAGAGAGAGACAGAGAGAGAGAGAGAGAGAGAGAGAGAGAGAGAGAGAGAGAGAGAGAGAGAGAGAGAGAGAGAGAGAGAGAGAGGAGAGAGAGGAGGGTATCTGAGGAACCACATCTAAAGTTGACTTCTGGCCTCCACATCACGCACACGAACACACACAAATAAAAGTCCTGAATACGGAAGTGTTCACAAGCTTTCAAAGAACTGATGTGCTGCCGGAGCTAGGAGAGCAGCTGAGAAGTGTGGCATGGTGTTGGTTAAGCCCTAGCCATGCTCCCTAAGAATTGTGAGACCTGATGAAATTACCAAAAGGAGTCACTTTGAAGTCTCTCCAGTTGACCGCTAAAGGCATTTCCTTTGCATACATTCCAGGGCCCAGTCTCGAGCTGGAGATGCACCGTGGCTCAGGAAGGGTGACTAATGATGCAGTTGCACACAGTGCGTCGTCAAATCTCTGAAAGCACATTCTCACTCTGCCTCTCATCCACCCTGGAGTCTTGGACCGCTCCCTAACCTTTGGAGAGGTCTTCAACTAAGTAGGTTTGACGAATAGCACAGAGGAAGCTAGAAAGCTTGATCCCTGGAGGTAGAAGGCCAGGGTCAAATCCTGGGTCTTGAACCCCAAATCTCTGCACTCTCGAACAAAACACTCAATCAACCCCAGGCCTCAGCTTGCCCATCTGTAAAGGAAGACTCAAAGTGTCAGACTGTGGATAGGCAGGGTTGTGAAGGTGAACTGTGGACCACCAGGGGTGGGGTAAACCCTTGGTAACTGTAGACTATCATGACTGCCAAAAAAAACTTATATAAACTGTCCCTGAAATGGGAGGTGAACAGCCTGGCGCCACAGAGTTGACTTTGTATCTTCTCTATGGAGGAGTATTCTTCTGTCTGTAGTCGCTGAGGAAGTTCTGAGGAGGACTGGTAAGAGGATGGAGCCAAAAGATTTGGAACATATGTCAAGATGAGTTCCAAAGAGAGGCTAAGGTTGGCAACCCAGCTGCAGGTATGATGGTTAGCTGAACCACACTCCACCTCAGAGGAAAAGCTAATACAGATTCATCTTACAGCGGCCTTTGGTTGGGCTTGCACAGCTGACTCTGAGATGTAAAGCACCAGCAGGGCGCTGCCTTGAGGTGACACGCCTTGGTGATGGCAGAAACCAGAAGGATGCTGGCTATTCATATTCAACCCCGGACGCGTTCCGGCAGATGAGGATGAGGAGGGTAAGTCATCCCGAGGGCTCAGTGAGGTGAACTGGTCCAGTGGGCCTAAGAATGTGGTATTGGAATCCATTCGCAATGTCTGCAGGAGTTCCTCCCTCTCACAGTCTTTCAGTGCTTGGGAAGAGAGCTTACATTGAACAGAGTGTTGGTCTTGGAGTCAGAAAGGGAGGCTGCAGGTTTACACTGTAAAACCATCCACATCCTCATGAAAGTATTCCTCCTGTTTCTGCCTTGTGGGCCCTTGATTCCTCTCTTCACAGCCTGCTCCATGCTGCTGTCCATCTGTCTATGGCATTAGTAACACTTCTAATAAACGTCATACTCCCAACATTTTGTTTCAGTGTCCCTCTTGAACCCACAAACAAGACCGTTCCGTAGGAAGAGATATTGAGAAATGACTGAGATCCGCTAGGGAGAATAGACCTGTCACCTCAGTAACAAAGACTCAGAGTCTCTTTTTGGCTCTGTGTTTACCATTTTGATACCAAGCAATGAACTATCCACTCCACGACTGCGTTGGTGCTCAGCTGCTCCCAGGAAACGTCGAGTCTAAAATGTGAGAGAGCTTCGCTCGCACAGAAGTGCTGTGCAAGACAGAGGACGCTGAGGAGGGTAGCCACGGCCTGAGCTGAGGAGGAAGTTTCCAGTCAGGTGGGCCATTCGCCTCGATGCTCTGGAAGGGATCAGAGAAATGATGAGCTTAACCTTGTAGTGTCGAGAAGGAGCTTTGATGTGTTCTTTTCAGTTATTCCTGGAACAGGCACAGAAGCTGACTGTATATTGGACCTCAAAGCTTCAGCAACTTCCAGAGAATCTTCAGATCACATTCAACGAACCACAGCTCAGCGAGACTAGAAGTCAACAACATGCCAGGCCAGAAGCCCATGTGCAAACCGTGCCCGAAATCTGTTACTGCAGCTGCTTCTGAGGAAGGGGCCAGGAAGTCAGGCGATTTTTTTCTTTTTTTTTATCTTTTACTGTAAGCACCTATTTGCAAAAAAATAAAATTAAAAATTGTAAGTATACATTTGAGTTTTCTTTCTGAAGAGAAGTGACGCTCATGGCAGATGTACCCACAGGTGTTTGTTGTGTTCATCTTTGTGGCCTGTCTGAACGATAAATATTTTTGTTATACATTTTTTTTCGAAAAGAAAAATAACCTATCTGAAAACTGAAAATTACATGCAGGTTAACAAGAAAAGCAGGCTTGAAATTGCAAAATACTCAGAAGTAGTCTCTAAAGCTAGGATGGCAAAGCAGCCTTCAGACCCAAGGAACAGAATCCGAAGGGAGTGAGTGCGAAAGCTGGCATAGCAAGACAGTCTGTGGGACTGGGATCCAACAGACATCAGGAGGGAGCCCTGGCTAATGGCCTTCGTCACAGAGATAAGCTACTCAGTGAAGCAGCAGGAAAATGTCAGCTAAATAAACGCAGAGAAAGCAGAAGGAAGGGTATAATAATAAAAAAGCAGAAATGGCACAAAATGAAGTTATAGAAACCAACAGCTGGTGCTCTGTGACAGACCTGTGAAATAAGGTGGATCAAGAAAGTGTATGTATGGAACCAAACATGGGTCCTCTGCAAGAGCTGAGCATGCTCTTAACCACCGAGCTCCTCTCCACCTCCAGCACGGCTGTATCGAAACACAGATGCAAAAATTCCGTTTACTGGCTGTGATGGCTATTCTTGGTTGCAAACTTGACTGTACCTGGAATTAACTAAAACCCAAGTGGCTGAATATGGACGCACCTGCGAGGGATTTTTCTTATTTATTTGAAGTGAGAAGATGCACACCTTTAATCCGGATTTTTCGAGGTGGGAAGATCCACCTTTAATCTGGGCCACACCTTCCCACACCTCCCAGGACGTGGGAGAAGGAAGCTTTTGCTCTTTGCTGCTTACCCTTGCTCTCAATTTGCTGGCATTAGAGCCTTTGTCTTCAGGATTCCAGTGAGACATCCAGCCTCGGGGACTGTTGGATTCTTGGACTTTTTGTTGGACTAGCTGGACCACAGCCTGTAAGGCACTTTAATAAGTACCATATATGTGAATGCGTGTGTGTGTGTGTGAATACATATATTCATTCTATCGGTTCTGTTTTTCTACAGAACCCTGACCAGTACACTGATATAACAAAAGGTGTGGAGCGGCTTGGAGAGGTGGCTCCATGGTTAAGAGCACTGGTTGGCACTTCTGAGGTCCTGAATTCAATTCCCAGCACCCACATGGTGGCTCACGACCATCCACAACTGTAGTCCCATTGGACCCACTGCCCTCTTCTATTGTGCAAATATACATGCAGGCAAAAAAAGCATATACATAAAATAAATAAATCTTTAAAAAAAGATATTGGGAAACATTCAACCTTACGCTCATTGAAAATAAAAACAAAAAAAAGATAAATTTTTACCCATGAAAGTGGTAAACTGTTGCCAAAAGTAAGAAGAGACCAACATTTTGTGGTCACATGCTGAGACAGAAGCATCCTAGCCACTACGGAGGACAGTTTGGTGTCTCTGACGTTGCAAGAGCTCATCCAGCAATTCGACTTGTTGGAACTCAGCTGGAGAATCTCACTTGCATGCCAAGAAGATTGCTGCAAGAGAGGAAAGATGGGAACAGTCTCCACATCCACTGACAAGGAAATGAAAAAGCAAAATATACCTGTGCCATTATCCTGTGACCTTAAAAGGAATGAGCTAATTCAGACTCATAAGCACCTTCATGCGTGAGTCCTGAAAGCATAGAAGGAGGAAGAGAGAAGTGAGACCTGATTTTGATCACTGTGACCCACACGGTGGAAGGAGAGAACTGATTGCTCCAAACTATCCTCTGACCTTTGCACACACATGTGGCCACTCACAAGGACACACACGTGCACATGTGTGCGTGTGTGCATGCATACACACACACACAACACACACGCAAACATAAAACCACAGACAAAAGGATGCATGCATTAGGGTTACTATCAATGCAAGATTGGTGAGATGCAAGAAAAAAAATGAATGTGTGACATCTCTCCAGCCTAGGGCTCTAGTTACTAAAGATTTTAGTTGATTATTTGCTATTTGTTTTGTTTTGAGAAAGGATCTCTCTATTTAGTCTTGGCTGTCCTGCTTGTATGTAGACTTGCTATGTAGACTAGGCTGGCCTCAGACTCACATAGAACTCTTGCCTGCCTCCCAAGTACTAGTATTAAAAGTATTTCCAGATCCAACTAGACCTTGAACTTCCACTTTAAACCCCTGAGTAGCTGGGATTACAGATATGCGTCCCCGATCCTAATTCTAATCTTTATTCTCTCTTTAAATATGATGCTGCATTATGGCTCTTTTTGGCACTAAATGCTCTCTGAAAACATATTTAGGCTTCCTAATCTTTGCAGAATTATCATTTGCTACCATCACTCTTTTTAAGCCTTTGCTGACAAGTGGATGTTCCCTGACACTGTGAAGTCTAAGATGCCTTCTGTGCACACTAACTAATGAGAACATCTCTGCTTACTCAGATACCCAGAAATAGAATTATGGGGTTGAAGGATGCACACACATCTGGGCTCTTGGTGAGCACAGCCAACTGTCCTGAAGACAGTTGAACCATTTACACAAGCCTCTAATGTCTGTCACTCCAGGTCTGACTGTTTGCTGACTTTAGACCAGAATCTTTGGAAAACTTAGTCTTGGGGGCTTTCACCATGCTTCTAGGATGTTAACCTGATATATCTGTGCTGTGGCATTGTGTGTAACCGAAGCCTGGTTGGCACCTCATTTAGTAGGTCCTGGGTGGCCAGTGATGGATGGAGTCTTAGTTGATGTCAGAGCTGAGCTCCCTCTAGCAGGTCTGATGTAGTGACTCCTCCACTTCTCTCTGCTGGTGTTGGCTGATAGCCTTGGATTCCTGTGAATTTGTTTAGTTACTGAATTAAACAAACAAAAAGCCTAGCCAGGCATATTAAAATAGTCTTAAAAAGGAAATCAAGACTACAGAGTGAATTCTAGGCCAGTCCAAGCAATTTAGTGAGACCCTATCTAAAGTAAAATATATATCTGGCAAGAAATCTCAGCAGGTAAAGGTGCTTGCCAAGAAGCCTGCAATCAGCTCTTTGGACCCATATGGTGTAAGGAGAGAGCCAACTCTGCAAACTGCCCTCTGGTCTCCACATCTGGGCCATGGGTGCATGCCCACACACATGCATACACGCACACCAAATTAATGTAATAGAAACTTCTGGAGCAGCTGGGACTGTGGATGCCCAGCTAATTACATCCTTTTAACTCCATGTAGCCTGTGTGGTTAAACAGAAAGGTTAAAGTCAGTAAAGTATCCAGGTGTAAGAACCTGCCTCACCCGTTGGCTCTCCTCAGCCCTCGGTTTGGCCTACTTCCGCATTCTCAACTATTTCTGACTGCTTTCTGAAAAGGTAGAGACTTTATTTCTAGATAAGATGCCAGGTGATAATGATTTCCCAGCGTCTCAGCCAACACTGATGAAAAGCTGAATTCGGAGCAAGCTAATCAAAGTCCCAGATCGCCCTCCAATGAGGCTTCACTGAGCCTCCTCCAATCTACAGTTAACCTGCGTACAGTCAGAGAACCACCTGGGAGCTGGGAGTCTACACAGTCTGGCGGCTGAGTCCCCTCTCTATATCTGCAAAGAGAAAAGGTACAATGAGACGGACCGGCGTGATCAACCCCCACCTGGCATTAACTCCTTCCCACCCTGCCCCATGCCCTGCCTGTTCATCCTCTCACTGGGGGACGATCTCCACACTCTGTGCTTTTAGAATAAAGACAAGTGAGGAGTGGGCTCCTTGCCATGCTCTTCAGGCTGCAGCAGCCTGGCGGGGAGAGGCGGGGGGGAGGCTTTTGACTGATTTGAAGGTGATTCATTCCTCTGGGAACAGCAAACAATTTTTTTCAAATTTCCAAATCATTCCTGGTCCTTTTGTCTCCAATAAGATGTTGGAAACCACCAACCTCGGGGTGGGATGGAGTGGGCGGGGCATGAGGGATGAAAAAATGTTTGTCAAAGGTTAGGAGCTGGTGAGCAACACTGTTTTAATATTTCAAACATCTTTACTCTTTGGGGCCTAACGAAGTATGATAGGACAAGACAGTGTAGAAGTTCCTGCATCTTGTATTCTTGCTGAAGCCATTTCAGGTTTAGCTAGAATTTGATCTCCTTGATGGAGAATCCCATGGAAAATTACCAACTTTATTCTGGGAACCCAAGGTCAAGATGCCCCCAGCTAAGTTATCTTAGCTTCTGTTAACTGCTTGCCAGTGCAGAACCCCCTCCAGCTAACCGCTTATCTCAGCGTCTGTCAAATTGCTTCTTATGAGAAGCCCCTACTGCAGCTGCCAAGCAAGATACCAGGACCAGGACGTGGTTTCTGCCTTCAAAAACCCTGTGTTCTGGACACTCTGTTCTATACTTCGGACCCAGATACTTGACCGTGGTCCCAGCCGGCTGGAATAAAGACTTTCAGTTGGCTAGGCTACAAACTGTGGGAGTGACCATGTCTGGTGGGCTCCCTGTAGTAGAGGTATGAATTATAAGATGATTGACCTCATAGACACGCGCCACTGCCATCGTGAAATAGGGGTTCCCTGGAGTGTGACTGGAATGACAATGATAGTATGATTCTAGCGCGTATTACACACGTGGTGCTCATCTTCCCAAAGATGGAAGTCAAACCGTGTTTTTAAGTCTCTTTTACTTAGAACTCACTTGAAAATAGATGAGGAAACCACAGTTGAAAAGAAAGTATCGAGTTGACTCATTGAAGTTTTCATTTTCATTCACTTTTGGCACTCATCCTAGCATTCATCAAGAGTTTTAGAAGCATACAGCAAGGTATATACATATATGCATACAATATATATATATATGTGTGTGTGTATATACACATACATCAATACACACACATACACACACATATATATAAAATATTATATGCATATATGTATATACCTTGCTGTATGCTTCTAAAACTCTTGATATATATATATATATATATATATATATATATATATATATATACGTATGCTGGGGATCAAACTCTGGACTTTGTTCCTACCAGACAAGCACTCTACGGCAATGTGCCAGCCAGTCCTGCAGAGACGAACAGTCTAAGATGGCCAACAGTAAAAGGTGCTTGTTACCAAGTCTGATGACCCAAGTTCAAACACCCGTACCCACATCACAGAAGGAGAGAAGTGGCTCCTGCTGGTGCCTCGGGCTGTGCTCTGACCTCCATGTCTGGGTCATGGCACATACTCACCAATCCCCTCCCACATACACAAAATAAATTAATACAATAAGAACTTTTAAAAATAGTTGCTTGAAACTGCTGAGAGGAGATTAGTAAGGAGAATCTAGACGGAAATTACTGAGTGCTGATAGAGTATAATTAAGTCATTAAGTGCAAAAATATTGTCTATAATTTAGGCAAAAAGTTTATTAGTCAGGATAGGCTAGGTTATACAACTTTTGTTCTACGCCATGTTACATATGCCGAAAGTCTATGACTCATGTTAGCTTTCTGTCACTATTACAAATGTTTGTGATAATAACATTAAAAAAAATGTGTGTATGGGGTCATATTTTAGAGGCCTCAGTCCATGATTTCTTGGTCCTGTTGCTTTGAAGCCTTTGGCACGGCCCCCTGGAAGAAGCAGATGAGGGAGGAAATTTATTTACCTCATGACCAGAAAGTGAGGATGAGAAGGACAAAGAAGTTAAGGGTTCATAATCCCCCTTTAAGAGCATGCCCCAACAGCCTAAAGACCCCAGGCCCTGTCTCTAAAAGGCTCCTGCACTTCCCAAAGCAGAAAGCTAGAGAACAAGCTTTAGCCCACGGGCCTTCAGAGTGTTCCAGACCCATTCAGTGATAGCTGGCTCTGCCTCCAAGCTTACCCAGGGACTCAGAGAAGTAGAAACTCTACCATCTGCAGCTGTGCCATCTAAAACACAGTCTTGTGTGATGTGGTAGACAGAACAAAGCTGGACACAGGCTTTAAATATAAACACACACACACACTCTCTAGTTTGTAGGGGGTGTTTTGCCTGTATGTCTGTGCTCCAATTGTGTGCCCTTCGAGGCCCAGAAAGGGCTTCAGATTCCTTGGGATTGAATGGCCTTGTAGATACTGTGAATTGAACCCACATCCCCTTGAAGAGCAGCCAGCACTTGTAAGTGCTAAGCCATCTCTCCAGTGCTGTCCCCATCCTCCATCCTACTGCCACCACCATCACACGCACACACAAAAAAGATGGTGTGACAACCTTTCATTGTCAACTTGGTTGGATTTAGAATGTTCCAGGGGCCAGCAAAATGTTGAGCAGGAAAAAAGCACCTGCCTCCTAGTCTGATGATCGTGTTCTGTGCCCACGCTGCCCACGCCCATGTGGTGAAGAAGAGAGGCTACTCCTACAGTTTGTCTTCTGGCCTCCACTTGCGTGCCTGTTGCATGCTGTGTGTCAATAAATAATACATAAAAAAAAAAACTTAGAATGACCTGGGAGACAGGCTTCTGAGTGTCTGTGACGTGTTTCCAGAGCGGGAAGAGCTACCCTGAGTGGAGCACGCACCATCCCACAGGGAATGAGAAAAATCAGTGGATGTGGGCATTCCCATGCCTCCCCACCTAGCCCCACCTTGACATTCATTGTGTTGCTCTCTCCAGCCCACAATGTGAAGAACCACCTGGAACCTAAGCCAAAATAAACCTTCCTTCCCATCAGATAGTTTGCCACAGCAAGAAGCAAAATTCCATAATGGCTTTACAAGAAGAGATAGCATTCAAGACCAGGCTTGACAAATGGAGTTGAGTCATTGAAAAGGGAGGCCAGCCCAGGCTAAGAGAGCAGAGTAGTCTTTAGCAAGAAAGAGAGGCTATGCAGATGACTAGCAGAAGGGACCCCTGATTACTTTCCCACGCCAACCCACCTGGTTTGTTAATGTTCTGTGTGATGATGACTTGGGGAGGTGGGGTGGCATGTGGCTGAATGTGGAGCCCCAGTCATACACCCATTTGGGCCTTTCCTGGCAGCCGTCTTACACTTCCTCACAGACTGGTTCAGGAAATCTGGGTGTCTTGTATCAGGGGCCCAAGGTTGCTGGCAGAACAGAAACGACGTTAGCTAGATCTTCTTAAGGCCACTGACTGCTGGGCGTGCTGTCCCCTTGAACGCCGTCTCTGTTGCTTTCCTCATTGCTCTGACAAGAGCGGCTTAAGAAAGAGGGTTTATTTGGCTCACAGTTTGAAGGTTGAATGTAGCCCAACTGCGGGAGTGTGAGGCGGCTGGTCACGTGGCACCTACAATCAGGAAGCAGAGGGAGAGAGAAACGCTGGTGCTGAGCTTGCTTCTCTCTCTCATTCCAACATGATATTTTTATTGATTATTTGGGAATTTCACACAAGGCACCCTGATCTACCCTTTGTCATCCCCCCAACCCCACAATGAAAGAAGAAAAAGTACAGCAAGTTCAATTTGTGTTGCCCATATCCTCTCTGGAGCAGTGTTCAGTCCCTTAAAGAAAACTGAGCCTCCCCCACCCACCCTGCCAGAAGCTATCAGCTGTGAGGAGCTATACTTCAGCATTCCTGTCACAATTTTAAGGGCTCTCTTCAATGGTTTCCTGTCCAGACTGTTTCCTTTGTTAGGAGTGGCAGGGGTTGTCAGAGAAGCCTTCAATAGTTCTCATTCTCAATTGGGAGTCTGCAGTCACAGATACCATTGTAAAAGAAGTTTCCGTGCCTGTAACAAACAGTGGTAGCATGGATCGTGGACTTCCACATGGTTTCTGGTGACAGCATGGACCATGGACATCAACATAGCCTCCAGTGGGAGCACAGACAATAGACAACTACATAGCCTCTAGTGGCTGCATGGAGCACAGATCTCAACCTGGCCACCAGCGGCAGCATAGACAACAAACATCAATAAGGTCCTCGACCAGCCCACAGACTATGGACATCCTCATGGCCTCCAGCAGCAACAGGGATCATGGATATTAATGTGATCCTCAGTGGAAGCCCAGACCATAGACATCAACATGGCCTCAATCAGGAGCAGCCATAGACATCCGCATGGCTTCTGGTGATAACACTGACCACACTGACCACAGACTGGCATGGTCTCAGGTGGCAGCATGGATCACAGGCATCAACATGGCCTCAGGCAACAGCCCAGGACACATATAGCCACAGGTCCTCCAGTCATAAAATAGACCAGGGACATCACCGTGGTCTCTATTGGCACCACAGACCATGAAGTTCTTTCAAGGAGGCCCAGTCCAGAAAATGAACCTATCTCCATCTCGGACATCCTGCACTCATTCAGAGCAAGGCTGATTATGCAGCTGAGCAGCAAGTTTGGGGGCAGAGCCTGCACAAACACAAGCTGCTGCACACCACCCTCGGCCCTACTAGGTATAACACATTCCCTCAGTCACGGCAGCCAGGCTACACACCTGCTGTCGCCATTGTCTCTAATTCTGTCTCTCTCTCTCTCTGTGCACCCACTACCCTGTTCCGATATCCTTCCCCCTTCTCCATCACACATTTGTTCATCAAAGTAGCTTTGCAAACTGTTGTGTGTTACGCAGTATATATATTTTTTCACTCAAACAGCTTTACATGCAAATACTTATTCCAATGAGTCATTGGTCTGGTTCAAGGTTTCTGGTTTCTGAAGCATCATAGATACTGGACCGTTGCTGAGACTCATCTCAGATATCCTGTTGTTGCCCAGAGTCAGAGAGATCTTGCAGCTCTGCAGGGCATCCCAGGGTAGGATCCAAGCAAGCACCAGGCCACTGCACACTTCCCTGCCCTCAGTGCTGGTTGCTCCTGGGCCTCCATGGGTCTCTCTCAGGCCCCTCAGAGTTTCCCTGAGGTCCCACATGAAATGGCGCTGTCTGTATTCAAGTAGTTTTCTAGCCTCAGTTCACCCAATCTAGAAACTTTCTCACAGACATGCTCAGAGATTTATCTCCAGGAGTGATTCTCGGCTCCATCAAATTGGCAATAATTATCATCATAGCCCGTGCTGCAAGTTAATCTGTTCAGAGGACCTGTGCAGGGTTTAGGGTGGTAGTTGGGGAGAAGGATGGTGCCTGGGAGCAAGTGGCTGGGAAGAAGCTTCATCTAGGAACTTCGGAGGATGTAGGCACACTGTGTTCCTACCATAACCCAGTGGAGAAGTTGGTGAGAGGCAAGGAAAGCTGTAGGAAAGAGCAGTGTAAACTGGACTGCTCAAACAGTAAATGCCAGATGAAAGAGCCCAAACTTCTAGAACCTAAAGAAAATGTGATGCTGTGGGCGGGCCAGGCAGACAGTCTTTCTTCACAGACCCATTTCCAATTCATTCATTTCTTGTTTGTTTATTGTGCCCCCTCCCCCCTATCTTGTGAGATAGGATCTTGCTTTGTGGCTCAGGTTGACCTTGAACTCACCATGTAGCCTACACTGGTCTCAAAAGCACAGTGCTCCCTCTAGTCTAAGTCCACAGACTGCTGGGATTTCAAGCACACACCACCACACTAACCCCATTAGCTTTTATTAAAGAAAGAATCACAGTTAGGTTGTTAATAAGCAGGCAAAGAATCAATTGCATAGCTTGACATTTAGGATGAAGCCTTGTAAAATGAGCAGGATACACAAAACAGTGATCCAGGATGCTTTTTTTTGCCGATGCAAGCTGCCAATCATGAAAAGGGAACACATTTCTTCATGGTGGGTGATACAAAAAACAACATTTTGGAATTTATTTTTCAAGAGAAAGAAAGAAAAAAGATTTCAACAAAATTAAGGTTGAACACAGATTCTGAGAAAAGCGTCATAAAACACTCGGGCCATGTGCCTGTGTGGAAAACTTTATTCCCCACGATGGACAGAACGCAAGCCTGTAGTGGGTGCCTGTGTCTGCTACAGTCTACACTCGCTTTGTGGGTCACCAGTCTATAACAAGCATTTCTCAGTCCATAAGTTCCGACATTCCACTGACCTAGAAATAACCCAAAATATTATATTTGCTCTTAAAAATCTCTAGGAAAACAACACCTAAAAATAACATTGACCATTTTCTCAGCTGTTCCAAAACTGGGCTTTGTAAAGGATGCAGATGTTAGCAAAACCCTGCAATACAGTCTCACCTCATTTAGCCATGTTAGAAGTCATTCTCTCTCTCTCTCTCTCTCTCTCTCTCTCTCTCTCTCTCTCTCTCTCTCTCTCTCTCTCTCTCTCTCTCTCTCTCTCTCATTTTTTCTTGGTTTTCAGGACAGAGCTTCTGTGTAACAGCCCAGCTGTCCTGGAACTCACTCTGTAGACCAAGCTGCCCTCAAACTCACAGAGATCCACCTGCCTCAGCCTCCTGAGTGCTGGGATTAAAGTTGTGCACCACCACCTATCTGGCAGAAGTTCATTGATTTCAGAGGGAGAGGTGACCTTGAGTTTCAGAACAAGTACTGGCATGAGGAGTCCTTCCCATTTCTTTTTTTTCTCTCTCTCCAGAGACAAGGCAGAGGGCATCTTCCCTGTGCCTCCATTCTTGCAAGCTTAGTAAGAATATATATATTCTTTTTACTGTTTGGTAATAATCATAATAATCCTCCGCTATTCCCCTCCACCGCACTCCCCTCCAATTTCATATGTTCTTTTTGAAAAGTCCTCTAAGTCTACCTAGTGCAGCCTCCATGTGCAAGTGTGTGTGTGTGTGTGTGTGTGTGTGTGTGTGTGTGTGTGTGTGTGTGTGTAGGACAATCTACTGGAACATGGGCAGCCTCACAGAGACAGCATCCTTGAAGAAAATAGGCTCTCCCTCTCCCAGAAGCCCACCGTTGCCAAAATCTTCTCAACTCGGGGTAGAACTTTATGATCCCTTCCCCTATCCATGCTGGAATTTTGGCTGGCTTGATCGTTTGTAGGTCTTATACATGTTATCACAGGTGCTGTGAGTTCATATGTGGTCCTGTTTATCATACACCTGTGCTGTTCAGAAGAGCATTTCCTGTATCTATAAGATGAGTTGTACTTCTACTTCAGGGCATCAGGTCTTATGCGGAGGCCCTTGACTCATCTGGAGTTGAGCTTTTGCGAAGTGAGAGGTAAGCATCTAATTTTATTTTTCTATGTGTGGCTATCCAGTTTGAGCAGCACCATTTGTTGAAGATGCTAGCTTTTTTCCAATGTATATTTTGGGTGTCTTTGTCAAAAATCAGGTGGCTGCAGGAGCATGAACTTATATTTGGATCCTCAATGTTAGTCTATTGTTCTCTGTTTCATGCTAGCACCAAGCAGTTTTTATCCCTCGGTAGTATAACTAGAAGTCAAGGGTGATACCTCCGGTAGTTTTGTTGTTTAGATTTGTTATTTTTTTTTAATTTGTGTGTATGTACATATGTCTGCACACATACAAGTTTATGTGTGCCACATACATACAGCGTTTTAGGTCTCTGGAGTTAGAGGCATTTGTGATCAGCCTGGCGTAGATGCTGAGAACTGAACCTGGATCCTCTGCAAGAACAATTCCTGCTTTTAACTGCTGAGCCAACACTTCAGACGCTCTAGTATTTTTATTGTTGACAATTGTTTTGGCTCCTAGGTCTTTTATGTTTCTATATGAATTTGTAGGCTGTTTTTCAATTTCTGTGAAGAGTTGCATTGGGATTTTGATGGAGAGTGCATTTTGGCAAATGTCCATTTTCACCATCTTAATCCTACCTACTAATCCAAGAACATAGAGTATCTTTCCATCTTCTGGTGTCTTCTTCAGTGTCCTTCTTCACTGTCTTTTGTTGTGTGAGTTCTTTTATTTCCTTGATCCTCCTGTCTTAGGGTTTCTATTGCTGTAACGGAACACCATGACCAAAGGCAACTTGGGGAGGAAAGGATTTATTTGGCTTTCATTTCCATAATGCATTTCATCATTGAAGGAATTCAGATCAGGACAGGTTCCAGGGATGGAACCTGGAGGCAGGAGCTGATGTTGAGGCCATGGAGGAGTGCTGCTTGTTGGCTTACACTCATGACTTTGTTCAGCCTCCTTTCTTATAGAACTGTGGCCCTACCCAAAATGGCTTGGTCCCTCCCTTCATAAATCACTAAGTAAGAAAATGCCTTACAGCTGGATCTTAAGGAGGTATTTTCTTAACTGCCCCTTCCCTTCTCCCAGATGACTTTAGTGTGGGTCAAGTTGACATGAAACTAACAAGGACACCACCCATTTCTTATTGGACTGTATCACATCCACAGCTCACGATGTAGATTAGCCAGGAAAGTGACAGTTGATTTTAGGAATTCAGTCAATTAAATTAAGGAATACAGAACCCTGGGTGGGCATATTTGTGCTCCTCTCTTTCTCCTCTCTCTCTCTCTCTCTCTCTCTCTCTCTCTCTCTCTCTCTCTCTCTCTCTCTCTCTCTCTCTCTCTCTCTCTCTCTCTCTCTGTGTGTGTGTGTGTGTGTGTGTGTGTGTGTTGAAGAACTGTTTCTGACTCTCCATGGGCTTATGGGGAAGGACTCCCTCCGTGTGTGGGGGAAGCATTCAGTCTTCTGATCTTGGATGTCAGGACTCCAGGCTTCTGACCTGAGAACTCACAGAAGAGGCAGAGACTCATTCTGGGTCCTCAGGCCTTCAGAATGGGACATATCATGCTCAGAGTGAAATGCCCAGATATGGGATAAGCCAATATATCAGATACCCTTACATCTCTGTGACCTAATACCTAGAAAGACAAACTGAGGAGAAGAAAGCTCTGTCTTGGCTCACAGAGTCAGACATTTCAATCAATGGTCTCTTGGCTCTGCTGTTCCTGGACTGTGGCATCACTTTGGGGAACATATACAACACAGTGCTGCTCCCCTTATGGAAGCTGACAAAGAATCAGAGAGAATGGTCCAGGAACAAGACATACTTTTCAAAGGGATGCCCCAGGGACCTTTTTCCAGGCAGACCCTGCCTAATGACCTGCTCAGCTCATTAGGAACTCATCAGTGGGTCACCCCATTGACTGTGTCCATGTTCTCAGCACCCACTTAACTTCTTTTTTTTCAGATTACTACAAAATTTTATTTTTTTATTTATTTTTTTTTTGTAGACAGAAACTAACTTTATTTGTTCTAGATCAGAACTTCTGGAACTGCTTCTTGGTGCCAGCAGCCTTGGTGACCTTGAGCACGTTGAATCGTACGGTCTTGCTCAGGGGCCTGCACTCTCCCACAGTGACAATGTCGCCGATCTGTACATCCCTGAAACAGGGGGACAGGTGCACAGACATGTTCTTGTGGCGTTTCTCAAAGCGATTGTACTTTCGGATGTAATGAAGATAGTCCCGGCGGATGACAATGGTCCTCTGCATCTTCATCTTGGTCACGACGCCGGACAGGATCCGCCCTCGGATGGAGACGTTGCCAGTGAACGGGCATTTCTTGTCAATGTAGGTGCCCTCGATGGCCTCCTTGGGCGTCTTGAAGCCTAGACCGATGTTTTTGTAGTACCGAGGGAGTTTTTCCTTGCCGGTTTCTCCAAGCAGAACACGCTTCTTGTTTTGGAAGATCGTGGGCTGCTTTTGGTACGCACGTTCGGTCTGAATGTCCGCCATCTTCCCGGCAGCCTGAGGAAAAGAGAGGTGGTCCAACTCCCAGGTTTCCTTCTTCAATCAGATTACTACAAAATTTTAAATTAAAATATAATCACATCAGTTTCCTCATCTCTTTCTTCTACCACCTCTATCTCCTACCTCTAACCCCTTACTACCTCTCAAGTTAGTGATGCCTCTTTTTCTTTTATAATAATAATAAATAATAATAATATAATACATAATATTATATATAATATATAATAATAATGTATATGTATATTATACATGTATATGTATAAATAGATGCATACAACCTGCTTGGTCCATCTAGTGTGCCTTGCGTGTACATGATTTCAGGACTGACCATTTGGCATTGGATAACCAGTTAGGGGGCTCATCCCTAGGAGAAGCTAATTCTCCCTCTCTTATACTCAGTTCCTTGCCTTTCGTTCTTTGTCTAGGGGTGGAACCCCATGAGATTGTCTGTTTCTATGTGAGCAGAAGCCCATCAGCTGACAGGCAGACCCTCAATGTAAACCACAGAGAAACCTGAGATTCCAAACATTGCCTTTCGGGCGGCATCCTGAGGTCTCCATCTGCAGAGGGAATTTCTGTATGAGACGTTGGGTCTTTCATCACCGTAAGTGCCGGTCCATCCAGCAAATCCATGCTGATCTTTTCTAGACAGGCATAGTTCCACCATTAGTGCTGCAAAAGGTACCGAGCCATGCGGCTAACACAGACAAGAATAATTATGGGCTTATTTAGGATGTAACAATTAGTTAACAAGCCGGGCGGTGGTGGCACACGCCTTTAATCCCAGCACTCGGGAGGCAGAGGCAGGCGGATCTCTGAGTTCGAGGCCAGTCTGGTCTACAAGAGCTAGCTCCAGGACAGGCTCTAGAAACTACAGGGAAACCCTGTCTCGAAAAACAAAACAAAAAAAAATTAGTTAACAAGAAGCCTGAGCTAATAGCCCATCTAGTTTTATGATTAATGTAGACCTGTGTGTGTGTGTGTGTGTGTGTGTGTGTGTGTGTGTGTGTGTGTGTGTGTTTTGGGGAGGGGACTGAATGGCTGCCGGATCGGGCTGGACAGAAACCTCTGCCTACAGCCCCTCTGGAGAACCTTGACAGACAGAGCAGGAACCCACTAAGGAAAGGTGAACTGCCAGGCCCGATTCATTCTCAGGCATCAAATAGCAAAGGAGATGGGGGGAAAGTTATTGTTAGGATCCATAAAAAGTATGTCACAGACAATGGAACGTGGCAGGGAGACAGGTGAGAGGGCCTGATTGGGACAGAGCAGTGGGAAAGGAAACAGGACGCGTGAAAGTGAGACTGAGAGCAGAGTGGGGGAGACAGCCCTCCCCCCTCCGCTCCCCACATCCCCCCTAGCCCTCCCCTCTGCTCCCCCCCCCCCCCCCCGCATGTGCCATGTCAGGGCAGGGCAGTCGCCAGAGAGCAGGAAGTGAGGAAGGAAGGCAGGTGACAAATCACATCAGCTGGCTACGCTGGACACTGACGCCACCCCTGAGGCTGAGCACACAGAAGGAGAACTTAACCTGGGCCCAGACAATGACTTTGGTCAAAAGACTACTAAAGGTGAAGACTCTAGTCAGGACCGCGAGGGGTTGGTCCACCCACTGAGACAGTGTGCCTGATCTAATGGGAGCTCACCAAATCCAGCTGGACTGGGACTGAACGAGCATGTGATCAAAGTGGACCCTCTGAATGTGGCTGACAATTGGGGCAGACTGAGAAGCCAATGGTAATGGCACTGGGATTTGTCTCTACTGCATGTACTGGCTTTTTGGGATCCTAGTCTATTTAGATGCATACCTTCCTAAGCCTGGATGGAGTGGGGAGAGCCTTGGACTTCCCACAGGGTAGGGTAACCTGCCCTCTCTTAGGACTGGAGGGGGAGGGGGAGAGTGAGTGGGGGAACAGGAGGAAAGTGGGAGGAGGGGAGGAAGTGGAAATTTTGAATGGTATTATTTATAAAGTTAAAAAAATAAAATAAAAAAAAAAGGAAAAGAGAAAAAAGACCACTAAAGGAACATGGCCACCGGGGTGGGTCATAAAACTCTGGACTGCATGAACAGGGGCCACACTAAAGCATGAGTCAGATGTCCCAGAAAGCTGTGGACAAAACACTCTTCAGGTCCTCAAACCCTGCTTAGCCTGTTGTTGGCATCAGAAAACATCCGAGGCCGGCTACTGTACAAAGAAAAGTGGTTTATTTATGCTCTGGAGGCTGAAAGCCCAGGAGCTCTCTCAGCTCAGCATCTAGAGAAAATCCTCCCTAACACACTACAAATATGGTGGGCGGCCACGTGGGGAGCATGTGCAAGAGAGAGGAAGTCATGCGGCAAGATAGGAATCAAGAGGGACTCAAGTCAGACTCTCCCCTCTATCCCCCTTCTCTCTCCCTCCCCTTCCCCCGTCCTCTTCTTTTCTTTCTTTTCTCTCTCTCTCTCTCTCTCTCTCTCTCTCTCTCTCTCTCTCTCTCTGTCTCTGTCTCTCTCTCTCTCTCTCTCTCTCTCTCTCTCTCTCTCTCTCTCTCTTTTAAGGATAGGTCTCCCACTCTTAGGACCACAGAGCAGCTCTACCATCTGCCTCAGGACTAATGGGCAGGCAGGAGAGCATCCCTCGCCCATACCACCAGAAGACAAACCAGAAATGGGGCAAGCTCTCCCATGCTCACAGCTTCGGGGCTGGCTCACCCAAGTGTTTTAGGGAGCAGGGGTAGCACTCCCACCCTTGTTACTTCAGGGTCCACTCTCCCATCTGCCTTAGACGTTAATGGACAGGGGTGAAGAGAGAGCATCTCTCCCCAGCCCATGCCAGCATGTGGAAGATGAGGGGTGGTCACTTTTCTCAGGGTTGGCTCACCTGTGCTCTCATGCACAGGGCGATCTCTGCTGTGCTGCCCAGACAAAATACAGGGCAAGCTTTCCCATGTCTTGCCACTGATCAAGGGATCAGCTCCCTTGTCGTCTCAGCCCACTCCCTTCCTCTCTCATCTCTTCAGATATGCCTCTCTCCACAGGACCTGAACCATTCTCTCTCTCTCTCTCTCTCTCTCTCTCTCTCTCTCTCTCTCTCTCTCTCTCTCTCTCTCTCTCTCCCCCTCTCCCCTCTCCCCTCTCCCCTCTCCCTTCTCTCCTCTCTCCTCTCTCTTCTCTCCTCTCTCTCTCATGAACGGCCATACCATACTTCTTCCCACACTAATAGTATCCATCTGGCCTATGTTTTCTTCTCGGACCCTGGAATGGATAGGCCCAGACTGTGTGTAGGACTTCTTGCCCCATCTAGGACCCCCTGGTGGCCTGCTGGACCATGCTTCCTCATCATACAGAGATCATTATAGTGCCCTACCACATAGGTGTCGGGTAGGCTCCTGGTTGGTGTGTTTGGTTCCATGGTGTGGGGTGGGGGTTTCTCTGAAGTCCAGTCGTGGGCCAGGAGTTAGAAGGGTAGAATCCCCCAGCCCATGGTGCTGCTTGGCATGCAGGGTGGGGGATTTTCCTTTAATAATTTTTTAAATGTATATGTTTGTGTATATCTCTGTGTATGTTTCTATATGTGTGTGTCTTTGTGTTTGTGTATCTGTGTGTGTCTGCTACATCTATCCATATAGGCACCTGTGGAAGCCAGAAGAAAGCATCAGATCCTCTGAAGCTGGAGTTACAGGAGGTTTGTTATGAGCCACTTAATATGGGTGCCGGCAACCAAAGTGGGGTCCTCTGCGAGAGCAGCAAATCATGAAACCATCTCTCCAGTATCCCCTCCCTAAAATAAATTGCTCTTGTGGTAGGTAATCAGAGTTACAAATGAACTACATTAACCCTCAATGACCTACACTCCTCACAGTAATTGCCACCTCTTAAAGGCCTACCAACTCTTATTTTACCCCATTAGGAACATTTGGTGGGGACACACCATGTCAATGTCCAAACCATGGTGACTAACAGGCTAGAAGTGTAAAGCATTACATGACCTTTTAAGGAGCCATTAGCTCTTCCTGCTGTGCCCCACATCATCCCAGCAGCATCAGCAGCTGCCTTAAAAACACATTGCCTGATTTCATTTCCATACCTATATTTGAGAGAAGTGCTGTGGAATAATCCTCCTGCACACTGTAAAGATTTGTAACTCAAATTGTTTTAATAAAACACTGATTGGCCAGTAGTCATGCAGGAAGTATAGGTGGGGTGACCAAACTAAGGATGATGGGAAGGAGAAGGTCAGAGTCAGGAGTCATACACAGAGGTAGCAGGAGATGAACTTGTCATGCTAATAAAGGTAACACTGTGTGGCAGAGTGTAAATAAGGAATATGGATTAACTTAAAATGTAAGAGCTAATTAGTAATAAGCCTGAGCTATTGATCTAGCATTTATAAGTAATATTAAGACTCTGAGTCAATTATTTGGGAAGCAGTCACTAGGTATTTGGGAACAGGTAGGTGGGAGAGAAACATCCAACTACAGAGGAGGGCAAAAATTAACTGGAAACAACAGAAGAGGCAGAGCCTACTCCTCACCCCCAGTTCTCAGCAACTCAGGTCTCCAACCTAAGAGTGAAGGTATCAGAGCAAAGCTATAAAGAAATATTGGTGAGTGCCCATGGTCCAAGCCAGTGAGGGGAACCAGCTGCCCTGATGAAGGAATATGGCTGAGGTGAGATGAAAGAGCAACAGCCTGCAGACATGAGCTCATTTGATGCAATTTGATTCCATTTCCTTTCTCTTCCTTTGTACTGAAAAATGAATTACACTCTACTTTTTGTGTGAGTGTATGCACACACAGGTAAGGGGTCAAAGAACAACAGGGTTAGGGTTAGAGTTTAGGATTAGGGCTTAGGATTAGGGTTAAGGTTAGAATTTACAGGACTAATGGACCAAACTCAGGTCATTAGACTTGACAACAGATGCCTTTTACCCACCTCAACAGCTTGAAAAACAAATTTGTTTTTGCAGAGCTGAATCCCATGGTTTCGTACATCCTCAAGCAAGCTCTGTACCATGAGCCACATCTCTAGTCCTGTGACTTACTCTTTATGAATCTGTCTGCTTTTCCCCAGTGGTGTGTAAGGCAGGAGGTGGGAGCAGAGGACACTCTTTGAAGGGTCTTGACTCTTGATCCTGTCCTTGTCTTTTAATAATGACTACCTATAAATTTCCATAATAATATATTCATTGGAACCAGAATATCTGACTAAAGGTCACCTTGTAATGAAGGCATTTCAGAACATGTCTGACAAAGTTTTGTAGAATGGGAGGTCCCAGGTTAGGGCAGAACATGAATTGTGTTGACTTTAACCTTAGCTCTGTCCTCATGGTCACATGATAGAGGCCAGAAGCTTCCCTCCTCTTTCCATGACAATGTCTAAAGTCTCTCTCTCTCTCTCTCTCTCTCTCTCTCTCTCTCTCTCTCTCTCTCATCTTTCTCTCCCTTAATTTAGAGAATAATTATTCCCAGACCTTCCTACGCACTCCAATCCAAGTTCTGTTGCCTTGGATTGGATCATGTATGTCCATGTCCCAGCTGCAAGGGAGGCTGGAGTGAGCATCTGGCATGTTTGGTTGCTATGGTAGAAGAATGAAGCTGGAATGACTGTTTGATAGGTGAACACCATTATAATAATCAGGACAAAAGATACTGATACTGTCAGCCATGGGGGTGCCATTTTGTAAAAGCTCCTCTATTATGGTTAAACAATGCGTATCTCAGAACTGTATACAATGTGGTTTTTTCTAGATTGTTGCCTACTCCCCTCCATCCACCCAGTGGTGGCCAACAAAGAGAGCCATGTATCATTTGACTGCATTTTTTTTTATCATACTAACAAGTACATTTATCCTTTACAGTAACAAAAGCAACCCTATTTATAAGCATAACCTGAAGTCACTTCTGGGGAAAACTCTCAGAAGCTGGCAAAATACACTGACTGACTTTTTTACAACTCCTTGCTCACCTTATCTCCCTAGCTACCCCCAAGCTCTAACCAACCACAGCCAAATAAGAAACCTTGTCAGCCCTGCCCCTTTTCTGCTTTTTAACTACTCCAGTATGTGCACGGTCTTCAGCTCTAACTTCTACACCAGAGAGTCCGCTGTGGGGCCATCCTTTCCCAAACAAGGCCTGTCTTGTCATGAGTCATTTGTCCCTTTGTCTGTCTTCCTCTATGATCTGACAATTACTACTTACTGGGCACAGTGCTACGCAATCAACAGGCAGTAGCTTGGTTCAGGCCAGCAATGCTGAGTCGACACAAAATTATTGTTGTTGGGGAGCTGGGGAGATGGTCTAGCAGCTAAGTGTACTTACTGCTCTTCCCAAGGACCCTGCACTGAAGTCAAGCTGCTCACGACACCTGACTCCAGCCCCAGAGGTTTGGCTTCTCACATGAACATACTCACAACCCCCCCCACACGCACGCACACATAATTAAAGATAAAATCTTTTTTAAAAGTCAGTGTTCTCTCTCCCTTGAATATATAACACTACAAGGTATATCTCCCTTGTACTGGCAGGAAAATGGAGGCTCAGAGAAGTACTGAAACCTTGCTCCTCGTCCTGTAGTTAGAAAGCCCAGACTCAGCCTTTCGATGCTAAGATCAGTGAGACCATCCATGACCTTAGAAACCACAGTTCAGAAGAAGGCCCCAAAGGGGAAATAAGTCCTCACAGTGAGCTAAGATACCGAGCAGGGGTCAGGGTGTGGCCTCTTCAGCAAGCCAGGTCAACAGGAGGGAGGGGTTACTGGCAAGTGCTCAGGAGATCTCAGAGTGCAATTGGGGGCTTTGGTGTGGGCGAGCTCCCCCAAATAGAAGAAGCAAAGAAACAGAAGACTGTCTTTTGCTAGGCAGTGGGAGTGTCTCCCTACCTTGATGGACCTTGCCCCACCGCAGAGGTAGTCCGGAGGCACAGGCAGTGTCTGGCCAACCACTGAAAATGGTCTATTAGACCCTAGGGCTTCAAACCTTGGCACCAGGCTTCGTTTTGTTTGGAAAGACAAATCCTATGGTATTTCACACATTTCGAGAGAAGTCCCACCCGCCAGGCAGCTGCAAGCCCAGGAGAGTGGAAATGAAAAGCACACTGTTGCCTGTGCCTAGGAGGGAATCCAGGGATCCACATGGGGGATCAGTGGCAGCCAGGTTCTCAGGGTTGAACAGGAGTTCAGCAGGGGCTCTGGCTGAGGGAAAAGACAGAAAGAGGTAAGAAAGCCTGCTTTTTATCTTAACTGTCAAACCCTGAAGCAGGGAAATACAGCTCTTAGGAAAGGCCGGAATGTGTTAGGGGTGCAGCTGAGAGCTACTGTCTGCTGAGCTCACATGAGGCCTGCATCCCCCCTCTCGGCCCCCAACTCCCACCCCTTACTGCATGAAAACACAGCAGTGGACTCTATATAACTTCAACACACAGTAAGTGGGCCAGGCATGGGCTTTGGGAGCAAGAAACCAGCCCTCCCTTCATTA
Organism: Arvicola amphibius; assembly: GCF_903992535.2. Lineage (NCBI taxonomy): Eukaryota > Metazoa > Chordata > Mammalia > Rodentia > Cricetidae > Arvicola > Arvicola amphibius. Next base: position 127,577,779 of record NC_052047.1, read on the forward strand.
GCACTCAAGCCGAGGAAGTTTCTGTTACTGTGAGGAGCCCTTCCCACTGGAGTCAAGTGCAGCTGAGTTCTGATCGAGGCCAGATGGTGCTGTATTGTCCCTGTCACAGCGATGACTTCCAGAGTGTGGGCTGCCTACTCTCCCCAAGCTAACTCCCTGGTACAGAATTTAGGTTCTTCCCTGAGACTCTCCTCTCCCGGGAGTCTAGCTTCCCCAGGGACAAGGAGCAGCGGTTTCCCTCTGAGACAACTGGGAAGGAAAGAGGTCCTAGCCACCCTAGCCTGTGCTCCAGGACCTTCAGCCAGCCCTGGGCTCAACGCTGGACCGACGTCGCCATCTCAGCCTCCTGACCCAGGGACCACAGACACCCTGGTCACAGCCTGCTCTAAACCAGTGTCACAGCCACTGCTGGAGGATCAAATACAATCCACAGCACTGGGGGTTGTGTCACAGGCCTATAACCTCAGCCCTCAGAGGCAGAGGCAGGAGGATTGCTGTGATGGCAATCTCCATTATCAACTTACCTGGCTTTAGATCAACACGGCCAGTCTGTCTGTAGAAAGGTTAACTGAGAAGGGATGACCCATCCTAAATGTAGACAGAGCCATCCCCGTGGACTGAACCCTCAGAATGAATGAACGAAAAGGAGCAAGCAACCAGAGATCACCAACACTCATCGCCCGCGGCTCCCTGACCACGTGATCAGCCAGTCTCTGTTTCTGCCACTGTGACTCTTCTGTATGACGGACTTGCTGCACAGATAAACCCTTCCTTCTTCAAGTCGCTTTGTCAGGTATTTTGTCACAGTGAGAAGGAAAGCAGTTTACGCAATGACTAATAGGCTCTCTTGCCACCCCCCTCTGTTCCCCTCCCCGTCCATACTAAGTTTCTCTGCTGATGCCCTAAGCCGAATCAAACCCAGCTGGAAAGGCACAGCAACAGGTGTATGGAGCAAAACTACCCCTGGGAGGGCTCTCAGCTCCCAGAGATCGAGGCCAGAGAAGTTGTGCACCCAGACCAGGGCAGAAAAGTTTTATAGATTGTAGTTGAGTGGGGATGATGTGTCTGCCACAGGCTGGATTTGTGCCTAAGTCTGGTCAAAAGCTGAGCATTTAGGCAGGGACTTGGGAGGCTGACAGTCATGGGAAGAAGCTGCAATAGTGCTAAGAAAGAGGAACTGGGTTTTCATCGTCTTTCCTTTGTTCAGAGACTCTGAGTGGGTGGGATTTGGAGAGAGAGAGCCAGGAGTGGGGCTTCCAGGACCAGAAAGGGGCGAGCAGAGGCTCCTACCAAACAATATCCTCAAATTCAAGGCTAGCTTAGGCTACATAGCTGAGAACTATATCCTGATCCTTGGGCCAAGAGAGAGACTCTGACCTGATGGGGGATTTTGAAACCTCAAAGCCCACCCCCTGTGACACACTTCCTCCAACAGGACTGCGTTTCCAGAATCCTTCTAATCCCTCTCAAATAGAGCCATTCCCTGATGACTAAGCACTCAATTATATGAGCCAATGAAGGCAATTCTTATTCAAACCACCACAGATAAAGACCAGTAAGTAATACTCCAATATTATATTTACTATTATAATTTTAAGATTGTAGTGAAATGTCCACCTATTTTCTATTTTTTTCATTTAGTCAATCATGAATTTATTTATTTTTATCAGCCATTCAGCAGGTTTTCAAGATTTTTTTTCTCAAAGATCTGCTTATAAATGTGCTCAAACATACCAAAAAGGTAAAAGAATTAGACCTTACACCTAGGTTCTATCAGTGGTATATATTTTTTTTAAAAAAGCATATTTTTAGATTAAAGAATGATATAGTAAGGTTTACTCTTTTAAGGCAGGTATATAATTATAATCCCAGGACTCAGGAGGCTGATGCTCTCAGTCATGAGACCAGAGGTCTTTGGTATACAGAACACCGTGATGAATTGTAAATATTTCGAGAGTTATGCATCAGGAAAGGAGCCAGGCTCCAAATGCAGAATTCCACATGGTACTATCTGTGTGAGAGAGCATAGGGAAGGAAGACAGAGCAGTGATTGCCAGGGGTGGGAAAGGAAGTCAAGTGCAAAGGGTGTGGGAGAATGCTTTGGGTTCAGTAAACTATTCTGCCTTGATTGTGGCAATGGATGCTAAACTATACATAGAACTGCAGGCTAAGGGCTTGCTGGAGCTCAGTGGCTGAGCATTCTACTGTTCACTCTAGAAAAACAATAACTCTTGTACTAGCACAAGACCCTTGGTTCCACCTCCAGCACCACACACACACAAGCACGTGCACACATACACTCACACATGTGCATGTCCAAGTAAAAATATGAATACACATGTGCCTTACGGTAAACCTATTTTTTTAAACATGCATTTATTTATGTGTGTGTATGTGCATGCTGTGACTCACATGTGTAGATCAAAGGACAACACTGGGTTTCAGGACATGAACTCAGGTTGTCAATCTTGGTGGCAAATGCTTTTGCCTACTAAGACATCACATTGGCCCAATCTTTTAAAAAAATAGATTTACTGATTTTTGTTTTATGTTCACAAATGTTTTGATTGCATATGTGTATACCACATGGGTGCCTGGTTCCTGCAGAGATCAGACAAAGGTCTTGACTCCCTTAGAACTGGAGTTACAGAAGGTTGTGAGCCACCATGTGGATGCTGAGACCTGAACCCAGGTCTTCTGAAAGAACAAATGCTCTTAACCACTGAGCAGTCTCTCTAGACTCCACCTCCCCGTTTTAGTCACAGTCTCTCTCAGGATAAACTCAAACTCTCCTGGCAGAGCTCTTCCTTGGTTGGGCAGATCACACCCACTTTTTAGCCAACCAATAGCAAGGGGCAGCCAACTGAGTCTACTTTTTGGCAGTTTGTGAATAAAGCCACTGATATATTTGAACACATTGTTGAACAGGAGTTTTTTGTTTCTCTAGGATGAATAGCAAGGGGTAGGAAAATTGACTGTTTTGCCAGACATTTAACTGTGTGAGAGGCCCCCAGATCCCTGAATCAATCTGCATTCCTATTAGTAGCACAATAAAATGTTCAGTTATTCCAGTATTTCAACAAATTTGTATTACATTTCTTTATTGTGTGTGTTTACATGTGTGCATGTTTATATGTGGCACCTGCGTGGGCATCAGAAAACAAATTCCCAGAGTTGGTTGGAAGCATGTAATTGTCCCTGCCAGCGGGACACGAATCAGGATTCCCTGATAAACCTCGAGAGAGGAATGGAGGAGCAAGAGACACGAGAAAGGACAGCAAGTCTGGCTTTCTGATCAAGCTGCCAACTTTATTATTCCTCAGGAGCTGTTATAAAGCAAAAGGGCAGGGGGGAGGGTAGGATTCTGGAAAGTTGGGTCTGTTGGAATTCAGGTCTGGAAGCGTCTCTGGCTGAGAGAAAGAGATATTAACTAACAAAGGAAATGCTAATTGCTTCTAAAGCCTGGGGCCTGCCGGTCTTGCAGGGAAACAAGATACTGGGTTAATTTCCTAGGTCCGGAACTAGCCCTGCTGAGGTGACAGAGGTGAATATTTTACTTAACTTGTAGACTTAAGATGGCTATAAACAAAATACATGTCTCCAGCATGTAATTTGCTTTTTACTTTTACAGGGCTTTACAATTAAGAGACTACCTTGAGTATCAGAAGAGATTTTGAACTTTGGACTTAAAAATAGTTTTGAGACTGAAAGACCATGTGACTTTTGAAGTCAGACTACAATTCTGGTCAAGATATTATCTATTTCCTGATTCTGATTATAATGTTGTCCCTCTTATTTGAGGGTATAAATTAACTTCAAGAGATGATTGCTTCTACTGCCAGACATGGTTTTCCTATTGAACAATTGCCCTCCATTTAGATAAGAATAACTTATGTCTGTGCTTTTAAATGTATTTTGTATACAAATGAGTGTATATAAATACAGCCTGTTTAAAAACAAACAATGGACGAAGTCCTTAGTTTAGCCAGACATACTTTAAAAACCAAACAAACAACAAAAAAACTAGTATCCATCTCAGACTACAGGGCTTCTGTCCTGTCTTCTAAGGCAAACCACTGCCATCCTCACACCTTCGACTGTGCCCGGCTGAAATGATCACAGAAGCACTTGTTAAATGTTCATACTCCTTCACAAAAGGAGGAGATGAACGGGCCATCCCAGCCAATTTTACATAGACAAAAGGGAGGTCTATCTATATGGCTATAAAAAAGCCCTCAGGCATACTAAGTAGAGACTTTTCAGAATGACTGCTTCTGGGTAGTCCACACTTCCATCAGCAATCCCTTACCAGTTCTCTGTAAGTAAACCCAGTAAACTCACTGGTTTCTCCAGGGTGAGCATTAATAAAATCAAACTTTGATTAGCCATTGGGACCCTATGAGGAGAGTATAATCTAGTCTCCCCTTCCCTTAGGGGGAAAATTCTCACAACAGACAGAAAATTCATTTGCTAATGCTATTAGGTTTCGTGGTCTTAGGAAATAAAAGAAAATATTAGAAGGGTATAAAGATGAAAATTGTTTTAATAAAGAAAGATGTATACATACTGTGCTGGATAGTTTTGCATCAACTTGACAGAAGCTAGAGTCATCTGAAGAAAGCACCTCCATAGATCAGGTTGAAGGGGCACCTGTAAAACTTTTTTTTTCCATTAGGGATTAATAGGGGAGGGCCCAGCCCATCGCGAACTGTCCTTGGGCTGGTGGTCCTGGATTATATCCCAGGGAGGCCTGATCTTTTTCTTTCCTTTCTTTTTGTAAGGGAAATGGAGGAGGGGGTGGACCTGGGGGGGGGCGGGAAGGATTGTAGGGGAGGGGCTAAAAAGGAGTGGAATGATGGGAAACTGCAGTCAAATGTAATGTATGAGGGAAATTCTTTTAAAATTAATAAAATGGAAGAAAGAAAGGAAGAGAGAGAGAGAGAGAGAGAGAGAGAGAGAGAGAGAGAGGGAGGGAGGGAGGGAGGGAGGGAGGGAGGAAGGAAGGAAGGAAGGAAGGAAGGAAGGAAGAAGGCTGAACAAGCCATGAGGAGCAAGCCCATAAGTAGCTCCCCTCCACGGCCTCTGCATCAGCTCCTGCCCCCAGGTTCCTGCCCCATCTGAGTTCCTGTCCTGGCTTCCTTCAATGACTACAATGTGAAAGTGTGAGCCAAATAAACCCTTCTTCTCCCACTTGCTTTCTGGTCATGGTGTTTCATCCCAGCAACAGCAACCCCGAGCAAGAACCATATAAAGTTTAAGATGGCTGGATGTTTTCGGAATAGAGAAGAAAGGTAAAGTGGTTTCTTTTTTTGCAAGTTATGAAGTTTATTTAAAAGTGTTTGACATTTAAAATATTATCCAGTGATGAAAAGTACCAGACTTGTGTAAATGACCTTCTGGGTATTCAGTAACCATATCTAGAAGCTGTCTCAGTCACTGTTCTGTTGTTGTCAAAAGACACCACAACCAAGGCAAATATTATTAAAGAAGCATTTAATTGAAGGCTTGCTCACAGTTTTAGAGATTAATCCATTACCACCATGGAGGGAAGCAGACGGGCACCGTGCTGGACCAATAGCTGAGCTCTGTTCTGGAATATTAGTTGAAGATGTGTTACATTCGTTTCTGCTGTGGAATATTTGTTTAATGGTGCAAAGATGTGTTGCATTCGTTCATGTTGCATTTGTTTAACTCTGTAAAGCTGTGTTAGTGTACCTGCCTAAAACACCTGATGGGTCTAATAAAAAGCTGAATGGTCAATAGCAAGGCAGGAGAGAGAAGCAGGTGGGACTACCAGGCAGAGAGAATAAATAGAAAGAGAAAAGGAGAAGAGAGAGAAGAGAAGGAGAGAGGACACCAGGGTCCAGGCACCCAGTCACACAGCCAGCCATAGAGTAAGAAGGAAAGGGATAAAGAATAGAGAAAGGTAAAAGCCCAGAGGCAAAAGGTAGATGGGACAATTTAAGTTAGGAAAAGCTGACTAGAAATAAGTCAAGCTAAGACCGGGCGTTCATAAATAAGAAGTCTCAGTGTATTTATTTGGGAACTGGGTGGCGGGACCCCAAAGAGAAAAAAAAAAAAAACTACTATGGAGAGTTTTGCATCCTGATCTGCAGGCAGTGAAAGACCTGGATAAAACCAGGTCTCCCAGCAGGGCGGTGGTGGCGCAAGCCTTTAATCCCAGCACTCGGGAGGCAGAGGCAGGTGGATCTCTGAGTTCGAGGCCAGCCTGGTCTACAAGAGCTAGTTCCAGGACAGGCTCTAGAAACTACAGGGAAACCCTGTTTCAAAAAAAAAAAAAAAAAAAAAACCAAAAAAAAAAAACAAACAAACCAGGTCTCCCCAAAGAAAGCCCTGGATAAATCCAGGTCCCCCCCACACCCCAAGCAGGAAGAAAATAGCCAAAAATCTAATCAGGAAGAGAAGAATCAGAAATCTAGGATTAGCCGGTTCAGTGACTGTGTTTCAGGAATTAGCTGAAGATAAAGTTAGATTATAATCTTGAGAATAATCTTGAGAAACAGGGAGTTTTCCCCTTGTGATTATCATTGGGATTTTGGAATACTGTGTTTTAGGAACTAGCTGATTATGACCCCTAGAGTGGTCTTGAGAGGCAGGGAGTTGCCCCCTTGTGACAGTCACTGGTATTCTCGGAATTTTCTACACCCTCCCTGCCCCTTTCGGATCACTGGGCTGTGGTTTCTTCCCTTAAAAACCCCTTCTCCCGGTCACTCGGGGTCGAACTCTTCCCCTGCGTGGGTTATGAGTCTCAGCCCCAGTGCACAGGTTCCCATCTCATCTCATTAAACCTCGTGTGATTGCAGCAAGGATGGTCTCTCGTGAGTTACTGGGGGGGTTGTGTTATCCCGAGACTTGAGTGAGAGTCTCCCTGCACTGGGGGTCTTTCAGCAGTAGGAAAAGAGAGAGATGTATGAGCCTGGTGTGGACTTTTTAAACCTCAGAGCCCACCCCAGTGACACACCTCCTCCAACAAGACCACACAGATGAGCTGGTGACAGCCATTCTCATTCAAACCACCACAGAGACCTGTGCTAATGTGGTCAACGGATGAAAGGGAGAATATTCTCCCTCTTGCCTCCCAAGGTCAACTAGGTCCCAGGGGACTGTGAGCATCTCTTGAAATGTTCTGTACCAAAGAGGACTCAACCGTTCTTTACTTTAGAGAGACCATGGGGACCCCATCTGGTGCATTTTAACTGGCATCCAGTCTACAAAGAGGAGGGTCAACACAGAGGAGAAATTTCACACTTTTGACCACACTACTAAATAGAACAGTGGTCAAGAAAGATGTTCGGCTCACCCTCACATAGATAGGCAACTGGTAGAAGAAAGACTGGAGGAGTTCCTCCCACACCCAAGTGACCCCTCGGACCAGATCATCAATGGTCTTTGACAAAAAAAAAAAAAAAAAAAGATTGAATTTGGCTACTTATGTGATTTTAAGTGCCCATCAGGAAATATAAGCAAGATTAAAATGATCACTGTTTCTTTGACAGTTCAAGGGACTTCGGTCTTCAGACATTATACTTACTCATATGAGATGCTATTTGTTTTTTTTTTTTTTTTTTTGGTTTTTCGAGACAGGGTTTCTCTGTGGCTTTGGAGCCTGTCCTGGAACTAGCTCTTGTAGACCAGGCTGGTCTCGAACTCACAGAGATCCGCCTGCCTCTGCCTCCCGAGTGCTGGGATTAAAGGCGTGCGCCACCACCGCCCGGCTTGAGATGCTATTTGGACAACTATTTCTCACTAATGATTTTCTGATACACACATAGATATGTGTATATATGTGTACACATGCACACATATATACATACATATATGTTCACCAGATAAAAGATAAGATCTTTGTTGACTTCAGCACTACCGTGTCTGTCCATAGCTGGAGAAACACAGGCCTATCTTCTTAAGTACTGAGACCCAATCTAAAACCTGTGCCTACCAGCTATGGGACACTGAAGAGCAGGTCCCCCTGCACCCTAAGCACCCATGTTACCTGGTTGAAGGTTTGGGAAATTATTCAGGATATCCAAGTGGATGCATAGGACCTTGTGAGACAATCCTATAAAAACATTCCAGCAGGAATCTCTTTTAAATTGCCGATTAGATGTTGACTTTAATTGACTTCTCTTATAAAGGTGCTTGTTCCCTGCTGGAGTCTGATGTAACGAACAGTTGATTACAGTTCCCTTATGCTTCTACAGGGCTCTTGTCCACGGTCCAGCCAGTGGAACAATTACATTTTATCTTACTAAACAAAATGTAGGTTAATTGTGTTAAAATTTGTTGCTTAGTAACTGTGTATCTTAGTGTTCCCCACAAGGTTGTAATAGAGGAGGCTGATTCTGAACTTATGCTGATCAACAAATAATGTCTCAAGCTCTTCCATTACACCAATGAGTTTACATCTTGTAATGGACAGCAGTGACCAAAATCATCCATCTCAGTAACACCTATGACCAAGCCCACCGAGGTCCTTTAGATGTTTTTCTTTCCTGTCCTTTTCCTCCAATAAGGGTAAAACTACCCCCAAATATTTTCTTAACTACATTTTCAGTAAGATTTATAATAAGAATTATAATAGTACTAACCATCTCATTTTTTTAACGTCATAGATACCACCTCCCTCATATAGCACACTCCAAGAATATATATTACGACCAAACGACTGCCTTATGTTCTGGATCTTAGCATCTATGGTCCCTTAGATGGACCCTCTGGGGCACTCTTAACTGCTGCCCTTTCTGCATCACCCCTACGGACAGCTTAAAGCAGTTAAGAGCGATCTGCACCCTGAAACCACCACCAGCAGCTCAGGTGACCTGTGAAAGGGACCAATGAGCCATCCAACGCATCCCACTTCTTGCCACTCTGGCATATTTTTCAGGACTTACCCTGAAACTGCTGGACCGAGAGCATCTTTGCTCAGTTAGCCTCTAGGTCTAGACAGCTCACAGAAAATGCTAAAGAATTTCAGAACAGCTCAATATCCTTCAGGACCAACTTGATTCTTTGACAGCTGCAGCAGCCCAAATTAAAGAGGACCCTCATCCCACCATCCTTCCATCTGGCTTCGCGGTCTGGAATGAGAGGAGAATGACCTGGCAGCCTCAGGCGAACTGGACCTCGGGACAGGGTTTGATAACAAGTGCAGGCGGCTAGGAGCTGGGAAACTCTCCATGGGGTCAGCCTCCTTCTGTGTTTGCAGCTGGGGACTGAAGAGAAACAGATGTACAGGTGCAATCTTCTATCCCCAAAGCTCCCTTTTCTGCCCTATAATCCTTCCCCACTCTCCCAGCCCACCCCGTCACCGACCCTCCCTTCTCCTTAACTATACCTCAGAACGGGCATGTCCTCATTTTCACCCAATATACCTATGCATTTATATGTATTCCAGCATTAATACAAAAACTTGTATTTAGCAGTTTTATATTAAGTATACTTTGAAGAAATCATATAAATTGTATGTTACTCATCATATAAGCAAGTTAAAATTTATATAAGTATATATATATATATTTAGAATCTGTTTCATAAGACAACCCTTATCATTAAATTTTATAGCTCAATAAAATCTTATGAATCTAATAAATGTTTTGTATAAACAATTAGCATTTTAAGTTTTATGAAACATTTAATATACCCAAGTATATCATTTTAGTAGGTTTGAGATGTTTAGAGAACCAAAATTTATAAAGTAGTATGCATTTATCAGGCCTTGATCACAACATTTAAATTTGTGAATTTACACATGTATCTTAATCAGGTATGCCAAAATAATTTTAGTACATAGTAAAAATGACTTTAAAAAATAGAGAACTGAAGTGGCCATGGCTTGCTAAAAAAGACACAGTTTGTCTCTTTGACACAAACAACATAAGAAAACAACCAAAAACATTTTTAAATAGTTATAACAAACATGACACAATTAGATGAGATTCAATGCACCCAGTTTAGAGAGAAAAGTAGCAAATTTATTTCATTAACATGTGAGAAAGACTTCATAACACAAAAGAGCAAAGGGTGAGCCATGTCTTATAGACTTAAGACACTTGAGGACCTCCCCATAGTTGAGGGGGAAGTCATGTTTTCTTGTGTTCCAGGCTGATTTCCAGGAGGTAAGACATTAGTTTGGGAAGTGTAGATGCTATTGAAGTTGGAGGTCACTGTTTGTGTCCTAACTCATGCCAGGCCACCTCTTCCTCAATAAGCCCAACTGAAAGAGCCAAACTAAAGGTAGAGAGCAGAAAAATGAGATTTACTTAGTGCGGTAACATGGGAAGAGAGACAAAGAGGTCCAGCAGACCCCTCAGGTTTGTCTTCAGAGGTACGAGGATATGCATATCTAAGGAAAACAGTCTCTGTCACGCCCACCATCCACTCACAGTTACCTGGGTTTCAGTCTCATCGTGTAAGGTGATTGGACAAGTTGTTAACAGTGTGAGATCTGTTTTAGGGAGACAAGGTGCCCCCAACCCTAACTGGTGCTCTTTCCTTCTTCCAGCATGGGATTCTTGGGAAATTCACATTTCAGGGGAGGGTCCAATTATGTTGGCAAGTCTTATGTCAATTTGAAACACAAACTATAGTTACATGAAAGGAGGGAAACTTGTTTGAGAAAATGTCGCCATGATATCCAACTGTAAAGCATTTTCTGAATTTGTGCTTGATGGAAGGGCCCAGTCCACTGTGGGTGGTGCCATCCCTGCACTAGGGGTCCTGGGTTAGCTAGCCATGATGAGCAAGCCAATGAGCAGCACTCCTCCATGGCCTCTGCATCACTTCCTGCCTCCAGGTTCCTGCCCTGTTTGAATTCTTGTCCTGACTTCCTTCAATGATGGACTATAGTATGGAAGTGTAAGCCAAATAAACCCTTTCCTCCCCAACTGCTTTTTGGTCATGGTGTTTCATCACAACAAGAGTGACTCTAATTAAAACACCAATATTTCAGTGCTCTCATAGTCTGAAAGACTTGAGTGTCTCTTTAGAATATTTTTAGTTCTGCCAGACCAGTTACATGGGGAAATCAGGTTTTATGAAGATATTCCCCTCCAGAAAAGCCATGTGCTACTATATATGACCCATGAGCAAAGTCTGGGAAACGTCTGTTTCTGGTGTTACTAGGTTTCTACACTTTACTCTAAGCCTGAGAATTCAAAAAGCTGCTCAAGAAAAACTATAAGATAAAGGGGACAAAGAGGTAAGGTCAGAGGAGACAAGTGGGAGCTATTTTAGAGTTCATCTTTATTTTTATTTCTTTTATTTTTTATTTTTTATTTTTTTGGTTTTTCGAGACAGGGTTTCTCTGCAGCTTTAGAGCCTGTTCTGGAGCTAGCTCTTGTAGACCAGGCTGGTCTCGAACTCACAGAGATCCGCCTGCCTCTGCCTCCCGAGTGCTGGGATTAAAGGCATGCGCCACCACCGCCCGGCTTCATCTTTAGTTTTAATACAAACTCTAAACAAACTTGTAAAATAATTTTTAATTTTAGCATCTAATTTAACTCATATACAGTTTTTAGAGCTTTTTATTATCACCAATTACCAATTTATTGTTTTTATAGACTATTTTACATTTTAATTAAAGTGAGATGCCTATTTGTAATATTTAAAAAAAGAAAAGAAGAAAATAAAAAAGGAAAAGAAAAAAATTGCCTAGAACTTTGTGAAGCCGAGACAAACCCTTTTGGAGGCAGTAAATATTTAAGTTATCTTCAGATATCCCCATTTTTCCAAATTCTGGCAAGTTAGTCCATAATTATCACACACCAAGTCAGCTAGAATAGAATACCAGATGGCAATTTATCTCCAGACATTTTCTTCTTTATGGAAACTTTGTGTGTGTGTTTTCTGCTATCTGTGCTGTCTAGGAAATATGTGTCTGAGGTTACTTTAGTGTAATTTTCTCAACTTTCACCCTGAGGCCATCTTCTCCCCCTGGGTTTCTGGATTATCTTGTACATTTATGCAAACATGGGAGGCTCAAGTGTAATCAGAGACTGCACTTTTATTTCTCAGCCACCTAGACCCAAATAATCAAACAAAAACTATATTAGTTACCACACTGTTTGGTCAATGGCTCAGGCATATTCCTAGCTAGCTCTTACATCTTAAATCAACCCATTTCTATTATATTATATTTTGCCATGAGGCTCATAGTTTGTTACCTCACATCTTGTTTCTTGGGCAGCTACATGGTGTCTGCCTGACTCCCCATTCTTTCTCCCTGCATTTAGTTTAGTTTTCCTGCCTACTCTATTCTGCCCTGACATAGGCCAAAGCAGTTTCTTTATTAACCAATGGTAATAAAACATATTCATGACATACAGAGGGGAATTCCTCATCACTCAAGACACTGAGTGATGAATCTCTTATATGTGTCTTCCTGGGCAAGATAATAAAGTCCCTTCTGATCCAGGAACCAGGGTTGGGTTTCATTATGAGGCTAGTGTATGTTACAGGGTGTTCCCTGTGATGCCTCCAAGCTTGGGAGGGAGAGAACAAGTACATCTTGTCTTCAGTAGTCTATTATGAGATGCTCATTAAATCCCTAAGTGAAGGTCCTAGCAAGATCCTGGAAGAAGCAGCAGAGGAAAAAAATGTAGAATTTACCATTTGAGAAGGAGCATCAAGAGACAAAGGCCAAATGATATCAAATCAGAGCATTCTAAAGATAACAAAAACTAAGACAAACAAAACAGAAAAAAAATGCCCTCAAAGTCCCCAAAGTGAACAAAATCCAAATGCCTTTAGAGTTTCCACAGCAAGCAATCAAACAAAACTGAACAAAATGTCTAGACCAAAATGCTTTCAATGCAAATAACCTAGATACCTTAAACCAAAAACTATAAAAACAGACCAAAAATGGAATCTACCTGAAGTCCTGGAAAGGACTCAGCAACAGTCTGACAGAGGAAATAACACCAGATGGGCCTGGACTAAACAGGTCCACGCGGGTGACTCCACAGTGTAGCAGTCTCAGGCCCCAAGTTGGGTGACATAACTGTTAGTGCAGAACTCCATAGCTCACATCTTCAAGGGAAGAAGAGATAGTTTATTCTGGAGACTTTTTGAGTAACCATGGCCCAGGAACACAGATTTAGGTACCTCTAATTCTTCCATGCTTCCACATGGAAGTAGTTTTATAGTTCTTACAGAACAAAGAAAATCATAAATCAAGGTAAGTAAAAATACATTGGTGGTTATATCAGAGAGACAGGTACAAGATTGAAGAAGCTTTGCTGTAAGCCCAAGATGCTGTCTTAGAGTTTCTATTGCCATGACAAAACACCATGACCAAAAGCAACTTGGGAAGGAAAAGGCTTATTTGACTTACATATCCTGAATCATAATCCACTACGGGAAGCCAAGCTTGGGACTCAAATGTTGAGAAGGAACATGGAGGCAAAATATGATGCAGAGGCCATGGAGGATTGTTGCTTATTGGCTTGCTCCTCATGGCTTACTCAGCTTGCTTTCTAGTAAAACCCAGAACCACAAGCTCAAGGGTAGTACCACTCATAATGGGTTAGGCCCCCGTCAATAATTCTGGTGGTTTGAAAAAAAAATGGCCCCCAAATGGAGTGGCACTATTAGGGAGTATGGTTTTGTTGGTCTGGTATGTTTGTAGGTATGTTCTTGTTGGAAGAAGTGTGTCACTATGGAGGCTTTGATGGTTCACATATCCTCAAGCCATGCCTAGTGACACAGTTCACTTTCTGTTGCATTCTGATCAAGATGTTGTCAGCAACAAGTCTGCCTGTACACTGCCATGCTCCCGCCATGATAAAAATGGACTGAACCTCTGAACTGTAAGACAGCCACCCCAGTTAAATATTTTTTAAGGGTTGCTCTGGTCATGTTGTCTCTTCACAGTAATAAGAACCCTAACCAAGAAAATCACTCATCAAGAAAATGCCCCACAGGCTTAACTACAGCCTGATCTTGTGGAGATGATTTATCAAATGACATTTTTTCCCTCTTCAATAACTCTAGTTTTGTGAGGGCTATAGTTATATTTCTAAGTTTCAATTACTGTGCTTAAGAGATCTATGAAACAAAATGCCTCTACCCACTTTCCCCAAGGACAAATAACTTCTTGGAATGCTGTGGGCTGTTGTTCACATAAGATGTCAGCAAGTCACGTGTTTTCACTTCTGTAAGCAAGTTTGGTTTTCTCACCTGCACAAGATGTGCTTGATCACATGTAGGCACAGAGTATTTAGGCAGAAGTATAGCAGGATGTATGCTTGCCCAGGACTGGATGAAGGCAGGAAGGAAATAATAGCCTTATGGATTTTGCTTTTATAAACACTTGACTATTATAATTTGTGACCACTCTCTGGGAACCCTGGGTATGGGCCTGGCCAGTGTCCATCATCCTGGTTAGTATTTAACAAGGCTTGCTTCAAATTTGGCTCAAAAATTGTGGTAGTGGTCTTATTCTTGGTTGGTGGGATTCACAGTTTGTGTCAAATTGATATAAATATTTAGGCAGCACAGATACTACGTGATGAGATTCTTAGCTTTTGGGTTTGTGGAAGCTAGTAGACTGCTAAGTTGATAGGTTTTAATTTTTTTTAATCTATTAATCACAGGATGTTGCTTCTGACATAGAAGTGGGCAAGGAATAGCTTTCTAGGGCTAAAACTAGGCCTAGATATGGTAATTAACCTCTGGACTTAAAACAGCCCAAGTTCTCCAGATCATTGGAATTTTCATCAGTCAACCCGTCCTCTTTCCAGGAACTCTTGTTCACACGAGTGATGCATAGGGAGTTCAAAAATGTTTTTACAGTGCATAGAATTTTTTTATGAGAGTTCCACAATATTACAAGTTGACCTCTGGGAATATAAATCCATACCGAGGCCTAAAGAGTGATTCAATATTATTTTAATGTTCTTATTTGGAAATGCATCTACAGTCAAGAGATGGTGCCTGTATAAACTGATAACATGCTGCTCCATGGGGAAGGGGAAGGTTTTTATTGTAGGTAAGAGAGAGAACAGCCAGAGGCATCTAGAAGAGTCCAGAGCAGAGGGAGAAAGAAGCAGACCGGACATAGCCAGAAGAGCAGAGGAGAGAGAGAGAGAGAGAGAGAGAGAGAGAGAGAGAGAGAGAGAGAGAGAGAGAGAGAGCACATCCACATCTCTCTCTGCATGTGTAATGTAATTCTGGGTATAAAACACAGGGCTTCACACATGCTAGACTAGCTGTTTGGTAATTCAGCTACACTCCAGTTCATGAATTTGACTTTCTACTCCGTCACACGTCTGGAGGGAAAAAGGATTAAACTGTGCAATGCAAATTACCCCTCAGGCTCTAACTCCCTCAAAACCCCTCAAAAGTTCCTTATTTTTACATATTTTATTTAGAAGAATGCTTGTACTCGAGTAATCACTGCCTGAGTCAGGTACAAGGCATTTCCGTCTCCTAAGAGCTTCTCTTTCTCCTCTTCCAGTGAAGCCTGGCCCACTCTGTCAATACCCAGGTGGCCCCATCTCATCTCAACCCTGTAGATGAGTTTTACCCCATGTGGAATTTCCCATAAATGAAAACAGATGATAGGCGCTATTTTTGTGACCAGCTGATTTCACTCCTGACTACATAGAAAATGGATAGAGAGTTGTGTGTGAAATTCTGCTGTGACAATCTTCATTTTAGAATATAAATAGTCAGGCCGGGCGGTGGTGGCGCACGCCTTTAATCCCAGCACTCGGGAGGCAGAGGCAGGCAGATCTCTGTGAGTTCGAGACCAGCCTGGTCTACAAGAGCTAGCTCCAGGACAGGCTCTAAAGCTGCAGAGAAACCCTGTCTCGAAAAACAAACAAAAAAAAAGAATATAAATAGTCAGAAAGAAATGCTAGAGTTCAGTGTGTGTGTGTGTGTGTGTGTGTGTGTGTGAGAGAGAGAGAGAGAGAGAGAGAGAGAGAGAGAGAGAGAGAGAGAGAGAGAGAGGTGGAAGGATAAAGGGGGATGGAAGAAAGGGAAAGGAAGAGAGAGAGGGCAGGAAAGGGAAAGGGAGCCAGGGTCAAAATAGAAAACTTTTCTCATGTAGCCCAGGCTGGCCTCAAACTCCTTAGGTAGCCAAAGACAGCCTTGATCTTCTGAAATTCTACCTCTGGAATGCTATATGCAGTGCTAGGAATTGAACCCAGGGTTTTGCACATGTTAGGCAAACACTCTATCAACTGAGCTATATCCCAGCCCTAAAAACATGTCTCTTATTGTGGATTGTAAACAAAACGGTTTACAAGCAACCGATTGAGCTGGGGTTACAGTTCCAGTGTAGACCACATGCCAGGCATGTTCCAGGCCTGGATTCCGCCCCTTGCACCACCACAGCACAAAGAACAGGAAGTCTTTCCCCTTCCTTCTTGTTTTTCATCCGGATTCCTGTTGAAAGCACAAAGGTCCTTGCATCCAAGATCTCCAAGGAAACTAGGAATATTAAGCACACAGGATTGCCCTCTCAAAGGAAAGGAAAGAAAAGCCTGTTTTTTCCACCCAGAAAGCTAGGGGTTGGAGGAAGTTAATAGCCTGGTGATCTCAGTTATCTGTTGGGTCAGGCCATATCAAGCTTCCACAACCAGGACTGGAGGTGGCTAATAGTTCAAATGACCTCTACACTATCTGTATGACAGTGGCCACACCAAGTGCCTTCCTGGGCCCTTAAGCTAGCACAGATAGCCTATTTCTAGAACCTATCTTCTTGGAAGAAATAACACATTCTCTGAGTTTCAATGTGATTATGTCTCCTTGTGTACCGGGTATTGGGTTATGTCAGGAAATTTTTTTTCCAAATTGTCCTGTGTTTAAACGTAGATTTCCAGTGTTTGATCCAGCCTGTCTAAATCAGGTTGAACCCACTTTCCATTCTTGGCCTTTCACAGATCTTTTCCCTGCCTGCCATGACACCCACAGGGACCCCCACAGATTCTGGCCAAAAGCCCCTGCATGCTCTCTCTGACCCTTCGGACTTCATCACTGCGTCTCCGAAGCCTCCCTCCCATGCAGCTGTTGGCTGGCCTCCATTGCTGAACATACTGACTGCCCTGAACCCTAACTCAAGTAGGCGTAGCATTCCTTCTTCATTATCTCCGCTCGTCTTCTCCCAGAGACTGCTGAGAGGACAGCTGGCTTGATCTGTGTTCATTTTCTCTTAACTCTTGCTGTCCTTGCTCTTAAGGGGGTGGGGGTGGGGAGCTGGAACAAAGAAGAGGAGGAACTTACTTATTCCAAATTCTCATGGGTGGGAATTTGTGACTCTTTCCCCACTGTCTTACACTTGCTGCCTCAGCCCATACAGGCTACCTTCTGTTCCTCCCCTTGGGCTGGTCCCAGACCTGGAGAAACTCCTGCTCACCCACCAGAGGCCATCTTGAGAGTCGTCCCTCTCAGAGCCCTTCCTTCCTCCCAGGCGTCTCTCTAAGCCATCACTGCAAACACCCAGGTTCCTTTGTCACTCTCCTCTAGCTGACCACAGGCTTTGTGGGGCCGGGGCATGGTTTGTTCGCTTCTGCAGTCCCTTGTTTCTACAGGTGTTGGCCTGCCATGAGCGTCCATAAATACTGACTGAATAACCTGTGAACCCCAGGGTTCTGGGTGGCAGGGTTGTGATACATCAGCCCGATTCTGGTCCTCTTTGTTTTGTTGTCCTGAATCTCCCTGGAACCCGAGCTTCAGTGCCCCACAAGCTCCTCCAGTTCCCCTCTGCCCACCCCAGGACCAGTGCTGTCCTCATTGTCTCTTCCTCCAGCCATGTAAGGGTCAACGGCTGTTAACTGTTATTAGAAGGCCAGCCTGTGCCTTCATATTCATGGCCTTTGTCCTTGAGTTGCCCCCATCTTGCCTTAGTTCTGTGGCTGTTGAACTTGGAGTTGTGAGGGCCTTTGTATTCAGATGCATTCACGGCATACACACACTGTTACAAACTGTATCAACAGTCTTTCAAATCTTGCCTCCTCTTTGCAGAAGGTCACGTTTTTGACAACTATTATAAGCGTGCATGTGTGTGCATGGTGGGGGGATATATGCCACGGCACATGTGTGGAGGTCAGAGGACAAGCCTCTTTCCGTGATATGAATAAGAATGCCTCCAAGGGCTCATGTTTAATACTTGGTTGGTACCCAGTTGGTAGAGTGCTAGGGAAGGATTAGGAGGTATCACCTTCTTGGAAAAGGTGTGTCACTGGGAGTGGGTTTTGAGGCTTCAAAAGCCCGTGGTACTCTGAGTTATCTATCCATCTATCTATCTATCTATCTATCTATCTATCTATCTATCTATCTATCTATCTATCTATCTATCTGTATCTACTCTCATAATTGTGTTCCAAGATGTAGCTCTCAGCTACTGCTGCTGCCTCGCTTCCCACCATGATGCGCATGGACTCACTCTCTGCAACTGTAAGACCCCAATGAACTTCTTCTTCTGTAAGTTGCCTTGGTCGTGGTTACAATAGAAATGCAACTAAAACAGTTCCCTCCATCCACCTTTATGCGGGTTTCTGGATTAAACTCAGGTCGCCAGGTTTACACAGTAAGCACTTTGCCCCCTCAGCCATGTCACTAGCCCCAAGGCAAATGAGTGTAAAGAGTGAATGCCAGGGCCAGGGACAGGAGGAGGTGTTTGTGTTCCATGCCCTTCAGCTCAGCACCTTCGATCCCCAGTGTTTTGCCTATGTAGACAAGCATACTCTGACAGACACTATAGTGTGGTTAGAATGAGAGAGACTGGAGACAACCCAGTCTCTACCAGTAAGGGGTTGTTTAACCATCCATTGTGTTAGTCTGCTTCCCACGAGTGCAGCAACAACTGAGCTAGTCAACTCGGGAAGAGGGATGGCTTCTTCTGACTCCCGTTGGAGGAGAGTCTGCAGGTCCGTTGGCCCGGGACCTTTAGAGCATGGTTAAGAGTCACATCAAGCAGAGTTTTACCTAGACACAAAGGAGGAGAAAGAAGAAACTGAGACCCAGTGATACCCTCCAAGGGAAGGTTTTTGTTTTTGTTTTCATTTGTTTGTGTTTTTAGAGACAGGACCCAAATGCATAAAAGAATTCACAAAGAGAAAAATGTACAGTTTACAAAAAGGAAAGACTTAATTTTGCTCATGGTCTCAGAGTTAGATCATAGTAGGAAGGCACGTGGCAGAGACTCACGCAGGAAAGAGCAGAGAGGAAGGGTCTATGGACCAGGTATAACACCTTCAAGGTGCAATCCCGGTAATCTGCTTCCTCCAGCTTTCCCCTGACTCTTGAAGTTCCTGACATCTCCCCGAATAGTGCCCCCGGCTGGGTGGGGGGACAGACACTTAACACAGGACCCAGTGGAAGATGTCTCACACATAAACCCTGGCACTTCCCTGACATAAGCCTGGAGGCCCCACCTCTTGAAAGCAATGGTCAGTCTGAATTATCTACCTGATGAGATCTAGAGTCACTTGGGAGATGGGCCACTGGGCATGCCCATTAGATTATCTTGATTAGGTTAGTTGATGTGGGCAGCACCATTTCCTGGGCTAGGACCTGGACTGCATGAAGAAAAAGTGGACCTGAGCACACATGTCTTCACCTCTCTCTCTCTCTCTCCTTCCTGAGATTCAGGGTGACTAACAGCTCTGTGCTCCTGCTGACTTAATGTCTTTGTGAACCGAAAGCCACTCTTCTTCCCTCAGTCACTCTTTTTTTTTTTTTTTTTTTTTTTTTTTTTTTGGTTTTTCGAGACAGGGTTTCTCTGTAGCTTTGAAGCCTATCCTGGAACTAGCTCTTGTAGACCAGGCTGGTCTCGAACTCACAGAGATCTGCCTGCCTCTGCCTCCCGAGTGCTGGGATTAAAGGCGTGCGCCACCACCGCCCGGCTCCCTCAGTCACTCTTACAGGATATTTTCTCCCAGCAAGAACAAAAATAACTAAGACAGCGCTGCCATCTCTCTAACGCACCGCAGAGCAGATCTTTGACATGGGCCTTTGGGGTAATCCAGATCCAAATGCCAGGGCCTGGACCCTGGGACTGCATGCTGCCAGCAATGGCGGATGGCTGTCTGTGGTGGGTAGCAAACCCTCTTCTCAATGGCTGGTGAGTGCAGAATGAGCTTCATGGGTCACATGGTCTCTGTTGCTTCTACTCAGACCCACTAAGGTCATACCAAGGCAACTGTAGGTGATGTGTGAATGAATGAATGGGTGTGGCTGTCCACTGAACCCCACCAGCAGGTCAGCTATTCAGGGTTCCTGAAGAGGCGCTACCTGAAAGACATGGGCAGGAGACAGGAACGAGACCAAGCAAGATTCTATTGTCAAGGTCTCCTTTATTAAGGTGACGGTTACAGCTTATATAGCCCTTGAATGAGGAACTCGGCTTGGGGTAGAGGGTAGGGGGTAGCAAAGGTCACCAGCTAGCAAACCTGGTGTTCCTCTTGCAAGCAGAAACATTCTTTTTGTGGTTCCATTAACAAACAGTTCTCAAGATAGTTAGGATGTGGGGCTCTCTGCAAACATCCTTAGGACAATGGTCCCTGCTATCATCTTTAGGACAATGGTCCCTGACAGTCCACCAATAAAACTTTATTCATCCTTGATTAGTTTTAGTATCAAAATGCCAAGACCATTTTTTTAATCTCATTTAAAAACAGGAAATAGAGCAGATTGGCCACTGGACTACAGTTTGCTGACAGGGAAGAACGGACAGGTGTTGGTGAGCACTTCATTTGCTTGGGGTGGCATGTCTGTGTAAGCATGGTGTGTGGATTGTCCATGTGCGCGTGCACGCACGTAGAGGTCGTTATCAAGACATTGTCAGTCTGACTTCTGAGATTTCACATGACTTCCTACAGCATGTCTGTACTTTTCTGTATCACTTCAACTTTCTCTCTGAAGCTTGCGGCATCTTTGCAGATGTCATGCTTCCAGAGCCTCAGCGGCATGTGGCATGTCTGTGGCTCCCATAGTGGTAGATGTCAGGTGATGCTGCTGATCTGGGCTGGGCTCCTGCCTGGACTGGCTGGCTCAGACTGACTTTAGTTGGGAACACTAGGGCAACCTTGCTCTCCATGTCTCTTTTCCTCACGGGAAAGCCCAACCCAGAGACATTCTCCTCGCAAAGCAGAAGTACAAGTAAGTTCAAGCATAAGACGGAGCAGGCTCCTGGCCCCTTGCCAGTTGCTAACATCCATTAGTCAAAATAAGCCCTACAGCTGAGCTCAGAGCCAAAGAGAGAGAACTCTCGTGAGTCTGATGGTGAGGGACCTAGATGAAGGAAGAGGTAAGAACGGTGGCCGTCGGTGCAGACACGCATGCTGTCGCAGTCAGCAAAAGCAGCAATGCCATGAAGAAGTAGAATGGCTACCCAGTCTCCCACCTGCCTCCATTATGTGGTACAAGTGACAGGCACCTGCAGAAAGGACAGTGACTTTATCTCAGCATCCCAACAAACCTCAGAGGGCCTCCTTGGCTCTCATTGGGCCACAGAGCTGTCTCTGGGCTGGCTCATCAGAGTCTGGGAGGGAGCTTGCAGTACATTGCCTAGCTACCCTAGAATCATCTTCTATTCTGGTTGGCCTCCTTAGCACGATCCCTTGCTCTCGTTGGCGACCCCAGCATCACATACTGTTCCGATTGGCCACCCTGACATTACTCGCCCACTCTGCCGAAGGGGGAATCAATTCTATCTGTGTGGATGAGAAGGATGGTCTACTGCAGGCATATTAATGATGTGTCTCATAGCTGGTATCTGACTTAGGTTAGCCGTCCCAGAGCTGGCCAGGAGGTGTACACAGTGGTAAAAGGGGTTCACCTAGGGGTGACCACAGGGAGCACTAGGGAGGAGGTAGGAAGTGGAGAGGCCAGAATGCCCGGCTCAGTGAGCATTATGAGCAGGTCGACGATAGGGGAAGTAGTGTGTGTGTGTGTGTGTGTGTGTGTGTGTGTGTGTGTGTGTGTGTGCGCGCGCGCACACCTACACCCACAATTCTCTGGGATGTAAATAACCCGAGGCTCTTACCTGCCGTTTCCAGTTTCCAGTCACAGTTGATTGAGGGCTGTTCCTGGGGACATTCCTTCCATGGCCATTGTGGCCTGCCTTGGTGCAGGTCGAGCAGGTTCCTGTGGCTGAGAATCACAGGTGCTTTCAGCAGGAAGCTGATAATGGCCAGTGCTGGGGACACAGACGCACCAACTCATACGACACTGGCTTATTTCATTCTGTGAGTTAGTTTGTCCTTGGACAGATAAGACTTTGAACACAGATAGACTTACTGCTCGGGATCGGGGTCCTGATGGGGGTCTCTGGGGATCCAGGACGAGCCCCAAATGTTATGCTCAGTCTATGATGACCACAAAAGACTACCATGGAGACTAGTTCACCAAAATGTAAAAACAAGGTTTATGGTGTGCACAATCAAGCCAGCAGGGACCTCGTCAGTGCAGCAGCAGCAGCAGCAGCAGCAAGAGGAGGTACCCCGCCCTTCTAGAGGGCATTATTTAAAGGCAAAAACCAGAAAAGTTACATTAGCAGGGTGTGTGCTGGCAGGTGAGCTTGTCTACACTGGTTGGAACATTAGGAATTTCCTTTGCATGGTCTGCTCCTGGGTGGTGCCTGGGTGGTCTCAGTTTGTGGTCTTTATTGGAAACCAGGTATTGCCCCAGGGTAAACTACTGAGACTCAGGCCTCTTTTGAGCTCGTCATGGTTGGGTCCTACAGTCCTAATCCTGTGACAAACATATGAGAGAAACACATCTCAAGCTGTGGGTGCACCATTCCCTGGGCTACGACTCTGGATTGTATAAAGAGAAAAATACCAGTAATTTATTTCAGAGGGTTCAGTCCATCATGGAGGGTGTGTGTGTGTGTGTGTGTGTGTGTGTGTGTGTGTGTGTGTGTGTGTAATGGAACATAGTAGCTGTGTATGTGAGTGTGTGTGTGTGCTGTGTTGTGTTGTATTGTGTAATGGAACAGAATGGTTCTCATCACAGCAGCCAGGAAGCAGAGAAACTGCGCCAGCCAGTGGGGCCTGGCAGCCCACAGGCAGGGCAGGTGTCCCTTTGGTTAATCCTTTGTGGAAATGCCTCGTAGACACACACAGGACATGTGCTTTCCTAATTTGATAGGCATCTCTTGATCCAATTAGAATGATAATCAAGAAGAAGCACAGCAGCCTGCATACTGCCCTCCAGGCAAGGAAGCCAGAGGCGGGGCCTCTGGACAGAAATCCCAAAGAGGAAGTGTGGCCCAGTGGTTCCAGCACACTGTGGAGGAGGGGGTGTGTAAGCTGGTCTCTGCTCTGCCATACCTGGCCAGAAGGATATGGACACTATTTAAATCTTTGGGCCTAATGGCCATCCAAGGGTTCTGAGGAGACTAACTGAACTCCTATGAACAGTTTGATTATACGATGATAGGCACGTGAGAAGGGTCCAGGAACTCAGTCCAAGGACTAAGAATAGCCTGGAACATCCCTGAGAAGAATGTCCATCCACTCTGAGACGAGAAGAAGGGAGAAGACACCGTGGGAGAGAACTGAGTCAAGGCTGAGGACGTGGGTGGCACTAAAGGGATGGTGAAGAACATTCTCAAAAACAAGCAGCACAGATGCTGGTTACAGACTGAGAGGGGACCCAAGAGCAGCCCGAAGCAGGGCAGCCACCCTGGGTGGGGGACCTGCCGTGTCCCTTTTCAGAAAACCTGGTACCACCTTCTGATCCTCTTGCAAAACAGCCAGAAGCTGGCGTAGGACGCTGCCCCGCTCATAGCTCAGTTTGGTATCTTCATGCTTCCTTTCCTGGGGACCAACCCATCTCAGCTCTGGGACAGTTAAGATGGAAAATCCAACCAAGCAGCCCGAGGAAATAACCCAAAAGTCCAAGTAAAGGGGTGGGCGGCAGACCTGGCTGCATCCCCAGAAGGAGTACGTTAATTTATTTATTCCATGTGGAGCTTTGGTCCGGCAGGGCTCAGTGGGGACAGCTGTCTCTGCTCTTCTGGATGTCGGGCTAAAACAACAGCCACATTCATTTTACTAATGATTCAGCAACTAAGTCAGAGGTCAGTGGGCTCAATCATCTCCGGTTCACTTGGTGTCAGCTGGGATGACTCAGGGCTGCCAGGGGGAGCCGTTTGAAGACTGTATCCCAGAATGCCTAAAATTCCAGGACTCAGGAGACTGGGGCAGGAGGGCTAGCGTGCAAGGTCATCCTTGGCTACTGTATTAGTTACTTTTCTTGATGCTGCCTCAAAATATCTGACAATCAGCCTAAGGAAAGAGAAGCTTATTTTTACTCAAAGTTCCAGGGTTCTTGTGCCAACCAAATGGATCAGCAGGTAAAGGCACTTGCCATCAGCCCGACAACCTGAGTTCAGTCCCTAGGACTCACATGCTGGAACAAGAAAACCGTCTTTCAAAAGTTGTTCTATGACCTTCACACAAGAGCTGTGATACGTACTTATGCACACATGTGTACGAGATAAGTGAATGAATGAATGAGTACCAGGGTACAGTCCATCACAGCAGTCACTCCACAGTCGGGAAGCCAAGAGCAGTGAGCGTTGGTACTCAGCGTGCTTTTTGCTTTTCATGAAGCTTAGAACCTCATCCCAGGGAACAGTGCTGCCCACAGTGAGGATGGGCACCTCCTCTCATGCCAGGGAATGGTGCTGCCCACAGTGAGAATGGACACCTTCGTCACCTAGCCAAGAGAACCATTCACAGACATGTACAGTGATTTCTTCCTATCAGTTGACAATCAACATCTATGATGTCAGCTACACAGCAAACTCTGGACCGGCCTCAGATCAAGGAGATCATCTGGGAGACAGGGCTTCCAGCACAAAACAGGCTCGGAAGTGACCCCCTTTGTGTATGTATGGATCAAGTCTGAAGTGTGCCCACAGGTTCTTGTGTGGAAGGTGAACACAGCCCAGTTGCACCAAGAGTTAGTTATTTCTGGATGCTCCGTATTATCCGGTTATACAGAATAGTCACCTTTTTGGTTGATATTAGCCCTGTGATGCAATCAGCCACTTTCTGGACAGTTGGTATTTGCACAGTGGCATCAGCAATGGGCTTTGGTGTAACAAGCCCAGATGCACCAGAAGGCCCCATTGAGATGGTTTCTCAGTGCCTAGTTACACCATCTTCAGGCCAGTTCACAAGCATTTACGTTCAGGATGGTTGAGGATAGTCCCAACTACTCCAAATCGCTTCTCGGCAGTGCTTTTAACTGCTGAGCCTTCTCTCCAGCCCAGGTTCCAGCTACTCCAGCACTCACTTTCTGAGTAGACTCTACCAGCCATTCACTGTGACATTTACTTGCTGAATGACTGATACTATTCAATCACACAAGCATTATTATTATTATTATTATTATTATTATTTATTTGGTTTTGCTTCAATTGCTTCAAGATGGGCTCTCACACTGTAGCCAGCCTGGGCTGGTGCTTTCTGTATACTGTATCCTGGGCTTGAATCTTGGCAATGCCCCTGCCTTAGCTTTTCCAGTGGTGGGATTATAGACAAGAACACAATGTCCTCTTTTCAGTGGTCATTTTAAATGCGACTGGTGTCAATACACCTGCTGAAAGAGATTGTCATAGGGGAATTGTTTTTTTTTTTTAAAAAAAATTTAAGTCCTGGAAGTAATAGCATACACTTTTAATTTCAGAATTCAGGAGACAGAAGCAGGTAGGTCTTTGTGGTTTTGAGGCCAGCGTGGTCTACAGAGTGAGTTCTACAACAGTCAAGACTATACAAGAAGTCTTAAACAGGAAAAAGATTCTAAGTATATTCTGTCTATAGAAAAATAAATATCAAAACAAATGTAAAAGAAACCAAGAGTGCCCACATTTATTTCCAACAAAGCGGATTTCAGATAGGAATATTAACACCGATTTAAAACAGAATGCTGGTACACATTTTAAAGGAACAATTATACAACAACAAAAGAGGAAATTCTCTATAAAAAAGTATGAATGAAGATCTTTAACGTGTATGCAATCCCTCCAACAAAGTCAGAATGCTTAAGGCACAAACTGATGGAACTTTAACAAGAAATAGACGAGTGATTCATCAGATGTCGGAGATGACACCTCTTCCGACGACTGACAGGTAGAGCAGGAGGAAAATCAGCAAGGCTGTATTGCATTGCACCACATCAAACTGTGTTCAGCAGTACTGTCAATCACCCATATCCAAAGGGCACATAAATGTTCCGCAAAGAGCACCTCAGCCAACCCCCGACACTGGAACATTCACTGGGATGACTGGTTTGCTCTTCTCTACTCTTCTCCTCCTAATTATTCTCTCTGCATGCCAGCCCTGTCTATTCTTTTTCTGCCTAGCTATTGGCCATTCAGCTCTTTATTAGACCAATCAGTTGTTTCAGGTAGGCAGAGTAACACAGCTTCACAGAGTTAAATAAATGGAACACAAAAGAATGCAACACATCTTTGCATCATCAAACAAATATTCCACAGCATAAACAAGCGTAACACATCTTTATTATTCTACAACAAATGTTACGAACAATTCTCTTGCCACAATTTTAAAAAGTTTTAAAGTATTTTATTGTATGTGTCTAGGTGTCTGCCTGCCCATGTATCTGTGCACCATGTACATGCAGTGCCCTTGGGGTCCCGAATGGATCCCCAGAGCTGGAGTTACGGGTGGCTATGAGCTGCCATGTGGGTTCTGGGACTCAAACCTGGGTTCTCTGAAAGAGCAGCCAGTGTTCTTAACCTCTGAGCCATCCCTCCTGCCCTCTTACCTCAAATCTGATAGAATATAAAACAGATTAAAAGCCTCTTAAACACACAAATCACTACAAGGTAAGATGGAGAAATAAGTATCTTAATTTACTTGCTATCTATTTAAGCAATAGAATCAATAATTAATAAGATCAGAAAAGAGAGCAACAAGGTTGGGGATGGCAAGATGGCTCGAGCAGTGGGTAAAGGTGCTTGCCTCCAAGCCTGAGGACTTGAGCTCATTCCCTGGGAGGAGATGGAAGGGGAGAACTGATTCCCCAAAGCTGTTCTCTGAGTGAATGTACAAAATAAATAAATGTAATTTTGAAAATTGTCAAAGGTACAGATGGTTGCAATGGTGAATCCTAATAAGCAGTTACGTAAAAATGATGCCGATTACCTATGACACTTTCCAGAGAGTAGTAGAAGAAAGATTTCTTTCTAAGTGATCCCGTGTGACTGGTTTTACTCTCACACCAGAACCAAAAATGACATTACAAGAAATGAACACTGCAGATCAGTATGTCTCGTAAGCATAGACACAGACGCCCTCAGCAAAGTGATCAAGTCAGATCCTATTCCATATGGGAAGAATCATAAGCTGCCGTCAAGCAGGATTGATCCCAGCTGTGTATGGCTGATTCAACAGTCGGAAGTGAATTAGCGCCATCCTTCACATCCACAGGTTGATGAAGAAAACATCTTACCATGCCAATTGGGTCAGAAAGAGCATTTTACAAAAATCCGATATTCATGATCAGAAAAGAAAAAGGGTAACTAAAATTTCTCAGAAAACTAGGAATTGAGTGTGGGAAAAAGAAGGAGGAGAAAGAGGAGGAGGGAAAGAGGAAGAGGAGGAAGAGGAGGAGGAGGAAGAGGAGGAAGAGGAGGAGGAGGGAGTGGAGGAGGAGGAGGAAGAGGAGGAGGAGGGAGAAGAGGAGGAAGAGGAGGAGGGAATGAGGAAGAGGAGGAAGAGGAGGAAGAGGAGGAAGAGGAGGAAGAGGAGGAAGAGGAGGAAGAGGAGGAAGAGGAGGAAGAGGAAGAGGAAGAAGAGGAGGAAGAAGAGGAGGAGGAGGGAGAGGAGGAAGAAGAGGAAGAAGAGGAAGAAGAGGAGGAGGGAGAGGAGGAGGAGGTAGAGGAGGAGGAAGAGGAGGAAGAGGAGGAAGAAGAGGAAGAGGAAGAGGAGGAAGAGGAGGAAGAGGAGGAGGAGGAAAAAGAAGAAGGAGAAGGAGAAGGAGAAGGAAGAAGAAGGAGAAGGAGAAGGAAGAAGAAGAAGAAGAAGAAGAAGAAGAAGAAGAAGAAGAAGAAGAAGAAGAAGAAGAAGAAGAAGAAGAAGAAGACAATGATGACTAAGAAGAGAGTAAAATGTCTTCAACTTGATAAGGAGCATCTTCAGAAAGCTGCACAGCTAGCATGTCCCTCACTGGTGAGATTCTAGATGCCCCTGCACACCCAGATCAGCAACAAGGCAACAGTGTCCCTTCTCCCACCTCAGCATCACACCAGAAATTCTGTCTAATGCAAAAATACAGAGGAGGTCAGGTATGGAGGTGCATGCCTTTCATCCCAGCAATTGAGAGGCAGTGGCAGGCAGCTCTCTGTGAGTTTAAGGCCAGTTCTAGATGATGAGGCCACCTAGGAGACCCTGTTCAAGCAAACAAATAAACAACAATAACAAAAACAAACAAAAGAAAAAGAAACAAAGGAGGAAGAAAGACAGCTTGAGAAGGAAGAAAGGAATATTATTGTTTATATTCTTAAAAATCTGGGGACTTGAGAGATGTCTAAGTGATTATTAAGACCGGCTGCTCTTCCAGAGGGTCTGGATCTGATGCCCTCATCTGTCCTCCATGGGTCCTCCTGCACTCACGTGATACACATATACTCATACATGCAGTCAAAACACTTAAACAAATAAAAATAAATAAATCTTTTTTTTTGAAATCCTAAAATGTCAAAAACAATAAACTGTTGGAAGTAGTGGCTGTCTGAGGAAAAGATGCAAGATATAAAGTTAATAAACAAAAAGCCAACTGCTCCTATAGGCCAGGCATGAAAAGCTGGGCTCAAAATCAAACACATAAAGCTAGCCACATTTGTACAGAAAAGGAAGGCACTGTGGTTTACACTAGCATCCCTGAACTTGGGAGAATGAGAGAGGAAAACAGATGTGCATTTGAGACGCCAGCCTGGTGCCATATAATGAGATTCAGGGTAGCCTGAACAACATAGCAAGACCTTGTCTCCAGGAAATAAGGGGAGGAAGGAGGGAGAAGAGGTACTTATTTGCAGACTGCAAATAAGATATACAAATGGCAATGTAAAAAAAAAAAAGCATATGAAGAGAGTGGCTAAAATCCAAAAACTCAGCAGCACCAAATGCCAGAACAGATGAAGCGCAGCCAAATGGATGTGTTGTCTGACTGCTTTCTAAAAGAAAAACCCACGTTTGTATTCATGTGTTAGGGCTCTCGCAGCCTCGCTCAGACAAGCTTCTTCTTACGATGGGCGGCAGCTAACACAGACTGAAAACTGGTCCAAGCATGAGGATGGATGGCTGTTGAGAGCTCAGCCTGAAACAGGTCCTCTCTGTCACCGCTCCCACGGCTTAGAGAACACAGTGGAGGAAGGCGGAAAGGATGTGAGAACAGCACTTCTGGACATGACACAGCTGTTACACTCATGAAATTACAGCAGCAATGGTTGACCCACACAGACTGGACCCTTTAAACACGCCATGATAGAGGAGAGTAGATCCTCTCTCCGAGGGGCCATTGGCAGGTAACGGCTACCAGAGGAGAGGGGTTATTTGTTCAGTGATACAGCCAGGGGTTAGCCGTCCATGCCCTGGTAAATACTCCCCAACCATTCTCAAGCAAGAGCCTTCGTTAAACTCAGTGGGTCACAAAAGAAAATCCATGAAACTGTAAGGGGGAACTACAATAAGGAAAGGGTACAGTGGGCAGGGTGGGGGGCCTTAGCGAGGCCACTGAAGAATATACATGCACAAAATCATCAAATAACACATTTTATTACATGTATTTATTTATTCTCAGGGAAAGGGTGCACGCCACAACCCACGTGTGGGGGACAACTTGAAGGAGTTGGTTCTCGCCTTCCATTGGTCAGGAATTGAACTCAGCTTGTCAAGCTTGGCAATAAGTGTCTTTACCAGAAGAACCACCCCACTAGTCCTGTTCTGTGGGTTTTGGTAAAGGCATGACATATGAACCTAGGTAAAGACAGAAGGAGCAAACTGACTCCACAGAGTAATTCTCTGACTTTCACACACCTGTGGTGGCACACAGGCACCTCCCTCCAAGAATAACAAATAAAACGAAGGTTTAAAGATGCTATCCAGGAGGAGAGGGAACATTAGAGCTAGTCTGGACATGGGTAGTAGCACACTGATTTTACAAACTGTTCCACTCTGTGCAGAATGTTGGTCATGATAACCAGGCAGAAAGTGTGTGGAGTCTATTTTTGAGACAGTCAGCTGTCATCTCATCATCATTGTGACAAGGACCTGGCATGACTTAACAAGAGGTTCGCTTTGGTCCATAGTTCCATTTCTGTCTGAGTTTTGGCTTGCTCCGTGGTTTTTGGACTTGTCTAGCAGAGCTGGTGAGATTTAGGCTCAGTATGTCTGCATATGACGGTAAAAGGGCAAGGTGGAGGAAAGCTGCTTGCCTCGGGGCAGCCAGAAAGCAGAGAGCAACAGGACATCAACCAGGGACTAATCTACTCTTTCAAGGCACACCCCTGGTGACTTACTTCCTCCGGCCAGCACTTCCCAGTTACGGCGTCAGCAAATCCACTGGTGGGTCAGTCTAGGGAGTAGGTCAGAGTCCTTAGGATCCGGTCACCTCTCAATGACTATGTCCACAGATTGGAGACCACGCAGCAGCACATGAGCCCTTTGAGGACTCTTCACAGGCGGACAATTGCAGTATTACATGCTCAATTCTTTGTTTCACCTGCATGTGTACATATATGTGCAGGTGCTTGTTTAGGCGGGTTTACAGGTCGGTGGAGGGCAGAAGTCAACTTTGGGTGTTGTTCCTCATGAGCTGTCTGCTTTTTTGTGGGGGGTGGGGAGGTACTGGGCATTCAGCCTGGGTCCTCATGCATGCATGCTAGGCAATTACTCTGCCATCAATCACCTTGATGGTATAGCCCCAACCCTCACCTTGTTTGTGTTTGTTTCTGAGGCAGGATCTCAGACAGCATATGTAAACGTCAGACCTGCTGTGCTGACCTTAAACTTCGTTTGCCTCCATTTCCCCTCCATCTGCAAATCCTCCACTGAGATTACATGCATGTGCCACCACTCTGAGATCATGTACTGCTGGGGATTGAACTCAGGGTCTCATTCATGCTAGGCAGATACTCTACCAACTGAACCACAGCCCCCCGCTGGGTGTTCTGCTCTATCGCTCTCCACTTTATTCCCTTGGGAAAGAGCAGTTCACTGAACCTGCCAAGATTGGCAGCCAGAAAGCCCCCGCAAACTTGCATCCTCTTCCCACAGTGCAGAATTACAGGCAAACGCAGCTTTTCACTCCAATGCTGGGATCCAAGCTCAGGCCCTCAGGCTGGTGCAAAAAGTGCTCTTATCCACAGTGCCGTCTCTCCAGCCCCATCGTCAGCTTCTTACATGGGTGCTGGGGTTCAAACTCACATCTACTGAGGGGATCAAACTGAGCTTTCTGCCAGGCGGTGGTGCATGCCTTTAAGCCCAGCACTGGGGAGACAGAGGCAGATGGATCCCGAGAGTTTGAGACCAGCCTGGTCTACAGAGTTAGTTCCAGGACAGCTAAGATGGTTACGCAGAGCAACGCTGTCTCAAAAAACCAAACAAACAACAAAACAACTGAGCTTTCTCCCCAGCCTAGTTTGGTTCAATTTTGCTATCACACTGTCACTGTTCCAAAAGCAGTCTATTAAAATCTGAAGTAAGCTCCAAGGCAGCTTTATCCGCTATGCTGGAATGTGCTCTGAGCCTGTAATGAGGCAAGCTTGGGAAGCCCCTGCACCGAGGGACGGAGCCCGGATCTGGGGCTCCCAGACCTTCACAGGCCAGGCAGAGTGGTCACTCAAGAAGTCTGGGGCTGTGGTGGGAAGGTAACCCACTGCTATAATCTGTCTTCATGGCCAGCTTTCTTGGCTCTGTTTCGACATCGGTGCAGATTCATAGAAAGGTTGCAAGAGGAGCGCTGAGA
This sequence comes from Arvicola amphibius, assembly GCF_903992535.2. Taxonomy (NCBI): domain Eukaryota; kingdom Metazoa; phylum Chordata; class Mammalia; order Rodentia; family Cricetidae; genus Arvicola; species Arvicola amphibius. The sequence continues at coordinate 127,609,750 of NC_052047.1, forward strand.
ATTCCAGCCGCCGTGCCCCCGACATTTCCAAATGCCTCCCCTGACCGCATGAGCACTGGCCTTCCCGTCTGTCATTACTGTCTAGATTCTGATTTCACAACCAGGCATGCAGTCTCTGCCCAGCTGCTTTCCTGGCCTAGTTCTGCCGAGCTTCTCTGAGTGCCTAAGCCAAGCAGCTCTGCTTCCAAGCACCATCGGGGCCCAGCCCATAGGTAGATGCCTCTCATGTGGTTCCTTTTCCCAGGCTGGGGTCACGGACTGTGGCAAGGGTAGCCCACCGTGCCCCAAGTCATCCAGTCACCATAATGCAAAGCCAGGGCACAGACAGTTGGCCCAGGAGGGATATAAAGGTGACTTTCAGATTCAAAATACAGCGAGGTGTGGTGGCTGAAACTGGATTGCTGTGAGTTCAAGTTCAGACAGGGCTACAATATGACAGCTATCGCTGCATAGCAAGATCCTGTCTCAAAAACCATAAACTAAGCAAAACCAAACCGTAATTCAAAAAGAAGGATGGCAAGCCGGTGGGATGGCTCAGCTGGCAAAGACTCTGGTCGGCCACAGTTGCGCCGGAGTAAGTGCTGTCTTTTTTTCATTTTTACAAGGATTCTGGGGATAGAACTCCTATCCTAAAAACTTGCAGGTTATCTCACTGGCCTCTGAGCAAGTTTCTTAACAGCTCCATCCATGCCTCTTCCTTTCCATCTGAAAAGGATGGTTGCACATGACTCCCTCATGAGGTAGTGGCAGCATGTGCCAGAACCTGACGAGAAGCACTGGCTCCTGATTGATGAGCTGTTTTGCTTTCTAATTTCTCAGGCGCAGGCGCAGGGTAAACATTGGAAGAATGAGCAAACAGCCGCGATCAGAAGCCCGGCTGGTCTGTTGGGCCAGGACAAAGATTCGAATCCTGAGGTCCTGGAACTCATAAGCCAGAACCCCCCCACCCCCCGACGGCTGTGGCCGCTAGAGGTAGGGCACGCAAATGACCGGACAACAAAGCGATGACCGGCCGACCGCAAGTGAAAATGAGAGGACGGTGGGGCGGGGCATGTAAATGACCGTGCACGGGGCGGGGCGTCGCATGTAAATAAGGGGCGCCAGGCTTGTAGGAAGCCGGGCGAGGTCCGCGCGCAGGAAAGCCCCGCGCGGCGCGTGGAGCCTGAGCGCTCAGGTAGGAATGGGCGGTGGGGAAGGCTCAGGACCAGCCAGAGGTGGCCGCGGAACTGAGCGGGGCTGGGATCAGAGTCCGCGGATGCTCGGGTGGGCGTGGGGCTGCCGGGCTCCCCTCCCGGTCAGGGTCGCCTGCCGTCGGGCGCGGGTCGGAAGCAGGTGGACCGCCTGCCCGCCCCTAGCAACCCAGGCTCCCTCAGCTGTCCCGGGACTGGACGGGACGCTTAAGGGGATCTTCTAAAAGCCGAGACTTCCAGGCTCCTCCCAGGTTCCGGTTCAGTAACCCAGGAACCTGAGTGTTTATTGTGGCAAACTGGACGTTGTATAAGCCAGCCAGTTTCTGATTCGGAGCCTGTCCCCAAACCAAAACTCCTGGGCCCTGCCTTTCCCCAGCCTTCTGGGAAGTGTGGGGCCCACTGTGGCCTTCCCCTTACAAGTTTTTCGGAGTCTGGGGGCGTTTGCTGGGACATTTGTCCCATCTTAAAGTCTGATGGGAAAATTGAGTATTGTGGATATGTCTGGCCAGAAGAGAGTCATGAGATTCCACAGTCCTGGCAAGGCTTCTTAGGAATCCACCCGAGGAGTCATGACTGCATTGGGGGACACTGAGGCAGAGATGGGAAGTGACCAGTGTGCCATTATTTGTTCTCCACCTCATCTTTGCTCTGCTTGCTGTTTCGGGCTCTGCTATCTGACTGAGGGAATAACACATAAGACAGGAGGCGAGGGTATAATGGGCAAGACACCTCTTCCTAGGGAAGTGCAATCCCTGAGCCACTTTGGGGTGTGGGAGAGCGCCTTGGCAGGTTGAGAAGCCTAGGCAAGAGAAGGCATGCTGAGCTGTGGGTACAGCGTGCACAAAGGCTAGAAGGTAGGAAAACTCACTGTGCCACCTAGCTAAGAGAAGAACCAGATGTGTGGAATGGTAGACGGTGCTGCAGGAGGTCCTGGAGGCCCTGCTGGTGGGCTTGGGTGAGTCACAGGGCCAGCCTCCTGGGCCTGCTGCTCCTGGATCTTGAGGGCAGGGATGGAGAACCCCGGGTGAGTCGTCTAAACGGCCACCCGCTGGTAACCGGGCAGGGTTGTGGTCATCTGACCGTGGGCAGTATCTGGGTTGTGCTGTGAAGTGCTGAGGTCTTCTCCAGTGCCCTCACAGACTGAGGAAGGCCAGGTGGCCAGGGAGGCTGTCCCTGAGGCAGGCACAATGGCCTGCTGCTACATTTGGCGTTGGATGAGGAGAATGCTTGGCCTCCTCCACACCGCACCTTACTTTGCTGCCTTTGGGGCCTGGGGCAGCCACCCAGCTGGGGTACACACTTGAACATGGCATATGTAGTAAGAAGCTTGTCATGATCCCCATGGCCCCTGAGGTCTGTTTGGGAGGTGAGGCTTGGAGGTTGAAAGCCAGAGATCCTGCCCAGCAAAGGCTTGATTTATTTCTTGTGTGCTCCAAGCTCAGTCTCTGTTGTGAAGTTCTGAGAACACACTGGCATTGTGGTGAGGGTACATGACGTCATTTATGCCCCATTCAAAAGTGCACCTAGGGGCAGCAGGCACTAAGGAGAACATGAACAGATCTTTATTGTCACCCACAAGGATTAATTTGGCAGTGAGAATCCTGACATCCAGTTATGTGTGCAGTGATTTTGCTGGGGGTCCCTCATCAGAGAGTGACAGAGGCAGGGACCAGACGCTCCTTTCCTCCCCACCTGGCACTGCACTGTGCCTGTGTCTGCCGTGCCAGGACACTCTTGAGCCTCTGAGGTCAATCTGGCTGTGTCTGGCTGGATTTCCTATTCTGGGCTGGTATATCCGCATGAGGCTTGCATGGATGCAGATATCCAGCACGGATTAGAGCGTCTTGGAGTTTAATGTCCTGAGCCAGAGGAAGGGAGTGGGGAGTGGAACTAAAGATGGGTCCAGCTTCAAATCTGACCTTGCTGCTCCTACCTGTGTGATCTCAAGAAAATCTCTCCACCTCCCTGTACCTCCCATTTGTCAGAGGTATCTGGGATGAGAATGGTCAGGAGATGGTGTTTCTAAACCCTTGCTTGGGGGAGGGCAAGGCAGTTGACTGTGTTCTCCCACTTAGGGTGACATTGCTTTTCAGAGCTGCCCCTGGCACTTCTTCACTCTGAGGGGCCGGGTGTGCCGGGTGCTGTATCAGGACAAAGACGGGGTATTTGACAGAGTCCTTGCAGTTTAGACTCCCCGAGAGGAACAGACTCGCTGCAGACTCTGAAGAGTAATCAGGGCCATTCCGTAGCACGTCGCTGGCCACTGATTGAGGGGTGAGGCCAACCCTGTCGGGTCTTGAGTGGCAGCTCATACAATGAGGAGAGACGGTGTGTCTAAGCTCCTGGAGTTTCCCAGGCACCGGCAGTCAGTGGCAGGGCCAGGCAGGCGTCCTGCGGAAAGATGGGAGTGAGAAAAAGGGTCAGTAGGTGTCTCTTGGAGTGGTGACACAGGGCTTCCTGTCGCCTGTGGGCTATGCTTGCCGTTCAATCTCTTGAGCACATCATGTCTTTCTAAGAAGCGCTGATGTCAAGCAGTTCCAGGTGCTACCACCACTGACTCATGCAGATTCTGGGGCCCACAGCCTCTTGGAGGCAGCAGAGCTTCAAGTGGGGGCCCCAGTTGAGGGACTCCTAGATGTGTGGGCATTGGGAAGGCAAGAAGTGGGTTTCAGGGGGTTGATGGGAAGATCGGGGGTGCTCTGGGACTAAGAGCCTCCAGCCCCCAGAAGTCGTTACAGAGTGAAGGGCAATGCTCGTTTGTGTTGGGTGTCAGCCAACAGGCCAGGGTCAAAACCCTGAGTGACCAAGCAGTAGAGGCCCCCGGAAGCTGACAGTCCTGAGGAGAAGGTAACTCTAAGGAGGTGACTTTGGAGTTGAGATCCCAAATAGAAAAGAGCAAGTATAAAGGCGCTAAGCAGCGAACCTTGCCCACAGCAAGGAGGCAGTGGGATGGGATGGGCTGGAATGGGATGGGACTGGGGGAGCAGAGAAGGGCAGGAATGGAAGTCAGGGGAGAAGGGAAGAGACACCTGTATTATCTTATCTTACTCAGTTTGTTAAAACCCTGGGAGGCGAGGGGCTGTCAGAGCTCAACTTTACTGAATGAAGTGGCAGAAAAGGTCAATTGGGGTCACTCAGCGAACCTCTCATCTTCACCACTGGTCATAAACAACGAAAATTAGGCTCACAAGATGAGCCCCCCCCCCTCCTGCCCATGCAGCTGAAGTCAGCTTTTTACTTGGCTGTGCCCAGTAATCTTGTGAAAGCTGCCAGACCTCCACCCAGCCAGTTTGTAGATTACCGGTAGATGAACCCCTTCCCCACAGCCCCAGAGAGCGAGGAAGCTGTGTGGGGGCGGTGTTGAGCTTCAATCCCCAAGGAAGAAAACAGGCTGCTGTGGAGACCTGCCAGGTGACACTATGACACCAGTCACCCGTGAACCTACATGCTTAACTTCTGTTCAAGCTCCCTGGGGGAGGAGGAGCGTTTAAAAGAACAAGCTTGTCTTGGTTGGATCCGGGAAACATCGTCGTTTACAGGTTCATTTTGGAGAACTTGGGTGGCCTGAGGTTTCCTAGGGCAGCCAGAGGGGTGTTCCGTCTTTTCAAATGAGGAAGTGAGACCCGGGGAGGGGAGGAGAGCTGTGGGCTGGCTGTCCTTCCAACCAGCAGAGTCGCAGTCTCCTGTCCACTGGCCCCTGGGACAGCGAGGTCCTACCGCACTACTCTGGGGATGACCACTGAGTCCAGCTTTCCGGGAACGTCAGATTCCTGGCCCTGGTTCTGCGCCCTTGGAGATACTGACCATCGCTCCACTCCAGCCTACAGCTCCTCTAGTACCGGCTGTTCGGCTACAGTTGTTTATTCCCGGTGTTCCCTTTACCTTTGGTGACTTTTGTGTTCAGTTCGGCTTTGAATTTGACTTGGTTGGAGTCCTATGTAAAGACTTTGTAGTCAGAGCTCAGGGAGACTGGGAGGCCGTCACCTCCTTGTATCTGGAGCGGGTCCTATCTCTTGCTATCTGCAGTCATAGTTTATGAGAGACAGCAGCCCCCTTGGCATTTGTAATGGTTGGGCCAAGGGAACCTTCACTTTCTCTACGGTGTTTTTCCCACCTGAAACGTATTGTTTGAGGCTACAGTTGTTTTCAGTCTTTCTTGTTTTCCAGTATATTTCTGGCTAAATCAGTCTGTGCTGTCCATCCGTCTGTCACTGCTGGAGAGGTGCTAATTTCTTCTTGTGTCTGCTGCGGAAGCTGTTTGGAAATGCTTGTGGAGTGTTTTGCGACAGGTGGAGTTTTCTGTGATCTCTGCTATGGATCCTAATTCTGGTCCTTCAGGATGCTGTGGTAGGCACACGTGGCTTCTGTCTCAATAGTACCGAATTTGTTGGTCTTTTAAAAAGGATTTTTTTTTCTGGCCATTTTTTCCTTAGCTGCTCTGATGTGTTTGAAAGGATGTATGTGTGTGTGCGTGTACATGAAGTCCTGTGACTTCATGGATCGCTGCCCCCCTTGTGTGCACACCTGGGTTTATATGCGTGTACATGAAGTTCCATGTCTTCCTGGATCGCTGCCCCCTTGTATGCACAGCTGGATGTATCCCCCAGAGTTTGCCGATGGTGTCTGTCTCCTCAGCCAGCTTGCCTTGGGGATACCCTGTCTCTGCTTTCCTAGCAGTGGGATTATCGGTGGGTTACCACACCCACCCAGCATTTAAATGGGTTCTGGGAAGCCAAACTCTGGTCCTCATGTTTGCACGGCAAACACTTGAACCACTGAACCACCCTTCCCCAACCCCAATGATAGATATGTTTGAAGTTCACCACATACGCCTGTGATCTCAGCACTTGGTTGGCTGAGGCAGGAGGATCCCAAATGCAAGGACAACCCGGATGACACAAGTAAACCTCAGTTTAAAAAAAAGAAAAAGCGTGCGTTTTCTATTGAGAGTGAAGTCCTCGAGAACTCATCTGCCAGTGTGAGCCCACTCACCACGCCAGCTGTTTATGTGGGCTGTGCGCCCCAGCTCCGCACTCTCCTTCCACTTCTGTTGGCCTTGACCTAGCCTTTGAAGCAGTGCAGTCAGATGCAGACCAAGCAGCCACAGCAGAATTTGAATATCACCTTCCCTCCCTCCGCGTGTATCAGCCTGAGCTCTTTTTTGCCACATTTGAAGTGTCCTACTCCCTGGCAGTCCCTCCACACCTGCCACACTTACTTTTTCCTCTAGTGACTTCGCTCCTGTTTGCTCTTAGGTGACTAGCACTCCAGTCTGCGTAGGAACCAGAATCCCGGGCACGTTGCTTTCTCGTTCATAGTGCAGGGTGCGGCCTGCCCCGCCTGTCTGCCGTGGGGGTGTAGCTGTGTGCATAGCAGAGCACTGGGCCTCGAATGTGTGTTTGTGGGCCTGGGTTTGGTCCCTAGCATCCTAAGTCAGTGCCGTACTGAAGAAGTCAGGCATTGCAGGCCGATCGTATCCATGTTCCTCCTCAGGCGCAAGCTCCTTAGCTGGCATTTCAGGCAGTGAGGCTGACACAGGCAAAGGCCCTGGAGTAGGAAAACACCTGGCCAGGATGAAGGTTATGAGACAGTGGGTGACTCCGGTCTGGCCGCCTCCGCGTCCGTGGATGTGAGACATGGACCTCGAGGGACTTTCGGTTGAGAACTGGCACAGAACGGACAAAGTTCGCGAGAGTGGAAAGGAAAGGGATGGCTGGACAGTGAAAGGCAGACCGGGGAAAGGAGTAGGCTTGTCTGGGGTGGTGGAGGTGCGCGGAGGGAGTGGGAAGTGAAGGGGACAGCGTAGGTGACCCAGCAAGGGGGACTGCCCAAGGCATACCTGGGGACCAGGGTGGCAGGGGAGGCTGTGGACTTAAAGGACAATTCTTTGGCTCCTCATCTGCCTAATGAGGAAGATGGTAGTAGGGGCTCTAGAAGTTCTCGAATCTTCTCTAGTGCCTTGATGAGCCAGTGAGGAGGCCTCTCTAACCCATCTCCCGTCCCATCTTCATGGTGACCAGTATTGGGGCGTGGGAATGGTCACAGGGACAGTAAGGGTGGACTTTCTCTGGTGCCTGTTCTGGAGTGGGAACCCCTTCTACTATTCTGTCTCTCTTGCTGGGGTCCCCTCGCTTCTCAGGTCAGCTCCTATCCACTGGGCACGAGCTAATGGTGGTGGCCACATGGGGATCACAAGCTTAATTTAGTTATTTAGTAGTTGCTTCTTTATTGTTGAACACAGGGCCAGGCTCAGGCTGGGCAGTGCTCTGTTTATAGGTACGGAGAGCCTTCCACTCTTCATGCCAGGTCAGCATAGGGAGCCTGTGATGATCAGACACAGTGGGGTGACCGTGAAGTGTAAGGTCTGCGACTTGAGGGACCTTGACAACACTAAAGGGTCCTGAGAACCCCACAGGCCAAGGCTTTTGTTGATCCCACAGTAGACTGACCCTGGAGATTCATCTTTTTTCTTCACTTTGCCCATTTCTCTGAGATATCTCGCAGCATAGGGATCAGCATAGGACAGTCTTGGGCTGTCCTCATGGCATACCGTCATGGCCTTTCTGTCAGCTCCCTGCAAACAAAGCTCTGACTAGAAATGTCACCTATACCTCCATAGCAGTTCCTCTGCTGCCACATCAGTCACCCATCTCCTGAGGTCCTGACTTCTTACCCTGAGATCCGTGTCTGTCCACCGTGTCCCCGACCCATGCTGTTTGCCATGGAATTGGGGCCCTTGTGCTTCTGAGCCTTTATTCCACAGTGGGAAGGAAGCTTGTGCCTGTGAGATATATCCCCGTTGTCATGGCAACGGTCACTTTTTTAGGTCTCAGGCTTTTCTCAGTGGATAGAGGTAAGCCCTTCCCACTTCTCCATAAACCCCGTCCCAGGCCATGGTCAGTATCTTTGCTCCGTTGAACCTGCCCACTAAGGCAAGTGAACCTGCTCCTACTTCCCAGAGGAAGAGACTGCATTCTGACCTCATCCTGCTGGTCTTGGGCGGTCCGGGTGGAGTTGCACTTTGTCCCAGAGCCTTGACCTGTATCTAAGTTGCTCTGGGGTCCTTGCCCACGTGGGAGGCCCTCTGTGCCAGGGCTCAGAACAATACAGGGTTAAGACAGCAGGAAGAATGCAGGTAAGTGCCCCTTGCCCTCACCACACCTGTCTGCAGCTGGCACACAGGGTATTTACCTATGTCCAGTGTCTCCTGCTGTGGGTGTGGAGGAGGGGCACAAAGTCCCAGTCACCCGTAGACAAGTTTTCTGTGGAAGGCTGTGAAAACAATGACAAAGTCTGAATTGTGGTTCCACCACTTCCAGCTACCTCTCTGCCAGGTACTGGACCAAGAAATACACACTCAGAGACCTGGGTTCAAATCCCGGCCACAGTAGTCACCAATTGTACATCTTCATGCAGGTTCAGAACCTCTCTGGGCCCAGGTTGCCCCATCTCTAAAATAGGGCTGAGACACCTGATTGAAAGTCTTCTTGTTTGGTATCAGGAGTCAGTGGGTTCCTGAGAGGGAGGGGAGCTGCACCCAGCTGTTGAGAGCCAGAAGGATGGGGACCATGCAGGGGTGACGGCGCTGGCTTCTGCAGATCTCTGGCATCAGCCCTCACTGGACAGCATTTAATCAGTGTTCGGGAGCCAGGCATCCTGTTTCTACAGCAGTAAGTAATGACCACAGTAGAGCTAGATCCCAGCTTGCTGGCCACAGCCCAGAGCCTTGCTGTGGGCCAGATATGGAAAATTCTAGCAGAGGAGGGGGCATCATGCATCAACATGTCTCCATGGAAGCCCTCCGTACCCACTCCAGATGTCCTAACTGGGTGTTGGAAATGTAGTGCCAGCCTAGGTGCCGTGGGGCTGCGTGCAGCGTGGCGCAGGACCGCCTTCAGAGTTCACCAGGAGGGGGCTGGGCAGGGTTAGTCAGCCTGAGTGGATGCTGAAAGGAGCTGGACCTAGGTGCTCTCTTGGGCTTCTAGAATTTTCCATAAGATGGGCTGCAGGGATCCTGGATGGAGTTGCCTGAAGGCCTCCCCAGGGACACTGTTGGCCTGGTGTGTTTACAGCTGTCAAGTAATGCTTAGCTTTTGGTGGCTCAGTCCCCATGATAGCTTTGCAGGGGCTTAGAGCGCTGATCCACAGAGGGAGCCCGGGATGCCCAGCCACCCCTGCCTCTTCTGGAGAAGGCTCTAGCCATTCTATAGCTCCCTGGGCTTTCTCACCTTTCTCCTCAGAACTCTCAAGCTGTTTCCAAGCCACTGGAACATTCTGCCCCTGGGGCTAGTGGTCCCTTAGATCAGTGTCCACAGTTCTTGATATTCCTGTCTGCCCTTCCATGGCCGAGTGCCCGGGCACACTCTCCTCTGTACCAGCAACCAAGTGTCACTAGCTCTGCCCTTTCTCCATCTCCAACGGGGCCTGCTTCTCCTGTTTCTGTAGAGTCCTCAGCGGCCCCCTATCTCCCCGAGACAGCCCTAGTCTCTCCACCTTGGTAGACTGCTGCCACCTGGGCCTGCCATTATTGCTGACGTACCTGCAACTCAATCCATCCAAGACCTCAGCTGCAGGCAGGAAGTTCCAGACCCTTCCTGGTGTCTGGTGGGTGAGTCACCTTCCCTTCCTCCAGGCCTCCTTGAGAATTTTCAATTGTCCCACCCTCACAGGGAGCTTTGAAAGCTGACTCTTGGCTCACAGAGATCTGCCTGCTTCTGCCTACTGATGCTGGGATTAAGGCACATGCCACCACACCCGACCGTTGTGCTGGTAATTCTTGATGGTGAGGTCTTCAGTCCTTCCCCCATCATCCCTTCCACCCTGGGACCTCTTACTGGGACTGGCACCATGGCTGGCTACTTGGCCTCATGTTTACCCCTGAGTCCAAGGTCCTGCACATCACCAGGCACAAGATCATCATTTCTAAAATCTCACATTTGCTTTAAAAAAAAAACTCTCAGGGGGCTGGAGAGATGGCTCAGAGCTTAAGAGCACTGCCTGCTCTTCCAAAGGTCCTGAGTTCAATTCCCAGCAACCACATGGTGGCTCACAACCATATGGTGGCTCACAACCATCTGTAATGAGGTCTGGTGCCCTCTTCTGGCCTACAGGCATACACACAGAAAGAATATCGTAAAATAAATAAATAAATAAATAAAACTCTCGGATCTTCTCATCACACTCTGTTAAAAGAATAAGACTGAGGGCTACTGATGCTCAAGAAGTGGAGACAAAGATCCCAAGGTAAAAACCAGTCTCGGCCATGTAATAAGGCCCTGCCTCAAAATAACATGCATGCTCAGCATGCATCGGACCTTGGGTTCAATGCCCCGTGCCAAGGAAGAGTAGTAAAGGAGTTGAACAGTGCTATTCACACCTGTATTAAGTGTACACAGCCAGAAAGGGTACACAGGGAGGCAGGTGGTATCTATGGGCTTTATGACTGCTCCTCACTCCAGCGACAGCAGGAGCAGGCTGTGCCAACTCCTCCTTGGGCTGAGCCAGCACAGATAAGAGCCCTGGCCTGCACTGCCTCCCTGTCTGAGGTGGGGCTGTTGACGTGGCCACCATTTCTGGGAACCCCAGTGGCTGCTGCCTGGGAGCAATGTGTCCTTGGCCCCCAGCCAGGCCAGCCCAGCTGCCTTAAAGTTGGGAGGAAGTTGCAGTCCTACTGAGACTGGAATCTTGGGCCAGTCGCTTCAGAAGCCTCCACAGCTCCATGGCCTTGCTTCCTCTGCATGTGCAGCTTGTCATATTGCCGTGTGTCCCACGTTTGCACTGCATTGCAAGAGGCAGCAAGGTGGTCAAGCCCGCAAATTGTGAATCTCATTTTGGCTCTGGGACACCAGCAAGTATCTTACCAGTTCTGCTTCAGTCGCCTGTGGAATGAGATGCTGATGGCACCTGCCTATAGGGTGTCTGAGAAGTAAGATAGGGTAGCAGTCAGCATTACATAAAGCCATCAGGGCAGAAGCTTGGCCCAAGGTCTGTGTTCAGACAGTGATTAAACGCACAGTACATAATATGCCAGGCAGTGTTCTAGAGACCAGGGACAAATTAATGGTGAGGGCAGATACAAACCACTCTTCTCATGTCTAGTACTCATGGAGACAGACCCATAGTAGCTCTGGTGACAAATACATGGTTTAAATATCCGCTTTCCTTTCTTTTTCAGAGAGGGGTAAAGTCTCGCCATGTTGTGCCGGCTGGCCTTGAACTTAGAATCCCCTGCCTCTGTCTCCCAGATGCCAGGATTATGGGCATTCACTGTTATTCCTGGCCACAGGTTACCCCATAAACTTCCATTTCTCAAACCAGGAGCATCCTAAGGGGGTTCCACATCTTCCTGCTCTCCCAGCTTCTTTGGTAAACCTTTTGTATGCTTTGCCTATTTTTCTCAAAGAAGTGTCACGCTAGCTTGTAGGATTGTGTAGTACAGCTATTAACTCTTTGTATGTTGCTTCCTCTAGTCTTTCTTGTTTTCATTTTCTCCTTTCGCATGACTGGAGATGAAACTTAGGGCCCTCTGTAGGCTTCTGCGTGAGCTTTACCACCTGGCCACATCCTCAGAGCCCTTCTTCTTCCTCCAGTCAAGCCCCTCTCTCCACCATCCCTGTGCTAGGGCCAGAGATGCTTTTGCTTAGCCTTCCTTGTCGGGGTGGAGGTTGTGCCAGGCTGAGGCAGAGGTGATTGCTCTGTGGTGACAGGGGAGGGAGAGCTCTCAGCGTGGGGGCGGGCAGTTGTGGCTCACAGAAGTGTTTCTGGGCTGTCAGAGTTGGTGGCCACTGCTCCCTGGAGGTTTGTGGGGCCTCGGAGGATGGGTGGAGTCTTTGAAGTCATGTCACGTGGGACTTGGAGTTTGTTTTGTCCATTTTCTTAAATTTAAACTTTATTTTCAGATAATTGAAGATTTAATGCAGTTTCAAAATTAACAGAAAAACATTGAGGGCCCCTAAACCCCAATGATGATCTTGCACGCACATGCTTGCTCACAAATGTGTGTGTGTGCGCGTGCGTGTGTGTGCGCATGCGTGCATGCATGAGTGATGTTGAGTGTTTTCCTCTGTTACTTTCATATTACTTCTTCTAAGGACCTATTTCTTCTGTGTGTATGGTTATCTTGTGTATGGTTATTCTGTGTTCTGTGTTATCTTACCTGAGTGTATGTTGGTGGACTTCATGAGTTCTGTTGTCCTTGGAGGCCAAAAGAGGGCACTGAGTTCTTTGGAACTGGAGTCACAGAAGGTTGGAAGTGTGGATGCTTGGAACCAGACCCCAGTTCTCTGTGCTCTTAGCTGCGAGCCTTCTCTCTAGTGCCCCCATGCCCTTTTTTGGTTTTTGGAGACAGGGTTTCTCTGTAGCTTTGGAGCCTGTCCTGGAACTAGCTCTTGTAGACCAGGCTGGCCTCGAACTCACAGAGACCTACCTGCCTCGCCTTCCGAGTGCTGGGATTAGACTTGGGTCACCACCACCTGTAGCCCATCTATTTTTGAGACAGGGTCTATAATAATAATAATAATAATAATAATAATAATAATAATAATAATAATAATAATAGCCTGGAGCTCACACATTAAGCTAGACTTTCGCCAACGCACTCCAGGGAGGAGCTGTCCCCTCACCCCGAGAACCAGGTTTACACACACACACTGCTAGGTGTTACATGGGTCCTGAACTCAGGTCCTTATAATTGTGTAGCACATGCTTTACCCACCGAGCCATCTCCTCAGCTCCTCACTGTGTAGCTTTCTTACACATCTATGTGCAGAGTCACAGCCCAAGCACTGGCCCCATTGGTTCCCAGAGCTACTACAGCATCAGCATCTCCTTAGGCTTATGCAACTCTCACACCAGCATCTTGGCCACAGTGGATACCAGGACATGGCTCAGCGCAGGAGCCCACCTGAGACTCCTTCACAGTCTTGGGCCTCCTTCCAGCCCTCATGGCCCATTCCTCACGTTACGCGATTCCAACAGTGTTGTGTAAGTTGTGTAAAGAGTCCAGACGCCTGGACTTGACTGTGAGGCAGGCTGCTTTGTGGAGCCTATGGTCTGTGGCCCAGGTTGAGCTGGCAGGTCTGGGCTGTTGAGGGGAGTAGCGGTCCCTGGCGGTCCCTGGCCTTGTTCCTCATTTAGGAATGACTCTGGCCACCGTGTGCGGAGGGTGGCCCATCGGCATCAACAGCCAGCTGCTCCGGACATCTTGCGGCTCCAGAATGAGTTTTCAAAACCCCATCTATCAAAGATAGGATGTCATCACCTAAAGGAGTTGCCTTTGCTGCTGAGTCCACACGTGGGGCTCCAGGAGCCCCTAAAATGGAATGAAAAGTTAAGTGTATGTGCCTTGCTTAAAGAGGATTTGGCTTGCACCCAGGCTCATACAAGTCAGCTACCCCTCAAATGAGGACTTGAGCTTCTAGAAAGTGGCTAATAGCAGGGTCTCCCCCATGAGGAGGCAAATTCAAATCCTAAATCTTCTGCAGCTGTGCGACCTCAGGCAAATCACTCAACCTCCCTGTGCCTTTGTTCCTAGATAAGGCTGTTTTGAGTTGGGGGAGGAGGAGTAGAAGAAAAACTGCTGCTTAAGTGAGAGAGGAGGCTTGAGGAGGGTGGAGCTTTCCAGGACAGACCTCAGGTCCAGGTCCTTTCCGAGAGGTGCCCAGGCTCTCTTGGGCACGGTCACCTCCTTTGTCCTGTGTCTCAGGCTCTGTTTTGGGACACGTGAAGACCATCGTTCCTAAACCGCCGCTGCACCACTGTCGAGTTGTGAGGTCTCTCCACAGCTAGGCCAGACCTCAGTACTTCACACGGGCTGCTCACATTTGAAGTCGACAAGTGCAGGGGTCAATTCTCTCAGCTCATTTTCCTTCATTGTTAGATTCAGGCTGTAGTTACACAAGCTGAGGAACATGCTTGGAGCTCAGAAGCAGATGGGCCTGGGTTTGGGTCAGCCTCCCTGCAGGGTCTGGGCCTTGAAGTCCTGATCGTCCTGCTAGACACTGGCCTCTCATACTCACTAGGATGGGCTTTCTGTGATTTGCCCTGTCCCCTCAATCTTTGAGCACCGTGTCTTCCTGTGTCCCCTCAATCTTTGAGCGCCGTGTCTTCCTGTGTCCCCTCAATCTTTGAGCACTCCCTTAAGCTCCTCTGTTGTTCACCTTCCCGGAATCGTCCATCTCTCTGGAGCTCCAGGTCCCTCAGTGTGGAACTGCAGACTCTCCTGTATGATGACATTAGGCTGTGATGGACCGGCGTGCCAGTCAAGTCCCTCGGGTTGCAGTGGAGCTGAGGAAGTCTAGTGCCTAGGCACATGGCTGCTGACATGTGTCACAGTGTAGCATTGCTTGTGGGGCTGTGTCACGCCCTGAGTGCTGCAGGTGCATTAGGAATTCACACTTGGTGACATAGCGGACGTGCTGCTGGAGGGTCATCTCTGCAGAACAGTGTCCAGCAGAGTCGTTGATACAAAAGCCTTTGGTGACTGGAACTGGATGCGTGTGTAGTCGGGTGTCCACCTTGTGCCTTGCTTCCTCTGTGTGTCTATGCCAGGCCCAGCTTGACAGACCCACGCAGCAGAAGGTAGAACCCAGAAGCTGAAGAACCCTGCTGCAGGCTCACAGCGGCTCAGGGCAAAATGGGAATGGGGCTGCAAATTTTGATGAGACTCCGAGAGAGACCCAAGCAGGAGGGGGCACTGGGGCTAACAAACCCACTGCTGCTCAGAGAATGGCACCCAGCTACACTTGTGGCACTTTTCTCCCTCCCCTTCCCCTCTCCTCTCCTCCCCTCCTCTCCCTCCCATGCCGCCATTTCCTCTCTTTCCATGTGCTTTGAGCCCCTCCGCTGCCTTCACCATGCTGGAGGCAGAACCCAGGACCTGGCATATGCCAGGCAAGCACTCAGCTGTCCCTAGTCCCTGAGCACTCCTGGTCTGGGATCCCCGTGTCCTTTCCCTCCCTGTGACCCGCTAGTTTGGGTTGCCTTTATCACCGAGCCAGTTGAAGCACTTCCAGACTGTTCCAGCTGCAGTGTGGCCCCTGATGTCTTTGTTCATTTAAGCTGCCAACACCCCTTAAAATGGGGCTGTCAGTAGATGGCCGCTTAGCAGATGGGGATGCTGAGGCACTGTGTGCAGTCTTGCTCAGGCTCACAGCTGGTTTGGGAGGGAGCCGGGATTTGAAGTTGAGAAAGTTGTGGATGCATGCCAGTGCTCTTCTGGGGCAGCTGAGCAGTGGCGTGGCCTCTGGCTCTGTGTGGAGAGGGCATAGAGACATGGAGGAGAGAGGCCATGTCACATGTGAGATGAACCCCACTGAACCTGGATCAACTCTCACCCGCTCTTTTCTTTTCCTTCAGGTACCTTTGCATCCCCAATGGGGTGGCTTTGCGCCGAGTTCCTGTCCTCCGTCAGCTGTCTGATTTTGCTGTGGGTGTCTGGCTCTGGTAAGTCACCTCCCCTCTGCTATTCATGCATCAACCATTAATGACATGTTAGGGTCCCGAGGTTCATCAGTGAACCCAACAAAGCCCTTGTGGAGATTGTGAGGTAGCAGAAGGGGACAACAGATGACCAGCGTCCTGACCAGTTGTTTGCATTGACACTAACGCACATTGAAAATCGAGGTTGTCCTGGAATCAAAGGTTATCAAAAGATGGTGGGAAAAACTCAGCTCAGAGCTGAGGAGGGGGGCTTGAGGGCTTGGGTGGCGAGGGGCAATTGCAGGGGGCTCAGGATGTTCTCTCAAGGGGCAGTGGGGTCAACTTGAAGGAAGGCAGGGGAGGGCTGGCCAGTGCCTGCAGGTGTGTTCTCGGTGAGCCCCCCTCCCCGAAAGAGCTACCTGGCATGGGGTTAGGGGATGACACATATGTCATGGGGCCACTGAGTGACACATGGAGAGTCTGAACTGAAGACCAGGGTGGAGTGGAGATTTGGGCAGAAAAGAGGTTTCTGAGTCAACCTGGAAGGTCAGCGTGAGGACCCAAAGAAACTGACTGCATGCTTTCTCATCCCATGCAGCCAGGGGTGCCTTACCCCTGCCAGCTTAGCACTAGGGATACTGAGGCAGGAGGATTGTGAGTTTGAGGCCAGCTTGGGCAACATAGTAAGTCTGAGGCCAGACTGATGTAGCTATGGAGACACTGTAAAAAACAAACAAACAAACAAACAAACAAACAACAAAAACAGATGGGCACACGAATTCTGCACCAAGCCCAGACAGGGGCAGACTGTTCTGTGTGACGGGGAAGACCACAGCAGCTGCTGGACGAGTGGGGTCAGGAGGTCAGACTTTTGTTTACTGTGTGAACACTTACTGCATGGCGGGCTACACCCACTGGCGTGGGTATCGTGACTTTGTCTGGAACATGTCCATGCAGGGCTTGGTTCAGAAAGCTCCTGAGGCCCCCCCAACAGTAGTCAGAGCCACCAACAGTCAACAACCCCCCACGGCCATGGGCTGCAACACAGCCCCCGGGTCTCTGAATTGTTGGCAGGGAGCTGACATATAAGTGCCTGTCCCCTCCCTGTCTCTGAATTGTTGGCAGGGAGCTGACATATGAGTGCCTGTCCCCTTCCTGTCTCTGAATTGTTGGCAGGGAGCTGACATATAAGTGCCTGTCCCCTCCTCCTGCCTTCCTTCAGTCTCTTCTGTTGGCAAAGACTCTTGAACACTAAAGGACAAGAGCCCGAGCAGTACAGAACAGGGTCAGCCTCTTGCCCCATTGGATAAGGGGTGGGGAAGGAGATGTAGGAGGTGAGAAACTACAGAGTCCCACCTCTTCCTCTGTGCTTCTGGGGTGGCGTGGCACCTGTATGTGCGTGTGTGTGTGTGTGTGTGTGTGTGTGTGTGTGTCTGTGTGTGTGTGTCTGTGTGTGCGCGCGTGCGTGCGCGCGCGTGAGTTCTTGGTCCTGTTTGCACTAGCCTCCCTCTTACCTTGGTGGTGGGAGTCCCTTGCCATGATTCCAGTGCTCAGGCCATCTTGTCTCTGCAGGGAGCGTCACGGTCCTGGGTGAGCCCACCTGCTTCTCTGACTACATCCAAAATTCCACTTGTGAGTGGTATCTGGATGGCCCTGTCGACTGCAGATCTCAGCTCCACCTGTCCTACTGGCTGGACTTTGAGATCTCTGAGTAAGTAGGGTAGGGACATTAGTGCCCAGAGGTCTGTCCAGGCCTTTGCTGCTCCCAGCAGGCACCAGGATGTGTCGTGCTTTGTGGCTTGTGGTATCTTATTGGGTGGGGCCTGAGGTGGAGCCAGGTCTGGGATGAGGTATCCTGTGTGATACTGCATTTGAGCCGGGCTTGGAGCTTGGTGGTGCAGACCTATATAACCCAGCTACTTGGGCAGCTGAAGTAGGAGAGATAGGAGGGTCAAAAGTTCAAGGCCTGCCTGGGCATCTTAGATCCTGTCACAAAATTAAACAAACGAAAGGCTGAGGATGTAGCTCAGTGGTCGAGCACTTTCTGACAAAGGACCTTGAGTGTGGTCGCCAGTGCTCCACAGGGCACAGGGGACACTGCAGGACTCTGGACCCACTGGCACTGTCACGTGACCGGAATATTCAACTCGATCAGCACTTCTCTCACTTCTCTTGCGCCTGATGTTAGCAAGGGCTAGAGCTAGATCTTGTCTCAAAAAATTCTTAACTGAGGTTGGCAGGATGACTCAGCTGATCAAGGCTCATACCTGATGGCTTGGGTTTAATCCTAGGATTCACATGTTAGGGAAAACTGTGGAAGTTTGTCTGAGCATACTTAGCCATAGGACAAGACTGTGTGGAGTTTGCTGTGAAGGCATGGTGTGTGGACATGGGGTCCAGGGCTTGCTCTGCACCATTCCCTGACACCTAGGTGTTCTGGGTGTTCTGTGAGCATTGTGCCTAGGACAAACCCGAGTCTACAGACCTAGTGCTCCAGAGACACACCCAGACACCGCAGAGTGAACTTCCACCCTCCTGTTGCCTTGAGGCAAGTAAGCTGTGCTCATTGGCACAGAGCTGTGGACGCTGGCAAACTGTGGGCCTTGGGTCAGTTGACCACTACTTGGTTTTTGGTTTTGTTTGTGTTTTGAGACAGGATCTCTCTGTATATCCCTGGCTGTCCTGGAACTTGCTATGTAGACCAGGCTGGGCTCAGCCTTGCAAAGGATCTGCCTGCCTCTGCCTGTGCTGAAATTAAAGGTGTGTGCCACCATAGTGGGCAGACTACTGTTTCTATGAACAGTAGTGTTTTATTAGCATGCAATTTCTCATTAGTTTGCATCTTGTCTGTGACTGCTTTGGGGCAACATCAGCAGTTTGTTGTGGTGACAGAAGCTATGTTGTCTTCAAAAGCCTTTGGTTTCCTGTCTGGCCTTTAACAGAAAATGAATTTTAGCCCCTGGCCCATGAGATGTGGGTGGCCCATCCAAGTGACCCATTGGCAAAATTATACTGGTATATACAGGACGGGGTCTGTGGGAGGTGTGCTGGGACTTGTCACAGTTCACTGTGAACTGAGGGATGCTGACTTTCTTAATGCCCTGGAGCTAAGTCCTGGGACTGAGGTCCACAGTCAGAACAACACAGGAGTGTCCAGAATGAGGTGGGTCAGGGCTGTGGCCTGCAAGGTGCCTGCCTCGTCCTGGCTGCCTTGGTCTTCCTGTCCGGCAGTTGGGAAGCTGGTGACCATGGGAAGTACCCTAATCTAGCCTGTGTCTGCAGAAACAAGACATGCACCCCGGAGAACGTCGCCAGCACCGTGTGTATGTGCCGCATAACCATAGAAGACCCGGTCCAGAGAGACACCTACCTGCTGGTCCTAAAGGCCAAGGAGCAGGTGCTGTGGCAAGGCTCCTTCAGGCCCAGTGATAATGGTACGGCCTGGCTAGGCGGGTGCTGTGGTGCAGGGAGGTGAGGTGCACACTGGCTGCAGGCTGGCTGCTGGGTTGTTATGTGGCCTTGACTGTGGAAGGCTCACCTGCTCACCTCTCCCTCATAGTTTGTTTATTTGTATTACTGGGGACAGAACCCAGGACTTCACAGCTGCTGGGCACTGCTACTGAGCTCAAGGTCTCCGTGCAGATGTAGTTACAACAGGAATCCAAAGCAAGAATTTGTTGCTGAGTGACACAGGGCAAACCGCATTACTTATCTGAACCTCAGCTTGCAAAAGAGACAGATTGCCTTCATTTTGTAGATCAGAGAAGGCAGGCTGCTTGCCTTAGGTCACACAGCTTCTCCGTACCGGAGGCAGAATTGGAGAGCACATCTCCCCAAGGCCTCAAGTTTTTTTTTGTCTGTGGTTAGAACTGCTGCTCAGACCACCGAGGACCCACGAGCTATTAGAATTAGCCCATGGGTGAGTTTAAGGTCATTCCACGTTAGCTTTAACATACACGCTACAGCTGTGATTTCATGGATATGATTTCAGAAGTGACGAAGCTGGGTGAGGGAGCACACACACTCCTATAATCCCAGAACTCAGGAGTCAGAAAAGGAGAGTCAGGAGTTCAAGGCCAGCCTCCCCTAAGGAAGAAAGGAAAGGAGGGAGGGAGAAAGGGAGGGAGGAAAAAAGGAAGGGAGGGAGGGAGGGAGGGAGGGAGGGAGGAAGGGAGGAAGGGAAAGAGGAAGGGGAGGGAGGGAGGAAGGGAGGGAGGGAGGGAGAAAAGAAGGGAGGGAGGGAGGGAGGCAGGGAGGCAGGGAGGGAGGGAGGGAGGGAGGAAAGAGAAATGAAGTTGCAGATCTTAGGGTTCAAGCTCCTCATGCAGGCCTCCTTCCTCCCCAGTGAAGCCCAAGGCTCCAGATAAGCTCACAGTTCACAACAATGTCTCCGATACATGGCTGCTGACGTGGAGCAACCCATATCCACCGAATAGCTTTCTGTACAAGGAACTCATGTACATGGTCAACATCTCCAGAGTGGACCACCCTGAGGAAGTGAGTGGGCACCATGGATCCCTGCCATTGCCTGGGAACGGGGCTGGGAAGGAGGCCTCCATCTTTGGAGTAGGGAGCTTGGGAGTGGTATGGAGTCGGACTAGAGAACTCCCTCCGCACCAGGCTCCGCCCCAGGCACGTCCTTCCTCTTCCTGGTCCTCCATTTTCAGTGTGCAGCTGCGTTGGCCAGTTTCCTATCACTGTCAAGTTCTGAGATAATCAATTTTTAAGGTTTATTTGAGTGCATGATTTCCTAGAGAGCAGTTTGTGATCGTGTGGCCCCATCACTCTGGGCTAGTGTTGATGCACTGTGGCAGGAGTGGAGCAGAGCTGCTCACCTCCTGGTGGCCAGGAAGCAGAGACAGACAGACAGGAACACACACAAGCATGCAGCCACTGTCCTAATGTCTCCTAAGAACATGCCCTTGTGACCCACCTCTTACCAGATACTACTACTATCTCGCAATAGTTCAGTCTAAGTATCAAGCCTCTACCAAGTGGACCCTAGGGAACATTCTGAAGCTGGACTCTATTGTTAGGAAGAGGACCTATCCCTGCCATTCTAACTCTGTTAGTGAAGGGCTTTGGGCCCCACCTGCTTCCCAAAAGGGGACGCTTGAGGTTATGGGTGGCAGAGTGGTCACTTCAGGCTGGGCACACTCCTGGTCACTTTGGCTTTCGTCTGTCATTCATGGTGACCTGTCTTCTGTGCATGGGTGACACCATCGCTCCTTGATGAATATCTAAAAGTAGATTTAGGCTGGTTGTGGTGGCACATGCCTGTCATCACAGCCCTCAGGAGACTGACGGGGAGGATGGGAAGTTCGAGACTAGCCTGGGCTACGTAGGCCTTTCAAGCAACAACAAACAGAATCCCCAAATTTTCCTGCACAGGAAGGTTTCATCAGCTAGACAAACACAGGCGTCTGTAGTGGCTGTCTGGGCCCCTGCTTTAGAAGCAGGTGGGGGTCATTTCCTACCACATGTGTCCTCCTGCCCCTCCTTCCTAGCATTCCCAGTAGGGGGATGGCCTTCAGAAACCAAGGGGTGAGCCTACTGAAGTCACTTACCCAAGATCTTGCAGTTTAGCTGTAGTTTACAGTGTGTTCAAACCCAGCTTAATCCACTTGTCCAGATCATAGTTGATGTCACATAGCTAATCATGGGAGGGGTCGGAGGAGGGCTGGCACCCTGTTTCCTCTGTGGTGGCAGGGGTGTGCCCCGCATGAAGGGATCATTCAGGACAGCAGCCATGCTGCGCATAGCACATCCCTGCCAACTGTGCATTGGTGTGTCCCCCTATCCTGACAGTTCGTAGTCCATAATGTGACCTACAAGGACACCAGGCTGATCCTCCCAACCAAGACTCTGAAGTCAGGGGTGCAGTACAGTGCACGGGTGAGGGTCCTGGCCCATAGCTTCAGTGGCACGTGGAGTGAATGGAGCCCCAACGTCACGATAGACAACCGTGAGTATCGGGGCCCTGGGCTGTGAGGGTCTATCTCTACAGCCCTGTCTACTCTCTAGTCGGGAACTGCCCCTGGCTGACCCTCGGGGTTTTCAGTCCTGGAATGTGGTGTAGTGGTCAGAGGCCGCAGTAACAAGCAGGCCCACAATTCCGCGGTGGTCACTGTTGAGTCCATCATGCAGCAGTGTTTGTCTGAATCCTTGTGTCCAACACAGTGTGGCTTCGCAGTCAGGACTAAGGAAGGCTGTGTGGTTGGTTCCGTGGTAACTGCTGAGGTGGGGAAGAGCTTGTACACAGCGGGCACAACATAGGTCACACATTTTCCAGCAAATATTGACAAGCTGTGATTGAATGACAGCTGTGATTGAATGACCTTAGGGCTCCAGCAGTGAGGAAATACACGAGAACCTGGGTGCAGCAGAGCTGACCTGTGTGGGGTTCAGGTGATGGTTCCATGCCATGCTAGTGAGAGGACCTGAGTTTGAGTCCCCAGGACCCACGTGAAAGCCTGGTGCAACAGCACGCATCTGTGCTCACGATGAGGATTAGGAGACAGGAGCCTCCAGAAGCTGGTGGCCAGCTAGCGTGTGTAGACAGGGATGAAAACAGACCCATTTCAAATAGCACGAAAGGCAAGAACTGACAGATAGGTCCTGTGGCTCACACACTCCACCCCTCAGACCCTAACGCACGCACAGGTCATGAGCGAAAAATTACAAATTGATTAAAAAACAGAAGTGCAAACAAAGAAACCAGGTAGAGCCAGATGACAGCAAGTGCCGGGAAGGAAGAGAGGCAGAGTGGAGGGAGGGTGACAGAGGTGGTGGGGGACGCTGTCACAGAGGTCTTTTCCGAGTCAGTAAGCAAGGAAGAGACACCTGTGCTCGTGCTGAATGTGTGACCTTGTAAATCCTGTGGTCCTCACAGCTTATGAGAAAGGATGTTTCTAACTGAGCAGACGGGAACCCCAAGGGAATAACCAACTTGCCCGCCCCGCCTCCGCGCCCCCCCCCCCACCAGGCTGCTCAGCAAGGACTTGATAGAGGCTGGCTTTGAACTCAGGTCCTCCCACTTGTCAGTGCATTCCTCTGAGCTAAGGAAAACAGGAGCGACAGCTCCAAGCTGTTGTGATCTGGCCTTGGATCAGGGACGGTGAGGTCGGGCATGATAAGGCCTTGGTGTGTAAGGGAGACAGGTGGGAGGGCTGTCCGCAGCCAGGTCGCCAAGGGTCTCGGGAACCAGTGAGTGGAGGTGGACTGCACATGGCACAGGGCGGGCTTCCAGCTCATGGCTCCCCTTCACCTTGCAGACTTCCAGCTGCCCCTGGAGCAACGCCTCCCACTGGGAGTTGGCATCTCCTGCTTCTGCATCCTGTTGTTTTGCCTGGTTTGCTATGTCAGCATCATCAAGTGAGTCTCTTGTTTTGGCCGGTGCCTCGAGCTGGCCCTTCTGCGGTACTAGTTGTGGATACCCCACTTACCTGTTCTGGCTGACGTGGCTGAGACAAGAATGACAGAATTCGTGGTCCAGAGTCGGCCTCTCAGGGCAGGCCAGCCAGTGGCAAGCTTGCTTCACAGTGGCTGTGCTCTGGAGAAGCAAGCCAAGAGCTGTGGAGGGGGGTAGTGATGGTGGATGCTCTAGAGGGAAGGAACTGGCTTGGGCTGGGGACGGAATCTTTCTTTGGCACAAAGCTAAATGGAGTTGTCTCTGTGTCCCTCTCAGTACCCGTGGTATGGTCCAGGCATTGGGCATGTGGTGGGAGCAGAGGCATTTGAGCAAATGATGTGGTTGAGGCCTAGCGAGGGTGCTTGCTAGTAGGCGGCTGGCAAACTGCCTATAGCCTGAGCTCTTCTGTAGGCCATGTGACCATGTGACCATGAGACCAAGACCTCCAGGGGAGCCTGGACAGGGCTGGTAGATGGGGAGAATCTATTTCTGCTGAGCTCTACCTTGGAACTCAGGCCCAGGGCCATGTTTTCTTGTGAAATGAGATTAGGAGAAACTGAGCATAGGTGCCAGAGAGTTGCCCACAGTTGGCGATGGATGAAATCGTCCTCAGCAAGTTAGGACCAAGATGGTCGTTGCATATCCAAGTGGAATCAGTGTGGCCTTGGTGCCCTGGGAGGAGTGCTGGCCAGGATGCTTGCAAGAGCACCTTGGCCACTGCATATTCAGAGATCAGCCCTCTCCTTTTCCACCTTCAGGATTAAAAAGGTGTGGTGGGACCAGATTCCTACCCCAGCCCGCAGTCCTCTGGTGGCGATCATCATTCAGGACTCACAGGTAGGAGGATGCAAGTGTTGCATAGCGTGACTCCCAGCCACGGGTAGGGTGGGGGCAGGGAGCAAACTACTGGGACCCCGGAGCCAAGAAATGTGGTGCTCGGGTGCTAACAAACTCACAGTGGGCAGCTGTGAAGCCCACATCCAGGTCCAGGAGGACCCAGTATTAGTTCAGCCATGTCCTGCTGGTCACAGTGAGTCCTATGGCCAGAGTCAAGAATGAAACAGGGAAGCTGGAGTGCCGGGAGCCATTTGCTGTCCCCAGTGCACCTTCATTCATGGGGGAGGGGAGGCTAAGGCTCCCAGACCTCTGTGGGGCCTATGTGGACCTCAGCTGTCGAGGCACAGCTGTCTGTGAAGACACTGAGCCTTCTGTAACGGGCCTGGGCAGACAGCACCCCAGTCTCACTTAACTGTCTGTTTTAGGTGTCCCTGTGGGAAAAGCAGACCCGAAGCCGGGAGTCAACCAAGTGCCCGTATGTATCTGAACTTGAACTTGGGTCATAGCTTTTGAGGATTTGGGAAGTGTGGTAGTTACTCAGCCGATAGCGGGGTCATTCCCCCCTCCCCCCGTGCTCCTCCCAAGGGTGTCAGGGAGGCAGTTGTGGATGACTTGAGTCTGCAATGAGAACAGACTGGATATTGATTATAACGTGAAAAGTCTTACCTATAACACCCCAATATCAATCAATACAGGATGATTCCTTGCAGGGTTCTGGAGGGCGAATAGGAATTTCTCAAGTGTGGCAAAACTGAACCCTAAGTTTTATTTCTGCAGACGCTGGAAGACGTGTCTGACGAAGCTGCTGCCCTGCTTGCTGGAGCATGGCGTGAAGAGGGAGGGAGAGTCTCCAAAGGCTGTCAAAACTAGGCCTCTCCAGAGTCCTGAAAAGGCAGCCTGGCATCCTGTGGAGGTCAGCAGGACGGTCCTCTGGCCAGAGAGTGTCAGGGTCAGTGTGGTGCGCTGTATGGAGCTGTTTGAGGCCCCAGTAGAAAGCGAGGAGGAGGAGGAAGAGACGGTCAAAGGGGACTTGAACCTGCTACCTGAGAGCAGTGCTGGTGGCTTCCAGGAGGGTCAGGCAGACATCATGGCCCGGCTCACTGAGAACCTGTTTTCAGACTTGCTGGAGGCTGAGGTTGGGGGCATTGGCCAGTCGAGCCAGGTGGAGTCGTGCTCCCCTCTGTCTCCAGAAAGTGAGCAAGCTTCTGTGGCCTGGGCCTGCGTCCCCATGGGGTCCAAGGAGGCCACAAGTCAGGCCACAGAGCAGCCTTCACACCTGGGCTCCGCTTCAGGCAGCCCAGCCCCCAGTGCACCTGACCTGGCCGGCACCCAGGTGCCACTTGTCGTCACAGACAATCCTGCCTACCGTAGTTTTAGTGATTTCTGCGGCTCCTCTCCACATCCTGGAGAGCTCACCTCAGAACAGCAGCAGGCTGGACACCTGGAAGAAGGGGACCCTCCAAGCCCAGCTGACCCCCATTCTTCAGGTCCACCTGTGCAGCAAGAGGACAGCTGGGAGCAGATCCTTCACCTGAGCGTCCTGCGGGACGGGGCAGCTGGCCCCACCCCAGCCCCTACCAGTGGCTACCGGGAGTTCGTACAAGCAGTGAAGCAGGGTGCCACCCAGGACCCCAAGGGGCATTGCTTCGGGCCCAGTGGAGATGCTGGTTACAAGGCATTCTCTAGCCTGCTCAGCAGCAGTGCCGGCTGCACAGACACAGCAGGACCTGAGAATGACAGTGGGCCTGGAGGCTACAAACCCTTCCGTAACCCCGTTCCTAACCAGTCCCCCAAGTCCATGCCCTTATTCACCTTCGGACTGGACATGGAATTGCCGTCCAGTCCTCTGAACTCAGTCCCACCCAGCAGCACCCCAGAATGCCTTGAGCTGGGACTCAAAGGAAGTGACAAGCTGAAGGCCCCTCCTCCCACAGATCAAGTGCCCAGTCCCTTTGGGGATGATCTGAGCCTTGGCATTGTCTACTCTTCCCTTACCTGCCACCTGTGTGGCCACCTGAAGCAGCACCATAGCCAGGAGGAAGGTGGCCAGATCCACATGGTTGCTAGCCCCTGCTGTGGCTGCTGTTGTGGGGACAGGTCACCATCCCCACAGAGCCTCTCAGAAGCCTTGGAATCCTGTCCTGGGGAGATGCCACCAGAAGCCAGCCCCACCACAACACCCAGGACACCTTCAGACTTGTCAGTGGATGGCAAGACCCTGGGTCATGCTATTTCCAGCCAGACCCTCAAGGTGTCTGCAGGCACCCTGGGCATGGCAGTTTCTTAGGTGAGCTAGTACGCTGTTGTTGCTGAGGTCTGCACTGAGGCCAGGGTTCATCCAAACTAGGAACGTGCCTCTCAGGAGACAGCCCAGCTGGCGGGTTTACCAGAAATTCAGAGAATGGTGAATTGAAGATGTGAACTTAGCCTGACCCTGGGGCCTGGAGCCTGGCTGACTCCCTACCACTGGCGTGAGCTCTCCTCTCACAAGGGATTCGGGACTCGGTGTGCCATGTCCCACAGCAGTCCTGAAGGGCCTAAGTCCCCTGCTCCCCTACTTGTTGCTGCCCTACCTGCTCAGGCCCAGTTTTTTCTCACCAAATAGACCTGTTGCCCAAGGCTCACAGATGTTTGACTCTCCTTGAGCTGGAAGCTGACCCTAGAAACCCACATCTGGCCTGGCAGTGGCTTCGGTAGGAATTGTAAGTTCAGGGAAGGCAGTTAATGGCCCCAAGGTGTCCATTCATTGAGCAGCTGCTGTGGGTTGAGGCAGGAAGCAGAATCTGCTATCCCTGCTAACGCGGCTGTGGAGAGCACCAAGGCTACCAGACACTTCTGATTGCCTGAAGCAGCACAGTCACCACCAGTAGTCCACCTGCAGCCAGGGCTCCTGGAATCTGGAAGTGGAGATGCCCCCCAAATCACTGCCCAGTGGTGGGTCCCAGTGGTCACTACTAGCAGTCAAGGCGAGACCCCAAGGGGAGGGGGCTGGTTCTGGTTGGTGGCCAGGAAGTTGGGGTAAGCAGACAACAGACTGCAGCCTGACCTTGTCTAGAAAGATGGGGCCGGGTTGAGCAGTGTCTGTATGTCTCTACCTTTGCGACACCTAATACATTTGCAAAGAGGGCAGGCCAGGCCACGTGGAGCCTTACATCAATAAAGACTCTTTATCTTGTCAGTTCTCGTTTATCACACACACACACACACACACACTCGCACTGAGGCCTCCCAGCAGCCTATGCAAAGCAGCTGGCATGCAGTCCCAGGAATCATGGGACAAGGTTCCAGCAGTTGGTTTAAGGGGGGGTGACTTGGGCATGGGGTGGGGCTACAGCTGTTCCATCCCTCGCCCTCCAGCCCTGGCTGCCACAGCTTGTGCCCAGGTATGCCTGCTCAGAGGAGGGAGCCAGTCACCTTTCTCCAGTTGGCACTGGCTTTAATGGGGGCCTGTCTCCACGGGCATGGGTCCTCCTCTGTTTCCTGCCTTTAGGCAGAGTGCTGAATATGTCAGATGCTCCTTTGCACACAGAGGACGTGATGCTGCTATGTGTTGCTGAAAGTAGCATGGCATTGGCATTGGCAGGCCCCATGCCGGGCAGAGGAGTGGTGGGGTAGAAATCTGCAGGCCAGTGGGAAAACTTAATAGTCTGTATTTTGAATGTGGTGCTCGGAAGAAAAGACCAGACAGGTAGGTCAGTGAGGGAGGCCTAGAGAAGGCCACGTTTGAGATGAGCCCATGGCATCTGCAAAGAACCAGGAAGACCTCAACATGCTGGACAGCAGGCAGCTTATGTCCAAAGTTTGAGCCACAAGGATCTGGTGTGGTCACAGCATCAGAGATTAGGGTCGTGGCATGATGGGGGCCAGTGTGCCCTTGGATACTGAGTGTATCTAGTTCTGCCTGCTGAGAAGTGGTCCAGGAGAAGCCACCCTCAGTCTTTCACATCTCAGCACGATGGTTTTAAAGGTCACGGGCCTCAGACTAGCCTCCGACACATCCCTCGTTCTCCCGAGGGCTGGGATTACAGGTGTGCGCCATGACACAGCTCCCCAGAGTGATCTTACCACACCCTTAGGCAGGAGTGGAGAGAAAATGGAGCCTCCCAAGGTATACCTCCTGTGTGGGGTCCCTCCCACCTGGCAGAAGCAGAAGTCAGGTTCTTATTTGCATCCTGGAGGGAAATGACTTCCACAGGAATAAACTGACTGTCCCAGGGAATTGTTACCAGCCCACCCTTGGAACTTCCTCTGTAAAGTACCTCTTAGAAACTCCTGGCTGGGCCTGATGTGCATGTTTTAATCCCAGCAGTTGGGAGCCAGAGAATCTGAGGCTAGCTCAGGCTTTGTAGTGAGACCCTGTCTCAAAAAAGCCACATAGTCTGACACTTGACCTTCAAGCTCTGGTCTCTGAGTTAGCCCAGGGTAGACCACTGGTCCTCTGTCCCCCTTCCCCTTATACTGCCTGTGCAGTGCTCCTCGTTTGCAGATCCAGGAAGCTGCTAAGAGCTATGTGGCCATGCTGACTCCATTAGCACCCTCTTCTCATCCCTTGGGTGCCCACTTATAACTTAGGTGCCAGAATGGAAGGTATGTGCTTCAGGTATTGGATTCTCTGCTCTGCTGTTTCCTCACCTAGAGCCTCCTGCCTGCAGTCATTTAGCAGAGAGGTGCCAGCCTATGCCCTCCTAGTGCCCATACCCAGCTAGCTAAGACCTACCCACTGTGAGTTCCAACCGACACTAGGCCTGGTTCTTCATAGTATTATCCAGTCATTTATCAGGCAGCTTCTCCCTGATAGACAGTTGTTCAATTTACTCTGATCATGAGCACAAATCAGAATTTTACTTCAAACTTCCAGCAAGAGGATCAGGATACACAGAGAAATGTTCGTATTAGTTACATTTCTCGACTGACGAGCCCCAGAGAAGCAGTCTATAGAAAGAGGCCTGTTTTGGTGTACGGTTCAGGGTGTTCAGTCCACCCTGGTGGGGAAGGCATGGTGGCCACAGGGGCTCTGTCTGCAGTGGGGCTTGTACACACCTCAGTGGCAGGAACTGGAGGTGATTGTCACCTTCCAGGCTCACCAGTGGCCCATTTCTCCTAGAAAGGCCCCAGCATCAAAAGGGCCCCACCACCTCCAAAACAGCGCCATCAGCTGGGGACCTCAAACACACAAGTCTGTGGGAGGACATTTTACATCCATAATAGTGGGACTTGGACTCAAACTCCATCTGAAGAAGGGACTTTGTAAACAAGTGACTGTGTCCAATGCACCCCCGCAGACCTGTGTGCCGAGGTCCAGCAGCTGCACATCCCCCCCTCCCCCCGCAGACCTGTGTGCCAAGATCCAGCAGCTGCACCCCTCCCCCCGCAGACCTGTGTGCCGAGGTCCAGCAGCTGCAGCCCCGCAGACCTGTGTGCCCAGGGGAAAACTGAGGCTGCTGTTTCTGTACTCTCGCCCCATACCACACACCAAGTGAATTATAAGAAAAGAGGTTTATTTTCAGTTCACAGTTCTGGAGTCGAGTGGAATCTAGAAACGTTCTTTTTTGATGATGAAGGAAGGCCTCAGGTGATTCAGAGCATCCCATAGAAGAACACAGAAGTGTGTGTGTGTATATAATGTGAGCATGTGTCTGCTTTCTGTGTACAGCAGTTGTGATTCAGCCAGGGCCTACTCTAATGAGTTTACCTAGCCCTGATCGCCTACCAAATGCTCCTCTAAATACCGCAGTGAGTAATTTCCTCCTCTTAATCCGTCTCCAAAGGCATTCAACTTCAGCCAGCTTTCCCAGGAGACACACCACATTCAAACCACACAGGAAATGCTTCCCGTCGCTCAGGCGGGTGCCTTGAAATGTGGCTGGTTCAACTGAGGAGCTGAAGTTTTTGCTTAAAGTGAACAGTTGTGGGAAGTAGAAAGAGCTCTTGAGTAAACTGGGAGCAGGGGAACCTTGGGGGAGGGTTAAAGAGGAGGGGAGAGAGCAGAGAGGGGAGTAGAGAAAAGTGTAGAACTCAATAAAAATCAAATATATATACATGTATATATGTATGATACACACACACACACACACACATGAACTGTTGTTTATTAGCTTATAAGTTTTGTTTCTGTATGCTTTTGCCAACGGCTTCCAACTAGAGGGGATAGGGGAAGAGTTAGAAAGACAGAAGAAGAAAAGACCTGAGGATTGGCATGACATTTGGGGTGGGAGTGTCTGCAGGCGGTGGGCGTGGTCAGCCCAGTACCGAAGGCTGGGATTTTCCCAGCAGCTGCGCTGCCACGATGAACGCATCTGCTTTAGCTCTGTGGAAGAAAACGCTGCTTTGGACTCATTCTGGTTCCACCCTCGTGGGCGTCTGCGGAGCGTGCGTGCCCTGTTCAACCTTTCTGACATGGATTTCCCACGAAGATCATTAAATAAAAACTGAAGAAAAAAATTAAAAACCCGCCCTAAATCACGGCAAATTTCTGCCCTACGACGGGCGTACTGCGTTCTGTGAGTTCGCAGCGCCCGTGACGTCTCGGACTTGCCGTGACGTCACACGTGGGCTCAGGCGACGTCCTGTCCGTGGGATCCTAGGCACGGTGGTCACCACTCTGGAGTAAAACGGGAGGAGGGGGAGGAATGGGGGGAGGAGCAAGTGACACCCAGTGGCTACTGTGCCCAGAGGGTTCAAGGTGGAAAGGCGAAGGGAAGGGCCGTGCCCTGGTCCCTGCTGCCCCCTGGTGGCCCAGATTGGCCCAGTACCGGCTTGCGTACCCGGGACTCCCCAAGTGCAGTCCAAGGAGTTGCAACTCAGCTTTCCTGAGTTGGCATCATCTTCTGCTTTTCTCCCTGCATTGGGGAACAGCACAAGCATTCAGGGTATCCTACACCCAGCTGTGTGGCGCCGGGCCAGTCTGCCACCTCTCTAAGCTCCCATCCTCATCCGTAAATGATACCTGTCTCATGAGCCCAACTAAAAACATCACTTCAATGGGCCCTCGGAATGGTTCTTGCACGCTTAAAGCTTTAAAAGCGCTGGCTAAGCTGAGTGTGTCTGAATGTCCACAGGGTATGTGCAGAATGACTCTTCACTTTTTCCTTTGCAGTGCTGGGGATGATGAAGGCAGAGGCCCACAGCAGGCGAGTTCTCCACTGCTGAGGCACCCCACATACCTCTGGCCCTGCAGGGCACCAACTTCTCAAAGATCCAGTTCCTTCATCCCAGCTCCTGCCAGGCGGACCCAGATCAAGTCCCTCATAGAATGCCACTCCCTAGTGTTATGAATGTGTGACCTGGACGGCATACAGCTATATGGCACACTGTCTCTGGAGCCTGTCCCCTTTGTCCTATTTACTTCTGTGTATGTGTGCCCACCTTGGTGTGGCCCTGCCTTGATCTCCAGCTGGACATCTCAGCTCAAGTCATTCACACTGTTGTCCTTGGCTATCGTGGGACCACAGGCCACACTGACAGTTCTCCCTAGCCAGAGAAAGCGTCACAAGAAGGTCCTTGGCCACTTTTCTTCCACTCTGTCTGTGATGTAAGGTGCTTTGCCAGGCATGTTGTGATCAAGAGGAGACAGTGTAGAGACAGAAGATAGTAGGCAAATGCCGCACAGTGGAGAAGGAAAGGTTGAACGCATCATTGAATCAAAACCCGCCTCTCCATTCTTAAGCTTTGTGCTTTTGTTTAAACCAAAGCTTCTTTTGCAATGGGTAAGCAGTCTTAAATGTTGTTGCAGGCAGAAGCGGGAACTCTGAAGACAGGCATGCCCTAGTTCCTGGACCCCATGTGGATGTTTATACTGTCAGGGAGGCAGCAAATGTTACAGTCAGAATAAAAATTGCAATACCAAGCTAGGGCCATACTTCTTTCCTCCAGCCACTGGGGGGGGGGGAGAGCCACTGTCCATTTGGCCTCGCCATGCCTCCTCCTATTCCTCCTACTTTTCTTTTCGTTCTTCTTTCTTTTTTCTTTTATTCCCTTCATCCTCTTCCTCTTCCTCTCTCCCTTCTCTTCTGCCCTCTCCTCCCCCACTAAGTCAATTACAATCTTTTCCAAGTCTGGTCTGGCAGAGACAGTGCTACCAGCAGCACCTATGACTTGTAAGAGGACAAGGGAGCTGGCGACGTCCTCCGTTGTCTCTCTTAAGCGCCAGTCTGTTCCAGAGCCACCCGCAGGAGCTGTTGGGCATTTGCACAGCTAGTGTTCAGCCGCGTCAGTGGTCTAACTGGCACATGTCATTGTCTCATGTCACATGTACAGCCACATGTTATGGAACCCCCTGCCTCTTTCAGTCGGTCTTCTACACCCCCACAGGTGGGCTGCATTGCTGAGGCCTTTGACACTGCTGCATGCTGAATCCAGAATCATGGAGCCTGACATTGTAGTTGCTCACCCAAACTCTCTTGACCCAAGCCCTCTCTCAGTTCTCCTCTGTC
Source organism: Arvicola amphibius (assembly GCF_903992535.2). Taxonomy (NCBI): domain Eukaryota; kingdom Metazoa; phylum Chordata; class Mammalia; order Rodentia; family Cricetidae; genus Arvicola; species Arvicola amphibius. Next base: position 127,642,038 of record NC_052047.1, read on the forward strand.
GATCGCCCACCAGGGCCGTACAGCAACCACAGCAGTGAGCGTGGGTTTCTGTTTCGGTGTCTGCACTTCCCTCCTGCTTATGGTAAAGGCTGCTTTCCATCTTGAGGAGACGAGGTTTCTTTTGAAAATAAAGTTAAATAAAACATTTGAAAAAACCTAGAGACTAATAACAGGAAAAACATAACTGGGGGTTGGGAAGCAAGCCAGTGGGAGAAGTGTTAGCTAAACAAGCCAGAGAACCTGAGTTCAGAACCTCAGGACCCATGTCAAAAGCCAAAGGGTGCCAAGCACCTGCAACTCCAGAATGAGGGAAGCAGCAGTGGGAAGATCCTAAGGCTGCTGGTAGCCAGTTTAGGAGAATCGGTGAGCTCAGGTTCAGTGAGAGACCCCGTCTCAAAAAGCCTAGTGCAGAGCCATCGCAAAACACTCAGAATTGACCTCTGGCCTTCGCACCCACACATGTGAGTGCGTACAAGGACACACACAGAGATCCCTCAGGCACAGTGTGTGGCTGTGCACACAGGAAATAATCCACAGCCAGGTCTCCCCACACCCACACCTCCCTCTCCCTCACTGCTCACCACTTCCCATCCCACGACCTGTTAACGCCTTAGACCCTCAGCTACTGTGACCTTGCAATGGTCTGCAGTTTGAGACTCTCGGCCTCCCTGGTGGCCCTCCCTTTGCCCAGCCTTGCCCCTGCTTCAGGGGACCCTATGGTATCAGGCCAAAGTCTGTTCTCTTGATGTCAGAGTGGCCACTTTGGGGATCAGCTGTGACTCCCACTTCACGAGGCTTCTGTGGACCCAGTCTCACCCTCAGCTCCCTAGCACAGCATGTGACTCATGCTCAGCCAATTGGAGAACCCCTTCACCACCCAGTACAGTGGGCAGCACAGGAAGTCACGTGAGGTGAGTAAAGCTGACCATTGAGAGCTTTCCCAGAACTAGTACTGGACTTGCTAGGGGCTTTCTTTGGGCTCCACGGGCTAGTAGTGACAAGCTTAGCCTTATGATTACCCCACCACCACCACCACCATCACTTTCTGTTCCCACAGAGGCCTCACTGCCCGGGCAAATGAAGCACATCCCCAAACCCATGCATTCCACTCCGAAGGAATTACTTCATCCCTTTGGCCCACCCACGCATAAAACCACAGCTTAAACTTTTAAAACACAGGGTCAGTAAATGCACTTTATTTTATCCCGCTGATCGGTTCACGGTCTTGCTCTGGAGCCCGGGGTTGTGCTGGAAACAGCTTCTTGCTTCTGCCTCCCACGTCCTGGGATTGCAGGTGCATCACAACTCGACTTGAAAAGCCAGTTCTGGGCCTGAGGAAGTGGCTAGGCGGGCCGGAGCTCGCTTGGCAAGTGGGAGGCCTGCATGATTCCCAGCACCATGTAATCCAGATATGGCAGCGCATGCCTGACACCTCAGCGTGGGGGTGGCAGTGGGAGGCAGAGACACCCAGATCCCTGGGGCTCGCTGGCTAGTCAGCCTAGACAAATGGGTGAGCTCTAGGTTCCGTGAGAGACGCTGCCAAAAAAATAAAGCGGTGAGTGATTGAGGAGGACACTTAATACTGATCTCTGTTCTCCAACATGTGCACACACACTTGAACACCAGCATATACCCACACATGTATACACACATTCACACCTGTGCACATACAAAGTAGCTCTGTTCTTTGCAACCACAAGACTGCCAATTGAAACAGAGACTGGCCCTTTCTTTCTTTCTTTCTTTCTTTCTTCCCTCCCTCCCTCCCTCCCTCCCTGTCTCCCTCCTTCCCTCCCTCCCTCTCTCTCTCTCTCTCTCTCTCTCTCTCTCTCTCTCTCTCTCTTTCTTTCTTTCTTTCTTTCTTTCTTTCTTTTGACCATAGATGCCTCAAGCTCCCTGTGTGGCCAAGGATAATCTTGAACTTCTCTTCTGGTGTCTTCGCCTCCTGAGTGCTGGGAGTATGGACATATGCCACCTTGTGGGTTTATGGGGTACCAGTAATCTGTGTTAGTTCGCTGTGATAAAACTCTGGCCAAAAGTGACTTGGAGAGAAAAAGGTTTATCACCAGGGAAGCCAGGGCAGGAGCTCAGAACAGGAACCTGGATGAAAGAACTGAAGCAGAAGCCATGGAGGAACACATTTATTGGTTTGCTCCTTGCGGCTTGTTTAGCTTGCTTTCTTTCACAACCTAGGACCACCTGCCCTGGGCTGGACCCTCCCACATCCATTATTAATCAAGAGAATGTTGCACAAACACACAGGACAGTTTGATGGAGGCGGTTCCTCAGTTGAGGCTTCCTCTTACAAGGTAGCCCTAGTTTGTGTCACATTGACCGACAAACAAACAAATAAAAACCCTGACCACAACAGGATGGAATCCAGGGAGGCAGGAGGTTATCATTTATTAAGATCTAATGCATGTAGCAGAAAATGTACCATTTTAACTATTGAAAACATACACTCCAGAGCTGGGGACATGGCTCAGTGAGTGTAAGAGCTGGCTAGAAGAGGCTGCAGACCTGAGACCTGTCCCCAGCACTCATGCAAAACAGCCGGATCCAGAGGCAGGCACCTGCAAATTCAGCCAAATCCAGAGGTGGGCACCTGTCAATCCAGCTCTTGGGAGGCAGAGGCAGGAAGCTCCCTGATGTTTGCTGTTCAGTCAGTTTAGCGGAATTGGGGAGCTCCAGATTCAGTGAGAATCTGTCTCAAAATATACTGTGGAGAGGGATGATGAAGATGCTCAACATTGATCTTAGGTTTCCATATGCACATGCTACAGGTACACACACATGCACACACACACATGCATAAATGAATGTATATACATATACATGAACTCACATGCACACACACACTCGCACACACATGCACACACATGCAGTCAAAGCTGGCTTTAGTATATTTGCCATGACCTTTCCATCTCTGTTTAACTCCAGGACAATACCATCAACAGCCAGGAGTGCCACCATCCATGCTCCCCGCCCCCAGCAACCAAAACATCTTTTCAGGCCCAGCCTCCATGATTTCTCCCTCTGAGGCTTTGAAAACAGGACAAAATATTCTCTCCAAGTACACATCCCTCTTTTATCATTTATTAATTTTTTTGCTTCTTTGCTTAAAACAAGGTCTCACTGTATGGCCTAGGCTACTCTGTGGTTCTTTTTTAAAAAATAGAACATTTGTGTTATTTTTGAGGAAATCACGCTTGCATATTTATGCTACCATTTTATCATATTTAACCCCAACTTCCTCCCCTAACTCCTCTCAGATCTATCTCTCACCCTCACCCCTACATAACTTCATGTTCTCTCTCTCTCTCTCTCTCCCTCCCTCCCTCCCTCTCTCTCTCTCTCTCTCTCTCTCTCTCTCTCTCTCTCTCTCTCTCTCTCTCCTTTCTAACCCATGGAGTCCACTTTGGGCTGCCCAAACATTGGTGGGCGTGGGGCCATCCTCTGGATCATAGTTGACCTGTCAGGGACCACGCCCTTAAAGAAAATTGACCCTCCCTCCCTCAGATGCTGGCAGTGGCTCTTCTGCTAGGGGTGGGGACTCATAAACCCCTTCCCACTCCGTGCTGGATTGTTGACTGCAGTGGGCTTGTGCTGTCTCGCGCAGGCAACTGCAGCTGCTCTGAGATCACGAAGAGTGGCAGTCCTGCCGTGCCCGAAAGACACTGTTCCACCGGTTCTCCCCATCCTCTGGTTGTTATGATTTTCTCCTCCTCCTCACCCTCAATGGTCCCTGAGATTGAGGAGGAGGTGGTGGGGCAATGTAGATGCCCCATTTTGGGCTGAACACTCCACTAACCTTTTCTGATCCACTGAATTTTTGCATTCACCGGTGTCCACTGTTACACAAAGAAATTTCACTTGATGAGCTGTACCGGGAGAGAGATGTGAATTCAGAAGTCAGCTTGGTACTATGTCCACTTAGTCAAGCCATAGTAGTGGGTTCACCCCAGGGCCTGGATCTCTGGTCTCCTGGCTTGGTCTCACAGATGTGTGCACCCACACCGGGCTCTTTTATTCTTGAATAACAGAATATTCTTAACACATAGAAAGCATGATTCCTGTTCCCCTTCTAGTAATCTCCTTGATACCAGAGCTGAGATTCATTCTTTCTTCCATCCCAGGCCCTAGCCCAGGGCCAGGCTAGCATAGGTGTTCAGTAAGACAAAGTGAAATGGAAATAAGGATCCCTCCAGCTGCTCACCCCAGAGTCAGACCAAGACACGAACATTCTCACCAATGTTTGTTGATTGGCTGACTGACATTGTTGGTAACCCAGACAACAGCTGGAATGTGTGAAGGGCTGTGGTGGGAAGGAGTGGAAGGGGCTTTAGTGGAACCCATCACTTTCCATGCTCACAACTCATTAAACCCAGAACTAAACCGACAGTGACTCGACGTGGCTGGGTACCCCCTAAAATCATCCGCATCTGCACCTACTTCAGATGCTTCGAGGCAAAGGGGTGGGCAGGCAGAACAGAGCAGGTATCTCAGGCATGGTGGCTTTCTCATGGGGCTAACAGTATTTATAACATCTCCAGAAGATCGTCTGGGGGTTTCCATGAGTAGGTCCTTGCAAAGCCTTCCACACATGCACCAGGACACATGGATGGAGAAACACATGCTCGCGCGCACACGCGTGTGCACACACGCGCGCGCGCGCGCACACACACACACACACACACACACACACTGCTAACTGGAAATGGTTCGTGTGGTCTACAAGCTTCTCCCTGGGGCTGAAAGAATGACCTCATCACCCTTCAGCTCAAATGTCACCACCTTCAGGAGACTCCTGCACCTCGGTCAGATGTCTCTCTTCTGGGTCTCTCAAGCCTGTGCTTCTTGATCAGCTCCAGAAGGAGCCCAGCACAATGTGGGTGTTCCCTTGCTGAAAGAGCAAGTCACACCACTGCCCCATCCAACTGGGTGCCATGCTGTCCTAGGAACCAAAGCTCTGGCCTTGTCACCATGTGGCTCTGTGTCCCCCGACTCTCCCTGATGTTGACTGTGATGGATCGTCAGTCACCACATCACAAGGTCAGCTTCTCTATTGTCACCTCGCAGCACATCCCACTTGGGACCACAGACTTGGTTGCTTCAGTCTGCTGATGACGTGCATTCCTGCTGCCTGGCCACTTTTCCTCTGTGGGACTCGGCTTGGGTTCCTTCACCCTGCTCCCTCCCCAGCGTGTGAGCAACAGCTATCAGTAACTGCTTGTTGATTGACAGACAGTTCTCAGTAAATACTTTTGCCAGAGTCTGACCTTTTTGATGTGGGGAAACCACGGTAGCCAGTGCTTTCTGTAAAGCAGGGCCTCTGTGAGGAAGGGAGTCTCTGCCGAAACTCACCACAGCTGCCTGGAAGCAGAGTCATCATATCCCCGCCTCCCTGTGGGCACCCGTTCTCAGGAGACCCAGTGTCTGTGAACCATGGCAGAGAGCAGGGAGAGTCCGAGGCCCTGGGAGGGAGGGGCGATGCTGAACAGCTTGTACACTTGTGCACACATAGGCATGGACCTATCTGTAATGCACTTGGTACTCACCCATTGGATCATTGTACGCTCTTAGGGGATTGATGGAGGCTCAGGGTCCTTGGGTAACATGGGGAGGTCAAAATGGTTCTGGTCTCTGTATAGTACACACCACCACCCACTCATTCCCAGAGCCCAGTTGTGCTACAATGGCTTCTGAGAGAAGATTGTGCATGCTCATGTGTGTATGTGACATGGGTGAGGTTGTCATAGTTACTTGATATACAGCAAAGTCGGCTCTGACTGCAGAAGAAGTATATAGGAAGTGGGGGCTCTCTTGGATTTGGCCACTGTCTGTACATCTTGTCCCAGGAAAGATCACGCAGACTAGACCTCCATGTGTTTCTCTGCATTATTTTCAGCTCCTAGCATATCACAGGGGCTACAGTGGGTCTTCATAGATACTTGTTCTTATGCAAAAGTGTGCACACACGCCCCTCTGCACATTGCCACTTTCTTGTGCATGTGTGAGCCGGAGTGGATGGAGGTTCTGCATTTTTTATGTAGGCATGTGGATGAGGACATGTGAGCCTGTGTGTCTCGGCTGGCCTGTTAATCGTGTATGATGAAACTCATGCTATGTTCCTACATATATCCATGTCTGTGGACTCTGGGTATATATACATGTATACATATGATATATGAGCAAGGGGGCAGTGTTCACATGACAACTGGTACGTGATGTCTGTGAGATATGTTCTCTGTATACAGGGGGCTTGCAGAGGAGAACTCTGGTCCCTCTCTGGCACGGAGTCTGCCTCCCTCATCTTTCCTCGGAGTCACCGGGGCTCCGGGAACAATAGGACTGATAAACATCCTCATATCGAGAACCTGAAACTACCCCCAAGGGAGGGACAAAACCACCCCAGGTGATGGAGTTATTTATGGTCAGAGTCTGCACCTGAGTAGCAGCGAGCATCTGCGAGCATCTCAGGGGAACCACAGTGCCCGGAACCACAGTGCCCCTGGGGAGGTGACAGCAATTCTCTTTACAGAACCATCCTGCAGGACCGCAACTGAGACCAGATTATGGCTGCCCAGGCCACCTGCCCAGGGTGACTATCGTACGAGCCTCCTGCCCTCCTCCAATTCTCCTTCTCCTTAAGCAGAAAGCTCACATCAGGATCCCAAAGACAAAGATGGATTCGGGGGTCACTGGACACCCCCTTGTCTCTCCCTCCTCCAACAGATGAATCTCCCTTCTCTGCTTCTCACCATTGCTTGTTTCTTTGTTGGGAAGGAATCAATTGGCACTGGTCGGCCTGGTGGTTTGTCCTAGCCTAGTGACAGAGTTATGGCTAACAGATACAACTTGGAAGCCAGATGGCAGGTCCCAAGTCCCTGCTTTTTATGTGGGTGGCATAGGCAAGTTAAAGTCTTTGTGCCTCAGTTTCTTCATCTGTGAGATGGGTCCATCATAACATCGACCTTCTAGAGCTGTTTGTGGAGAGGACAAATAAAGTGGAAGCACCAGGCATAACTGTATGCTCAATGCATTCTCTCCAATGTTGTTGCTTGTGTGTTACACATACTGTATACAGTGCTTTGTGTGGGTTTTGCTTGAGACAGGGTTTTTTTGTGTACCCCTGGCCGCCCTGGAACTAGCTCTGTAGACCAGGCTGACCTCAGACTCAGAGATCGGCCTGCCTCTGCCTCCCAAGCACTTGGATTAAACGTGTGCGCCACCAACACCCAGCTAAATAAAATGGTTTTTTTTTTTTTTTTTTTTTTTGGTTTTTCGAGACAGGGTTTCCTTGTAGTTTCTAGAGCCTGTCCTGGAACTAGCTCTTGTAGACCAGGCTGGCCTCGAACTCAGAGATCCGCCTGCCTCTGCCTCCCGAGTGCTGGGATTAAAGGCGTGCGCCACCGCCGCCCGGCTAAAATGTTTTTAAATGAATTTTTTCTTCATTATGATCATGTGCATGTGGCACAGCCTACCGTGGAAGTCAGAGCATGGCTTTCTGGAGTTGGTCCCCCTCTTACACAGCAGGTCCCAGGGTCGCCCTCTTTCATAGCGCATTCTGGGGACCCCTGTTCCGCAGTGGGTCCCGGGGACCCCCTCTTCCACAGCAAGTTCCAGGGATGGACTCAGGCTTATGCGGCAGGTGCTTATTCTATCTTTGGAGCAAACCAGTTTTTCTTTCTTCTTTGTCTCCTCATCCTTCTCTTCTTCTTTTTTTTTTTTTTTTTTTTTTTTTTTTTTTTTTTTTTTTTTTTTTTTTTTTCGAGACAGGGTTTCTCTGTAGCTTTGGAGCCTGTTCTGGAACTAGCTCTTGTAGACCAGGCTGGTCTCGAACTCACAGAGATCCGCCTGCCTCTGCCTCCCGAGTGCTGGGATTAAAGGCGTGCGCCACCATCGCCCGGCTCCTTCTCTTCTTTTTAGCATCCTGCTCCATCACCCTGAAATAAGAGATGCTGAGCCGAGTCCATTTGGGGTGGTGCTGGGGGTGCCCGTCATTGAGTCTGTTCTTCCATGAATGGTGAAAAAACTGGAAGGGCCAGGAGGATTTGGGAGTTCAAAAGGAATCAAACTGCTGAGAAGGGAACCCAAGGGTGTTAGCCCTCCACCGACTCTTGCAACTCTCCTGACTTAAGCCTTGGCTTAACTCTGGGCCCTGGGCTTGGAGGCTACTCCCTGCCCACTTTGGCCTTGTGGTCAAGGAAATGAGCAAGGAGAACTTGGTATGCCCTTAACAAGACTGGGAGGTGTGAGCATAGAGCAGGAAAGATCTCCTGATGTGGGAATCAGGGAAGCTGCCTGTGGCAGATGTTACCTAAGTGGAAATACAAAGGGGAAATTGTCAGCCAGGAGATGGCAGGGCTGTCCAGTGGGCAGAGTCCACACAAAGGCCACAGAAGCTGACTGACAACAAGGACAGGGAATGCCAGGAGGCGGCTGGTGGCCACACATGGGGCTGGGAACGAGAGGGTCTTGTCACTTGCAGGCCTGCCTGACTCAAGTCTGGCAGGAGCAGCTGTGTCCTCGGTGAGTCCTAAGTGGGGGCGGAGCAGAGCAGAGAGCCTTAGACAACTATGTTCATTCTGTAAGTATTTAGTGGGCACCTCTAGGTGCCAGACACTGGGTGTGCTTCCTCGTGACACTGCACAAAGTCCCTGTGCGTATGAAACAGGGTCGAGAGCAGGAAGCAGATAGACAGGGGATGTCACAGGGACACATAGTGTAGCATGGATAACGTTTGTGTTGGGCAGGACTGGCAAAAGAAAAGTTGGAAAAACACTTAGACCCCAGTGGGTGGGTAGGAAGACCATGATGACAAAGGGGGGTATTTGATCGCAGGATGAGGGAAGTAAAGGAACAAGCCCCACAAACACCTAGTGCCATTGGTGGAAGGGACAGCCTGGGCAAACATGGACAAGGAGAGAGGAGAGGAAGTGAGAGAATCCCCGAAAGGATGCAGGCTCAGTGTGCAGATGCAGAGCAGGTTTGGAACCTCAGCCACAGACATGTACTGATCCCGTATCTATTGTAGAATGAAGGCACCAGTTGCAGCGAGAAGAGTGCATTTTGGTAAAGGGGACCCAAAGGTCAGAGAAAGCCCATTTCTGTCACGTGAGCAGGGGCACGGGTAGGTAAGTACAGGTGGGAGCTGTGGTTTTGGCGTACATGTTATAGGTAAATAGAACCAGCAATAATTCTTAGCAAGGGAGGCATCAACGACGGTGTGCCGTGGACATTCTTGGGCCAGCTCCACACTGTCGTGGAATATTCCTTTACACTGTGGGAAGATGTGTCGCTGTGATTGGTTTAATAAAAAGATAAACAGCCAATAGCTAGGCAGGAGGTATAAGTAACGGGGACTTCTGAACAGAGAGAGCGCCTGGGAAGAAGAAAGGCAGAGTCGCCAGCCAGATGGAGAGGAAGCAGGATGGGCGTACAGAGTAAAGATAACCGAGCCACTTAAAAGAACATACATGAAAAGACACGGGCTAATTTAGGTTATAAGAACTAGTTAGGAACAAGCCAAAAAAAAGACCGAACTTTTATAATTAATACTAAGTCTCTGTGTAATTCTTTACAAGCTGGCGACCCCAAAAGAAAAGTCTGCCTATGCCTCACCAGCTCAGTACTAATCTTTAACCGGGCCCAGGAGCAGGTAGAATACTGGTCCCTGAGCACACAGCCCTAACCTCCCTCTCCACTGTTCCTCCAGCCTTCCTAACGCCATCATGCTTCCCCTGGGGGAGGCTTCACTAGAATCTGTGGTCCTTAGCCTGGGAGAAGTTTGGGTGTCCAGGGAACCCTTAGAGATATTTGGAGACACTTCTGGTTTTCACAGCCTTCGGTGGGAACATGGCCCAGGATGGACAGACCTGAGAATGTCCGGGATAACTTCATAGTGAAGGCTGACTATGCAGACCTGCCTCGATGGAGCAGTCCGTCCACAGAGCACTACAAACGTACAGAGCCTGGGCCCCACAGCCTCCAGCAGCTCCTCTCAGGAACCACTGAGAACCTCAGTCCTTCTAAGAAGGAAGCAAACCTGTGCCCGGGAGGCAGTGGGCAAGTGTAGTGACAGTTTCAGCCTACAATGCAGACTGATTTCTGGAAAAGAGAGCTTGGCATTTTCTGCGGCTCCTACCCTTTCACCAGCCCTGGCCGTCCTCAGCCCAGGGCTCCCTCCTGGCTCTAGAAACATCATCCATGGCTACTGAGTCCCTCCCCCATGGGATGTCCCTTCCAGCTCCAGCATCACCACTTCCTCTCATTCTCGCAACCACGGGGTCCTCTCTGCCCACACCAGAACTTCATCATTTCCAGAATTAGCCATTGCAGTCACACACCCATGCCCGTGGCTCATGCAGGCACCGAGGCTGGGTTGGGTCACTGCCCTCTGGCCCTCTGTACTGTTCTTCCCTGGTGGTCCCCCAACCGCAGCCTCACCCCCTTCCTTCTCTTTCTCCTCGGTCAGTCTTCTGTCACCTCCCATCTTCTCAACAGAGTCACCTTCTCCTCCTCTCCGCATAGACTGTAGGGTCTGACCACCCCTAACTAATTTAAACATAGGAAACCTGGTTCCACATTTTGGGATGTTTTGGGGGAGACCTCCTGTGTTATTCAATAATCTTTTTGTACACTGTGAAGTTGTGTCACTGTTATTGGTTTAATAAGAAATGAATGGCCAATAGCTAGGCAGGATTTCCAGACACAGAAGACATGGGGTGGGGGTGGGGGGCAGAGGATGCCAGGAATCGCCAGACAGACAGAGAGGAAGCATGACGTGTAGGAGATGGGGCAACAAGCCATGAGTCTCATGGCAGCACTTAAAGTAGTAGAAATAGGTTAATTTAAGTTATAAGAGCTAGAAACAAGCCTAACCTATTAGCCAAGTTTTTATAATTAATAATAAATCTGTGTTACTTTTTTGTGAGCTGGTGGCCCAAAAAGGAAAATCCACTACACTTCACCATCTTTTCAGCTGCTTATTGTTAGTATTCAGGCATCTGTACTGGCCTGCCCTTGGGGTTCTGATGGGATATGCCCTCAACTGCAGCCACTAAGAACAGCTCCTGTGCACACCTTCTGTGCACATTCACTGTGTTCTCTTTTAAATGAGCCCTGCACATCTCCCACCTTCCCACCTTTCTTTTTCTCTCTCCCTCTCTGTCTGTCTGTCTCTCTCTCTCTCTCTCTCTCTCTCTCTCTCTCTCTCTCTCTCTCTCTCTTCCCCCTTCTCCCCCTCCTCCCCTACCCGTCTCTCTTTCTATTCCCCCCCTCTACCTCTCTCTTCTCTTTTGTTGCTCCTGTCCCCAGAGTCTGCTCTCCTTCTTCCCATTCCCTCTTTTTATGTTCCCTTTCCTCTAATAAAAATCCCTCAATGTTCGTAGCCTTAAATGCATGGGCACAGGAGACAACTCCCTAAATATAACACCAGTAGCACAGACACTGAGAGAAACAATTAATAAATGGGACCTCCTGAAACTGAGGTATTTCTGTAAGGCAAAGGACATGGTCACTAAGGCAAAACAGCATCCTACACAGTGGGAAAAGATCTTCACTAACCCCACATTGGACAGAGGACTGATCTTCAAAATTTATAAAGAACTCAAGAAACTAGAGATAAAATTACCAAATAATCCAATAAAAATAGGGTACACATCTAAACAGAGAATTCTCAACAGAGGAACCTAAAATAGCTGAAAGACACTTAAGGAACTGCTCAACATCCTTAGCCATCAGGGAAATGCAAATTAAAACAACTCCGAGATTTTATCTTACACCTGTAAGAATGGCCTAGATCAAAAACATTGATGACAACTTATGCTGGAGAGGATGTGGGATAAAGGGGACACTCCTCCATTGCTGGTGGGAGTACAAACTTGTTCAACTGCTTTGGATTTCAGTATGACAATTTCTCAGAAAATTAGGAAACAATCTACCTCAAGACCCAGCAATACTGCTTTTGGGTATATCTCCAAGGACATGTGCTCAACTATGTTCGTAGCAGCATTGTTTGTCATAGCCAGAACCTGAAAACAACCTAAATGCTCCTTGACCGAAGAATGGATAAGGAAAATGTGATCTATTTATACAATGGAGTACTATACAGTGATTAAAAAAAAGACATCTTGAAATTCCATGCAAATGTATGAAACTAGAAAAAAACATCCTGAGTAAGGTAACCCAGACCCAGATAGACAAACATGGTATATGTAATTACTCATAAGTGGATATTAGACATAAAGTAAAGAATAACCAGCCTATAGTTCACGATTCCAGAAAAGCTAGGTAAGGAGGAAAACCCTAAGAGAAACATTCATGGATCCTCTTGGGAAGGGGAAACAAATAAGATTTCTTAAAAAGATTGGGAGTATGTGGGAGGGAGGAGAAGGAAGGGTGGGAGGGGAGGGGAGAGGAGAAGGGGAGGAAGGAGGAGAACATGAGGAAATGGGATGCTCAAGAAGGGGGAAGGGAGCCGGGCAGTGGTGGCGCACGCCTTTAATCCCAGCACTCGGGAGGCAGAGGCAGGTGGATCTCTGTGAGTTCGAGGACAGCCTGGTCTACAAGAGCTAGCTCCAGGACAGGCTCTAAAAATAAAGCTGCGGAGAAACCCTGTCTTGAAAAACCAAAAAAAAAAAAAAAAAAAAAAAAAAAAAAAGAAGGGGGAAGGGCAGAGAGAGAGAACAAGGAAAGAGACACCTTGATTGAAGAAACCATCAAAGGGCTAGCAAGAAACATGGCACTAAGGAAATTCCCAGGAATCCACAAGGATGACCCCAGCTAAGACTCCTAGCAACAGAGGAGAGGATGCCTAAACTAGCCTCACCTTAACTGTCATCAAAGAACCTTCATCCAGCAACTGATGGAAACAGATGAGGAGTGATAATGTGAGCAAAGGGTCAAGACCATGATGGGGATACCCACAGAAACAGCTGACCTGAGCTAGGGGGAGCTCACTGACTCTGAACTGATAGCAGCAGAACCTGCATAGGACCAAACTAGGCCAACCGAATGTGGGGGACAGTTGTGTGGCTTGGACAGTCTATGGGATCACTGGCAGTGGGACCAGGATTTATCCCCAGTGCTTGAACTGGCATCTTGGAGCACATCCTCTTTGGAGGGATACCTTGCTCAGCCTAGATGTATCGGGGGAGGGGCTTGGTCTTGCCTCCAAGTGAAGTGTCAGACTTTGTTGACTCCCCACAGGAAGCTTTACCCTTTCTGAGAAGTGGATAGGAGGTAGGGAGGTGGGGTGAGAGGAGGGTAGGGAGTGAGAATTGGAATATCTATGTAAATGAGAAAAGACTGTACTAAAAAAATTCTTATTAAAGAATAAAATAGGAAAAAAAACCTTCACATGAGTTCTGTTGCATGGCATCTTTCTCTCACATGCCGCTCTTTCTTTTCTTTTCTTTTTTTTTTTAAATCACAGCACTCATTGTTCTTCCAGATGATTGTGCAGTGGCCCTGTCTGCATGGCGTGCCTCAGGTTCTTTACCCCGCTGTAATCATGATTAGCAGGGATTTCTCTTACTCTCCTATTGTCCTGCATACAGACTGCCACCACAGAGGGCAACTCAAGGGCATAAAGCCAAATGGTCACAGCCCACCCGTTTCTCAGACAGGGTCTCACCTTGTACCAGGTGAAAAAAATCATTCAGATTTCTTGTTTGTCCTCATAGACACCCTGGAAGCATGGTCTACTGTTCCCCAGGAGCCCCATTCTAGTGGATTCCATTCTAGTGGCCTAGAGCAGTCACTTGTTCCTTAAAGCACTTTGATTGGCTGCCTGCCCTTCCCTGGTACCCCCCAGGCTCCTTTGGTAAGGACCCGGCATCCCACCATAGGGAATGGGTACCAAAAAGCCAGCTCATGTACCAGGGACAGATCCTGGCCCTACTGCTAGGGGCCTCACAAACAGACCAAGCTACACAACTGTCACCCACATTGGGAGAGCCTAGGTTGGTCCCATGTAGGCTCTCTAGATGTCAGTCTAGAGTCCCTGAGCTCCCATGAGCTTGGATCAGCTGTCTCTGTAGGTTTCCTCACCATCCAAATTCCATCTTTATAAATCCCCTGTGTTGAATGCAAAGCCACTGGTAATAATTAAAAATAATTTTAAGAAACAGGCATTAAATGAGGAGAGTATACAAATGATACAGTAGGAGAAAAATCAATCAAACCCTAAAGATAGAGATTCCGAGGGAACCGAGTGACAGATAAAGGCAAACAACAAAATGCAGAGCAATCCCTGCTAGTAATGGCTTCATACTTAACAGAATAGAGAGTGTTTAAGATACACATTGGCAGAATGGATTTAAAAAGCACGAGGAAGTTAGGTGACTGGAGGTGTACTTTTGAGGGCACTATGGCAACTCCAGCCTCTCTTCCAAGCTTCTCGGCCACACTGAGATGAGCAGGTTTCTCCCTTCACACACCACCATCACAGCATGTTCCCTTGCTACAGGTTCAAAAGCGACCATGGACTGTGAAAATCCTGAAACCTGGAGCCAAGATATATCTTTCTTCTTTTTAAATTGAGTTCTCACCGGCACACCGAAACTTACGGGGAATGTATTGAAATCCAAGAGAGTCGAAGCTGCAGACACATTCATTAGACTGAGGGCCTAGCTATACTCTTTTACATGACTGTCGGGGGCCGCAAACACTAGAATCTTGGCCTTTATTTTTTTTTAATTTTTAATTATGTATGTACACATGTGCAGCTGCCAGAAGAGGCCAGAGCTGTCAGATTGCTCTGCAGCCAGATTATAGGTGGTTTCTTGTTCTCTAGCATGGACACTGGGAACTGAACTCAGGTCCTCTCTGTGAGAGGAGTAAACACTTATAACTGCTGAATCATCTTTCCAGCCCCTTAACTGTACTCCTTAAAGAACTAGAAAAGAAAATGAAACCCAATGCTTGTTAAAGAGATTAAGTAATACACGTTAGGGTGGAGATAAATAAAAACTAAAAAAACAGAAGAGAGGATCAGCAGAACCAAAAGTTATTTCTATAACAGAAATTGGAAAAGTTTAACAAACCTTTAGCTAGACTAATCAAGAAAGACAGAAAATTAAAATAAGATCAGAAATGGAAAGGGAGATGGTGCCTTCATGCACATAAAAGCCAGAATTTTGTGATCACCCATCATCAAAATCGACTCAAAAAAAGAAAGAAAGAAAGAGAGAGAGAAAGAAAACTCTTAATAGACATAACAAAACAAAAAGTAGGAACTTGAACTGGTCACCCACAGAACTCCTAGGAAAGACAAGCCCAGCCTTTGCTGGAGAATTCTGCCAAGCACTGGAGGAATTAGCTTTATTCCTTCTCATCCTCTTCCACAAAATAGAAGAGGAGAAAATGATTCCTAAGTCACTATGGTGCCAACTCTAGACAAGGACACCAGAGGGGAAATAAAAAACAAACAACACCAACAACAACAAAACTAGAGCAACAGTCCTTATGAGCACAGACACAACAAGGGTGCTGGGGGGAAAAATGAGGAGCAAGGTAAACAGAGTCTAACTCATGACCGCGTGGTTTGGCTGTGTGTTCAAGTTTGGGTTGCAAGCTGACTAGATTTGAGAAGCGGCTGGATGATGAGGTCTCTGACCTGATGGCACTGTTGGGAAGAAGTGGAGTCTGCTTGGAGTAAATATGCCCACTCCCTCATCTGTCTCTGCTTCCTGGCTCACGTGAGGTGAGCAGCCCTATTCTCCCACACCCCCGCCATCATGAAGCTCTACCTCTCCATCGCCCAGAAGTAACAGACCAAGCAGACTGAAGCCCCTGCAACCTTCAGCCTCCCAAATCTTCCCCCTTTTTCCATTGTCCTATCAAGAATGTGTCAGCCATGAAAAGTCTGTCAAGTAGAGTTACCTCAGGAATGCAAGGGTGGTTCAACATAATGTGAACCTCCACAGTCCATGAGAGAGGCTAAGGGGGGAAAAAACCCCACGTGGGTATCTGTTATAATGCAAACTAGGAACAAAAGGGACTTCCCTCAGCTTGGTAAAGGACATGAGCCAAAGACTCTCAGGCAACAGCACGCTCATAAGCCCCAAAACCCTGAAACTTTCCCGTAAGGTCGCCCACTCTACCACTGCTGTTCAACCTTGCACCAAATGTTTTAACCTGACAATTCAGCCGGAAAAAGAAATGTAAAAAGCAACCCAAAGGTGAGACTGCCTTTGTAAATGATGGCATGATCCTAAATACATAAAGTCCGAAAGTCAATGGAGCAATCACTAGATGTGATGAATGGCCTTAGCGAAGCAGTGGTGTGCACGCACCAACCGTGCTTCTGCCTGTGTGAGCCCATGCTAGCGAGGAAGGCTACCTCACAGGTAGAATTCTTAGCAATAGAGAGAACCAAGGCAATGCAAGGTGTGTTCAGGGAACAGTGCAGAACACCCTGAAGAGAATTTAAGGAAACGCAGGTAAGCTGCAAGACACCCCGTGCCCACAAAATAAAAGGTATTGCCAAAATGACAGCATTTCTAGACACAATCTATGAGCTGAAGGTAATCTCTGTCAAATCTCAGTGCCTGCTTTTACTTTTAATGGAGAATCTGGGTTTGCAAGTGGGTAGAAATGGCTGAAACCTTCTCTAGGAAAACAACCAAGTTGGAGAACATAAAGTCTCAATTTCAGAACTTACCACAGGTCTTCAGTGTTAACCGAGTGCTGCCAGGACAGGAAAGACCAGCAGAGATCTGGGGACAGTTGGTTGTCTAGAAGGGTAACTCATGCCTGTAGACAGTTGATTTTCAAACACCAAGACAGGTCACCGGGGAAAGAAAGGTGAGGGAGGAGGCTGTGGGATATTTGGCCTTGACCCTGGAAACCCTCAAAAGCTGATGTGAAGCAAGCCCAGGGTGAGAGATCACCTCACCTCCCTAGGAATGCTGTCATTCAAAACCTCAGGATCAGGGCCTGGGGAGATGGGTCAGCCATTAAAATAGTTGCCATGCAAGCAAGAGGCCTGGGGTTCAGCTGCCTAGAACTTATGTAAATGCCCAGTGGGCATGGGGGCCCATCTGTAATTCCAGCCTTAGACATAGGAGACAGAAGGTCCCAGAGCAAGTTGGCATGTCCAACCAGCCATAGAGGCAAGCCATGGGCTTGACTGAGACCCTGCCTTGGTGAATAAGGTGGAGTGATTGAAGAAGAGTTGAGATTTAAGGTCTTCATACATGCATACACACACGATCCATACACAGGAAAAGAAGGAAAGAGAGGAAAAAAATCAGGACCAGCAAGTACAGAGAGAGTGGCCTTCCCAGCTTGTTGGCCGGTAAGTGATACAATGCAGCGGCTGTAGACCAAAAGCTAGCCAGCTCTTTAAAGTAAACAGAATTGTTATATAGCTCAGCAGTTTAACCCCAGGTATACCCACAGGAGGCCTGAGGATTCTTGTTTACTCAAAGGCTAGTATCACCCAAAAGCAAGCAAGAAAGAAAAAGGCCACTATCCATACAAATGCTCATCAGTGCATGGAAGCACAGCTGGGACAGTCCTTCCACGCCACCGGATGTTACTCAACAAGGAAGATGACTGCCATTTATGCCACCACATGGCCAAGTCAAAGTCTACTCTGAGTGAAAGAGGCTATTTACAAAAGATACATTATTGCCAATTTATGTGACCTTCCCAGAAAAGATGTAAAGCGGAGACACCTGCAAACATATCAGGTACATTTGGGTGTGCAGATGGGCTGGCATCTCACAGGAGGGCTCTGTTTAGGGGATGGAATGTTCCACCAACTTCGCCGCAGTCATGGGTGTCCAAATCACCAAGTTGACTTAAAAAAAAATCATTGAATTGTACAGCTACAGTGCCCAAAATATATGTTAAGCAAATCTCCCCTCCAAGAAGTGATTTTTAAAAAAATTAAAAAGAGGAAGTGGGTTAGAGAAGGCTTATCCTGTTATTTCTTCTCAGAAGATCCCTGGGCAGAGGAGCAGAGTGACCACTTTCTCGCCTTGGCCAGCTCTGCTATTTGGAGTGCTGGGAAGGTGTGTGAGAGCCTCAGAGATCTCTCCAGGGCTAACAGCTACACTTTGATGACTTTTAACAGAGCAAGAGGGACCTTCCCCTGAACACAATTCTACTTCAGGGGCCATTGCTCATTCGCCCAGCTGGACACGACCAGCTCGCGACCATCCACTTAAGTATCTGAGGACTAAGCAGCCTCGGCTGTATCCCCCCACCCAACCACATCACGTCTGCAGCTCTGCTCCCCTGCCTTAAGTCAGTATCTTAGTGTGTAGCCAGGCTGGTCTTGAACCTGCTGTCCTCCTGCATCAGCATCCTGAGCACTGAGATAGTTACACTGGAGCACTCTTTCACAGATGTACACCGAATAGAGCTGCTTCTCTGCAAACTTGACAGGAATTCTCATTTCCATCCGAACCAAATCTGCCTTCTTCCCAGCTGCACCGACAAGGAGCCCAGAGGTGAGTCCTATGTGGCTCTGATCCTCCGCTCTCTGTATTCTTTCCCATCCTACCGCCTCTGTACTTGTACATCCTGCCTTACATGATGCCCTCAGGATGTCCGTCCGTCTGTCTGTCTGCTGTCTGCTCTACTAGAAAGGGGCTCCATGAGGGCTGTTATTGGTACATCTTTTTGTGGAATTTCCTAAGGACATACCCAAGGGCCCAGTTGATAAAGAAGGAGGGAGGGAAGGCGTGGTCTGGCTGAGTTGACAGAGGCGGGGAATGAGTGGGCAGGTGGTGGAGAGAGGGTGGAGCTGACTGCCTCCTGCCCACCCACGCTCAGAAGTAGTTCAGTGAGTTGGATGGAGGGTGGGTGTAGAGTTCTCCACTCCCTGGGTTGTGACCTTGGGCAAGTTCCTTGACTTCCTTAACACGAGGAAAGAGAAAATTCAGAGGGCAAGGCCACTTTCAGGGTTCATCCGCCCATATGGGGGTGGGGAGCGCGTCCCTGACAATGCGCAGCTGCATAGTTCAGCTCGCTGACAGCAGGGACTCTGCAGATACTAAGTAACTCCTCTGCTATCCTGCTTGTGAGTTTGCTCAAACTCCGGGCTAAGACCTTGGAAGAGTCACTGTGAAGATCAAGAAAGGAGAAAAAGAAAGAAAATCAGAGAAAGGAAAAAGAAAGGCTAGTTTCTCCAGAAACTCTCTCTCCAGATATGAGGTCCTAGTCTCAGGGAAGCCTAGAACTGACACCAACCATGAGGGACCCTGTAGGAAGATCCTCGAACACAGCTGTGGAAAGGAAAGCTCAAGACAGACACAAAAAGTGGAATGCTCTTTCTTAACCTGTCAGTCATGCGGGTTGCTGCCTGTCCTTCCACAGACACTGGCCAGTGTGAAGGTGGTGGTGTGTCTGGGCCAATCAGGGCCATGGAGGCAGCTCAAAGTAGTCCCCACCCCTCCTTGCAAACCCCTATCTGTATGCACTTCTTTTAGGCTCCAATGAACTAGGTTCAAATACCAGCTCCAATGCCTCATAGGCTGGAGGGGGGGGGGCTGGTTTCCTTTCCTGTGTTGTGGAATATTAGTTAAAGGTGTGATGCATTCCTTTATGCTGTGGATCATTTGTTTAATGATGCAAAGATGTGTTGCATTTTTTATGTTGTATTTATTTAACTCTGTGAAGCTGTGTTACTTTGCCTGTCTAAAACACCTGATTGGTTTAATAAAGAGCTGAACGACCAATAGCTAGGCAGAAGAAGGGATGGGCAGGGCTGGCAGGCAGAGAGAATAACAAGGAGAAAGCGAGAGGAGGAAAGAGGACAGCAGGGGTCAGCCAGCCACCCAGCAACACGGCCAACCACAGAGTAAGAAATAAAGAAAGGTATATAGAACAGAGAACAATAAAAGCCCAGAGGCAAATCATAGACAGGATAATTAAGTTAAGAAAAGTTGACAAGAAATACACCAAGCTAAGGCTGGGCATTCATAAGTAAGAATAAGTCTTCGTGTGGTTATTTGGGAGCAGGTTCCCCCAAAAGTAAACAAACAAACAAACAAATTAAAAGCCATTTCTAAGCCACAATCTCTACATCTGTGAAATGGGAGCAGGCCTGTTGACCAAGGTCTGGGAGGAGCTGGTTGCTCTGTTTGGCTCTCCCTCTGTGGATCTGCTAGGTTGGAGCTGCCTGACTTCTGTCTTCTGAATTCCCAAATGTTTACTCATTGCCCCTCTTCTCCTGGACTTCCCATTTGCTTGGAGACAAGAAAACAGTCTGAGGGATTTCTTTTCCACCCGTCAGAGAAGGCTGCTAGCCACATGCCAGCTTTGTTGTACCTCAAGGAATGGTGAGATCAGAGTCTCCACGCTTTATCAGTTGCCAGGAGCTCACCGGTGCTTTCTCTCAGGGGTGAGGACTCTGAGGCCCACAAAGGGAAGGTCTCTCCTGTGGGTCCCCAGCTGGGAGATACATAGCCCTTGCTGGAGACTGGGGGCTCAGGAGAGGAAAGGCACTGAAGACATGCCGTCTCCAGACACAGAAAGTGAGAGATCTGATGATTGACAGAACTCCCGGGCATGGCCCTCTCCTTGCTGGACATGGATGAGTGCTTGTAATGCATGTTATGCTTAAACTGTTTTGAAACATAGACATATCTTGTTTCTCACGTGTGTGTGAGTATCTTGAGGGGATCGATGCTGCCGGTGGGTGAGAACTTAGGAGCTGCCTTGAGAGTGACCATAGGCAGGGCACTGGGTTCAAAGGCTGACTAAGCACTGGCCAGCTGGGTACAAGTGTGGGCACTGAGTGAGGACCAGAGTATCAGTCTGCCCAGGACAGATGTCTTATAAACCAGCTGTGAGTTCTGAAGAGATGAGAGGATTTAAAGGCAAGTCTCAGGGGATCCTAAAAGCTGCTGTAAAGTTAGGGGAGACACCCTTGGACTGGAAAGGGAAGAGGCTAAGGCGGGAGGTTGTCTGTGGTTTCACAGGAATGGTACCTTAGCAGGGTCAGAAAAATGTATGGAAATCCCACTACCTTGAATCGACTTGAACTTCCAATAATAAAGTCCTTTCTCCTGAAAAAGAAAAGAAAATTAAAGCCAGGTGGTGGTGGCGCATGCCTTTAATCCCAACACTCAGGAGGCAGAGGCAGGTGGATCTCTGTGAGTTCGAG
This sequence comes from Arvicola amphibius, assembly GCF_903992535.2. NCBI lineage: Eukaryota > Metazoa > Chordata > Mammalia > Rodentia > Cricetidae > Arvicola > Arvicola amphibius. Next base: position 127,663,165 of record NC_052047.1, read on the forward strand.
GCCAGCCTGGTCTACAAGAGCTAGTTCCAGAACAGGCTCCAAAGTTACAGAGAAACCCTGTATCAAAAAATAAAAAAAAGAAAGAAAGAAAAAAAAGAAAAGAAAAAGAAAAAAGAAAAAAGAAAGAAAATTAAAAAGATTTTTTTTTCTATATCTTTCTTGAATTCCCGGCTCTGTGTGGCTGCCCTGTCCTCCTGGCTGGGTATCCACACTTGACAACTGGGCACAACAAGACTCTCAGGTCTCTCTCCTTCAGGGCAGCAGGGAGAGTCCTCTTTCCTTCAGTGATGAGGCAGGAGAGTAGTGCTTAATGTAGAAAGTCTGGGTCATGCTGAGGGGGCAGGCAAGGGACAGAAAAAAACATGGACCACTTATCCACCTGCAGGAGAAAGGTCACGAGTGGGTGTCCACCTTCCGTCTCTGCTGTCTGAGCTGAGGGGCTCAACGTGGATCCCGAGGGCCTTTTCACACCTGCAATCGGTTTCTACATCCGTGAGAAGTGGGGAGTCCCACTTCACTGCCTGTCTCATGGGACAAGACTGTGAGGTCTGCAGGATGGCGTCATCTGCCTGCGAGATGTCACCCCGTAGGCCCCAAATGTCTTGCTGAAGGGTAACCTTTGGGAAGCCGTGGGCGCCTGCTTGAAGGCGTCTTGGTTTTCTCGCCCCTTCTGGAGGACCTGGCTGGGCTGGGCGGGCACTGCTTACCACATCCTCCTGATCCCCACCCCTTGCCTGGCCTCAGACAGACACCACAGCCTCTGCTGGTGGCTCTGTGCATCAGGCGAGCGCAGCTGTCTGCCCACTTCTCCTGTGTGTGCCTGACAGCTGCTTGCCTGTCTGACTGCAGGTCTGTCCATCCCTGGGGCGGCCAACTGGCCCCAGCCCCAGCTGTGCCCTGTCTCTGGCTGCCCCAGCTCTGCTGACTCCCTCTATGTAAGCCCTAAATGCCCAGCTAGCCTTCAGCCCCAGGACTGTCTCAGTGGTGACTCCTTTAGATTCTGGACTTGCACCGGACTGGACCCCTGCCCACCTTCTTAAACCCACACCAACCACCATCAGTCTGAGTCCCTCTGTGACTCCCACCCCCAGGAGGCCACCTGGTTACCCCAGCCTGAGGAATGGCTTTCTGAGGAGGACCTTGAAGAAGCAGGTAAGTAGACGCTAGCCCTGTTTCTCCCTGAGCCGACAGTCCTCAGGCTTTTGTGTCGCACTGTGGTGGGACTCTGAGCTGTCCTGTGCCTGTGTCACACCTGGGATACAGAGGCAGAGAAGGTTATATGCAATTAGGCTTGGTAGACGCAAGGCTGGGGTCCCTTGTTCAGCCGGCTTAGAATATCTGTGGGCTTTAGTGTGTGCGCTTGCGCGTTGTTGGAGGGTTGTGGAAGCAGGGGCATGGCTAACACGATCTCTTGCCTGAGCAAACTGCCTGCAAGAGTGGTGGGGAGAAGAAAGTGAGGTCTGGCTGGCTGCTAGTCTGCCCGACAATGGGTCGTAGGCAGGAGCACTGGGAAGCTTCCATGGGGGCTGTTTTGTGGGGAGGGCATCAGAGATGACTAGCCACTGTGGTTTATTACTTAAACTCCATCCAACCCTTCCAGGCGGGTGGGCTGCCTACTTCACAGATGAGGAGACCTGGCTCCACAGGGGAAGTATGACTTTCCTCATGGGACTCGCCAGGATATGGCAAGGTAGGCAGTCCAACCAGAGGCTGCCATCCAAATCCAGGGCATGGGTCACATGGTAAGAGACAACACCTCTTACATGGGGAGGAGAGGGTGAGTCTGGAGGTTGTTGGAGACCTAGCCTGGAAGGATGGAGAAGGAGAAGGCAGAAGGGTTGAGTGGAGAAGCCATGGGAGCTAATGTCTGTACTTAGGACTTGCCAAAGGGACCACAGCAGGTCACAGAAGCATGAGAGTGTCACAGGCAGCTCCTCAGAGAATACCTATGCTCCCTGAGGCAGCCTGGGTGTGAGAGCACATGTCAGCCTTTCTAAGTCTCGCTGGAGAACCTGGGCAAGTCTCGCTGCTTCTTCCAGCCTTCTGGGTCCTTCTTTGGTGCACCTGTGAACTGGGGAGCAAAGTGGCTCTATCTCTGTGAGGCTGTTTAAGAGAACTCCAGGATGTCAGTGTCGAGACTATGCATTCAGACATTCCCACTCCCAGGCACCTTGACCTGTGGAGGAGAAGGACTAGATGCTAGGAGATACAGAGAGAGCAGGAAAGGCTAGAACATCCCTCTCTACAGAGTTGTAGGCACTTAAGGACTTCCCAGAATCCTCAGAGTCCAAGTGAGGCCAGTGGTCCCACAAAGTCCAGTGTGTAGATGGCAATGCTGGGCTCCTTGGAGACATACCTATCCTTGGGTTAAGAGTGATGGGGAGAATCAGAGCAGAAATTGGAACCCGGCCTGTATGGTGGATGACACCCCATGGGAAGACTCACGGCCCGGAACACCACCTCAGGTCATTCCTCAGAGGGCACCCGGAGTGTGATCCCCACAGTGGGGTGCTCTCTGCAATAGCCCTGCCCTAGAGCTGCGGTCTGGTCCTCACTGGGCCTCACAGAGAGAATGATAGAACCCCTGCTTGACAGACAGGGGAGATTGGTCCCTCGTCCGAGGCTTCCAACATGCCCATCTCTAGAGGCCACTTCTGGCTTCTTTGGCCTGAGAGAGGGAGATGAGAGTTGACGCCATAAGGGGTGTCTGGCACTGGAAGGTAGGCAGCTGTCAGTAAGGAGAACAGCGTGGAAAAATGGACGAGAGGCAGCCAGGCTGCGTGCTTGGGGGAGGGCTTTCTTTTCTGTCCCACGGCCAAGCAGCACCAGACAGCCATGAGAAGGAGGGGTGTGCTTTCTCCCAAGGCCAGGCTCTGTGCTTGGCAGGGAGGAGGGCAGCCATAGCCAGTCAGTGCCCTCGACAGAAGAAGGCCAGCTGGAGATAGCATTTGGTTTTCTTTAACTACTAGGTATCTGCCTTGTTGCTGCTAACAACGAAGGAAGGTTCTTTCTCCATGCCACCCAGTCTGGTTCAAATTTGTGATTCCCCCATCTCAGCCTCCTGAGGGCTGGCATTACAGGTGTGTGCCACCCACTGTACCACATGGCTCTATGGTGCTTCAGCACTTGCTAGTGAGAAACCCGAGACTGAGGGAGTTAAGGTCGTTTTCAAGGACCACCCAGGGAGCCACTTGGAGGGGCTTTGTCCCATGGAGGTGGGTCAAAGGCTCCTTCAAGGAAGGTGTTCTCACCCTGGCCGCCTTTCCTTCAAATGCTGGTCCAGGGCCCCAGAAACACGAAGTGGGGGGAGCTGGGAGAGGCCCCACCCACAGCCCGCAGCTTGCAGGTGTCGCCCTCCTCCCCCACCACTCTGGCCCGGGACGAAGGGACTTTTCATGACGACTCAAACAGAAGCGCTGAGTAAACTTGGAACTTCTGAAACAACCTGAGAACATTCCCTGGCCGGGGCCCCTGAAGGACATCTGTGCCAGGGCCTCAGCCTGCTACTGTCCCTGCGGTCCCCAGGGAGGGTCAAAACACAGAACTGTCCCAGGAGGAGGGGCAAATGTACAGCCTGGCTCCCCCTCATGCCTCAACCTTCTTCGCTGTGTGGCCACGGATACGACTCTGGGCCTCTCTGGGCCTTTCTTCCTTGATCTGCTAAGTAAGTTTGGTGTGAAGACCAAGACTGAAGCCTCCCAATTCTGTCCTGTGCATATTAAAGACTCAGGCCTCCATCAAGCCAGGGTGGGCTGCGGAGAATGGAGGACCTAGTGCTGTCTCGGCCCAGTTCACTGATGGAGCTTCAAGCAGTCATGCTTCAGACCAGCCCCTGTGTGTGAGCCTCAGGGAGAGGCTGTACACCTGAGCAAGGCTGCAAGAATACTCGATTTTGCTCAGGTTGTGCAGGCTGGAGGAGGTTCTGGCGCATGGAGCCACACTACCACTGGGGGGAGGCAGGTCCTTCCTCATGGCCAGCTGCCACCCACCAAGCCATGAGCCTGATTTCCTCAGCTGTAACACAACCCACCGTGCTGGGGAAAACAAGCACCGGTAAACTCAGCTGCCTACTTCCTTGCTTCCTGCTTGAAGCACGACCGCTGAGCCTGGTCTACAGATGTACAGAGTTGAGCTCAGACAAAGCCAAAAAAGGTGGCTGAAGACCCACGAGAGTCAGGGTTCTCATCTGGTCCAGGCCTGCTAGTCTCATTCATCCACCTGGAAACTCTGCTGAACGGAGCCTGTGGTGTGCCATCTCTGAATATCCTCGGTCGTGTCTAATCTGAGGACAGTCTTCTCTATCCGACTCTAGGAGCTGGGACTGCTGCCCAGGGCGTGTGCGTGTGACGGGGGGGGGGTGGTGTGGGGGGTACCTCTTGGGGATAATGACAAAGCTGATGGGAAAACCGGGTCTCCGGGAACTGCTCAGTGGCTGTTCCATTGCGTGGCCCCCATTCATCCGTTCACTCATTATCAATGCGTTCTGCACCCCATTCTGCCCACGGGGGATGTTGTGGTGAAGAAAGCTGGTGATTTGTCAACCTCTGGGACCTGATGTGTCCAGACAATGATGGGTCTTAAAGACAAGACAGAAGCAGTCACTGTCCTGATATTATGACAGCTATGAAGAGGACCAGAGTGGACCCACCTGCAAGGAAGGAGTCTCTCTAGGGGGTGACCCTGAGTTGAAATCTGTAGGGGGAGAGAGTTTTAGCAGAGCAATCACATGTGCAAAGGTCCTAAGATAGGGGATACTGGAGCACTGATGTTCTTATCCTACAGAAATGCGGAGGCTTTCAGTGTCTCAGCTTGCTGAAGTTAAGAAACAGGAACCCAAGAGAGTCAATTGAACACCAGAGTACACAGGCTGCATGGTTTGTCACCAAAGAAAGGGACTCCTGTCATTTAGCCATCTGTGCAACCTGTGTGTGCACCTGCTGGGTGCGAGGCAGGGCTTAGCCACAGGGGGCTAGGCAGGAACCAAGCCCATGTGGTTTCTGCCGGGTTGTTGCTTAGAAGATGAATGGAAACGGTGTGTGTGTCGGGGCGGGGGGGGGGGGGGGGAGGAGACAGAACCCAGAGGAAGAGGTGACTCACTCTCTTTGGAGAGATCAAAGAAGACAGCCATGACATTTGAACTTAGCTTTGAAGACCCAGTAGGAGGCCGACAGTCAGGGAACACAGAAAGTTCCAATGACTGAAAGTTCCAGGTGTGAAGGTTGAAAGCCAGGCGAAGGCAACTAATGAGTGAGATCCTGGCAGTCTGGTGTGCTTGGGGAGCCCAGAGCAAGCCATGAAAGGGTGGTGTGTGTGTGTGTGTGTGTGTGTGTGTGTTTACATGCTAGGCTTTTCTCTGCAGGTCTAGGTGAGATTGTGGAATGATGCGGAGGAAGGATGGGTTGGAGGACATAGCCAGAGACCGGGGCCAGAGAAGAGCAGCAGACAGGTCCGTGCCTGGAGGAGCCAGAGGCCCTCCCTCTGGTTCCCCCTTGGGAAGTCCCTAAACAGACACACTTCTCCTTCTGGTGACCTGCTGGCTCTTGTGCATGGCTCTTCTGGGGAGTCCCTCTGCGCCTGCCCCATGGCTCTTCTGTCAGGGTAGGGATGGGACATTTTACTTTCAGAATATTTTCACCTTTCACTTTCAACCCTGTTGCTCCCACATTGTTTATCATGAGCTGATCACAGCCTGAAATTGATCAAGTAGATCCCATTCCTTGATCGTTAGTGGGAACAGGGCAGGGAAACCAAGAACTCAGGGTCTTCCAGTTCAGGGGAGATGGGATGCATGTCACGAATGCACAGGTCTGGTTAGGTCACATGGGGACTTTGCTTCTTGGCACAGAACCTTGAAGTGGAGGCGCTGGGACCCACGTGGCAAGGACACACTTTCCAAGGCAGTCCCATCAATTCAAACCTCCACTCTAAGGATGCAGAGAAACCATGACAAGGACTGACTGCGGGCTCTTTCCTGAGCGCTCAGAATTCTTTTCTGTTTTACGTATCAGGTAAACTGAGCAGTGCACGCACGCGTGGAGGCCAGAGGTCATTGCTGAGTTCCCTTCTCCATCGCTGCCCACCTTTTGGTTGAGACGGGGTCTCTCACTGAACCTGGCACTCACCATTTCGACTAGGCTGGCTGTCAGCGAGCTTTATGGCTCCACCTGTCTCTGCCTCCCAACACTGAGGCTGCAGAAACATGGAGCCGTCCCTGACTCTTGAATGGGTGCTGGGGATCTGAGGTTGGGTCCTCGTACTCATTCAGCAGGCACTTGGCTCAACGAGCCACTGCATCGCCCCACTAGGTGAACAGCCTTTCTTAATGTTCAGGAAATCCAGTTTATCACTCTTCTTTTCTCTTTATTCCTGAGCTAGAAGTGTGTTTAGGTAGTGGGACTAGCACCAAGGCCATTAGAACATTGTAGTTGGTGATTTTATTCTTTGGGACACTGCTACCCAACTCCCAAATAAATACACAGAGACGGCGTCTTACTTATGAATGCCCGGCCTAAGCTTGCCTTGTTTCTAGTCAGCTTTTCTAACTTAAATTATCCCGTTTCTCTTTAACTACATTTGCCTCTGGGTTTTTAACCTTTCTTTATTTTATACATCTTTCTTCCCTTCTTACTCCATGGCTAGATGCGTGCCTGGGGGGTTGACCCCCTAGCACCTTTCTCTCCTCCTTTTCTGGCCACTCTCTCTTTTTTTGGGCCTAGATTTCTCCTCCTATTTATTCTCTCTGCCTGGAAGCCCTACCTATCCCTCTCCTGTCTAATTATTGGCCGTTCAGCTCTTTATTAGACAGTGAGGTGTTTTAGACAGGCAAAGTAACACAGCTTCACAGAGTTAAACAAATGCAACATAAAAGAATGCAACACATCTTTGCATGATTAAACAAATGTTCCACAGCAGAACAAAAGTAACACATCTTAAGCTAATATTCCACAACAGAGCATCATTCCACTTTCTTCTGGGTCATTTATTATTTCACTTTCACATTCAGCCTACAGCATGTCTGGAACTGACTTTTATTTCCTGACAGTACTGGGTGATTGAAGCTAGGGCCTTGTGCACGCCTGTAGAGTACTCGACTCTTGAGATATGGCCCAGCCCCAAGAATTGACTTTTATGTACCGTGTGAAATAGGGGTCAAGGGTTGTTTTTATCTGCATGATTATTCAACTAATATGCCATCTTTGTTGTTGCTTTGATTGCTTTTATGTGTTTGTTGTTTTGAGACAGAACCTCTTTGTGTATGGCTGCCCTGGAGCTTGCTACATAGACCAGGCTGACCTCAGATTCACAGAGACTCTCCTGCTTCTGCCTCCCTGGTACTGGGATTAAAAACATGAGCCTGGCTTTGCTGTTGTTTTGAGACGGCAGTCTCTCCATGTAGCTCAAGCTAACCTAAAACTTCCCATTATTTTAAATGCCAGGCCTCCTCCAGCCAAATGTAGTGGTGATTTTGTCGGCAGTCCAGCGGCTACAAGCCAGTTCATTTGCGGCCCTCCTTCTTTCCCATTGGGCAGTTTGGTTTCTTGGCAGTGACTCTGTATATTCACCTCTCCATAAACTTCGACTTCCTTTAAATGACTCCGCTAATGTTGGAATAATCTTATCAGCTTCCCCGGGGAAGCCCTGCTAGAGATTGTATGTATGCTGAGACTTCCTTGAAACCTCTCTGTCCATGAGCACAGTCTGTCCAGCCCCTCATTTCTCACTCCTCTCATTCATCTTAGCGAGTCTGACATTGTTTGAGCCATTCTTGACTGGCTGTCTCTTTGTTGTTAACGTTAAGCTACACCATTTTACTTATTTGCTTGAGGGGGTGTGGCACGGCATGCATGCGGAAGACAGGGGGCAACAGAGAGACAGTTCTCTCCTGCCTTGTGGGTCTGTCTTAGTTAGGGGTTCTAGCTGTGAAGAGACAAAGGTGACTGTTGGGGGAAGGGTTTATTTCATCTTACAGCCTGTAGTTCGACATCCAGGGAAATCAAGGGCAGGAACTCAAGGCAGGAACCTGGAAGCAGGAACCGAAGCAGAAGCCGTGGAGGGATGCTGCTTACTGGCTTTCTCCACCTATCAGCTGCTGCTGTCCTTGGCAGTCATCACCTGGTCCTGTCATCTCTAAAACGCTGGGGTCTCCACGGCAACTGGGCTGCACTGAGAGTCGCTTCTGAGCTCTCCTCGGGGGCTCTGATCCTACCACAGGGTGCCAAACCTCAACTTTTCTCCGTGACCCCTTCAAGCCTTCAAAGCCAGTATTATTTGGAGCACTCGTACACATTACCAAGTTCTGCTGCCAGCCTGAGGTTCTGCCTTGGGGGCCTCTGGAGCACAGCTTTGTGTGCTGACTCTGAGGAAGCATCTAGAAGATTTCCCTCAGTGATGCTGGTATCTTCTTAGTCACAGCCAGTTTTTCAGCCCCAGTGGACCAGAACCACAGATTCTTAATTCATACTATCAAAAGGCCTCAGCCAGGTCTCTCACAGGCCTCCCGTGTCTACTGCTCTCAGAATTATCTTCTACGTTCCCATGGCTCCTTAGTTCTGGGTACTCATTGATCTTTCCAGCCCAAAGCTCCAAAGTCTTTCCACAATCCTCCCCGCAAAATACAGTCAGGTCCCATCACAGCAGCACCCTGTGACCGGGTACCAGTCTCTACCTTATGTGGAGTTTCTATTGCTGGGATAAAACGTCATGGCCAAAAGCAACTTGGGGAGGAAAGGTTTTATTTCAGCTTCTGCATCTCAGGCCCCACTCCCAAACTGAAGGAAGCCAGAGCAAGAGCTCATCAGAAGCCATGAAAGACTACTGCTTACTGGCTTGATCCTCCTGGACTGTTCAGTCTGTTTCCTCATACCACCCAGGACCAGCTGCCCAGAAGTGAGGCCTCCCTGTGGCCTGGGCCTGCCCACATCAACCATCTGTCAAGAAAATGCCCTACAGACTTGCCTACAGGCAATCCGAATGGAGGCATTTTCTTAATTGGACTAATTGAGATTCTAGCCAGATAAAACTAGTGTTGAGTTGACAAAAGCAACCACCAAAAATCCCAGACAAAAACATCCCAGGATCTCTGGCATCAAATTCAGATTGTCTGGCTTGGCAGCAAACACCCTTTGAGCCATCCCACTGGCCTGAAATGATGTAATTTTAAAATTTCACATTTGATCTTTGTATATGAAAATAGATGTTTACCCAGATAGTGGTGGCAGCATATACCTTTAATTCCAGCACTCAGAAGGCAGAGGCAAACAGATCTCTGTGAGTGTGGACCCTGTTTGGTCTACAACGCAAATTCCAGGACAGCCAGGGCTACTCAGAGAAACCCTGTCTGGAAAAAAAAAAACCAAACCAGTGACAAAAAGAAAGAAAGAAAGAAAGAAAGAAAGAGAAAAAGAGAGGGAGAGAGAGAGAGAGAGAATAGACTGTGTACATTTCATCACCCAGTTACCGCATTTCTCAGGCTAAAGGAAGAAATAGCCGGCTGTAAACATAGCTTACCGCTTCACTGACCACTGGATCAAACCTCTCTCTTCCATCCTCCCTCCTCCTCCTCCCTCCTTCTCCTTCCCTCTCCCATCTATCTTTTCTTTTTCTCCTTCAAATAGTAAATGGAGTCTCATTGTGGTTTCAGGCTGACCTGAGAACTGGGAATGTATGCCAGGAGGGTCTCCTCTCCTCTCTCTCTCTCTCTTCTCCGTTCTCCTACTTCTCTCATCAAACGAACAAAGCATAGCAGTTCCTCCCAAAAGATATCTAATCCCCCCTCCTCCTCTCTCTCTCTCTCTCTCTCTCTCTCTCTCTCTCTCTCTCTCTCTCTCTCTCTCTCTCTCTCTCGATGTTATCTCATTCTGTAACCCTTCAGACTGACCTGAAATACTGCCTTAGACTCCTCAAGGCTGGGTTACAGGAGTGAGTCTGCCTAGCTTGCCTTTCGTGATGTTTTTGGTTTCTGCCTTTGGCAATCTCATACAGCAAGGTGTGATGCCGAGCAGTGTCCTAGACTTGGGTTCAGTATGCATATGTGTGCGTACTCATGTGCACGTGCATATGCGTGTGCATGCGTATGTGTGCATGTGTGTACACATACACTTGAGCACTTATGGAGGCCAGAGGTCACTCTTGGTATCTTTTTCACTGGCTCTCACCTTCCATTTTTAGACACTGAACGTGGAAGTCCTGATCAGCTAGACTGGCTGGTCTGTGGACTCCAGGGATCCTGTCTCAGCACCCCCAGCGTGGTATTACTCATATGCTCACCCAGCTTTCACATGGGTGTGGGCATGCAAATCAAGTCCCCAGACGTGGACAGCGGGCACATTACTGTATGAGCTGCCTACCGCCCCTTTACTGTCACCATGTTAGAGTGGAGAGCACAATGCTGTTCTAGACTTGACAGTGCCAAGTGGCAGAGTGCTAGCCCTCCTCCCTCTTGCTTGAGAGAAAGTTCTAGATCTTTCAAACAACAGTGTCCCTTCTCTCCTTTCCGTTTGCTCACTGTTTCTGAGATGGGGTGGCAGCATTTGTCTTTCTGTGACTGGTTTATTTCACTTCTTAGTTTCGCCCAGATTGCAACACATGACAGCAGTCCCTTCCCTTTTAGAGGCTGAGTCCATTCCATCGTATGCTCAGAGCATATTTTGTTTGTGGATGGACTAAGATTGCTTACGCATGTCATTTATTGTAAATATTGGGGCAGTAAACAGGAGTGTGAAAACACATGATTGAAATGCCACTTTAAATTACTTTGAATACATACTTGCTACTTCTAGTTTTAATTAATTTTTTCATCATTGTACAACCCTACCAAACATGCAGAAGAATTGTGATTCCTGCACACCTTCACCCATATTTTTATTTATTTATTTTATTTTGAGAGAGTGGTCACGGTGTCTGGTGCAAGATATGCCTTATTGGACTTTGATGTTCATTGCCCCATAGTGATATTGAGATGTTCTCCGTATGCTTGTTGGCCATTGGGAGCCCCTCTGGAGAAATGGCCCTCATGCATTTTAACATGGGGCTCTTACTGAGTTGCAGTGGTTTTTTGTATCTTCTGGGTCCTAAGGCCTTGCCTGACATTTGGTTTGAGGGAGCATCCCTCTCTAGCTGCTTTAAGTTTGTGTTTGCTCTGGTGGCTGGGTTTTATCCAGGGGCATTTGTAGTTTTGGCTTCCAACCATCTTGTGTTCATTCCTGCATGTGGTAAGACAGGAGATCAACTTCACTGACTCCTCCCGATGAGCCTCTTCCCCGCCATTCCTTGTATTTTCATGTTTGTTCCAGGCTGGCCTCAGACTTCCTACGTGCAGCCTAGGATGACTAGCAACTCCTGAGGCCCTGTCTCTACTTCCAGATGCTGGGATTACATGCATAGGCACTGTTTCTTGAAGCCCTGTGCTTTCACCCTTGTGGTTCTGGTGACCTTGTAGAAAACGTGTTTGATCATCGCATGTAGGCTTGTTTAGGGGCTTGCTATTCTTTGCCGTTGTACTCTGTCTGTATTTAACCCAGTACCAATTATAACTGTGGCTTAAAATTTTTTTAAAGATTTATTTATTTTTATTTTACGTGTATGGGTGTTTTGCCTGCATGTATGTAGGTGCATGTGACTACAGTGTCCATGGAGTCCAGAAGGGGGCATAGTCTCCCATGTGACTAGAGTTACAGATGGTTGTGAGACGTCATGTGGGTGCTGGGAACCGAACCCAGGTCCCGTGGAAAAGCAGTCAGTACTCATAACCTCTGAGCGATCTCTTTAGTCCATTGATCACTGTAATTGTAAAATATGTTTTTAAACCTAGAAAGCCTCCAACTTTGCTTTTCCATCTCTAGATTGATTTTGGCTACTCAAGATCCTTCATGATTCCATATAAATTCTATGATGGGTTTTTCTATTTCTAAAAAAAGCACTATTAGTGTTTTGGTAGAAATTATTTAACTTTGTAGTTACTCTCAGCAATATTGACATCTTAACAATATTGCCTTTCATTCCATGAAGTGATATCTTTTTATTTATTTTGGTCTTGTAAACATAGTCCCACCTGGTTCCACAGTCATTCAGTCCCAAAGAAACACACAGAGGCACATATTAATTATAAACTGTTTGGCCTATTAGCTCAGGCTTACTATTAACTAGCACTTACAGCTTAAATTAACCCATAACTCTTATCTATGTTTAGCCATGTGGCTTGGTACCTTTCCTTAGTGCAGCATTCTTATCTTGCTTCCTCTGCATCTGGTTGGTGATTGCATCTCTGCCTTTCTTCTTCCCAGAACTCTCCTAGTCTGGTTGCCCCACCTATACTTCCTGCTTGGCTACTGGCCAATCAGCATTTTATTAAACCAGTATGAGTGACAAATCTTTACAGTGTACAAGAGCATTCTTCCCCCCCCCCTTCTGCAGTGTCTTTTTTAAATTTCTTTCAATAATGTGTTATTTGGCTGGAGAGATGGTTCAGCAGTTAAGAGCACTGACTTCTTCCAGATGTCCTGAGTTCAATTCCCAGCAACCACATGGTGGCTCACAACCATCTGTCATGAGATCTGGTGCCCTCTTCTGACCTGCAGGCAGAAATGCAGACAGAACACTGTATACATAATAAATATTTTAAAAATGATGTGTTACAGTTCTCCAAGTAAAGTATTTTATTATTTTTGATGCTATTATAAATAGGTTTGATTAATTTCTTTAATTTCATTGTTTTAATTGTGTATAGGCCTGTGTCTGCATGCGTGCAGGGGCCTGAGGAGGCCAGAGGCATTGGATCCCTAGAGCTTTAGGTACAGGTGGCTGTGAGCCACCTGATGTGGGTGCTGGGAATGCAAGGTGCTCTGGGAACATGTCAAATGCCCTTAGCCACTGAGCCATCTCTCCAGCCCCTTAATTTCCCTTTTGATTATTGTTTGTGTATAGAAAAAAATGCAACTAGTATTTATGTCTTGGTTTTGTATTCTTTAACCTTGCTGGACTCCTATATTCAATGTAACTTTTTCAGTGTGGGCTCATTAGTATTTTCTACATATAAGGTCACGTTATCTTCAAGCAGAGATAATTTTCCTCTTTCTTTTTAAGTGCTCTTTATTTCTTTTTCCTTCTTAATTGCTGTGGCTAAGACTTCCAGCTGAACAGAAGTGGCAAGACTGAGTCCTTCCCGTTTCTGATCTCAGAGTGAGTTGGTTTGTTTTACTGTGGACTTTCATATGTGCCTGTACTATGTTGAAATGACTGCTGTTTGTTTGTGGCATGTTTCAGACTTTTCTAGGTACTCAGAATCCTGGCTGTCCTGGAACTCACTCTTGTAGACCAGGCTGGCCTCAAACTCATAGAGATCTACGTGCCTCTGCCTCCTGAGTGCTGGGATTAAAGGCGTGCGCCACCACCGCCTGGCAGGCACTTAGTGTTTTGATCTTCATGAGATTTTTGTTGTTGCTGCCTTGCTGTGTTGGATAGAATCATTATCATAATAGATACTCGTGGGTCTTTTACCTATCCTTAGGAGAAACATGTTTAATATTTGATGTGGGCATGTTGGTACAGCTCTGTAATTTCAGCATTCAAAATGCTGAGGCAGGAGAATAAGGAGCTTGTGGCCATCTTCAAAACAGAGAAAGATTTTGACTTAACAAAAACTATATATGTATGTATAATATTAATTTGGCCATTAAGGACACTACATACTGTCTCTGTGTGTATCCTTATCAGAGTTAAGGTTTCTCTATAGCTTTGGAGCCTGTCCTAAAACTTACTCTGTAGACCAGGCTGGCCTTGAACTCACAGAGATCCGCCTGCCTCTGCCTCCCAAGTGCTGGGATTAAAGGCATGCGCCACTACCACCTGACTTTTGACAAGTTTTCAAAACCATGAATGGATATCTCAATTCATTAAATATGTTTTCTGAACCTACTGAATAGTCAGATAAAATTTTACTTTCTTTTGTAAATGGAATGAAATAGATGGTCAAACATACCGTCCATATGGATATAAATGACATAAAAAAGTATTAGCTACTTTTGTATCATTATATCTGAATGTTAGCATTTTGTTTAGGATTTTTGTGTTTTACTTGTGAAATTTTACTTCCTTTTAACCTCACTTATTGATGTCATGGTTGGGTTACATTCCAGGGTCAAGTTGATTTAAGAAGTACAGATATGTTTTAGGGTAAAGTCTGTAAAAACAACTATCTTGTTATTTTTGTCTTTTTGTTTTTTGGGTCCGATCTACTTTTGTTCCCTTTTTTCTTCTTGTTAGATGTTCTATTCTTGAACATCCTTCTTATCTCAAAGAGGCATAGTGGTGTGTGCCGTGGTCCCAGTTGCACAGGAGTTGATATAAAAGGATCATGTGAGCCCAGGAGTTCTGGGCTATCCTAGGCTACATACCAAGACCTCCCATCTCTCAAAATTCAACTCTCTGTTTTCTATTCTTTTGCTTGTTATTACATTCCTTTGTTTGTGCTTAGTGCTTATCTGAGAGTCCTTAAAGGAATTTTTTTGCTAGACATGAATTTTTCTAGATAAATATACATGTATATAATATATATAATTGTATGTTTACATTTAAAAATTTCAGCCTTTAAGGTTTTTTTTATTGTTTCTTGACTTCTGTTACTTCTGAGGAAGCCAGCTGTCAGTCATATTATGTCCTCTTTGAAGGTAAATGATTTTCTCTCTGTAGTACTGTCAGTGTATCTTTGTCTTGAATTTAACTTTATTATTATGATAATTATTACTGTTTGTTTTTTGAGACAGGGTTTCTCTGTGTAGCCCTTGCTGTCCTGGAACTTTCTATGTAGACCTTACTGGCCTTGAACTCAGAGATCTGCCTGCCTCTGCCTCCAGATTAAAGGCATACATACCACTGCCCATTTTGTCTTTAATTTTAAATATAGTTTTATAGGGCTAGAGATGTAGCCCAGTGGGTAGGGTGCTTGCTTAGTATACATGAACCACTGGGTTTGATCCCCAGCCCGGTATAAACCAGTGTGATGGTGCACACCTGTAATAATAGCATTTGGGGGGTGGAAACAGGAAATCAAAAGCTTAAAGTCATCCCCAGTTACATAGCTACAGGATCTTGATGCCAACCTGGGCTACATGAGACTCTGTGTGAAAAGAGAAAATGGAAAAGGAGAAAGGAAGGAAGGAAGGAGGCATTTCTGTGATGTCCCCAGATGAGGTTTTCTTTGAATTTATCTTCTTTGAGATTTGTAGAACTTTTTGAATTGGTAGCTAAATGTCTTTTGCAAGTGTAGAAAAATCTTTACCCAGTAGCTCTATTATTACTTCTGGCTTAGTTTCTTTTTTTCCTTTATTAACTACCGGGTTCATTGATTATCTAACTACTGCGAAGAAACATCTAACAAGAACAACTTATCGGGGAAAGGTTTATTTTGGCTCACAGACACGAAGGTATCAGTCTAGCATGGTGAGGAAGGTACCAAGGAACAGAGTAGTTCGCAGCATGGTGGCCAGGAAACGGAGACAAAGAATAGACAGGGAACACAGGAAGGGGCCAGAGCAAGACAGACCCCCAAGACACAACCCCAGTTACTGACTTCCTCCACCCCACATCTTACTTTGCACCGTGTTGCAACAATGCCTCATATCATAAACTCATAGAGGGGGCGGTGATCCTGCAGGAGCTCAGAACCTCAGACTCCATCACTTCTGGAAATGCCTCACAGCACCCTCAAAGTCCGACCTTCTCCGGTGTTTATTAATCTGATCAGGTTGACCGTTAAGGTCATCCTTGGCTACATAGCAAGTTCTGTTTCAAAAGCTAACTAAGCAAAAGTCCTCAGTCAAAGGACAAATTAATGCATAGAATAGTAATTCTACTTATGAAAGGTGTGCGCTTTTTAAAAAAGAAGGTAGGATCAATACCGTGAAGGGATTAATAAGAATTCGCACTGCGTGTGTCTTAAGTTGTGTGAGTGTTATATGAGAATCTGTGCTCCCGGTTCTTGGACAGTGGGTGTGCGTGGGTGACCAGCCATCCTCACAACACTGCAGGTGTGTCGTTTGCTGATTTCTGTGTGCCGAAGCATTTCTTCCTCTGTCTGCTTTCGACTGAGCAACCTTCAGCTCACAACCCCCCTTCCGATGTCTCTCATGGCTTGTCAAGTTCATCCCTTCACTGCTAATGAATTCCAAGTGTTTCGGGATTTTGATTTTCAAATATAACAAGTAGAATTCTCATCCCTGCTCCTTCCTATTCCCCCCCCCCCAACCCATTTCCTCCACTCCTGTCATCAGGGCCGTCACACTTCAAGCCTGTGCTGTAGAACAGAGCTACACCCTCTAACCAAGAACTCTTTTTTGTTTGTTTTTCTGAGAAAGGGTCTCACTGCATAACCTTGGTTGGCCTTGAACTCACAGAGATCCACCTGCCTCTACCTCCCTGGTGCTGAGATTAAAGGCGTGCTCCACAGAGCTAGGCCCCAGGAATTCTTAACCGCGACACCTAGAGAGAAGTAAATGCAGTACTGGGCTCTGAATCACTGTGCTTTTCTGGTGCCCTGGGCTCTGGTTGTTGGTCGTGAGCTCTGTGCACAGCTCCCCTTATCCCTTTAACGGAACACGGGCAGCGAGAATGAAGATGTGGAGCCTGTGGACGAAGCTGATGCTTTCCGGATAGAGTCTCATTTCCTTCTAAGAGGCACACAGCACACACAGCATTGCCATGGGACAGCTGATTCTGAGCTAGTCCAGATTCCTGCTTCTCAGCCTTTGCTGGTGACTGAGCACTGACCAGCCCTGGCTCCAATTCTTCCCTCTGCTTGGTGAAACTGCTAGAAACTTCTATGGGCTTTCAGCCCACCCCAGGTGCCTTGTGGCTGTTCATCTCCAGTGACTTGGGAAATCGTTAACGAGGGAAATGCAGGACCAGAGGGCTTGTTCCTTCTGCCATTTTGCATCTCACCTGGCTGCCCGACTTCTCCTCTGGCTTGCCAGTGGCTCTCAGATGGGTCATCAGCCGATACCAGCCCCTCCATCACCCCGCAGTGGAAGTCCTCAATGCATGTGATATTTTACACAACTAAGATTTGCTTGTGCTAAAATTGCTGGCCCTTAGACTGCTGTGAGATTGTTTAGACATGGGAAAGGGTCACCCAGTGTTGCTGGGCTTTCCCAAATTATGCAGATCCCAGAAACACCTTCCCAGCCTCTTCCTTCTGTACATCAGTCAAAACGCAGTGTTTCAGGCTGGGCACAGTGGCATGCACATTTATTCCCAGCACCCAGGAGACTGACACAAGCCCAACTCTGCATGTTTGCGGCCAGCCTGATCTACATAGTTATAGTCTTACCAAGGCTATGTAGTAAGATCCTGTCTCAAGGAAAGGGAAGGGAGGGGAGCGGAGGGGAAGGGAGGGGAGCGGAGGGGAGGGGAGGGAAGGGAAGGGGAGGGGAGGGGAGAGAAGGGAAGGACAGGGAGGGTAGGGTAGGGTAGGGGAGAGGAGGGAAGGGAAGGGAAGGGAAGGGAAGGGAAGGGAAGGGAAGGGAAGGGAAGGGAAGGGAAGGGAAAGGAGGAAAGTGATGCTTGTCTTCTCTCCAGGCTCCTTTATGTCATACAACAGACATCCATCCACTTAAAACAGCTTGTGGAATTGTTCCGTGGGGCTCCAAGAATGACAGGGCTGACATCATCCTTCACGTTCTTTCTTGCCTTCTTTTGGGTACACATTCCATCCTGTGAATCACCTGCTTTGCTGTGGGTGTGGGCCATGGGAAGTGATTCATTCCCATGTTTGGCCTGCAAAGCCCCACTTGTTTTCCTCCATCCCTCTGCTAATGAGGACTCGGGTTGTTTCTAGTTTCTCGCTATTAAGCATGGTGAGGCTTCCGACAGCTTCTTGTACGCTGGTGAGCATCGGCATGGTGTGACTGGTTCCTTGGGAAGCCATTGTCTCTGTTAATTAGGTCAAAAAAAAACACCCTAATTTCCGGATCAATGGTATCTTCATCTCTCCCTGGCCATGATTAGCAGTCCCTGTATCAGATTCTGAGTGATGCCATACGAGTTTTAGCTCCTGGCCCATCTGATAGTGTCCGTGGTAAGCCGTTGTGGTTTTATTTGCATTTCTCTGCGTGGTGAGAGGTTAGGCTCTTGTGTTCTCTGTGGCCCTTACATCAGTCTCATTTGCTACCCCAAACCTTCCCCACTTCCCTCCGAGTTCCTGAAATGTGGTCAGCTATTAGTCTGCATCATCCCATCCCCAGCGCTGGGGCCTGGCGGGTAAGCAGACTGATGGGTCCCCCATGCAATGATGCAGTCAGCTCTCACCATCAGCTTCAGCAAAGGCCCTTGACCTCCGCTGATAACGGAGAATACAGAATTCGAGAGGCAAGGTAACCTGCCCAAGGACACATAACTGGGGCGTAGTAGGTTTCAGGTCGTCTGTTTCCCACTTCGAGGGTCTGCAGAAGTTCCTGGAACACCTACTGCCTTTCTTGTGAGCCTCATGTGCATCCCGGGAAAGGAGTCAGGGCAAAGAGGCCAGAAGGATGAGAAGTCCCCTTTGGGGCTGAGAGTGTGAGGAGGGAGTCACAGGGACGCCTTGGTGCAATAGCCACTGGCATGGCCTCAGATCACGGAGCAGGAGTGTGAAACCTCAAAGCAGAGCCAGCATCTCCATTTGGTGCTAGCCCTTCTTCAATACTTCTGACACCCCTCCCCCACTTTTAAAGAAAAACAGAAGGGAATCACCAACTCCTGGAGTATTCAGGAGGTGGCGTGACTGGGTTGTGCCTTCTTTCTGTCAGCTGTTATATCGCACAGTGGTGGGCTAGCTTCCCAGCAAGCTGGCTGTGGTTTGTTTAAGAAAAGCCCACGAGATGGCACAGCCGGTAAAGTGCTTAGCTGGATGACCGGAGTTCAATACCTGAGACCCACACAACGGACAGAAGCAGCTCTTTCAGGTTGTCCTCTGACATCAACATGTGTGCTTTGGCATACACACACACACACACACAAACACACACACACACACACACACACACAATGCAATTAAAACAGAAACATGTAACATCTGAGCCTGCAATTGGCTGTTGCAACTGTTTCATAAGCATCAAGTTGTCACAAGGGTCTGAGAGCCTGGAACCCTTCCCATCGGCACTTACAGATGAGGGCCTGCATTTGACACAGGCCTGAGATGACACAGCCTGGGTTTGAACTGAGGCCTTGCTGGCTCCACGGGGCACTTACCCAGCATGCTTGCTGCCCACAACCTCTTGGCTTCACCCTGCTATCTGTCAGTGGTAACAATGTGCTATTTTCTTTTGACACAAGTTTATTGGAGTAAAGCAATGGTCCGCAAGGGAAAGACAGTAAGTAGAGACAGCATCATGGAAATGTGAGGAGAAGTGAATGACAGAAGTTCTAGAATATTCCACAAAGGTAGCATGCTAAGGATTGGAAGGACTGCGGCTCAGGAAGAGGGCTCAGCTTGCACAGAGGCAGCGAGGTACCGCAGTGGGGGTACTTGGGAGAGGGTGTCTGTGCTGATTGGTTTTTGTCAACTTGCCACAAGCTAGGGTCATTTAGGAAGAGTGTAACTCAGTTTGGAGAATGTCACCATCAGACTGGCCTGTAGGCAGCCTGTGGGGCATTTTATTGATTGATGATTGACGTGGGAGGGCTCAACCCACTATGCTATCTCTGGGCAGGTCCTGGGCTCTATAAGAAAGCAGGCTGAGCAAGTCCCAGGGGAGCAAGCCAGCAAGCACCATCCCTACATGGCCTCTGCATCAGTTCCTGCCTCCAGGTTCCTGCCCTGACTTCCCTCAGACGGAGTGTGACCTGAGATCTGGAACATGAAATAAAGCCTTTATTCCCTAATTGCCCTTGGTCACAGCAACAGAAGGCAGATGAGAACAGTGAGCCATTCAGACAGCTGCCAGGGTGCACAGGAGCTGGTGTTCACACCTGACACCTGCCTCCTGGCTGGCCGCTCTCAACTGTGAGGTTTGGGGATAGAGAATGTGCCTATTTCAGAGATGGCAGCTGAGGCCAGTGGACAGAAGGGTCAGAGATCAGCTGGCTGCCAGTACTGGGCCCCTCCTCCACTCTGCTAGTCCAGGCCTCTTTGGAAAAAGCAACAGAAATATAATTAACAGCGATGGTGGGTGTTTGGGCTCATGTAAATGGAAAGTTCAGATATGGGCGTCAGAGACAACCTGATCCATGTTCTTACTGTAGCCCTGCTGTTGTGGCTTTAATCCGAAGTGTCTCCAACGGGCACCCTGGGGCAAGCGGGTGATTGGCTTGGCCATGCAGAGGGGCTGCAGTTTAGGGGGCATTGTCATCAGGAGGGTTGCTCATCCAGGCGGGCAGAGCAGCTGCTATCTGCCACTGACTTGTGCAGAGCTATGGTGTGAAGAACGGGAGGAGAGGCTCTTGACAAAGGGCAGAGGCTTTCTCTTTTCCCTGTGGCTGAGATGTGACACAAAGTTCTACTGGACTGGGGCTGGGGTCATAGATTTGACACTGTAGAGCCGGGCATGCTTGGAGTCACCCTCCTGTGGTCAGAGGTCACCTCTTCAGACTGTAACATCAGCATGGCCCCCCTCCACCCTCATCTTTCTTTGTCAGTGCTGGGACCAGAAACCAGGGACTCTCATATGTTTAGGCAAAGGCAGAACACTGAGTTCTGTTCCCGCCATGCTCTATTTAAAACTCACTACTGCCAGGACGGGCCCCACCCCCTGAGCTCTTCTAACCCTAATGTCCTCCATTCTATTAAGTTTGGTTTGGGCCTTAGGTTCTAACATACAAAGTTGGGGGGACACAGTCAAACTATACCACAAGATTTGTGAGGGCAAGGGCCACCCAAGATCAGTGTTACTCAAAGCAGCAAGTCGACATTTCCCATAACGTTTTATTCTGATACTGATGTTAGAGCAATGACTATAATTACAATCATTAGAAGGCAAAGGCAGAAGCAGTGAGTTCACAGGGTCAAAACTAGCTTCGGTTACATAGTCAAGACTCTATCTCAAGAGGGAAGGGAAGAAAAAAGGAGGAAATTACACCCTTGCAGCGGGGTGGGGGTGGGGGGAACGTGAGTAGCAATGTTTAGACTGGGGTTGGAGTCAAATGTTTAAGGCCATTTATAGAAAATATTAAATATATAATTTTGAGAGTGAGGCCTTTTGGAAGCCCGTTGGGCACACTGTTCTTGGGGTTCTGTCCTAGAAGCTTCTAGACTCTGCTCTAGCTCAGTCAGCTCAGCGGTCTGTCAGAGCCTACACTTGGCTTTCTTGCACATCACGTTGTTGAATTGTTACAAAGCTCTGGACAGGCCTCCATTGCTTCATTTCATGAGGCCCAGAGACAGCAAGAGGCGGGCCTGGAGCACACAGCTGCCTATCTGAACCTTGGGCCTTTACTGTTTCTTTGATGATAGTTAGGTAGGCCAGTCAGTGCTGCTGGATCTAGGGGAACCCCAAATGAAGCACTGTCTTATTGTGGGGTCAGGGATGGTGTCTGGGAAAAGCCATGGGTCTGACCTGGTCTGTACATGGGCCAGCTTCCCTCAAGGCCCTGGTCCCAGCTCCATGCTGGAGGACTGAGCCTGCATGGGGTCCTTGAGCCAGGGAAATAGTCCCCCTGGGTTAGCACTTCCACAGGCAAGGGGCAGGAGGAGACCGGTGTTGGCCACCTATGGTTTGCTGCCCACAGTATCATCATTTCCTTGGTTCAACAAGGGCCTTTGTCCATCTCAGCCAGTCGGGGGCTCCAGGCAGCTTTTCTTTTGTCTTGCTCTCCTTGTGTGCCTCTGTAGGGCAGCTGGGCTTCCTTTTAGAAGAAGAAGTACCCTTGGGCTAACCTTATCTTTAGTATTCAACAAGAGGGCTTCTTTGTGAGCGTTGGACTGGTTGATCATTTGATGTGGCAGGGACAGATCCTGTCATGGGAAGGCTGCTCAGTGCCCGGCAGCAGCTGGTTCATCTCACATCCCGCACACTTCTCTTGCAGGTCTGGGACACAGCATGCCACAGGGCTTGGCTGCTCCCTTGCTCCTGCTGATCCTCCAGGGAGGTAAGTCTCAACCCCATGGCTGCAGTAGACGATGGGTCCATCTCTTCCCACAAAACCGAGCAGGGGCCACATGGTGCTGTAGGCTCCTGGTCATGGCCACTGGCCACTTTTGTACAACCTACAGCCTCTGTCTACTTGACACCAAAGCTAAATGCCCCGTTTTCCACTAGCCAGAATCCAGGGAACCAAACGGCTTCAGTAAAGAGGAAAGCTTGCCACCCTCATGGGAAGGAAGTCTTGCCCTTGGTCTAACCTTCATTCCTCTTTGTGCAAGACTCTCACTTGGGTCATGAACCTTCAGTAGGTGGGGGAGGCATCAGGGCTGCAAGAGTCCTGTTGAGGGCATTCTCTCCATCAAAAGCCAGAAGCTGTGCAGGCCACCCCACTGAGGGGAACTTGACCTTCTGCAGACTCAGCAATATTTGCTCTGGTTTTTACCGAAATATCCAGTCCTTTAAATAGCTCCCCCAGGAAACAGGCCCAGCTTTTGATTTCCCTTTCTGGTTGCGACACCCTGCCTGCTCTGGAATCCCCTTTAGTGCCAGCACTGGGAGCAGGGCGTAAGAGTGCGGTTTGGGTAACAGAGCCCTGTCACACACTGAGGCTAGAATGTCACCTCCCTCTCCTCCTGTGGAGCCTGGCTAGGTTGCCATTAGTGGAGGAGACAGAGAGAGTGCAGACCCTGTGGAGATCCTGGGGATGGCTGCCTGGCACTAAGACAGGACAGGGCAATGGTTTCTGTGATGTGCTTGTCCTTCTAGCTTCAGAACTCCAGAGGGGACTGGGAGCAGTTGAGTGTATCTATTATCCCAGCCCTGGGGAGGTGGAGGCAGATCTCAGAAGCCCAGCTGCTCAGCCAAGTTGGTGAGCTCCAGGCTGGGTGGGAGAGTCTACCTAAAAAACCTCTCTCTTCAACTCACACGTGTACGTGCGTGTTCACAAACCCACAGACATGGTCACATGTGTGTTTTTCACAGTCCCAGGGCTGGGTGCTCAAGGCCACAGTGCAGCGGGCTCTATGGTCAGTGAGGTTCTTCCAGTGTGGTGTTGGATCTCCTGTTTTTACAATGGGAGCCAGGATGGAGCAGAAAGGAGTTTTTATGGTGGGAGCCCCTCCAGCCACCCTAACAACACTAGACCCGTAGGAGCTTGGCCTGGGAACTCTAATGACTCTATTACCCTTGGAGGCGTCACCTCCTCACATGTTCTGTGGCCTGAGCATTTGAGGGGACTCATAGATCCTAATTTTAGCAGGGCCCCAGGCACTTGCTGTGCTGTTTGTTCGCTCATTCATTCATTCATTCATTCATTTTTGAGTTTTTGAGACAAGGTTTCAGTATGTAGTCCTAATCCTCCTGCCTCAGTGTGCTGCTGTGTCAGGGGGCTGCTGTATGTGGTAGCTTATGTGATACAGTCTTGACCTCACATGAATATGGGTGTGGAGGCCGAGGACCTGTGCAGGCAGCCGGCTTAGGGATACCAGAGAGGCAATTTTAATCCTGGGGCTGTGGTCACCTAGTAAGGGTGCAGCTGCATCCTGTACCCTATAGTAACCTCTACGGGATGCCTGGGTGCCATCCAGTTGTGGGGAGTTGCCTGGCTTGTTCACTCACTCTGGCCTTGGCAGCCATCTCTCAGCAGTCTGTGGGCTCTGCTCTATCTGTCCCAGTGGCTTGTCCCATCTCAAGCTAGGGTACAGCTCAGTGGTAGCATTTGTCTAGTGTGTACAAAGTCCTGGCTTCAGGTCCTAGCACTATATACTGTTTCTTTCCTTCTCCTCTTCTCTTCCCTTCCTTTCCTTTCCTTCCCTTCCCTTCCTTTCCTCTCTCCTCTCCTCCCCTCCCTACCCCTTCCCACCCCTCCCCTCCCTTCCCTCCTTCTCCTTCTCCCCTCCTCCTCCCCTCCCCTCCTATATGTATGTGCTGTGTATGTTGCCAAAGAAGTCAACTTGCAGAAGTCGGTTCTCGCCTTTCCCCATGTGAGTTCCAGGGATGGAAATCAATTTGTTAAACTTGGCAGTGAGCACTTTTATCCACTGAGCCCTCTCACTGGCCCTGTCTCCACAACTTCTGGTGGAAGCTACCTAAGAACTGTTCTGGGATTCACTAGTAGACTAGTGTCTGCCAGGCGTATGGCTAGGAAGATGTTGTTTCCCAGGGAATAGAGCTCAGCAGCCCAGGAAAGCCATCTACCCTTGGAGCCTTGGTGCTGTCCTCCACAGCTCAGGTCTAGCCTTGGAATCTAGGTTAGAACCCAGAAGTTGCCCACTGTTTCAGGGTGTTCATTGGTCAGGACACAGAAGGAAGAAGCCACTGAAGATGAAGGCCTTTTAGGATGTGCATTTCCAGTGTGTGGGGAGAAGATACGGGTGTTGGCATGCAGTTTTACAAAGCAAAATTCAAAATGGCTCTGCTCATTTGGCCAAACATTGAACAAAACTTGGACAATTGACTGCATCTTATTTTATTGTTTTCTTACGCATGTATACTGGATACTAAGCCTAGTCCCTTTGCCTTGCCCCGCTTACTTTCCCTTTTCCTGAACCCCCTTCAATTATTCTCTTTGTTCCCCCTAGAAGTCCTCCATAGCTGCAAACCTGATAGAGAGAGTAATATCTAGAGTTCTATATTATTTTGATTTAGTAATTAGTTAGATACTTTTTCTTCCCTTTTGAGACAGGGTCTGGCTCTGTAGCCCAGGCTGACCTTGAACTAGCAATCCACCTGCCTCCATTCCCCCAAATGCTCAGAAGCCAGATGTGCCCCATGTCTGCCGCACCTGTCATTTGGAAAGTGAAACAAATGGCTAGGGTGTTGGGGGAGGGGGGAGGCGGGTGACTCTTCCAGCCAGCCCCTGCTGTGGCATTTACTTTGGTCACATCTTGGTAGCCATGGGGTCACTGACAGTGGCAGGTAAATTGTCAAGTGCTGAAGTCTCTCCCACTCTTTCACTGTCCTCACTAAACCCCTCCCCTGGTCGAGGCTGTGGGCTCAGACCATGACCCGTGCCGCACTCCCTGGCCTCAGGGATCTGTCCATCTGCCTGATGGAGGAGAGTTATCTGTCTATGTTACTTTCATTGGTTAATTAATAAAGAAACTGCCTTGGCCCTTTAAGAGACAGAAAATTAGGTAGGCGGAGTAGACAGAACAGAATTGTGGGAAAAAAGGAAGCAGAGTTGGGCAGACACTTCAGGCAGTCGCCATAGTGAGTCGCCATGCCTCTCCTCTCCGAGATGGACCCAGGTTAAGATCTCTCCTGGTAAGCGACCACCTCGTGGTGCTACACGGATTACTAAGTGTGGGTTAATTAGCCGATAAGAGGCTGAAACTATGGGCCAGGCAATGTTTTAAAAGAATACAGTTTCTGTGTAATTATTTCGGGTAAAACTAGCCGGGTGGCGGGACACAGCCCCGCCATTCCTTCTACATCTGCCTATGGGGAGTTCGGAGTGTTTGACCCTATGATGGCTAGTGACCCAGTTTCACATTAGAAGAACCTCATCACCATGACCAGTCTTGACATGCTGGAGCTCACACAAGGAATTCCAGTGACAAGGGTCCCTGGGTTCCATCCAGGCTTTCATCCCAGACTGTGACTCTACCCACACTTGTCCTCAGCCTCAGACAGCTTGCCAAGGCCTTTCCAGTGTCTCTCGCCTAAAAGGGCCTCTCTGCTATCCCTCCAGCTCGGGGCTGCCTGAATCTCACCTGCTACACCGACTACCTCTGGACTGTCACCTGTGTCCTGGAGACACGGACCCTCCACCCCTACACACTTACTCTCACCTGGTGAGTAGCCATGCCTCCTGAGCTGAGGAACTGCTCAGAGAGAGTGACAGGATGGGAGGAAGCCGGTGCAGGGTGGGGGGCTGAGCTGACCTGTGGCCTGCTCATCAGGAAGCTTAACTACAAAGGCCTGCCCCGCCCACCAGCAACATCACCCACCAAGACTGCAAGAGCCGAGAGCCAGGTCCCCACCTTACAGATGACTGAGCTCACAGGACTCACTGGAAACACACAGATAGGAAAAAGACTGACCACAGCCAGGGTTACCCCAAGGGTCATACTCTCTTACCCTCATATACCTGCCAAGGTTAGCAGCCCTGGTTAGCAGTCTCCAGTAATCTTATAAGCACCGAGTGCCCTCACCATAAATGATATTGAAATTATTGCTACCACGTTCCAGATGAGGATGCTGAAGTTCAAAGTGGTTTAGCCGCTGGCCGGAAGTCTCATAGCCAGTGTGCTCGTGATCCCATGTGCTGCTTAGGATAGAGACCGCTTATCCTTCATGCCTTCATTCACATTGAGTATATTATGTTCCTGCCAGACATGTTGCAGGGGCTGAGGAGCCAAACAAGACTCAAGACTGCAGGGTGTGGAGCCAGGGGTGGTCAGCTGGGGTGGTCAGCTGGGTTAGCCAGAGCACCCACGGCAGCAGACACAGCACGTGCAAAGGCCATGGGGGAGCATGAACGGCGAGTGTAGTTGAGCAGGTGCCTGTGACCTGAGCAGAGTGAGCCAGAGTGAGGGAAAACAGTAAACAAAGAAGTCGGTGGGTGTGTGAGGTCCATCTGTGCTGCAAGGGGAAGGGCAGCAGGTGTTAGGGAGCCTTGAAGGCACTTCTGGCTGCTGCCTGAGCAGGATGGAGCTCAGAGATGCTGGGTGAGGGAGCGATATCTTGAGATGACAGCCTTACAGTGGTCCAGGCTGGAGGCTTGCTTGGACAATGTCGTTCAGCAAGGTTTGTAGTACAGAAAATTCAGCAAAGAACTAAAGTCTGCAGATCCACATGGTCCTGGAGGGTGGCCATGTTCAGTTACTGAACACGTTAAGAAGGAAGAAAATAAACTTCTGTGAGTCCATGTACATACACTAAACCCCATCCTTGCTGCCCAGCGGGACCTAAAGAACTAAAGCATTTACCACTACCCCTCCTGACCAGTGCATAGGACAGCAGGCTGCAGGTCTCTCACTGTAGGCAACAGAGACAGGTTTAGGCCCAAATTCCCAAAGCCGCGAGCTGCTGCCCTGGTCCTCTGAGGCATGCAAGCTTTATCTGAACTCAGAGTATGCTGGGTGCTGCAGAGAGGTCACTGTCCCTGGGAGAGGGCTGGGCCATGACCCTCAGCCCTACCTCCAGCCCCTCATGCTTCAAGTTCCTGCCCTGACCTGGGCACTGAACTTCACTGTCCCTATTTATGACTGGCCACTCTGTCCCTGAAGGCAAGATGAATACGAGGAACTACAGGACAAAGAAACCTCTTGCAGCCTGGATAGGTCGGGCCACAACGCCACACATGCGTGGTATACGTGCCACATGCCCTTGTCTGGATTCATGGCCGATGACGTTTTCATTGTCAACAAGATGGACAACTCTGGCAACAGCTCCCAGGAGTGTGACAGCTTTGTCCTGGCTGAGAACAGTGAGTACCACAAACCCAAGTGGAGGAGGACTCAGGACCCTTCTCTGACCTCAAAGCAAGCTCTTCTCACACCAGCAAAATCTACTGTCCTTAGAGTGTGCTCTTTAGATGCCCTGCTTTTAGCTAAGAGATCATGGTTTGATATGGGATGTGGTCTATATGTCTAAGCGGAGCATCACAGGCTTGGAAAGATGTGGGGCAGGACCCAGCTCAGCCCTCCCTGTCTGCCTGACTCTGATTTACCTTGGAAAGACCCTTTTCATGTGACGTAGGATTTTGATCCTAGTCATGAGCACCAGTCAGCTAACACGGAATCCTCCCAGCTGAATGGGAGGGGCCTAAGGTTAGTAGGGCTCCATGGTAGATATGGCTTCAGCTGTCCCCAGAGCCTAGGCTGGGCAAAGGAGGGGTCTGGGGCAGCAGCTTTGGTGCATGGCAGAGTGTGTATCTGTATATGCATCTGTATGTGATGGGGGCCCCTTCTTTAGGAGAGAAACTGAAAACGACAGAATCCAGGGGGAACCTTGCTTAGGCATTTTCCACATTAGGCATTAATATCAAAACTTCTCTCAGCCATCTGGATTTCCAGCATTTGTTTTTTCTTTTCCTTAGCTGGACTATGCTGGGCCCAAGTCCTGGCTCCAGCCTTTAAGCCTGGGAATACTCTCTCATTTCCCACAGTCCCCAGCTCTGCTTCACTGTGCTGATGCTTCACCTAGATCTAGTCCAAGGGAATAGGGGCTGTGACCAGGGACTGCTTTGTTCAAAGCCACGCAGGGCCTTTGGGGAATGTCGGGGGGGGGGGAGGGACTCTACTTCCTGCAGATTCTTATCCTATTTCATCTTTCTGGGTCTTCCTCTAAGTCAAGCCAGCTCCCCCTTTTAATGTGACCGTGACCTTCTCTGGACGTTATGATATCTCCTGGCGTTCAGATTATTATGAAGACCCTGCCTTCTACGTGCTGAGGGGCAAGCTACAATACGAGCTGCAGTATCGGAACCTCAGAGACCCCTATGCTGTGGTGAGGCTGCAGGGCATGGGGTGAAGCAGCAGGGGTATGCAGGCAGGTCCCAGCAGAGCAGGGGCAAGGAACAGGACTTGGCATTCCCTCCTAGCATGTAACCCTCTCCTACCTCCTCCCTGGGCCAGGGTACCCCTCTATGTCTCCATCTTGACTTCTCCCCTACAGCCTACCTCGGTTACAGTGGGGCAAGGTTGGAGCATTGCCCTTGCCTTTAATGGGAATGCTACTTAAAGAGGGTGCACCTGGAAGGTTCCAGAATGGCCCACTGTTTAGACAGAGCCTTGGGCTTCTAGAATTATACATCTATTAGAATGGTCCTGGTTGAAGATTCCCATAAAGGGAATCGTCTAGAATGTTCCCTGGGAGGCTTCTCTAGCCATCCATTGCTAAGATGGTTTACTTAGGGACTTCCAAAGGTACACTGTTGAGGATGTCCTACGTCATCTGAGACATGGAGCCCAGGGGCTCACTGTCTGTGATGTGCAGGGGTGCCCATGGTTACTCCCAGGACATTGTCAGTTAGGGTGGGTCCACCGCTACAGAGAGAGCTATTTTTCTAGGTAGCTCTAGTCAGAGACGCATGCTCCCTGCGGGGCCTGCCTGGTTACTCCTGTGGAAGGACTTTGCACCCCATTCATGACTTGGGTGACTACAGAGCTTCACGTTCCTTCCCTCTTGGCAGAGGCCGGTGACCAAGCTGATCTCAGTGGACTCAAATAATGTCTCCCTTCTCGCTGAAGATTTCCACAAAGACTCTACCTACCAGCTGCAGGTGCGGGCAGCACCCCAGCCAGGCACTTTATTCAGGGGGACCTGGAGTGAGTGGAGTGACCCTGTCATCTTTCAGACCCAGGCTGAAGGTAAGTGTGACGCGGGTGGGATCCCCTACGTCTGGTACTGACTCTTGTCCCACTGCAGCTTTCTCAAGGCCTGAGGTTCCCCTGCATGGCCGGGAGGTGTGTGCTCTGTTATCCATCCCCTGATGCAGCCACTCATCTTTGCAAGGGGAGCTGCTGCTTCTGATACTGCATTTGACTCCTAACTCTGAAAGGGGAGTCATTGCCCCATTTTACAGAAGAGAAAACTAAGGCTTAGAGAGATGACATCACTTTCCTGGGATGAGAATAAAATTCCTATAGAATCAACTTGATAGAGTAGAAGGGTTATTTTAGTTTCTGGTTTGGCTCATGATTGTAAGGCCCTGTTGCACTGCGGGGAGTGTATGCCATTGTTTACTTCATGGTAATCAGGAAGCAAAGACAGAGGAAGGGCTGGGGTCCCAATATTCCTTTAGTGTGTCTGTAATGACCTAACCATCTCCCACTAGGCTCGGAGTCCTAAGGTTCTACCACCTTCCAGTAGCACCCAGGTCGGGACCATACCTCTGACACAGGAGCCTTTGGGGGAGGGGCCACTTGACAGAGGAAGGGATCAAACCCCAGCTTCCTCCCAGCCTTCCACCCAACCCGACCATCCCCCATACACCCACCCACATTCTTCTGGGAGACTTTTCTGTTGGATCCATGGTTTGCTCTCTATGCAGAGCCTGAGGCAGACTTGGACCCTCACCTGCTGCTGCTGCTGCTGCTCCTTCTGTTTGCCTTGGTTCCCGGCCTGATTTTCTTGGGTTTGAAGATCGACCTGCCTTGGAGGTGAGGCCAGGCGCTCAGGGAGGCAGAGAAGGAAGGGGTCAGCTTGGGTCACAGCCCCTCCAACCAAGACCTGTTCTGTCTGGGCAGGGGGCTTGGTGAGAGCTGTGAGACCATTGAACAGTGTGTATGTTCCATGTGCTAGACACGGCAGAGCTCCTGTCCCCACCCCCCGCTCCATGATGGCCCTGTGAGCCTGGCACACTGCAGACACCCCCACTCTTCATACAGGGAAAACGGAAGCACAAAGTAGCCTAGCTCCTTGCCCAAAGTCACAGAACTATGGTGTGGCAAGGGTGGGGTAGAAACGTCACTTCACATTCTTTGAGGGGATCTTGACTTGGCCCTTGTCCAAAAAGTGAACTTTGATGCCCAAAGATCACTCACCCCTCCCCATCCCTTCGTTTCAGCTTCAAGGTGGCCTGGGATTTGCTTTCCATACAGGGCTTCCATTCCGCATGCCATGGAGAGAAAGGAGGCTGCTGATTCAAAACAGAACGTACCACCTTGGCACCAGCAGTGTGGCAGGCTGCTGTAGGCAGAGTCCTTTGATAAATGACAGAGCGGGGCTCTGCACACACTCATTTTGTTCCCCTTCCATGAGATACTCAAAGACAGAGAGAATCTGGAAGGGAGAGACCAGGGTGCTCGTCACAGTTGGTGGCAGCCTGGGGTTCTCCCGACCCCCACCATGGGAGATGAGGAAGTCAAGGCCCCAGAGGGCAGTGTGTGCCTAGCCCACAATAGATGCCAGGGGCAGGAACTTGAGCATCTGCAGGAAGCTTGGGGGTGAGGGTAACTGCTGCTTCCGTTTTGCTGATGGGTGGGCAGGAAGGCGCCTGGCAGTAGAAGCTGTTGCTTCTACAGGAGAGAGGCCAGATCACAAGGGCTTTACACACCTCTTTCTTTGCAGACTATGGAAGAAGGTCTGGGTACCAGTGCCCAGCCCTGAGAGTTTCTTCCAGCCCCTGTACAAGGAACACAGCGGGAACTTCAAGGTGAGACACCGTGGATGCACCCTTTGGATGTTGAGCCCTAATAACTTTCACCCTAACCCCAAGACTGCTCTGTGAGTCCAGAGTATTTAAAACCTGAGCTGGAACCTAGCCTCAGTTTCCCTATTCTGTGAGGTGCAGAATTGGTCGTAGACTTAGGCATTGTGATGCATTTCCAGCTTAGAGTTACCGTGAAAGTGGGTAAGCTGGGTGTCCCTTGGGTGCATGAGCTAGGTGCCTGTGGTTTACTCTGCTGGCTTTGATCTGTGGTGGGGAGCGAATCTTACCTGGGAAGGACCTGCCCTATCCCACAGCACATCCCTTCCCTGCCAAGTACACCTGCCACTACTGTCATTTCCGAGTATCTGCCCTGCACTGCTGTGCAAAGCCAGCAGGGCGGGAGGCCCCCCGAGAGAGGATGTGATGTCAGGGAACAGCCACTTGCCGCAGCCCATGGAGGTCAGAGCAGCAGGGCACCCAAGGAACAGCTGCTGCACACCTGGTTGGTGGCTCTGCCCTTGCAGTGAGTTCCCAGCAGCCCTCTGGGTCTCCAGGAGGGGGCCCAGGCTCAGAGGGACCAGTGGGCCTTTCAGAAAGGGCAAGGGTGTGCCCACACCCCTTCTTACCCCACAACATTGCTGCCTGCTGTGCTGTGATGTTGCTGTTAATCTTGTATAACTTGCCCTGTCAGCAAACAAACATTACCTCACTCAGTCCTCAAGACACTGCCGTGGGTGGGACCATCCCATAGAAGACAGAAAAGAGATACAGAGGACAAGGGCCTAACTCAAGGTCACACAGTTGAGACGTGACCCCAGGTCAGGGATAGGGGAACATTGTGGTTCTGAGATGTTCTTTTCAGGGGACCTTCTCACACCAGGGTGATCCCCTATTGTCACCAATATCCTGGCAGGCAATGAGCAAGAGGGTTCTCAAGGCTTCGGGGCCGCTGTCTCCGTCCAGCATCCCCTAAAGGCGTTTCCGCATATCTGGTTACTGATTCGCTCCCTCCATAGACATTTATGGCAAATCTTTTGTGTGTCGGGTACTGAGGACACAGCTGTGAGCAGGCCTGCTCCTGGCTGAGTGTTCTCTGTAGTGTGGATACACAGCAGAGCTTGTGTTAGGAGACAGGATATGGGCGGGGCCTCTTAGACCTCAGGACTCAGGAGCCTGGTTCCAGCACCCAGCCGATCCTACGTTGGGGCACTGGTTACTAACGTGAAGGCAGTCCGTCCTTACTGCAGGCGGGAACACAGGCCCTGAAAGAGAAGGACAGCATTGGGGGCCCGCAGGACAGGGGTTCATCATGGTCCTGTCTGTCTCTCTCTGCTGGTTGTCTTGTTCCTCTGTTCTCCCTGTCTCTGGCCCGTCTCTATGTCCCAGCATCCACGCGTCTTTGACTCTGTTCACACCCAAGCATCTGCCTCAGCCGATGACTGTCTCTTTCTCACAGAAATGGGTGGACACCCCTTTCACGGCCTCTAGCCTGGAGCTGACACCACAGAGTCCCACAGCAACCTCAGTCCTACAAGTGCACGACAGCTGTTCGCCCTCATACCCAGCCAAGGAAAAGAAGTTCCTGGGGCCGCCAGGCCTGGAGGACCAGCTGGAGTGTGATGGGACATCTGAGCTTGGCCACTGCTGCACAGTCCCCTTGGCAGCCGGCCCAGGCCCCTCCGCCTACAGTGAGGAGAGAGACCGGCCATATGGTCTGGTGTCCATTGACACAGTGACTGTGGGGGATGCAGAGGGACCATGTGCCTGGCCCTATGGCTGTGGAGATGACGGCTACCCAGCCCTGAACCTGGATGCTGGTCCAGAGTCTGGCCCTAAGGCAGAGGATCTGCTCTTGGTCACAAACACCACTTTTCTGTCCTGTGGCTGTGTCTCAGGTGGTGGCCTCAGGCTGGGAGGTACCCCAGGCAGCCTCCTGGACAGGTTGAGGCTGCCCCTTGCTCAGGAAAGGGACTGGACAGCAGGCCCACCCTGGAGAACGGGGTCCCCAGGAGGGGGCTCTGAGAGTGAGGCGGGCTCACCCCCTGGCTTGGACATGGACACTTTTGACAGCGGCTTTGCGGGATCAGACTGTGGCAGCCCTGTGGAGAGTGATGAAGGGCCCCCTCGCAGCTACATCCGCCAGTGGGTGATCAGGACCCCTCCACCTGTGGACAGCGGCACCCAGGCCAGCTAGCATACAAAACCAACTGCGATAAGAAGGGATCAGAAGTGGGCGGGCTTTCGAGCCTGCCATTTACAGTGTGAATATGTAGGTATGTGTGTGTCCATGTGTGGCTTGGGTGTGCGTTCCCACATCCTTGTGTGAGAAATGCCTGTACATGCCTTGTGTTCACGGTCATACCTGTGTGTGTCTGCCTGAGCTCACTGTGTACATGCATGAGTGTAGGTGTCTCTTAGACATGAGCCTCTGACTCCTCCCCTGCAGACGTGAGGAGTGGCCACAGTCAGTGTCTAGAGACTGGTTCAGGTTCCTGCCCAAGGGCACTATCACCACACCCAGCCCTGTCAGGTGCCACCTCCAAGAAGCTATGAAGTCCAGGCTGTTACCATCTTCTCTCCTGGGGCAGGGAATAGAGTGAGCCTACAGCATCTACTGGAGTGGGAAGGTTTGGGGGGGAACCTAGGGATGTTACTGTGAACCCCAGTACAGGTGGCCCCAGGCTATGCATCCTGGAGAAGCCACTTCTGAACTCTGCAGGCTTCGCTTTCCTGGGCATTAGGAATGGTGGGGCTGCCCTGGCTTAGCCCTATGCAGTTTGCAGCCCCTTTCAGCTTCTTGACTTTTGTGGCTTTTAGGACCAGGTGCATGCCCCGAGGAGGGAGAATGGGAAAAGGCAGCCTACATCCACAGCCTGGGTACATATGGAGAATCCTGCCACGGGCACTCAGTGGGATTCTGGGCTGTGACATACACAGCCCAGTCCTCAGAAGCAGTACCACCAACCAAGTTTATTTGGGGGGGGGGGGTTGGGTTTTTTCCTTACTAAAAACAAAATTCCTGTAAGTACTCAGGGAATATTTATCAAATATCAGGCATGGGGAGAGGGTACAGAGTGCATTACTCACGGAACCCTCTTTATGACACCCAGAGTTCAGGGGACACAAGGGAGCCATCAAGAAACGGCTTCTAGGGGCTGGAAAGATGACTCAGTGGTCATGGGCTTCTCTTCCAGAGGACCTGAGTTCAATTCCCAGCACCCACATGGCAGCTCACAGCTGTCTGTAACTCCAGTTCCAGGGAACCCGAAA
The DNA here is from genome assembly GCF_903992535.2 of Arvicola amphibius. Classification (NCBI taxonomy): domain Eukaryota; kingdom Metazoa; phylum Chordata; class Mammalia; order Rodentia; family Cricetidae; genus Arvicola; species Arvicola amphibius. The sequence continues at coordinate 127,697,584 of NC_052047.1, forward strand.
CCCATGTCAAAACACTAACGCATATGAGAGAGAGAGAGAGAGAGAGAGGGAGAGAGAGAGAGAGAGAGAGAGAGAGAGAGGAAGAAGAGGAGGAAGGAAGGAAGGAAGGAAGGAAGGAAGGAAGGAAGGAAGGAAAAGAAAGGAAGAAGTAGCTTAGCTTCTGGGCACTCTGTAGCCGGTACCTGCTCTTCCCCTGCCTGTCCTTGATGTCACATTTATCCTAGGGACTTAGGGAAGGTCCCCTTGCATCCAGTGACTCCTGTGAGCGTGCTGTGTGAGGAAGCTAAGAAGTACGGGGTGGTATCAGAACACTTCTTCCTGGACAGCAGGGCAGTATAGAAGCTAGACAGTGCCAAGATTGCTTAGCCTTTGCTGGCGTTTTCTTTCTTTTCCCTCCCTCCTTCTTCCCTTCCTTATCCTTTGTCCTTTTCTTCTTGAATGGTCTGTTCTTCCTACAAGGGTGCCCACCCAAGATGTGGTATGGTATTTGCAAAACCAGACAGGTTGGAGACAGCAGAGTGTCTGACCTGCTCTGGACACAGTGGGAAGCCTCCATCTTGTCTGGGACTCCAGGGTGCAGCATCGCCCCTCAATGGCCCAGGGAGGAAGGCAGTCTATCTGTCCAGTCTGCAGAACTGAGCTGGAAAGCGGTCAGCAGAAATCAGCCGAAAGCTCCCTTAGACTCATGCATAAAGCAGGGTAGCTGGTGGAGACACCCAGGGAATGCACAGATGTCCTCAGTATCTGACTCAGGGCTGGCTGGAAAGTTCTGGAACACTGGTTGTTTGAACAGCAAGACTGCACCTAGGACCAAGGTGTGTGAGGCTCTCAGACCAGCAAAAACCACAGCTCCCTCCCTGCACGTGCATACAGCCCCACCCTGCTGCACCCACCTCCCCCAAACACTTAGACCAAAATGTGCTGTGGTTTTCACATCCTCTGGGAGCCACAGACTGCAGGTGTTCTTGGCAGCTCTCCAGGGAACCAGTTCAGCACCCCACTCCCCTCCACCCCGCATACAGGAAGAACATTCAGGGCTGAGATGCTGACCCCCCACCGGATCCCTTTTTGAAGGGACACCTCATGAAAAAAATGTGAACTCAAAGTTGGAGGCAAGAGCTAGACCACCTAGGAGTTAACAGTGGGTGGACAGGAGGCCGGTGAAAGGTTTGACGGGATGACAGCTGGAATGACGGCTGGATGGAGAGACAGACAGACACACTGCACGAGAGTAGGCGGACCAGATGCAATCTAGGAGGCTAGTTGCTCTGTCTGCTCCTGGTTTTATCCCCAGCCCTACACACAACAGGTGCTTAATAAAGTTTTAATAAAACCTGGATTGTGGCCCGTCTTAATTCCAGGATCTCAGGCTGTGAGCTAGATTAATCTAGACATGGTTGGTGAGGGATGTCTTCTGGCTGGGAGGAGCTGGCCAGTCACTGATGGACACCCAGGGCACGGCATGAGGATGCAGCTTTAGGAAGGAAGCAGGGCTTGTCAGACATTGGGAGGTGTGACACGCATCTCTATTCCAGCGAGGGTCTCCAGCAGATACGACCAAGAGGCAGAGCCATTGAGGGCGGTGGGTGCCCATCACCTGAGACCAGGTAGAGCTGCTGGAAAGGTGCTCTGAAAGGATGGGGGTTCCCATCATACTCCACCAGTGTGCACAGCCTTTGATGTTCAGGGTTTGCCCTTCTTGACATGGCTATCCCCTTGGGCAGGATGAGCTGGACCTGCCTGAGATCTGCCACCCAAGAAATCAAAGAAGCAAACCTCTTAGCAAATACCCATGGGTGTCTGCCACTTTGCTAGCTCTGGGACAGGGCACTAGATGTCCCTCCCCCCCACCCATGCTGCTGTGTAGTCAAGGCAGACATGTGCCCCGAGCTGCTTCACGCTTCTCTCTGTAGCAGTGCTGGGGCTAGAACCCAGGACCTCACAGAAGCTAGGCAGGTCCTCTGACTGAGCTAGCTTCCCTAGCCCCCACTTTTACTTTTCCTATTTTGAGTCAGGGTCTAAATTGACTGGGCTGCTCTTGAACTCTTGATCCTCCTACCCCAGCTTCTGAATCCCCAGACCTGCTATTTCAGCCTTTCCTCTGGCTACTAGAAGGAGCCAAGCCTGGAGCTGCAAGGGGGGTTGGAGGGGGGGGAGTCACAACAGGAGAGAAGAGCTAGCCTGAGGTGCTGTGAGGTAGAAGCCTGGGAGCTCCTGGATGGAGCCATGCCTGACTGAGGCTCATGAGGGGAATAGTCACTGAGCTTCACTCTTTCCAGCTTTTGGCTTTCTAGGCAGGTGAACTTCCCAGCCCCATGGGGTCAGAGAGGGTGCAAGCAGAAGCAGTTTATCCTTTCTAATGGAGCACTTAGGAGTCACAGCGCCTCCTAGCTGTCCTCCTGTGCCATGGGCATTGGTGGTGACCGAGTTGGCCCTCTGTGGCTCTGTCTGCCTGAGGACAGGACTGAGTTTCCTGTACCTATGATGGTATGACGTGTGAGCCCAACATTAACTGTGTCATTTGATACTGCGGAGGTGTGGCTGTTAGGCAGCACACCCCATCTTGTCCTGACCAGTCGAAACATCTCCAATCTGTGTGTGTCAGCCGGTTTGAGGTAGGTGAAGTTTTTACACCCCATAAACCTCTCCACTGATGCAATAATTCAAATCAGACCAAATCAAACTGAATTAGAAAAAGCCCAGGTTTAATGGATACCAATGCTCCTGGGTGGCTCTCCAGCCCCCCAGGGAGGAACCAGGGAAGAAAGACCCAGAAAACCATGTGTTTATTCTCTGAGGTGCTGTTTAAATACCCTGTGGGAGTGGTCTTGAGCATCTCTGGGAAGGGTCATTGTTTGGTGGGCTTTTTTGGAGGTGGAGTCTGGACTGTGGCAACTCCCAGGGGAGGGGGCTTGGGATGGAACTTCCACCCAAACATTCCAGACTCTCTGGATCTATAGATGCCAGGGGCTGGGGTGACGCTTCCAACCAAACAGTGGGTTCCTGTTGCTTGTGGCCTGAAGTGCTCTATAACAACCACAATGAAAAGACAACTCCCTTCCTAAGGACCTCAGTGAGAAGAGAGGGGGTTGGGGCATGGTTCACAGGCACAGCGCTTGTGTGGCATTCAAGCCCTGAGGAAGAGGGATGAAAAACACCAGGGGCCAGGGCAGAGCTGCTTAGAGTTGTTTGTTTGTGGCCTCATACGGAGCTGGGCACTGGCAGCAGGTAGCATTCCTCCTCTGCCCTCCTCCTGATCTCTTGAAAGCTGTGTCACCTCTGCCAGAACCCCAGCGACCTTACCCCACTGTCTCCAGGGCATTCCCACTGTGGTGTGGTCTGGGGTCTCCAGGGTCTAATGCGGGAAGGTATCGAGGAGAAATAAAAGCCACCTCTCACCCTGGGAACAGAAGCCACAGCGAAGGACTCCTCAAGCCCACTGAGCCCTCTGCAAACTGTGTTCCTCTTGGCATCCTCAGAGAATAGAAAGAGCCTTGTGTCTCGGGCTGCAGTTGCCTGGACATGGCTACCACTTACCGAGCGGCACAGCCCACGGTGGCCCATCCAGCCCCAGCCGCACCACAGAAAATGGGTGGAGGACTCCTAGGGAGTCCTGATGAGCCATGCCTCCTGTGGCTGTAACTTTTCCTGTTGGTAGAACAAGCACAGACCCCAATGACAAACTAGAGAGGGGACATGCTCTGTCTAGAGCTACCCATGCACTTACACAAAGATGTAAGGGCCAGGGTCCGGTTTACACAGCACCTCAGTGTGATGACTGTGGCGGGGGCCTTTATTCCCAGCTGCAGCACACACCTGCCTGGCTTTGCTCCCAAACAAATGTGTTAACAAAATCCACCTTGGACTTTGCTACCTGTCTGTTCCTATCAGCAGGGGCAAGGATTGAAGTTGCTGCATGTCAGGGCCCACATGGCATGGCTCTGAAGGGGTGCTCAGCTATGGGAGGTGACTGAATGGAGGACCTGTCCTCACAGAACCTGCAGCAGACACAGGAAGAGGGCAGAGTTCCCAGGAAGTTTGTAGAGGCCAGAACTATGCCCAACCGCGTGACAACCTGAGGTCCTGCCCCTGCTAATTTGGAACTTTTTCTTTCCCGACTTGATAGCCCTGTGTAGGAACCTTTATCTTATGCTTTTCGGTGAGCATAGGGCTGATTCTCCATCCCTCCATCCTAGGTGCTGTGGAGGGGGCTTTGAGGCGGGCAGCCTGGTGGGAAACCATCACATCCGCCCTACCACTAGCTTCCAACTTTGCGGAAGCTGTTTCAACCTTGTGGGCCTTCAGTTTCCTCATCCATGAAACAGGCATGAGTCACGTGTGCTTCTCAGGATGGCCATGACACGAGCTCTCTGCAGTGTCCAGAATGGTGTCTGATGTGCGTGCAGGTATGTGCTCTCAGTAGCATTTTTGCAGGAAGTACCCTGGCTCCGGGAGGTTTCACAGGTTGCTGCTGCCCTCTGCTGCTGAGCCGGAGTCAGACAGCCTTCCAGCTCTCCCGCCATCCAGAGGCAGGAACAAGAGACACTGGTGAGAGTTGTCGGTGCTAAGGCCAGAAGACCAAGTGGCAGTTTAATTCAGCAAGGCCTGAACCCCAGTCCTCGAGTGAACGGGACTGCCTTGCGCACTGAGGGCTGGTGAGAGACACACATGGACACACATGACCACACAGCTGGAAAATCGCTGTGGTCAAGAGGCCGGGGGAAGGATGGCTAGCCAGGGAGCTCAGAAGAGGCACCTCACCATAGCTCACGTGCAGGCTGCTCTAGTCCTCGATTGAGTCGGCTGAAATAGAGGGCTCTGACCGCAGTAGAGTGACTATGGCCTGAGCAGGGCTTGGAGAGGAAAGGGACTGAGACCCTAAACAGGCTGGAGGATGAAGACCCTGCATGAGATGCGCTCTGGGGGTGGGGGTGGGGGCTGGGAAGCTCTGTGAGCTTGCTCAGTATAAACTCGGGCTCCAGTACAGGAGGCTGTTTTGCTGTCTTGGTAGCTCCAGGTGTCCCAGGAATGTTATGGAAGGAAAGTGAGCTGCATAACGGGCATCATTCGCAGGAAATGACACAAAGGTCTGTGTTTCCCAGGGGGTGCCCTCGCATGTGTAAATGCAAAAGGCCTCCGAGTGTCCTGGAGAGGCAGGCACAGGGAGGCCTGAGCCATGTGTGCAAGTTTTACGTCTAAGAGAACCATTTGGATGTTGTTTCCCTAAAGAAACGAAAGAAAGGACAAAGAGGGCCAGATTGTAGGTAGACAGGGAACGGAGCGCACAGCTGAGGACATGTGGCAGGCCAGGTGGCCCAGTGCCACCTCCCATAGTCCTCGGTGTGAGAAGTGACAAGGTCTGACGAGGCGAGGAGCCAGTCAGCGTAGCTCTTGGGGTCGGGAGGCACAGCAGCCCTGTATTGCCTTTTTGAAGTCTTTGCTACTGGTTGTTCACCATTTCTTCTACTCTGAACTGGAAGTTCTCAGCAGCCCAGCAGCTCCCTGGTTTCTAGCTGGATGTTTCCTTCCTCCTGTCCTCCCCAGGGGCTCTGGAGTCCTCTGGACTCACCAGCCTGATGAAGTTTCTAGGTCTTTGTGTAGAGCTTGGAAAGGCTGCTGCTATCCTGCTGTTTGGGTGGGTAGTCGGTGGGTGGACAGACAGGCAGACGGATGCATAAGTGGATGACGGTCGAAAGGGCAGGCGGTAGAATGAACAGACCAAGAACCGGTGGCTACAATGAAGGGAGGGCTTTGGCAACGACGAATGTTCAAATAAGCCGTCTGCTTGAGTGTACCCTGAAACCCCATGTCCCCTCCCAAACATGCTTCACCTACATGATGCATGTAGGTGGCCTTGGGGAAGAGGGTACTGCTGAGCTCTCTGAGTCCATGCTTGATGGCCTCCAGGTCCCCAGGCCTCCTATCTCAGCTGAGACCTGGATGTAAGGCTGAATTTGACTGCTGGCTTCCAGCCTCGTATACGGCGTGACAGGCAGGTTCTGCTCCTGAGCACGGCACCTTCACCACCCCACTGTTTCCCAGAACGTTACCAAGGGTCTATGTGGGGCTCCCTGTCGTGATCCCATCCTCAATGTTTTCCACAGGGGCGTGGCTTACAGCAATTGGGGCAGTGACATGGAGGGTAAGACAGGCTGCAAGCCGGGTGAGGTCACCTAGTGCCATGCCCCTTAAGTAGGCAGGAAAGATGGACAGGGAGGGGCAGGGGACAGAGGAGGATCAGGCCAGCTGTGGCAAGTGGTCTCTATGGCTCTCCTGACTGTCATAATGAAGGCAAGTCTTGCTGCTAAGACTTGCTTGCATTAAAGAAAAAAAAAAATAAAAAAAAATAAAAAAAATAAAAAAAGGTAAAAATCTAAGTTTTCAGTCAGGTGGTGGTGGCACACACCTTTAATCCCAGCACTCGGGAGGCAGAGGCAGGCGGATCTCTGTGAGTTCGAGACCAGCCTGGTCTACAATAGCTAGTTCCAGGACACGCTCCAAAGCTACAGAGAAACCTTGTGGCTTCAAACTCAGAGATCTGCCTGCCTCTGCCTCCCAAGTGCTGGGATTAAAGGCGTGCACCACCATCGCCTGGCTGAAACTCAAGATTTTTAACTATTGCCAAAAACAAGTTAAATGTCTTTCTAGAGGACTTGAAGGGACCAGATCCATCCAGGCATGGCTAGGAGCTGCCCTGTGGAGGGGCAGGCCTGGGCCCTGCTGAAGAAGGCTATGCTGGCCTTTCCCAGGGCCAATGCTTACTTCCCTCTCTGGGAACCACCAACTTGGGCAACCACACTTGGCTGGGCCACAGCTGGAAAGTAGGGGAATCCCTTGGGGAACAACGCTCATTAGGTAAACACACAAAACTAATGCATTTGATCTCACTTTAATTAAAAAATAAATAAATACATGCCAGGGGCTTGTATCTAATGAGAAAAGAACAAAACAAAAGCAAAACCTAGAGGCCTTGCTTCTGGCAGGAGGGGTCTCCACGAAAAGTCAGAGACCCGGATGTGGTCCAGCCCCAGTTGGGAGGTCCTACCTAGAGGGGAGAGGACTCTGCTAGGCATCCCTGTGGCAGGTCTCCACAAAGCCCTCCTCTGAGTGGTGTGTGGGTGTCAGAAGACTGAGGGCTTGGCCATCAGCTCTGCTTCCAAACAACATCCACCTTTGCAGATACTGCTGATGCTGGAGCCTGAATTCAGAGCAGGACATGGGCCTGCAGGAAGGCTGGGCATCTGGGAGCAAGAGCAGCAGAGTGGAGGGGACTGAAGTTACCTGGCAGTTGCTACACATAGGCTAGGCCTGGCTGAGCTGTGGTAACATGTGTTAGGGATAGGGCTGGTGGGACAGTCCAGGGTGAGCTATAAAGCCTGGGGGCAGCATCTATAAGTGGATCCACTTATTCCAGTTGACATCATGGGGGAAGACACGGCCCAGGCGGATGGTACAGTCCAGCGTAGGCTCATAGAAGGTGACAGTGCTCTCATGGCAGGAGAGGGCTTCATCCTCGCTGGCCTGGCCCAGGCCCTCCACCTCAGGCTTGGAGAAGAGTGAGACAGCTGCTGGCTTCCTCAGCAGGCGCTTCTGGACACAGCCGAGGGACTCTAGGCCCTGCAGATAAAGACATGTGCGGTTACAATAGTGCCGACCCGCTTGCCTGGGGGCCTGGCCTTGCTCCACTTATGAAATGCACATAACTATCCCCAAGTAGAAGATGGCCAAACATGGCCTCAAGGGGAAGCAGGACTTAGCAGGAAGGCAAGACAGGCAGGAGGAGGGATGGCAGGTATGGGTGTCACAGTGACAAGCACCTCTGGAGGACAGTCAGGTACTCTTCAGTCACCAAAGGCTGCAGTGGCTTCCCACCACCTGGCCCCACATGAAACTCTGCCTGGGATGACTGCTAGGAAGTTCAGGGACTGTCACACTAAATGTCAAGTTCCTAGTTTGCTAGGAAGCTGGGCCCAGGGTGCCGTGGGAATGGGAGGTCAGGCTGGACAGCAGCTGCTGTGGGAACAGCCATTGCACGGTCCTCAGCGTTCCATGCTACCTGACTTGTTTACCTCGGGCTCCCGAGAATCTGTGAGCATGTGACCCCAAGTGTGAGTCTGGAGGACAATGGCAGGGCAGGGTGAGACAGACCAAGTGCAAATGTTTCCAAGGGAGAGGGAGCTTGCTTCAGGGGTAGGCTGCAGAGGGCCAAGGGAGAAGGGGATCAAAAGCCAGGCAGGGCCTCAGCGACAGTAGCAGACCCCTCTGCTGATGGAAGGCACTGAAGGTAAGCTGAGGTGGTGACACCTGAGGTGCCGTCTCCCATGGACCCACCCTGCCCTGTGTGCCCCCCACCCCAGCTGGGCTCAGACGCCAAGCCCTACCCGGAGCAGCTCAAGCACGGCAACAGGCTGCAGGACCCCCTGGTAGTACTGCAGCAGGCAGCTCTCGGGAACACCAGGCCTGGACATGATGTGGTACAGCACAGCCTCCATCATTCCTTTGCACACTGGCATATTCAGGCGCCCATCCACGCCACGCCATGGGCGGCCAATGAAACACACTCTTTCACAGCCGCTGCAAGATGAACATTTGATGTCAGAGAGGGAGGAGACATGCTGGTCACAAACAGGCTACTTTGGCTCAGGGAGGCCCAGGACTTGGCTACTATCTAGGCAACTGCTCTTCAGTCTGTTTGCTTATCTCTGGCTGAGGTCAACCGTAGCCTAGACCAGAGGCTCCCCATGCTGGCTCCCTCACAGATTTCCCTGTACAGCAGCTCTTGCCGTGGTAGCTCTAGTGGTCATGGCTGAACCTTGGAGGGGCAGACTCAGAGTACAAAGCCTTGGTGGGCTAAGGCCACATGATACACATGGAGGAAGGAACTTCTGGAGGGCCTCTCTGGGCCCTGACCAGGGATAGCCACTGAAGGTGCCTCTTCAAGGCAGAAGAGTGCAACCCTTGGAAAGCCATCTCTTAGCTACAGGACAGAGGGGCTGCCCTGGGCAGGAAGCTCTGAGTTCTGGTTAATGTGGTCACAGGCTGATGGGGAAGGCCCTCTCCTCATCTAAGATGGGTGTGAGGGTACAGTGGGCTATGGGATGAGGCCCAGGAGAGGACTGCTCAAAGCCCTTGCCTGGGAACCTCTGTTCAGGGCAAATTACCCAGGCTTGCGCCCTATGAAGAAGCCTCATACAGTGACTGACATGGAGTCACACTTTCTCCATGCTCTGCCCCTCCCTGCCAAAGACCCCCATTACCTTTCCCATGCTGCCTGGGCCATGTTGCTCTCTGTAAGTCCTGTAAGAGAGGAAAATGTGGCAGGCTCTTAGAAGGCAGAGTGGGAGGTCATGTCCCTTGTCCCTAATTCAACAGACACCAAAGTGAATAAGCAGTGACCAGAAAGATAAGTCTTCTGCCCATTGGACGGTACTCCAGTGGCCGAGGCCAGTGCACCAGAGGCATAGCCAGTAGATGGCAAGTGCAGAGCTGATCCTGGCCCAAGGGACCCTGGCACGGGGAAGTCGGCAAGCCCCTCATTTCCCAGCCAAGAGCCTTGGTCACAGGGCAGAGTGAGTGTGTAAAGCTGTCAGAAACAGCTCAGAGAGCAGCAGATCTCACAGGGAAGTGCCCTGCCACTGGCCAAGGCTCAGCGGCTTCTAGGAATAAGGGTGCTCTGTCCAGAGAACCTCTCCCTGGTCACCACTGCAAGCCTGGGGCTCCCCACCTGCTAGGTTGTCCAGGCGGGGCCCTGTAGGCAGAGCCACTGAGGGCAGGGCAGGTTCCCAGTCTGAGACAGGGCTGGAGCAGTCAAGTGATGGACAGAACATAGGGACAAGTGTTAGGGTTAGTACCTCGGGGGTCTTCAGAGCCTTCTGGAAGCGGGAACTCACAGCCCAGCTGTTCTAGGCCTGAGACACCAACACTCTCTTGGTTCTCTTGCCTGGGGATCACTGCACCTGCATCTTCAGGAGCTGCCAACAGAGCTAAGGCTTGGGCCTCTTCTCCCCCAGGTCTAGGGCTGGCAGCCACTCGGACATCCTGGAGTGAGGGCCTCTTGGCAGGGAGCCCTATGGCCTCCTCGGCATCAGCCTCATGGCTCTGAACAGAACTGTGGGCACGCTTTCTGGTGCCATGGGAGCTGTCTGAAGGTACTGCTGTCCCCTCAGAGGTGTGATCTTCGCCGGTAGATCCCTCAGGGAGTCTGGCTTGGGAATCATCCCCTGAGGCCTTGGTGTCCCCTTCTGTGTCTCTCAGACGCATTGAATGCAGGAGCCAGGGATGGGCAGAGGCCATGGCCACCAAGCGCACAGTGTTGCCTCCAACTTCCATCACTTGTTGCTGTTCCAAGAGGTCCTGGAGAAAGAGACCAAGGTCTGTCTGGGAAGAGGGCATGGCTTTCACTAGGTGGGTGATGTATGGATGGGGCTGCCAGCTATCGTCAAGTTTTCTCAGCAAGGTAAGCCCAGCTCTAAAGAAACAAGCCTGGCATCCTGCCCTGGAGCTGTAAGCTGCATGGACCTTTGTGGGCTCTCTCTGTCTCTACTGTGTTACTCATGACATGGCCTGATGCCTGAAACCACAGAAGCGCTGCACCTCTGACTCTCCTGCCTTGTGCGTCCTTCTGTGGTCCTGACAGTCCAGCTCTACAAAGGCGGCCACTGCTTCAATACAATGACAAGACTCTCCTTGTGCTGAGGTCACACCCGCCCCTACTGTCAACATCTGTGCAGGAAGTGCCCCAGGAATCACTACCACTCCTTTTTCCTATAAACTCCTCAAGCTCATTGACAGCCAGAGTCCAGGCCTTGCACCTTGGCTGTCTGACCCTGGCAGGGTGCTGAGGCCAGTAGAAAGTGCCTGGCTTGCAAACCTTTTCTTGGTCAGCAGGCTCTTTCTCCACATCTGAGAACATCTGAGGTCTCTCAGTTAGTTTCCAGGATTATAATAAGTATGGGTAAGAATACTTTAAGCCACGCAAATGGTATTCCCTAGGAGGGACAGCTGCTTCAGGGCTCAGTCAGGGCTGTAATGGAGTTTAGGGGACATGTTCTGACTTTTCAACTAAAGGGAAGGAAACCCCACCACTACGAGCACACACCACTTCTGCTCTGCAACTGTCTGCCCCTGAGCTGAGCCTACCTGGACATAGTCGGAGAACGTTCTGGTACGCTCGCCTACTATCTTCTCCAAGGCAGAGAACTGTCTGCTTAGTTTCTCCCTGTCAACCCCGAAGCAGTCGGCAGCTGCCACAGCTTGCAGGATCTCCAGGGAAGCAGCTACATCCTCAGGGCTGTAGCCAGACTGGGCCATCTGGTGGGCAAACTCTTCTGGAGAGCAGGTGTGCAGCTGTGGATCCACCAGGCTGGTGAAGGAGGCAGGGAGGCAGGAAGGCCCTGCCTGGAGCTCTTCCAGCGGTGTGGCTGTGAACCCTGAGACAGTGATGAAGAGTTAAAATCGCAAACAGAAGCCCTTCTTGGAATCAACACATGGTTACTGAGGCAAGACCTGCTCTAGCACCAGTTCACTGCTCCCCAAGAAGTCATGGGGTCACCTTCAGGGGACATACTGGGCCCTAGCAGTCAGACTCTTGGTACGTGACTATGGGTGGGCGGCAGTCCCACTGCAGGTGCACTGACCACCTCTGAACCTGAGTGGCCCTGGCCACCTCCATGCAGTTAGGCTTTCACTCTACCCAGGAAAGCTTGCTTGCTTCCTTCTTTCGGTCTCTCCCTCCCTCCCTCCCCTTCCTTTCCTTCTCCCCCCACACTTCCTTTCCCCCCCCCCCCCCCCCCCCTCTCTCTCTCTCTCTCTCTCTCTCTCTCTCTCTCTCTCTCTCTCTCTCTCTCTCTCTCTTATGTATACAGCAAAGATGGCACCAAATCTCATTAGAGATGGTGTGGGCCACCATGTGGGTGCTGGGAATTGAACTCAAGACCTCTGGAAGAGCAGCCAGTGCTCGTAACCTCTGAACCACCTCTGCAGGCTCCCAGGAGAGTTTCTTTTTTCTTGGTTTTTCAAGACAGGGTTTCTCTGTAGCTTTGGAGCCTGTCCTGGAACTAGCTCTTATAGGCTAGGCTGGCCTCGAACTCACAGGGATCCTCCTGCCTCTGCCTCTGCCTCCTCAGTGCTGGGATTAAAGGCGTGCGCCACCACTCCCACCTCCAGGAGAATTTTTTCTAGCTGAGACAACAACCTATAGGTTGGCACTGCATTTTTGCCTGCTTCAAACTTCAGACAAAACAGAGTTCTGACTGGATAAAAAGAGACAGCAACAGCAAACACAATCCACCTTGACCACACAAAGGTCAGCTGACAGCAAGGGCAGGGCCTGTCCACTCCCATTCTGTGCCACACAGACAGAAGTGTAAGCTGTCTAGCACTCCCTGAATGATGAGCTCCCTAGAGCTCCTCTGCCATGAAGGAGGTGGGTGGTGGCAATGGAGCTGATGTCCCATCTTTCACAGCAAAGAGATAACATGATTCAACAGTGTCATCATAAACTATGGGACTCAAGGTTCTGGAGGTGTCACATAGGCGATCAGAGTCATAAAGCCCAATGAGGTGACAGCTATTGACAGCAACACTACTTTTCATGTCTCCAGGGCTGGGTGCCTGGCCAGCAGCCTCAGAGTTGCCCATACCTGCGGCAAGACACTCACCGGTGGGTCCAAGCTGGGTGGGTGCAGGGGTGCTGCGTAGCCGGAACTTCACCTGACAGGAATTGACCACAATGCTGTCATTGGGGTTCAGGTTGCGCGTACTGACCACTCCAGGCATTGTGTAGTAACCCCTCATCAGCAGGTACTTGGTGTGTGAGGCCTGATGGGCCTTTACTTCCACACCCTGGCGCTTAGCCCCTGAGCCTTCATCCAGGTCTTCCTCCTCCTCATCATCATCCAAGCCTCCATCTTTCCCCAAGCTGCAGAAGAGAAGACAACTAGGTGGCTGGACTTGGACTAAGTCCACCTGCCACATAGCCATCTTTGCTTTCACTGAGTGGTCATAGTTAGCTGTCACAGACACCACTCACTCCAGGTGCCCCTGATCCCACATCATTTGTCTCTACTTGAGACAAATTTTTCTGTCACCACCCAAAGCCTCTACTTCCCCATGAAGTCCTAGCTCAACTCTGCCACAGTAAGGTACCAACAGGTAACACTGGGCACTGCCCTGCCAATCCTAGTCACAAGCATGACAGGTGCTGGCCCAGCAAGATCCTGGAATATCAGACCCCTCTGCAAAGGTTCTGCACACCCACTAGATGTAAGTCAGCATGTGTGCTGAATGGAAAAGGTCAGTAAAGTGTCTGCCGTGCAAGCATGGGGACCTGAGCATCCACATAAAAGCTGGGGTGGTAGCATGACTGTAATCCAAGTGCTGGGGAGGCAGATCCCTAAAGCTCACTGCTCAGCCAGTCTAATTGAATTGATGGGAATTTTGAGACTGTGTTTAAAAATGAGAAGAGTGGGAAAGGCACTCAATTCGACCTCTGGCTTCTGTACCTGCATTCACATGTGCACACTCCCAAGAGAACACGTACATATACAACGTGCACACTCCCACGAGAACATGTACACATATAATGTGCACACTCCCATAAGAACATGCACATAAGCCGGGCGGTGGTGGCGCACGCCTTTAATCCCAGCACTCGGGAGGCAGAGGCAGGCGGATCTCTGTGAGTTCGAGACCAGCCTGGTCTACAAGAGCTAGTTCCAGGACAGGCTCCAAAGCCACAGAGAAACCCTGTCTCGAAAAAACCAAAAAAAAAAAAAAAAAAAAAAGAACATGCACATAGAATACACGCTCAGACCAAATAACCCTGCTAGTACCAAAACAATGAGAATAAATGATCACTCCTAATGAACATCCCAAGAATCGCATGTCCCCAAACTGTGACCAGAGTCACATGCATGGTTCTGTTCTGGGCTCTGACCTCTTCATGACCTCGCTCTCCACCATGGAGCTGTCCACTACCACTATCTGCTCCGGGATTCTGACATCAACAGAGAGGAGGCCCAGGGAGAAGAGGGCCAGGGCTGTCACACAGTGACCTCCAGGGCTATCCAAAGAAAATGCCACCAGGTCACTTGGAGGGTCACTGCTATCCAGGTCCTTGAAGGAAAAATGATCGGGCTGGTCCAGCATGTTGGCGGCCCGGAGTCTGTCGTAGAACTGGAAGGACTCGGTACAGATGGTGGTGGGAAATCGCCACGTGAAAAGCCTGCAGGCAAGGCAGAAAGGAAAGGCCACTGAAGAGTGCTGTTAAAGCCTGTGCTGGGCCACCTGTGGAAGTTACAACACTCACAACAGTCTTGCACCCCTGTGCCCGGAAGCACTATTACCCACTGTGACGGGAGACAGCGCTGCAGCCCAGTGCCAATGTAGTCTAGGCATTTCATCCCCACCCACCTTGTTCATCCCAGGTGGGGCCAGTTCATCTAAGCCAAAGACCCTGCAATACTTCTTGCCAACAGCTGCTGACCCAAGGAGGAGGAACCTCCTTTTCTGACAGTGGACAGGACACACATGTGTCCAATCTCACTGTCTGCAGATGTAAGCAGAGGCCAGCTCTCCCACAAAAGCCCACAAAAGCCCAGGGAACAGGGACCCACTTGCCGACCACACCCATGCCTTCTGTTGCTTTACCCTCCCCAGAAGCAAAGGAGCCCAGTTCATCAGGGCGAGGAGCTGGGAAGGAAGAAGCCAAAAGGACTAGTGGTGGAGCCATCTAATGTCCAAATGTGGCTCTGCTGTCTTGAGGCTGGCATGGCATGCCTGAATGAGGGCTTCCCCACCTGCAATGAGAGGCTAGTGGTGCAGCGGTTCTGAGGGCACCCCGCCCAGCCCTGAAGGGCGCAGGTGATTCAAAAGGCCCTGAGTTGAATGGGGGTGAGATAAGGGTAGCCCACTAGGCAGGTGCTTTGCTACCTGGGTTGCTTACAAAACTTGAAACTAACTTTCCTTCACTTGTTTCACGGCAGCCCCCCTGCATGGCAGACAGGCAGAAAGAGAACCCGTTCCTGGACCAAGCTCTCTGCTCCTGAGGACACTCACTTGTAGTATGACTGGGAAAGCTGGTAGGACATGGGCACGAAGGGCACAGCACGGTTCTTCTTGGGACCCTGGGAATGGCTGACACGGCGCCGGTTGACCAGGCTCCTCTTTTGGCACTCCATGAAGGCCCGCACCAGTACAGGTTCCCGGAACTCCCGGTAGAGACGGAAGATCTGTAATAGCACATGGCAGGGTGAGGTGCTTGGCTAGAAGGGGAGCGAACCATGGCAGCATAGACACTGCAAGGGGCCACTCAGCAGAAGGCTGGCTCAGCTGACCAGCCTGGATGTCCCAAGAGGCTCTAAGGCTCTTGGACAATACTGACTCTGGGATTTCCTAGTGACAGCACACACCAAGTGACACTCCAAAGCTTGCTGTGAGGCCTAAGTGAAACCAAGAGAGGAAAGTGACCTCACTGCTGATGGGCCAGGAGTCATTGGGGAGTAGGTCACAAGGAGTGGTCTCCTAGAAGAAGCCATCTGAGGTCACACACCCTGATTTTTCTAGGCAGTCTGTCTGGCAGGGTCTGCATGTGCAAACTTAGACCCCAGTGGGGAAACTGCATGGGGCAGAGAGCATGAGGTTGCAATGTTTTTCACCCTTCCTTCCTACAGAACCGGAGTAGAAGCTGCGGCCAGTACTGGGGCTTGGCTGTCTATGATTTCTGCTCTTGAGAACTTGCTGGGTATATCTTCAAGACACCTGCTGCAGTGTGCTGAACCACACTGACCAAGCCTGTGGGATTCATCTGAGAGCCTAGACTGACACAGGAAAGTATCTTTGTAGCCTTGTCTGGCATGCTTGCAGTATCTACCCATTCCTTCTGTCTTCTGAGAATAGGTTGCTGGGGAGTCTAAGAGGTATCGCAGGAACCTCTGTCATCACTGATGGCCCAAGTCCTCAGTGCTAGCTCCTGGGAGCCACAGAAGCACCTTGCCTGCTCTGGGGAGTGGGTGGTCAGGTGGTCTTTCTAAGTGTTTGGGGTACAAAGCCAGTCTTAGACACCTTCCATCTGAGCCTAGAAGTCCCTGGAGGTAGACGCAGAAGTGGAAGAGCAGCTGGGGCTGAGGAGGCAAACCGGATGCTGAAGGCTCCTAGGCCTGGACTCCCTGCTGAGCGTGAGCGGGATCTCTGCTTTCTTTTTAAACAAGCATGAGCCCACAAAGAATTGCTAGGGCTGTGGCTGAGGACTTGGGATTTCTGCCTCACTGTATACTCTTGCTGTAGTTTAGGCTTACAGAGGGCTTCATGTCCTCCAGCTGTGTCCTGAATGCCCATGTGGCCAAGGGACAGGTGATACCAATAGCCAGGTTCTCACTTAGAACTGTGCAAAAGGCCAAAGTCAGTGCTGCCAGGAAACAAGTGTTTGCTGGCACTGTCAAATATGGGGTCCTAAGATTCCTGTGGGAAGCAACTGTACCAGGCGACTTAAAGCTGGAGAGACCTAATGGCACCCAGGAAGGCATGTCTACTGCTGTTCAGTGTCCAGGGCCAGGCAGAGCCGAGGCAAGGTATTAAAAGCACCTTCCCCCATCAGGCACAGCGGTGCGTCCCTTTAACCCTTGCACTTGAGGGCAGACCTGTGAATTCAAGGCTAATCTGCCTACACAGCGAGTTCTGGGCTGGACAGGGCTACATAGGGAGATCATCTCGGAAAATGGGCCAGAGAGATGACTCATAGGTTCAGAGCATTGGCTACTTTTCCAGAGGACCCAGGTTCAATTCCCTGCACCCAAATGCAGCTAATAACTATCTGCAAACCCAATTCCAGGGAACCAGACTCACTCTTGCAGCGTTTGTGGGCAATGCATTCCATGTGATTCACAGACAGACATGCTGGCAAAACACCCATACACAAAAATAAAAATAAGTAAATCTTAAAAAATAAACAAGAAACAACAACAACAAAAAAAATAAAACTAAACATCTTCCCTCAGCAGCCCTCCCTTTTCCAGTCCTATGGCACAGGCCTTATGAGGTGACGTCTGCAGCCCCAGCAGGACATGCACCAGCAGAGTGGGGCTGTGACGGCTAGTGCCATCAACTTTACAGAATCTAGACTCTCCTGCTACACTACACCCCCGGGCATGCCCATGAGGAATCATATTGATTACACTGAGGTAGAAAGACTGCCCACTATGGGTGGCACCATTCCATGGCTGCGATCCATGGTGAAAAGGACCTGAGCGGCAAACTCAGCAAGCACTCATCCCTATGGCTTCTGACCACAGATGCAATGTGCCTCAACCTCTTGCTTCCTTGACTTCTCTTAGGTTGCTTATTAGAATACTTTATCATAGCAGTAGGAAAGACTAGACAGTGGCCCAGGGCATCTGAGTCAGAACCAAGGACAGGAATGTCCAGGTTACTGCAGCCACACCCCTCAGTAGCCTGGGATTGGCATGCCGAGTGAATGCAGCATGCAAGAAGCCTTAGGTTTGATTACAGCAGCAATAAACACACAAGTCAGAGCTCTAACAAGAATTAAAGGCACTCAAGGCCCCCGAGACCCCACAGCTAAGAAGAGCAGAGTAAGCTCCGGTTCCCTACGGTCTAAGGCCCTGCTGTGCTGAGGAGGCCAGCACCCACCTGGAAGGACTGGCAGGAGTTGGACTGGCTGTTAGAGAGGGACAGTGTGCTCTGGATCAGGTTCTGTAGCACCAGGAAGTGGATGTCCTCCACACTGAAACACAGCAAGTACCGAGGCTGCAGGAGGCTGCCGGCCCACAGCAGCACCCCTGAGAGGGTGAGTGCACACACGAGAAATACTTAGTTAAAGACATTTCAGTCCCACAAAAGCGCTCTGAGTGCTGAAGCAGTCACACAACTAAAGTAAATGGCAGTTCCTAGGACATACTAATTGTTCAAGTCTCAACAAAAACATTGTTCCCGGTTAGATGTCTGTCTATAATCCCAGAACTGCGAAGCTGCGATGGGAAAGCTGGCCCACAGAGCAACTTTCAGACCAGGGTGAGAAACAGAGTAAGATATTGTCTCAACAAAGCAAGTGCTTTCCCTTGGTGGGAAAGAGGCAGTCTAGTGTGTAACCAGCTTCTAAACCAGCAGGTAAAAGTCAGCTTTTTCTTTCCCTGACTCTAAATGAGAAAAGGGATCATTGTGTACTATTTTACAGAGCTAAAATCCAGATAAATATTGCCTTACAAGACATTTTCTGTTGGGTTGAGCTCACTTAAAGACCAGGCAAATGACACTTGAGGATAGGGCTTGGCCAACTTCCTCTGTAAAAGCCAGACTCCATGGGCTCTATTAAAACCACTCAGTACAGAAAGGAAACAGTACAGATAGCACATCAAATGAACATGGCTTGTGTTCTAAAAAAAAACCAGTTATTCACAAAAGCAGGTAGCAGGCTGGATTTGGCCCTAGATTCCCCATGGAGGCTAGAGCTGAGAAACGGAGCTTACCTGTTAAGTTCATCCTCCTTCCTGACACAGTCCTTTTCATCTCCAATTGCCAACACTCGGTATCTGCAAAGGAGGCACAAGAGCATGTTGCTGCGACAGGGCGGCCCGCACAGAGCTGGCACTTGCTTATGGTGGTCATTCACTGCTGAAGGGCTGAACACGCCGAACTCAGAACACACAGAAACCACACCAGGTTTCACCCTTCAAACAAGCTCACTCTTATGACCCGAGGACCGGGAAAGCATGGGAACACATGGATAGGCAGGGACAAGAGGTGCAAAACTGTGGGCTCACTGTGAGCAGAAGACAATCAAAGAGAGGAACTTGGTAAAGTACCCAAAGAAATGGTGTGTGTGTGTGTGTGTGTGTGTGTGTGTGTGTGTGTGTATGTGCGCGCACTGTGCATATGCTTATTTATAGACTGCAAGTGCACATGTGTGTGCAAGTGTATGTGTATGGATGTCAGAGGTTGGCCTTGTGTATCTTCTTCAATTACTCTCTGCATTATTTATTGAGGAAGTGTCTCTCATAGGAGCCTGCAGCTTGCTGATCAGCAAGTCTAGCTAGTCACGCTGCTCAGGGATCCTGTCTCTGCTTCCTGTGCTGTGATTATAGAAAGGCTGCCATGATCACCTGGCATTTTTGTAGGTGCTGGAGGTCTGTCTGATCTCATGGGAACCAAACAGGAAGGTGCTATGAGTCTGAAGGCAGGAAGAAGAGGAGGCAGAGGGAAGAAACTAATTGAAGGTTATGGTGAAGGTGTAAGGAATGAGTTTTAATGATTTATTGTACTTACAAATCATAACTAATAACATACCACATATATTATTATGCACCTTATAAATATATACCATTATCATCTGTCAATAGGGAAGTAAATTGGACACGATGATACACACCTGTAATAAGGTATCTGGGAGGATGAGGTTAGAGAACATGAACTCAAGACCAGCCTGGCTACATATAAGACCCTGCCTCAAAAAAACAACCAACAACAAATTGAGGGTTTGCTCTGGGGTACAGCATTTGCCTGATATGTATACGATCCGGAGTTTAATCTCCAGCACTATGGAAATAAGAATAAATAAATCTTATAAATAAGTGACAATCTTGAAGGCAGAAGAACAGAACATTTCCTGTCTTTTCTGTGAGCTTTATGCAATATCACGTTATATGACATTCAAGTCAACATAAATTCATGAAACTAACTGTTAAAACCCCAGGTTTTGGGCTGGAGAAATGGCTCTGTGGTTAAGAGCACTGACTGTTCTTCCAGAGGACCCGGGTTCAATTCCCAGCACCCACATGGCAGCTCACAACTGTCTGAAGATCCAGTTGCAGGGGATCTGCCATCTTCACACTAATGCACATAAAATAAAGTTAAATAAACCATAAAAATATTTAAAAACAAAACAAAATAAAACAAAAACCCTAGGTTTCACCAAGCCTTTCCTTTGCCTTTTAGAAAACTGAAGTAAAACCTCAATTCTGCAATGGTAAATTTCTTGACAGAAAAAGTGCCTTTTCAGAAAATCCCCCTTTCATCATATGGGCAGGCATGGAAGTCTCTCCTGTCTTGCCTGGTCCACAGAACACTCCTGGCCAAAGTCAATGTTATCGGCCACATCTGCAACTCCCTTTTCCTCTAAATGTTTAGAGCTTGACTTTTACATCCTTAACTGTCTTCATTTAGGATTACAAGCGGCCTTTTGTTTGAATGCACATGTGTGAGAAGATGAACAAGCATGGGCACAGACACTGAGACCCCATCAAGAGTGAGTATAAATCACACATCCATGCGGGAAATGTAGAGAGTGCTTTACGGCCAAATGAAAACAAAACCCAGAAAACAGCTACAGTTGGGTGTGGTGACACATGCCCATAACCCTAAGGATCAAGAGGCTGAGGCAGGAGGAATGCCCAGGCTTAGAGACTAGTCTGGGCTACACAGATCTGTCTCACAATACATGAAAAAAGGGCAACTGCCATAGAGGTCTGAAAGTGGACACCATATTCATTGCTGGATGAACCTTAGATTGTGGTTCCAAACGAAACACAGAGTGAAGGGTGTCTCTACAGGAAGGAGGAGTGTGTCCCCATGAGGACAGAGAAGAGGGATCCACATCTGGATGTGACTGTGGAAACAGGCCTGGTTCACGTCCCTTCAGATTGTCCAACCCCCCCCCCACCCCCAACTACTCTCAAACTAGTACGTTCTTCCATACAAGTGTGAGTCAAAAGTGTAAGCTCTATTATGAGAGCCCTGGTCCTGCTCAGAGTTTAAGCTTTGTGACCCTGGCCTGGGGATAGTGGCCACTGCCTCCCTGGGACTGAAGCTGTGCAGGATGGATGCAGTTGTTCTGACACCTGGTTGTGGCCCTAAGGCAGAGAGCACTGAGTGGACCTGGAGCCACCACCTCTTCCTTTGTTCCATCTCATAGTCTCCTAATAGTAAAAAAAAGCAAACTCAGCAAGAAGCATACACAACACAGAGTCTGGATTAGTTAGGTGGACAGCAGGGACTCAGTGGAAAAAAATGTCAAGTTATCTGACATCAGGTGGTCCTTGGAGGGGCAATGCAAGGCCAAGTATAGCCAGGCAGGCACTGTTCAACTGGCTAATCTCTGCTACACACCTGTACAGTGCAAGGCTCTGCCCACTCAGGACAAGGCACCTACTTGGCAAAGAGCTCCTGCAGTGTGTCGGGGATCTCAAGATTAGGGTTCCTCAGGCCAGAGCTGAACTTTTCTTTCAGCTTCTCCACAAATTCTTTAAACTCCTTGGCACAAACCTGTAACACAAGAGCTTAGACGCCACACCTACCCACGGGAGGGAAGTTGTACAAACACCAAGGGCATTGTGAGCGAACTCCGCTGGCAGCCACACCCCCAAAACACCATACTTGCTGTCTTTCCCACCCCTACCCTGAGTCTACCTGCCACTTGAATGGTGCACACTCACTGCCATGCCAGGAATCTGGAGTCCAAGTGACACTGACAGCTCTCATACCTGTAGCTCACCTTCCCCAGACTAAGGAAAGATGCAAACACGGCCTACACTGTTCCCGCCATGCACATGGACATGCTGCCAGACACACGTTGTTCTATTACCTCCTTCCTCTCAGCTTGGTTTCCCCTGGCTGCCCATGTAAGCTGGCTTATCCAGATCCTCCAGCACCCCCTGTTCACCTGTGACCCGCTGCCTCATGCAGAACACTATCATAGAGAAGTCTCCACTTAGTCAGGGCACAAGTACCTGGGCCAGCACAGCTAGCTCCTTCCTGTCAGCCACCATATGGCCCCTGACCAGAAACCCACAGAGCAGCTTTCAAAAGCCTCTGCCTGCAATTTCTAAAGAGTTGCTTTGTTTTCTTAACAGGCCCCAAGCTCAACCTCACTTGAAAGTGCCAAGTCATACACGTGGTCATCTTTAAAATGGATGCCTTGAGTCAGGACCAGTGGGTCCTAAGCACCGACAAGCTGACTAAATGTTTGCAGGGTCGTGAGGGCTAGCCAGTTCTTCAATGCCTATCTTCAGAGTGCACTGGGCCCTGCCACTGCACGGGACCTACCTTTGGGTCTTCGTAGTTACCCTTTCGACTCATGAAATCTCCAACGAGTGCCTTGTCCTGGTACACCTCTGCCAAGCAGACCCTGAGGAGGGAAGATCCAGTGCTGTTCAAGTTGTACCCTCTTCCCATTCTGAACGCTGAGGGTATTGGCTTCAGCTCTCTGAGAGCTATGATCTACCTAAGCACCGGGGGACAACTAGCTTTGGGGAATGAGTACCCTGTAGAGAGCTGCACCCAATTCAAGTCAGGCTGGTCAGGCTCACATTTTCCATCCTGGCTTCTATCTTCCATGGGGAGACTGAGGACAATGACATTCTCCTTCAGCCCTACCCCCCATCATGGGGATTTGGACAGGACCAATAGGACCAAGAGGTAGGTGTGTGTGTGTGTGTGTGTGTGTGTGTGTGTGTGTGTGCGCGTGTGTGTGTGCGCGTGCGGACTTGAAACTACTGTATACCACCATTTACTATCAGATTTCCTGGCCACAGCACTGCTGTCCACATGCCGACCTGCCCATGCCGTTGAGGTTAGTGAAACCGGGCTTGCCCAAAGAGAAGCAAAGGAGATACAAGCACATCAGAGAAGCCCGACAGTTAGAGCCTGCCATCTCTGCTCTCAGGGGAAGGAAAGGGCTGGGCTGAGATAGCTGTCCTTAACTTTTCATCATCTCCAGTATACAGGCCAGGAGATCTAGTATAGAAGAGGACAGAACCCCAGGCCTGCTGCCTCTGAACCCTCCTTTTTCCTTTGTTCCAGGGTATGCTTGGAGCAGGGAGCCCAAGCCTCAGATCTTATTCCTTGACAACTCTCTACCACTTTGACACACCTATTGACAGTTCTCCTCTTCTGAGAAGTCAGGACTAGGAGGGCATTTTTCCTGCAGAGAATTCTTTCAAGTAGGAAATAAGAACATTCTACAAATAAGCAAAAGTGGCTTTATACAAGAAAGGCCCATGGCCTGGCTGACTGCAGGTCACAATATGCCCTGGCTGATCTGAAACTGCAACAGTACAGGACATTCTTCTGTACCTGCCTTCCACCCTACCAGCTCTTGCACTGGTGGCACGTTTGTGGGTACCTCCCAGCCTCACAGAATCCCTTGGCCTTCTCTCCTTGGTTCCCTATGGAGAAAGCTGTGGAAGGGTCTGAGGGCCTGTAAAGAGACGGCAGATCAGCCCTGCAGTCAAAAAGATGCTTTGTGATTCCTAGGTACCTGCTGTCCCTACAAGGCCTGTGCTCCACCTGGAAGGACTTGGGGATAGCAGTTCTGCCAAGGGGATACAGTGTTCTTTGTTCAGTGATCCTGGGTCTGTCTTGCTTTTCCCAAGAGTGAGCTCCATGAAGAGTTGTGAGGACTGCTCTGGTCACAGCAGTCCCCGCCCTCCATGCACGGGGACACCAGGACAGATGCACAGCGAGCCTCGCTCTGCACCTGCTCCCAGAGCCACTCCTGGCTCCGGAAAGTCATATCTGTTTCACCTGCAGATTCCAACACCTGGACAGTCACTGTACTCATCACGCTCCACCTGAATCCCACACCCATGTCTGAACAAGGTGGGTAAAGGGGAAAGAAGGAACTAGAAGTGCTGGAATAAGGCCTAGCGTGATCCAGCTGCCAATGTGGCTTACTTGTAGTTCATAAAGGCCTGGGGATTTTTGACTATGTAGCGGGCTCTTCGTCCAACTGAGTGAGATGTCTTATCCAAAGATTCTTCAAAGGTAGAATGCAAAATGTCCCGCACAACCTGCCAGGTGACAAACGGTCCTTTCACCTAGTCCAAACACAGAGTATGACAGTTAGTATCTGCAGAACCCATATATAGGACAGTTAACAGAAAGGAATGGGAATGAATGTGTCTTGGGAGCCTGTTTCCCCAGGGAGGCTCAGCGCGCTCACCTCAGTGTTCACCTACATTGTACCAAGTGAGGTCTGGGGACAGAAAAACAGGACAAATCCTCAATGTTGTATGGGACTGTGCTTTCTGGCATGCTCTGTAAGGGAGACCCTGGTATCAGCTAAGGTTAAGATGCTAAATGTGCTTTGGTAGAGTTTTGTTGCTTTCTTTTGGTATTGAAATAGGGTCCTCTCCTGTGTAGTCAGGGCTGTTCTGGAACCCTGACTCCTAGGAAGAAGGTGTGCATCACCCCTTGCTGGGTAAGTAGAGCGTTAAAGACTGATACATTCTGTGCTCTCAGAGCCATTCTATATCGTTTGCCTTATATCACATCATCTTCCAATACACACACACACACACACACACACACACAATGTATTGGAAGAAACAGAATGAACTAAGATAGTAGAACATGTCAGAAAATAACACATGGGAAAGGGCTAAAAACAGATTTTCCTAACAACACTAACAAGATGTCACCAAGTTCTAGAGAGGAGCAAGGGGCTATGTGATGGGGAAAGGAGGCATGTGAGAAGCAGCTGAAAAAGTTCAGATGGTAATGGGCACCTCTCCATCTTCCTTAGGGAAAAACGGGAATGGAATTTAGGAGAGGGTGGGGTGCAAGAATTAGAGACAAATGGATCAGAACAGGGATGGAAAAAGCAGTGCAGGCCCCCTAACTGGTTTCTTCTGGTTGTCATGCTGGTGACCAGCAGACAGATCAGTCCTTAAGAACTGCTCTATTTGTTGGCATCACTGCCTGCAGTGGCCCTGACCCCGCTGACACAGAGCTCACGTCCTGCTGGCCTCTAAAAAGCAGCACGGTTTAGCTCATGCTTTGTTGCATACTATGCTGGCAGGAAGCACAGAGCCAGAGGTCACGAGGTGCTGTGGGAACGTGAAACACAGGAGCTCTGGCTGGGCTGTAGAACCTGTCACCACTAGAAGCAAGGAAGGGTTTGCTGACTGAAGACAAGGCAGGGGAGATACAGTGAGTGTGGAAGACAAATGTGTAGGGCTATGGCCAGCAAATGCCAATTGGCTTTTGCCTTAGGGCACAGCTACTCCTGGGCCAGGGGTACCGAAACTACAGAGCCGAGGTGGAAATCAGGGGTTCATGGTACAAAATGCACCAAGCCACCATAGACAGACAACACAGAAGGAATGGGCAGCAGACAAGAGCAAAATGGCTCCATCTGCTCTACTGTAGCCAGATAGAGGTGCCCACGCATCTGACTAAAGGCTGGGAGAATGTACAGGCTGGCTGTACAAGTACAAAGGATTCTGGAAAATGCTCTTCTGGGCAGCCACCGGGAGTGGGTAGTAAGTCCAGAGCCATAGCTCTCACAGCATAGCAAAGGGCTGCTCCTGGGGGTTGGGGTGATGGCAGGTACCTTGGTATTGAGGACATTGCTGGCAATTCGGCAGAGCATTAGCAACCCATCCTCCTGCATGGACCAGGAGACACGCAGCCGGGTCATCATCCGGAGGGCATTCTGGTCAGCTTCATCTTGGTAGCGCAGCTTTTTGCTTTTGGCTTCTGGGTGCTCTCCTAGAATCACAAGGGGAGAGGAGAGGGACCTTGAGCCAGCTTTTCTACTAGAGGGGAGGAGCCCCAACCACACTGGTAAGAAATGACCAAGGCTACAGCTACTAGACAATGCCCAATTCCAAACAAGCAAACCATGAAGAGCAGTTCTTTAACGCATTTCTCTTGGGCTGAATGTCATGGATTCAGGTTAGGCGGTGTAAACGTGACCCTCACAGCCAGAGAAATGACAGTGGTCCCATGATCATGGAGTCCACTGGTTTTACCATCCCAAAGCAGCTAGACTGATAGAAAGATGAAGTGACCTTTTGAAGACACAGTTAGAGCCAATTAGGTGGCAGCAGCCTAGAGGGTTGGGGCAGGTTTTTCAGAAGTTTTGAACCAGTGTCCAATATATTGTACAGTTTCTCCCATAGCCAGGATCTATGGGTCCAGGAATCAAGGAAGGGAAAGGGACAGCTCCACTCACTACACACTAATGACCTACTAGGAAAATTAGTTCCTGTTCCTGGGACCTTAAGTTCTGGTCCCAGAGTGGGGACCAAACGGGAGTGCTCCTGCCAGGAGCCAGGACAAACTTGCCATTGAATGAGAGGCTCATCCTTCCCCCCCTTGCCACTCTGGGCTTCTGATGCCAACAAGCTAAGAAAGGAATAACAGTGTTGGGAAGATGATCGATCCAGATTACCAAGGGGAAACTGAATTGCCTCTCCACAATGGAGGTAAAAAAGATTATGTCTGGAGTGCAGTGGCTCTCAACCTGTGGGTCCCCTCTGGCAAATCCCTATTTCCAAAAATGTTTGTATTACGATTCAAGAGTAGCAAAATTACAGTTACATGAAGTAACAACGAAAATAATTTTATGGTTGGGGGTTACCGGTTATCCCAACATGAGGAACTGAGGTCACATTAGGAAGGTTGAGAACCCCTGCTTTAAGGCATCAATCTCTTGGTGCTACCATGTTCTGTGATTAAAGTTAACGGGAACTACAGCCTAACTCAGTCAGGATATCAGAGGGCATAGACCCTTCAGGAATGAAGCTATGGGTCACTCCTCCAAGGAGAGAACTAAGACCTGCTGAGGGGCTCGCTAAAGGCGGAGGAAATACAGAATTGGTAGTAGAAGAAAGCTTGCCCCCGCCGTCTGCTTGCTTTCATTTACCAAGTCCATTTCATCCTGGCATTAGAGCCTACTTCTTTGGGATTCCAGCGTACACTGAAGATGAGCTGAGACATCCAGCCTCATGGACTAAACAACTGGATTCATTGGTAGATGGCCACTGTTGGACTGGCTGGACCACCCCCTGTAAGCCATCATAATAACTCCCCTTTGTGTATTCATTCTGTACGTCTCTGCTCGTCATCGCCTACCAATCTATGATTGTTTCCACTGGGTTGTCAAGTCCTCTGAAGGTGGAGATGTTTCCCAGAACAAACATGTTCAGAGCATAAGTGAGGCAGCCAATAGCTGTCTCCAAACCCTCAAGTATCTGTGAGTCTGTGACCTCAGGGTGCATGCAGATTCTTACACACTACAGGGATAGCAAAGCCTATGTTCTAGGGCTGTCTTGAAGATCAAAAACAACAGTAGGAAGCATATCCTGGGGTCAGGAGGTAAAGATGGGTCAGCAGATAAAGTGGTTTGCCATCAGGTCAACCTGTATTCTAGAATCCTAGAAGCCATGTAGTAGGAGGAGAGAACTCTGGCAAGCTGCCCTCTTGACGCTCACACATTCACTGTGGCTTGCATGTGCACACATGCACACATACAGAAACACACATGTATAAACATGTACATATACATAGGTCAATGCAAAAATATTAAAAGAACACCACCACCACCACCTCCTGCAAAGTCCACCTTGAGGCTAACCTTGACTGCCACTCAGTGGAGAAGCCCCTGAAACTGAAAGCAAAGTGTGCCTCTGGGTATATCCCACAGGCTGAGACCATGACGGAATATCAGAAAGGAGGGAGCTGCTAACACAGGCAGTATAGCATCTCTGCCTCCTGTCTGCCTGAAAGGGAGCCACTCCCTACCAACCCCCCATCCCCACTCCCACCCCCGCCACCATGAAGCTCTGTCTCAACAGCCTAGAAACAGACCATGGCACAAACCTCTCAAATAGAGTCAAATAGATCCTTCCTTCCTGAAGTGGTTGGTATGGGTGTTGTCCGTGACAACAAAAACACAGCAGCACAAAGTGCCTGCTATACAAGAGCTGACAGCGCCATCTATTCCCTCTGGGTTAGGATCTACATACACATCAAGCCACTGCATTTTCCTTCTGAGGAATACTGGTTTATATACTTTCGTGTATCTGAAACAGGCTAAGGTGAGGGCTATGTCAAGCAATGGGATGTTTATTATGAATGCCAGCAACACAAACCAATAAAGTAGTTTAGGTTCTTGCTTAAGTACTTTTCTTTGAAGAATCTGCAGCCATGGTTGGTGTTAAAGCAAATGGCCTACTTAGGAAACAGTCCCCTCAGCACTCACTTCCATTAGAAATACAGTTCAGATAAGGAACGAGACTAGAAAGTGTCAGGGAGGGATGTGCTGGTTCTAAAGGAACAGTGCAGGTTTAAGCAATTCCCAGTTTCCTCCTAGTTACATTTCAACAGGACTAAGCTTGGCCAGATGAGCAGAGGCAGATACTCAAAGGCAAACAAAGAGAAGAAAGGAACTTCGTTTAGACGACAATGGTCTTGCTAGGAAGATTTTCCAGGTGAGATGAAATCAGAAGCTTGCTAAACAGAAAGCTGCTAAAGAGAAAGGCTGGCAAAGCATACAGCCAGAGAAAACTGGAGAAATGGGTTCATTCTTAGATGGGCTAGAGACACAGCAAGTCAGGACTGCAGACAGGATGAACCCAGACTCTGTGGGAATAATACTGCAATGTGCGGGACATACTATGTATGATAAGACTCAGGTCATGAACACCCCCAGGTACCTCTTCTTCTTCGCTTGATCTTTCTGATAGGCTCCTTCTTCAGCCGCTTCCGCTTCTGGTTCTTCCCACCACGCACTTTTCGGTTCCTGCCAGCGGTAGGTTCTCGGTCCACTTCAAACTGCTCCTCCTTGTCAGCACAGAGCTCGGCATCAGCTCTCCCCTCTGACCAGAGCGGCAAACGGCCACTGCCTAGAAATAATTAGAGGATACAACTGCTTAGAAAAGCCCCTGTGGAGGCCGCACAAGCCAGCAGAATCCATGGTGGTGCTGGTCTGAACTAGCCTCATAGTTGGGACGTTCTAGTGTGGAAGCTCGGCATACACACCTCCGGACCCAAGTGGCATTGGGCGCTTAGACAGGAACGTCTGGAGTCTTCCTGTGAGCCCATTCTCGGGGGTGTTGTTCTGAAAGGTAAGCACAGCACTGGGGTGAGCTGAGAACTTCCATGGATCTCCAATCCATTCAGTTCCTGCACGAGCCCTACCCCTGAAGGCAACATGCCACCAGACTTTCTGTGCATCTCTAAAAATGAGCACTCATGCATAAGACAAAGTAAGCCAGAAACCAATGGGAAAGCAAACTCTAGGCTAGGCATGTGTCGCCTCTTAACACTGGCTTCACAAGCTCTCAGAAGTCCTGAGTGGCAGAGGGCCAGAGTTGAGGAGATAGTGACGATGGCTCCAGGTGTTGGGATGGTGTGTCCCAGGAGCCTACCTTTCTGGCTTTGTTGATAATGTAGCTGGTCCAGACCCAGTTGCGCTTCAGGTGTGCATAGAAGCTAGAGTCCAGCCCAGCAGCTCCCAGCCCATCTCCAGGGACTAAGCCTTCATCCACAACTTCTCGGCTCCCCCTGAGACAAGGCAAATAGAAAAAGCCCTTCCTGGTAAGTCAAGAGCCGCCACATGGAGTGGGAGAACCATGTGTGATTGTGTGACAGTGTTCATTTTTCCAGGACAGTAATGAGCAGGTAGAAAGAAAGAGCTTGGAGTGCTAGGTTGGGAAGTTGTTAAATTTTCAGAAATCAAAAAGTTTGATTTTCATGTGAAATTGGCAGCTTCTAAATTTTGACATGGATGGGATTTCAGAAGAAGTTATGTTCAGAAACATGTCTAGGGCCAGATATTGGCCATGGCAACCAAACTTCTGCCTCTGGCTTCCAGCCTAAGTTGTTAGCCAAGGCCAGGGTCACAAGGTGGAGGTCACAGCGGGATCAGGCATCAGGGGGTGGTACGCACGTGGTGTACTCCAGCATGGCACACTTGCGCTCCAGGTTGTGCTTATCCATGGCGCTTTCCTGCTCCTTCCGTAAGCTGCTTTCTGGGTCACTGCCCTGGTCAGGGCAGATCTTCTGTGCACAGGGGCAACGCACCACACCTGGACAACCAAAGCAGGGCTCAGTGACATATTTCCTGCCAGGTGCTGACAGCCAGAGGGAGTGTGAAGAATGGACGTTTGGTCTGTGAGGTGTCCCTACCCTAAGGAGAGGGAGCCATGGTCTCAGGTGAAGCCCTTCTCACAATGGCATGCAGAGAGAGGTGGGGGAGAGAGCAGGTAAAGAAGGTGAAAGCCACAGCAGGTCTCTGATGGGATCTCTACTGGCACAGTCTGTTAAGGATGGGAGGCAAATGACAACCAGGGGAGCCTCCTTCCTGACTGTCATACAGGCACTGGCTTGACAGCATGGCCAGTGAGCGCAGCAAAGGAAGCTCAGGCAGCTTTTCTTGGCTAGAATGATATCTAAGGTACTTTGCTCAGCTTCACTTTGAGACCCTGCACATGTATGCTGACAGTTTCGGTTTAAAAGGCAAAGCATTGAGGCTCAGGGAGACTGTACTTGGCCCACTCTTGTCGTCATTTTTGTTAAAAATGCCATCTCTGAAAGTTAAAAAAAGGGGCCATCATGGAGGTGGGCAACAGAACAAGCAGGGTACAAGAGAGGAAATGGTAAAAACAGGGGGTTTTATTTAGGGCAGGGGAGGGGGATAAATACAGAAGGAGGGTGTAATAAAAGTTGTCTGAAAAAGTTATAAGGAATTATCTAAGAACACATATAATACATGCAAGTCTGTACATTTACATATAGTTTAAATGCAATAATCCCTTCTGGGCTGATAATGCTTCTTTCAAGAGCTATAGACTAACAAAAATCCCAACACCAGGTATGGGAAGCTTTGAGTTGTTGACCAGTATTGTCCAAAAAAACTTCTAAAACATTATAGGCTATTGATATTGCCCTTGGTAACCTCTCAGAGGTGGAAGATAAGTCCCTATTGCTGAAGACACCATGTACTTTGGGTACATGTGCATGGCTAGATCTGACCTGAAAGCCTGAGGACCAGCTTTCATGGTACCAAGAGGCAACATACAAGCTTTCAGCTACGATACTACAAACCCATCAATGACTAGCATGGCACGATAACTCTAAGGGGGCAGTACTGGCAAACATACTTGGCAGTAACCAACAGCTCTCTAGTTGGACGTAAGGCCTACTCAGAAAGGGGGAAATATTCTTGGTACTAGAAACCTAGCCAACCACCCAGGGCTAGAAGACATAAATCTTGAAGGAGAACCTACAACCTCTCCTTACTGATATAATCCTGACTACACTCTGAAGAATTATCTGTATACACTCACATAGAAATACAGTTCTCACCTCTCATCAAGGAGAGATCTCTTTTAAAACAAACAAAGACCATTATAACAAGCTACAGGCAACCCCAATCAGTTCCAACTAACACATCTACAGCACAACTCCTGCACCGAGGCTCAGGGATCACTGTGGAAGAGGAAATGAAAAGACTAAGAGGCAGGAGAACAGGGAGTTTGTTGCAAGATGAAGCCTCACCAGCATGACTGCCTATAAAAGACCTGAACAAGGATGGCACCAATACCCACACTAATGTGGAAGGGGAGGAGGAAAGCTTAGGAGGCCTCAACTCTTAAAACAAAGAACAACAGGCAACTAAGGAGTGCTGAGAGCAGGAGAAAGCATTTTCCTCAGGGAAGGGTGCACCAACTGGCTATCCAATAGAAAATGATCAGCCCTAAAAACATACATTCAAGTAGTATCATATAACCGAGCAGGTTGTACTTATATACTTAGGAATGAATGGCATGTGCACACACACACAAACATATAT
Organism: Arvicola amphibius; assembly: GCF_903992535.2. Classification (NCBI taxonomy): domain Eukaryota; kingdom Metazoa; phylum Chordata; class Mammalia; order Rodentia; family Cricetidae; genus Arvicola; species Arvicola amphibius. The sequence continues at coordinate 127,729,175 of NC_052047.1, forward strand.
TAAACAACAACTCAATAAAAAGTAGCCACGAATTTGAGAGCAAGAGGTGGGGGTACATGATAGAGGTTTGAAGAAAGAAGGGGAAAATGATGTAACTATAATCTCAAAAAATAAAAATATACTAAAAAATAAATAAAACTTAAAAACAAATGCCCTCCCTGGGCCCAGGAAACAGCACTCTAATGTGGTGTTCAGGTGACCTGTGTGCATGCTGGCATTTGAGACACCCTACTTCACAGTGTGACAGCGTCCTATGACATAGTGCTTCTCTACGTTACTAGGGGCAGAATCTCCCCAAATGTTTGTTGAGACAATGGATGTCTGATTAATGACTGCAATAAGCCTGTGACATCTCTGCTCATCTAAGAGAGACAAAAAAAAAAAAAAAAAAATGCAAACTGTCAGGCCTGAGAAACTGATGCAAATTACATACTGGTTCATAAAATTTTATATAGGTATAAACTACAGGGGAATTAGAGCGCATTAAAAATCTAGTGGTAAGAGCTTCCTTCACTTGTGAATCCCAAAGCATCACTGAAACATACTGCAGTAAGATCTGTCTGGACTCCTTAAAGCTCCCGAGAGCAACAACACACTACAGTGTGGGCATTCAGTAACTCCACCAGCTACAGTCCCTCTCTAGGTGTAAACCCTCTCTAGAGTTTCCCTCATGTGGAGACAGAGTTCTGATGGTGTCTGTGGGGCTTTGCAGTAGGAGCTGTTCTTGCCCATGTACACTGACAGGATATCCGCTCCAGAATGGCACTTTGCAATACTCTGGAGATGTGCTAAGGACATCATGGGGGGAAACAGGATGGGGACAAAATGCTAAACAGGCTTTCTGAGAAAGGACACTTAAACAGCAATGACCATCATAGAAGACAGACATTCAGGGATAAGATTGCTGAGCCCAGCACAGTCAACCTACACACTAGTCCATAGTTTCTTTCTGCTTTTCAAATGATCCTGCACTTCCTACAGAGCCCACAAGTCTGCTCCCAACCCTCCTTCCACTCTCAGCTGCCATGCTCCTCCATCGCCTCCCTAACACACTCAAGGCCTTGGCTCAGGCCACTTCCTTGCCTTGTGTCTTCTCCAGTCCCAGTGGCCTCAGGCTATAGTGCTCAGCTCAGCAGTGGTCTCCTTAGGTGAACCTCGGTCCCGTTACCATGATCTGCAGTCTACACCTTAACACACTCTGGGTCTCTCTTGAACTCCTCCCTCCCTAGAACACAAGCGCCATGAAAACAGAAGAGATGACCTGGATGATGCTGGATAAATACTGGCTTGTACAGATCCTATGCTTGGATGGGGCTGGAGCCCCAGGGACACTCCAGCTTAAGGGAGTGGTTTAAATGACAATGAACTCCATGACCCCTAGACTCTCTTCTGGCTCTGTATCCTTGACTACACCAAAGGGAAAAGATGCAGGGGCCTAGCAAGCCAGGGTACCTAGTGGGGTGTTGAGGCAGATACACTGCAGATCAAACCAATAGCTTTCCACATCCTGCATGGAGTCCAAGACGTAGAGACGCCTCTCAAAAGGCCGGCTGCTGTGGGCCAGGTTGTAATGTGGATCACAGATGGTGGTGTCCACAATGACTGCATTCTTCTTCAGGAAAACGAAGACCTGCAGAAGACGCCCATCAGGAGAGGAGGCACACAGCATCAGCACCATGATGCTTGGGGGTTGGGTTGACATTCAGGCCCACCTCACTGGGCTGACAGCACTACCTGGTCTTTATCCTGGAACTTCTCTGTGGGTCCAAACTGTAGCAGCCCCATGTAGCACAGTCGCTGCAGGTTCTCCACCACCGAAAAAACGTACCGCCTAGAACAGAGGGCAGCTGGTCCCCCACCACACAGTCCACAGAGCTCTGAGGCCAGGAAAGGGGATGAGCTGTTCCTCTTTCTTACCTAGTCCCCTAGAGCACTGAGGCCCACAGTCATCTTGGGGCTTGATTTGGAAAGTAGATACAAGGAAACAAACCAAAACACTCTAGTAGCTCTAATTCTTTAGCAGCAAATTTTACCTATTAAATCAAGTAATAAATATACCAGCTCATGTCTTTGGTGACTAAACTACTAAGAACCTTGAGGCTGTGCAGCCTAGCAGGCAACACCTTTCACTTTTCCCAGGTCTGAGCAAGCACTTGGGAGCCTACCTTCTGGGATTTACTCTCACCTCTTATACAGGAGCTGCTGCCGGATGTGCCTGGGGAGGAAGCGGATCAGTGTGTGCTTCTTCAGAGGGTCATTTAGAAAATCCTCCAGGTTGTCCACCTGCAGAGATCACCTGCAGGTTCAGCTCAGCCACAGGGCTCACGAGAAAGCACTTAACACTATGACCTCCCCAGGTCTGCTTTGAGTTTCTGTATCTACCCTCCCAGCACACGCAGCACACAGCAGAGGGCAACAACACACGCCAGGCCTGTAAGAAGGCACACAGCTGCTAAAGCCCTTCCTGGAGGCAAATGGAGCACACTCACACCAGGGAAGGATGACTGCTAATCCCCTAAGGTCAGTGATTTTGCCTGAGGAGAAGTTTCTGGAAGTATCCACTCACACACCCACTAAAAGTGTCCAACAACATTTCATCTGCCAACGCAAGAATTGGAACTTCAATGTCCCCAGGTAGAAAATATACTGCTAAATTGTGTCAATGGAGAGGACATACGAGTGTAATTGCAATTCAGTTAAGGACACACACATGCACGTACACACTCACAGGAAGACTAGAAGAAAATACACCAACAAAATGAACAGTGAAGGACTCTGAGTGATAAGGTTTTGGGTAATTTCTATTTGCTCCTGTTTTGACATTTACCAAACTTCTAAAAAGTGTTTTACCGTTGCAGCATATCTATTTATCTTCTTACCTCGTAAATGGTGGACACCTGAAGTACATACTACCCACCCACCCAGCCGGTTCTCTTATCAGTTCTAATCTAATCTAATCTAATCTAATCTAATCTAATCTAATCTAATCTTTGGGGAATAACAAACACCTGAAATGTCTTCCCTTGACTGGCCATCTTGCTGCCCACCCACTACCCAGTCGTCCATCACCTGGGAAAGCCCCAAGTACCTTTCCCTCCATCATGTGAATATAGGCTTCTAGCCCCGCGACCCCACATATGACCTGGCCCACAGGTACCTTGTAGCTCACTTGAACAATTTGGACAAAGATGGAGAGGGGCAGGCAGAGAAGAATGTCACTGACAAGAGCCCAGCCAAAGCCGAAGTCCCTGTGGATCGGGATGGGAGGGACGTAGCGCATCCACGAGATTTCATCCACGTACACTAGGAAAAGCTAAGAGTCACTCCAAGCAGATGGTATGCTTAGGAAAAACTGTCTCTCCCTGCCTTCCCCCATTACAGGTCTGTGGTTTGCACTTACTTCTGTTCCCCTTACATGCCCACACCCAGATGTAGGCCAGTGGCTCTTACCTATCTCTGTGGAGAGTTCCATTTCTGCCTCCCAGGAGCTGCTTTCCGTGTTGTCTCTGGTTTCAGAGGTGTCCCAGTCATTTCCAGAGGAGGTCTGGGCCCCTGACCTGCTGGACTCCTGCTTCCCTGTTTTCCTCTCACTGTGGTAAGTAGGCTGCTCCCCAGTGTGGCCAGCAGGATGACCGTAGACCAAGTACCACAAGAATAGATGCATCACCCGAAGGCGGGGCATCTTGGGAAGGAACCCTATGGAGCGCCCGAGTCCAGGAACTGTAGGGAGAAAGGTGTGGGCAGTGCTAGAGCAACCCCAGACTGTGTCGGGTCCAGTTCATTCCACAGCTACGCAGGGTCTAGGTGCCAGGGAGGTGATTTATCTACCACTGTGCAGAACAAAGGTGGCAAAAGTGACTATGAAGCTGCTCTTTACCTATGACAGGTTTATAATTTTTGAGTGGGGTTATGCCCATTTTCTCCTCCGTCTTTTTCACCCGTCCGCTTTCTGACTTTAAGGATGTGTTCGGGTCAGAGTTTCCTGATCCACTTGGGACCTCTGGCTCTTGGCTTTCCTCTTCTGCCTCCTCTTGGGGTGCTGGAGTCTGTGGAACTTTAACCCTGCAGGCCAAATGCAGGGTGCAGAAATACATTGGAAACAAAGGCAAGGCTTATCTGCCAGGCCTGGGGTTTCAGACTCAACTGATCATGGGCCCAGGCAGATGACACAAGTAAACAGTGTCTAAAACATGAAGCAACAATGTGGAGGAACCTTCAGAGGCTACTTGCCACCAAGAAGGGAAATAAGTCCAGTGTGTTAGGTCTCAGACACCTGCAACCAGGAACATAGAAAACTAATGGCAAATGGTTCAGATACTGAGACCAATCACTGAGGTTCAACCTCCAGGGTGGCCCTCTGTCCACCAGTAACCTAGCCACCTTAAAACTTGCTCCCTCATTGTAAGTATTCAGCCTCTTAGGCTAAGATGAGTGAGACATTGGGAAAACAAGTACAGTGATTTATGCCACGATGAGACTGAGCTCCCTACAGAGAAGCATCAATAAGAAGTGCTCTAACTGGCTACATTTACCAGATGGATAAGCATTAGGGCAGGTGGTGTGGCTCAGAGGGAAAGTTTTGGCCTGGCATATGCAAGGCCCTGGTCCCATCTCCATCCAAAGAAAAGGAAAAAGAATGTAAGTTAGAATAAAGAATACTAGAAGTTCAGAATTGGATCACCATGTAGAGTAGATGGGCACAAGTCACAGCTGCTAGACAACAAACTCAGAATCTCATGCAGGTGCACAAAAAGCCTTCAGAAGCTGCTCCACTGGTTGCAGGCTAGAACACAGACCTGGGCAGTGTAACTGTGAGTTCTTCCACTTGCCTGTTTGCTGTGCTGGAGTTGGAGATCCGGAAGCGAACCTGCTCAATAGCACTTCTTACAAGAGGGTCATTCTGGTCCATGGATGGGTGCACGACCAGATCCACCTGTGGGGGAGAGGTTGGAGTGTCCCAGAGGGCAGGGCAGGTTTGAACTACGGTTCCACAGCAAGATTTCCAACACACCCACAATTCAGAGAGAGGAGGAATACATGGCAGACAGTTTACTGTTTCAGCTGCAAGAATCAGAACTCCTTTGTGGACCATGGCACCAAGTCTTGGATCCTAAGCCATTGGTCCTGCACTTTCCCTGGCCAGGTTGCCACATCTCACCAGCTCTTCTGATGGTGGGGCAGCTCCCACACCTGCTCTACTGAGATCCCTGACAACCTGGAAAAGCAAGTGGGGCATAAGAGCAGTCTCTCTGGCTGTGTGTTGCCAGGACCCTGGCAGTGTGCCTCTGAACATGGCAGAGGATGGAGGGATGCTTTGTCGTTACTTCCCCAGGCAGAATGGTGACAGTGGTTGCTATTTCTCGGATAAAATCTGGGAGTGTAGGAGTCAGGACACTAACTTTAGCACTGGCAGAAGTGGCACAGGCAGGGGACAAGACAGGTCATGAGTGATGAAGCATGACGGACTGGGTGCCCAGGAGTCGCTTTCTATGCTGTCATCGCAGAGTGAAGGGCAGCAGCCCCACCCCCACGGTCCCAGCTCACCATTCTTGCTGGTAAAAAAGAAATCTCATGCCTACCTTGATGGAGGATTCCCATTGGCTAATAAAGAAACTGCCTGGCCCATTTGATTGGCCAGCCCTTAGGTGGGCGGAGTAGACAGAACAGGAAGAAGGAAGTGAGGTAGATGGCTCAGTCAGATGCTACGCCTCTCCTAAGTTAGACAGACCACCGTGCCTCTCCTCAGAGAGAAGCCAGACGCGATGAAGCTCCAGCCCAAGATGGACATACGCTAGAATCTACCTGGTAAGGCACCACTTTGTGGTGCTACACAGATTATTAGATATGGGTTAGTCAAGAGTAAGAGGCTGAAAATAATGGGCCAGGCAGTGTTTAAAAAAATACAATTTGTGTGTTGTTATTTTGGGGCATAAGCTAGTCAGGAGGCCGAAAGCAGGGCGGCGGGAATGCAGCCCACAGCTCACTACACTACCTCTACACTGCATCCTATACTGCTGACTTCTTTGCAAACGACAGCCAATTAGGCAGCTTTTCAGAGAAATGAAAAGTACTTAGAAATGGCAGCTCCCATTGCCCACTGTCCCAGAGCAGCAGCAAATTCTTTAACAGCCTCAGGGTTAGGGCAAGATGCAGGTATAGGGAAATGGGCTCCAGGCAATCACTGGGAAGACAGCTACTGGCAGCCTGTGCCAACTCCTATCAGGAATCAAGTCTCAGTGGTAAACTTCAAACCCAGTTCAAAAGCATACAGCTCTCCATGCACTGCCATGCAGCTGGAGGTTTCATTTCTGTGGTTATGTGACCCTAAACATCGACCTGACATCCTCATCCCCTCCCCCAGGCTTTATCATTACTAGCCTTCTAGATTAGCACTGGAGAAGTCAATCCTGAGGCCAGATGTCTTCTCAGGCCCAAACTAGGGGAGGACTTGTTGTCCTCAACAGTGACAACAGTGACATCAAGGCAGTCCAACAGAGTAGCTTCTGAAAAACCTGCTGAAGTCATGGGTGTCCCTGCTGATGGGGCCTTAATATGACCTTCAGTGAGACGGATTGGCACATGACTGACTGCCACTTAAGTGGATTCATAGCGGGCAGCTGTGGAGGAAGGAGCTAGGTCAAGGGGACCTGATGGCTTTATTTTGAAGTGACTTCAGCAGATAAAAAAGCCCATGAGTTCTGTCTCCATGCAACAGCAAACTATTTCTTAAGTTTTTTTTTTTTTTTTTTTTTTGGTATTACTTTGTATATTAGAAGAAAAAAAATATGTAAAAGCAGAAATGACCTTGCCTATGTATGAGAGAAACAAAGTATCAAAGCAGGGCTCCCTTACAGCTGAGATGGAAAATCCAGTCAGGAATTAAGGGGCTGTGAAGACAGCCTCACGGCTTTCAGCCCTAATGTCCAGCTGTGCCATCCCAATTACTCTGACCCTGAAAAATTGATGCTGTAAAATGTGTGCAGAGTTGCTGAGCTATAGTTGCTATGGGAACAGCTCCCATCACAGTACCACAGAAAAAGACACATCCCACAGACTGGCCACCACCCTTCCACTGTCTCTGTGGAGAAGGTTCATGCATTCCTAACACTGTCCTACTTAACTGCACCAGGCCTGCTTCCCTCCTCTTCCTCCAGGCTGGCCAATTCACTGCTCTAAGGCTTAGGTGGCTGCTCCCAGCTGCCATGGGACGTTGGCAGGATCCCTGCCCTCCACATTAAGAGGCAGAATTTGATGTCCCAATCACTACAGCAAAGGATCAATCAAGACACAACAATGACAAGGGATACTAGGTCAGAAAGTTTTCCATAGCATGAGGTTGGCTCTGTGGGCATCAGGAGAAGCCCAAGAGATTACCTTCTTCTTGATGCCATCTTGAATGACCGTTGTCCGATACAATCTCAAGAGACCCTCCTCAGACAGGTTCCGCACCAAGCGGATAATGGATTTCTTACAGCACTTGGTGGAGACACCCTCTTGCTTCTCCTGGTCCATGATCATCTTCTGAATCCTGTATATCAGAGAAGGTCACATTCCTATTTCAACATGCAGAGACACAGAGAAGTCACAACAGGTCTGTTGGGAACCAGGAAAACTGGGAGCTCTTCACATGCTACATAGGGGAGCCTCTTAGAACATGAAATTCCATCTTTTTAGAGTAAACAAACTAGCTGAAGTCAGGTCACTACCCACAGCAGCTCCACAGCACCAGAGATCACATGATCTGACCATGAAAAGAAACAAGGGAAGGGAAACAGTACTAGAATGAAAACTGTCTTTGCCAAGGCTGCATGCTTACTGAACACTAGCTAGGCAAAGCTCTAGTCTCCCACTGTTCATGTGGTCTGAAGCTCTTTTCCACTCTTCTACCGACCTCTCTCAATCTTCTGACTCACTGTGACATTTCTAGATACTAATCACAGTAGAGCAAAGCCAATATAGACATCAGGACGCCCAGATAAACTTCTCAGGGCACAGAAGGGATCAAGGTGAAGATCTAGCTTATGAGGTCCCTGTCCCCAGTCAGCCAGAGACAGAGTAAAAAGACCCCACATCTGTGACCCTGAAAATGCTGACCCCCCAGAGTGGTGGCTTCTGGAGCTGCAAAGACCAGCCCTTCTTTCCTTAGCACACAGCCCCGCCTGTGCCTCTTGCTACGCCACTACCTGCAGGTTTCTCAGTTTCCCTTCCCTTGTAGCGATTCCCCAGTGTTAGGGTTTGAATGAGACATGCCACCTACAACTCATGGGTTCAAAGACTTGGACCTAGAAGGTGGTGATACCGGGAGGTTCTGGAAACTTTGTAAGATGAGGCCTGGCTGGAAGTAGGTCACTGGAGATAGAGCTTGCCCTCTTTCTGCTTCTTGGCTGTCAGGAGGTGAAGAAGCTCTTGGCTACAAATTCCTGCCACCACACACATGGAGCCAAGAGACCAGAGAACCCCTGAGCCAAAATAAATCTTCCTTCAAGTTATTCTCAGGTACCTGTCATGGTCACACAAAAGTAACTCACTTAGGTATGGAGAGAAGTCAGTGCAGGCTCCGTGGAGTCTAGTATTTTAATTCTCAAGGTCTACCTTCCCCAACAGCAGGAACAAAATCTACACCCTATTGACCACAATGGGACACCATAAAATGCACACAGTGAAGCAGCAGCTCCGAGGCCTTTCAGTCCCTTCTCTGGCTGGTAAAGAGGGCAGTGACAGAGACACTGGCACACTTACGTGAATAGGCTCTCAATCAGGCGGAGGTTGGTGACAGCTTCTATGATCAGATTCCTGCGTTTCAGCAGTCGGTATGTTTTGTGAGGCTTGTCCTGGCCTGGGCCATGCCGCCCGCCTTTCTGGGAGCCACCACTCTCCTACATAACGAAAACCCAAGACCAGGGGTCAGAAAGGGTAGGACCAGATAGACACCACACCTGAGGGACACACTCCCCTTTCAAAAGTCAGGTCCTGTTATTCAAGCAGAATCCACCTGGCCAGCTCCCTGTACAAGACCCCACCACCTTCTCAGAGGTACCTGCCAGCTGATGATCCTAGGTGACTTTGGGATCAGCTAGTTTCAGAGCAGGAGTTGGGCATCACCTACTGCAGCACCTCCAAAAGCAGACAGTAGTTCCATGTCTACCTGGCTTCTCCCCAGTGGGAGGGAAGAGCCCAGCACCCTTGCCGAGGCTGCTGTCAGGCCATGGAAAACTCAACAGCACCTTCATTACTTTTCATGCCCCCAAGAAGGAAACCAGGGCTCGAGAGGCCAGGACCTGCCCAGTGCCCAGGGTCATAGAGGATGAATGTGCACATGCAAGGCGCTGGGACAGGCTTCTGACTCCAACACCAGCAAGTTTCTGGAGGCTGAGGCAGAGCAGGCTGGGAGTTCAGACTAGGCTTCCTGGGGGAAAGATGGAAGGAGGGGACAGGAGCCTGTGCTTTTCCCCTCATTCCTGACCAAGGCCCAATTCACCGATTTTTTTTTCTCTTTCAGGTTTATTTATGTGTATATATGTGTCTGTTATATAGGGACAGATGTCCAAAGAGGCCAAAAGAAGGGGTAGAATCCCCTGGAGCTAGAATTACATGCAGTTGTCAGCACCTAGTGTAGGTGCGGAGAACAGAACCCAGGTCTTCTGTAAGAGCAGCAAGTACTTTTAAGTGCTGAGTCATCTTTTCACCCACAACTTCAATTTTTTAGAAGATTGTATTAATTTTTGTCTGAGTGTTTGTAAGTCCTGCATGTCTGTGTATCGCATGTATGCAGTACCAGAGGAGGCCAGAAAAAGACATTAGATCCCAAGATTGGGGTCACAAACAGTTGGTTGTAAGCTGCCACAGAGTGCTAGGATTCAAATCCAAGTTCTCTGCCAAGAGCGGCCTGTACTCTTAATTACTGAGCCCTCTCTCCACCCCCTCCTCTCCTTTCATTAAGGTCTCTCTATCTACATCATGTGGTAAAGCCAGAATACGAACCCTGAATGGAAAGAGAATACCTGATGATATCATGTGGCAGCCACAGGGCATGTTTACCTGGGTGACTACGGCTTAGTGTAGTACTTCAGGAATGGGAATGTATCCCAGGAAGCTACAAGTTGGTGCTGGGATGACAATATAAGAATGGCTGGGCCTAGCCTGCTCCCTTGCCCACCATAGGTGCTCCAGGTCAGACAGGGTTCTCTCACACTAGGGAAGGAAGTTTCGAGGATTTTAGAACAGTCCATCATGATCAGAGCAACATTTTGGAGGAAACCACCCCAAGTAACTAGAGGCTGGAGAAGAAGCAGAGCTGTGCTCTGCCAAACCAGAGCGCCGTGGCTATAAAACGAAGTGGTTTTATCAGAAGGAGTGGTGCTAGGAGAGAGCCCAGCAACTACGCCCTGGGAGGAAGACCTGTTCTTCCAGGAGTAGAGGACCTAAAGAAGGCCTCAGGAGGCACTGAGAAACAGTAAAGTGTGGAAAGAGTCTAGACTACAATCACCGAGTGCCTGACTATTCCGAACAGGGCGTGACCAATGCCCAGGCTGCTCTTCCAGCACAGAATGGAAGCTGGAACAGTGCCCGTGCTTCACTCCTGCAGCAGGCCAGTATCCACCCCATGGCACTGCCTTTCATCCTCACAGACTAGACTTCACATGTCCCCTCTGGGGCTGTGAAACCGGAATCAAACAGCAGCAAGATCCACCTGGCCACAGGTCTGGTCCACACCAGGAACCAGATCCTCTACTCTGTTTCCAAAGCAGTGGCAGAATCGGAGGCATCTTCAGGTGACAAGGGACATGGCAAGGTGAAAGCTATCATGTAATAAGCAGGGATTTCTGTGACTATTTTTTGTTTGTTTGTTTTAGTTTATGGAGACGGAGTTTCTTTGTATAACAGCTCTGGCTGTCCTGGGACTCAAATTATATACCAGATTGGCCTTGAACTCAAGAGATTCACCTGTCTCATCTTTTCAAGTTCTGGCATTAAAGGCATGTACCTCTACTGCCTGGCTGGCAATACACTTAGGGTTTGCCCCTGTGGTATCAGTGGTACTTGGACAGGTGACATCTAGCCAGAAGGTACAATTTTCCTTTTTTCTTTCTATTTTATACCAAGTGATACTGGCCTAGCATTGAAAGCAAGCTCTCAACTTTGGTTGTGGCCATTCTAAGTCACATGAATTATTGCTTTAAGACTGTCTGACATCATTCTTGAAGCTAAGGGCATGGCTTAGTGGCACTGCACTTGTCTAGCATGCAAAAAGACCTGGGCTCCATCTCTAGCTCCAAAATATAAAGAAAAATTTAAACGCGGTGTAACTAAACACAGTGGCACCTGTCTGCAGTACTCAGGAGGCCGAGGCAAGAGTATTGTTTAAGTTTAGGAGTTGGAGAACAGCTGGGAAACAGTGAGGTCCTGCTTCAAAATAACAATTACGACAACAAAGCATTCTGCCCTCCACCCATTCAAGGTCCTCGATTTATCTCTTATTAAGTGTGATAATCAAAAAGGCCCAGGTACTCACTACCAACTATCTTCTAAGAGGCAATACTGGCGATCTAAATTAACCAAATTTTCCCTCTGAACTTAAGGGAAAAGACCACCTTATCAAAAGTTATGGGAGTTTTGGGAGTGGGCCTAGCATGGGGCAGAGGCAGCAAATGACACTGTGTTACTCCCTGTCATGGCCCACAGCCTGTGCCTGGCAGGTGACCTTCTTACTGTTACCACCTGCTCCTATCCCTGGGATTTAGGTCCAGAACCAAGAAGACTGGTGTCTATCTGCCATAAGCCCTATGGTCGTTACTGACCTTGGGATTATCGAGCCGGACCTCCTCAATCACAGCAATGTCGCCACTGTGATTCTCCATGTTGTTAGGGTCGAAGGATGTATTGAGCTCAGAGGAACTGCTGGTGTTCAGGCCATCCCTAGCACGCGAGCTTCGGCGGGCTCTTTCCTCACCAGTGCCCAGGGAGGCAGCCTTTGGCTTCTTCAGTGGGTGCAGGTTTAGGACTTTCCACCCACCTACAATGAGAACGGGCACAGCTGGTCAGGGGAAAACAAAGAAAAGGGCTTCTCTGCTTAGCAGTCAGAGCAGGCTAGCCCGGGGCCTCTTCAGGCTCACTCTGCAGCCTTGGCGTGCGAAGCTGAACATGAAATTCACAAGTCTATCAACTGTTTTAAAGCAGGATTTCAAGTCATCCAAGGTCATGCACACCTGAAATCCCAGCACTCAGGAGGCTGAGGTGGGAAGGGTGAGTTCTAAGTGGGTTACACAGTGAAGTTCAGTCTCAAACAAGAAAACAAAATACACTGGGTTATAACAGCTCAATTGGGAGGACATCTGAACACCCCTGCCTCCACAGTAGTGTTCTAGAAACTAAACCCTAAGTGGTTCTTGAAAGGACTGGGGGAAGGAATGAAGCTCACGGAACTCTCTCTTTAACAGTAAAACCATGCTGTAAAGAAGGGGTCACTCAAGGAGACTACCTTACAAGTAACCAGGGCAGGGCACACTCACACGACCCTCTCCACACCTGTGACAACGGTGCGAAAAGGACACTTCTAGGCCCCAATGAGGGTAGGACCTAGGGGATCTCCAGGCTGGCTGGGCTGAACAACTGTTTCTTGGTGATGCCCAGCAGTGCCAGAGTGCTTGGCCCTGCCGCCCCCGTATGCTTCAAGCAGTCCTTACCCTTGGCTGGAGTGGAGTGATGAGGCTGAGAGCCAGCAACCCCTGCAGCTCTTGAACGCCCCCGGGACCCTCGGCCCTTACGCTTGCCACTACAGCTGCTCTCCTCCTCACTTTCTGAGTCAGAGAGGAAGGCCTCTTCACCCTCAGGCATGAGGGACTCATCTTGCACCGAGGCTAGGCTCACAGTGGTCAGTAGCTCTCCTCGGGCCTTTTCACGTGCATACTGCCGGCTCAGATCACTCTCCTCTGCAAACACGCAGGAAATGTACTTGGTGGTCCGCTGCCGGCCTTCATCTTCCATGAATCCCTAGGGTAATCACACGGGTTAGAACATTGGTGGGGGGTGTTAATGCCGACAGGTATGCAGGTGGTCCCAGACTCATAGTGCCTTCCTGTCAGAGCCTGCATTATCCGGACAGTGTTTGCTCTCTGAAGCTAGGAGCCCTCAGTTGATAAGGCCTTGACTTGGTCTTCCATGCACTTCTGTGCCTGACACTGGACCTGGCTCATACACCCAGTTAGGATTTGGCTTGTGATGATTATGAAGAACCCAGGGTTCTACACACTGCAGACACCCACAACCTTGGAGACCTGTAGTTTGGTTCATCACCAATCCATGATCATCTTGCCTTCTAAAATAGGAAAGGAGCTTGTCCCACTGCCTATAGTGAGAGAAAGTACAGACTTTCTATGTACCCTTCATGTGCCACGGATAGTGCCAAGGTCCCAGTTATACTTACCTTAACTAATAAAGCCCTGCTTTATGAAAAAATGCCCACAGTAGCCCACCAGAGGGTCTGGATAAGTATCCTTTAAAACCTGTGAGTCAAAGTTCAGTTCACAGGGTGGTACTACTGGGAAGAGGCAGAACCTTTAGGAGGTGGGACTCTAATAGGAGGTCCCTGGTCACAGGGGAGTGCTCCCAAAGGAGTATGCCTCCTTTCTACCTCCCACCCACCCTGACCATTTTCTGTCTTCCTTTGGGCTCAGGATGTGACAGTTTATTCTACCAACGTGTTCCTGTCATGAGGTGCTTGCTGTCTCATTACAGGTTCTCAAGGCAATGAGAACTACTTGATTTTGGACTAGACTATCCAGAACATACCAAATAACCCTTCTCTTTGTAATTAACTGCCTTAGCTGCTTCACTGCCATTACAGGAAGCCAACCAACAGCAGCTTTGAATACTAAGCCTACAGTTAGCTGCTTTGATGTTCTGAGGAGCCAGCAAGTCACACCAGTGGGAGGACAGGCAGCTCTTAGACACCAGCCAGCTCCAGCTGACCGTCCTCACCCAGGAAGGGGCTGCAAGATAGCTGCTAATACCGTCACTCTCCAGCGCCTGGACCAGACAGGCGCTCAGTGAGGGGCAGGCCCAATAGCCTCATACAGGTTCTGCCTCATGGTCACAGTAAGGCCTCTGCTTCTCTGATGTATAATTCTACTGGCACACGAGATGAGGCACCGTAGGGATGACAGGGTATTACCTTGACAACCTTGAACCTCTGAAGGAGCCGACACAGCATTCTCGCTTCCAGCTTTCCCACGTTCATAGCAACTCGGATCTCAGCTTGGGAAATTCCTTTCGTGCCTCTGCGCTCAACTGTGAATAATACCACACTTGAACCCCACCACTGCACAGGGGTAGCTGTTCACAGCTACTTCCCTGCTCCCTTGCTAAGCACAGAGGTGAACTGCCAGACACAGAAAGCACTTCCTCCTCTCTCCCAAGGAGTGCCCCGCTGCCAGGCTGAAGAGTACTACCTGACCCCAAGAACACCGGCAGCTCCTTTTGGGTGTCTGCTCTCTGGCTCCCCATGCTAACACTGAAGGGAAAGTGAGCAGTGGCTCTATTCAAATCGAGGAGGACCTATAAAGGTCTCTAACTCACCTCCATCACTTTTAAGAAGCAGCAGCAGGAAATTAGCCTTCCCTTATAAATGAACATACTTAGATAAATGAAATTTACCCTTTCAAAAAGCATCAAAAGAACTTTAAGGTAATTTTTTTTTATTTTGGCTAGCCTTGAACATGTGATCATCCTGCCTTGGCTCCCAGGCACATGTCCATCCATGTCCAGCTCCTGACAACTTTCTCTGACAGTGCATTTCCTATGTTCCTGTTGCTCCTTTTCTCCCAGCCAGGCCAGCAGGAAGTTGGGGAGGAAATGATGGCAGCAGCTCCACAGCAGAGGAGACGTTGCTGCCTGGTTTTGGCACTGTGTAGTCTGCACTTCCTGCTTCGAAGCCCACACCTACAGTACTCAATATCAGCATACCTGCCTTTCACAGGCCCTTTCTAAATGGTATTGAACACTCCAGGGAGGAACCTGGTTGGAAGCTGCTACATGAACTGTAGGCAGATGATGGCAAAGCTCTTTGTTCAGAAAACACTGGCCTTTTTTTTTTTTTCAATGCATCCACACACTTGAGGCTGCCAGGCAAAAATCATCAGGATGCAGGCTTTCTACATCAGTCAAACACAAAGACGACCATTAGAATGAGAGAGGTGGCAAAGATGTCCCCTCTACACAATAGGCCATATGTAGGGACAAGAGGTCTATAGTTAGCTGTTTCTAGACTGTGTTATGAGGAAGCAATCTGAGCCACCACGAGAACTGTCAATCAACCAGCCTTCATAAGTCTGAGGTATTAGCCAGCATGACTTGCTGGTAGGATCTAAGATGGAACCAACTCAGAAGGCAATCGTGGCTCCAGAGCCCCCATAACAGAACAGCACAGAGGCTGAGTTCTGTCACCTCCGCAGAACTGCTAAGCTCACTTCTTCCCTATAGTAGCACTAGGGTAGAGGCCTTGACTTTGCAGTAAGATCGTGTTCTCCACTGGGCTGTTCCAGAAACATGTGGTGCCCACTTCATGTGTCTGCTTTTCTTCCTTCACGCAGGAGCACAGGCCCCCATCAGAAAACAGCAGATACAGCGCCTAATCTGAACTCACCAGTCTCATAGCTGTAAGTCTTGTCTTTAAAAATTGCCTGCTCTTGGGTGCTTTGTTATAGCATTAGAAAACAGACTAAGACAAACAGCTAGCTAAGCTTCTTGAGTGTTCCTGTGGGGGGCACGATTGTAAGTAATCTATGCCTCTGCCTTTTATCCTGAGAATGTGCTCACACAGGTTCTATCCCAATGTGATGGTTAACTGTAAGTTGGTGCAATGGTCAGTTACCATTCTTGGAACGGGTTCATGAGGATATTTATATCTGGAGGAAAGCGGCCTAAGAACAGTTAAAGGGTGACGTGGGGAAGATATGCCCAAATATGCATGGCATCACATCATCAACTGGGAACCCAGTGAGAACCAAAAAAGGGGGGGGGGGGCGAGGGAATGACACCTCACATTTTCTTTCTCCACTTCCTACCTGGGTCAGGAGCAGCTTCTTCTCTTGTTCTGGATCATGAAACCTATAGGTTCTCTACTAGTTTCCCTGGGTCTTACACTTGTGGGAGGCCTCAATGTCCATGTCATGTGAAAAAAAACCCTAATAGGGGCTGGAGAGATGGCTCAGTGGTTAAGAGCACTGCCTGCTCTTCCAAAGGTCCTGAGTTCAATTCCCAGCAACCACATGGTGGCTCACAACCATCTGTAATGAGGTCTGGTGCCCTCTTCTGGCCTTCAGGCATACACACAGACAGAATACTGTATAATAAATAAATAAATAAATAAATAAATAAATGTTAAAAAAAAAAAACCCTAATAAATCCCCTCATAGACACATTACAACTCTAGAGAACTCTGCTGTTCTAACATACCCCATTTCACAGACAGGGGAAGCAAGGCTCAAAGACCTAGTTAAAGCCATGTATTAAGATAGCAGCAAGGCTCCACCCTGAACCTCACCCAAAGTTAAAGCTTGGAGAGAAACTTCCTAGGCTTTATGCACTGGAGCCCATTTCCCACCTGGGGAGCACATTTCCCACTCCAGTGCTCACTCAATGGCAAGTGTGGATAAAAAAGACTCACTGAGCTCGTAGGTCTGCGTGAGCATGTCCCGCTCAAACACGATGTCCACAGGAGGCACACCCTTAGAGATGACCTCCTCATCGTCGTCGTCATCATGGTCGTCCTCCATCTTCCGCTTGAACTCCTTCAGAAGCTTAAGGCACCGAACCATGACGTCAGTCCCTAGGAACAGGGCACACATGAGCAGATAGCAGGCATGGGGCCTCGTGGGAGAGCAGTGCAGGACATCCTGAAAGGTCTCAGCTGAACTGGTATCACAGCCAGCTCCTTCCCTACGTGGGATGTTTGCAAAGTCTAAAACTATACATCTTGGGGCTGGAGAGATGGATTGGTGGTTAAGAGCACTTGCTGTAACAGAGGACCCGGTTTCAGTGCTTGTAACTGGCTGGATCTATTTCCAGCTGCAGGGGATCCAATGATCTTCTAGCCTCCAGGGCATCCACACACTGTGGCACATTCCCACTCATACATTGATAAAATTATATAAATTAATATAAATAAAATGAATATAAATTTAGGAAGAAAAACCAAAAATACCTGCAACTCTTAGGAACAAGACTATCGTGTCTTGTGACTTTAGATCAGGAAGAAACGTATGTGTAAGAGCAGTAGGGAGGAGCCCTGCCGGCTTGCCAGAGTAGCTAGAGGACATGGCCTGTCCTTGAACAGAGTTCCAGACCCACACTTGGGGTCTGCAGAAGGAATGAAGAACAGTTTCCCTTTAAAGCAGTAAGAGGCCCTTCTGGGACTCTAGAGGTGGAAACTGTTTACAAAAATAACTCAAAAAGAAGCCAAGGCAAACAGGACTAACAGGTCTGAGCTAGCACCCTTTAAGATATTAGCTTTAGTGATAAATACAGACAAGGTGGGGCCCAGCTGCAACAAAACCATGCTCTGGGCTCTGAGAGCAATTTCCATCTACACTCAGTTAGCTAATTGCAATCTAGCATATCAGGAGAAAAACCCACACTCACGTCCAACAGAAAAGACAACAGAGGGAAACTATGAAGATGCCTGGTACAGACACGTGCCAACTCACTGATACCACTGACCCCAGGAGTCATTTCACAGATAAGGGAACTGAACTGAAGCAAGGAAGGGTTGGATCGCCAGCCCAAGCTCCCAGTGGCTTGTCAACTACAGAAGCAAGTAACTCTGTCAGATTTCTTCAAGTAAAAGGAGAGGGTTAAGGGGAACAGGGCAAATACCATGTGAGTTCAGAGTGTGACACTCACCCTGGTGAATGAATTCTGGGAAATTTATCACTAAGCCCTAGGACAACTGGAAGAGGTGACAGCCTTAGTGACCACAAAGAAGCCTGCCCAGAGTCCAGAAGCCAAAGGGAATGAGGGTGGTGGGTGGTGAGAACCCGATTGGTGTAAGCCACCTCTGCCACTCTTCCTCTTTGACTAAGTGGTATGTTCTTTCTGTGCCTCAGTTTCCTCGGCTGTGACACAGACAAGAATAGCATCGGGGAATCAGATGGCTCGGTGGATAAAGGTGCATATATGCAAGCCTGATGATTTGAGTTCAGCCTCAGATTTTCTGTTCCAAGTGGTAAAGCATGCCTAAGTGCCAGAGCATGGGAGACTGTGGGAAGACAATCTCAAGTCCAGGGCCATTCTGGGCTTTAGTAGCAAAGCTTTTCCTCAAAGGGAGGAAAAGTCTTTCTAATAGATCTCAGAGATGGTGCCTGCTCAGGAGACACTCATTACTGTTTCTCTCCTTACAACTGCCCTGGAAGGACACAGTTGCTAAGGGCCAAACATCACACTAAGCTGCTAGACTGTGAGGACCTTAATTCCTTAACAAATGTTCCACAAACATTTATTCTGTACTGTGTCCAGAACAGACACAAACAAGACAGGTTTCCTCCACTATAAAAAGAGACACAATGAGTCTGGGCAAGGCAGCTGGCAGATACCGGGCTTGCTGTGACACAGCCCAGGTTGACAGCCTGGTTCTGCCCACCACAGGGAAGTCCCTTTCCTCTTTGAGCCTCGAGCTTCTCATCCATCAAGCAGAGCAAATTCTAAATGCATCTGGAATGGACTGAGCACTTGGGGGCACTTAGAAATGAGCTGGGGGCAGGGTAGAGCAGATGGCTGTCCACTGCATGGGACAATGAAGGGTGAACTGGGTAGTCTGATCTGGCCATGGAGGACAGGCACTCTAGGCAGAGAGAGGGTAAAGAAGAAGCAATGACGATGGCACTGAACAGCAAGGCAGGCTGTAGAAGGAATGCCTACAGGCCACGCAAGTAATGCTGTGTTTATTCTGTAAGCAAGATGTTTGGGGCTGTGGTAAATGTGGCCAGTGGCCAGTGGCTTGATGGGAGGTCTGTAGGGAGTAGGATCTACAGGTGCTAGGGCCCTGGGGCCTCTCCTCAGCCCAGACCCAAGCCCAGGCCCCCACACTTCCCTTTCCTCGTGGTCCTACTCAGTCTCTCGACAGTGTAGCATAAAGGCCTGAGGAACTAGCCACTGCAGACTCTGCCACATGTTCTTTGCTCAAATCCCCACACTAGCACTACCCTCCTGATGATCTGAGCAGTAAGCTATGCTTCCTAATTTCTTGGCACCGCAACAAAGGAAAAATAATAAAGAGGTCAGGAATACTAGAGCAAAAGTAGCTCAGAACAGTGCTGGCACATTATCTGATGTTCCCACCCCTGCAAGGCTGACCCCCCCAATCAGACAATCGTGGTACTGTCTGGCCTGGTTTCCTCTTTTTAAAGTCTAGGACAAGTGCAAAGACAGGTTTTCCTTACTGCACAAGGAAACAAGAGTACTATAACAATACACATGGGAGCTTGACAAAGGTTTAGCAGCTCTCATTGTTTTTAGGCTACAATTTCAGAGTTATCAAATAGCAGTGCAAATGTCACCTCCCCAAATACTTGGTCTGAGTTGGCACCCGGCACAGTTAGGCCTCCTCAGTCCTAAAATATAGAGAAATGTTGGAAAAGGTTGCTGGAGCTGCAGTGCTGACCAAAACTGCACCAGAAAGCTAACATGACTCAGCTATCTCCCCTGCAACCAGGCTGGCCATCTGATATAGGCAGCTATGCGACCAAGAAGTGTCCAGCTCAATCTCCACCCCAAGCAATCAGCAGACTATACTCTAGGAAGGAACAAAGAGAAACCTCTCCTTCCACACACTGTCAGCCATTGGTCCAGAATGTGCTGCCTGCCGCTGTCACTGCTGAAGGGTGGGGACATGCCTGCACATTCCTGTTAAGTGCTAGACAGCGGCCACCTCAGAAGGGACAAGGGCTGCTCCAACATGCCCTTGCCCCAGCACAAGTGACTCAAAACTCTGTGTTTACACTCTGGTAAAGGTCAGCCTTCACTCGAGTTTCCCTTTAACAGTTTCTGCCATATTAAGATGTTCCTGCTTCTTTTATGTACATTAATTACTAACACCAATTACTTTTAATTCTTATAGCAGGTGTCCTTTAATCACTTTTATGTAAATAAAACTGCTTATTTTAGCTGTTTTCATCATCTTCAAAACATACCACTAAAGTTCTAGCCTTTAAAACCTGGAAGAACCCCAGCATTTTATGCTTGTCTTTTACTGTTTTCCTGGTTTTTATTCTTTTCCATTCTTCTTGGCTTCGACACTCTTTTAGGCCTGTACATTTATTTTGTTAAATTTTTGTATTTCTTTATATGGCTCGTTTCTCTCCTAGGTTGTATACTTTAATACTACTATAATTTTGTTAATATCCCCCTTCTTAATGGTCATAATTTACTTCGCTGTACCCTGTTATGTTTCTTGGTTTAGTTTTTACTTATTTCAAATTTAACAGCTTGAATGAGATTTAATTCACATATTGTACAATCTACACCTTCAGTGGGTGCAAGTCACAGCCAACTTTAGAAGATCCTTAACCACCTCCACTCCTCTCTTCGAGCTGACCCCTAAACATTACAGCTTGCTTCCAGATTTTCCCACTGGACTTTCCTACAGGTGCTCACATGGCAACGCCACCTTGGGGACCACTCTTTCTCATTTGTCTTACTGACAACCAGCTGACCCGCCACAGGGGCTTCTTGTGGGCTGCTGACCCACCTGACTGACTGTCCTCTGTGTCGTGTCTGTCACCGTCTGATTTCTGGTGCTGTGCAGCAGGGTTTGAAAGTAGAAGTGTGAGTTCTACTTTATTCCTTTCCCTTACGGATTTCAGAACCAGACCCTCAGCTCCCACAAGCCTCCACCAGACAGGGACTGAGGAGTCCTGTAACGCTAGCTCACAGTAACTGATCTGTACAGATTCTGTTAAACTTGTTCCAAGTTTTTGCAAACAGAATGCTTTCTCAGCTCAACTTTCAGATTTTCCACTTCAAGTACAGAAACCCAGGAGTGGGGATGCATATTGAAGTTAGTGTCTGTGTAACTGTTTATTTCTTAAGAGTCACAAAGACAAGAAGAGATCAGGAGGACTCAACCCCAATCCGTCAGAACTGGATGTGAGCTGACTACATGGTCATCAGCCCAGCGCAGGCAGATGTGTGCTGCCAGTGCTTCCAACTGTTACCCTGTTTATTGGAAGGGAAGGTCAAGGTCACATCTCTCTCTCTCTCCTTCATTTCCTCAGCACAATTTAATAAATACACGGTGGCTAGTAAATACTTGAGGAAAATAATTTTGTAAATCAGAGCAGTTCAGATGAACTGCTTTCATTACAAAGTTTATGTTGCTTTTGCCAAATAGATATGGCAAAGTGTGAGTACAAAATATGCCTAAATCCACTAGGTTTAAGGGGTTTAAAAACAATTCATATATACTCAGGCACACCTATAAATTTATATGAAGTAATACATCATCTTTATTACTTAAACCTCTCTTTCCATAATGCCTTGGAAGAAACATTTTGTTATTTTTTTTTTTAAACAGAACTGATCAAGGCTAAACCCCTGAAAACTGTATTCAGCTCTTGTCTCCTGCACAAGAAAAGCAACTGTAGTGGTGATTAAATTAAATCCACAAAACAAGGACCAAGCACTTGGCTCCAAGATGATTCACTGGGGTACCAGGAATACAAAGCAAAGGGTATGGCCAGCTCAGGACAAAGTACAAGGTCACTCAGATAAGCACATGAACTAGGGTCATGAGACCAATGGGAGGGCTGGCTGTGAGTCCAGGCTGTAAACTCAACAGAGATGGGAGGTTATGTAGGTACAGGGGCTACCATGGCTAAGAACAACCTTTAGCAATCAAGATGGGCTTGGTGTGCACATGACGGTCTAAACAGTCTAAATGTCCTGACTGATCAGCTTGGGTGACAACTCTTTATCACTAACTGTATTCTGACTCATGCTGACCATTCTGGGAAGTCCTGCCTTCCTAGGCCAGGCATAAGGAGATATCCCATGGACAGACACATCTTGAAGGTGACAACAGACCAGAGGGAAACAGACTGTGTTATGCAGCAGCAAGCAGGTGTCACTGATGAGTGAGGAGGTGGACCCCACCTGCCTGTCAATCACCATGAAGGAAATGTATTACTACTTACTTTCCCTTTAATAAGCTGGAAGTCAGACTTCTCAGGTTAAAAAAAAGAAGAAAGAAAAAAGAAAATCCATGTTTTAAATTCCAGAAACCAACTCAATGAAAACAAGTGCTGCAGGTTAAATAAAACACACTTCTAGCCTGCTGTGGCCATGCACACCTTTAATCCCAGCACTTCTAGCCTGCTGTGGCCATGCACACCTTTAATCTCAGCACTTCTAGCCTGCTGTGGCCATGCGCACCTTTAATCCCAGCACTCAGAAGGCAGAGGTAGGTCTGAATGAATTCTAGGCCAGCAGTGTCAAGAGCAAAATGGTCTCAAGCCCCCCCCCCCACCAAACCCCTCTAGATCTATCCTACCCGCCATGAAGCGATGGCCCCACTCAGAGCACAGCAATCCCCATGGTCACTGTAGCACCTTTAAAAGGTAGGGGCTATTACTCCCATAATCCAGTTGAGGGAAAAGGGACAATTCTAAGGACTGCCAAATCTCAAAAACCCACTTGGCCAGATGTGTTAGCGCATGCCTTTAATCCCAGCACTCAGGAAACAGAGGCAGGCAGATCTCTGTGAATTCTAGGCCAGCCTGGTCTACAGAGTTCCAGGACAACCAAGGCTGTTACACAAGAGAAACTCTGTCTTGAAAACAACAAAAGCCCATTTGCATAGCTGTTGGTATCAAGTGGTTACTTTGAATTCACAGGAACCTGTGCCTGGAAGAAAGCTCTGGCCACAGTATCTCCCTTCAAGCTCTTCACAGAAGAAAACATCAAATTATTTAACACCTTTCTTCCAGTATCCCAGAATACTAAAATGTGTGTTTGTTCTCCTGGCTTGGATTTGCCATCTCTTACCAGGGTTCCCCTTCACCAGTCCTGGCTCCCTAGACCCCATGTTTCCCTGTGTCTTGGTTTCTTCTGTTACTTATAATTCCTAGGACATGTAGGATGTGTATGTGTAGAACTAGTCCTCCTCAGTCCTCATTCATGGCAAAACTATAGAAAGGACTCCAGGCTAAATGACCAATTCCTTCAGAATTAAAAAAAAAAATCAATTTGTAGGCATGTGGGGGAGGGGTGCAGGCACGGGTGTGCAATGGAGATATGTGGAGGTCAGAGCACAATTTTTTGGAGGATGGTTTTCTCCTTCCTTGTTTTTGAGGCAAAGTCTGTGGTTATTTTGAGGCTGTATTTTGTGCTGTTCTGTCCTGTGTGAGCTTCAAGCCAATTGTCTGCCTTCCATCTTACCCTAAGATTACAGATGCCAGCTACCACATCTGGCTTTTTAAATGAGAGTTTGGGGAATCAATCTCAGGTTATTGAGTTTTGATGAGAAATGTCCCCCATAGCGTTAGCTGTTTGAATACCTGGTCCCCAATTGACAGTGACTTGCTGGGGAAAGTATGTCATTAGGGGTAGGCTTTGAGAGTAAAAATCCTCATCTACTTCTAATTTGCTCTCTCTGCTACATGCTTGTGGTTGAGATGAAGGCAGTCAGCTTCCATTCCTGGCACTATACCTACGATTTGCTCCCATGCCTCTTAGACGAACCCTCTGGAACCACAGCCAAGATACACCCTTCCTCTTAGAGCTGCTGTGATGAACAGCAGGAGAAAAGTGCCTATTGTATCAGGGATTCCAGGTAAGTGCTTCTCCCCACAGATCATCCTGCTAGCCCTTCCTGTGGAATTCTGACGGCTCTGATACAATGGCATCCCACTTTGGCCCATTGGGAAGCCTGGGGTTTCCTCGAGAAGCCTTGCAGTGTTGGATCTCAGTGTGGATTTATGTGCACTATGCTAGAAACATGATGGTTTGTTTTCATCTAGAAGCCTATGTCCTTCAGATCTCAAAAGGTTCTATTTTTGACTTTCCCCCTTCCCCAACCCTCTATTATGTTTCTCTGTGTTCTTCTGTTCTCTGTGCTGTGGCTTGCAAAGTGTCCCCAAAGGCCCATTGTTAAGGCTGGCAGCCTGTGCTGCTACAGAGTGGTCCGATTAGGATGTGGGACCTACTAGGAGGAAATGGGTACCAGCAGCACAGCAGCACCCAATTTCAGGAGACATGGGGCTCTACCCACACAACATTCCTCCCCAACTTTAGCTTCAACTTGGCATTCCATTTCAAGTCTCTGAGGTCTTTCTCTCCCCCCCCCCCCCTCTCTCTCTCTCTCTCTCTCTCTCTCTCTCTCTCTCTCTCTCTCTCATTCCACTTAACTGCTGACAACCCTTTCCTTCCCCTCCCTCTCCCTTCTTCACAGCCCCTGAGCTCTGCTTTCTTTCATGAACACAGCACCCACGACTTTCTGAGGATTAAATTTTATTCTACTTTTCTTTCTTGTTTTCCTCCTTTTTGGGGGGAGGGGTGGAGACAGGGTTTCTCTGTGTCCTGGAACTAGCTTTGTAGTCCAGGCTGGCCTTGTACCCACAGAGATCCACCTGCCTCTGCTGAGTGCTGGGATTAAAGGTGTGCACCACCACTTCCCAGCTTTATTATACTTTTCAATGGTTTCTGTGTCCTTGGATTCTATTAGACTTTATTTTCCTCAATAATGTGGTCGTTTTAGGCTGCTGCCTGGAGACCAGTGTTTCAGAAGGTGGTAGGAAGGGGAAAGCTGCATCATCTGGTCTCTAGGGAAGGGCGAGCTGTCAGATGTGTCGGAAACGTGATGAGCTGTTTTCCTTAGCTAGAAAACTCCGGCATTCAGTATGTAGAGAACTCTGTCTTGAACTGGTCACTGTCTTCAGAACAGAAGGCTCCAGTCCCAGGCCTAGGGTTCTAAGTCTAGCTGTCAGTGTTCTAGAGACTGGACAGTTCTAAGAGATTATGTTCCCTTTTAGAACAAGGTACTAGAAGGTTGGAGCACAGCTCAGGGGTATACAGAGCTTACCTAGCACACACAAGCCCTAGGTCCTATCTCCAATCCCTCCGCTGTTTCAGAGGCTGTGGCTGGAGGCTTAACAAGCACAGATAGGTATTCCCAACCCACATTCCTTCCCTTTGGTCTCACCTGCAGCATGTGGCTGTGGAAGTGGAGAAAATCTAGGAAACTATGAAAGGATGTTATCGAAGGAGACGAACTAGCAACTGCTGGGAATCACACCTCTTGATAAGCACACATTCTCCATTGCCAGAGCTCCACCTTGTCTCAGGCCTGTTCTCATGCCCACACATCTAGAAACCTTTCAGGCTCCTAACACATGGGACATAGGAGAAGAGTGAGGTGCAATCTTCTCCCGCAGACTGTCAGCCTGCCCAGTTTTAGTCCCATCCATATTTATCCTCTCAAAAGCACCTGGAATCTCTGATTTCCTAGCTTATTTCCACTTGAGAGGTGTCAGCTTCTAGCTGCCACCCTTTATAGGAACTTAAGTTTTTCCAGTCTGTTCTGCCTGCTACTACACCTCCAGCAATTTTGAGCAGCAAGTGTTGCAAGAGTCCCTGCATGCCTGCTGCCCTGCTCCTTGTACTTCTCGGTTTACTCCTACAATGTCTCTACCATCGCTTTGGACGCACTTGGGCAGAATGCAGATAAAAACATTTATCTTCCAAATGTCCTATCTTGCTGAAAGCTCCAACTTTCAGATTTTACAAAGATTTGGCTAAATAAGAAATAAACAGCATGGGACAAGAGTAAAAAATAGGGAAAAATAAAAGCCTTTTGGTTGCTAAGGTTTTATGGCCTACTTGTGCTTGTTAAAGTTTCTTTTTATAAACTTACGTGCATGAGTGTTTCGGCTAATGTGTGTCTGTAGCATGTGTGTGCTCTCTGAGGCCAGAAGGTATCAGAACCTCTGATCTATAGTTTCAGATAGTTGAAAGCCCCAGTTGGGATGATGGGAATTGAACCCAAGTCCTCAGGAAGAGCAGCCAGTGCTCTTAACCACTGAGCCCTATCTCCAGCTTCTAGCTTAAGCTTCTTTAGAGTCTACTCCTGTATTGATTGCTTAACCTTTATGTATGTGGTGGTGTGCGTGCATAGAGGTCAGATGTCTGTATCAGGTCTAAGTCAATTGCCCTCTACCTTGTTTTGAAACTGGGTCTATCATTGAACCTAGAGCTCAACAATTAGATTAAAAGCCAAAAAGCGTCAGGGACCCACTTATCTTCACCTCAGACCCTCTAATACTGAGATTACAGTAAACTCAGCTTTTACCAGGGCTCAGATTTTTTTTAATGATAATTTATTTTTATGTGCACTGGGGTTTTGCTTACATGTATGTCTGTGTAAGGGTGTCAGATCCCCTGGAACTGGAGTTACAAACAACTGTGAGCTGCCATGTGGTTGCTGGTAACTGTACTCAGGTCCTCTGGAAGAGCAGACAGTGCTCTTAACTGCTGAGCCATCTCTCCAGTTCCCATGAACTCAGGTTCTTATGCTTTTTTGGCAAACACTTTACCTACAGAGCCATCTCCCAATCCCGTTTAGCATCTTGGAACTTTATTACATGTAAGATGTTGATGCTAAGACCTACCTTGTAGGGTCACAAGAAGAACAAGCAGCGCAAAGCAAGCAGTCTTGTGTGATGCACACATAGCAGCTACGGTATCATAGTTAAAAATCGCCATCATTTAGTAACCTTTTGCTGTGACAATGTAACAGTTTCTCCTGCATTTGTGGCAAAAGTACAGCATAGTGACACAGAGTATATAATGCTTGATAATCAACTATTATGCTACTGGTTTACACAGCACTACGATAATTTTAGAATGTATTCCTTCCACCTCAAGAAAATGTTTATTTCAAGTAAGCAGTATGCTTGTATATCCAGTCAACCTTATAACACTTTGTGCTTACTATCTCTTGATTATACCAAGAGGCCACACCAAGTGACTGACCCTCGCCATTTATGTGTGAGTATATACTGTCCTGTTCATACCTTGGACATATCTTCATGTTATCTGACATGATTGTACTTCAAAATAGGGCTGGGTAAACAGCTCAGTGGTAGAGCCTTTGCTCCCACCACGCACAACACTCTAGGTTCAGAGATTTAACCCCCAGTACCAGAAAAAAAAAAAAAATGAATGAAAGAACAAGGAAGGGCCTGGTGTAAGAGAAAGACTGATGGAGGATGCCTTTATAGAGGAGTCTGCTAGAATGCAGGGCTACTATGGTTCAGTGAACATGTCTCAGGTTCTTTTTAGACAAAAGCACTGAGCACTGAAAGACTGAATAAAGAGTGTAACCTTCACATTCCGATGCAGAATGTCACCGAAGTAGAGGACAGCAGGGGAACCCAGGTGGAAACAGGCTCTGTTCTTACCTTTCTTGGTCTTACAGGGACCACACTCAGGGTGAATCTCCTGCAAGGGAAGGGACACCACCTTGGCTAGCCCAGCATTCAACATGTACTGGTACAGACGCTTGAATGTCCTTTCACACAGCCCCTGCAAAACACAAGCCCATGGGCACTGCTAAGCAAGGCACTTGGGAATCCCAGCATTGAGGAAACACCAGTGTTTGGGATGGGAATTACCAACGGACAGTAAATGAAGAAAAACTGCAGGTACTAACGAGACTGCCAAGCTGCATTCAGGGAACCGAATAAGCTCTGGAGCAGCACAGAAACCACCCTGCTGTGGCTACAAGAAGGGAAAGAGATGTACTTAAGAGACCCTGGACAGGTAGACAGAGAGGGGGTGAGACAAGTGGGGCAGCGCTAAGAGGAGGATTCCCACCAGACACTTTCCATACTCTATCTTTTTAATCTAAGTGTGCATATGAATTTCCTTCCTTCCTTCCTTCCTTCCTTCCTTCCTTCCTTCTTTCCTTTTTGGTTTTTTTGAGACATAGTTTCTCTGTAGCTTTGGTGCCTGTCCTGGAACTAGCTCTTGTAGACCAGGCTGACCTCAAACTCACAGAGATCCACCTGCCTCTGCCTCCCGAGTGCTGGAATTAAAAGCACACGCCACCACCACGTGGCATGTGCATTAATTATTAGTAAAAAGATAGCCTTCTCTGAGGCAGTGGAGCAAAAAAGAAAACAAAATTTTAAAGTTTTCTAAGGAGCCAAAGAGATGGTCTAGTGGGCGAAGGTACTTGCTAGCAAGCCCAAGGACTTGAGTTCCATCCCCAGGACCCACACGGTAACTGGGAGAACCAGCTCCAGCAAGTTGTCATTTGACACAGTCTCTCAAGCACCAGCCAGGGAGAGGTAACCAAACACCTCTGGAGTCAGCAGAGCACGTGGTCCCCAAGGTGCTGTAGGCCTACACTCCCTGGCAGACCCTTACACAGCACAGCTGAAGGTCAGCTGCTGTCTGCTGTCTGTTACATGTGTGCCACATTTCTCTAATGGCTGACAACCAAGTTTTAAAAATCCATACTGGGTAAAATGTCCTGCCTCCAGCCAATCTACTCCTGGCCCTTGCTGCCACCTGGCTGTATAACCCCTGGACAAGCAAGGTATGAACTGGCTGAGAAGGTGCTCATGACTCAGGCCTGTTCTGAGTCTTAGGGACTGCTTCATACACTGCAGTAGACACCAAATGCCTATGGGCCTGGCACACATCTGCAGCCCACTCAAAGGAACCAGCACTTTCACCGTTGGGCTATACAACATATGGTTACCCAAGATATCCAGATGAATCCCATCTGGCTCCTTCAAACACACTGGCTTGTACATGTTGCCTGTCATTAATCTAGCTGAGCCTCTCAGTGATGAAGAGCCTTCGGAAATTCATCCATCAAAACGCAAGCAAAGAACATGGTGTTGAGCTCTGGACCATCCAGAATGAGGGAAGATGATGTGGTCCTGCCTTCAGGGGACCTGCACATTCTGCCCAGCAGAAAGATCAGCAGGAGCCCTGCCAAGGGCAGCACCCACCTCAATTATAGGCCAATTTAGTTGGCTCTCCTTGGACTCTACTGCCAGGGGCAGACTGGACATCTCCAGAGAACACAGAAAGCCTTCATGTTCAATAAATCTCAGGCTCAGGTTCACAGAATGCCGCCCGTCCCCCTCACTGTTCCTTTTTCCTACACCGCCCTTAGCACAGAACACACAGCAGCCCAGCACGAGCCCATGACCTCACCTTCTCACCAGCAGCCTGCTGTCACATCCCAGTCTACCTGAGTGTTGGCCATTCAAACCAAAAGTCTCTGAGCTGCACCTTCAAACCTTGTATCAGTCTTCTTACATCCTAACTAGGCCACCGCTCACCACTGTGAGTGTCACCTAGCCGTTGGCCAGGATCCAGCCCTCCTTCTCTCAGCGCCTCATGCTCCCTGTTTCCTTCTTCCTGGGCTTCTCCATGCAGCCACTGACAAAGAAACTTCCTGAGGTTGGAGCTTCCAGACTCCAGTCTAAGCCAGGCTCTCAAGAACTCCGTCATCTTCCCTCACCTCCAGCCATCACTACGCAATCATTGCTGGCCTCTGAAAGCCCCATCTCTGCTGGGGAAAGTCTTGCCCCTCTGTGAACTGCTCTGTGAAGCAGCCCCAGTTTGCTTTCACCCACTAGTCCCCCCCCCCCCCCCATTACACGGTCCTATGACAGCACCACCTGCCATCTTCACCTGCTTCTGCAACTTTGAAGTTTGACCCAGCTCTGACTAAAAACACTCGCTGAACCATGTGCTCAGAGATAACCATGTTCCGGAGCAGTGAGACCACAGTGCTGACCGTAGCAAGATTAGCCCACTTCCTGTCCTGAGGGAGGAATTCAGCAGTGTCCCAGTCCCTAGTGAATACACAGGGTCAGGGAACATCAGAGCAAACACTGGCTTTCTTCAGCCTGTAGCAATTTTCCTCACTTCTATTTAAGTTTATTGAAAGGTTTTTTGTTCAACCTTCCCTTGATTTCCCATTTTTTGATCAACTGAGACAGAAAAATTACACTCTGATCCCAAACTACAGGGCATCTGGGATGGCAAAGGCGTTGGTTCTCTCAATATATGGGAGGTAACAACAGGGAGTAGAGGATCCTGGTGGAGCTGGTCAGTTGCAGATGGTTGCCATCATGAGCACCTACGGGGCAAGGCTTGCCTGAGTCTTCAAACTTAAATTTCTATCTGAAATCTCAAGGTGAACAAAAAAGGAAGCCAGGCCACTTTGAGGTCCTCTGAGGAGATGGGAATGCACTGGCTACCATGATGGGAAGAGGCCCTCTCCCGGTAAACGATGAAATTCAAGTCTAGCAGAGCACAGGGAGACTCCTGTCTACTGTCCTCACGTATGTGATCAGAGAGACCACTGAATCCCCCTTTGGGGACTAATTACTGCACTATAAATCCCAGATTCTGATGTGCAGCTTCCAGCTCTGTGGTTTAACCTCCAGGCAGTCTCTTCTAATGCCTAATACTGGCTCTTGGCTAAGTTCCACTCAGAACCATCCCTTGGCCGTCAGGCAGCAATGCCACTGAGTCTCCTCTCACACTTACCCCTTCACAGCTGCTACTTCTGAGCCTAAGACACAGAGGTCAGTAATTGCTTTTTTTCTTCCTGTTACTTCAGCATAAAACCACTGGGAGTAAAATTACAAGTTTCACAATGAAAGAAAATCTAAATGTCAAAATTTACCATCCCACATGAACTCTGATGGTGGGTCTGAGAGCAAACCCCAGAGGAAATGAAGTCAGTCAAGGGTAAGAATTTCAAAGAAAAGCAACATTTTCTCACTGTGCAAAAGAAAGGAAAAGGCCAGGGTTGGGGATATAGCCCTGGTAAAATGCTTAGCAAGTTTTAATGTTCGACTCCCAGAACTGCAAAAAATAAAAAAAAAAAAAAAAAAAAAAAAAAAAGGAAAAGGCCATTTGAAGGGCTCTGGGAGGGGCAGCAAGTCTTCAGTGCACCCCCTTTCAGAGCTCCCCAGGTGGTGTGCAGCTTGCAGGCCCACCTCAAGGGCTTACCAGTTCCTCCCTCAGCTTGCCCAGAGTTTCAATCTGGTTGCTTCGTGTGCTCAGCATCATGGACAGCTTCTCCATGAGGATGTCATACTTGCTCCTCCTGAAAGAGATACCAGCCAGTCACCTGCTGGTCACTCAAGACCAGCTGACCTTTAGAGACGACAATTCATGCCCAAAGCTATAGTGATAGTGTACAGACTAGATCTTAGGGCAGAAACATCAGTGCAATGAGTCTCTAAACCTCCTTACCTTTGAATAGCGCTTTAAAGGTTATGGGGGGCCTCTCAAGTTCTGCCTCATGTGCCACTTGAAGACGAGTGGGGGTTATTTCACAATGAAGGTTTCTCCAAAATCCAGGCACAAGGCTAGAAGTATCTTTGCATTTATGTTGTGCTCCAAGCCCTCTCCTGTTTCTAATTCTGGCTCCCCCGGTGTGACTGACCCACTGCCCACCTCCCCTGTAATATGAAGTTGATGCGTCATGATAAATGTTTCCAAGGTAAAAGCTTCCAAGGAAGCTGATACTCATGGAGCCTATGTCTGGGGAATGGAGGGAGGAGAATAAAGAGGAATCTGTCTGCCAGTTCAGCTAGCCATGGGCAGCTTGGCTTGACTCCTTGTTCTAGGGGAAGAGAAAGCACATGCATGGCATCCTCAGTGAGGGAAAGAACAAACAGGACATGGGCACTGCACTTGGCTCTGGCACATGGGAAGCACTGTCATGACCACTTTACACAGGGAAATAACAGGTCAGAGGCACAGGGACTCTGTCCAAACTAAAACGAAGACACTGACTTACCCTGAGCGCTTTCCCTAGCCCCCAGCTGCCACCCTGTGCATTCTCTCCAATCCTTCTGCTATCATTAGAGGTTCCTGGTAAACCATAGGCCACTGGCTTGAGTGGGCTTTGTTGCTATTTTGTTTTCTGAGACAATTTCATCTCACTCTGTATCCCAAGGTGCCCTTAAATTCAGGATCTCCATGCCTCTGCCTCCCAAGTGCTGGGATGACAGCTGTAGGCCTCCATGCTAGGCCAGTCATAAGTTTGACAATATAGTTACTTAACTAATGGATAGTATGAGCCATCAAAATGTAAAAAAAAAAAAAAAAAAAAAAAAACTTTCCAAAATAGTATTTTTAAAACACAGGCTGAGAGATGGCAGAGTTGGCAGTAACGGAAGATGAACTAGGACTTGTGGCATTTTGATGTACAGGCATGAAGGGCACTCAGAATCACAAGATGTCTGACAAGAGTGCAGACGGCTTTTACTGGACACCCAGTCAACAGTCTGCATCTGAGTATCCACCTGAGCAAAGTCACAGGCACTGCAATGGGCGTTAAAAATTAAAGTCACACTTAACCCCGAATGTTTACTCACCACCCTGTTTGAGGGTGCACCTGGCTAAAGGGAGTAAAGGGCAGAGACTCTGACAATTGGCTAGAGGAGAACTGGTTATGGTTCAGGGATGCGTCTGTTCATCTGTATACCAGTGGCCTTTTGGTACCGCCTATCTCCACCATGGAGTTTGGTGACCGAACCTGAGTTTTTGGAGCATACACAACTCAGGGCTGCTTTTCTAGATCCTGTACCTGCTTGTCTATTACCCACCCTGGCTTCTGTTCCTCCTACAGAGATGGTCATGGTGGACTAGGCAGATGGCACAATTCTTGCTTCCACGCTCTTTTCCAGGGTAATTACTCACTCAAAAAGAAAATACTTGTTCACTCCCAGACTCCCCAGTCCTTAGAAGGAAATATGCTTGCTTTTCAGCGGGACTGTATCACGCAGATAAAATGGCACCTTCCCACATTGTGACCATTTGGATGAACCTCAATGTATCATCACGTAATGATTATTAGTATGTATGACTAAAACACATTCAATCTGAGATCAATATAATTCAACAACTTTTCCACTGCATCCAATCAAACTTCAAATATTTTCTTCCCCATACTTCAACAAAATGTTAATTAATAGTGCTATTGTTGGATTGCAGTTTTCCCTTTTCTTTCTGTATTCCGAAACCCTAGGTCAGGCTTTCTAAATGAGCAAGACATACTTTCATCAGAAACAAACATAAAATATCTTTCTGGAAAGTTTAGCTTTTGATTTTTAAGAACCTTATAAACATAACACAAGTAGTTACAACATAAAAGTACAAACCACACCTGTCCACATGAAAGCGATTCAGGAGCAGGAGGATGGAGTGTTGCTGGGCTCCAGTAGGCAATCGGATCACATGTGACTGCATTGTAATCAGCCCATTCTTGTTGAGGATCTTCCTGTGATAATGAAGCTTCCCAGCATCGACCCTGCAGAAGGGAGTGTGTCATCCAGTTTGTTTTATGGTAGCTTTACCCTCACAATGTAGTTTCTCACATGCACATAAATACCACACACACACACACTATCTAGCCTGCTAGATTAAAAAAAAAGTCAGAAGAGGCAATGGCCTGGAACAAAAAGCCATGCCTTGGGGAAGACATAACAGCAGGCCCTTGCATTTGGTGTACATACATAGGCCTTATAATTTAAAGCAGCGGCACTAGCTTGGCTCTTACTTGAAAGCCGTGGTGTGGAGGTCTCTCTGAAGCTCCCCTTGCCACCTGGACCGGCCTAACCGCTCCAAAATGCAGTAGGAGAAATCAGGAAGCTTCAGGTCAGGATCCCCCTCCAGGCCTATCAAGGCCCTGTAGCGCATGTCCTGGGAGGCCACGATGATGAGCTTCTTACCCCACCTGCAAGTTGCAATCACATGTAAGGAAAACAAAGAACAAGAAAGCAGGGCCTTCGTCATTTCTGCTTCCTCCAAGACATTCACAGTACCCCAGGTCTGCTTCACACCTTCAGAGTCAGAGCTGCTGTAGCTGGACAGATTGGCTGCCAAGACACATCCACAATCTCACCACCACAGTACCCTGACTGAAGAGTCTGCCTGCTTTCCCCACAAGCCGCCTTCCTGACACAGCCCCAGAGTTACTGCCTAGCTGTGGTTCTCATGGATCTTTAGATAATTCCTGATCTCATTGCTATTAACACAGTTCAGCTATCAACTCCTTACGCCTTTCAGAAAATGAAGATGCTAACCCCACCTCAATCATGGCCAGATTCCTCAGGGTACTCAGTACTCTTGGCAGCAGCCTCTGTAACACCGTCTCCTTTAGTTCTGTCATTGCAGGCAGTGTGCTCACCTCCTGTGAACACAGCAGCAGGAGCAAACTAGGACAGAAAGTGGTACCCAAACAGGGTGCTGCTGTGATGGGCCTGACCATGTGGCTTCTATGCCACGGGCTATTTTGAGGGAGAAAGGTGGAGGGTTTGGGCCTTTGGGCAGAAAAGCCACTGAATATTGCATTTAATGGGCTGTTGTGGAACCTGAAAGGCAATGCTAACAGCAGCACTTCAGACACAGAGGCCTGGCCTGTGAAATTCAGAGGGAAGCAAAGACTACTGGAGCCATTCCTGTGGTATTTTGGATTAGGAATCCATGGAAGTCAAATGTTTGATTCAGATGCTGGCTAACTGAGGCTAAGAAATCAGCTGTGCTTTATAAGTAAAGAGAAACATCACTCAGGCAAAGGGGAGTTCTCTTCAGAGCAAACACAGAAGTGGTTCAGAGGGGGCCAAGGCTGATCCCAAGTGGAAGCTGAACCACAATGTATAAGTCCCACATTGCACTGGTTTTGAAGGCATGAAGGGTGGAGAGCACTGTGACTCTGCACTGTGACAAGGTCAGAGGTCACTGCTAAAGCTGTAGCCTCAGCTGCACAGAAAAGCCCAGGACTCAGAGGTCACAGTCATAAGTTGTCACTACATGACACGGTCAGAATCTCTGAAAGGAAGGAGACCACTGGTGAAGGTGCAGTCTTAACTGCAATGGATACCCTCCATACTGAAGACGCCGAGACTGTGGGACAACCACCAAGGACAGAGGTAGGTGTGGAGTGTGGCTGGTCTGGATCTCTAAGTTAGATGTGCTGCAGACGGTAGTGCTAACTGTCCTAGACCTTGGAGCCCAGATCATGAGCAGCAGGCACGAGCTTTGTATACCGTTACATTTTGCTTTGATGTGCTTGTAACTGTGCCTTAGTTCTTTCCTTTTGAAATAAGTTCTTATTTTGGATGCTACAGAATCACAGTTAAATACTTTGAATTTTTAAAAGAGAACTTAGATTGCTAATCACTAAAACTTTTAACTTCCTTTTTATTTATTCTTTGTATCATTTATATCATATCTCCTGAACACACCCATCTCTCTCTTCCCCATCCCAGAACAAAACAAAATAAAATTTAAATGAAAAGAGGAAATAAAAAGGGAGAAAGGAAAAATCTTATCATGGAAGCTTCAGTGTGACAGTGAGCCACACAGAAAACCTTAATCCATACATTTTTACGTGCAGGCATTCATCGCAAAGAATCACTGGTCTGGTTCAAGGGCCCCAGTCTCTGCTACAACATCAACACTGGGCCCTTACTGGGACTCTTCCAGCACATACTGTCGCCACCCTGTGTTGTCGAGGTTCTGTAGCCCTGGGTCTACACGACTGACCCCGCCTCCGTGTTCCAGTGGATCACAGATGGGGTGGATGCTGAGGTGGGCCAACACATAACCTTGGTTCTGGGCCTGGGTAGTTGCAGGGTTGGTCAGTCCATCAGCTTTCTTCCGTCTTCACCACCAGGTTGAGCTCTCCAGCATTGCCCTGTCTAGTTCACCCTTTGCAGCATGAGCAAGGGCAGGGCCAGCTGGCTGCTTTCACATCCTCTGGTTGGTTCTCCCATATATACCTTCAGGACCAGCTTTACTGAGGTGCAGGGGCCACTCTCCTGAGTGTGGCAGGTGATGAGGAGCAGGACCAGGTCTCCCGCTTTTATGAACTCAGGGACAGCTCTTCCACCTGCCTCAGGTGTTCAATCACTGGAGTTTTTACAGGATGTTAGGACTTTTCATGGCTATAGTGATATAGTTATGCATTAAGTCGAAAGGGGGTCATCTGGAAAGAGAGACCTCCAGCTGAGGAACTGCCTTGTTCTTTTCATTAGACTAGCCTGTGGGTATGTCTATAGGACATCTTCTTGATTAATGAAGATATCAGAGGGCCCAGACTGCTCTGAGCAGCCCTGGCTAGGCGGTTCTGGTTATATAAGAAAGCAAA
The DNA here is from genome assembly GCF_903992535.2 of Arvicola amphibius. Lineage (NCBI taxonomy): Eukaryota > Metazoa > Chordata > Mammalia > Rodentia > Cricetidae > Arvicola > Arvicola amphibius. The sequence goes on from NC_052047.1 coordinate 127,765,359, forward strand.
TTGATTTGCAAAAGACCTAGGATTAGTTCCCAGCAACCACACAGTGGCTCACAACCATCTGAAACTCAAGTTCTGACCTCTGTAGCCACCAACCACATACGCAGTACATGCACATAAAGGCAAAATACTCAAAAGAAAGCAAATTGAGCAACCCATTGAGAGCAAGCCAGTTGCAGTATTCTTCCAAGGTCTCTGCCTTAGTTCCTGCCTCCAGGTTCTTATCTTGGTTTCCATTAATGATAGACTGTGATTGGGACATGTAAACCAAATAAATCCTTTCTTCCTAAGTTTCTTCCCAAAGACCATGGTTATAGTGGTATATTTATTATTTGTGTTTTAATAAATAAAGCTTGCCTGAAGGCAAGCAAATCAGCAAAGCAGCCACACTAGTCAGTCATAGAGGCCAGGCAGTGGCCATACTAGTTAACCATAGAGGCCAGGCGATGGTAGTACATGCCTCTAATCCCAGTACCAGAGAGGAATACAAGTGGGGAGGGCACAGTAACTCGCTCTCTTTCAGTCTGAAGATTTCAAAGAGGTAAGAGCTCTCTAGTGGCTTGGCTGCTTTTTTTTTTTTTTTTTTTTTTTCTTTTTTAGTTTTTTGAGACAGCATTTTTTGGAGCCTGTCCTGGAACTAGCTCTTTGAGGCTGGCCTTGAACTCACAGAGATCCGTCTACCTCTGCCTCCTGAGTGCTGGGATTAAAGGCGTGCGCGACCAATGCCAGGCTGCTTTTGCTTTTCTGATCTTCAGGTTGAATCCCAATATCTGTCTCTGGGCTTTTATTACTCGTGCTACATATGGTATTTCTCCCAACAACAGAGAAATTAAGTAGAACACCTGGGAAGAATAGTGGCACTCTTAATTTTTTTTTAAAGAAAGATTTACTTAATTTACATATATAATATTTTGTCTGCATGTACATTTGCACACCAAAAGAGGGCATCAGATCCCATAGGACTGCAGTTTTAGCTGGTTGTGAGCCACCGTATAAGTGCTGGGAATTTAACTCAGGACCTCTGGAAGAGCAATCAGTGCTCTTAACTGCTGAGCCATCTCTTCAGTCCCCAACACTCAATTCTTAAAACAATGTGTGCGGAGTAAGGCTGTAAACTAAGAAAGCCTCAGGGTTGAGATCACCATGTGGCCAATGAAGCAGGGTCTGAGTTTTGACTCTGCTACTGAAAGCCATTAGGACTTCCCACTACTGGATGTGTTATGAACAATAATGTCCCAAGGAGATCCAAAGACTTCCTAAGAGCAAGGCTCTTCAAGACGTCCCAGGCAGAGTACTGTGGGGGCTGGAGAAAACAGCTCAGTGGTAAAAGCTCTTCCTGCTCTCACAGAAGACCTATGTTGTGAGTTTCCAGACCCAGCCTGTAACTCCAGAGGGTCTGACGCCCTTTCTGTCCTCCTCCATGTTTCACGCTGGGACTCTGGGTCCACAGTGTGGGATGTTCAGCTGTTAGTGTCAAGTATCAATTTGACAGGGCTAATTAGTCCCCAGTGCACTTCTGAAGCACCAGAGTATATCTGCGAGTGCTTTTCTAGGGGACTAGCCGAAGGGGGAAGACTTGCCATGAACAATGTGGGCTGGGCCATCCCCAGGCTAGTGTCCTGAACAAAAGGGAAACAACAAAGCCAGCTGAGCGCCAGCATCCAGAAGTTTCATGATCTGTCAAGATGTGCACAGCTTTGTGATCCTGCCATGCCTCCCTGAACAAGAGGAACTAACTGCACCCTCCTCAACCATGACAAAATAAACCCTTCCACCAGGTCCTGTCACAGCAGTGAAAAAGCACCCGACACACCCTGTATCACCACACTATGGCTAGACCTCACTGCGGTCTTGATAACACTGCAGACTGAGCTGCTCCATTTGGCTCTGGCCCAGCTCCAGGGAGACCCAGCCTCACTCACAGCTTGGCACCAAGTGGCTGAGCTGGAGGACTGCCGTCTCCCAGGTTTACAGAAAGCACAGCTACTCATCATGCCTTTCCTCGAGAGCCACTCTGGCTCTTTTCTCTTCTGCTGTGTACTAACAGCTGGTCCTTGAGGTCTCTGCAGCCCAAGTGCTCTGCTTAGCCACAGTTTTCCGTGCTCCTGCACCTGCCAGATGATTTCACTTCTTCACGTAAACAACAAAAAAGAGGTTGTCTTTGTAACACGCGAGTCTATATATAGTTATCCTTAAAGACTAGGATAGAAGCCATTTTTTTTTCTCAAAACAGGCTCATTAAGACAAACTACAAGAGGCTAGCTGGGTAAAAGACTGGAAACAGAGAAACAGACTTGCTGCTTATTCAACCTTGTTCAGTTTCCACCCGCATTATCATCAGGTCAACAGCTGTGGTAAGGACTGACTGTCATACCACCTGGATGAGCCAGAGCTCATCTGCATTAAGAACTGCCCAGCTGCTGATCCCAGGATTCTTGCTACTACACGTTCGTGGATTGTGACCACCACTTTGGTGTCTGATACTGGGCACAGTGTAAGGAGCCAGGATACTGAGATAAATAAATAAAGAAAGAATCTACCTTCAAAGAGCTCATAGGGAAAAGCCAGAAAATGAATGTGCACACCAGGGGCTCTCACTCCAGAGCTTCTGAAAGGCATCTGTGTGGTCAGCAGTGAATGCACATCACAGTCTCAGAACCCTCTGGAGCCAGCAGGGAGGTGGGAGAGAGAAGGGCAGAAGACCCTGCTCAGTAACAGGGCAAGCTTGCTATGGAAGGCCAGGGGTGGCATGGCTGGAGTGTGGTACATGCCAGCAACTAGACAGCTAAGGGAAGTTCACAAAGTCAGCATGGCTGGAAACTCCAACTGGATGGCACAACTTCAAACCCAACAGCCCACACTGCATTGACAAGTACAAATGCGCCAAGCACACGTAATGCTGGGCACAGTGAAGAGACTCTGCCATTGTCGAGCTAATGGTCTCCTGGTAGGGAAGAATGCTGCCAATGAACACTTTGGCCCAATTCAATGGTTTTGCTAGCTCTAACTGTGACCTTCCCACACATGGTCAAATTTTGGAGACCCAAATGCACTAAACTGTTCACTGTGCCACTCTTTCCTCGCTAGACCAGGGTAATCTGGTGGTGCCTGGGCAACAAGACACTTGGTGAGGGTGCAGCTGAAGCTGAGATGGGGTGCTGGTCTGAGGGCAGCACCCCCTTCCTTTTCAGAAACAAGGGGGCGGGGCTGGCAGGTACCACGTGAAGCACAGGGAAATCAGCACCTTGAGAGTGGCTAGGTGAGAGCGGGGACAAGGTCACAGGGCCTCTGGGCCACAGTAAACAACAGGTAGCAAATAAGAACATGACCACTGGTGTGGAAAGTGAGCGGCTGGTACCCAGCTTATCTGAAGGGGACTGTGGCCTATGCAACCTTATAAAAAATCAGACTTTCATATGGCTAATAGATGTTAGAGATAAGTAATCTCTAACATAAATACAACCTTAATCTGAGCAAACAAATCTGTGGATGATGTTGTCAGTTCAAAACCCTGGCCCCAAGGAATGGGAAGACCATCTACCACATTTTCATCTTAGGAAAAACTTCCCACAGGTATAGAAGATGGAGGAGAGACTGAACCAATGTGGCGAGACTTCCTGATTACTGGAGACAAATTCAGAAAGGTAAGGCAGTAGGACAGGACAGACAACTGAGTGTAGATGTCACAGAGAAGGGGCCTAGGAAGAGACAGCCTGGCTAGAGAGCACGCTTCTGACCAGGACAGAGATGAGCAAGGGACGCACAACTGTGAAGGACACAACCACAGAGCATGAGGGGCTCCTTACTGAAACACTATCACTACGTGAGACGTGGGAGCAGCCAATACTGGACAGGGTAGGAGGAGCAGGGGATCCACCAAAAGCTGGTGAAGATTCAGTGAGGAAACAACAGAATGCAGGGAGCCCAGGGGCCAAAACTTCTAGAACCGTCAATGGTCCACCTCAGGGTTAAGGACTTGCTGGTTAGGACCTAAGGCGTGATAGTGTCAGATCTGCAGGGAGCAGAGAGTGAGAGGGAAGGGAAGACCCAGAGAACCCTGGGTCTCTTCCAAGAAGCTTGCTCTAAGACAAACGCCACGGGGTCAAGAAAAGAGGTAGTTATCAGGCGGGTAAGCCTGTCGGTGTACTCAGGAAAAAGCCCCAGAATGCGAGCAAAGTGAGAGGGCTGGGCTTATGGGAGGGGAAGGAGAATGATATGTCCAGACCACAGCTTCGGACACTGTAACCTTATGGCCTCAGATAAAGTGGGGAGGATGGTGTGCAAGATCCCAGAGCTCATAAGGGCAGCTTCTCCTTGACCTGGAAGACAGGAAGGAGGTGGCCCGTGGTCTGGACTAGACAGCTGTGGAAGAACAGGATAGGGACTGGGAACTCACAAAGGGAAGGTGGGGCGTGCAGTGCAGAGTTAGGACAAGGGCAAAAAGTGCTGGGCAGACGCTGGCTACCACCAGCTCCAACTGTTCTAGGTCTCTGGACACAAAGGATAGAAGTCAGGACCACTGAACTCAGAAGGCAGGTCTTAGGGGTGGGTGAAGGTCGAGGCTAGGGAGCTCTGGCAGACACTAAGAGATACACCAGATGCCGGGCGGTGGTGGCGCACGCCTTTAATCCCAGCACTCGGGAGGCAGAGGCAGGCGGATCTCTGTGAGTTCGAGACCAGCCTGGTCTACAAGAGCTAGTTCCAGGACAGGCTCCAAAGCTACAGAGAAACCCTGTCTCGAAAAAACAAAAAAAAAAAAAAAAAAAAAAAAAAAAAAAAAAAAAGAGATACACCAGATGCGGCAACTGATTTCAGAGCACCCAGATACCAGGAGACTGCTGAGGAATGTGAGCCAATTACCTGCTGAAGGCTTCCACCATCGTACAACGAGGCTGCAGACACTTGGTCCTGATGTTACTGGTTATGTCCTTCCTCTCTTTAAAGTATCGGCAGGAGCCCTGGATGCCATCCTTGTTCTCTAAGATCATGTGAATGGGGTAGACATCCTCCAAAGTGACTGGGTCCCTCCTGGACTCCAGAATTCCAGTTTCCAAGTCAATTTCTTCATATCTAGGGAGAAAAACACATACATAAAGCTTCAACTCAGTTTCAGAGATAACGTGCACCTGGCACCTTCTGCCAACTCCCTGCAGAGACCAGTGGGAAGAGATGAGACACATAGTAGCATCATCTCTCAGTCTTTAAGACAATACTACTGTGCAGCCTGGAGTGGCCTTGAATTTTTGATCTTTCTGCCTCAGCTTCCTGAGTGCTAGGATTACAAGCAGGCACCGCCATGCCTGGCCTGCTGTTAATCTTGATAAGCAGGCTTTTTCTTTTTTTCATTTTGAGGCAGGGTCTCACGTATCTTAAGCATGGATAGACAGCCAAGAATGACCTTGAAGTCCTCCTGGTCCTCCTGCTTCACCTTACATATGCTGGAATTACAGGTGTAATCCCAACCTACCTGCTTTATACAGTACTAAAGCTCAACCTAGCTGAGCTACACCTCTAGCCCGGGTTCTTATCTTTCTACCGAAGAGAACAAGATCTCTCTAGGATCCCAACCCACCCAGAGTCGGAGACCTGATCCACCTTCTTGGCCAGAGCCTTTGCCTTCCCTCCAGATCTGGTTCCTGGTGTTTAGACTGCCCACCAAGGTTTGTCCTCCTCTGACAGCTTTCTCTTTGGTCATCTCTCCAGTTCCCTTATCCATTTGCATGGTCTTGACAGTTGCTCCAATTTCACACAAGCCTGCTCCCCTGCCTCCCATCCAGTCCCGGGAGCCTAGCACACCCCTTCAGCTGCCTCTTATCAGCAGGCATCTTTCAGTTGCACTTTTGAAGCTGGTGAACTTAGGTAAGGTATTGTTTGCCTTTGAAGCCTGGCTAGGCTTTCTCCAGCACAGCCGAGGTGCCACACATATACTTTTAAACTTAAAAAACAAAACAAAATACCTTGTCCTTCCTGTGAACGTTGTCCTATTTAACTCTCAATTTTCAAGTCTTCCAGGACATACTGTGGCCTGTTTTCTCCCCCACCCACATTTTAATCTTAGTTGAAGGCACTGTGTCCTCATCCAGCCTCGAAATGTAGGTGTAGCTTAGGGAGGTGTCCAATCACAACAGACTCCTAAGGATGATCTCTTAATTACCAAGTGCATGGAATGACTCACAAAGGTCTAGCCTAGTCCCTCCCTCTGGCTGCTTTACCCACTGATTCTGTTTACTAAACAGAACCTCCTCTTAAGACTCAGAGGAGACACAACACAGTTAGCACCTCACTCAGACTCTTACTGTTCTGTGTCCTCTGCTCAGTGAAGGGGATTAGTATTCATTCAAGTGTCAGGAGCAGACATGGAGTGCGTGGACCTCCTTTTGTCTTTCCACACCCCAATCACCAGTCACGAAATACCTGGACTGTCTTTCTAACACGTCTGTTTATTTTTTTACATGGGTTCTCACCATGCAGCTAGAGTTGGTCTTGAATTCAGATCTCCCTGCCTGAGTCTGCTGGGATTACAGGTGTATGCCACTATACCAGGCTACCTGGTATGTATCGATCCCATGTTCTCTTTATTCCCATCCCCACCATGACAAACTGGTCCCTGAGAGCTTATGACTGGGTCTCTCAGTTCCACTCTGCCACTAGTCTTTCTCCCACTCAGTGACTTCTCATTGTCTCTATGGTGAAAGGACAGCTTCTTCAAGTGGGTTAAATAATTATAGGTTCTCTCTCCGCCAAATCTGGTTAAGGGCAGAGTGGATCCTGGACCCAGATTTCCTAGATTCAAGTTTTGTAAACCTTTCTACTAGTTGATAACCTTCACCACAACCCCTTGGAGCCTCATTTTCTCTTCAGAATGCAAACCTCTTCAGGGTATCTTCAGTCAACCCTCACAATAAGCATACACAAATTGCAACTATTCTCCGCTTCAGGTACATGCGGCCTTCTGTTAGGCTATGCTACTTGGTGCTGTCTGTTCAGAGCACTCTTTGCCAAGTGGCCATCTAAATCTAAATTTTAAGTCTTGTCTGGCTCCTTATCACCTCTGGGAACCTCCTCTGAACTGCATAATATAGCTTAAGAGTTCAAACTTGCCAGGCATAGTGGCGCAGGCCTGCAATCCAAGTGCTAGGGTGCACAGGCAAGAGGGTATGACGCCAGACTGGACTATACAGTCAGCCACTTCTTGACGTAAAATGGAAGAGGGGCAGGCTGAGGGTAAAGGTGTTCTCAGTGGTAGAACTCTCGTCTAGAACATGCAAGGGGGTGGGATTCTATTCCTGGAGAAGGACGGATAAATAGAAGGTAAAAAGTGCACTTAGCAATCCCTGAATTATGTGCACATCCCTTAACATCTCTGGGGTCAGTTTTCTCTTCTATAAAAAGAAAAAACAAGTGTCTTGTTCACAGGTCACTGTACTGATCTGAGTTCTGTCGCTTCTAGAGATGGTGGGTCTGGGACCAGAACCCACTTATGTGGCGAGCCCAACACACCTCAGCTATTCGTTCACTGCTATATTTGGTGCTGGGCGGACCTCCAATGGCCATAGCTTTCAGAACAAACGCTCTCTAAAGATCCCTGAAGGACCTCACCTGGTTGCACTTCTTAGCCACTTTCTTGTTCCCATTCTACCATCCAACTTAAAGAAACTCTCTGACTCCCGCAACACACTGGGAAGCGGTTCGTCTCAGTGGATGCCCCCTCCCCCAGCTCATCACTCTTGGGCCTGCCAGGGCGCAGGGAGCCCAGGTTAGCCCGCCCCCTGCGCCCCTCCCCCATGCCCCACGGTCCGGGGCAGGCGCTCTGCACCGCACCGCTGCACCCAATCCCCTCAGTGCTCTCAGCCCCCACCCCACCACGGTGGCTGACCGGTCTTGGAGCTGCAGATCGGGTCGCTCTCGCGGCTCCTCGTAAAAACTGATGCCCGGGTGCGTGGCTAGGGCCCGCCACAGAAACTCTTGCGTGTAGGGTTCCAGCGGCAGCGGGAAGGGAGGCGAGCGGGACTCCAGGCGACTCCATAGCGCGGGCAGACACAGGCCGTCGAGCCCCTCCAGGGCCACCTCGTCCAACAACGACTCGAGTGCGTCCATGGCCGCTTCAGTTAGCAGCGCCCGGGGCGCCTGCGCACCTCGCCACCGAGGTCCGGGCCCAGCGCGCCTGCGCACAGAGATCGGAGGCCTGGGGAAGGAGGACCAGACGCTGAGAGCAGAGGGGAAGTCCCAGCGCTCCGTAGTGACGTCACGATACGGGGGTGGGCGGGCTCAATAACGGAGCTAGTTCTCCATTGGTCCGGAATCTCGTAGTAACCAGGGGAACTGCAAACACTGTCAGGGCTGCTTCCGGTTTGGGCTCCCGGAACCGCCGCCTCTAGGGATGGACGGTTAGTGTCCGTGGGCCCCGCCGGGAGGTCGGGCGGCTGTCCCCTCATCCCTCGGAGGCGTCTCGGGGCGAAATGCCAGGCCGCAGGGCCCCCGGCCCAAGATGGTGTCTGGTGGTGCGGGATGGGGACCGTGACTGGGGAGTGATCCTGTAGGCAGCCCGCTCAGACCAAGGGAGTGGAGACTGGGAAGAGATTGGCGCTGGGGAGGCTTGAGGGGGATCGCGGGGGTCCCGGGATGGGCAATGGACAAGTGGAAATTGGTTGGAGGTAAGCGTGCCTCCTGGGAGTAAGTTTGTCAGCTTCTGGCATCAGGAGTGGAGAGAAACGGTTGGGAACACTTTATGTGCTTTGGTGTTGTTGGTAGCTCATGTTAACTGAGTACTTACTATTCGGAGCTAGGGCCTTTGTAATTACCGACACGGACGCACGTTTCACAGCATTCTTTTGGGGTTAGTTATTCGTTTTGTAGACAAGGGAACTGAGGCCAGGAGGGCAAGCAACGTACCTGCTCGAAATCAAGCGGCTAATAAGCAATATGAGTAAGACTGTGTCTGAAGTAGACTTGTTGGAGTTTGAAATTGGAAGACGTTTTTAGAAGCCTTTCGTTCCAGGGCTTGCCAGTGCACACGGCTACAGGGGCCACTTTGGTGGGCTGTGACAGAAAACTTGTTTCTGATCTGTACAGAAACGGCTGCTCAGATCTAGTCAGATGTCTTCAGGAGCAAGTCTCAAACTATAACGGCCAGTCAGCTTTAAGACCAGAGACAGACTGGTTAGAATCAGTATGGGTGCTCACAAGCCTCCTGGGAATAGCTATTGTGATATCCAGCTTTTCAGATGGGAACACTGATATCTGGAGAGACTGGAATGGTCTATACTAACACGCTGTTTCACAGTGCATTACTGCCTCTTCTGGGGAATTTGCGTTTCTTTGATAGTCAATGGATGCAGCATGGAAAGATGTGCTACTATTAGATGTATTATATGAGCCTAAAAAGATGACTTTGCCCTTTTTACGTGAGGCACTATAAAAAAAAATGTGTTTTAGGGGACTGGAGAGATAGCTCAGAGTTTAAAAGCACTGGCTATTCTTCCAGAGAACCCAGGTTCAATTCCCAGCACCAACATGGCCGCTCATAACTGTTCCTCCAGTCTCAGGTGATCTGACACCTTTGCACAGATATGCATGCAAGTAAAACACTAGTACACATGAAACAAAACTATTTTTTTAAAAGTGTGTTTTAGCCGGGCAGTGTTGTTAAACACCTTTAATCCCAGCACTTGGGTGGCACAGACAGGTACATCTCTTAGTGTAAGGCCAGCCAGATCTACAAAGTTAGTTCCAACCCGGTGGTAGTGGCACAGGCCTTTAATTCCAGCACTTGGGAGGCAGAGGCAGGCAGATCTCTGTGAATTCGAGGCCAGCCTGGTCTACAAAGTGAGTTTCAGGACAGCTGGGAGTATTTCACAGAGAAATCCTGTCTCAAAAAACAAAACAAAAGAAAAAAGAAAGAAAGAGAAAAAATTAGTTTCAGGTCAGCCAGGACCGTTACACAGAGAAACCCTGTCTCGAAAAATAAACAAAAAAAATGTGTTTTTACCAGTTTGCTCTGAGGGAAGGTCTATGTAGTGCCGCTGTTGGGTAATAGTTCTTAAATCTTTTAGGGTTTGAACACCTTGAAGCCCTTCCTTTAAAAGACCTTTGCTTGTGCCAGGCAGTGGTAGTTCATGCCCTACTCCTTTAATCCCAGTACTCTGAGTTCAAGGCCAGTCTGGTCTACAGAGTGATTTCTAGGATAGACAGGCTGGGCTACACATAGAGAAACCCTGTTTCAGCAAAACAAGAAGACCTTGCTTGCATGTATTATATCTCTGTGATGTTGCCATATAAAGACAAAATTTCAAAACATCAATTCACTTAGAACTTACATCAAACCAGAAGTGGTGGTATGTACCTTTCTCCCAGTACTCAGGAGATCACTGAGTTCCAGGGTGGCCTGATGCACAAAGTGAACTCCAGGTCAGCCAAAGCTACACAGTGAGACGCTGTCTCAAAACAATAAACAATAGACTTTTACTCCTGAACTTTGATTTTTTCCTCCAAACAGTAAAAGAATTGTATTGCTTTACATTTCCTCTGCCCCTCTCTTTGTCTCTCTTGTTTCGCTTGGTTTTGAGGCAGGGTCTTATGTAGCTCAGGCTAGTTTCCAACTTGCTATGTGGACAAGGTGGAGCCTGGGCTCCTGGTCCTCTTGCCTCAGCTCCTGAGTACTGGGATTACATGCAAATGCCACCATCCATTTAACTGTCTGTCTCTCTTTCTTGTCTTTCAGGTTTTTAGGACTAGGGATTAAACTCTGACCTTACTTGTGCTAGGCAACTTCCCCATGGCTGAGATATATACCAAGTGGCTCTCCCATCCCTTTAAAAGAGTCTTAGTAAGTTGCACAGGCTAGCCTAGGAGTCTGTAGCCGAAGCAGGCCTTGAACTTTTGAACTTCCTGCTTCAGTCTCTTGAAAATTAAAGGCACAAGAAACTATACATGGCTTGTTTTATATTTTCTCAAATTTCCCTATCCAGCTTAATAGAAAACAGCTAAACCAGATGCAATGGGGGTTTTGTCTGTTATCTCAGCACTTGGGAGTCTGAGACAAGATCATGACTTCAAGGCTAATTTGACCTATATAGTGAGACTTTGTTTCAGAGAGCCAAAAGGAGGCTGCTGAACTCTTCTGCTTTAGGATCCTAACTTCTACCAATATTTATGCTATTTTGGCTAATAAATATGAACAGATCGCCTCACATGCCCATAAGTGGATGAGGAAATGAATACCTTTTCAGAGAACTGTAGACACTTTGGCACTACCTCTTAACTTAGCAAGTAACAGTTTCTAAAAGGTCAATTACAATGTGGTTTGTGAACTTGGGACTCATATAGTAAAATTCCATTGGTCTGTCTTGCCCTTTGATCTGTGGGCTATTTTCTCCATATCCAATTTTATAGCTTCAGCTATTGGTCATTTGGAAACAGCTGACTAAGTAACATGCAAATCCTCCAAAATGGTGACATTAGAAATTACCCAGTATCAAAAAAAAATCATATTAAGAGCTGAACATGGTGTTTTGGGCTGGAGTGATGGCTCAGCAGTTAAGAACACTGGCTGCTCTTCCAGAGGACTCAGGTTCAATTCCCAGCACATACAAGGCAGCTTATAACTGTAACTCCAGTTCCAGGAGATCTGACCCTCACACAGATATGCATGCAAGCAAAACACCAGTCACTGCTCATAAAGTAAAAATTGACTAAATTATTTAAAAAAGGAAAGTGGTGTTTCACACCTACCACTTGTGAGCCCAAGACAGGAAAAGCCTGAGTCTGAGGCCATCCTGGCTTACAGAGTAAAACTGTCTCAAAAAGGCAAGGAAAATGACTAAGATTATTACCCTCGTCATTGTCTCTGTTTCATAAGAAAGGGATTAAGTCCTGGGAACTGCAGAATCGGTCGAAGCACCTTGCCACTTTCTTTCCCTTGAAAACCTGGTTTTATCGCTGACAACAAATATTGTCAGTTGTTTCCCTGGTGACAGGCTCACTTCATTTGTGTTCAAGAAAATACCTGCCAGGTCCCCAAATCTGAAGATCCATAATTAGTGTCTTGTTCATACAAGTTCATATTATAAAAATGATATTCTATACAAGACACTGTTAGTTCATCTGTCAGCCCCCATCGTTTCCTAGTGTTTCTGGGAAGAACTATTGTCCTTAACTTGTAGCAGAATTACTGAATGCATATTTCCCATTTCTTCACCTGGAATATTAAAATGATGCATATGGACTGAGGCTTAGAAAATTTATATTTACTTTTTTGCCCAGCTGCTTTCTCGGTTTCTCTCTCTCTCTCTCTCTCTCTCTCTCTCTCTCTCTCTCTCTCTCTCTCTCTCTCTCTCTCTGTGTGTGTGTGTGTGTGTGTGTGTGTGTGTTTCTTTTTTCTTTTTGAGACAGGGTCTCATGTAATTCTGCCTGTCCTGGAACTCACTATGTGGACCATAGACCAGGCTGACCTCAGATTCACAGAGATCCACCTGCCTCTGCCTCCTGAGTACTGGGATTAAAAGCATGTACAACTCTGCCTGGCTAACCAGGCTGTTGTTAAGTGAAGATTATTCTGCGTTTGTTTGCTTGTGTCATGAAGTACACAGTGGTAAAGAATACAACAGCTGTCTATTCTATGGCTAGAAGCATTTTTTTTTTTTCGAGACAGGGTTTCCCTGTAGTTTCTAGAGCCTGTCCTGGAACTAGCTCTTGTAGACCAGGCTGGCCTCGAACTCAGAGATCTGCCTGCCTCTGCCTCCCGAGTGCTGGGATTAAAGGCGTGCGCCACCACCGCCCGGTTGGCTAGAAGCATTTTTGCCCATTTGTGTTTTGCCTCATTCAGAACGCAACCCAGGGGAAATTGTAGGATTACAGTGGAAATCACTTTGCCTTCCCAGGCCCCTCTGTTGCCAGGGATCTGTGAATACACTTGGAGACACATTGTTGCAGGGCATTCTGAGAAGTGACTTGGTCACTTCTGCTCTGTCAACACCTCTGCACTCCAAGAACATGATGATAGCCACAGAGGAATCCATGCTTTTTGAGCTAGGCTGTATACTCTAGGAAGGTATTTACCATAAGATTTAGTTTTAACGCTGAGAAAATCCTATTTTCCATTCTAAATTTTAATTAGTTTAAATGTGTGAGGGCCTGTGTGCTGTAGCATGCTTGTGGAGGCCACCATGTGGATCAGGGTCTAATTCAAGTCAATAGACTTGGTGGCAGGTGCCTTAACCAGCTGAGCCATCTCACTGGTCCCTCCATCCTAATTTTTTAAAACTTTGATTTATACTCTATTTTTCTTTTGATTTTTGGGACACTCACTATGTAGCTGTGGCTGGCCTGGAACTCACTAGGTAGATGAGATTGCTTTCAAACATAAAGAAACCAGCGGGGCGGGTGGCGATGGCACACGCCTTTAATCCCAGCACTTGGGAGGCAGAGGCAGGCGGATCTCTGTGAGTCTGAGACCAGCCTGGTCTATAAGAGATCTTGCCTTAGCTAGGTGGTGGTGGTGGTGGACAACTTTATTCCTCGCACTTGGGTCTACTGAGCTAGTTCCAGGACTGCTAGGACTGTTAGACAGAGAAACCTTATCTCGGGAAAAAAAAAAAATTCAAAAACAAACAGAAAAAGAGATCGTGCCTTTCTCTCCCTCCTGGGTGCTGGGATTAAAGGTGTGTGCTACTGTGCCCGGTACTTTTACACCTAATCGTTACAGACATGTGTCTGATTTGTGATTGAACATAACACGCTGTAGGTGAATTGTGATTTTAGTCAACTAAGTAAGCCAGTGACCTTATTAGAAAACCATTTGCTTCCTAAACTCATAGTTTAAATGTCTAGCAAGTCTCCTCAAGCTGGGCTGTGTTTTGTTCTGCAGTTTGCTGTGCCTGCTTTTCTCTGGCCCAGTGGTTTGACTGAAGCTATTCCATCTCTATGTTGTATTTTGTGTGATACTACAAATTTGGTCTGAGTAGCCCTGGATTGTCATCTCAGCTGTGCCTTCTCTGAGCCTGCTTTCCTGTCCATGAGATGCATATGATGGTGAAGTATCTCTAGGCCAGCTGTGGTGGTGGTGTGTACTATAATCCCAGCACTTGGGCGGTTGAGACAAAAAGATTGTGAGTTCAGGAGCAGCTTATGTCTATAGCACCCCCGTCTCAAACAAGGAAAACAGAAGAAAGTATTCATAGTGATAGCTGATGGTATTGGTGCCAGCAGATGGACAGACTTCTTACAAACTGCTGCTGAAAAGAACAGGCATTCTCTAGTCCTGTTTCCCTTTCTTCTCTCCCCAAGACTAGGTCTCTTGTAGCCCGGTCTGACCTGGAACCAGATTAAGTTAACTAGATCAAGGTCAACCTTAAACCCTGATCTACCAGCAGTCTCTAACACAGAAGTGTACTCTTTGTTTAGAATAATTTTGTGTGCTGTGTGGTGGTGGTGCAGGTTTTTTTTTGTTTGTTTGTTTGTTTTTTTTTTGTTTTTTTTTTGTTTTTGTTTTTCGAGACAGGGTTTCCCTGTAGTTTCTAGAGCCTGTCCTGGAACTAGCTCTTGTAGACCAGGCTGGCCTCGAACTCGGAGATCCACCTGCCTCTGCCTCCCGAGTGCTGGGATTAAAGGTGTGCGCCACCACCGCCCGGCTAAGTGGTGGTGCAGGTTTTTAATCCCAGCATTTGGGAGGCAGGCAGGTGGATCTCTGTGAGTGCGATGTGAGCCTGGTCTACAGAGTGAGTTCCAGGACAGGCTCCAAAGCTACACAGAGAAAACCTGTTTCGAAACCACTCCCCCCCCACACACACACACAAAAATTGCGGTTGCTATTTTTTATGCTCATGAAGGTAATTGACCATACAAGCATCCTCCACCTCTGAAAATGTTCGCCTTTGTATTAAAGTCTAATTTTCTCCAGTGAGATGGTTAAAGAAAAAATGATTGTACTCGGTCTTTGGGGAACATGATAATTAGAGAAAGGCTCACCACATCAGTGCCATTAGAAAGGATTTTAAAGTTGGTTCATTTGTCTTTGCTGCCCTGGAAGCAAATACTCAACGTTTCCCCTGTTGATACCGACCGTTTGCTTAGCAAACTTTCTCAAAGATTAATAATGTCAAGATGAAATTTTGCCTGGCTTGTCTAGATGATCCCAAACTGCAGAACGGGCAGCAGGAACCCCTGAGGCTTTGCTGGGAGCACACCGCCAGTCAGCAGGACAGGAGTTCGGACCTTGTGTGGTCCATACCAGGCTCCTAGGGATGTTTCTGTTTCTTTACTTCTTAAACCAAGCATGAAATAACCAGAAGATTGGTCTTTAGCTGGGAAAATAAATATGTGCCTATGCTCCGTGTCTTCTTTCCTTTTCTTCTGCATACCTGCAGGTGCCTTTTCTCTTCTACCCAGCAACCACTCCACCCTTTAGCTCCAGCACTTTCGCTTCCAGGAACTTGGCACATGTGCTCTGCTTGTTTCTGTGGCATTTAGATAGTGACTCAACATTGAAGTGTTTGTGCAGCAGAATCTAGAGATGGCAAAGTAAATGATTCCAGTGAGGAGTATGGGGATTTATTACACGGATTTATTATACCTCTCTCTCTCTCTCTCTTTCTGTCTCTCAATAGTTCCTCATATAGCATAGGCTGACCTTAATTTACTGTGTAGTGAGGGTGTCTTTGAACCTGACTTCCCCAAGTGCTGAGGTTAGAGTTGCATATCACCTTTTTTAGTTTTATTCCCATTTTCGGATTTTTTTCTTTTTCTGGGGCTCAGGATGCTGCTCGGTGGAAAATGATTGCCTAACATGTGCTGGATACTGTATTCCTTCCCTGGTACTAAAAAAAAAAATCTGTAAAAGTGATTAATCTTTTCTTAAATTGTGTGTATGTGTGACATGCCACAGCATACAGTACACGTGTGGAGTCAGGACAACTTAGGGGGTCAGTTCTCTCCTACCATATGGGTCTGGGAAATGAAAGTCAGTTCATCAGGTTTGATAGCAAGTGCCTTCACCCACTGAGCCATCTCACTGGACCACTGCTCAGTCTTAAAAGGAGATGTAGGGGTAAAGAGATGACTCAGTGGCTAAAAGCACGTGCTACTCTTCCAGAGTGTTTTAGTTAGGGTTTCTATTGCCATGACCATGGCAACTCTTATAAAGAAAAACATTTAATTGGGGTGGCTTTCTTATAGTTCAGAAGTTTAGTCCATTATCATCATGGCAGGGAGCAAGGCAGCATGCAGACAGACATGGTGCTGAAGAAGGACCTGGGAGTTCTTTTATATATATATATAGGCAACCGGAAGTGGTCTGAGATACTGGGCATGGCTTGAATATATATGTGTACATATACATACATACATATATATATAAATATTCCTCCACAGTGCCTCCACAGTGACACACTTCCTCCAACAAAGCCACATGTACTTCAACAAGGCCACACCTCCTAATAGTGTTACTCCCTATGAGTTTATGATGGCCAACTACATTAAAACTACCATATTCCACTCCCTGGCCCCCATAAGCTTATAACCATATCATGATGCAAAATGCATTTAGTTCAACTTCAAAAGTCCTTATAGGCTATCACAACCTCAACAATGTTTTAAAGTCCAAAGTTCAAAGTCCCTTATGAAATTCTTGTAATCTCTTAACTGGTAATCCCTTATAAAATCAAAAAAATAGATTACAAACTTCCAACATATAATGGCACAGGTTATACATTACTGTTCCAAAATATGGATGAAGCATAGTGAGGAGGGTTCTATTAGGAAGTGTGGCCTTAATGAAGTAGGTATGGTCTACAAGTAGGTGTGCCACTATGGAGGCGGGCTCTGAGGTCTCACATATATACTCAAGCCATGTCCAGTATCTCACACCACTTCCTGTTGCCTGCAAGATGTAGGAATCTCAGCTACTTCTCCAGCACCATGTCTGCTACATGTTGCCATGTCCTGCAGTAATGATAATGGACTAAACCTCTGAAATGGTAAGCCATGCAATTAAATTATTTCCTTTATAAGAATTGCCATGTTTATGGTGTCTCTTCACAGCAATAGAAACCCTAACTAAGACACGCAGGGAGTTTGGTTTCCAGCATCTATATTGGGTGAGTCACCACCCATAACTCCAGCTCCAGGGGATCTGACACCCTCTTCTGGCCTCTGCTGGCATCTTCAGATGCATAGCATGAACAGACATATGTATAAATAAATAAAAAAAAGAGATGCAGCAAGTATGGATATAGCTCAGCTGGTAAACTGATTTCCATATAAGTGTGAAAGTCTGAGTTTAATTCCAAAATCCCACATGAAACGCTGGGCATTTGGGTGTGTCTATAGTCCCCGTACTGGGGAAATGGTGAGCACCAGGGAGAGGTCCTGTCTGAGAGAAAGGACTAGGGCTGCTACAGTGCCTCAGGAAAAGGCACCTGCTGACAAGCCCAGCACCCTGAGTTTGATCCCTCAGACCCAGATTCTAACAAGTTGTCCTTTGACCCCCATATATAAACATACAAATGCATGCACAAAATAAATACAAATTTAGTAAGAAAGATGAGTAGCACCTGAGGAAAGACACTTGAGATTGTCCTCTGGTCTGTACACACTTGTGCACATACATGTACCCGCACACACAAGGTGAAGTTGCAAAAGATGAACTCTGCACATCAACGGTGGCAGATTAACCTGGTGGAGTCATTCTGCAGACATATTTGACTCATAACGTTTAATATTAGCACTAGTTGTCAGCCTTGAAAAGTAGGGAGATTTCTCATCCACACCTAATTGGGTGTTTTGAAATAGTAAGAGGCTAATAATACTGGACTGTAATTCTGCATGGGAATTACTCTCTTATTCTCTTAAGTAGAGGCACCCTGAGAGGGAGGTGACTTTTCCAGTGCCACTCAGTGCCCTGTGCCTCTCACCTGCCTGAGCCTCTAAAGTCACAGTCCTGTTACTTTTATGGGCTGTGAATTGATATGGGAAGTCCTCTGTCTATGTGTTGCTTTTATTGGTTAATAAATAAAGAAGCTGCTTTTGGCCAATGGCTTAACAGAATATAGCCAGGCTGGAAGATATATATATATAAAGAGAGAGAGAGAGAGAGAGAGAGAGAGAGAGAGAGAGAGAGAGAGAGAGAGAGAGAGAGAGAGAGAGAGGATATAGATATATATAGAGAGAGAATAGGCAGAGTCAGGGAGAAGCCATGTATTCTCCACTAGGAACAGACATGCCGGAACCTTGCCAGTAAGCCACAGCCATGTGGCAATACACAGATTAATGGAAATGGGCTAGTTTAAAATATAAGAGCAAGCTAGAAATATGCTTAAGCCATTGGCCAAACAGTATTACAACTGATACAAATTTCTGTGCGATTATTTTGTGGTCTGGGCAGCTAGGAACAAACAAGTGGCCTCCTCCAACAGTGAACACCTTCAGAGGTCCCCATAGACTGTTGGGTTTATATCATGTTATACATAGTACCCGAGAAGAGGTAAGATAGTTTCTGACTCACTGAACTCATAGGCTAGTAAGAAAGTATGCAAATGGATGACAACAGTCCAGTATGGGAGTCTAGGAGAGAGTATTTATAAAGATCACTCCTTTCCCAAAGCATTTTGCCCCTCCTTTTGTAAATAAAGTTTTATTGGAACACAACTATGCCCAGTCTCAAACTAAAGTGGCAGAGCTGATTGGTCTCGGCAGAGAACATATTGCCTATGAAACCAAAATACTTAACTGTCTGGCCCTGTCCAGAGTCAGTTTGCCAACTGCTGCCATAGAGGATCCAATCTGATTTAAATTCTAGATAATTCAACATGCCATTGTGATTGTACTTATCGTAATCACAGCTAGAAGGCTGCAGAGCACCAAGAGTGTCGCCCCTGGCACAGCTCAGCCTCCTTGAGTCTGGGGAAGACGATGATGGGGTAGCCCCCTGTGGAGCTAGCTTTCTGCTGCTCAGCTTAACTGCCTTACATAACAGTGTATGGCCCTGTGACTGTGCTCTGTTCCCAAGTAGGAGTAGAGGAGGATCGAAGAGCCACTTCCAAGCACTTTAAAGATGAGGAAATAAGACTGCCAGGGAGCACAGTGGCACACACATCCCCAGCACAAGGGGGCGCTGAGGCAAGAGGGTCTTGAGTTTCCCACCAACCTGCGCGGCAGCCAAATCCATCTCAAAAAGCAAAACAAGAAGCTATGAACTCCCAATGTCTTGTGGGTTTTTAAAAACCTGGCCCTTGCAGCTACAAGTGACCTATGGATACGCCACCTTTATTTGGACAATTTCTCTAGAAAAGCAGCCCTGCTCAGTGCCAACTCTTATTGTGAGGCACCTACTCCTGTCCAGAAGTTTTATACTGGGTTGTATTGGGCCCCTAGCTATATTTTCTCAATTTAAAACTGATTTCACATGAGTTCCTGGATGTTCCATTCTCATGATAAGGGGCTTTGGCTACACTGAGCCGGCCTTGTTTCTTAGGCCCAGTCCTTCAGTAATGAACAGTGGCTCACTGTTGATCTTGGATATGTGTTGACGGTTTGGCCCCCTTCTGGCTGGTGGCACCAGTATTTATGAGCTCACATGTGACATGACACATATTGGCCTTCTCTGTAGGCACCTGAGATTTCACCCGAGCCACCACAGGCAGCTCTGCACTCCTGAGCATGCCACATTCTTTCCCAGCTTTCTGCCTTACCCACGGTGCATGTCTAACCAGCTGTACCCTTTCAAGTCATTCCCACCAAACTGATAGGCCCCAGTACGCAGAAGTACCTCTTCCTGTCCAGGAGCCTTCCACCAGGCTGTACCAGGCTTGGCCTCACGCCCTTTTCCCTGAAGTGGAGACACTCTTCTGTTGTTTTCTGAGGCCTGGAAAATGGGTGTTTACTGAATTGACCTTGAACCAGGGAAAGATTAGCCTTTTTGTCCCCTGGAGGATTTCTGGATAATCTCCAGGAAGCAGGTTCATAGCTAAATCTCCAAACATTTTGCATTCCTTAGTTTCTCTAATGATCAAATTTGACTTCCCCAGACACTGGCCTGTAGAATAGTTCAGCCCAGGCTTGATACCATACTTTGACCAAAGTTCCTCTGCTGTGACCCGGTGGCCTCTTCCTTTCTTTTCAGCTAACATCCTGTCTCCAGTTCTCAGCTCAGTGAAGTTGTGTTCATTCCTAACAAGTGCTTTGCCGTGGAGCCCACTTAATAGATTTTCTGTGTAACCCCTAATAGATTTTCTGTGTAGTTTAGTGTGTGTGTGTGTGTGTGTGTGTGTGTGTGTGTACATTTCCTCATCAAAGAAAAGTCCTTTAGGTACTTTGTAAGTTAAAATCACAGGTTTTAGCTGGAAGGGACTTAATGGCTCTATTCCAGAGTTTCATTTTAGAGGCCTTGAATTGTCTCAGTGCTCAAAGGATTCCAGGGGTCCCAAATTGTGGAGTCTACAAGGCTAAGAAATAGACATGATATAAACGACTGCCGTGGCCAAGGTTTCTGTGACAGCCGCTCCTTCAGTGCCTTGTGATTCCCAAGCCTGCTTGGCATGCTCAGACCGTGAAGATCTGCCTGCTAGTTTCTCAAAGCACATGATTTCCTCAGTCTGTAAAACAGAAAGCTGAACATGGTGTTGTCCCGTCTGGCGTGGTGGTGCCCATCTCTAATGCCAGTGCTTGGAGAATGGAAGCAGAAGGATCATGAAACCCTTTCTAGAAAATTAATAAAACCAAACCACAAGAATCACACACACACACACACACACACACACACAAAACCCATACTAACAGTGTCTCCCCATTAGGGCATTTATAAGAAGTGTGTGTGCGCCAAGCCCCAAGGCAAAGAATCTGGCATATGAAGTATATTTGTGTTATCGTCTTTGGTGACAAAGTTGCTCTTGTGATCATTGGTTCTGACACATGAGCCTTTGCTTTTCTGACACTGCTGGAGGGACCAACCCCCTAGACTTTGGACTTGACCTCAGCTGCAGGGAGACAACCAGGAAAGGTAGGAGTGGGAATGGGAAGGCACTATACCATCTGGCAGCTTCCGCTCAGCCAGGCAGGATGACAGGCCTTGCACCACCAGATCTATGCAGTTTCTCACAAGAGTACAGAACTTGAGATTTTGAGATGTGAATTCTCCCAAGTTTTAGCTGTTGGCTGAATATATATATATATATATATATATATATATATATATATATATATATATATATGTTATAGAGACTAGACTAACATCTGTGCCCAGATTGAGCTACTGAATGATTCTTGGATCCAGCCTGATCACTGTTATTTATCAGATATGAAGGCTTATTTAAGGCTCACAGGAGCTGAGAGCCTGATAATGGTAACTTCCAGGGATGGGGGTAGTACCCAGTCTGTTCCAGCCCGTCTCCCCTACTCTTTTCTCAGTATCTCTATTTATGAACTCTTCTCTGCTTCTTTTGTTTTAAGCCTAGAGGAACAAGCTATGAAACCCCATAAAAAAGGGTCAGGCCTCCCCTCCCTTCACTACCATCAAGCTTCTGTAGAGGAGGAAGTAGGATTGAGCTTGATTGGACTGGGGTATGTGTGCAAATTCTTACTTTAAAAAAAGCTACCTCCCCATTTGTAGGGGTTGAGAGGGATGCTGGGCATTTGACAAACACTGGGGAAACCAGCTATGGTGATACACAGCAGCAACCTAAGCTGTTTGGGTGGCTGGAGCAGGAGGGTTGTCATTTCAAAGCCTGCTGGGCTTTATAAAGAAACCTTGTATCCAAAGACTAAACCAAATCAAAACTATGTTCCCCCAAAACATCTGTCTGTGGAAGGCACGTACCTTTTCATCAGGATTCTTTAGGTTCTCATGCACTTTTTATGGCAGTTGAGTAAGTCATTTGGGGGTCACCTTGCTTTGTGTGGCAATCCCAGGGGTGGATAGGTTGTGGAAGAGAAATGGATTTAGTAACTTTGTGACACGTGTGGAGACAGACCAGAATCCCTTTCAGCCTGGGAATTCTGTTTCCACAGAAGCCACTGGTTACGTTATAGAAGTGTAGCTGTCAGTCAGGCGGTGGTACACGCCTTTAATCCCAGCACTTGGGAGGCAGAGGCAGGCAAATCTCTGTGAGTTCGAGGACAACCGGGTCTATAAGAGCTAGTTTCAGGACAGGCTCCAAAGCTACAGAGAAAGGAAACCCTGTCTCAAAAACAAACAAACAAACAAACTCAAACAAAAAGTGTAGCTGTCTCTTAACTCTCTCATTTCCCAGTGGTCCTCAGTGGACTATCAAACACATTCCTTACATTCTGTTTCACCACATCAGAAAGCTGTTGGGGTGGGCAGGGAGGTTGGGAAAGTGTGGCAGGTCCAGAAAGCACTTCTGATGATTATGCCCCTCTCAGCTTTGTCCATTCATTCTAGAAACATCTGCTGATGCTGATTGCAGTCTAGGCATCATTCTAGATGTGGAGAATTGAATTTTCATAAAGCCCATAGCAGCCTGGTGGAAGAAACAGGCCATGAACACATGAGAAGCAAAGGGCAGATGGGGATGGGGATGTAGCCTTTGTCCTACTGCTCACAAGGCAGAGGCAGGTAGAGCTCTGTGAGTTCAGGGCCTACTTAGCAAGTTCCAGTCCAGCTAGGGCTTCATGGTTGAGATCCCATCTCAAAAAGACAGTGTTTGTGGGAGATTATGGTAGGAGGCATGAGGGTGAGTTCACTAGAGGAGTTGTATCCCTTTGAGTTGAAAGCTAATTGTTGGTCAGGTGGTGGCAGCGCACGCCTTTAATCCCAGCACTCAGCCAGCAGAGGCGGGTGCATCTCTGTGAGTTCGAAGCCAGCCTGGGTCTACAAGAGCTAGCTCCAGGACAACTAGGACTGTTACACGGAGAAACCCTGTCTCAAGAAAAAAAATTGTCTACTGTGGTTTTCTATCTGTGATGCTGAGACTGGAACCGAGGGCCTCGTGCTTGTTAAACAAGGGCTCCATCTATCAGCTTCTGTTGTTGTTTGTAGATTTTATTACATTTGTGTGTGTGTGTGTGTGTGTGTGTGTGTGTGTGTGTGTATACATGGAGGTCAGAGGATAAGCTGTGAGAGTCATTCTCTTTTTACCATGTGTGTGCATGTGTGTGTGTGTACACATAGTGGCTAGAGGATAAGATATGAGAGTTATTTATTTATTTATTTTTGGTTTTTCGAGAACGAGTTTCTCTGTGTAGCTTTGGGGCCTGCACTGGCATTCGCTCTGTAAACCAGGCTGACCTCAAACTCACAGAAATTCACCTGCGTCTGCCTCCCGAGTGTTGGGATTAAAGGCATGTGCCACCACTGCCCAGCTTGAGAGTCCTTCTCTTTCTACCATGTGGATCTCGTAGAGTTAGAACTCTGGTCCTCAAGTTTGGCAGAAAGTTCTTTTCCTGCTGAGCTACCTTGCTGGCTCTGAGCTTCTACTTAGCTGCTGCTGGAAAATCTGGGCAAGACTGGAGGCTGGAGCTGGGTGTGATGGAGAACACGTGGATTGAGTTTGAGGTCAGCTTGGGCTACAGAGTGAAGAGCCTGGGGGCGTTCAGGATCTAGAAGAGCCAGGGCTAGAAGAGGAACAGTGAAAAAGACTGAAGAAGTTTGGAGTGCATTTGGAGCCAGAGTTCAGAGAACAAGCCCAGGTCCCTGACTCTCAGTAGATATGGGCAGAGGGACATAAACCTCCCAGTTTATAAGTTGTTGATGCATTGTCTTTCTTGTGCCTGATGTTGGACTTGAGACCCCTGGACAGGTAGACGCTGCCACCTGGGCCTGGCATTCTCAGCTGCCATGCTGCCTTGTCCTGCTCGCAGACAGCTGGGTATGAGGCTGCAAGCCAATGCAAAGCATGCTGTGCAGCTTATAAATTCCACTTCTAGCTGCCAGCTGCGATTTGGATTTGGAAGGGAGAGGAGGGTCTTAGCATGGCTTGTTTATCTCAGGTGATTTGGCAGTAAACTGGGCCCTGGGAATTCCAGTTACAAGGAAATGCAAAGGAAGAGTGACAGGAATATGGTTTCAGGCTTTCAGAGTGGAGTGTAGCCCTGCCTGGGGGTACGCGGGGGAGCAAAGCAAGCTTTGCCTGGCTCCTGCTCTTGCCTAGTGGATTCCTAGCAGATCCTTTTAAGTTTCCTCAAAAGGGGCTCTTGGACTTAGAGGTAAAGAAATGTCCCTTGGTATCTGTAGGACTCTGATCTGGGCCCCAGTGGTGAAGTCCACAGGTGATCAAGTCTTCTGGGTGTGTTTAAGTACAACCTATGTGCTCCTTTCCCTTTTCTTCTGAACCCACTCTAGGTTACAGCACCTAGTGCAATGTGAACACTGTGAGAAACAATTTATGCTGTGTTTAGAAAACAGTGACAAGAAAAGTAGTGCATGTTGTAAAGATGCTTTCCCCAAGTATTTTCTCTTTGCTGTTAATTGAATCTGCACACACGGGCCTGTGAACAGGAGGGGCTCACTGCCTCTGGGAAAGAAGTCAGTTTCCAGTTTCCTGCCTACTTACTGCTGTACGCTGGAAGAGACACCGTGACCTCATAAAAGAAAGCATTTAATCAGAGGCTTACTAACAGTTTCAGAGGGTCAGTCCATGGTCATCATGGCAGAAAACATGGCAGCAGGCAAGCAGGCAGGCATGGGATTCACAGCTTATAACTTGATCCACAAGTAGCGTAGAGGAGAGTAGAGGGGAGAGAGAGACAGAGACAGAGATGGCCTGCTGCAGGCTATGGAACCCTCCAGATCCACCACCAGTGACACACTTCCTCCATCAAGGCTATGCCTGTTATTCCTTCTCAAATAGTGCCACTTCCTAGTGACTAAACATTCAAATATATGGTCATTCTAATTCAAACCACCACAGTTACCTATTAGGTTGGAAAGTGGAAACCTGTTTTGAATTTTTAGAGATCATTTATCAGGCCAGTGGGATGGTTCAGTGGGTAGAGATGTTTGCTGTCAAGCCTGAATTTGACCCCTGGAACCCACGTGTTGAAAGGAGAAAACCAACTTCCACAGGTTGTCCTCTGACTTCCAAATTAGCCAAGCCCCCCACACCTGCAAAATAAATGTAATAAAAATAATTGACCAACTTTTCAAAACCAAAAGCTTTCTCATAACACTGATTCAACAATTTCTCTGGAAAAATCAAAACTGACAAAACATGCCAGGTATGGTGTACATACCAGTAATCTCAGTGTTGAGGAGGCTGGGGCAGGAGGATTGCCTGGAGTTCAAGGTCAGCCTGGGTTACAGAGTCTTTAACAACAACAAAAGTCCAAAAAAAGCTAGCAAGAGAAGGCTCACTTCCCTCCACAGAAACCCGTCTTGGAGCTGAGTTCCCTGTGAGGCTAGACAGCCGCTCTCCACACTGTCCCAGTCCTGCCACACTGTGGCTTTATCTGCTTGGCTCTGATGTGTGTGTACAGTACAGTGGGTGGAAGCCAGAGTCAGGCTTCCTAGGCACAAAGAAGTTGGAGTGGGGCCGAGGGTGCATGGAGTGTGGGTGGAAATGGCACTGGGTCTTGAGGGCTGTGCTGGCATCACACTTGCTAGATTCCCTTCCTTGCTCTGGGACCTTGGGCAAGTTGTTTTACTTCTTTGACTCAGAGCTTGTGATTGAGAGTAAGGAATCTCAAGAGTCATCGTGATGGGAGAGTCAGTCTAGTGAGAGCATCTCCACCACCGCGGGATAGATCTTGACGGGCCTTCTTTAATCTTCCCCTTTTTTATCTTCTCCAGCCTTCCCACAGAACCTTTGCCCTCAGATTAGGAGGTCCCTGTAGGCTTTAGCTAAGGAGCTGTTGTCAATGTGTTTTGTTGTCACTTCCTTCTTATCTCCTGCATCCTGGAGCCATCTCTTGAGAGGTTTGTCCTCCTGCAGATGCCGTTCATCCAACAGGCTTCCAGGCACGAGGTTCATGGAGATGCCCATGCCCTCAACAGACTGCCTTCAAGTCCTCTCAGGCTTCCCATGGAAAAGCCTTTAACACTTCTTGTATATTTTCCTAAATATTTTTGTTTCTATTTTTCTTGTATATGTGTGTGTGTGCATGTGTGTATGTGATGTGCATGTGTGTATGCATGTCTGCATGTGTGGGCACAGTGTGTGTGGGGGTTGCTTGTGTATGTGGAGGCCCAAGGTTAATGTCAGGAGTCGTCCTGGCTCTTCTACCTTATTCAGTGAGGCAGAGTCTATTAGTTCAGCCCAGAGCTTGCTGATGTCTCTTGCTGGTCTCCCTAACTAGTTTGTTCTGGGGCTTTCCCATCTCCACCCTCTGAGATGGGAACTAGAAGAGGTCTTCCATTCTCACCCGGCACTTATACATGCTCTTGGAGCCAAACACCATTTAACCACTGAACCATCTCCCCAGCCCACCCTTCCTTTATTTTCTTTCTTTAAGGCAAAGCTTCTCAGCTGGGTGGTGATGATTCAGTACTCAGAAGGCTGAAACAGGCGGATCTCTGTGAATTCAAGGCCAACCTGGTCTATAGAAACCCTGTCTAGACCTCCACTCTACAAAGGCTCTCTCTCCTTTTAAAGGATTTATTTACTTTTATTTTATTAGTGTTTTACCTGCATGTATGTCTGTGCACCATATACATGCAGTTCCCATGGAAGCCAGAAGAGGGCATCAGGTTCCTAGACCTGGAGTTAGAGATAGTTGGATACTGGAAACTGAATCCAGGTCCTCTGTGAGAGCAGCCAGCACTTTTACCCGCTGAGCCATCTCTTCCGCCCCTGTAGCTTATTAGATGTCAGAGTAGATCTTATAAGAGTAAAGAGTAAGTCATCTGGAATTCTAGTCACTTCTTGTTTTCAGTACTGGGCATTGCACTCAGGACCTTATGCATACCAGGCAAGAGCCCTACCGCGGAGCTCCAACCCTCTTTCAGCCTTGAATGTTGCTTTCCATCCGGTGACTTGCCATGCTTTTCCAGTAGTTCTCCACTGATTCAAGTGCCCTCAGGGCCAGAAGAGGGTATCAAAGCCCCTGGAGCTTGCCTTCCAGTCAGTTGTAAGCTGCCCAACATGGGTGCTGGGAACCAAATGCAGGTCCTCTGCCAGAACCCCTGTGCTCTCAAACCCTGAGCCATCTCTCCAGCCCCCATCTGACAAATTATGATACCTTGGTTACCTCACACACAAACTTCCTGCTTGTGAAAACCGTGGACTTCACAGCAAGTTTCTAGTAAAGATGTTGCTAGCTCCAAGGGAAAATGGCCTTTGTGCTTCTGAGCAAGTTGCTAACATGCTTTCCAAAGGAGCTAAGCCATTTTGTGTTCTACCATCAGACAGGTAGGTGAGAGGGATACTTTTAGGTAAATTAAATTGCATGAACACAGACAAAGTTCAACACGAACTCAGACAGCAGAATGAATAAGTTGGTCTCACTGGTCACAAGATGGAAGTACCATCATTCCCCTTGGGACAAACGAATCCTTTGTTCTAGTTCCTTGCAATGAAATCTATGGCCCAGGCTTTCAGTGCCTGTGGGATTTGCACGAGTCACCTTTATTCTCCAAAGCCCGGAAGGGAAAATGGAATGCCAAGCCTGCCCCTCCATGGTTGGCATTTGTTCCGGATCTTCTCAGGAAGCCATCTGGTGGGAAGGGAGTGCCAGCTTCACCAGGGAGCCATTTGCTTCTAATCTCTTTATTAATTGCTCTGGGAGCCTGAGACAGATTAAACGCTGCATCACAGAACAACTGCTTCTCTCACGCACCTCCCCAGCACTTTGCTGTACTGTCGCTGTTCTTAAACTTAATGACCTGGCTGAGGGACAGTGACACATAGTGGTTAAGATAGTCTACCTCTGGGCCGCTCTGCTTACTAGCTTCCTGATATCGAGCCAGTGTTTCAACCTCTTTGAGTCTCATGATCTCATCTGACACTGGGTACTAGTGGCGTCTTTTTCCTAGGCGGCTGTGAGTTGATACATGTTTCCATTTGGAGCCCAGTGTCTGGCACAGCTAAGCCCTGGCCACAGGTGCAACCCATGGTGATGGTGATCCTGGTGCCAGTGATAGCAATGGTGACAACAGATAAGGGTGCACTTTTGTGACAATGAGTAAACCTTGCAGTCGCTCACCTGTAGTTCGCCTCTCCTTACCTCACTGGTTTATCCAAGTGTGAATACTAGCCTTCCTCTAAAGCAGGAATGACTCCGTCCCCAGCACCACCAAAATTATGTATAGATATAAAAGCAAGCCTTTGGCCAAATCTGGCCTGCTGCCTGCTTTTGTAAATAAAAATGTATTCAAACAGTAGTGCTGTTTAATTGTCTATTACCTATTACTACTTTTGCTCTATAATAGCAAAGTATCAGTGCTAGAGACCTTATAGTCTTCTGACCTTAGGCATTACACACCAATAATGTGTATGTGGCCTTTTATAGAAACTGTTTACTGATCCCTGGTTATCAAAACTGGTTGTGAGTGCCTCTCCATAGCAGCTGGCTGCAGACAGGTGGCTAGCATAGTAGAGCTGTGGCAGCCAGGTGCCAACCTTCCATGAATGCAGAGCTGTGCCCCTCCCCTCCCGTATACCCCACCTCTTTCCCCTGTCTGACTAGAAAAATAGAGGGAGCAGCCAAATAGGGATAGTTTAATGGCTTTCCATAAAGATACATTTTGCATGTGTATTTTTATCATGTACTATATATTTCCATATGCACCAGCTTTTACACACATGCATTAGTCTGCAGCAGTGGGTCTGAAAGCTGTGCCCTGTCCTGTACATTATGAGTTCATTTTTAAGGGTAATTTTGGCATGATTTTTCTCTTGCCTGATGACTTCAGATGAAGACATGACTCCCACAAAATAGGCAATAGTGAATATTATCTACATCTAGGGCAAAGTAAAACTGGAGTGTCAGATCCTAACCACTGACAATAAATCCTAAGTGCAGATAAAGCCCTTCTCCAGCCATAAAGGAGGGAACGTGTTCTATTTACAAAAGCTCAGCGGGATCACGTCTCTTTTCATTTCCCCGGGCACACATCTGTCCTCGAAAGCGAAGCACACACATAGCATTTACATCTGGCCTTATTTATTGCTCTGGAGCTGATGCAGGCAGGTCACCTTGCAGAGTGCAGAGAGCCACCCCTTTCATTTTGCAGGCAGTGTATATTGATATTAATGTCACCTTCTCCCACTTCTCTCTCTTGGTTGTTGTAAGAATAAATGAGCTACAAGTAGGAAGACACCCCAAGATGCCAGATGCAGCAGGCAGGTACAGTGGAATCTGAGTCCATTCCTTCTATTTCTGCCAAGAAGTGGTCATCATGGAGCTCCCTGCAGGAGAGAGAGGCTCCAGGGTGTGAGGACCCAGCCAGCTTCCAGGGAGGTTAGATACAAATGTTTGTAATTAGAGTGCATTATCTTCATTGGAAGATAAGCAAATTATTTTCCGATTTAATGAATAAGACACTTTTAATTACTCCAGTAGAGAGATTTGCTTCCAAGTTTTAAAGTAGTCAAAGTTTGTGTGGCCCATCTTCAAGTTTTGTTTTAACTGTGTGTTGAGATTTTATCTTTGTATGTGCTTGTGGTGTGGTGATGGAACACAAGACCTTAGGCATGCCAGACAGACACTCTGCTACCATTCGGCCTTTCCCCAGGCCACAACAGAATTTTAGGAGATGAAGCAAACCCAGTGGTGATTTGGAGGAACTCGCCTTCATTTCATTTTATCTACTTCTCACTAGGTGGCGCTAGCCGGCCTCAAACCCACAGCAGTCTGCCTGCCTCTGCCTTCCAAGTGCTGAGATTAAAGACGTGCACTACCACATCCAGCTTTGACACAATCCAGGAGGCAGTTAATGCCCCAGAGAGCCTGGGACTTAGCTCTGGTTCCAGATTGCTCTGTGTTCTCCCAGAGCAGAGCCTCAGTTGGTGTGACTGGTGAAGGAAGGACCTTGCTGGACATAGGCTACCTCACTGACCCCTAACTGCCCTCCTGCTACCTGCCTTGCCCTGGTCCAGCACTGTCACCACTGTGGCAGTATCCTGGTCTTTTGGCATCCCTGGCCTCTAGCTCGTGCGTCTCTTTGAGCTCAGACCCATCAGGGTCTGCTTTGTGTGGGCAGACTAGGTTACCTGTCACATCATGTGGGCAACCAGCCCAAGGATCTGCTTGGAATCCACAGGCTGACAGCCAGAGCAAATGTGGCTAAGGGCTTCTGGAATGTTCTCTCTAGGTCCCAGAGCATTGGGTTTCATGAATCCATGATTAAATTAGCCTAAGAAATATATCCTGATTCTTGAGACCCTGGTCTCTTTTTGGTTGATTTGATTTGGTTGGCATGTGTGTAAATTAGTAAACTTTGTGTGGGGGGTGGGCAGGGGTGGAGAACAGGTGCCTGTGACTACCAGAAGAGGGTATCTGCATCCCTGGAGCTGGAGTTACAAGTGGTTGTGGGCTGCCTGGTAGAGGTGTTGGGAATTGAACTTGGATCCTCTGCAAGAGCAGTATGAACTCTTGACCACTGAGACAGCTCTCCAACTATAAACTTTATTTTTTAAAGCAATTTTGTATTCATAGCAAGATTAAACAGAAAGTACAAAATTCCCATATAATTCCCATCTCCATATAAAACCACCCTCCTCATCATTTTTGTGTTGCTGGGATTGAGACCCAGGACCTTGCTCGGCACTCTGTCACTGGATATATCCCTAGTCTTCCCCGCCATGGGACTCCATGGCTCTTTACGATCTCTGAATTCTAAGTAGTTTGTTGT
This sequence comes from Arvicola amphibius, assembly GCF_903992535.2. NCBI lineage: Eukaryota > Metazoa > Chordata > Mammalia > Rodentia > Cricetidae > Arvicola > Arvicola amphibius. The sequence goes on from NC_052047.1 coordinate 127,796,092, forward strand.
CTTAAGGTGGAAAGGAAATCATACACTGTCAGAAGGAACTTAAGGGGGTTGTCTGGATCTCAAGGCATGCTGAAGTTTCCCATCAGTCCCTCCTATCCCAACATTGCTATCGGTCCCAGGGCAGGTGACCCACACCCAGGCCCAGCATCAAAGCTCACAAACAGGATTAGCCCCATCTTACCCCTCCCTTCATGTATCAAAAACAACTTCAAGTTCCTGGGGCTGAGGTTCTGTGTCTAGGTGGGGTGTCATCCCTGGTGTGACATACTGAGATATGGAGCACGGGGTTAAATATAGTCATGGTTGCCCCAGGGGACTAGCCCTGTGGACCGTGGAGAGAGGAAAAGAGAAAAGGTCGGATTAAGGGACATTGTGAACAGAGCAGAGGTGTTGCCAGGTTTCTGTTACTGTAACAAGTTCTTGAGAATATCAGTTATAGAGGAAATGGCTGAGCTCACAGTTCAGGAGGCTATAGCCTTGACCTCTGGGCCCATTGATTTTGGACCTGTGCAGCAGCTGTGTGGTGGGAGCATTTGGAGGATGCTGTTCACCTCATGGTGGCCAGGAAGCAAAGAGAGAGAAGGGCCCAGTTCCCAGTAAGACTTTAGCTCCCTCCCCTGGGCCCTAGCTTCAGAAGGTTTTGCCACCTTCCAATAAACCCATAAGCTGGGACCAAGGCACATGGCATCTTGGTCACTTTCTTGGGGCTGGGACAGAATACCTGAAAACAGCATAAGCAAGGCCAGTGGCTCACAGTTCTGAGGCTCGGTGTGTCAGGAGAGGCATGGGAACAGTGATGGCTTTGTCTAGCAGCATTCTCATGCGAGGCCTTGTCTGTTCACATGGCATGTGCCAGGAAACAGAGAACACAGGCCAGAACCAGGGTGGCTACAACTTTCAAAGGCCAACCCCCTGCTTCCTCCAGCCAGGTCCTACCTCCTAAAAGCTCAAAGCATGACCTATGGGCTCTCGAGACCCAACTTTAGCAGCAGATGACTTGAAAAATATCTACAACAAATGCCTTTTGTCTGAGACCCGACCCCATCTGCTCTTTCTCTTTCTCACTGGCCTGTCACTAAGCCTGTTGCTTCCGCCTTCTGAGAGCTCTTACCTAATAGGATGTGTGCTCGTGGCGATCAGAGAGAGCCATCTGGGAGTCAAGTGGGGCAGTTTAATAGGTTTACTGACTACAGTGACTTCTGGTTTAGATTTCAATGCCGAGGCAGTCTATCAGGAGCTCTTCTAGTGGACACGCCCATCACAGGTGTGAAAATGTGCTTTTGGAAGGGTGTGTTTGCAGGAGATGATGACTCCTGAATGTACGCATGCCTTCAAATGCTAGTCTAAGGCGTTCTCAGAAAAGCAACAATTCCCTCTGAAATGGCCCATTACATGAAGCGCATGTGATTACTGCTAATTCACTTCTGCACGTCACCTGAGCTGTGAGTCTGGGGTTTGGTGCAGCACCTCGGAATGCACCCACCTAAGTTTATGGCTGTGCACACAGCAGAAGGCACTTTTATGGAAGGCGTTCTATGTAATTCCAAACAATTTAATAGAAATGTAATTCGACAGGGAAAACTACAGTCCCTTGGCCCTTTCAGAGTGCAGATAATGGCCCAGATTAAAGGGCTAGAGCTTTGTTCATTACAGTCAAATACTGTGAGTGTGTGAATTACCATTTTCCTTGCCGTTGGTCCATTTCAAAAGTGTACCATTTTCCCATTATAATAACAGGCTACATTTTCTTAGAATCATCTCATTATGATTGGTCCTGTCTTTCTAGTTTGCAAACCAAAAGCATTTGTGGTGATAAACTAGTTGTTCCCAAGCAGCCTTAATCTCTGCTTCTGCTTTTGAACTGCTACAGGTCAGGCCCTGCGGAAGGTGGAGAGAAGCCGGTCCTGCTCTCGGGAGAGAAAGGAGGTAACTGCACCCACTGCTGTTTGCAAGAGCCTGGAGATGGGAGGGTGTGAGCAGGCATTCTGTGACCTCCTTCTCCTTTCTCTTGAAGAAGAAAGTTCCCAGACCAAGTCCTGGGCCAAGTGAGAGCTGGCAGCTAGACATGTCAGCCCATTGTCACCTGTGATGATGAACTTTCGCTGAGCACATCTGCTGGTGTGTCTTATACTCCGGATCTCAGTGGCATTTAGTCTCTGAGTCTGTGAGTTGGCAGTCTGGCCTTCCCCGGGGGTCTTGCTGACAGGCCAGGCTCCCTACTCTCACTAGGGCTTGCTGGTATCTGTAGGACTTGCTGGGTACGAGTCAAGGCACCTTATTCTCCACGTGCTGTCTGTCTCTAGCTCCAACCATCAGTCAGGTGTGCTCACGGGGAGTTTCCAGGGTCGAAGAGGAGGAAGCACCTTCTTCTGAGTCTTAGGTTTCCTAAGGGTACAGGTTCACTTCCATCTCTTCTAAGAATAAAAGGTTGGTTTTCAACCTCATCTGGGTCCAGGAGCTTCAAAGCAAACCAAAAGGCAGGACAGGTTTAAAGGATGTGGGAAATAAGCAGAAAGGAAGAGGGGAAAGGGTGGGGAATTGGCTTTTCTTTTTTCCTTTTTTTCTTTTCTCTCTTTCCTTTTCTCCTGAGACATGGGCTCTAAGCCCAGCGTCAAATAGTCTGGAACTTACAATAGAGCCCAGGCTGGCCTTGCACTAGAGACTCCTACTCTTCTCAAGTCCTGGAATTACCGGTGTGTGCCACCACACCCAGATCCAGGCCTCACTTCCTGTCTCTTTGGTTGTGAGCCTGGCCTTTAATGACCGAGCCTTCTCTCCAGCCAAGGACTCAATTTGACAAAATACTTGGCCATTCTTGAAAGCTGCCCCACTGAGCCTATTTGCTCAGGACCTCAGCACTGGTCTGAGGGATGTGCATTGTATACTTAGAAGAGAAGTGGCCCAGGATCACTGCACTACAGTCTGAAAAACTATCATTAGGCAGAGGAAGTAGGAGTAAAGGGTAGAAACCAAGTCTCCTAACCCTGTTTGCAGTATCAAGAAAGGCTTGCTGGGCTTGGGAGATGGGTCAGCAGTCAAGCAGATGCACTGGTCCCAGCATCCATATAGGATGTATACTGTAACTCCAGTTCCAGATCTGACACTCTCCCCTGGCCTCCACAGATGCCTGCACTCACGTGTGCATACCCACACAGACACACACATATACATAGTTAGAAATAAAATTAATCTTAAGAAAAAAAAAAAGAAAGGTGGATAGGCCTATAATCTCCACTCTTGGAAGGCCGAGGAAGGATGATTTGAAGTTCTTCAAGGTCAGTCTAGCATGTATAGCAAGACCTTGTCTAAAAACATGAAGGGAAAGAAGTCTTTGTGTGGAGATGATAGATAGCTGCCTCTTAAAGAATGAGCAGGAGGTTTTTAGTCCAAGGAAACAACATGGTCAAAGTCAGAGAGACGTGAATAAAGGAAACCTTTAAATAAGACCTTTAAAACTCAGGCAGGCGGGAAGTGACATAAGAACCATATATTACCATAGTGTTCTTTGATCAAGTCCTGTGTTTCTGGGGGTGGGGGACAGATGGAATAAGTCAGGCCTCCTATTCTTTCTCCCTCTGCCCTCTCTTAGCAACGGAACCTCTTAATTGCTACTTTCCCAGCATCTCCATTGTACCAATCCCCTGAGAGCATTTCAGATCGCTTCTCTTCTAAACAGTGCTTGAAGTAAAAAAGAAAACATGAGGCTGTTTATCTCAATGCCCAGGTTTAATTCTGAAAGATATTTAAGATGGCTTCAGGCCCTCCGAAAAAGAGGGTGCTGGCTGATTGTCTCAACAGGCTTCCAGTTTGGTTAGAAAAACAAAGAACAAAGCTAATAGCACATTGTTGGTTTAGGGGATTCTTTCCCTGGTCATCTGAACTTGTCCTCCCCAACCCTGCCTTCTTGTACCCCTCCCCTCACTTCTTAGTGGCACTGTGTGCCTTATACAGGTTGCTAGCCATAGATCAAGCCATGTCACCATGAAAGGTCAGGGCTGGTTGGAACAAGCAGCTGGGGATGAGTGTCACGTTCCTTCTCCAGTGAAGATCTGTGGGCCACTCCCCAGAGGGTGGGGTGGAATGCAGTTTCCACCTAGGTCAGATGAGGACTGTGCCTGTGTGGGTCATGAGCTGACACAGTGAGGGGTGTGTGTGGGTTCCAGTGAGCTTGCCAGGCCTCATGCAGCCTGAAGTAGTGCTGCGTTTGGCTCACGCCCTATTAAAGTTATCCTCCCTCCCTCCCTCCCTCCCTCCCTCCCTCCCTCCCCCCTCCCTCCCTCCCCTCCCTCCCTCCCTCCCTCCCTCTCTCTCTCTCTCTCTCCCCCTCCCCCGCTTTTCTTCCCACTCCCAGTTCTGTGTGTGAGTCTATACAGGTGTATGTGTGCAGAAGCTCAAAGCTGAAATTGAGTGTATTACTCTATTACTGTTGTTATTTTTGTAAAAGATGGTCTCTCCCTGCTCTCTGAGTTTGCCTATTCCATCTAGTCTAGCTAGCCAGCTTGCCCCAGGGATCCTCTATCTCCCAGGTACTGGTATACAGGTGGTTGTCACCCCTGCCAGGCTTTTGTGTCCATTCTGGGGAATCAGAATTCTTGTCTTCACTCTTGTGAGGGAAATGCCTTATTCATTGTGCCGTACCTCCAGCTCTTGAACCTGTGATCTTCCCATCTCTGTCTCCAGAGTGCAAGGCTGTGTCATCACACCTGGCCTATCTGGGAGCTTTTAGCTCTTCTGCTGGGCCTCCTCAGACTAGTTCATCAAGCTCTGGGTGTGGCTCCAGACATCTGAATTTGTTAACTGCTAGCAGTGTCCACGTGCAGCTGAGGATGAGAATGGGTTTCTGGAGCTAGAGGCAGCCCGGCCTGCTAATCACTGTGTACACACAGCCTTCCTGGCACCCAGCCCCTCAGCCACTACTGACTCCAGATACCACAGACAGGGCTCAAGAGGGAGAATGATGAACAACACAGAGGTACCTATATTAAGCCTCTAGGCACTGGAGGAAGGACAGGCTTCCTGGAAGAGGCAGGCTGAGCTGAGGTACTGGAAAGGCAACGGTTGGTTCTGAAATGTTCCTTATGGCTGCTTTGCAGCAGCAAATTCTCTCAGTTCAGTTGGCAAAAATATTCTTGGCCTCGCCTCTAACTGAGTATTCACGATTCCTGCCTGTAGAGATTATGTAGTGTTTACGGCCTCTGGTCATGAATTATTAATGGTTTTGAAATTGTGGCCATTGTCGTTTACTCAAAAATCATTAGGAAGCAGATTTGTCATACAGTGCTTTTAAAAAAAGTTAGAGAGAAATCCCAGAGGAAAGAGCCAATTTTATTCACCATCTAACTAACCCTCCCAGCTCACAGGGTGCACACTGCTGACTAGGGCACATGGTGATGGGGACATGTCGTCTGCTGCACAGGAACCCCTGCAGCTCCAAGAATTAGGGCCTCAATGTGCATTGAAGGCCATAGTGTAGGTTCCAGAGTCACATAGATCTCACAGCTGAGCAGGTGATCTCTGGTCCCTTGATCCCTCTCCCTCTGTCTGGCAATGCCCTACAGAGAGCCAGTGTGCAGTGCAACTACCTGGTCCAGTTCCAGTGGCTTTCGCTCCATAGTGCTCTGTGGATGCTTGGCTGTCTATTGTGTTTATTGTGTGAACAGGGAGAAAGCCAGTTACACTTCCTCTAGGGGCCTCCCTGGCTCAGGCTGGGCTTTAGGTGGACTCTAGCCTTCCTACTTCCTGGATGGGTATCCCCTGGTAAGTGAGCCCTATTTAGGTTACCTCCTGAGCCTCCACTCTTAACCACTCCATGAGCCTCTTGTGATAATGGACTGCCATCTTTTTCAGTTGATTGGAGATTCTAAAAGCCACTCGTCTGTAAGCTCACTTTGTAAAGGACTGTAAAAGCCATTTAACTCTCTTATTTAGAAAACTGAAGCTTGCCTGCTTGCGCAAGCGTGCACTCTTACACCCCTTCCTCTAGGTGCAAGAAGTGTCTTTTGCTTCCCAGGCAAAGTCAGAGAGACTGGATCTCAGGAGCTAGCCCCATCTGTCAATTCAGTGTGCCACCAGGTTCATATTTCTCCTTGCTCTCCTGATGCTTTTGGAGTCACTGTTCCTGTCTGCGAGCCCCATTCAGAGGACAGGGGTGTGTGGGGCGGGGTGGGATCAGCCATCCAACCAGTGCTGGAGATATTTGGGAGAAAGGACTGAGGATGTGGCTCCATGACAAAGAGCTTTCCTAATATGTCTGAGGCCACAAGTTCATCCTCAGCAGAGCAATAAAAAAAAAAGAATAGTTGAAGGTTTACTGTGCTCCTGGTAGTAGTCCTCAGTTCCCTTTTCAAGAGACTACCACTAATGTGTTCTTTCAGCTAGGTAGTCATAGATGTCCTGTTCCCATCCACCTACTCTCTGCTTGGTTGTTTATGTGCATATGGGGCTCTGTGTGCATTTGTGTGTAGATGGAGCTCTGTGTGCATTTGTGTGCAGATGGGGCTCTGTGCATTCGTGTGAAGATAGGGCTGTGTATACATTCATGTGCAGATGGGGCTGTGTGTTCATTTGTGTGCAGATGGGGCTGTGTGTTCATTTGTGTGCAGATGGGGCTGTGTGTTCATTTGTGTGCAGATGGGACTGTGTGTGCATTTGTGTGCAGATGGGCTGTGTGTGTAATTGTATGCAGATGGGGCTGTATGTGTATTTGTGTGCAGATGGGGCTGTGTGTTCATTTGTGTGCAGATGGGGCTGTGTGTTCATTTGTGTGCAGATGGGGCTGTGTGTTCATTTGTGTGCAGATGGGACTGTGTGTGCATTTGTGTGCAGATGGGCTGTGTGTGTAATTGTGTGCAGATGGGGCTGTGTGTGTAATTGTGTGCAGATGGGGCTGTGTGTGTATTTGTGTGCAGATGGGGCTGTGTTCATTTGTGTGCGGATGGGGCTGTGTGTGCATTTGTGTGCATGTGCTTACATGTCAGATGATATTGTGATATTGTGAGTGATGCCTCTCAGGTGCTGTGCTGTCCATCTTTTTTTTTTCTTTTTTTTTTAAATATTTATTTATTTATTATGTATACAGTATTCTGTCTGTGTGTATGCCTGCACACCAGAAGAGGGCACCAGACCCCATTACAGATGGTTGTGAGCCACCATGTGGTTGCTGGGAATTGAACTCAGGACCTTTGGAAGAGCAGGCAATGCTCTTAACCTCTGAGCCATCTCTCCAGCCCCTTTTCTTTTCTTTTTTGAGTTGGTCTCTCACTGTCCTGGAACCTACCAAGTAGGTCAGAGAGCACCAGAGATCTGTCCACCTGCCCGGCACTGAGATTGCAAATCTCTATTAATTGAACTATCTCCCCAGTGAAAATAGGCGCAGTAAAGAAACCAAAATAGCCTGCTCCATGCATAAGAAAGGAAAAAGTTTATTTCAAACTGCCAAGGCAGTGTCCCAGGAGAACAAGGAGAAGCAACAGGGGAAAGCTTTTCAGGGTTAAATGGGAACCAGAGAGAGGGGGCTTGTGAACTGGGGTGGGGCTTGTGTCCAGGGACTGGGGAGAGGGGAGCCTAGAGACTAGTGTTAACCTTGACAAGTTAATAGGCACCACAGTCATTGTTAATGGTAGAGCCACCCGTTCCTCTTGCCATAAAAAAGGAGAAAGATTCCTTAGCAAGCAGAAACTTTCTTCAAGTCCCTGAGTGAATGGGGGCTTTTGTCTAAATGATGGCTTTTCTTGGGGAACCAGACACCCAGCCTTATTTAACACAATAGTGTGTGATTTAGTCTGGCTTCTCCCTTTGTGTTTTTGTTTGCTTGTTTGTTTTTAGGTGAGGAAAGGGTTTTTTATTTCAGGTTACACTTCCAGGTAGCAGTCCTTCAATGAGGAATGGTGTTCTTTGAAATTGTGGTACTGTGGGTCACTCCCAAGACAGCCACCGGCATCTGTGCCCCTAGAGCCCAACTCCAACAGGTCTCTCTCTCTCCTTCCCTCCCCCTCTTCCCTATCCCTTTTCTCTCCCTCCACCTTCTCACACCTATCCTGTCTTGGAAGACCTCCTGTAGCAGGTCGTTGAGACGCCTTTGTCCTTTTTATGATGCCCTTCTCTTTCCCACAGATGTACTAGAACATGACCCTTTGTTTGGAAACTTTGGAGAGATTGCATTTCCTTTCCTTATGTCTGGAAAGTGATGCCATCCCAGTAGGTCCTGCAGAAATACCCTGTGGTGCAGCATATTCACATATGCACAGCAAACCATGACTAGCATACTAAGTGGGGTAAATACAGTCTGCAATTGCATGTCAGCTCAGATTGGATTTGGGTGCTAATTAATAACGTGAGTGTATTCCTAGTTCCTGTTAATGACTGTCTAGGCTATTAATAGTCTCTTGCTTCAATAAAAATTTTTTAAGGGATACTCTAAAGCAGGAATTTAATACGCATGTGCAAAGGCAGCCAAAGGTAAACTCTTTAGACTAGAATAATTGGGTCCAGGGTGTGTGCTTTATTGAAAACAATGTTTCCAGTCCATCCGCTAATAGTGCATAAGAAGGGCAGAGTTCTTGATTGCTGGCCAGAATCATGTGTGGCTGACTTTAAGCAGTGCCTGCGTTGACTCCTTTATGGGTCACCCTACACTTCCCCAGGCTACTGTCTCGTTGTAGATGGCAGCAGGGCAGTTTTCTCGAGAAGGATTTGCAGGTGTGTCTAGAAGCTCACTTTTGAGAGCCACCTCTTAGCCCTTAGCTCAGTGAGAGTGGCGATTCTTCTTGTAGGGTCCCAGTGCCACCCACCATCCAGCAGCACATACCTCCTGCCTTCCCTGACTTAATTCTCAGCATCCTTGCAACTTGACCTTCTGGGTGACTAAGAGCTGCCCTCCTCTCTCATGTGTATATGGTCTTGTCTCTTGGGGGAAGAAAGAGTGTTTACACTAGGGTTGAGGCTCAGTGCTAGAGGCTTGCCTTGCATGTGCTCTCCGCCCACATGGTAGAAAGACTCTAGCTTTGATCAGTAGCACAAAAAAAAGGAGGAGGAGGAGGAGGAAGAAAGCACTTAGAGAGAAAGGAACGAGCGAGCAGGAGAGTGCATGCTGCGTCACTAGAGCCTGCTGTGGCAGCGGACGCTCCAAGTGTGCACTTTTACGGGAATGAAACCTTTTAGTTCTGATTTCTGGGTAGAGAAGAATGAAATCCCATTTTGGATTCAACTGCCAAATCCACTCCCAGTGTGAAATTAGCATTGTCCATTCTTTTGCACCGTGAGGTCCTGGTCTCTGTAGATTTTGAGAAACTGGCCAGCAATGGCACTTTGGGACTTTAAACAGGGTGAGCAAGTCATGCAGCAAGATAGGAAGCCTGTGACCACTATGGGAGGGGTCCAGGTTCCTAGGCCCACTCTGCCACTCAAGTGACTTGGCCTCTGTGACTCCACAGCTCTCTCTCTAGGGAAGGGGTGACACAGAATTGGTGCTATAGGGTTGACACGTATTCTGTAGGTTCCAGAGGGAGAAGTGCTTTAAGCCATGTCTGTGCATCCTGGGAGCTCCACAGATATTGGAGATTCTAGTTTGCAGGAGAAAGGAGCATGTTTGGAAGGCAAATGCTTTAAAGCTAAGATGCCAGGCTGGCCAGATGGGTAAGGGCACTTGTTGTTTGATAACCTGAATTTGATTTCTGGGAACCACTTGGTAAAAAGAGAGGATGGACTACCACAAATTGTTCTGTGATCTACACACACACACACACCCCCACACACAAATAGTTGTGAAACATTGATCCAATGCCAAGAGATAGAGTAGAAGTCTTTCTGGGGGAAGAGGTGAGCCCTTGTTACCATGTAGTGCCATCAGAGAGCAGCCATAATCCTTCCTGCAGGACTTGACTGACTGCTGAATCCCCAGTTGCCCTGAGACCCTAGGAGCTGCAGAGATATATCTATAAACCCAGCCTTCCAACCCCTAGTTTAACAAGGGCAAAGCCAAGACTCCCATACCAAACAGCAGAAAGAATCAATTTCTGATAAAATGCCAGGAAGGAGATTGACATGTCTAAAACCTTTCTGGTATCAGCTAAGCTTCTAGCACAAGATTAAACTCTAGGAAAAAACCCTCAGAGAACTGCAATTTCTGAGCAGAAAGAGTCTGTTTTGGATAAGGAATGTGCCCTTGTACAGAGCATCATCAAAGTCTCCTCTATCCTCAGATCTGAGGCATGAAATTGCCTTTAACAGTGCCTCCTCCCTCCACTAGGAAAGAGCACTGTGTGGAATATAGAACGGTATTAGAAAAGAGAATGGTACCTACCAAGGAAAGGTGGCACTTACACGTGTCTCAGGAAAGAAAGATGTCTCCAGGGTGGAAGCAGCCCTTGTCTCTGGGTAGACAACACCTACATGGCCCTAGTCCTGCAGCCACCCCCGACATGAGGACATTTGATTCCTCCCGTCTATGCTATTAGCTCTCTGGTCATCTAGGTCTGTCAAAAGCCAGTGGCTTCAGCTTTATCGGACCCACACATAGTCTGTGGGCCCTGGCCATGCATAAGTGGTAGTCCTTACACTAGCTTCATGGAAGAGAGGGAGATTGCAGCCTCACATTGCTGCACACTTCAGAGGCAGGCGACATCAAGGTCTAGGTCAGGGTTTCTGTTGCTGTGATACTCAGCATGACAAGCAGCAGATGGATTGGACAGAGTTTATTTCCCTTACTCTTCACATCATTGCTCATCACTGAAGGCAGTCAGGGCAGCGTCCTGGAGGCAGGAGCTGATGCAGACGCCATGGAGGAGTGCTGCTTACAGGCTTGTTCCTCATAGCTTGCTCAGTCTGCTTTCTTATAGCACCCAGGCCCACCAGCAGGGCTGGTACCACCTACAGTGGACTGGGCCCTTCCACATCAATCAAAAAGGCTTCCCCCCAGGCCAATCTATTTGGAGCATTTTCTCAAATGAGGTTCCCTCTTCCCAAAGGACTCTAGCTTGTGTCAAATTGATATAAAACTAGTGAGCATAATCAGGTATAGCTGGATCCAGGTGTTCAGACTCAGCCTGTCTGGACTCCTCCTTCCTTATGGCAATCCACTCTTCAATGCATAGAATTCCGTCTGTAGCAGGGCGGCTGCCAGCTCTCCCAGACTCACTGTAGAAAGTCCAGTAAGTGTGTGCCAGAGTCTGGAGTCAGAGAGCCTGGCAATGAGTCCTGGCTCCTCCATTCCTCAGGAAGCTTGAACACCATGGAGTCTTGGTCATTTCCTATGTAGGGTGGCGATGGAAGCAGCCCCAGCCTCCCTGGGAACCAGGAACTGTACCTGACTTATTGTAGCCCTAAGTGGAGACTGCTGTTTCCCTGACCTTCCCTTCCTCCTTCCTGACGGTGTCTTCACTGTCAGCAGTTCTGGCAGAAGAACTGGGGATCGACCAAGTCTAGTGCCCAGACTGAAACCCACCAGCCAGGTCACAAGGGAGGGGTGAGGAGTCCCACATTACCATAGTTAGAAAGGGATAATTTCTCAAAAGAAAATTAGTTTAGTATCACAGAAGACCAGAAAAAAAACATAGTGGGCAGGCAAAAGCCAGCCATCAACCGCATGGCTACTTTGTGACAGGAGTAATAGAGAGGACAGATAAGTGTAGTTCACTGCACCTTCCGCACCAAGTGCCAGGCTCCCTCACTGGACTCAGTAGTGTTGGCCTAGCAAGTATAGGACCGAGCCAGTGTGCCATGTTGTGCCAGAAGAGAGAAAGGTGTCAGCATGAGGCCCTTTGGGGCCCATTCTAGCCTCCATTTCTCTGTATGTAGAATGGTGCTCAGCAGGCCTTCCTTTCCTAGTGGTGAGCAGAGTTGAGAGAAACAGCCCAACTTTGGCCACAAGCTGACTCTCTTCCATGCCACCTTTTCTCCTTTCCCCCGACCTTATTGTAGGCTCATAGCTACAATATGTCCTGTGTCCCCTGTCTGGACAGGTAAGAGGGCAGATGTGCCAATGGCCAGATGGCCTAAAACTCAGTTGTAATGAATAGTTAAACCACAGTGGGCTCTGATCGGGGCCATTGAAGTGATTGTGTGTCTCCCCATCACACAGTCTCTACAGAGGTTGCTTCCAGGGACCCCATGGATATGAGGAAGCACAGGCTGTGTTTGGTGTTTGTGTGCACTGTGGGGAGAGACAGCAGATCTGGATGACCGTTTGAACATCTAGCCTTGCTGAAATGCTGACTTCAGGTTCAGTGAGAGACTCTGCCAGAAGGAAATAAGATGGAAAGTGGTTTAAAATACCTGGCATCCTCTGGCCTACACACACACACACACACACACACACACACATACACACACGTGCACACACTCACACACGTGTGCATGCATACACACAGTCACACACTCATACACACAAACATGCGTACACATACACGTGCATATAATCCCTACCACATCCAGTTTATTCCTCATCTCGTTCTCTTCCCTATTATTAGATCAATGATTTTTTTTTCTCCCTTTTTCAGGTAGAATTTCATTCTCTAGCTCAAGATAACCTTGAACTCACTATGTGTCCCAAACCTATCTCAGCCTTCCAAGTGCTGGGGTTATATGTGTATGCCAGCACACCTGGCTTAGATGTTGACCTTTCTAGAACTTTGTCTATTTAAGCATTTCTTTATTGTTCAGTCAAAAGTGCATTTAGCCATAAATAACAGAAAATCCAATAAAGAAAGCCCTAAACCAGTCATTAGCAACCTTTATTTAAAGGGCCAGATAATAAACATTTCAGTGTTTATGTGTATGTATAGTCTGAGTTATTTTTTTTAATATTTGACAGGGTCTATCTATGTAGCCCTGCTTGTCCTGGAGCTTACTATGTATGCCAGACTGGCATCAAACTCACAGAGATCTGCTTACCTCTGCCACCCCAGTGCTAGAAATAAAGTCATGTGCCACCACACCCCTCAGAGTTACTAAATTCTGCTATTAAATACAAAGGCAGCCTTAATGAGTGTGACTGTATTCCAATACAACTTAATTTATAAAAATATGTGGCTGGCCAGTTTTAATCTGATTGAAATTTGTAGGCCTTTAGCCTAAATAATAGGATTTGTTTGGCTTTTGTGGTAAAACTGCCAATATTTCTTATGAGAAAAGCAATTTCACTTCTAACAAAAAACTTAAAAAGCTCATCTCACTTAAACCTCATGAAGAGCAAACGTTATACATTTGCCAGCTCTTATTTCTGCATTGTAGGTAAATGCCTCCATGTGATCTTCCAGAGCATTAATTTTTGCTCTAACTGTATCTTCAGTCTTTTCTTTCTTTCATTTATTTATTTATTTATTTATTTATTTATTTATTTATTTATTTATTTATTTATTATGAATACAACATTCTGTCTGTGTATGCCTGCAGGCCAGAAGAGGGCAGCAGACCTCATTACAGATGGTTGTGAGCCACCATGTGGTTGCCGGGAATTGAACTCAGGACCTTTGGAAGAGCAGGCAATGCTCTTAACCACTGAGCCATCTCTCCAGCCCCCTTCAGTCTTTTCTTTAGCCTTTGATCTGTGTGGTTTCAATGGCTAAATCTTTTCTGTGCGATTTCAAATTAACTCTTCCATTTTTAAGCTCTTATTATTTGATGGATGCAGTTTCCCCATTTGTCCTTCTGATCATAATGAATATAGTTATTGGGTTTTTGTTTGGTATTGTGTTTTTTGTTTTGTTTATTTATTTATTGGCATCTTTTGAGAAAGGGTCTCACAACTCAGGATCCTTTTGTCTTGGCCTTACATTACCAGAAAAACCAAACAGGGAGTTATGTGCCATCGGATATAGCTTCAGTATGTTACAAGGGTTCTACTTACATCGCTGTGATTTTCTTTGGTTATTTTTCATAATTATTAAATTGGCCCCTCTCTTTCCTGTTGTTTATTTTTCTGCTTGTTTGGATGATTGTAGATTTGTATCTTGATTGCCTGTCTTTTCTCTAGATCCTGATTTTGTTGTTTTGTTTTTTAATGTAATTTATCACCAGTGATTGTGGGCAAGGGATGGAATTTGCTGCAGTAATGGGACACTGATCTATTAGTTGGTCTTCTGAGCCCAGGACCCCATTTCTTCCAGTTATGTTTTGCCTTTCTGTGCCAAAAGTCCACTGTTATAGTCCCTGAACACTGGGCAGATGGAAGGACCACCTTCTGCCACTTCTTAGAGTTTCCATCCAGTCTGACACCAGTCTGGGGCCTCTATCTTCCTGAAGATTGTGCTGCTTCTAGGTTTGGAGCAGCACACAACACCTCCCCTGTGCCCAGCTCCTTCCCAGCTTCTGTCTGCCATCCAGCTCTCAGGATTTCTTAACATTTAGAATCTACCATTTGGCACCCTCTCTTTTGCCGAGGCTGTCATGGGCTTTGGATGGTGTTGCTTGTTTGGATGTGGGTAGGAGGAGGCTGCTGTGTAGATATTTCCTCTGCCCGAGCTGAGCCAACCTGACCAGTTCTCAGGGTGACTTTCTGTGGGATTTCCACCTTCTGGGCCACCTTCCTGTCTCAGAAACTATGAGGAAGTCCAGCTGTGGAGCGGTCAGTGTAGACTGGGGGGACAAAGTGTGGTCTCTAGTGGTGACTGCTTTAGATGCGCTCTCACTCCAGCCTGCGTGACAAAGTCTCTTCACTTCATGCCTCGCCTCCTCACCTGTCAAATGAGAGCAAAGATTATAGCAGCCACCTCATAAGCTGATGAAAGTGTCCATTGAAATAGTGCATGCCAAGTGTGCAGGAGGTGCTTAAACACCTCCCCTCTCTTGTTCTGAGCAAACATTCCTTTCTTCCCCCTTCCTTTGTTGACAGTGTTTCAGCTTGCCTCCCCAGTGCTAGGATTACAGATCTGCACCACCACGCCTAGCTCGGAGCCAGTGTTCCTGGGGCACTTATTGCTTGTGTTGTGTCGGTAGTTTTTGGAGCTATAGCATGTTGTTGGCTTTGTGCATGTGCATGTGTGTGTGTGGATGTGTGCAGAGGCCAATGGTGAGTATCTTCCGTAATTGCTCACCATCTTATTTGTTGAGACAGGCTCTCTCACTGAACCTGGAGCTTGTCATTAGCTGTTTAGCTAATGAACTCCAGGGATTTATATGTTTTTTGCATTCCCTATCCCAGTGCTGGGCTTGCAGCCGTGCATAGCCATACCTGACTTTTCCATTTGCTAGGAATCAGAATTCAGGTCCTTAGGCTGTGCAGCGGGTACTTAGTGTCTGAGCCGTCTCCCCAGCCTCCATACTCTTGACTTTAAAGCCCTGTCTTCTTCCCTGTGTACTTTCCTTCACTCAGGCTTCCCCTTCTAGTGACTTTCCTTGTCTGGGGCCTTTCTCTTCCCAATGCAGTCTATCCAACCTTCCTTGGTCCATCTCTAGCCTGTCAAAATTGTCCTGAACTTAGATTCCGTCATCCATTTTTTTTTTTTTTTTTTTTTTTGGTTTTTTGAGACAGGGTTTCTCTGTAGCTTTGGAGCCTGTCCTGGAACTAGCTCTTGTAGACCAGGCTGGTCTCGAACTCACAGAGATCCGCCTGCCTCTGCCTCCCGAGTGCTGGGATTAAAGGCGTGCGCCACCGCCGCCCGGCTCCGTCATCCATTTTTTTCCTTTGTCTCATCCCATCTAAATGTCATCCTTAGACTTTATAAATAGCCATTGATAAAATTATGGCCTGGCCTAGGATGAGACCAAGGAGAAAGTCTCATGATATGCCTTCCTTCCTAGGAAGAGTAATGTAGATGGCTAGGTAAGATGATTAATTTGTCCAGTACCTGTAATAGTATGTCCTTGTGGCTTGATTATGATAATATTAGCATGGTGAGTGTTATTTACCATGGCTAGGCACTGAAGTAAGTGTTTTCCATGTAATGCTGCTATTACTTATGGTAGCTCTGCTAAGTATTGTGTTACTCAGGACTTGTATTATGAAAATAAGAATGATAACACTCTGGAGGTGCAGAGGTGGACTGTGTACCACAATGCAAGGCTCTGAAGAAGGGTTGCTTCTTAGAAGCCCAGAGCAGGGTGTGAATGTGGGGGGGCGGGGTCATGAGCAGATGGACTGCAGGCTCCCAGGACGTCATCTTCCTGCTGCTCTTGTTTTGCTAGCTCGTTCTTGCTGCGGCAGTCTTCGTGCTGGGTGTAAGCTAATGTTCTAGTTTACTTTCTTTATCTCTCACTTTTTCTTTTCTTTTTCTCTTGAGACAAAGTCTTGCCACATAGACCCCACTGTCCTGGTACTTACTCTGTAGCCCAGATGGGTCTTAAACTTATTTAATCCTCCTGCCTCATCCTTCCAAGTGCTGAGATTACAGGAAGGCGCCACTGTGACTAACTTAGCTTTCCTGCTTTCTTAGTTCATCTGGCAGAAAATTCAGTGACTTCTAAATTTGTTCATCCCCTTTCATGAGAGTAGCCAGGCCTCTAATCCCAGCACCCAGGAGGCAGGCAGGAAGATCTGGGCTACATATTGATGGAGGGAGGGATGAAGCAAGGGGGGAGAGAAGGAGGGAGAGAGGGGGAGAGAGAAAGCATGAGAAAGAGAGAGAGAGAGAAAGAGAGAGAGAGAGAAAGAGAGAGAGAGAGAGAACAGCGTCTTCCTAGACCTTCTAATATAAACTTCCCAGATTATTGGCCCACTCTGATGTCTGTTTCTGGGCCATCCACAGCCTGCAGCATGGTCACAGGTCCTGACCTGACTAACAGGAATCTAGGTTGTGGACCTGTAACTGATAGAACAGGGCGAGTCCACAGTCCAGCCACTTGTTTAGTTTGACAAATGAAAGGTCCTCAGGCTAGACTTGCTAGTGTCTGAGGCCTGTGATGCGCAGCCCCTGTCATTTGTGCTTCCACTGGGAGCCATGGTCATTTCTTTTCTGGAGCTTGCTTGGCACCTTGTCTTTGCCGAAGTCTCAGAACTTCCAGTTTGATGGAGGCACACTGATGTGAAGTCTCATTCTAGACCGTGGAGTCAGTGAGGCCAGGCTCCATGTCATGCTCTGCCTCCCCACGTCTGCAGCTGAAGAACAGGGAGGAATAGCGATGGCTGCTTTACAGTTGGGATGATCCTGCTGACCAAATGCATGCAAACCCTTGGAAAATCCTCCACTCAGCACAGAGCAGTGAGCCCTCCTAACTATTCATTAGTGGAGAAATCCCTGAAGAAAGCTTCAGCTTCTAGGATGGGGACTTCAGGAAGCATTGGTGGGCAGAGAAGGGATCAAGAGATCAGATTCAGCTGCAACTACAACAAAAGCTTAGGGGCCACAAGCAGTCCCAGTTGAAGGGAGATAGCACATGGTGTTAATGTGGCTGCTCATGTGACCCTGGCTTTATAGTGAAGACTGTATGATTGTTCATTCTGCATTCATTCATTCATCATTCACCAAAGATATTCACTGAGTGCCCACTAAGTGCTAGACACTCGTCTAGGAAGCGAATGTATTCTTGGAATATATGCCCTCGTGGTTGGAGGCCGACTGAGCAGTACATACAATGTGAAGAGCATTAGAAGAGCAAAACCAAAGTGGGGTGGAAGCAACATGAGTGCTGTTGAAGAATGAGCTTAGAGGAAGGAATGATAACCCAAAGGGGCTCTAGGAAACACAGAGATCTGCAGAGGGAACTGCATGGGCTAGAGCAGTTGACCTGGGGCGAGCCCTGTAGGGTCCCAGCAGAGAAGATGGCGGCTGTTTGGGGTGCAGCAGGGGGAAGGCGGTGGGAAAGGGTGAGATGAGAAGAAATAGAAGGACTGGACGTTTTTAAGCAGGCAGATAAAGCTAGGAAGGCTTCAGGGATGCCAAGAGGTGAGCCAAGCAGGATACGGGCATCTCCATCTTACCATTGCAGGGGGGCACAGCCTGGTACTCCTGAAGGCTATCTGGGACAGAAGAGCCACTGATACTATTATTTATTTATTTATTTATTATTTTAGTATTTTATTTATTTATTTATTTATTTAGTTAGTTAGTTTGGAGGCGAGAGGGTGATTTGATTTGTTACTCAAATACACATGAAACCAGCCTCCTTACAAATGAGGACTCACTGTTTCCCAGGCTGAAGTGCTGATTACTTTCCCATCCTTTCCTAACTTCTCCTGGAGTAACTGTTGCCTCTGAAACCTAGCATATGTTCTTCTAGACCTTTCTCCATGTGTGTGCAGGGCTGAGTACCCACAAAATATGTGTAGCATTTGTGGTGGTTTTGGCTTTGTGTTTAGCACAGACAGTGTCCCTCTGAAAACACTGTTTTATAGTGTACGGTGGAAGCTGTGATTTGTCTTCACTGCCTGAACTCTACGCTTCAAACCTATTCTAGGTGGCTCTTGAACCTGGCATATTTTGAACCTGGCATAAAGGTTAAAATATATGCTGAGCTTTTAAGAAGATAACTTTCATCTAAAACTGGGCATGGTGGCTCATAATTGTAATCCCAGCACTTGAGAAACTGAAGCAGAAGCTAGCCTGGGCTACATAATGAGTTCTAGGCTAGCCTGGGCCACAGAGTGAAACCCTGTCTCAAAAATCAAAGAAGCAATCAAAGAGCACTAATGGGGACAGACATACTGCAGATGGTTTAGCTGTCCCCACTGGAGGATATCCGGGTGGTTTCGCCTACCTTTTGATACTTTTTCCTAGGGTACCTATGAGTCTTTTTTATAGTTGGGCTCTGGGGAATACAAAGGCTCAGTCCCACTAGATCAGATTTTGTTTTTCCAATTTCAGTGGAGTCTACCCCTTTGTTCCTTGAGTGAATATGTGAGCTGCCAGGGATACAGCAAAGGACTCACTCAGATCTGGTTGAGAGTGGGCTCTTAGGAAAGACCCTTGTTCCTTCCTGCTGGATGGAGTGAACAGGAGGCCCAGAGGCCTAGAAGGTGGTGGGCTGCACCCACTCTTAAGCATATGCTCCTTGCAGGATAAACACTACCTTGAGGGCCAGACAGACCCAGAGCCCTTCCTTTCCTTCTGAAAGCAGAGCAAGTATGCAAGCCCTGACTTCTTCTTTCCTGCCAGCTTCTGCCATGCCTGGACTGCTTGAAGCCACCCCTTTGATAACACGCCAGTAGCAACATTATAAAAGCACTATTTTGAGTAGAGCAGGCCAACTACCCTGTCACTGGTTCCCTTATTCCCTGCTGATGTTCCACATCCTGCCTTCTGCTCCCAACCTGATACCATTCTATGCTTGCCACTGTGACAACACTTTCAAGGGTTGGTGCACAGCCTCAGGCTGTGATTGTCACTCACCAGGCTGCCTAATTTGAAGGTGTGATGGCAGTCCTTCTTTGGGAGGCAGACCCAACCCTGCCACAGCTGCTTTTCCTGAGATAGTCTGCCCAGCCACTTCCTGCATGAAAAGGAAAGTTGGTATCTTAAAAAAACTTATGTCGGCCGAGGAGATGACTTAGTGGGAAAAGTGCTAATTTGAGGACCAGACTTTTTCGAGACAGGGTTTCTCTGTAGCTTTGGAGCCTGTCCTGGAACTAGCTCTTGTAGACCAGGCTGACCTTGAACTCACAGAGATCCGCCAGCCTCTGCCTCCCAAGTGCTGGGATTAAAGGTGTGTGCCTAGCACGTAAAGTCAGGCATGGTGTTGCTTCTGTAGCCCCACTGCCAAGGGCGCAGGAGCAGGAGGATCCCTGGGACTTGCCAGTCAGTCATCAAGCTGAAATGGGGAGCTTCATGTTCAGTGAGAGACCCTGTTTTAAAAACGAAGGTGGACACACCTTTATCACCACCACTCACAAGACAAAGGCAGGCGGGTCTCTGAGTTCAAGTCCAGCCTGATCTATGTAGAGAACTTCATTCGAGCTAAGATTACATAGTTACACCATATCTCAAAACAAAATAAAAACTTAAGGTGGAGAATGATTCTTCCACTTTTAAGATACTACCTTTGAAGAGGACTGTCAATTTTGGAGACTCTCCCAATTCCTCCCTTCCCTCCTGTGACACCAGCTCCAGGGGATCTAATACCTCTGACTTCTTCCGGCACCTCCTAGGGACACACATCTAATTAAAACCAGCAACAAAACCACCAGCCATCCCTCTCTGTGTACATGTCCAGCTTCTTCCTGCTTGCTGTCATTTTTAACCAGGCTTTGCAACCCACAGTCCTGACTTCTAGTAAGCCTGGCCCCTCAGATAGCAAATGTAGATTCAGGAACTGGGGGCTTTGTGATACACACCTCCATGGCAATCATATTTCAGATTAAAAATTGGAGGCCATGGCCTGAAGAATTAATTGCATTTGGGGGACTTGCTAGTAGACATTTGAATCTGGGTCATTGTGGGAAATCCTGGCTAAATCAGGATTAACCATGAAATATCCTGGAGGGTGGCCTTTGATGAAATAAGTCTGGGTCCTGCCCTAGGAGCCCAAGGTCAAGGAGGGAATCACAAACTGTCTTAGGACCCCAAGTAGTTTAACATCCCCTCCCACTCCTGTGCCTACCTCCTCCAGACCTCTAACACCTGACTGAGTGCATCCTGGCCTCCACCTGCACCCTTCACCCTCAGTTGCTTCCTGATATTCCTGCCCCTCTACTCAAGCAAGCACTGTGTGGCTTCCTGTTAGGTTGGTATTAAGGGCAATTTCCTTGCTGTGGTCACATAGCTCTTGTGGTCTGCTACTCTCAGTAGTGACATGTTTTGAACCTTTGTCCTCATGGTTGCCCCTGTTCGTTCTACGCATTCTTGTTCACCATAGTGGTGAGTCTCTTGGCCTGAGACTCCTCTCCGTTAAGACTCTCCCCTCAGCACATACCAACTAGCCTGCTCAGACCCAACCATCACCAGCAGAAGGTTCCTCAGACCCCCAGCACAGTCACATTTCCTCTTCAGATCACTTGTAACATCAGCTCGCATTGCTGCCTGCATCGGCGTGTGTAGTGGGGGGGTAGACTGTTAGTCTTCCCTGATGGACAACCAGTTCCGTGAAGGAAATCCTAGTTCAGCAGGAAGGTTGGAGGGCAAAGAGGAAAAAATGACCTGCTACTTTTATATTCTCGGGGAGTATTATCTTGTATGAAAGCTGGTGCTGTCTCTTTTTTTGGAGTTTTTTTGTGCTTCTGAGGCTCAGATCCAGGACTTCCCACGTGGTAAGCTATTGCTCTACCACTGCTTGTCTAGTCCTTCTTAGTTTATTTTGAGGCAGGGTTTTGCTACAATTGCCCAGGCTGTACTCAAGCTCATGATACCCCTGCCTCAGCCTCCAGAGTAGCTGCAATTTAGGTGCCAATGTACTAGTGATTGGTTTTGAGCATAAATCTAGTTTGGGTCCCCAGATCCTGGTGCTTTCCCCTAGGTGTCAGTGAGATAGTTGGCACCTGCCATTGGTTAACCACAGGCTTCAAGCATGCTTCCATGTCAGAGGACCAGGCTCTCACTGTCTCTGTGATCAAATAGCATGTTCTTACCGTGTTCCATCTCTGCTCCAAGATGGGCCCCAGGGCTTTCACATGCACTGTTCTTCCTGCATGCCCTTCACCCTGCTTTCCTTACCTAGTGAGTTCCTTTTGGACTCAGTGCCATGGGATGCCTCTCCCCCACCCCGTCACCATAGGCAGTGCCAGGCTTTGCCCTCTGCTTACTGCTGTGTGGCACAGGCACCACATTGCATGGGAGCAATTGTTCTTGTTTCTACCTCTCAGTTCTCTGAAGACAGAGATTTTATCTTCCTCGCTTTCCTCTTCCTCCTCTTCCTTCCACACTGTCAGCTCCACATTGAGAGATGGATCACGGAACCTGTGGGTACCATTTCTGCCCTTGGAGTTGGGTGTCCATTGAGTGAGGCCACGGGAGAATGAACAGGTATTTACAGTGAGAGTCACCCGGCTGGAAGAATGGTGGGTGGGTCATAAGACTGGGGTCATAGGGAACAGTCGAGAAGAGCTACTCATGAAGCAAGCTCACACTCCCTGTGAAGGGCATTCTAGGTAGGGGAGGCAGCAAGGGCAGTAGTCTGGAGAAGAGAGCAGACTTCCCTGAAAAATGGCCAGCAGGATATATGGTCCATGGATGAAGTGGAAAGATGGAAGTGAGGCCCATAGAGAGTGCTGGCAGCACATGACTGGCATTTATCTCTGTCTCCAGCCGGCAGCCCGATGCAGGAGAAGCTCAGGGGACTATAGCAGGGTTAATAGTAATGCCCTCCCCCATTTCTCCCTGGTTTGGGGTTTGGCGTTGGTGGCCCCCAGGGTGACACCAGCTCAAATAGCCTTGTCTACTGGGCTAGGAGTGATCAGGATTATCTTCTGATAGAGTCCCTGACCTGGGAAAGTGTTGGTGTGTCGGGCAGGCAGGTAGACACTAAGATGGGAGACTGGAGAGGGACATTGCCACCTTGGTCATCTTTTCCCCCCATCAGGGCCAGAGACCATTCCAGCAGGGCTCCAGCAGGTGAGCTATTAAGTTTCCTGCGTCAGGTTCACTCTGGCAGTGCAGGATGCACAAAGTCGGTCTCCTTCTGTGGCAGTCAAAGGCTGGGTACAGGGAAGCTGAGCCCCTCCTCCTTTCCTTCAGAGCACCTGCTAAGAACTTTGGCCTCACTGCAGGTCCTAAAAACTGGACTGGATGCCAGTATGTCAAGTCTGTCAAACCCTCTAACAGCTTCCTGGCCAACTCAGTATAAGGTCGTGGCCTTCTTGGTGTGTTGTGTGGAGGCCTGATCTGGCTTTGTCTGTCCTGGCCAGCTGCTGTTATCTGCCCCACCTGCCTCACTGGCCCTTGCTGTGTTCCTGTCTCACAGCATTTTCTGGTCCCCCCCCAACCACCTGGATGCCTACTTTCCCAAATACCTTCAAGGTCAACTTCATGGCTTATAGGTCATCTCACCAAAGAGGCATTCTTTCTCAAAAAAAAAAAAACTTAAAATTTTTATTTTATAGTGCGTGTCTGTGTGAGGGGGTTGTGCACACAAGTGCAGTGCCCTTCAGGACCAGAAGAGGGCATTGGATTTCCCTGGGGCAAAGTTGCAGGTCGTTGTGAACTGCCTCATACTGGAGGCAAAGAACTGAACTTGGGTGCTCTGGAAGAGAGTGTGACCACTGAGCCACCCCTCCAGCTTGCAAAGAGGCCTTCTTGGGCAGCTTGCAGAGACAACCCTCCTTGCCTGCCGGCACTCCTGCTCACTGCCTCCTCACTGAACTGTGAGCCCCAGCTGCTGCTGCTGTAGCCCAACACCTTAGATGCACACCAGACCAAAGTGGGTTCTTGTGGAATATTGAAGAATGCATGGATTTGTAAATGGGAGTGACTCCACCCTCCATGGTGGGTGGGTATTGGTGTGTGAGTGGGGACATCTTGCCTAGAGGGTCCGTTTCAGCATGGTCTGTATTTATTACCTACGGTTGCCTTCTGTTTATAGCGTGCTTATATTTTTCACTTACAGCTCTGATGGAAGATTCCTTTTAAAGTAAACTCACTGAAGGTTTTTTAAATCCTCTGCCTTCACCAGACTAGGACGTAATTTATAATCCATGTGTGACAATTTACAAGAGAACTTTTCGAGAATAAAAAAAAATATCAGATGTGGTTGAAAAATGATTCCTCAGATGGCTATGGGGAAGATTTTTTTCCCCCCATAAAGGCACAGTGTCCTGAGGCATGGAGTCCAGAGTGGAGACTATAACTCCTGACCCCAAGTGTGCAATCTCCAGGTCTGGTTATCCGATGGTTGTGGTGCATAGCTGGGAGGCAATGGCAGTTGAGATAGTCAAACTACTTGTTTATTTGCCTTGAGGAGTCTTTTAGTCAAATACCTTTGTTTACGTGCTTTGAGGAGTCTTTGCATCCAGGGCAGGAGAAACCCTGTTTGCTTTTTGTTGTGTTGATTCATACCACCTCTAGGGGGCAGTCTCAGCTGCTGCTTTAGGTTTTCTTTGTACTACAGGCGTATTGGATATAGAGGATGTTTGAGGCTAAGAATGTGGCTGATGGGTTAGTAGATGTGATTGAAACACAGGCGTAGAGTTTTGGAGACCTCAGGACCCAGAACTTGGTCATGATAGACTCTCCAGGGAAACAGAGAAGTTGGGCCTGGGTGGGTTTTGAAGGAAGAGTAGGAGTTGTGTACTATAAGATGCATGTAGTCATCCTTATTGTGGGCATAGGGACATTAAGAACACTTGTCAGAGCCTGGTGGTGGTGGCGCACTCCTTTAATCCCAGCACTCAGGAGGTAGAGGCCTGTGGATCTCTGTGAGGTCAATGCCAGCCTGGTCTACAAGAGCTGTTCCAGGACAGGAACCAAAGCTACAGAGAAACCTGTCTCGAAAACAAACAAACAAACAACAACAAACAAACAAACCATTTATAGCTGGGTGGTGGCAGCGCATGCATTTAATCCCCACGGAGGCAGAGGCAGTTGGATCTCTGCATTCGAGACCAGCCTGATATATAGAGCAAGTTCCAGGACAGCCAGAGATACACAGAGAAACCATTTTGAGAAACAAAATAAATAAATAAAAAGAACATTTATCATAAACCTCAAGGTATGTCTTGGTACTAATGTGCTTACCCAGCCTGTATGAGTTCCTAGACTTGACTATTAGCATCAGCAAAAACCCAAAGCAAAGCAAACTGAACCAAAAAACATTCATTAAAGTATTGCTTAATCCTCTGCTGAATGTTTCTCTGGACCCACCAACATTGTACAGGCTTTCTAAAACCATTAGCTCTTTTGTCATACTGTCTAGACCTCAGATCTAAGTTATATTTACACAGTCCAAACTAGCTTGAGTGAAAAAAGGAGGGTAGCTGGGCGTGATGGCACGTGCCTGGAATGCCAACTGTCAGAGGCAGAGGTAACAGGATTGCAAGTTCAAGGCCAGTCTGGGTCATAGAGAAAGTTCCGGCCATCATGGGTTATAGAGCAAGACCCCATCTCACAAAAAGGAAGGGAGAGAGAGGAGAAAGGGAGGAAAGGGAGAAAGAGAGAGAAAGGGAAGAAAGGAGAGATGGGTGCCATATTCTGTCTTTTACTGATAAAAATGAAAGCTACCCAAAAGTGGTAGAGGGGCAGTGCTGCCAATGAGGCTAGGAGACATGATATGGAAAGTTCTGTACATTCGGTCTGGTTCTGCTCTGGTTTCTGGCATCCACTGGTGTGTGGGGGGGAACTCATCCCCATGGATAGAGAGCACCTGCTGTGTGCCATCGTTTGAGCCTGACAGGTCAGGGGTGATGTGAGAATGAGTAGAGCTTTGGAGATTCCCTAAGAACTGAGGCCTGACCACACCCCCTGAGGCCCTTCTGGCCCCCTTTGCTGCTGAATTTGTACATTGTTTTTAATGATTTATGTGTCTCCCGTTTGGGCTCTAAGTGCTTTAAGAGCTAGTGCAGGTTGTGGACTCTTCCTGGAAGAGTCCTTTGGGTAACACTTGTGTGAGTGTTCCCAGAAGCCCCTGCGGGGATCTGGCTGGTTGGTGTATGGCATTGAATGTTGCAGTGCAATGCCCCTGTGACCCAATGGCAAGTGTTACCATTGACGTGGTTCACGTGGCATATGCTGTGAATGGAGCCTGTGCAGTGTAGCCCCTGTGTGGCAAGTCACTATCAGGATATCCACAGGCTGGGCTTCCATTAAACCTCGGTTATAGGGCTGGTAAAATGGCTCAGTGGGTAAAAAGCTCTTGCCTCACAAGCCTGGAGACCTGAATTCAACCCTCAAATCCCACATAAAAGTGGATGGAGAGAACCAACCCTATCTAGCTGTCCTCTAGCCTCAATGCATATGCTGTGGCACATGTTCCCTACACACACACACACACACACACACACACACCATGCACACAGATACAATAATAAATTTAAACCCCTGGAGTGTATGTAAGGCTGCCAGCCCCTTGCATCCATGCAAGCACCCAGCAAATGTTGGTGGGAAACAGAGAGGATGAACTTGACCCTTCCTTGAATTTTCATTCCATCGTTTCTGGCTCCACTTTAGAAATAAGGAAATAAAACCCCTGCCATGTGAAGTATGAACCTAAGTCGTCTGTCGTCTGTTTCTCTAACAGAGTACATGAGAATGGGTAACTTAGAAAGGAAAGGAGCTTGTGTGGCTCTGGGGCTGGGGCTGGGGCTGGGGCTGGGGCTGGGAAGTCCAGGACATGGCAGCGACTTGAGGCACGGAGCACCTTAACATGATGGGAGGAGGAAGGGTGAGAAAGTGAGGATGTGGGAACAGAAACAGACAGGACAGCCTGGTTCTGTAACAATCCAGTCTCACAACGGTGACCTGTCTCATGGGAACTTTCACTCCTACTGTTTACTAACCCCTTGTTTGAATGATACTCATCCCTCCACAAGGTGGAGCTCTTGTGGACTATACACTTCGTAAGCCCGTCCTCTCACCGCCTTTGCTGTGGGAAACAAATTTCAATCAAAGTTTGGAAGGGACAGACCACATGGGAACCATAGCAACCTCTGTTCTGGATGCAGCACTGTGATTTGGAGCCAGGCCTAGACCCCAAGGCCCAGGCTCATGGATAGTCAGAATTACAGGCTGAATGATGGAAAGCTGAGCAAGTAGAAGAAGGTTCAAGTATGACCCACAGCCTGGTTAGAGACCCACAGGGCCTCCCAGTCCTCCCAAATCAGAGCCACCCTGTCACCACAGTCTCCAGGTGACCAACATTTGAGAGACAGAGGCTGGAAGAAGGGGAGCTGGCTGGATGACCTTGTCTATGTCTCCTGGGTGGCACCTGCCTCGTGGTGGAAGAGAAAAGATACATTCCAGACAGGGTCTGAGGTAAAAGCCCATGCGTCCTGGCACACACTTATATCTCTTTGAAGTCTGGACTGCTTCTGAAAATGCCATGGAATGTTTCATTCAATACCGTAATGTATCAACGATTACTTTAATATTTCAAAATGGTAAGGCAAATTGCTATGGAGTCAGTAGTGTTTTGGAATATGCATGGCATGAATCTCCTTGTCTCTTAAGTAGGGTGATAATAATTAGAAGGGCTACAGAGACCAAAAGAGAAGGCTGGCTGTAGAAACTCCTCCCCAGAGGCAGGGTGTTACTTGACTCTCTCACAGAAGTGAGGTCTCTCCTGTGCTTCCCTGCATGCAAGGAGGAGCCAGGCTCAGTCCCAGGGACATGAGGAAGTTCTTGAGGCAGCTCAGGAAGCCAGAGAGATCTACCAGTTTTTAAATTTTCTTTTAATTTCATAATGCTGCCCTTTATACTACTGCTCACTGGCTGGGCAGCCAGGTTAACTAGAATGAAACTTAAGTGACACTCAGGTTTGAGGGACTGGAGATGTGGCGTCGTGATAGTTATTGCCTAGTTAGTGTAGGGTCTTGCTTATTTAAATGTGGTTGTTCACGGCACCAGCTGGGAGCTAGTTAGGGATACCCACAGGGCCTCCCCTTCCTCCTGAGAGAATCTAGCAGTCCCAGGGTGACGTGTGTACACACCAGCACTTGAGAGTCAGAAGTCTGGGAGAAATAAGGCTTTCTGGATAAAAGGAAAACTGTGGGTGACAGTGGAAGAGACACATATATGGTAACAACCTGGGGTTTACAGTACATGGGTGAAGAAGGGAGGATTATGCCATTAGCACTAGTCTGAGAGTGGCTGTTAGTGTTTCCTATCCCCAGGGCCCCATTGCCTGGTAACTGGAGAGAAGTGAAGATGGAGAGGGAAGCAAACAGTTGTGTAACATCTGTAGCTGAAGGAGGAAGATTGGTTAGAGAGGCCCAGGCAGAGAGCTGGACAGGAAGGGGTCCTAGGCCTGTGAATGCCAAGGAAGAGTCAAGGGAGGACAGAGAGGAAGCTGTGGGTGTCCCTGGCTGGGCCCCCAGGAAGCATGGAGACGGGTGCTCCTCTGTTCACCCAGTGTTACATCCCAACAAGCGTGCTATAAACTGGAAATACCTTAAGTTGAAAAATGCACAGAAGAGTCAAGTGTGATAGTGTATGCCTCTAATCCTAGCACATAGGCTGAGGCAGGAGGATTGCTGCAAGTTCAAGGCCAGAATGGACTATGTAATGAGGTCCAGCTAAACTGGACTATGAAGTAAATCTCAAATTCCACAAACCCACATATGCATGTAAATTCATACATACATGCATATATACATACATACAGTCATACACATCTGCTTGGGCTTTCTGTAGCTAACCTTCTTCTTTTGCTTTTAGTTATTGATGCTAAGCATCTGTCTGCCTCTCTCTCCATATATATTGGCTGCTATTTGTATGTATAGTATACATTATTAATCCCTCCATAATACTGTAATAAATTGTCTAAGCCAAGCAAGGTGGCACACACCTGTAATCCCACTACTTAGGAGGCTGAGGCAAGAGGATCACATGTGCAGAGTCCACTGGGGCTATATTTTGAGGCTTCAGCTCAAAAACATAAAACCAAACTATTCAATTGTAGTAGGCTGAGCTCTGATAGTCAGATTATATGGCACAGTGCTTAAAAGCCATTTGAACCCGAGGACAGAATGTTGTGTGAAGCTTCAAGGCAGCACATGAACTAACAAGTGATTGTCCAGATACTCTTTCAGGCCTGGGTAGGTCTCAGGACCCACAGTGAGTGTTAGGAATCAGTTTCTCCCTATAACTTGACTCTGCTGCTTTGCCAGTGTTATTCTCACGTTTTTCCAGACAGACCTGGGCCCCCAGAGGAAAGCACAGCTTCTTCCTGGGAGTATCAGCAAAACCCCAAGGTTGATTTGTCTTCTTCCCCCCAAACTGTGACTCCCTGTGGCTGAGCAAAGCACATGGTGATGGTGCTTCCAAGCCAAGGCAGCATGACCCAAGGGGTGGCCAGAAGAGCTGCCATAAGCTCCCAGGGGAGCCGCTGAATTGAAAGATAGAGCTAAGAGGCTCTCAGAAGGCAACATGGGGCCCTCTTGCCAGAAAAAGATCTACAGAATCACTTTCTGTAATGACCATGTTGTTTCTGATCATCGGGGATTCCTCTTGTGGTGAGAGGAAAACTTGAGGTCCCTTTTCATCAGTTTGGGGTGACCTGGTGATGACTGACTGAAATGGCTGAGTAGTGTGTGTGTGAGGAAACATCTTAGGTGCCAAGTTTGATTTTTGTTTTTGTTTGTTTTATTTTTGAGGCAACATCTCATTATGTAGCTCTGACTGTTCTGGAAGGTGCCAAGTCTTATCAGAGTCCTGGGCTTCATAGGGCATGGGGGGGGGGAGCAGTAAGGAGGCTGGGGAACCAACCTTCGTTCACAGATTGGTGAAGCTATATGTACTTGGGGCCTACTGGGCTCCCATGCAATCCCTGGAGCTCTGGGTCGCCAGAGTGATGCCCCAAGGGGAGCTGGGCCTTCGTCAAGGTCGGCCTCCCAGCTCAGCCAGCCTCCTGCAGGCTATATGCAGCGCCCAGCTTCAGTAAAAACATCCCTGCATTTCCCTCTCACACTGCTCTGTTTCTTCCTTTCAGGGTTATACTAAGGACATGGTGACAGACTTTGATGAGAAACATGATGAGTATTTAATATTGCTTCAACAGAGAAACCGGTAAGAGCGAGCCGCCTGACGGCAACCTTTGTTATTAACCAAATAAAAATTGATTTCGGTTTATTAATAGCACACAGGACACAGGAATGGGGCCCAGAGTCCCCCTCCATGCAGAGGCTGAGGTTATTACCTGCACTTGCAGCTCCATGCCTTCCCCCAACCCCCAGCCATACAGTGCTTTAGTTGTATCCAGTGTTTAGTGTTTTGATTGTACAACCACTTGTTGGTTGTGCAAGTACCACCTCTTGTCTCATGGTGGAGAGGTGGGGGCAGAGGCATAGAAGACCCCTCAAGTCACCTGGAAATGGTGGTCTATATCTCTTGGGCATCAGCTTGCCCTGGAAAGCTGAGTTTGTGGAACAGCAAAAGTCAGTTTACTTTGTGTCTCAAGTTGCTTGGAGTGGCATTTAAAGTTAGGGTGGGACCTATTGGGTTCTTGCAGAAGCTCACACCACTACAGTGTATAGTGGTCAAGGTTATAGCAACCTGGTGTAATATGAAGGCCTGTGTTCCTTTACATAGTCAAGCAAGTTCATTTTTAGTTCATTGTCGTTTGTATTTAGACCTGAACCTTCCCTTCCTATGAGCTGGATATTCCAGCTTAGAACTCAGGAATTGCCTAGTATTGAGGATCTGGGGAAAGGAGTATCCCTGTAACTTTCCTGTCCACACTGAGCAGCAATGCTATGGGTGTTTATAGAAACACAGGTGGAGGAGGGGCAGAGAGCCTCTGTGTTGGCAGAGAAATAAGGATCTAGATTTGTATTTAATAGCATTGGCAATGAATTCAAGTCAAACCACAAGCCAAATAGAATTCTGCAGAACCACTAACCAGATCTGCCTGGGATGGGAAAACCCAGCAAAGGCAGTAATTTGTGTTATGGGAGGGTCTGTGTTAGGGGAGCAGACTTGTCTTGCAAGTAAGTGGTCTGAAAGGTATCAGTTCAAATCCCATTCAACCATTGGTTTGGGGAGCCCTGGTGATGGTGTTGGGGGTGTATGGGATGACCTCATGTGTTACCATGTAGCTCCTCCACTCGTTATACAATTTCATTAAGGTCCCTGTCTCTGGGCTGAGGATGTGGCTTAGCTGGTAGGATCCTTGCCTAGCATGTATAAAACCTTGGGTTCAGTCTCCAGCACTGTATAAAGCTGCTGTGGTGGCACATGCCTGTAATCTTAGCACTTCGGAGGTAGAGACAGAATAATCTAAAGCTCAAAGTCATCCTTGGCTACATAGTGAGTTCAAGGCCAGCCTGGGCTACAAAGACCTAGACAGACAGACTGACAGACAAACAGATAGATAGATCCCTGTATCTATGACAAGTCTCACTCTCATTTCCATATATGCCCAGTGAGTTGTCAGTGCCAGAAGTGGTACCCCTGTGCTCAACCACTTAACAGAACTTTCCCAGCTTCCCAGGGGCAGGCAGCTCAAGTGAGAACAGCAGACAGCTCCTGCTGATTAGACCCCCATGGGTGTTTTTCTTACGCCAGGAATTGGATGTTTTTATTCAGTCTCTGGCAGGCTGGATGTTGCCACTGAACACCTGGGTGATGGTTTAATCATTTCAGACGCTCATCTGGGAAGAGAGTTTCTTAGCTCCTTATGACCAGATTGTTTCTCATTAATCGGGGATCAATAAGTGCTATCACAGAGATGCCGGCTGACAGCATATGGGAATTTCACAGAGGAGGTTGTAGCATGGTGACAATTAAAAATATATTGCAGTTGAGTTGCTGTAAATGGATGGGGTGGGTATCACTGGATGCAGGAAATAAGAAAAAGCTGGAAAGGAACCCCCACCAGGGACTTGTAAAGAAGGGGATGCCCAAAATAGTGTTTAGGTTGGCTTCAAGGCACCTTTTATAAAATGCCAGCCACATATTAGGTGCCATAGTCCACCAGATCTGTGAGTCAACCTGATAGAAAGGTGAAGTGATTGCAGCCATTTGACAGATGCTCCCGGTGTGGCGAGCAAGAAGTGGTGGAACTGGATTATACTTTATTTTCATTTTTTTTTTACATTTTCATAGTGATTAAAATTAGAGAAACCTGCCAGGGCTGCCAGTGGCTCCAAGTATATACTAAGAAAGGACTTGGTGGGTTACTTGGAGACTGAGTTGTGTGCCTGGCATGATGGTAGAGGCTGAAGACTGAACTGTCCCTCAGGAGTGAGCCCCAGGCTGCTTAGCTAGGTGAAGAGTCCCTTTGAAGGGGCACTGTCAGCAGAGATCTGCCCAGGATGTATCTGATCCTAGGATGCTTGTTGATATGAGCCTCGTATTTTGGGAGTGCTTTCCATGTGCCTATCCCCACCTAGGAAAGGAACTATTGTATGAAAAAGGTAGATTGTGTTAATATTTTCATTTTGTTTTGGTATTTTTAATTTAAAAATTATTTATTTATGGGAAGCATGTACATCATAGGCTGAATGTGGAAATCAGAACTTGTGGAAATCTCTTCTTCCATTATGTGTCTTTGAGGACTGAACTTGGGTCTTCAGTTTGGCTGAGTGGCAGTTCACTTGCCCAGTGTGCACACGGCTCCAGGTTCCAGCGCCACATGGCACTCTGACTTCAGGCAGAGCTGGTTTCAGGTGCTTAACTTAGAACATCAAAAGCCCTTTCTGCTTGAATCTCCTCCTGGGGCAGTAGGTCCAGCTCCCTTGAGGCCATGTTCTCCTGAATGCTTCCTTCAGCCGCTTTTCTCAAGGACCAAATAACACAATTGCCAGACTCTTAGAGCTGGTGAAAATCTGCGTCCCCCCTCCACTCCCCACGCTGCAGCCTCCTTTGCTTCCAGCTCTCTAGACAGGAGCCTAATCTTCTCAGTCAGTCCTTGTCACTCAGCCCTTTGGTCCTGCTGCTTGAGGTTACTCAGATCTGCTCAGGTGTGATTACATCTCCCGAGAGACTGAGTGGCCAGAGTCACTAGGAAGGCGCTAGGACAAAGCAAAGCTGCCCTGTCCCTTGAGCCTCCTTCCTGGCCCTCTCTAGCCCTGCCTGCAGAACATGACAACTCTTCGCTTCTGGTACAACCATGGTGGCTTCATGTTCATCCCACCAGGGAGCTCATCCAGGCAGACAGTTGGGCTATAGACGTCTCACCTGTCCCCTTCCTCTGCCCAAGCTGCCCTCCTCACCTTCCAAATACAGCTTCCGGGGGTTTCTTCAGGAGCAATATCTCTCCCCCTCACTTCATGTGGGATTGGGTGGGAGTGACTGACTCCATAGTCCAATTTCCTGGAGCACCTTACCAGAACAAGACTGATTAGTGGGGTGTAGAAATGGAGTCCAAGCCAGGCCCTAAGGTGCCCTCTTCTGGAAGGGCTGTGCTGGAAGCATTGGGAAAGAAGTGCTCTCTTCCCCAACGTAGCATGTGCGTGGGGCTCTACCATGACGGGGCAGCTGTGGACAGTCAGGGACCCTACACTCTAGACAGCTTTATGCAAAACAGCTGTCCATTTTAAGAAAGCATCTTTCAGTGATGCCACCTGAATGTCACTGCGTTCATCTGCAGCAGGGAGTTTCTTTACCCATTCTTTTCACAGTATGAGTAATTATTCCCTAATCTATCAATTTCTTGTATCCACATTCTCATAAATCATTCTGCTTAAGTAGGGGCCCACATGCAGTGCCAGCTCCAGGTCTTGGGCCGTGGGACAATGTTTCAGTTGTGATGCTGGGACCCAGGGCAGTCTCTGGAGGGAAGTCAGAACATGCTCTCCTCCTGGCAGGTCAGTCTCCTGGCCCATCCTCAGCCTGCTGACTCCTCCTCCGAGCACTCTTGAGTTCTGTGCTCCCAGGAGTGTGCTGATCCCTGTTTTGTAGATCATCACTTAGCGACTTGTGTTTTCCTTCTGTTCTATGTTGTTGCCCAACAATCGGGCACATTGCAGGCTTCCAAGGCTGGCAAGAGATAAGCAGTCTGTAATCAGTGTTCCTGCCATCCTTGTTGAAAAGATGGATATGTCAGCTGCTGAAAACAGCTGACAAGTTAACAAAGAAGGCCCCCATAATGCCACCACCTTCCTCCACAACTGACGTCATTTTTATATTTATCATCTTCTACTCAGGGCCCACAAACCCAGTTTTTTTCTTCCAATTTTGCACTTACTACATACATACTGTTCTGTTTTGGTTAATTTTTAAAGTTAGTGTACAACTTTTTTTTCATCATGGCATCTTTATATAAAGATACTCCTCCCTCCCATTTACTGTTCTGTTGGTGTGCGAGTGTATGTTTTTATGTATGTGCACACACGTGTGTGTACATATGGAAGCCAGAGGTCAACCTCAGGTATCATTCCTCAGGTGCTGTCCTCCTTGGTCTGGGGCTTGCTTTGCCAGTCAGGCTACAGTGCTGGCTATCAAGTGTGTGCTGCTACATCTGGCTTTTAGACCTGGGTTCTTGAGCTCAGGCCCTTATACTTGGTGGAAGAGTGCTTCACTGAGTGCCGCCCACCCCGACCCTGTGAGGAGACCACAGGTATGTTCCTGGGGTCTTTCCTGTGCTGCTGTAGCATAATGTCCCAACCTCCACTCCCCAGCCCCGGATGCTGGCTTGTGTTCAGGATTTGTTGGTCTCAGTACTAACCATTTTCACTGCCAGGATTATTACTTGGAAATTGCTGGAATGTGCTTTCTGGGAAAAGATCAAATCTGCAGCTTTGTCTGTGTTTTCCTCTTCCTCTGAGAAGGGGCTGTGAGTTGTCAGCACTGTCGGAGTTTGTCCGTTGCCCTACTGTCTCACAAGCTGTTTTAGCGATGACTCTAGAGTTCAAGTACCCAGAGTTTGTATCTCAGGCCTGCCACATAGCGGCTGGGTGACTTTGGGCAGGTTACTCACCCTCTCTGTGTCCCACTTTCCTTGTCTATGGAGTGGGGTAACAAAGTAATCATGAAGAGTAATGTCTTCCTCAGTTGGTGCTTATTCTTGTGTTCTGTGTCTGTGAGTGGCAGCTCACTGGGACATGTTTCTCAGCATTCCTGTGCAATTGCAGCCAAGGGCAGCAAAATATGTTAGTTGCTTGACATGTTTGTTTAAAGAGGCAGAGCCGGGAAGCTTTTGGTCTTACTGTCTTTCCTTTGTGGCTGTGAGGGACTTTAGGCACCTTAGTTTGCAGTTCTGTGGTTTTTCTTGGTGGTTTTGCGATTTCAGCTGGCTCCAGATTTTGTGAGCGTGTGTGTGCGTGTGTGTGTGTGTGTGTGTGTGTGTGTGTGTGTGTGTATGTGTTTGTGTGTGTTTGTGTGTGTGTGTGTGTGTGCGTGTGCGCAGAGAGTGGTAGTGGTGAAGTCCAGGGAACAGCCTCTGCTTTTGTTCCTTGCTACCATTCACTTTGTTTTTGAGACAAAGCCCCTTGCTACCCTGGAGCAATTGATTGGCTAGACGGGCTGGGCACTGAACTCCTGCAGAGGCTTCTCCCCTCCTCCCCCCTTCAGCACTGGATTACCATGCCTGGCTTTGTTTGTTGCTCTGTCTTTTGAGAAAGCTCTCTCACCATGTAGCTTGGCTGGCCTGGAATTCACTGAGATGCCGCTGCCTCCTGAGTACTGGGATTAAAGGCCTGTGCCAGAGTCTGGGGATCAAACTCAGTCTTCATACTTGCAAGGCAAGCCCTGTACCCACTGAGCTGTCCAGGTCAGGTGTCTTTACTTTTATTGTTTCTTTAGAGGCGGGACCTCACAGTCTAGTCCAGGCTGGCCGCAAACTCACTATAACCTCCTGCTCCAAGGGAGGGATTACAGGTATAATCACCGTGCTTGTTTCTGTCTTTAAACACAAACATAGCAAGACGATTGCTAGCAACTGTGACCGGATGAAGTGCTGTGGCTGGAGCTGGCAGGAACCTCACCCTGCTCCTCCCTAGGAGCCGTGGGTCAGCACAGGGTAGTTCTTTATTCATGGTGGCTTCCCGGAGCATGACCTGAGTCCACTGTGTTCAGAGTCAAATTTGCCATACAGCATTCACCCTTATGTGATGGTTATTATTAGTCCAAAACTTTGCAGTATAGCCTCAGGCAGATTCTTAGGACAAGGGCAGAAAACAGCCCCGTTCTTTCCAAATATAAGAATGGTCTCTAGATCAGTTGCTAATATTGTGCCCCTCTGAAACCTTTGTTAACTTCGGGGATGAAGAGATGACTCAGCAGTTATGAGCACTGGCTGCTCATCCAGAGGACTTGGATTCAATTACTGTCACTCCTATGGAGGTTCAAAACCCTCTGTAACTCCAGTTCTAGGGAACACAACACTCTCTTCTGACCTTCTTAGGCACCAGACACACATGTGGTCCACAGACATACATGTAGGCAAAACACCCATACACATAAAATAATCACTTAAAAAATTTTCCAACTTGCTAGGTTTTTAATCACTAAAGGGAAAGCCTGTTTGTTGACTTGAGAATCTAATTACCACGGGGTATAAAGGTGTGTTTAAAGACTGAGAACCTGGCATCCCATAGTCATGGCTCTGGAGGGGCTAATGAAGACACTATACAATGTCATGTCAGCAATGAGTTACAGACTGTCACAGTCTTTTAAACTGATGTAATAAAACCATGACCAAGGCAGTTTACAAAAGAGAGCATTTAATTGGGCTTACAGTTTCAGAGGGGTAAGAGTCCATGACCATGATGGTGGGGAGCATGGCAGCAGGCAGGCAGGCAGGCACTGGAGCCGCAGCTGAGAGCTAACACCCTGATCTACAAACAAGAGGCAGAGAAGCACAGCAGGAATGGTAGGAGTCTTCTGAAACATGAAAGTCCACCCCCAGTGACACCCCTCCTTCAACAAGGCCACACCTCCCAACATTCTCAAACAGTTCACCAACTCAGGAGCTTATGGGGGTCTGGGGTCATTCTCATTCAAACTACCATATTCCACTCCCCACCCCCATAGCCTCAAAACCGTATCACAATGCCACATGTATTTAGCTCAGTTTCAAAAGTCTCCATAGTCTTTCACAGTATAAACACAATTTAAAAGTCTAAAAAGTCACCAGGTGGTGGTGGCGCACACCTTTAATCCCAGCACTCAGGAGGCAGAGGCAGGTGATCGCTGTGAATGGTCTACAAGTGAGTTCCAGTACAGTCAAAGCTGTTACACAGTGAAACCCTGTCTTGAACAACAACAACAAAAGTCAGCTTGGTGTGGTGGTGCACACCTTAATTCCCAGCACTCAGGAGGCAGAGGCAGGCAGATCTCTGAAGCCAGCTGGTCTACAGGGGTGCATGTTATGCCCAAATCCCTGAAGTCCCCTCAAGGCCAACAAGGAGCCCGAGTCCCATATGTAAAAGCAAAGAGCCTTTATTTTAATCAAGATTGCAAACTCCGTCTCTCTGCATGTCCAATGTGTTGGAATAAACAGAGAGAGCTCTGAGCTCAATTAGAATTGGGTTCTTATAGTAGTAAAGGTGGGGGTGCGGAGTTTCTGAGGTTCAGGACCCCTGATTGGCTGACATTTGTCTAGGGGTGTCCTGGTGAGTGTGCTCTGGCAGGTTATCCTATCTACAGCAGTTGGAACTTAGGCATTTCCTTTAAATGGTCTGTTCTTGGGTGGAGGTCGGGATGTCTCAGCTTGTGGTTTTTTCCTGCTACCAGGCATTGCTTCAGGGTAAACTACTGAGACTCGGGCCTCTCATTAAATTTATCAAGAGCCAAGTTCTACTCTGGCAGGAGATAGTGGTTGGAAGTAAAGAACTTCCTTTGGGTGACCTCCCCAGACTTAGCTTATCATGGCTGGCCCCCACAGTGCACAGAGAAACACTATCCCAAAAAACACAAAGCAAAACAAGTCCAAAAAGTCTCCTCCGAGATTCAACGCAGTCTCTTGATTCTAAGTCTTTATAAAAATCAAAAAGCAGATTACATGTTTCCTACATACAATAGCACAGAATATACATTATGATTCCAAAATGGAGGAATAGGGGCATAATGAGGAAATACTGGACCAAAGCAAGACTGAAATCCAGGAAGGAAAATTCCAGATCCTCTAACTCCATGTGTGGTGTCAAAGAGCTCAGACATCACCCTCCAGCCTCACTGACTGCAGCCTCTTCTTAGCCTGGGGCCAGTTCCACTGCGCAGCTGCTCCTGGAGACACCCACAGTCCTGGCATCTTCAGATCCTGGGGGCTCCAGAGCAATACAGGCTTCATTTTCGTAGTTTCACACAATGGCCTTTCTGGGTCTCTGTGCAGGGACTCCCTGCCACATGCATTGCCTTGGTAGCTCTCTTTAACCATAGAGTAAGGGACCACAACCCCTTTTCTTTGGTATCTTTCATGACTCTAAAGCCAGAACCATGTGGTAGACACTGCCAAATCCTGCTGCCTGCTTGGGATGGATCCTGGCACCTCCTTGATCACATTTGCATAAGCTTTCCTTTGTAGGTGGTTTTTAGGTAGAGGAAATCCCTTGGACCTTTTCCTTTTAGAAACTGCAGGATTAGCTAGGTGGGGTCTTGTCCTGAGGGCAGCTCTTCCTTTATCCCTTGTCCATCTGTCCTCTCCTCATCTCCTTCAGCAAATGCCTTGGCTCCCACATTACATTTCCTGGGGTTCTTTGCTCCTCAAACTGGACATTTTATGTTTCTTTTTTGCCCTGCTTGCTCTTTTTCATTGCTGCATAAGAGTGATCACTCGAACCCATGTGACAGAATCAGTATCAGGCCATCTTGGCATCTCCTCTGCCAGCAAAATTAGTCCAAAAGCTTTTCAGTATAGCCTCAGGTAGATTCTTAGGAGCAGGGCAGAGAGCAGCCTCATTCTTTGTCCCAATATCACAAGAATGTTCTCTAGTTCAATTGCTAACATTGTTCCCCTCTGACACCCAGAGCCGGGCCTCAAAGCTCAGATTTCACTCGGCACCACCGTCTTCCAGGCTCCTACTAGAATGGCCCATTAAGCTCTGTTTACAGCATTCAATTGCTTTCCTATTCCAAAGTCCCCAAATCTTCCATGTTCCTCCAAAACAGCATGGTCAAGCCTTTCACAGCTATAGTCCTCTTCCAGATCCCAGCTTCGGTTTCAGTTACTTTTTTAATGTTGTAGTAAAACAAGGCAACTTATAAAAAGAACATGTTTGATTGGGCTTACAGTTTCAGAGCTATAAGAATTCTTTTACCATCTTGGTGGGAAGCATGGCTTCAGGCAGGTCAGCATTGCACTAGAGCTGCAGCTGAGAGCTCACATTATGACCCACACACATGATGCAGAGACGCAGCACACTGGGCATGGTGGGTGTCTTTTGAAACCTCAAAGTCTGCCTCCAACAAGACCATGCTTCCTAATCCTTCCCAAAAAGTTCTACCAAATTATCCAAATGTATGCGCCTATGAGGCCCATGTATCCAAATGTATGAGCCTCTGGGGACCATTCTCAAAGTATCACAGAGACATTGTCATCACTTTGTCAAAGGAGCTCATTGCTGGCTTTGGGGACACGGAGATCAGGCACTGCTGGGATCCAGGCAGGCAATCTTTTTCTTCCAGACTATTAAAGCATTTGAAGGCCAAGGATCCCGTGCAGCTGAGGCTGGAGCACTTGGAGCAAGGTTTCTCTGTCTATGTCAATGGGGCCAATTCAGAGCTGAAGACATCCCCACGGAAAGCTGTGCACACAGACTTCTCCAGAAGTGCCTCCCAGGCTGAGGGGTCACAAGGTGAGTGCAGACCCTCCCATGCCAGGCAGCAGTGTTTTTAGTTGAAAATTAAGGGATGGGATGTAGCTCAGTGTTAGAGCACCTGCCTGGCAGAAACAAAACACTACAAAAGAAAATTAAAGACATAAGTTAGAGACTTTGGAAACACCCTGTATATGTGAGCTCACTAGCAAATGTGTTAACTGTGCCCATCTGTCCAGAGAGATAGCCCAAGAGCAAGGGAGAGAAACACTCTTGAAGGTGCTGGGGATGGAGCCCAGGGCCTCACATGTGTTCAGCAGCCACTCCAGGATTAAATCCCTTTTTATTTCTTTTCAAACTAGATGTGGCCTCCACGTCCCAAACCAAAGGCAGCTAGAGCAAGAAATTTCAGTTTTTCTATTATCCGAGGCTCTAATGTCCATGATTTTAAGGGCTATTCTAAATAATACCTGATATGCACATATTAACTTTAATACCTAACACCTATGAAATGTTTTATTCCACTGTTCATTTTTACATTTAGTTAATCCAGCCCCTTCATGCTTTAAAGGGATTTCATGTGTCCTCTGAGAGCCTATAAGTGGGATGGAAAAATTCTCCGCTTAGTCTACCTGTAGGCAAACTGGAAAATGATTTAGTATTGAATGGATAGAATGGTTGAACAGGTGGGACCAAGCTTCAGGTTGGCTGTGTCACTCTGAGGAATCTGCTTGATCTCTCTGTATTATTAGAATTCATTGCTTTATAGGTGTGGGAAGCTTCCAAGTCATTATATATACATTATATACAAAATCAACAACAAAAGGACAAAGGGAGAAAGTGATATCCCAAAATATTCCCTTAAGAGAGCCACTGTAGTATTTTAAACACACGGTTTACCAGGAGCATTGTAGCCCCTGTGTCTAAGAAGGAATGCCATGGCTTTCTAGCTTTTATTGTGGGCAGGCTGCTGGTGGAGGAATTACAGGGAGCAGGATTACCTGAACTTGGAACCCTGCAGTATATTCACTCATTCCTCAACTATGTCTCCATCCACACCCTCTTTTACATATGGCGTCCTGCCGTTACATCTATGTTTTGGCAATGGCTCTTTGTGTCTGCAGAACTACCTGATGGGCTATTAGACATGCCATTTTACAGAACGGACATTCTGCAACTCATACACTTCTGGGTATTGGCTTGCTTGCAGCTCTCTTCAATAGGACAATGCATCCCTCGTATACATGACCTTGGACAGCCGGCCTGGATTGCAGATGTAGATTTCAGAGCAGCCATCAGTGTGAACTTGTCTTCCACGTCTCACCTGCCCCTTCCCTGTCTCTGCTGCAGATTGTGGACGAAGAACCCTGTTCAGAGAGGCTGAAGAAGTCTTAAGACGCAGCTCAAGGACAGCACCTGGAAAGGTCCAGCGCCGAGGATGGCACCAGGTCTGGGAACAGGAACAGAGCCAGGACCATGGCTCTGGCACTTGATTAGGATGAGGAATGGGCCAGTTGAGTCTTTAAGCCCCTATGGGCTTTGTGGCTGTAGGGCCTGTCTGCATGTACTGGTTTCTGGGGTACCTGCCCCACTGTAGGGTACTCCCTCTGCCTGGGACCTCCAGAGCCCACACGGGAGGGCAGTAAGAGCAGACTCAGGCTCATTTATCCACTTGCTTTTTATTGAAGAGCTACCATATGCCAGGCATAGTCAGAGATAAAGTAAGTGATCAGGACAGAACCCTGCCTGGTGAATTGAGGTGCCCTTTTGGGTGGCTGCCAATGTTGCTGAAACAGCCCACATTTCTGAGTCTTGGCCCTGAGTCCCAGTACTGTCCCAGCTACACACAACCTCTCTACTTTGCACTCAGCACACCCAGAGTCTGGCTTTTCACATTGTCCACTCTTATTAGGGAACAGAGGAGACAGGTGCTCAGAAAAACTCAGGGACCTATACAAGGTTATGGCTAAGAAGTGCCAGAGTCCTGACTTAGAACCAGATCCTTGGCTCTGAGTTCTGTATTCTTCCCCAACTAGACTTTGCTATGGTCCCTTGCTAGCTTCCCTTGGGGACGGTTCTGGTTTTCTATGGGGCTGCCTAATGTACCCAAGTGTCTTTCTAGGCCATGTGTGTACTGAGGTTGAATCATGGGGTTTTGGCTCCTGTTGTACCTTTTGCACGTTCAGATGGCCTCAAGGACCAAATACAACACAGATTGGGAGGCTTAGGCAGGGGCTCATTGTCCCTATTAATCTGGGTGTGGGGGAAATTAGGCATTGTGTTTTACCGTAGACTGCAGTAAAGGTTTTCACGTGCTTGCCACCTACCATGTCTTCACAGCAACACAACTGGCTGATGTGTGTCCTCATGGTGCTGCTGTAGAAACTGAGGCCCAGAGAGCAAAAAGTACTTGTTCTGGGTCACATGACCCCTAAGGGAAGAAGCCGGGTTGGGGTGTGGAAGGGGCCTGATGCTGCAGACTCCTTAGTCTTCATACCTATGCTTATTGGAAACAGTTGTGCCTGCATTAGCTGGGGTCTGAAGAGCAGGCCCACAGGGCCCCAGCCTGGGCGCTTGTGTCTGTCCCCAGCCATGAATGTTAATTTCTTGTTAATGAGGCCTTTCTTGCCTGCCTCGCTCCGCACAGCTCTTCTGCTTGTTTGGAGGGCTTTCTATTATCACGAGCCATATTTGTGTCTTAGGCTGTGACTTAATGGCTGGCCCCAGAGTCTGTCCAATTTAAAAGACTTGGCCTAAGATTAATTAGCATCCCTCCTGTTTCTCCTGTGGCTCCCCACTTCACAAGACTTAATCAGGGCTAATTTCCCCTCGCCTCCCAAAGCCGCTCTGCTATAATTGCCCTTCTGCACTGCAGCAGTTAGGGGTCACTCAGTGCCTAACAATAGGGATGGCTGTTTGAGTAGAAAGCTGACCAGGCTGCGCGCATAGTTCTGGAGCCAATGATCTGGGCCGGCTCGGAGGGGGCCTCCAGCCCACATTGCACAGCTGTCTGCTCTAGCCTGCCAGGAGAATTGGTGCCCAGAACAACTGGGAGAGTGGGCCAGCCTCGGGGATGCCAAGACAGATCCCGTTCTGTGGCCTGGCCTGTGTGGGATGGAGTTGAGAAGTCTATTGCCCTCAGGACAGTGCTCAGAAATAACAGTGACCTAGCCCTCTCCTCTCCTTGCATCTCTTCCCTTGTCCAAGGCAACGTGAGCAGCTGGACCTCCTTTGCACGCAGACCCTGAGCCTTGACAGGCCACTGATAGCACCCCCGGGGTCCCAGCCCTGAGGCTGAGCAGAAGTCATGTCATCATTTGGCTTCCGCACTGTTTCTTCTACCACATTTCCTCTCCCCACCTGGCTCTGTGGCTCCTGGGAAAGAAAGAGAATGGGCTTTGGGATGCTTCTTCGCTGTGTGATTTGGAGCTGGTAATGGACCTCGCTAAGCTTTGTTTTTATCTCACAACTTCATGGGGCTGTGTGTGCGGTGTGTCACAGGTGGTCTATGAGCAGTGCACTTCTCCAGCGAGGTCCCCCTGGTGGCAGGGGAGGCTATGACGAGGCCAGTGCTTGCAGCTCCCTGGTTATGCCTTGGCCATCCTCTTGGTGTCTGCTTTTTCATCTAGAAGATGGCCAATAAGGATGCCTGCCTCAGAAGGTAGCTAATGAAGACCGCCCAGCCGGTGCCTGTGCACGTTTCTGCCGTGCCTGGCACAGAGGTGGTGAATTGGTAGTGTGGG
This sequence comes from Arvicola amphibius, assembly GCF_903992535.2. Lineage (NCBI taxonomy): Eukaryota > Metazoa > Chordata > Mammalia > Rodentia > Cricetidae > Arvicola > Arvicola amphibius. The sequence goes on from NC_052047.1 coordinate 127,838,977, forward strand.
TCACTGTTGGGGTTAATGGAGGGGTTGTGGGTTTCTCAGTTTAGTGGTCTCCAGGCCGCTCATCCTCACATTTCTAATTCTATTTTATTTGTGGGGGAGGGGAAAGAGTGCATGTGAGCAGAGGCCAGGAGAAGGCCTCAGCTGTGCTCCTCTCTGCTTATCCCTTTGAGGCAGTCCTCTCAAATGAACCCAGGACTTGCATTTTCTCAGCTAGGCTGGGACACACCATGTACCAGACACTCTCCTGTCTCGGCCCCCTCAGAGCTGGAGGAATACCTCTCCACCATTGTCCACTGTGCCTTGATCAGAAGGCCCTTCATGTTCTGTGGGGCTAGAATCCAAACCCCAGCCCTCATGACTGCTCAGCCATCTCTCTCGTCTGCTGCCTCATGTCTGACCTCACTTCCTCTGCTTAGTCCTGGACATTTATGGAGCACCCTGAAGATTTGGATCCTTAGTGGTGGGTTATGGGCTGCAAGTGAGGCAGGCCAGCCCTGCTGCCTTGGAACTCAGGAGATAGGAGTGCAGGACAGGACAGGACAGCGGTGGCCAGCAAGTGAATGGCAGGTGCAATGAAGGAGAGTCATGCATGCCAGAGGGACAGTGGCAGGCAGCAGAGGTGCCCAGGACCCATGGAGCAGACCTGAATGTGAGGATCATGGTCTCCTTGGAAAGACACAGTGGAGCGTGACGGAAAGTGTTAGCAGGGGTCAGTGCATGGTGGTAGAGAGGAGGAGCTGGGGGCCTGGGTTACAGCTGCATGGCTGATCACACAGGCTGAGGATATGGGCAGCAGACTGAGTAGAGGGGCTCGGGGAAGCACCACGATGGTAGAGCTGTCTTTGGAAAGATCTTGACTGTTGTGTGCAGATGGGACTGTTCTATCCACCCCATAACTCCCCTCACCCCGGGCTCGCAGGAGCTGAGGCTGTGTTCCTGAATCCACAGCTCCTCTCTGCCCCTTCCCACAGCCCTACTCCCTGCCCTTTCCTCTGGCTCCACTGACCCCCTGCACCCCTCCAGGTTAGTTTCTCACTCCTGGATCAGTTGAAACATCCAAGAGAAACTATCTGAGTGTTGCTCAGGCTGTGGCCTGTGGGAACTGTGGGAGTTGGCCTCGGTGGGGTGCTAACTGCCACCTGAGTGGGTTGTGTGACTCAAGATCACCTGGTGCTAATCCTGCCTGGCCTTGAGCAGCCTAGGGAGCAGGGGGCACGGGGACTACAGCTTATGGGCTAATATTTGAAGTCGCGGGCAGTCCTAGGCTTGGTGTTCCGCCGTCTCCGTGTTATACTGTCACCAGGATAAGAAAGCTCATTGACCCACCTCTGGCCCTATGGAAGTGGAGGTAAGTGTGGAAAGTATCTCCAAGGTAGAACGTTTTCAGAGACAAATCTTTGGGTTTATAAAAGAGGGGAGGGGCCCAGTCTTTACCCTTCATGCTGTCTGGACGTCTTATATTTTAATTATTTATTTACTTAAAAAATTTTGAAATAGAGTTCTCATCGGCCCTGTTGGCCTTGAACTCACTAAGTAGTTGCAGTCCTTTTCGTTGTTGTTTGTTGTTTGTTTTTTCGAGACAGTATTTTTCCGTAGCTTTGGAGCCTGTCCTGGAACTTGTTCTTGTAGACCAGGCTGGCATTGACCTCACAGAGATCCTCCTGCCTCTGCCTCCTGAGTGCTGGGATTAAAGGTGTGCACCACCATGGCCCATTTTACCCTTGAAGTCTTGATCCTCCTTGTGTACCTCTTTCATGCTGAGATTACAGATTTGAGACACCATGCGCAGCTGTTTCCATTTTTTTGGCTGGGCTCCTCCTCTTTGGGGGGTAGCCAGATGGAAGCAGGTGGTTAAGGTGGCCAGTTCTTAAAAGCCACCCTACCAGGAATGGGGCCATGGTCCTGTTTCAGTTTCAGGGTGTCTTTTATACTGCAGGGCCCACCACAAAGGGCCAATGAGGTCACACTATCACTTCTGCTGGACATGGCCTGGAAAACAAGGACTTGGTTGTCACAGTATAGTCTTAGCTTTGTTGACAGCAACAAATGGCACCTCCCACGCTGCTGTTGTCTGCTCCTGGGTTTCTTCACTTCTCAGGTCCTTTTCTCAGTCTGACAGTCTCACCTCTTCCCTTCTGGGTCTAGACCAGCAAGTGGGAGGCACTTTGGTGCCTAGCTACTGCAATAGAAAGGCTTTCCCAGGAGAAACAGGCCTGAAGCTCATTTGCCAAGAGGCGTGTAGAACCATTAGAAAACACCCATGAGGTTCCTTGTGCTTGGGGAACACAGTAAAGGGGCCAATGGGGTCACACTATCACTTCCGCTGGTCATGGCCTAGCTTCAGTAGAGGAGGCATCGGGGGCTCTAGAGGTGTTGACTGGAATGAACGTGGCCGGCCCCACCAAGGCCACCCCCTTCACTAGATTGAGCATCCCTGCAGGTGATATTCTGGCATCCGTCCCTGCTTGCCTTTCCCTGCTGCTGTCGGGCCTTAGATCTCTCTGCTCTCTGCCCAACAGGTGGATTAAGATTATGGCTTCCTCAGTCCTTGTATACTTGGGTTAGACATTGGCCTAATCAACAGAGCCGCCGCTTGTACCAAAATGCTGTCCAGCTTTGATGCAACATCACTGGCTCTCGGCATTAAATCGGTAGTGAAGGGATTGGGCCTTCCCATTGATTTACTGTGGGCCAGACTCTCAGGAAAGGTCTCCACAGAAGGTTTGCTGTGGGATGCAAGTGGCCTTGGCTGTCCCTCACTGCAAACACTCTGCTTCCTGGGTGGCTGCCAGTCATATGAGCATCTACAATACAGCTCACCCTAGGTTGTGAAGCTGGGTCCCCTTGCTGCTTTCTGACTTGTGACTTGTCAGAACTGACAAACCTGGGAAGATCAGCTCTTCACCCCAGCCTGTTTTGGGGACCTTGGTAGAGCCGTTCCACCTCTAGAGGGCGCCATTAACATATCACACAACCTGTCCAAGCACGCAGGGCATCCCGTGCTCGCTCTTTTCGTGTTTGACAGTACACTTGAATGCACCCTCTTAGAACACTTTATGAGGAGGTGCAAAAGACACACAAATAACTCCGGGCATGAACTGGGTGGAGTGTGGGCTGAGCTCGAAGTGAGCAGCTTTGGGAGGTTTGTGTGGAAAGGCTTTTAAATCCTCCTCCAGGATAGGTACTGCAAAGGTCTGGCAGGGTCTGGGTTTGCAAAGTGAGGCAGGAAAGAGCAGCCACTCAAACACCCACTCCCGGTAAAGCAGTATGCCAATCGGGGAGCCAGCCTGGAGCAACGTCATCCTTCCATGCAAGGTGGAAGGTGGGAGGCCAGGAGCATGCATGTGGCTGGTGCTGGGTTGGAATCTGCCAGCCTTGGTGTGGGTGGGGCCGTCCCCCAGGTTGTGGGCAGAGGAGGCTCCCCAGGCTCGGGTGGGAGAGCAGGCCAGATGGAGGCTATTTATTACCCTCTGGGCACCCACTCAGTATTGTGAGCACTTTCTGGACCACAGAGTTAATTTCAGAACTGTTGCTTCATAACCCGCAGTGTTCACTGTGGTGCTGAGTGGGCTCAGGGGGTAGGGACCTGGTGTCTGTGACTTAGTGCAGCTAGAGCCAGGAGGGTCTGCTGACTTAGGGCCTTAGGGCTGTCCACAAAGCTGTTGTTTTGCATATTGGCTATCATTGCGGAGTTCTGCTGTGCTGAGCTGCAGAGAGGGAGGTTGGGCAGTTGCTGAAGGGCTATGATCCTGTCTCCTTGCTGGATGTAGAGTTCCTTCTGTGGATGTGCCCAAACCAGAAGCCAGCCAAATTGTACCTCCCACTGTCATTTGCCAGCTTCCTTTCAGGCAGGCCTTCAATCTCTGCCTCTTAGCTGGGCTTTTCCTGTGCCCCAGGGTGCCATGAGATAGCCCCAACAGCGCCTCACTTACGTACTCTTCTTGTTCCAGGAACTATCTCCTAGTAGAGTGGGCAGGAGAGGGAGGTGTGTGTCCTGCAGCTCTGGCTTCGGTTCACATGTGCCATCTTCCCCTGAGGAACATCAGTTCTAGGATTGGTGGATTGGTGGCTGGCAGGGGTTCACAAGTAAGAGCTAATGTGTTTTCTCCAGAGCAAAGGACAGGGCAGACAGGCAGTGTGTGTCCAGGCTTGTCTGGAGTTTTAGGAAAGAGGGGACAGAAAGGTTGATACTACAGGTCCACAGGCAGCATTCAGAAGTAGCAAAGTCCTGTCCAAGCCCTCCCCTTTCTAGAGAAAGGACCAAAAGGCCTTAAAGGGTCTGGGTGACTGGTGATCCAGCTACCTCCTGCTTGGCCTGACATAAGTCTGTCTGTGGTCTGTCATTTTCTTTTCTCCCATCTTCTCTTCCTGGCCAATAGGCCCCAGTGTTACAATGTTGCTGAGTGGTTCAGAGAGAAGAACATAGCATTCCTTGGCCTGGAGAGAAGAACAAAGTATCAGAGTCTAGAAGGAAGCCATTACAACTAGAGCTAGCCCTGGGCTGTGGCGTGAAGAGGGAAGGTGGCACAGTGAGGGTGTGTGGAGAACCATCACAAGGCATTAAAAGTGGCTCAATGGCCCTTCTTGTTTCTTTACTGGCACATCTTCCTTGCTCTCATAGACAGTGGCCTGTTCCATTCTCACCCTTGAGCCACACATGGACTCAGGACAGAAAGGCAAGCAAGCCCTGAAAGACACATGAAGGGGTTTCTGTGGACTCAGCTGGACAGACAGGGCCCTGGCAGTGGCTCCAATTGGCCCAATAGTCACACGTGATAGAATGTGCAGGAATCATTGTGGGAGCCTTGTATGCTGGGTGTATCAAGTAAGGTCTGGGTTTGCTAACAGTGGCTTGCATGGTATGACAACAGATATCACCTGTCAGCTGGCTGAGTCCTTTTGTTCTGCTCATGTGGAAACCATGAGTGAGCAGGGAATAGCTTCTAATACTGGCAGCTCTCAGGTGCTTCTCCAGAAGACAAAGGGCAGGACAGACAGGCAGGCTTGCATGCTGGACTGATAGACTCAGAGCCCTGAGAAACAGAGACTTATGACTCCAGGTTTTAGAAGTCAGAGGCAGTTCAGGTGAGAGGCCTCCTGTTCTGAGAACCAATTGTCAGGAGTCAGGCACTCAGAAGCCAGAGAGATCCTGAGCTCTAAGCAATCAGGCAGCAGCATGTGCTCAACCTCTGAGCCAGCCACTTTTGGGATTCTCAGTAGCTACTGCGACTAGTGGTATAGCTCTCAAACCATGAGCTTTTGAGGTGGGCAGCTTCCAGAAACTCTGCAGACCAAGGGCCTGCAGCATCTTGCCCACCATCTCTTGTGCCTTCCACAGCCTTAGCTCACAGCCCTGCTATTTCTTCTCCATACTGCACTGTCCTCAGTCATCTCCCCACCCACTCTCTGGAACTCTCTGGGTTTTTTTTGCCACCTGGCTGCAGCTGCCACCGCCTCTGCTGGCCCTCCTTGTGTCACCAGTTCAGCCCACTCTACTCAGGATAAAAATCACAAGTGTAAAAGCTTTCTATGTGGTCTGATGTTGCAACATCTGGGGGCAATAGGGGGAGGGTCTCCTTGCAACTCCAAATGCTAACTGAGCTGGGCATGAGGCACTCGGCGTCACTCCCCGTGACCCACACCGTTCGTTGTTCTTATGGGTCCTTTGGTCCTAGGTTCCTAGCTGCACAAAGGTGGGCTCTGTGTCTGTGTGTTGGTGTAGGGAGGGGGTGCTGTGCACACAGGGGAAGAAAGGAATTCTGGATGTGGTCAATAGCCCCAAACACCTGGTACAGGTATTCGTTTCTCAAAGAAAGATGCAAAGAATGCTTGCAAGAAGGGATGCTGCAGCAAGGAGAGCTTGTGTAGTCCAAAAAGCTTTGCAAACGTTTTGTGCCTTTCAGTTTAGCATACCTACAGCGAGTCAGCCAGACTTTCCCGAACACAGGCTCGGTTAGCTCACAAGGCTTTATTATTTATTTATTTATTTATTTTAGAGACAGGATTTCTCTGTAGCTTTGGAGCCTGTTCTGGAACTCGCTCTGTAGACCAGACTGGCCTCGAACTCAAGAGATCTGCCTGCGTGTGCCCCTCAAGTGCTGGGATTAAAGGCATGTGCCACCACTGCCCGGCTTTCACAAGGCTCTTTAGGAAAGCCTAACACCTATAAAAAATTCTACTGAAAAATAATTACTAACACTCTAAAAATTTCTACTACATTCTTCCCAAATTAAGGAAGAAATAAGCATAGGTGGTACACACTCCAAACCTGCTGAGCTGAGGACAGGGCTGCAGTGGGGATTCCAGTACTCGGAGACCGAGGCAGGGAGTTTTGAGGTTAGCCTAAAGAGACGTGATCTTTAAAAAGCCAATCAAAATCCCGTCTTACTCAGGGACAGTACCCCCTTGGATCTCATTCTTTAGACAGCTGTCTTTGAGAAGAGTGGCATCTCTTCTCATGTCAACACTCTGAATTTCTGTGTCCAGAAATCCGTGCAGATCAGAACTGAAGCTGGCCCACGGCTTCACATTGAACCTCCTCTGGATTGTTCAGAAGATTTGGAGTCGTCTAAGGATGTGACTGGCAAGGCCAGGGATGCCGCTGAAGATCACACACAGGTAGGGTCTGGCCACAGCCTGCACTTGGGGCTCCCACAAAATTGAGGTCTGGTACAGTATTCTTCCCAATACCTACTTTGACCATTGTCCTTCCCACATCTCACATATTGAAAAACTGTGTAGGTGTGTGTGTGTGTGTGTGTGTGTGAGAGAGAGAGAGAGAGAGGAGAGATGCAATGAAGCACATGTGCTGGTCAAAGGACAAAGTTGAGGAGTCACATGGTCTGTGGGTACCTGGGATTGAACTCAGGTCATCAGGCTTGTGCAGCAAGCACTTCTACCTGCTGAGCCATCTTGTCTGCCCTTATCTCACACATTTTGTTACACATTTTAATACATAGGGCATGGGCCACACATCTGTGTTCATGGGTGGGTCAGCTGGCATCCAATCACTCTAAATGGACAAGGGGCTAAGAGGGGAAGCCAGTGTAGCAGGCTTTCTTTTGGGCCACCAACCAGCTCCCAAATCATGACACTGAGATTTAATATTAATTATGAAAGCTCGGCCTTAGCTTAGGCTCATCTCTTGCTAGCTCTTATAACTTAATTTCCAGTTTCTCATCATCTACATTTTGCCTCAGGGCCTTTTATATTTCTTTCATTTTGTATGTCCTACTCCAGTGTCTTTCTGGCAGCTGGCTGGATGGTGTCAGGTGTCTTTCTTTCTCCCTCGTTCTCTCCTTCTCTCCCCCTACTTATTCTGTCTGCCTGAGAGCCCCACCTATCCCTCTACTGCCTAGCTATTGGCTGTTCAGCTTTTATTAGACCATCCAGGTGCCTTAGGCAGACCAGGTGAGACAGCAACCCATCTTCACATAGTTAAACAAATGCATAATAAACAAATGTAACACACCTTTACATAGTTAAAGTAATTTTCCACAACAGGTCAGGCCTGGCAGAGAAGAGTAACTTAACTGGGGAGATGTTCTAGAAAAGAGTAGAAGTTGTCTCTGGCCATAAATGCTAGAAAGGAGCCTGAAAGGGCTGAGGTCGGGTAGAGAATGACACCCCACCTGTGTGTATATGTGTACCTAGGCCTGTGAGGCATTCTGTATCTCAGTGACCCAGTCAGCGGACTACCCATGGAACACCCAGAGGTTTGGGTATCTGCAGCTTGTAGCCGTGTGTGTGTGCACCACAGCTGATGGGGTCAGTGCATACCTGCCCTCCCATCTTCAGACCACCATCCCATTTCCAGTACTGCTACAAGTGTTTCTTGACAATGCATTCTTAAGTCTTTGCTCATGTTCTTAGCACCATAGACATGGAAATCAACAAAGTACATTATATGCCTATTCTTAGCCAATTCATGTTCTAGGTGAGAATGAAAGGGCAGAATGAAATAAGATCATTTCAGGATCATCAGTTCCCTGAATGGAAAACAGAAAGGGGAACTGGGCATGGTAGTGCACATTTATACTTGCACTGCTCAGACAGAGCAGAAAGGTCCTGAGCAAGGCTAGCCTGGGCTCCATATGGAACCCCTTTCTAAAATAATCATAACAAAACTAAATAAAGTCAGAAGAGGGGGATGGACAGCATGGTGCTGTTGGGGAAAGCACCTCTCACACGCTACAGAGCACATAGGCAGAAGCAATGCGAAGAATCCCAGGCAAAGGGAACTGTCTGTGCAGTTGGCAAGAGGCTGGGCTTCAGGGAGCGCGATGCCAGCACTGTGTGAATAGGAGAGCAGGAAATGAGTTGAGATGTTGAATAAGGAGACACTGGGGTGGACTAGGAGTTGCATAGTGGGCTTGGCTGGAGTATGGGAATGGGCTTAAAAAGCAGAAAATTTGCTCTAAGGCAGCAGTTCTCAACCTGTGGGTCATGACCCCTTGGGGGTTGAATGACCCTTTCACAGGGGTCACATACCAGATATCCTATATATCAGATATTTGCATTACTGTTTACAACAGTAGCAAAATTACAGTTATGAAGTAGTAATGAAAACAGTTTTATGGTTGGGGGGTCAGCACAACCCATTTAAATAAAGGGTTGAAGCACTAGGAAGGCCTCAGAACCACTGTTCTAAGGAGACAAATTTTATAATTAAATGAATGAGTATGGGGTCTGGAGAGATGGCTCAGCGGTTTAAGAACACTGGCCTGACTCTTTCAGAGGTCCTAAATTCAATATCCCAGGAACCACATGGCAGCTACAACCATCTATGATGAGGATCTGGTGCCCTATTCTGGCCAAGGCAGGCATACATTGCAGTTCAGAACACTGTATACATAAACAAATCTTTAAAAAGGAAAAAACTGCCCATGAGTATATCACCTCTCCATGTTAACAGAAGCAAAATTCTGGACGTGATTGCCGGGTAAAAGTTCAGTTGCTAAGCAGGACCACGCCCCATGGCTGAACTGCACTGGTTCGCTGTGGGCACCTGCCTGCAGGACTCATAGCTTCAGTCAGGGCCTTCACCTCTGTGGACTTCTGTTGCTGCCTGAAATTTGAAAGACAGAACAGAAAGAGGAAAGGATCTGGAATGCTGTCCAGAAACCCACTCTGATCTCGATTCCATGTTTCCCCACTTCCTTATTTGCCTCAAAAGGAGACCCAGGGAAGGAGCTGGAGCCCTGCTGACTCCTGTGCTGGCTGAAAGGGGTCTGTGTACACTTGCACACATTGCACACATGCAGTTTGTTTTCTTTTCCTTTTTTCTAATGTGTGTGTGTGTGTGTGTGTGTGTGTGTGTGTGTGTGCGCATGTATACATGTATATGTGCATTTATGCTGCAGCTCCTCTGGGAGGTCAGAAGTCAACATTATGGACTTAGTTCTCTTTCTGCCTTTCCGTGGGCTCTGGGTGATGACCTCAGGTCACCGGGCTTGCACAACTAGCACCCTTACCCACTGGACCATCTCCCGTTCCCCTCCTCCTCCTTTAATGTAGTCCCAGCTAGCCTCAAATCCAAGATTCTTCTGCAAGAGCCACACCTGGCTCACCACTTGCTTTTGACCTCACCAATAGTCCCCTGCTTAGGATCAGTCTGTACAAAAGAAACCTTTATTTTCTTTCAGCTGGATCATAGCCATGCTCAATCTGTTAAAATCCTACCCCCACAGCTGGTCCCAGAGTGCTGTGTACCCTTTGAGCTGCAGACCATAGTTGTTTGCCCATGGGAGGCACCTGGCACCTTCTGTTAAATGGATACCTTGTTCCTCTTTGGCAAGCTCCCAGAGCCCTGCACACTGGACAGCAGAGTTCCTCCCAGGCTTCTCCTGCCCTCAGCATTAGCAGCCTTCCTCGTTGCACATGCTCAGTTGCAGCCCCTGCTGCTCTGCCCGCGCTTCACGTTCCCCACTGTGAGCACCTGATTATATTTCTTCCTTGCCTTTCCCCCGACATCTTGAGAGGGCTCTCCTTAAGGCTTCACAGTCAATTTCCCCTCGGAGTTATTTCCCTGCAAAAGGAGAGAGAAACAGTGGCATACTTGCCTGCCACAGCAGAAAGAAGCATTGAGAGATGCCATCTGCACAGGGACAGAGAAACTCAGGGCCTGGCTAAATATACCCAGCTTGGCACGAAGCAAGGAAGGCCTGAGCTGGAGCAGAAGGAGCCCTCCTCTGTATAGAGGCTTTGCGCCTCACCTTTGCTGCTGGAACATGCCAGCCTCTTGCCTTCCATCACATCCTGTGACCTTCAGTTTCTCCATGGCTTTGAGTTCACAGACTGGCATGCTGGAGGCGTGCTCTGTCAGCCCCCATGTGTTGCCTTGCATGGTGCTGTGGGAGGACTGAATTAGTAGTTGACGCTGATGCAATCAGGAGTTTCCGTGTGATTATCTGTGATTATTATGAATTGGGGGATTTCATTCCTTTAAAAACAAGCAGATAGCCAGGCGGTAGTGGCACACGCCTTTAATCCCAGCACTCAGGAGGCAGAGGCAGGCGGATCTCTGAGTTCGAGGCCAGCCTGGTCTACAAGAGCTAATTCCAGGACAGGGTCTAGAATCTACAGGGAAACCCTGTCTCGAAAACCAAAAAAAAAAAAAAAAAAAAAAAAAAAATCAAGCAGATAGGTTTTTGTTGTTGCTGTTGTTTTGTTCTTTGGATTTTTGAGGCAGGGTTTCTCTGTGTAGCCCTAGCTGTCCTAGAACTCGCCTCGTAGACCAGACTAGCCTCAAATTCACAGAGATTCGCCTGCCTTTGCATTCTGAGTGCTGGGACTAAAGGCATATGCCATCACCCCCCTGACTAATTAAAAAATAAATTCATATAAAAGCACATAGTGTGTCAGGAGGTGACAGGGCTTGTGAAAAGAGCAGAACAAAGTTTCTGTTTAATACCGAGGCAAGGCCTCTGATGAGGCAGTAATGAAATGGGAACCTCAGGGGTGTGAGCGAGTGAGCCTGTGGGGCAGTGTCCTAGGCAGAGGGAGCAGGGAATGCGAAGACCCTGAGGTGAGGAGGGAACAAGGAGGTGGGGAAGGCTCCCAGGAGCAGCTGTGGGTCAGGGTGGTAGGTCTAGGGGACAGTGATAGGGATGGCATTTCCCTTATGTTGCACAAGGAGCCTTCACATGGTTCTGGGCAATTTTACAGCTCCAGCAAACAGAGGACGGCTCTTTCTAGAGAGTTCAAACCCAGTGCCTGAACACATGGTGTGTGCGCTGCCATGGGGGACTCAGTCTTCTTTTAAGGAAGTGGCTTCTTTAGGAATCAACAATGATCCCAAAATGTATAATAATAGGCAGAAAAAAATAAAGTTGAAATTTAAATTTTTATTTATTATTATTTGTGTTGGGGAGCACATGTGTGCTGCTGTGTACACGTGTGGAGGTCAGAGGACAGCTTTCAGGAGTCAGTTCTCTCCTTCAACTGTGGGATCTAAGGACTCAGTCCAAGTGGTCAGGCTTGCATCTGGCTAGTGCCTTTACCAGCCGAGTCATCTCTCCACCCTAAAAGTCTCTTTAGAACCCCACAGTCCCATGAATCACTGTCCAAACTGCATATAGATGCCCTGTCCACTGTATGGGGGGAGGGGTCTGTCTTAATCCCCGGGGAGACACTTCCCAATTTAGTGATCACCAGACACTACATGAAGGCATAATCACTGGGGCAGCTGCTAGAAGACCTTGACAGCTTTTTTTTCCCCCATTGTGCATGTATTAGCTTTATTTCTGTTGCCATGATAAAGTACCCTGACAAGCAGTTTAAGGGAGAAAGAGTTATTTTAGCGTAGAATTTTGGGTTACCGACGGTCATAGCTGGGATGTCAAGGTGGCAGGAACTCGAAGCAGCAAGTCATTATACTCACAGTCAAGAGCAGAGAGCAACGAATGGATTCCTGCATGTTAGTACTCGGCTCTCTCTCCACCTCACACAGCTGAGGATCCCTGCCTAGGGAATGGTGCCACCCACAGTGACTAGTTCTTCCCATTTCAATTAATGCAATCAAGACATAGGCCTGCTTGATTTAGATACTAGATCACTGAGACATTCCCCAGGTGACTGTAGGTTGTGTCATGTTGACAAAACCAGCCGTCACAGTGCGGGTCCCACAGTAAGGTGAAGATTTTACAGCCACAGTTACAGCCTAGTGTCCTTATTACCTCTACATGCTGACATCTAAAGACTATCATTAGCCAGGTCTCCATAGAAGAACCTGCCCCATCACATCAGGAGCTATAGCAGGCCTCTTCAACATGAGACTTACAAAGTGAGGGCTGTTCTGCAGGGGAAGTCTATTGCATGGGGACTTCTGCTGGGAACTCCAGATAACACAGCCTTTGAGCATGTTTTTGGTGGTATGCACGGGTGAACATAGGCCCTGCATATGCTAGACAAGCACCTTCCTGAGCTATATTCCTAGCCCTTTCTTCATTTTTTAAATTTTAAGACAGGGCCTTGACAGGTTGGCTTTGAACTCACTCTTGTAGCCAAGCAGGCCTTTACTTTGCAATTCTCTTGCCTCAGCCTTCTGAGTAGCTAGGCTTGTCTCCCCTATTTTTTATTGCTAATATAGCATAAGTAGGGTTTTGTCATCCATCCTATTTGATAATCTCACATTTTTTTTGGCTCCATAACACAACATGACTGTCTTTCTACACCGGTAACCCACTCAACCAGTGGCTTTGGGGAGTAATGGCTTGGCCACATACTGGCTGTGCATCCGTGGTTTTGACAGATGCTCAGATCAGCTGTGGGAGTGAGAGCAGAAGGTAGTGGTTAGGAGAGGCAGGAGGCAGGGAGAGCAGCAGAAGAGCAAGACCCCCCCCATTTTCAGACGGAGGTGCTGGTGTTGTACATGCCTAGGATGCCAATTCTCCCACCAGCTCCGAGGCCTGCAACTTTCATTTCTGCTGTCTGAACACACAGGGACATCCCAGTGCTCCTGCAGCACTGACAAATATGGGAGTCTCTTAGTGATTCGGGATGCACTGGTAAAATGGACTTTGAGTGTTTACAGCCGAGCTCCTGAGTCTGGAAATGACCCAGGTGGATGGCAGGAATGATGGGGGACTCCCATTGGCTAATAAAGAAACTGCCTGGCACATTTGATTGGCCAGCCCTTAGGTGGGAGGAGTAGACAGAACAGGAAGAAGGAAGTGAGGTAGATGGCTCAGTCAGATGCTATGCCTCTCCTAAGTTAGACAGACCGCCGTGCCTCTCCTCAGAGAGAAGCCAGACGCGATGAAGCTCCAGCCCAAGATGGACGTACGCTAGAATCTACCTGGTAAGGCACCACTTTGTGGTGCTACACAGATTATTCGATACGCTTTAGTCAAGATGTGAGTAAGAGGCTGGAAATAATGGGCCAGGCAGTGTTTAAAAGAATACAATTTGTGTGATGTTATTTTGGGGCATAAGCTAGCCGGAGGCCAAAAGCCGGGCAGCAGGAATGCAGCCTGCAGCTCTTCACTACACAGGACTGCATGAACATGAAAGCCTCTCAGGCTGCGGAGTGCTTCAGGTGGTAGAATGCTTGCTGCACAAGTTTGGAGATTTGAGTTCAGCTCCCCAACGCTGTAAAAAAGCTGTAAAAAGCTGGGTGTGGTGTGTCTGTTTGTAACCCCAGTGCTGAAGACAAGAATCAGCCATGAGGCTTTCTAACCAAGTAAGCTAGCCAAGTCAGCGAGCTGCAGGCTCAGTGAGAGACACTGTCTAAAGAAGTGTGAGAGAGGGTGACTGAGGAACACCACTGTCAATCTCTGACTTCTGCATATATGTGCCTGATTGTGTACACACCTGCAAAGCACACATACACACACCACCCCTTTGGCACACCCATGACATGTCTAAAATAACCCCCAGAAGTTTGAGCTCAGGGTGGATTTGGAAGCGACAGAGCTCGCACTGCATCAGCACTGAGTTGCACACTGGCTGGGGTTGTCATGTCCATTACCACAGTCTGTGAGCTGAGCACTGGAGATGTGAAGGAACGGGACAGAGAGGCCGGTACTGGGTGCTGGGGCCCTGAGACTCTTTTTGGTCTGTGGAGGTGCAGTCATGGGCCAGGAACTGTGCCGGGCTGGTTCTGCTCCAGTGCCACGGGCTTTTGTGGCTGTTATTGATGCTGAGCCTGGGAACCAGGTATGCAGCAGGGCCACCATCAGTGCTGCTTCATTGTGCTTCCCACAGTGATAGAGAGAAATTCCTCTTAACCGGATCTCTCTCTCTGGAGGGTGCACAGCTAAGAATGGCAGAGGGAAATGCCCAAATCTAATGAAGACAGCCAGGCAAGCCTGAATGGGGCTCTTCTCAAACAGCTGTGCTAGAGTCCTGGAAAACATCAGAGCACGAGAGACAACTAAAGACTTGAAATGTTCTAGGTTAAAGGAAAATAAAGACATGCACCACAGTTATGTGCAGTGAGGTCCTGGGCCTGGGTGGTACCACTGAGTTTGGAGAGAAATTGCCAAATTTGAAGAGTTAATAAATTTGAAAATAGACAGCATTATATATGTCACAATATTGGATTGATGTTAAGTTTCCTGAGTTTGAGATATATATATATTTTTTTTTCCTGGTGTTCTCAGAAAACATCCTTTTTCTTATTTGTATGGGTATTTTGCCTGCATGTATGACTGCATCATGAATGCTTTGTGCCTGTGGAGGCTGGAAGAGGGTGTTGGATTCCCTGGAACTGGAGTTGTATAGTTGTGAGCCTGTAAGACACTATGTGGGTGCTTGAAATGGAACCTAGTCCTCTGGAAGAGCAGCCAGTGTTCTTAACCACTGAGCCTTCTCTCTAGTCTTATTCTTATTCTTAGGAGACATGTGCAGAATGTAGAAGACAGAAGAGAAGGTCACAGTGTTACAAACACAACAAAATAAAGGCTATACTTAATGTGGGTGGCAGAATGGTAACAGTTGGTGAATGTAGGCGAAAGATATCTGGGTGCCCATTATACTTGTATGATAAATTGTGGATTTTACATTTTTCAAAACAAGTTTTAAAAAATTAAAAAGATAGGGCTGGGAAGATTGCTTAGTGGACAATGTACTCGCCACACAACCATGAGGACCTGAGTTAGAATTCCCAGAACAAATGTAAAGCCATTTGAGGTTGCCAGTGCACATACTGGAGGTGGAAGCAGACACAGAAGGCCTCAGAAGCCTCTAAGCTAGCCTGGCATACACCATAGTAAACAATTGTCTCAAACAGGGTGTGAGGCAATGACCCAAGGTTGTCCTCTACCTTGCCCTCCATGTTCATACTGTGGCTTCAGTAAGTATTAAAGATGGAACCTCCAGTAGTGAGGGAGATTATGTCTCAGTTCCAATTGGCCCAGGCAGATCGGCAGGCTGTTTTATAAGAGGGCTGTGGAACCTTTTCCCCAAAATATTTGTGTGTGTGTAGGGGTGGGGGCGTTATTCAGGAAGAGTCCAAAAGAGCAGGAGGTGTTAGATGCCCTGGAACTGGAGTTATAAAGGTGACTAAGAGCTGCTGTGTGGATGCTGGGAACTGAACCTCCGTCCTCTGCAGAAGAATAAGTACTCTTAACTGCTGAATCATCCATCTCTCCAGTTCCTGGGATCTGATAACTTAATGAATATACACAAGTAAGTTTTCCAGGGGTGGGGGAAAAAGGAAAACAAGGTAGATCTTGGGAGAGGGTGAGCATAGAGGGTGTGACTATGGTGACTCTCTGTGAGACAGGAATGTTGTACTTGATGAAAGCTCCTTGCTGAGCATAAACACACAATGTAGCCGCTCTTGGCTGGGTGGACTTGCCTGTGTTTGGAGAAGGAAGCTTGGCTTATATAAGGTCAAAGCTGAATTAAACATAGGGGCTGCGGTGCTGATGGTAAAGTGCATGCTTAGCACACACAAGGCCTGGGTTCCATGATAGCCCAGAATAATTCATTGTTGTTTGGCCTTTTGAGACAGGCTGGCATTGAACTTAAGATCTGCTGTCTTGGCCTCCAAGTTCTAGGATAATTGATAAATTTTGTCTTTGCACTTTTGTCACATTCAAAACATAACTCAGCCAGGTGGCGGTGGTGGCGCACGCCTTTAATCCCAGCACTCGGGAGGCAGAGGCAGGCGGATCTCTGTGAGTTCGAGGCCAACCTGGTCTACAGAGCTAGTTCCTGGACAGGCACCAAAGCCACAGAGAAACCCCTTGTCTCAAAAACAAAACAACAACAAAAACAAACAAACAAAACCCTCCAAAAACCATGATTTGGACCAGAAGGGTGAAAAACAAAAATAATGGCAATGAGATAGAGTTGAGTAGGAAAGACCTTATTAGTTAAGACCTGGAAAATAAGTGCTGAAACTCAAGATGAGGAGGGGCCGTTGGCAATGGGCAGGCGGAGCAGCTTCGGCTCCCCGGGCCTTCAGCTGACCCACCTGACCCAGTGTGGCCATCACTGTTGCTGTTTGACTATTAATTAGAAAATCTTTTTTCTAAAAATGCACTTCAAGCTTTCCCTGGTCTGTGTCAGGACAACTCAGCAGTGTCTGAACTAGAGTTCTAGACAATTATGAGCAGCCATGTGGGTGCTGGGAATTGAACCCAAATCCTCTAAAAGAGCAGATAATGCTCTTAACCACTGAGCCACTGCTCCAACCCCAGATATCTTCTATTTTTTGATAATTAATTCATAATTTTCTATGCTCCAAACAAAACATAGCTATGGCCAGATTTGGCCCTTTGTAACATCAACTTCTAACTTCCTTTTTTTAGACTGAAGACTTTGACAGTCTGGTAAAAGAGGAGGACTCTCTCCTTCCCAGTAGCACTAGAATTAGCCTCTGTGCTACCCAGGACCACTAGGGCAGCCAGAGCTGCCCAGCCAGCGCTAAGAATGAAGCACAGACTGGCCTATGACCTTAGTAGGCCCTGAGCCAGTGGGGCAGCAGAAGGAGGCCAGCAGGGTGGGGCTGGTGCCGTGCTGAGCATGAATGATGCATGCCCATGCACAGCAATGCTGAGCCGGCACTAATGCACTAATGGGGCATCAGAAGGGCCACGTGGCCACCCTGCACCCCATGCGGGCTTATGCAAATGAAGCTGCCAGATGGAATGTGGCTCTCTAAAGCAGCTTTTCCAATTTGCCAACAATAAAGAGTGACCTCCCAGTCAATAATAGTATAAATGGTCTGGCTTATGCCTCACATGTATAGCCTATTTAGAATTTCATAAGTATTTTACATTCTTTTCTGTCATTTTATGTAACTGCTAATGCATAAGTGCTTTCTCATTAAGAAGATTCAAACAATCTAGAAGTAAATCTGAAAAAGGCTCTCAGCTTTTACCTGGGCTGAGCTGGATTGAGCTGTGTGTACCCCATTCTGTCATCTCTCTGTTTACTCATTTATTTCTATTTCATGTCGTGTTAGCCTTTACTTCTCCCTTCCCTAAGCATTTTGGTTTATGCAGTTGTCAGGCTCCCTACCCTACTCCTGTTAACCACATCCACAAGTTCACTGTTCGCCCACTCTCAGCGCTTGTCTTCGTCTCTGCTCTGTGGCCGTGAAGAGACATCATGGCTAAGATAACTCTTGTGAAAGAAAGTGTTTAGTTGGACTGGCTTACAGCTTGGAGGGTTGGTACATTCTCATCATGGCAGGGAGCATGGTGGCATGCACGGCACTGGAGCAGTAGCTGAGAGCTATAACCTGGTCCACAGGTTAAGAGTGTGACAGTGGGCCAGGCTTGGGCTTTTGAAAACCCAAGTGTGTCAGGGACACACTTCAGTTACTCCAGCAAGGCCTCACTGTCTAATCCTTCTCAAACAGCATCACCCCTTGGTGACTAAGCTTTCAAGTCTATTAGCCTGTGGAGCCACTCTCATCCAGACCACCACAGCCCTTCTCTACTCTGGAGGTGAAAAGGTTGAGTTAGCCTCTAAGCTTAGTGCTGTCTTCACCCTACATACCTCACTGTGGCGCTGCTGGTGCCATTTGTGTCTAATAAACCGAGGGTTTACAGGGGCTTTCCTTTCTTAATTTTAAAGGTTTTCTAGACATTCTGAGTAAGTAGATTTTATTTTTCTAATTTTGCCTTTCATGTTAATCTCTAATTGACTGCATTTAGGTAGCTTGTTTGATTTTCTGGTTCAGAAGTTACTGAGGTCTGATTTGTGGCCTCCAGTTCATTTTTATGAGTCTTCTTTGATACTTCAAAAGAATAACCATTCTCTTTTTGATGTAAAGTTCTCAATATACTTATTAAATTCAATCATATTATGTGGTGATTTGAATGGGAATGTTCCCCATAGGCTCATGTATTTGAACACTTGGTCCCAATAGGTGGCACTGTCTGGGAAGACTGTTGAAGGAAGTATGTCACTAGAGGGGGACTTTGAGAGTTTACAGACTTGTGTGATTCCTCTTGCTCTGTTTCTGCTTCATGTTAGTGGTCAGGATGTGTGCTCTCAGCTTGCTGTTGCAGCTGCTATGCTGTTGACTGTCATGCCTCCCTGATGTTATGGTGATGGAACCATAACCCAAATAAACCCTTCCTATATAAGTTGTCTTGGTCATGGTGATTTCTCACAGCAACAAAAAATTTACTGCAGATTGTCAGTAGTGTCATTTATCTTGCTAAGTGTTAAAAGTCTGGTCTTCAACTGCCCACATTAGAATACCAAGAGCGTAAATGTGAGCTCCAAGCCTGCTCCCCAAAGCCATGTAAAAAGCTCAGTGTCACTACTGGGGAGGCAAATGCAAGGAGATCTTTGCAGCTCACTGGCCAGCCAGGCCAATCAGTGAGCTCCAGATTCAGTGAGAGACCCTGCTCAGAAAGTAGAGAGTGAAAAGGAAGACCCTCAGAACTGACCCCTGACCTACCCACATGCATGTGCACACAAGTCCACATATCCTCTCCATTCCCCCATCGCATCTCACGTACTAGAGATTCAGAGTAAGAGCTGGATGAGGGTGAAGTACTTGGTTTGTGGTGCTGAGGTGAGACTTAGGGCCTCAAGCACACAAGGCAAGGCAAGCACTCCACTGCTCAGCTGAAACCCCAGCCCAGCCTTTACATCGTGAGTAAGCCTTCCTTGGAATGCTCATCAACCCGTTCCTGCCATCATCAGTCTCAGCTGCTGGTCCGCTTCATCAGGCTGATTTTCACAAATGTGTCCATTTTCTTACATCTCTTTAGCTTTGTAGTATCCGTTAAATTTTTGTCTTTTTGTCTGATGGTATCAAAATGACTCTTCATGGAATGTACCTTTCATCTGTGTGACTACATCAATGTCATTGTCTTTGCCCATTAAAGGCAGATGAGAGAACATGAAAGATGTCTCAGTAGTTAAGAGCATTGCTGTTCTTTTAGAGGACCTGGGCTTGATTCCTAACACCCACATGGCAGCTCACAGCTATCTGGAACTCCAGTTCCAGGGGATCTGACATACATGCAGGTAAGCACCCATATACATAAACATTAAAAAGTGAAGAAAAGCAGAGTAGTTGAGGCTGCTCCGTCTGAATGTTTGCCCTCTGGATCTTGATTTGGACAATACTTTGTAGACCTCTCCACCAGAAGACTTTGGTGGTGCTTTGCTTTTTGTCTTTGGGGCACTATATTCTTATAAAGTCACTTGGCATGATTTCTAGCATACTTAATTAGTCACCCTTTGGTGCTCTTCCTGACTTAATTTATCTTTCTAGAAATGTTAATGATGAAATTAAGAGTTGTAAGATTGCTAGCTGCTTCTCTTTCATGGATGAGTTCCCCATGTGTCTCTGTGGGGATGACAGTCTCCCAGCTTCTAAAATCGGCTTCCACTTCTCCTGTCAAATTCTTTTCTTGGATATTAGTTCTTTCTTAAATTAAATTACTCAAGTTGGTGCCTGTCTTTCAAAGGGCTGAATCACCCAAGCATCTGTCCCTTCTTGATTGTCCTGTTACTTCTTCCTGTACTGTTTGGTATCTCTTGACATCAGGGCGTGAGAGTGGCTACAACGTGCGTGCGATGTGCGTGCAACGTGCGTGCGATGTGCGTGCTCTGTGAGCTGGAGACCTTGACTTTTCCTCCAAATGGCAAACTCCCTGTCGACCTTGGGAAGGTTCTTTTCCGGAGTGTGCTCTGCTGTCCTGCCCTTAAGCCCACAAGTTGGCTTCACATGCCCCCCTAAATCAGCTGTGACTGCCTGCTGCAGGGCTTCCTCTTACCTGATTCTGGCTGACTTAGCTGTATGCATACACAAGTGTGCCCAGAAACCAGACCTCAGCAGCCTTCTGCTGAATTTTGCTGCCCATATTTGCTTTGTGACTCTCTGTGCCTCCAGTTCTCCAGGAACGTGCTCTGTGTGTCTCAGATGTCTGCAACCATTCTTTGGTGGCAGTCTCATTTGGTCTCTAGCCAGCTGTATCCAGCTGTATCCAGCTTCCATCTCTGCATCCTTCAGCCAGCTTCTGCTCTGCACAGGCTCAGGCATGATGCTGAGATGGGTGTTGCTGAGAGGCTTGTCTGGGGCTTTTCATTTGATCAGGTCCAAAAGACTCTTATACCTTCTGTTTCCTGAGCATGAGGTCTTTCTCCTCTGTCACCCATTGGCATGCCTTTAGTGGTGGACTAGCACACGAAACATCAGATACTTCATCAATACATCTAGCTTGGAAAATTAATGAAAATCCATGGATGGCAAAGGACAGCAGAAAAGTAAAAATATTGTGTAATTTTTTTTGCATGTGTATATTATGTATGTGAATGTATGTTTGCATGTTCATATACATGGGGGCTCGTGTGTGAAGGTACGTGTGTATACATGTGTATACATGTGAGTATATATGTATGTTATGCATGTGTATGTTCACATGTGTGGGCTCACGTATATATCTGTGGGGGGTTGTATGTAGATGTGTGTATGCATGTGTATGGGTGTACATGTATATAGGCCTAATGTTGTCAGTAGGCATTTTCCTTGGTCATTCTCCACCTTGCTCAGAGTCTCTCCCAAAGCCCAGAGCTCATTGATTCTGGCTTGTCTAGTCTAGCTAGCTAGCTAGTTTATCCTGGTGATCCCTGTCTCTGCCTCCCAAATACTGGGATTACGGTTGACTACCTTGCCTGCCCAGCTTTTATGCAGATTCTGGTATAGAGCAACAGCTTGGCAGTTACTGATGACATGGATACTATTACTGTCTTGTGAGACCTTGGCATTTGATAGTTACCCAGTTTTACTCTTAGCCCAGCAGAGAGAGGAGGCTTGTGGACAGATACTGGACTCCCGGCCATCAGACTCTGGCTACATTTTAGTAGTGCTTTCTATAGCCATGCCTTCCATCTTCAGCATCCAGTCCCTTACCCCTCACCCCCAACTCTTCATGGGGAGGGCATTCTGTGTGCAGTCATCAGCTCAGTTTCTATGAAGTCTGCACCATGACCTCCATATGGAAGGCTCCTGAACTTAGCATTTGAAACATTGAACACTGAAATTGAATATAATCAAGTTTTAAAGCAAAGTATAGAGTGAGTTTTCCCAGAGAAAATTCTGGGTGACAACTTCAAAGCCCCGTATAGATCCCACAGCAGGGCACCACTTTGAAGTGCCGATAGCTTGGCTTTCAAAGTCACCATCGTAGCCAAGGTCCCGCTCTCACAGATGGAAAGGTTCTGAGCGGTTCTTTCTAGAGGGAATGCTGCTTCTTAGAGCAGCTCCCCTTGCTTCTGTAACAGATGGTTTCAGATCACATGAGCATCCCTGGATTCTAAGGTCACTCACCTCCTGCAAGCAAATGGAGTCCTTTTCTTAGTGAGAGAAAAAAAAAAGTACAGCTAAGTAGAGGCTAGTCTCTCTCTCTCTCTCTCTCTCTCTCTCTCTCTCTCTCTCTCTCTGTGTGTGTGTGTGTGTGTGTGTGTGTTTTATACTTGTAAATACTGTTTGGTCTTCACATTTATATTGATTTATGGAAGAAAAAGAAAGCAGGTTGAAACAGGGATTATTGAAATTCGCTTTCTTTGTCATGAGAAATACTAGTTCATAAACGATCCATCAGCTTAGTAAATGATGAACTGATATTGAGCTGTGGAAACTGCCATTTGTCTTTCTTTCTGCTGGCTCCCCCAGCACACTGTGTGCTCCTGTGAGGGCAGAGGTCTTGACTCCTTGTTTGTACGTGACTGGCCATCAGCACAGCCTCCCAGCAAGCATGGGCACATGCTTAGTGAGACCCTGATTCATAAAACCAAAAGATGAGTTCATGGGTAGAGCACTTACCTGCTAGGTGCAAGGTCCTGACTTCCATCCTAAGTGTTTAAACACACACACACACACACACACACACACACACACACACACACTACTAAGTGGGCCCTAAAGTTAAGGCACAATCAATGTGCTTTGAACAGTTTTTGACCTGGAAGCTAATGGGCTGCAGGGATGGCTTATGGAATGTCTGTCTTTTTTATTGATGGAGAACTACCCTATCATGTACTCTGCTGGTGGGCCATGTTGAATGTAGTAGAATCAGTCTTTCCTCAGGGTTTTCTAGAAGGAGTAAGGACTGATGGCTGTGAGCACATGTTCCACCCCTGCCACTTAATCACTGTGAGGAGTTACACAAGCTGAGGGACTCTGTTCTTTAAGGATCCCCATAAACACAGGGCTGTAGTCACATAAATGTGGAATTGCAGCCCATGAGGTGGCAAAGTAACAGAAGAATCTGGTTCATTGGCCCTGGCTGTATGCATCCCAATGTCTCATGCCTGGAACCGGCTGTGGATGGAGCTTCCATCTGCTTTGGGTATCAGTGGGGACTGTTCTGGGCCCTAGGACTGAGTGGGATTTCAAGGACAATGGCAGGATTCACTCTCCTGGTTGGCTTCCACCTGTTCCTTTTAAAAGTTGGGTTGGTGGTGCCACTTTTAATCCCAGCACTCAGGAGGTAGAGGCAGGCTGATCTCTGAGTTCAAGGCCAGCCTGGGCTACACACACACACACACACACACAAAAAAATCACTGTCTTGGGGGGAAAAAGTAACTGGGCCAAAATAATAGAGGTTCATGAGCAGAGAGGGCTTTTCCTAGGAACTTGAGCTTACTCCATTGAGATTATTGCCAAGTTCAAGTGCTCCCGGGGCTCAGGGGTTTAGTCTGGCCAGGTTATTGTGAAGATCAGATGAGAAGGGCCTGAGTGCTGTACAGAGCTCAGGGCATTATTCTGCTATGAAAGATGAGCTGAAGCTAAGGCCGCCATTCAGCAGCAGGTGCCCAGAAACTCCTGTTTCCCTGGAGAGAAGGAGGAAGTCTGCTGATCTCCGACTGCCCACCACAGCCAGACTTTGATGACTTGAGCCAGGATCTCAGTGTGACTCCCGTGAGGCCTGCCCAGACCATATCAGCATTATCCTTTGGACACCAGTGGTGAATGTGTGCTTGCTCTAACACAGGGCTTCTTGACCTCAACACAGTAGGCACTGTGACCAGATCATCCTTTGAAGTGAACATTGTCCGCTGCCTTCCAACCAGTCCAGCACATCGTTGCTGGCTCCCACCTATTAGCTGTCAGTGTACTCTCTCAACACATGTTGTGAATTAAAAGGCTCTAGTCGTTGCCAAATGTCCTCTTGTTAGGGAGAACTATGCCCAGTTCAGACCATGGCTTTATTATCACATTGCAGTATATCGGGGCATGGTTAGTCAAATGATGGAAGTCAAAGTATGGCTCAGAGGAGTAAATTAACTTGCTAAGGGTCCTGTCATTGATGTCACCTTGTCTAATGTGTGGAAGTGTCTCCTATCTCTGCTAAGTCACCATACAGGCTTCCATGTAATTTACTCATGCAGCAGGTATTTACCAAGCTCCACTGTGCTCTAGACAGTAGTACAGTTGCTAAGTAACCAGCCCTGGTGCTGGTATAGGGTGGGACAGTAGGAGAAGGAACTGGAAGAGACACAAATTTATATTGTGTTTCTGCTGCTGCTGCTGCTGCTGCTGTAACTTCCCATTGCCTTAGCAGCTTACCTAACAGTGCTGGGAGTCAGAGACTCAAACTCACCATCATCAGACTGAGCTCAAGGTGTGAGTAGGCCTATGTGTCTTCTGCAGGTTCCAGGAAGGAATCTGGGTCCTAGAGGCACCTGCTCTGCTTGCCTACATCCTTTCCATTCAGAGCCAGCACACTAGCATCTTCTCTCCTTCCTGACGTCTGCTTCCATTCTTAGGACTTGCTGATGCTGTTCTTCCTGCCTCTCTTTTGATTGCCCCATAATTCCTCCAGGCCTGCCTCGGTGATCTCAGCAAATCCTTAATTTCATCTGAGAAGGTCCTTTGCCAATAGAAGGGCACATGTTCACAGGTCCCAGAGAACATCTTTTGGGGACTTCTGTTAAGTCTACTATTATCCATTCTCTTACCCCACCCCAACAAGATTCACATCTAATTTACCTGTGGAATAGCAGGCATAGGCATTTGGGACAAGAGGAAGAAAGGAACCCTCCAACTCAAGCAATTTCAAAGAGTCCAGGTGTGGGAGTATTTCTCTGTGTCTACCCTCTCAGCCCCTGGTGGAGTCCTCGGGATCTTGCTTCCTCAGCATGTGTTTGTAGATGAGTCTCTCTGGCTCCTTTCCTGTCTGTAGACCCGGCACTCGGGCAGCCTTTTTTTGATTTGGTCTTTTGTGCTCCTGTCCTGTTCTAGCTTAAGTGTTTCTGTCAGCTGGATGTTCTCAGAAACCTCTTTGATTACGTGGATGTCTGTAGGATTCCCTCCATCAGACCTTCCTTTTCCTCCCCAGTCTTCCCTGGATAATCCTGTCTCTGCTAAGGTGGCCCAAGAAATCCACAAACCACAGGGGAGGTCTTGCTGTTGCCTTGGTTTTCTTTCCAGGATATGCTTTCCTGACAGCCAATCTCCAGGTGTTAGCTTCTGCTAGCTGAGTAAAGAAAAGGAGCCCTTGGTTCCCTTCCCCTGGCAGTTTTCCCCTCAGGTCCACCTCCTGCCTCTTGCATTTTTTGCTCAGCAGCTAGAGGAAAGCAGACCTTCAACTTAGCACTTAGCAATCTGTCCAGCTTTTAAATACCCAGGCTCAACACTGACAAGCTTAGCGTCCCCTGGAACCCCAGGACATAGTTGCCTCAGAATTTTTTACATGACAGGATCCCTTTCTTCCAGCCACATGTCCCTTATGTCCTGGGCTCACGCCAGTGGCAGCTCTCACATCCAGGTTTCAATCATCAGTCACTTTGAGTTTTCTCATTTATTTTAAATACACATGCAATAAATTTCAATGATGATAACTAAGACTAAGCTCTGAAAGCGAATCCTAATTTAATGCTCCCTCTTATAAGAGCTGCCTCGGCCATAGTGTCTCTTCACAGCAGCAGAGCAGTGACTAAGACAGCACCGTAAGTGCCGCACCCCCATTTCATTCCCCTCTGTGTTTGCTATCTTCAAAGCAATACCAGCACCCTGGCTGAGATGCTGCTGGACGTTGGGAGGAGTCATTCTTTGGTTCAGAATGTCTATTTTTATACAAGTCCTTACCTTTTGTGTCTCCTGGGCTCTCTACAGGAGCTGAGAAAAGGTCTGGGACTCAGCACAAACCTCCAGATGCAGGAGGATGGCTCCAGTGACGAGTACGACTCTATTGAGGAAGACGTCCTCTCTGAGACAGAGACTGAGGACCTCTTAATGCCAGGCCATACCACCGATGAGTTTCCTCTTCCCAGCCAGGACACAGTGCAGAAGGATGTCCCCAAGGACCAGGAGCTGGAAGGCCGGCCTCCCCAGGGCACAGATACCCTTGTGGTGATGGAGTTTAATCCAGCTTCTAAAAGTGAGCTCTTCTCATGAGCTTTTTTTGGCCTCTTGTGTCTCTGTATTTAGTCCTAGGACTCAGTGTTCTACAGTGCTTGGAAACTCAGCTCAAGTGAATTCTGGACCAGAGGGAAACAGCTGGGCCCTGTGTACTAAGAGGGAAAGGCACCAAAGGCTTCCCAAGACCCCAGGCCTTCCCATGGGAACCATCTTTAGTGTATTGTGGGAAATTTAGTGGCATCTGCATCCTGACTGGTTAATGCAAAGGGGACTAGTATTGCCTTATATAACTGTAAAGGGCAGAGCTGGAGGAGGGCCCATTGCCCTCCCCTCCCCTCCCTACTACCCTCTACCCCCGCTTTCCCTTTGCCCTCTCTCCTCCCTCCTATTGCTTCCCCATTTTGTCAGATTTCCCTTGAGTTAGTTCCATTCTGAGGCAATTTTCTGGCATTCGGAGGCATAACTGCCTTCATAGGAGACATGGGTCTTGTTGGATGACTAGAAAGTCAGCGTCTCTTGGCCAAAAGCCCTAGGTTTAGCTCTCAAAAATCACAGTAGCAAGTCTACCACAGGTTGCTGCCACTCAGAATTAGTCTCTTTGGGACTGATGAGCTGGGCTAACCGTTAGGACTAAGGGGTGTGATTGCCTCCTACCTGTTCACATGCGGGGAAGGTATGGCTAGGGAGAACCTGAGGGATCAAGGAAGCGAGGCAGCAGAAACAGCTGCTGTCCACTTGTGGAAGTTTTTCAGGAAACAACCTTGGAAAGTGGCAGGAACACTATTGGAGCAGGGGCTTGAGCGGTGGGACCCCTGCTTGAAGGTGACCTCTGACAGTTACAGCAAGATGCTGGTGGGGGTGGGGGTGGGCCCAGGTGGGCTGCTGTAGCTGGAGTAGTCGGGCAGCCTTCCCAGCAGAGGTTGTGCTGGCCTGGTGCTAAGCCTTGCCTTCCTGGGGCAGGGAACAGCAGACCCAGGGACTCCAAGAGGGTTGGGACTTGGTGTGCAGAAGCAAAGAGTCAATGTGGCCGGAGCCTACCAAGTGAGCAGAGAGTGTTAGTGAACACCTCATGCTTGATAGTCTCCTCCTGGGTTTGCTAGTTTCCCAGGCCAGGAGGTCCCTGAATACAGAGACCAAACACTGTGTCTGCCTTTGGGGTCTTTAGGTGTTTTCTCCTCTGCCCTTGATCCTCCTCCCCACACTTGTCCTATGCATGACTTTCATGTCCTTCAAAGATTTGACATGCTAGTTATACACCTTCCCATATACACCGAGATACAGAAATGCATTCAGGACTGGGCCTGGGGCTCAGAGTATAACACTTGCCTACCATGCCTAACACCCTAGTTCTGGATTCTATCCCTAGCACCACATACACACAAGTTCCTAAAAACTATATACCATCTGGCGTCAGAAGTCACCTCTGCACCACTAGTGTGAGGGCTCTTGAGGGTAGGTTTGGCAGCAGTCTGAACCTCCAGCCAGGACAGACTTCAGCGTCCAAGCCTTCATTGAGCCTTTGCATGTGCCCTTCCCACATCTGGTGACCTGGGTAATGCATTCATCACCCACAAGAATCCCTCTTCATCATCACCATGCATACCTTTGCCAGCCTTGTCCTCCGACTCTGCTTCGTGACTTCTGTCTGCATCCTGTTTTCTCATCTGTTCAGCTGTCCTTCTCTTCAGCTAGACTATGAGTCCCCGAGGACTCTGAATGCATTTTACTATGCCTCTTCATCTCCAAGATGCCCTTGCTGGCACCATTGCTTGCACCAATTAAAGCCAGTGCCTCATTGGCTTGCCAACCACCCTAACTTTCTGAGTAAGTGCCTTACCACAGTTGCCATCCCTGTGTGTGCACACGCTGTTAGTAAGGACCTCTCCTGACTGGAAATGTTAGACACTGAGCCCTGCGTCTTGTTCAAAGCGTCTCATTTATTTATCAATGCTGTCTATAGATTCCCCTAATCCTCTACTAGCAAGGTTCCTGGTATAGAAGAGGTCAATAAATATTTGTTGGGTGAATAAGTGAGCAAATTATAAACAAGTGTCTGAGAGGAATGCCCTGTTCTCCTGTGCTCAGTGGCTGACAGAATCCATTGCTTCCCCACAGGCAATAAAATGGAGAGGGTCTTATCTGCTAAGCGGAAGGACAATGCTGAAGTCTTCATCCCCAGCAAACCAGAGTTGATCCTGAATCCGCAGCCCCCCACTGTGTTTACAGACCAGGAGAGGGCCTGCTCCAGTAAGAGTTGGGGGCCCTGAGTGAATTGTGGAGGTGAGGGGTGGGAACTCCTAGTGGGCACCATGATGAAGGTCTTGCTTCTTCCTTACCCTCCTTGGAGGGCTGACCTGACCTTGAGCCACTTGCTACAGCTTTTTTCTAGTGCTCATTAAAGTGTTATTATTATTAATATTTGAAATTACTTTTCCAATGCTAGGTGTGGAACATATATTTCATTTCCTTGTCCTGTGACAAAGTATCCAGACAAAAGCAACTTAGGGGACAGGGGGCTGATTTTAGCTCACAGCACTAGGTCATGGTCCCATTGTGGCAGGGACGTCAAGGCAGGAATCTGAAGCAGCTGGTCACATCATCATCAAGAGCAGAGAACAAATGCATGAATGCTCACACTCAGCTTGCTCTCTCCTCTTTTATACAGTCTAGAACCCAAACTCAGGGAAGGGTGCCACCTGCTTCTTGGCTGGGTCTTCCCACATCAATTAACATAATCAATCACTCACAAACACTCCCAGCCTGGCCTAGACAAGATCAGCATTACCACAGACATGCCCAGCCTGGCCTAGACAAGATCATCACCACAGACATGCCCAGCCTGGCCTAGACAAGATCATCACCACAGACACACCCAGCCTAGACGGTCCTTCATTGAGGAAAACTGTCAGGGTGACAGTTAAAACAAAGTGTCATAGAACAGTAAACCTCATACTTACCACAGTTTACAGCTCAGCCCTGACAGATGTTTATTGCTACTCATAGTTAATATTAACACCTTGAAAAGGTAAACCTTATCTGAACTAAGTCATCGTGCACACTGGATTTGTCTGGGGCTCCCTGGACAAAGTGCCACTCACAGTTGCTTAGACAAGGCCTGGTGTTGACAGGGACATCCTCCACAGGTGCAGGAAGCTTGCTCCAGGCTCCCTCCTATCTTCTGTAGCTCTGTGGGTTGTGGCAGGATGACCCATGCTCATCGCTGTCTCCTGTATATGTATTTCTGTGTCCACACTCAGCAGTTCTTTTTTTTTTTTTTTTTTTTTTTTTTTCCAAGACAGGGTTTCTCTGCAGCTTTTTTTAGAACCTGTCCTGGAGCTAGCTCTTGTAGACCAGGCTGGTCTGGAACTCACAGAGATCCGCCTGCCTCTGCCTCCCAAGTGCTGGGATTAAAGGCATGCGCCACCACCGCCCGGCACACACTCAGCAGTTCTGTAGACACCAGTCACACTGCTTCCACCCCACCCTGTGGCCACAGTTTAGCTGCATCATTTGGGAGACCCTTTTTCCTAAGGAAGGCATATCTGTGTACACTGGGACTAGTATTCAGTGGGTGGGTCTGTGTGTCTGTGTGTTGTTGGCAACTAAACCCAGAGCATTGCACATTATAGGCAAGTGCCACTGAGCCACCCCACCAGATCATCAGCGTCTTAGGAGATACGATTCAAGATCCAGTTCAGCTGTCACTGTGACAGAGCCTAATTAACTCATTCATAATATTCTTTTCTCCCAGGTTTAGCCGTAGAGGAGATGGAGGCAAGGGAAAAGGGAAACAATATCAAGAAGCGAGAAGGAGCCCAAAGATGGGTGATGGGTGTTGAGGTGAACACATTCCTGGCTCCATGACAAAGGAACACACAAACACACAGGAATCCACATATTACCAAGTCATCTGTAGGAGATCTGATTACCTCCTTTCTGGGAATTGTTCCATAGGTGCTGTTTGAGATGGAGTCCTCACTTTGAACAGTTTATTGGTATTAAAGGTGGTTACCATGAATGGTTATTATTTTGTCACAAGCTATTCAGGGCCTGGCTCCTCCAGCAGCCAAATATCTCAGGTTTGATAGTTGAGGTCAAAGTGGAAAGCTGGCCTTGTTCCCATAGTGTCCTAGTTACAATTGGATCACAGTGGTCAAAGCTGTCTTCAGAAGCCAGCAGACTGATTACCAGGCCAGCCACAGATGGCTCTGTCGACAGTACCATGACAGATACAGCATCTCTCAGTAAACCCAAAGGAGTCTCTCCAGGATGGGGAATCCTGGTCTCTGGGCTGAGCCCAGATGAAGCCCTTGGCTTTGTTAGGGTTATAGGTTAGAGGGAAAGTGTATCTCAAACCACAGACGCAGGCAGAGTGAGCTGGTGTGTTCATACCATAAGGGTACAAGGAGTCAAAGACATCCTAAGAGGATATTGAAGCCAGCACCCCATTCTCCCACAGAATTGAGGGTGGCCTGCTCATGCACATTACCTTGCATTTGGTTGTGGTTTGGGTGCATAAAAAGACTTCTTGGTCTTCCTTGCAAATGAGCCCTTCATTGTCACAGCTGCCTCTTGGCACTGGCCTCACAGTTTCTGCTGTCAGTCATGGAGCTACTCTGTTTCTTTTGACCGTGTTTATGACCTGTATCTTTATTTCATTCTTTTCTTTTCAAAATTCCTACATCTCTATATTAAGGTTTATTTTTTTGTAAGCAGGATGCAATTGGTTTTTATTTTTATCCTCCAACAATCTGTGTGTTTTAATGGGAGTACTTAGCCCATTTACATTTAATGTAATTGCTGATACATTTGAGTTTAAACCTGCAATCTTATTATCTGTTTTTTATTTGCTTTGCCTGTTTCATGTCCCTTTTTCTTCCCTCTCTTGCCTTCTTTTGAACCAATTGCCTTGTATTACTCATCTTTACCCTCCCTATTAAATTGTTAGTTATACATTCTTTTATTCTTTTACTCATTACTAGAGATTGCAATGTGCATTCTTGACTTATTAGCAACTACTTTAAATTAGCACATTTACCACTTCTAATTCGGCAGAAAGACCTCTAACTCTAAATGTTTGTTCCCCTCCCATTTTAAATGCTGTCACTGTTTGTTTTAACTTCCATTAGACATTGTTATTATTATTTTGTTGTTGTTGTTTTATACAGTCAGTAGTGATTTTGAGGCATCTACACTATTGACCTTTCCACACCCCTCACTCCTGGCTGTTTCCAGGTCACTCCCACCCTCAGATTGTCATTCCCTTGAGTCCGTCACATGCTTGGCTTCTAGCTTGTGGTAGCTCTTCTCAGCATCATGGACACCTTGAGGAGGAAGCCTCTCAGGTGTGTTCACCTTCTGTCTGCCTGCACCTGGCCCTGTACTATTTATCTCGCAGTCCCTTCCCTCCCCATAGGGACATGCCTTCAAATAGATTCCTTTTTACAAAGCAACTTCTGTAATATTCAGACCAAGTTTTCTAGTGTTGCTTCAGTGAAAGTGTTAAATTAGACTGCCGTTCTAGAATGGTAACCCATTGCCTGCATGCTCTAAAACTTTGTTTCTCCTCTTATCCCTGTTTCTTTGGCCAAGCCTATACCACTGACCTTATGTTGATTAAACATGCATTTAACATGCAACACCGTCCTCTTAAATCAGCGTCACGTCCCTGACTCTCCCCAAAGAGGCCTCGTGTCTTCTAGAAGGGGAGTGAAAATTTGTCTCTGGTGCAGAAAGTTTGCTGTCCCTGTTTTCAGGGTTAGGGAAGTGATCTATGAGAAACACTTTTCCCAGAGAAGCCACCAGCTGCAGAAATACAGTAACAGCATCAGCGTTACTGACTGATCAGTGTGAGCTGAGTTAGAGGATGCTGACAGCCCGGTAGTTAGGGTTTCTGTCCAGACACCTGTGGCACAAGTACTGCATGTCAAAGTCCAGAGTCCCATAACATTCCAGTCAGTCCTCATCAACAGCGAGTGGTAAAAACTGATAGTAGCTGGGTGTGCTGGTGCACACCTGCAATCCTGGTACCTGAGAGGTAGAGGCAAGAGGATCAGGCGTTCAAGGTCAGACCCAGATACACAGTGAGCTGGAGACTAGCCTAGGCTAAGTGTTATTTTGTCTGTTCAAGGAAAAAAATCAGACAGCCTAAGTACCAAAGGAAATGAATTGATGGCTCACTTAGACATGAAAAGTCCACGTATTTCTTGGGGTCTTAGGCTTATGAGGTCCAAGTGCTCACGCTGTTATCAGAAAACTATTTCTTCTGAACTTAGGTGTGTTTTCCTCAGATCAATTAGTTCTCAAACTTGAACTTGCCTTAGAATGGTTGAGCCCAGCCACCTACTCTCTGACTCAGTGGATCTAAACAGCTAAGTATTTGTTCCCAAGAGTTCTCAGGTGCCTCTGAGATTGTTGGTTAGGAAACTCACCATGAGAACCACTTCTGACACAGGTGGCTAGAGATGGCCCAGGGGCTCCAGGCTCCCTTTTTCTCTGCTCTGCAAGCTGGCAGGTGGAGGGGTGTGGAGTGCTCCTTTCCTAAAAATCACAGTGTGGGTTCAAAAGCCCCACGTTTCCTGGCCCAGGCTGTGGCCTGTGTGGGTAGGGAAAAATGTATCAGGTCTATTCAGTCTGAGAAGATTGTGGAAGATGTGCTCCCCGAATGACATTATGGGCACTGTGAAGGTCCCTGTGTACGGAGCAACTACATGTTCCTTCCCTATCAGAGCCAGCCACACAGGCCGTTGTATGGAAGCAGCTGTGGCTCTGGCACCGTGATGACAGGGACAACTTGAGGGAAGTAGGATTGAATTTGGATCACTATTTCAGAAGGTTTATTCCCTGGTTGCTCGAATTGCATTTCCTGGTCTGTTCTAAGGCAGAACATCATAGCTGCTGGAGTGTGCCAGGGAACAACTTCATGGTAGACAGGAAGCAGAAGTAAAAGGAATGCAGGAAGAAGCCAGTGCAAAGTCTAGGCCCCAGGGATGTGTCTCTAGAGATCTACTCTATACAGCTAGGTCCTATCCCTTATCTTTCACCAACTCCCAATAATGCGATCATATTTCCATTAAGAGATAATCCGTTCATTGAGTTATAACTCTAAAGGTCTAGACATGTTGGGCAACACCTCATTGACTCATAGAGGTGTGTTTCACTAGTCTCCCAGGCAGTTCTTTGGCTAATCAAGTTGACAATTAATATTAATTATCACATGCTAACCCAAGAAAATGCGTGTCACTGGATCTGTCTGATCAACTGCATGTGACCAGCTGCCTCTGGTATTTTGATTCTTAGAGCAGTGTATTAGTGAGGGTTCTCTAGAGCAAGCAGTTCTCAAACTGTGGGTCACAATGTCTTTGGAGGTCAAATGACCCTTGCACAAGGGTTTGCATATCAGCTATCCTGCAGAAATCCGATATTTACATTGCAGTTCTAGAAACTGGAAGTCAGGACCAAGGTGAAGGAAGTAGGTCTCTGGGGACATGTCCAGACGGGAACCTTGCCATGGCCCTTTCCTCCCTCCCTGCTCCTCATCTGCCATGAAGTAGACAGCCTCCTCCTCCCTATCCTCTGCCTTGGTGCTCTGCCTTCTGTGGGCCTGGAATCAGCAGGGCCGAGGGCTTTTTATAAGGTATCCGTTTGGTCATGACAGTGAGGGAGCTGACCAGTACAGCATCTCTCTGCAGCTCTTTAAAAGAAATAGTGGAAATCCCACAGCATATGACCCACGCAGGCTTCACTGTGGGCTGCTGGTTTATGATCAACAATGAATGCTTACTGATCTCACATTTCATCATTGCCGCTGCAGTGGGTCCTGGGTGACCCTCTAAGACTCTGGAGTGTAGTCGGTCAGAGGCAGTTTTGCTGTGGATCTGAATTAGAGCCTGTTAAGGCACAGCTTGTAGAGAGGTGGCTCACCTTCTGGTAGATTCTTTGTGATGTGTTGAATTCATGGCTAATCTTCTGGATGACATACCTTTTGTTTTTAGCTAAGAGAGGAAAGCCAAGTACCAGGGAAATGAAGGGAGTGGGGTTACTGGAAGAGGGATGGTTCTCCATCCAAAAAGAGCAGTTTGGGATAAATTAAAGTGTGCAATTTGGCTTTTGCTAGTGGCTCAGATTTACGGAGTGAATAAATCTACTATTCCCTGGATCCAGTATAAGAATAAATTCACCATCATGTGACATTCAGGCCAGTGTTGGTACAAGTGAGAGATGAGGGCATCAAAAAGAGTTAAAAGGTGGTGGCAGTGGGAGGAAGCCCACGGAAAGGTGGTGCCCGTCGGCAGTGTGACTTGGAGGACGCTGTATTCTGGAAGGCAGCAGCAGCACAGCACTGCTGGTGGAACTGCAGAGCCAACCTCTTCCTAGAAGATGGTGACAATTTGATGTCAGCTTCCCAGCATAATGTTGCTAGAGGAGCACAAATAGCCCCCTTAACCGAGCTGTGGAAGAGCATGCCAAAGCTGTCACTCAGACAAAACTGGCCCCTTTACCAGAAGAGTCGAGCACTGTGCTGGGTGGTCGAGGCCACCGTGCCCCTTGTCCTGGAGGCCATGCTGTGGTCTTCCTAGCTATCTCTGGGCCACTATTGCAGTGCAGCCCCAGACCTCTGAGCTCGTGTCTACAGGCTGGCAGTCAGAAACCAAGGGTCACCATGTAACTCTTTGGGCACTAATTTTTGAGTGTTGTAAGCAGTGAATGGATAAAGAAAGTGTGGAATATATACACATTAGAGTACTACTCGCAGTAAAAAAACAATGACATCTTGAACTTTGCATGCAAATGGATGGAAATAGAAAACACTATTCTGAGTGAGGTAACCCAGACCCAAAAAGATGAGTTTGGTATGTACTCACTCATAAGTGGATTCTAGACATAAATAAAGGTCAGTGAGCCTATAATTCCTGATCCTAGAGAAGCTAAATAAGAAGGTGAATCTAAAGGAAAACATATAGTTATCCTCCTGGATATTGGAAGTAGACTAGTTTGCTAGGCAAAAATTGGGACCTTGGGGGTGGGGGTGGGGTGGCGGTAAGGGGTGATGGGGAGAGGTGGAGAGAAAAGTGAGGAGGGGAGGATGGGAAGAACCTGAGGGAATGGGGTGGTTGGGATGGAGGAAGGGTGGATAGGGGATCAGGGGAGAAGATATCTTAATTAAGGGAGCCATTTTAGGTTTAGCAAGAGACTTCACTCTAGAGGGGTTCCCAGGTATCTATGGAGATCTCCCCAGCTAGTTCCTTGGGCAGCTGAGGAGAGGGAGCCTGAAATGGCCCTTTCCTATAGCCATACTTATGAATATCTTACATATCACCATAGAAGCTTCATCTGGCGATGGATGGAGATAGAGACAGAGACCCACATTGGAGCGCAGGACTGAGCTCCCAAGGCCCAAATGAGGAGCTGAAGGAGGGAGAACATGAGCAAGGAAGTCAGAACCGCAAGGAGTGCGCCCACCCACTGAGACAGTGGGGCTGGTCTAATGGGAGCTCACCAAGGCCAGCTCAACTGGGACTGAAAAAGCATGGGATCAAACCGGACTCTCTGAGCGAAGAAGGGAATGTAGTTAAGGACTGTGAGTTTTGGAGTTCGGTGTCCTGGCCAGCCTCCTGTCAAGGGGAGATTTCGGATGCTCACTGAGCTCTGTCCATGGTCCTAACTGCTTGGGCACAAGACCACTTAGAGGGGCTGCAGCAGGTGTGGGCTTTTCAGCTGCACTTTACTGGTTAGAGATTGAATGCCTTTCACAAACAGAGATTTACAGGGTTGGGGACTGAGTTTCCCCATCCATTCATTTGACAGAAGTTAGAGTGCTAGATGCAGACATGCAGCAGTAAACAAGACAGGGATGGCCTCCAAGAGTAGCTGAGATCCATGTGGTCCCTCAGGGACCCAGCTGCAAACTCCCCAGCCTTCTACCGACCATTTTCAACCTTGCTGCCCCATTGCAGCCTTCTGATCATTCTTCAGCATGCCAAGCCCTCCCTCCCTTAGGGCCCTAGCACCCACCTCTCCTTGGTCTGCGGCAGCCTCCTGTGTTGACAGTCATGGCTTTGTTGCTTCCAGCCTCCCCTTAGTTGTCCTCTTCCTGGACTTCATCTTGAGTGGATATGTCCACTGCCGTCCTGTCTAGCCTTTCCTCTGCCTACTCCATGTCTGTCCCAGCTCTAGGACTGTAAGGTCATTTAAGGCTGGGGATGGCTGTCACACCTACTGCCATTGTCTTGCACCCAGAGCAGTGTCCACCTCAACTCGGGAAGCCTAAAGTATGGTATGAGTCAGGAGCCTGCTGTTCTGTACCTCTCATCAGGCTGGGAGCCCCCTCCTGATCCTGCTGCCCTGGAATCAGAGTGAGTTTGTGGGTTCGGATCTCCAGCAGAGAAGTCCAATACCACTACCTTCAGCTTCTTCCTTCCTTGTCTCCTGCCTCATGACTATTTTAGGAACACAGTCTTTTTGCCTCAAGAGTGGTTCTCACTACCCTTTTACCCACCTGGACTCCCACAATGTTAAGGATTCCACATTCCAGCCTTTAAAAAAAAAAGAAAACAAAAAACAACAACAAAAGATGATAAAGGATTTATCTCCATGAGACGCACAGTTCCATGTGGGGAATGCTGGCTGGCATTCAGAAGCACACCTATCCCAGGCACATGACCTTGTCAGGCAGCCTTACTGCCCAGTGCCTGCCTCAGTTTCCAGACATTTGCAGTCACTCTGACTTTGGCTGACTGAGAGGGGGCATTATCTACCTTGGCTTAGATTCCAGAAGAGCCAGCAGCTCTCTCAAGCTAGTACCTAGTTGTGTTATCCAGAGTCTTCTTTCTATGGCAGATACCTGAAAGGAACAGTTGAGAAGCAGAGAGACTTTTTGTCCATAGCTTCAAATGTTTCCATTCCTGGTCATTTGGCTTTGTTGCATGGCTCCTTTTTAAGGTGGGACATCATGGCTGAAAGGGTGTAGTGGAGTAGAGCTGCTGACCTCATGGTGACTAGGAACCAGGCACAGTGGCATATTCATGTAATCCTCTGGGAGGCTAAGGAATGTGATGAGCTCTGGGCCAGCTGGGGTTGTATACTGAGACCTTGTCTCAGCAAACAAACAAATCAAGATAGGGCTCAAAAATGAGGTATGCCTTTCAAAGGCTCTCCCTAGTGACCTACTTCTCCACCTTCCTCAACGGCACTTCCCAAGAGTCTATTCACATTTTTCATAGATGCCTGGGAAGATGGCTCAGCAGGTAAAGAAGCCTGCTAAATCTGACAACTTGAATTCAATCTCCAGAACCCATATGGTGGAAGGAGAGAACCAAGTTGTCCTCTGATCTCTACAGTGTACCTGCACACACACACACACACACACACACATGCATACTCACACACATAAATCATTCAATCAATATGTAAATAAGTAAAATAAAGAAAAATGTAAAATGAAATTTGTTAGAATATGTTATGTATTAATGGTCTGACCTCTGGGAATGCCCTCACAAACATCAGAGGTGTGCACCACCCTTCTGGGAGCTTCTCAGTGCAGTCCCATCCACAGTCAAGGTCAATAGCACACTGGCTACCCTGGAAACCAGCCCGGGGGAGCTGCATATTTGGGGACCTGGGGATACAGGGCTACTGAGGAAGGCAGAGGTCACTGTACTCACCATGCAGTAACTGAGCATTATCTAGCTGATCTAGGGTGTGATGCATAATAGTCACCTTGGGGTAGTAAGACTTTCCATCTCCCCAGACATCACCATTTCTGTGGCAGGAACCTTCAAGCTCTCCTCACGCTTTGTGGAAATGTCTGGTCAACTGCTGTGGACTAAATCCCCCTACTGTGCCATGAAGCATTAGAGCCAATCCCTGTGTCTTACTGTACCTCATCCTCATTACCCAGGCTCTTCATATCTTCTCTGTATTCCCTTGTCCTTTGCCAACCTCTTACTCAGTTCTATGTTGCCATGTAGTTTAGTCTATGCCAATGGATGAGAACATGTAGTATTTCTTGCAGTGCCTGGCTTATATCATTTTACATAGCATCCTCCAGTTTCATCCATGGTACTGCAAATGATAGGAACCCAACCTCTTTACTGCAGAATAATACTCCACTGTATCCATATGTCATATAAAAAAGATTAATCTGTCAGAAAAACCTCAGTTGATACTCAGGTAATTAGTATTCTCTCTCTCTCTCTCTCTCTCTCTCTCTCTCTCTCTCACACACACACACACACACACACACACACACACACACACACACAAAACCATTCTAACTGAGGTCCATAGCACACAGCATTTTTGATTTGCATTTGCTTGGTGTTTTGAGTATGGTTGAGTGTTTGTCATATAATTGTTAGCCCTTTGACTATTTTTTTAAAGTAAGTTTTAAATGTTCTTTTTTTAAAATATAAGACTTGTCTTTTTTTTTTGTTTTGTTTTTCGAGACAGGGTTTCTCTGTAGCTTTGGAGCCTGTCCTGGAACTAGCTCTTGTAGACCAGGCTGGTCTCGAACTCACAGAGATCCGCCTGCCTCTGCCTCCCGAGTGCTGGGATTAAAGGCGTGCACCACCACCGCCCGGCAAGATTTGTCTTTTATTACTTTTAATTCTGTATAAGTATGTGTACATGAGTTCAGGTGCCTACAAAGGCTCTAGCCTGGTCCTAAAGTTACAATTGGCTGTGAGTCACCTGATTTAGTTGCTGGGAATTGAACTCAGGTCCTCTGGATGAGCAGTAAATGATTTTAATTACTGAGCCATTTCTCAAGCCCTGTAAATTTTCTTCTTAAAAAAAATTAATTGATCTTTATTGAGCTCTACATTTTTCTCTGCTCTCCTCCCTGCCTCTCCCCTTCCCTTCAGCCCTCTCCCAAGGTCTCCATGCTCCCAATTTACGCAGGAGATCTTGTCTTTTTCTACTTCCCATGTAGATTAGGCCTATGTATGTCTCTCTTAGGGTCCTCATTGTTGTCTAAGTTCTCTGGGATTGTGATTTGTAGGCTGGTTTTCTTTGCTTTATGCTTAAAAACCACTTATGAGTGAGTACATGTGATAATTGTCTTTCTAGGTCTGGGTTACCTCACTCAAAATGATGTTTTCTAGCTCCATCCATTTGCCTGCAAAATTCAAGATGTCATTTTTTCTGTTGTGTAGTACTCCATTGTGTAAATGTACCACATTTTCCTTATCTATTCTTCAGTCGAGGGGCATTTAGGTTGTTTCCAGGTTCTGGTTATGACTAACAATGCTGCTGTGAACATAGTTGAGCATATGTCCTTGTGGCACAATTGAGCATCCTTTGGATATATACACAAAAGTGGTATTACTGGGTCTTGGGGAAGGTTGTTTGCTAATATTCTGAGAAATCGCCACACTGACATCCAAAGGGGTTGTACCAACTTGCATTCCCACCAGCAATGCAGGAGTGTTCCCTTTACCCCACAACCTCTCCAGCATAAGTTGTCATGTGTTTTTGATCTTGGCCATTCTTACAGGTGTTAGATGGAATCTCAGAGTTGTTTTGATTTGCATTTCTCTGATGACTAAGGATGTGGAACATTTCCTTAAATGTCTTTCAGCCATTTTAGATTTCTCTGTTGAGAGTTCTCTGTTTAGGTCTGTACTCCATTTTTTATTGGATTATTTGTTCTTTTGATGACCAATTTCTTGAGTTCTTTGTATATTTTGGAGATCAAACCTCTGTCTGATGTGGGGTTGGTGAAGATCTTTTCCCATTCTGTAGGCTGTCATTTTGTCTTGTTGGCCCTGTCAGTTCTTTTGAGTAGCATTTATTCAGATCTTCTTCCATTTGTTTCCCATATCAGCCATCTAAGCTGTGTACCTTCATACCTAGTTTATGTACTCTTTTTTGTTTGTTTGTTTGTTTTTGTTTTTCGAGGCAGGGTTTCTCTGTAGCTTTGGAGCCTGTCCTGGAACTCGCTCTGTAGACCAGGCTGGCCTTGAACTCACAGAGATCCACCTGCTTCTGCCTCCTGAGTGCTGGGATTAAAGGTGAACACCACCACCTCCCAGCTCAAAGTTTATGTCCATTTTTTTTTTTAAAAAAGATGTGTTTTTATTTATATGTGTCTGTCACTGTCTGTCTGTGTGTCTGTGCATGTGTTCCTGTGTGCATGGAGGCCAAAAGACTGTTCTCTTGGAGCTTGAGTTGCAGATGGTTACAAGGTGCCCTACTGTGGGTGCTGGGAACTGAACTCAGGTCCTCTGGAAGAGCAGCAGTCACTCTTAGCCACTGAGCCATCTCTGTAATCC
Organism: Arvicola amphibius; assembly: GCF_903992535.2. NCBI lineage: Eukaryota > Metazoa > Chordata > Mammalia > Rodentia > Cricetidae > Arvicola > Arvicola amphibius. The sequence continues at coordinate 127,879,037 of NC_052047.1, forward strand.
CAATTTTAATCACTTTAATTAGCATTTTACTTATTTTTTGTATGTGTGTGTATATGTATGTGTGCACATTGCACATGTGTACGCATGCTTGTGAGAGCCAGGGTACAGCATTGGTTGTCATATTATTCTTCATGCTCTGTCTTGAGTCAGGGTCTCTCATTGGCCTGTGACTTTCCAAGTACGGTAGGCTGGCTAGCCAGCAAGCCTAGGCATCCTCAAGTGTCCACATCCCCAGCACTGGGTTTGCAATCTGGTACCACCTTATCATTTTTCATATGGACTCCAGGAATGGAACTTGGGTCCATGTGCTTTTATATGACAAGCACTTAACTGATGGAGCCATGAATTTAAAGGATTTTTTGTTTGGTTATTTTGTTGTTGCTTTTGTTTTTGTTTTTGCTATAGTTTATTTATTTGGGTGATGGGAATGATAATGACTCAGAAGATTGCTTTGGTCAGTATGGACATTTTACCAATACAAGTTCTTCCAGCCATGAGAATACTGTGCTGCTCTCATTTAGATGCAGTATTCTGACAAGAGCATGGCAGGAGAGTTGAGGGCCCAGGTAGGAGCTAATCAGCACCTGTCAGTGTTTGCAAAGGGCAGGGAGTAGAAGGTACTTTTTCTCAGCAAACTTGTACCAGGCCACACAGACACAGCTACCTTGGTGTCCAAGAGGAGCTGCTTTCTCTCCTCTTTGCCAGTCATCAGAACAGTGACTGGTACAACTTTTGTTATCTAGAGGTGACTTACAGTGTGTAGAGGGTGTGGGGGTTATGTACAAACACTATACCTTTTATGTAAGAGACCTGAGTCTCCTAGAATAACAGTATGTGTGGTCTTCTGGAATCAGTCCCCTATGGATAAGGGAACCTGAGGGATGACTCTGTCTTTGTTTATTCCTTAAACTATTGGTAATAAGTTATAGATAATGTTCCCTTTGCACTCAACACCGCAACATGGAATTCCCAAGCACAAGCATGTCAGTTGTCTACTCATGAACTTTGGAGTATTTAGTATTAGCGTAAAACTGTTATCTAAGCCACAGGCTATATTCAGATTTCTTTCCTTGCCACAATTACAGTCCCCACCCCCACTTTCTGTGTGTCTTTGTACATGTGTGTATGCCCTTGCAGGTGATGTGGTAGCCAGAGGTTAACATTGAGTATCTTTCTTCATGTTATCTCCACCTAAGATTTTGAAGCAGGGTCTCTCTCTGAACCTGGAACTTAACATTGCAGCTGGACTGGCAAGATATCAAGCCTATTAGAATCCTTGTTTTCATCCCTATAATTGGGGTATAGCTGTACATGATTGCCCAGCTTTTTACACGGCTGTGATCTGAACTCAGGTGTTCAGGTGTGTGTGTGTGTGTGTGTGTGTGTGTGTGTGTGTGTGTGTGTATGTGTTTCACTGGCTTTAGTCCTGAGGTGTGCATTGCAGCTACTTACTGTGCCTGCCTGGGTACTTTTAATCTGGAACAGGTTTCATCATCCCTCCCCTCAAGACCTTGACATTTTTAAAGGGGCTGGCCAGTCCTTTTACAGGGTGTCCCTCAATAGGATCTATTAAATTTCAAGCTGTTTTCTGAGAACCCAAGCTGAAGAACATCTGTGTTTTCTTTCTGCAGGACCTGGCAGCCGAAAAGACAGACCCTTGTCAGCAACTCGCAAAGCATCTGCATCCGAGGACCGAGAGGAGGATGCCTCAGCTGTGCTGAAAGCCATTCAGGTGGAAAATGCAGCTCTGCAACAGGTATTCCTCAGCCAAGAGCCCGAGCTACCCGCCAGTTCGCAGCAGGTACTAGCACCTGTTGGGTGGAGGGTGCAGGAGGGATGGGGGCTCCCAAGGACAGGCGAGGTGTGAGCAGCAGCCCTCTCTGGCCACAGACTCTGCACTGCACCTGTTTATGGACAGCTGCTCTCCATCTGTCCAGGGTCCCACTTCAGCCCCACCTTGCAGCTGCTGGGTATTTCTGTCAGCCAAGCACTAACCTGTGCATCAATGGTCTTTTACCTACAATTCTGGGATGGCTTAGGCCTATGCTACAAGACGCCAGGCCAGTGTGTGGCAGCAAGCCATGGCTCTCCTGAAGCTGGTCCCAGAACATAAGCCACAGGGTCCCTGTTGTTTCCCTGGCCTACTTCCCTCACTCTTGTCACCACCCAGACCTCCAGTGACAAATTAGCAGGTCAGTGGTGGGGTAGAGCAGGGGCCTTGGGAAGCTGAGGCCCTAGGTGCTCCTCCGCATATTGCACAGTCTCTGTCTGGTTCTGCTGCTGAGGCTCATGGTCCCTGCCTGAATTATATATGTGGCCAACTGGGGTCACATCTTTGCAAGGTCAGCTTGGCTGCCAGCCCACATTCTTGTCCATGCTGCTCTGTCTAGAGGAGGTTCTTCTGGTTGTTGAGCAGAACCTGGGGTGAATCTTCCCAGAGGTTGCCTTTTGTCCAGTCTGTTGGAGAAATGTGGATAGGGGCCCTGCTTCTCTGCCCTCCTTGTATGGGAGCAATGCACAGTAATGGCTTCATCCCTACTTATGTCGTCTGATGCTGTCTTTGCAGGATGACGAGGAACCACCAAAAAAATCCTGGCCCAGTCTGCTGAAGGCTAAGGAGGACAGCCCAGAGGTCAGTGTAGAGTTGATCTCAACCAAGCTGGGCATGCGTATAACAGCCCACTCCCACCTCACAAACACACTGCCATGATGGTCCCCAGTCATTTCCCTTCCAAAGCCCTAGGAGTTCCTCTCTGCAACCTGAGCGCTGGCCTTCTACTCATTACACAGCTGTGGAAGTTCGGGCTTGAGTAGCTCGGTCAAGTTTGCAAACTGAAGCCTGAGTCTAGGCTGGCGACTAGCTTCCTCCTTCCATTTCTATTTCTCAATGGGATAACACCAAAATAGACCTTAGTGTTGAGAATAAAGTTCTGTCTATCCGTCCAGGCCAGTCAGGCATCTCGTAAAGCATCCAGGAAATGTCTTCATCACGTTCAGGTGCTCCCAGTATTCTGAATACAGAGATGGCCCAGACAGTATACACATGGTGGCAAGGAGCTTATAGGTACATCAATGGAGCCAATAGACATATGGGGACAGAGTGCCTGGGAGTGAGCCATGCTTGCCCTGACAGAGGTCTCTGGTGACTGCCTGGAAGGTGAGCTGGGAACAGCTGGAGATGACCATGAGCTGGCTACATTAGGGACCAGAAAGAAGCCCAGTGTCATGCGGTAGCAGCACCCCAGAGTCCCCAAATGAGTTTCTTTCCTAATTGCCTTTGTCCTACTATGTAGCAGTCATCTTGGGTTGCATCCCTGCCCTGTATGGTAGTATGACTGCCCTGTGATCCAGGGTTCTGGGTAACCTGATCCCCTGACCCCCACAAACTTCCAGCTATGACAGTCATCTGCAGACAGGCATCACATCACATTCCATTTTAGATGGTAGAGGAGAAAGAAGGAAACAGACAAGCACACATGCATCTGTGTGGGCTCCAGTCTCTTAGGAGGAATCTGAACCCAGGTGATTTGAACGATGACTGGCTAGGAGACAGAAGTGTTCAGTCACTCATCAAAGGATTATTACTCCCTGGTCAGAATGATCTGGGAATACATAAGGGAGTCTAAGCTGACCCTCCCCAGGCTGGCACTGTCACTTTGTGCCCCATATCTACCAGGTGGGACCAGGGACCTGGAAAGCCCATGCCTTTGACCACTGTCCTCTTCTGTGTCAGGCTGCAGGGTTCCACTGAATATCTGTCTGATCAGCTTTTCTGCCCTCAGCTGCTTGCTGTCACCCCAGTGACCACCAATCCTGAGCTGTGCAGGGCAGCAGGGGGAGCCAATGCCAGCAGCCAAGCCATGGACAGAACGGGCCCTTTGGGAAACAGGTACTCTCCAAGGCAGATGCAGAACCCAATGCAGAAGGCCCACAGTCAGGATGGTCTCATTAACCCTGGCTTCTTCTTCTTTTTCTTCTTCTTTTTTTTTTTTTTAAGATTTATTATTATGGTATACGGTATTTCTGCTTGCATGTATGCCTGCAGGCCAGAAGAGAGCACCAGATCTCATTACAGATGGTTGTGAGGCATCATATGGTTGCTGGAGATTGAACTCAGGACCTCTGAAAGAGCAGCCAGTGCTCTTAACTGCTGAGCCATCTCTCCAGCCCCCAACCCTGGCTTTTGTTGTTTTTGTTGTTGTTGTTGTTGTTGTTGCGATAGGCATTTTTGCTTAGCTTTGACTACAATAACCATAGCAAAAAACAAAGAGTTTAATTGTTGCACTCAGAAGTATCAGTCCATCAGTGAGGAGGTTGTGGCAGGGAAGAGAAATTCCTGTAATAACAGCCAAGAAGCAGAGACAACCAGGCAAGGTAACAACCCAAGGATATTCTCCCAGTGAACCTGCCTCTCACTTTTTCCCACCTACCAATAATGTCATATCAGAAATTCCGCAGTGGATAAAACTTTCTATTGGGTCAGAGCCCTTGGGATCTCATCCTGTCTATACATGCCTGAGACTGAAGCCTTGAGTTTGTTTCTCTTTTTCTCAGCTATTCCCAATCCTGTCCACTAATGATGAAGACCCTGCTGTCCCCGTATTCCAGAGCATTTGACTAGGGACTTTAGAGTTGCCCCCACTCCCCTCGTTCTCCAGCCCCAGAGCATAGCACTGATATGCTTTCTTTCATGTGAGTGCTTTTGGCTTGTTCATTCTGTTCTGCACCTGAACTGGCTTAATCTGCCTCTGGGTTTCACTGGGGCACACTACAGAGCTTGGGAGAGAGCCCACCCCCAAATGACTTGTCGCAAAGGTACCTCAAAGCATCAGCCTCGGAACTCCTTTGCTTTGTCAAAGTGTGTTCGGTACAGCATTCTGTCCCTTAGCGTGTAGCATAGGTCCTGGAAATGGCAAGCGTTATTAGCACAATAGATTCACCTCTGATCTTCAGGGAGAATTGGTTCCCAAAGAAACAGACCAGCTGTAGCCTGCAGTGTCACACCCATCTTGGTGCACAGACATACTCCCAGGGCCATTATGCAGGAGCATGCACGTTCAGACTGTAATAAAGTGTCTGGCTCAGGAACCGGTAAGGGACCGCAATGAAGCCTGAATGTTGATCACCAAGTGCCATGACCTGAGGTGGCATCAGGCCAAGAAGTGGACAAGGGGTATGGAAACTCTGTGCACAGAGTGGGAGGTGCTAGCCAAGCCACATGCCCCGCAAGTCTTAGTCCACCCCCCAGGGAGCTCCTGTTCATACTGTGCTGAAAGACTGAATGGCTCAAGGCACAGCTGTCCATTCTTGCATGTTTGCAAACCCCAGATGGAAATCGCTCCACTTCACCACGGCCATAAATCAGACTCTCTGTTTCCACCGCAGGACTGCTTTGCTGACAGCTCTGCAGCAGGCAGCACTAGCCCAAGGCTGCCTTCTTCTGCACTCCTGTGTGCTTTAGGGCTCTGTACATGTGGGGTGCACGCCATCTACAGCAAAGGGAATGGGTGGGTCTCTAAGCCTGGGGTTGGCAATTTTGGTAAAAAGCCTTCTGGGAAATCTTACAGGCTTGGCAGCTGGGGGTTTTGTTATTGTTGTTATGTTAACTATGCTTAAAACACATAAAAAGCTACTCTTAGCTGCCAGGTTATATAAAACAGGCCGTGGGCTTGGTGGCCCTTTTTAAGGCTGACTCCTTGGCCTGTCTGTGAGCAAGTTCTTAGTTAGCTGGGAAGGTCAGCTGGCTTCTCTACCTGGGCTCTGATTTCATTACTAATTGTCCAGCTGTTTACAAAAGGAGAGGAAACCCATATATACCCTTGAGCTCTGTGTAGGGTGCATCCAAGCTTCTCAAGAGGGTGCTAAAGGTTCTGTGATCCCTTTCATTGGGGTGTTCTCTTGTGTGTATTCTTTGTTATTGCCTCTTTGCTGAAACAAAATTCCATTTCAGACAACAGCTTAAGCTTCTGGGAGTCCTGCAGACCATGGAAAGTGACACTACCCATCTCAGCCGGGTGGCTGTGCCAACAGAGAAGCCCGTACTAGATCCAGAGGTGAGAGCCAATACTCATGGAGATGGTCTATTATACCAATGTTGCCCTGACAGCTGAGGGGAAGGCCTCTTGGAGCAGTTCGTTCTGGTTGTTGGGGATGGCTCTGATGATGGTCAGCTCAGCATCTTTCTGCCGAGTCATACACACGATGGAGCAATAGAGGCAAAAAGAAAGGTGGAGGCCAGAAGTTCCTGGAAAGAAAACCTAAATAGCTCTTAAACCCACAGGAAAATAGCCAGGGTTTCCATAGTCAAGAACTGAAAATTAAGCTTGGTGGGTGTGGTGACAGTGTCTGTAATTGGTAGGGTGAGGCAGGAGGATTTTGAGTTTGAGGCCAACCTGGACTATATAATAGATAAACAGGAGGACAGAAAATACAAACCATAAATTGTTAGGGGCTGGAGACACTTTTCTGAAGGTGACGGTACTTGCTGCTAAGCCTGGTGACCCAAGTTTGATGCCAGAACCTACATGACAGAAGAGACCTGACCCCTGAAAGTTGAGCTGTTCTCTGACCTGCATCTGACTCACGTGTGCGACACACACACACACACACACACACACACAATACAGTAAATAAGTAAATGTAAGTATTTAAGTTAGCTGCAGAGACTGGTAGTAACCTCCCAGGGCTGTGAGGCTTTAGAGGCTGTGAGAAGGAGAGCAGGTTGTTCCGTGGGGCTTGTCATCCAAGCTCCATAAGACCAAGGGTGGTGAAGATGTGCCACTCAGTGCCTGACACGGGATAGGAGGAACCTATAAACACCAGTCTCAAAGTCCATCTTTGAGAAAAACCAAAGCTCCTGCCCTACCCCCACGCCCAGCAAGGAACAGCTGGGAGACAGAAAATCCAGGACAATGTGACTTACACAGGAAGAGAAACAAATTACAGACCCTTTGCATTGAAAACACTGAGGGTGGCCTGGTGGCTACTGTATCCTGCGCTAGCTAAGTCTCTCCATTTTGTCTCCACGGAGTCAGTGCTCCATCCCAGTGCTGGCCCCACCTCTGCTCTTTCCTGGGTCCCTAACAGTTGCAGAAGCTTCTCACACTGTCTGTGAGCATGCCTGCACTAGCCTGAGCTTAGTCAACAAACCCCTCCTTCCTGGTGGCTCAGGGAACAGTACATACTGATTGCTTGAGAAGGGCCAGTCTAGTGTACCATAACCTTATGACAGAGGAACAATAAGTAGTAGGTGGCTAAGCTATAGGACACCAAGTGGTCTCAGTGAGAGGGGCAGTGAGCACCAGGGACCAGTGCCTTTCCAGTCAGTACTCCCTCAGCTTGTATGTCCAGCTGGGATATTGACACGTGGTGACACTTCTCAGTTCATACTGTGGCCTCTGCAGTCATATCTTCCATTCAGCAATCATGTGTTTAAGATTGCATTGGGCAGGAGGTCCTCAGTCCTTTGAAGACGCTTTTACTCCTATCCAACTTCCTCCCTCCCACTAACAAACTCACCTGGTCCCAGCATGCATCAGGCTCAAAAGCTAGTCAGGCAGGCCAGTCCTACAAACCTGGGACTCAGGCCCAGGGCAGCCAAGGACCTGGCCAGGGCCGTCATTTTAGAGAAGGACAAGGGTTCTCTGCATTCTTACAGTTCAGCTAATCCAAGCTGGTGCTGCATTCCTGCCAGGAGCTCCGAGCTGACCTGTCCTCACACCGCCATCACCCCATCTCCATCCCCATTCTCATCTGTTGCAATCAGCTTGTCCAAACCCATGCTGGGAGCGCTCACACGTCTCACTGGCTATTAATTAAAAAAATAAGTGGGGAACAGTTGCTGTTCATTTACTTGGCTCCCTGCTCACAGAACCGTTGCAGATACTGATGCTAATTAACAGAGGGCACGTGCACACAGGGAAACACGCCATTTCATGAGTGCCTGATCCGTGGTAACCAGCGCTGCAGTTGGGCCCCGAGGGCCTCTAGGACACCGAGGCACAGAGCTGCTGTTTATTGATGACATTCACACACACTCCCAGACTAGACAGCCTTCCCAGGAAGGAGGGAGGCTTGAAAATCAGTGAAGGAGAGCCAGGGAACCGAACTATTTCACCCTGATCACACATGGGTGTGGTGGGAGGGGGGTGAGGATGTGTGTGTGCATGTCTTGCTTAACCTCCAGATTAGGACCTTCCCATAGATGGTGGCATCCTGCTTTCCCCGCCAGGCTGGGAATGTCAAATGACTGGCCAAGACAAAGATTTTGGTCCATGTCATCAGGTTACACTCAGTGCATACTCTGGCAGTCTAAACAGCAGACTGGTCTTTTTCATAGCTGCAAAGATGGCAGTCCAAGGTCAAGGTGCAGCTGGTGGATTTCTCCTTGACTTGCAAGTGCTGGCTTCCACACTGGGCTCACAGGCCAGGTCGTTTGCCCTGTGTGTGCCTGGTGTTAATCCCTGTGGCTCCAGATTTCCACCTTTTCTAAGGCCTCTAGGCAGATGAGAAGGTGGCCCTCCCCAGCGGCCTCATTTGATTTAATCACCTCTTAAAGGCTCTGACTGCAAACAGTCACATCCTGGGAGAATGGGCCACCTGCTGTCTTCAGACGTTCCAGCAGGCTCCTGGGCCCTGAACACTGCCGCGGGGCGAGAAGTGTGTATTTAGGCAGAATCCAGGCTTTTACAGTGGTTTTCACCTGAAGGCCTTCAGTGTGCTTTTTAGTAGGTGCTGGGGGTACAGTTGCTGTATATCTATTTTTCTGTACTAGAGCTATAACTCCAGGTCTTATGCAGGCTGGGCAAGTGCTTTACCACTGAGCTATGCCCAACCAAATTCCTGTGTTTTAGTTATTACTTTAAAGTTTTTATGTTTTATTACTAATATTATTAGTGTGTGTGCACATGTGTGCCAGAAAGTGTGTGTGTGCACGCACATGTGTGCCAGAGAGTGTGTGTGTGTGCATGTATGCATGCACATGTGTGCCAGAGAGTGTGTGTAGGTTAGAAAACAGCTTGCAGAGTCAGTTCTCCCTTTCCATCCCGGGTTCTGAGGGTCAAATTCGGGGTGTCAAATTTGGCAGCAAGTACCTTTATCCACTGAGCCATCTTTCCAGTTCGCTCCCTGTGCTTTAGGCGCACTACACCAGGAGCCCTTGCTTGTCTCGTCATTGCTGCAATGGTCAGGTGCCATGATCAGCTTCAGAAGATTGAGGCTCCCTGGGTCCAAATGCTGTATGAAAGCCGGGGGCAGGGCGCGGGGGGCTGGAACAATGGCGGCACTAGGCTCAGACTTGCTGCCCTTTGGTATTTTTCTCTTCAGGAAAAGTGGAGAGCGAGAACAGATGAGATTGAAGATGCCATCTATGTGACCATGGAGATCCTGTCTAACTGGGGCAATGCGTCATGGGTGGGTCTGACAGAAGTCCAGTTCTTTGACCTGAACGACATAAAGCTGTATGTCTCACCTCATGATGTGGACATCCGGAACGCAGTGCTGCCAGGCAAGCTGGGCTGCCTTGTCAACAGGGACCTAGTGGTAAGTGAAGGGGCCTGGGCTGGTGTGTGTTCTCTGTCCACAATGAGGATGCAGTCTCAGGTTGGGGAAGCATGCTGTCATCAACCCTAGTCATTCTCTGCAGCCAAGTGAGAAGATGCCTATGGGGATGGTACCCTCTGAGGACCCCAGCGTGTCCCTCCCTAAATGGTTCCTCTGTGTGACCACTAAACATGGACCAGTGGGGGTCACTGAGGCCATTGCTGTCATTCTGTAGATGAAAAACGGCTTGGAGATGGGCATACATATGGCCAAGGCCACACAGAGGAAAGTGTGGGACCAAGTTCATGAGCTATAGCCTGACCCACACACTGCCCCCACACCACTTCAGGGTGCTGCTTCTTGAGGCCATGTGTCCACACCCAACAGGCACTGAATATTTTTAAATATAGTTAAATAGTTAATAGAGTTTAGTTTTATAAGCAATTATATTTTCCCTTGTTACCATCTTTTTGCTGGTTTTTATGGTTTTTTTTTTTTCCTGAGACAGGCTTTTTGACATTGCCTGGGATGTCCTCAAACTCACCTCACCCCAGAGCCTAGAGTAACACAGTCCTCCTCCCTCTGGTTTCCTGGTTCTGGTGCTATAGATCCATGCCTCCATGCCTTGCTTCTTCCCATCATGCTCAAGTTAGCTGCACTGAGCAGAAGAGCCAGCCACATGGCTTTCCTGTGCTGTGCCTGGAACGGTTCTGATTGCCTTGGAAGAGCCCACAGAACCAAGAGGATAGCAGGGGACAGGCAGTTATCAGGTGCTCCTCTATGAGTGGGACGCCAGCCAGGGCTACAAAGAAAGACCCCGTCTTAAACACCCAAATGAACTGAAGAGATGGCTTAGGTGGTAAATGCTTGCTACAAGCATGAGGAACCTGAATTTATATTCCCAGTACCTATGGCAAGGGCAGGAGCAGGATGGGGCCTGAGCACAACAGCATGTGTCCAATACCAGCTCTAGGGAGGCAGAGATAGGTTGGTCCTTGGAGCTCACTGGCTTGCCAGCCTAGCCAAATTAGTGAGCTCTAGGGTCAGCAAGACTCTGTCACAAAATATAAGGTGGACAGCAAGTAAGGAAGACATCTGATGTTGACCTCTGTGTACACACACACACACACACACACACACACACACACACACACACACACAAAGAAACAGAAGAAAAGGAAAGAACAACCCTTCCTTCTGTGTCCATCCTCTCTATCCCTGGCCCCTTAGTTCTGTACCTTCTGTGTCTACTCTTTCCATCCCTGTCCCTTCTGTGTCTTCCCTCTCAGTCCCTGACCCATGGTGTCTCCATATTTATATACACAACCCCGTGGATGCTTGATCTTTCCTACCAACTGTTCTCAGCTTGTGTATTGTTCCCTCAAGAACTCCTTTGCTTAGCAAATGGTATCTCTACCTGCTAGGCTACCCCTGCCCAGTGCTTCCAGCCTTTGAAATTATGAATTTCCCAAGTCAATAGTTATTCCCAATAAATTTATTTTCCATTTATATTCCTTAAAAAGTTAAGAACTAGGTAGTGCATACTTTTTTTATCCTAAGGGTCACTCTCTCAGCTAGCTGCTTTCGAGCTCTCCCAGGAATCTTGTGTCTTTGCTTCCCAGTGGATCTAACATTGACTCTTCTTCATCTCCCCAGTCCTTCTCAGGTCCCAAAGCCTGTGAAGTGGGCTTCCTTTCATATCTTCTCTTCCTGATATCCATTCTCTGTGTGACAGGGCTCTCTAAGGGAAGAGAACCCATAGAATGTTTATTAGAAAGGGATTTGTTAGGTTGAGTTATACAGTGGGTCAGGATAAAGGGAGTCCAGCAGTGGCCAATGGCACTAGAGAGGCAAAGACCCCAATAGCTGCTTGGCCCATGCAACTGGATGCTACAGTAGTCCCAGTTGGGTACTGAAGGCTCCAAGGATTCCTAGAGGAGCACAGGTCTCCCTTCCCCTCAGTCAGTTGGAGGGCTGCGGGAGCTGTGTTCAGTGAAGGCTGGAGGCAGCTTCAGAATATGCAAGAACAGTAGGGAGCTAATCAAGGTATGGCGGAAGGATGTTCTTTTCTCAGATCTCATTGTAGCTGGGTCCCCACTTTGGGAGGGCTTTCCCTTCAGCTAATCCTTCCTGAAAGTACCCTCATAGGAAAAAACCCAACAAATAACAGTTACCTTTTGTCACCTGGGCAGCTGGGTGGACAAGGGCCCTTAGTACCGTTTCTGCGCCCCTCCCCCCGCCAACTTCCTTCTCCATAGTCTGCCTCCATCATCCCCATATCTCTGGGCACACTGATCCCAGTCATCTGCATTTGGATTGCAGCACAGGTATCCCTTTCTCCTCACAGCTTCCTTGCCCACAGTATGGAGATCCCTGTCCCCTCCTGTCTAATCATTGTTGTGTCATTGTTATTCTCCTCAGAGCCTGTCTCGCTAGAATAAACGCTCCTGTACCTGGCAGGCGTTTGTCTGTTCTTGGTCTCACTACACCCCAATATCTAAACCCATGTGCTGCATAGGTTTTAAACTTCTCCCTTGGAGACATTAGAGACCCACAGAAGCTGTGAAAATGACACAGAAGAAATCAATGGTACCAAAGCTGGTTCTCTGAAATCTTTTGATTTCAACAAAACTGAAAGCCTTAAGTTAGATTAATAAAGCAGAAAGCAAAGATTTCAATGACTATAAGGGGAATGAAGGGGATAGCACTACTGACCTTACAGAAATAAGGGTTATAAGACTGTATGCCAACAAATAAGATAATCTACATGAACTGTATAAATGCCAAGGAGAGCAAATTACCAAAACTGACTTAAGACGAAATGAAAAATCTAAACAAACCAATCCCAAGAAAAGAAAGAAACTGAACTGATTATCAAAAACTCCACAAGGGAAGCCTGGGGTGAGATGGTGCTACTGGTGAATCCTGGCAGATATTTAAAGAATGAACCTTTGACAGTTCCTTCAATCTCATAAAATGTAGACGAGGAAGAACTGGGTCCCCATGGACTTCTAAGGCCATATTGCTGAAACAAAGCAAAACATTGGAACAGAAAACTACATACCAGTACACAAGACATACTTTTTGAAATCTCAAATGGAAGCCACTGTGGGACCCTCTTATACCTCCTGGGATGACCAGAAGAACTGCCAAGTCCTGCTGAAAGCCAATAGACCAGCCACTGTGGGAAACAGCATGCAGTTCTTCAGAAAGTTCCACCCTTGGCTGTACAACCAAGAGATGTGCTCATCATCAACAACAACGACACATAATGAGAACTCAACAGAAGATGGAAACAACCCCCAACACAGACTGATGGGCAAGTAATGAAAAGGAGGTGTAGCCACACAATAGACTGACTCCCAACCATGAAAGGAGTACAACGTGATGGATGAACCTTGAACGCTAAGTGGGAAGGCCACATAGTGAATGGTTCCATTTCTAGGAACTAAGTCCAAGCAAATACAGATACAGGAACAGGGCAGTCACGGGAGTGGGTGACCAGGGGGTGCAGAGCTCCTTCAGAGGGAGTGAAAGGTGCTGGGCAAAGATGGTGGTACAGGCTGTAGCCTGTGAATAGGCTGGGGAATCGTGGATTACACACTTGAGAATGGTGAATTTTGTAGTTATATCTCAAAGCAAAGCGATGCCCTGTATTGTTGTCCATCTCCCCCCAAAGATAAGAGAAACTGTCACTGCACTCAGTCAGTCTTCACATAGTGGGGTGTGTGTGTGTTTCTATGGCATGTTGTCATGTGGGACTTTATGGAATTACCCGCACATGAAGATACAGCACAACTTCATCTCCCACACCCATCCCTAGCACCTGGAGCCACTTGTCTGTTCTCGTCTCTAGACTGTGAGGGGATTAGTTATCCAGCTCAGTGGCAGATAGTTTGTCTAGCATGTGTGAGGCCCTGAATTTGATCACCAGCACCAACAAACAAACACTGAAAATCTATCCAAATGGCATGTAAACACAATATAGTCTGAACACGTTTGGAGGTTGACTGTTTCCCAAGCAGAATGCCTTCAACATCCTTCCAAAATGTTGAGTATTTTGTTATTAGTAGCCTATTCCTTTGAAAACCACTAGTTTATTAACATGGCTTTAGTTCTAAGGCAGCTGGCATTTCTCTGTCTGTGCCTGGATCTGTGTTTAATCAATGCTGGGACAGAAAAGCACCTTTGGGTTTTGTAGTCACTACATAGGTTTTCTGGGCCTCCGTGTGTTTAGCCCAAGTTGGAGAGGGGTATTGAAGCCCCTAAAAGCAGCCTTCAGCCCATGCTGGTGTGGGGGTCAGGGTGCCCTGTGGTTACAGTCTTTTCGAGATATGTCCACACTGGCTCCCTGTTTTCCTGGTGGTCTTTTACTCCAGGTTCCCGCAGGGACGGCTGGCTTACTTGTGTTCCCTTCGTGAGCAGTCTGCCTCCCCTCTCTGCCTAGGTTTCTAACACTGTCTGCCACTTGCCCAGGGCTTTTTGCCTCAGGGTCTGCTACTAGACGACTGAGTTGAAGTAGAGCATATCCATGCTCCCTCTGGTCCATAAATGTTTACGATAATCACTGAGCCCAAACTCACTCCACCCCATGGGCTGTGGGCATCCCAAGCTGCACCTTGGTCTTCTCTCCACAAGGAGGCCCAGAGGTCCACTCGCCCTAAGGTTCCAAAGCGCCCGACATGGTACCATAGCAGCAGCAGGAAGCTGCCATGATCCTTGTCCTGCCCCTTTCTTTCTGCCTGTGTTGTGGGGCGGGTGCTACAGCTGCTCTGCTTGCTGGCCTGGTGCTGGGGTGTATCCAGGATGTGCCGGTCAGTCCCTGGCTTCCCACCAGGTCCTCACACACACCCTGTCTGAACAGGAAACACCGGAGGGCCTGGCCACTAATGAGCCCATGAGTTCTCCTCAGGTTAATGCACTCAGGTTTCAAATGACACAGGGCCCCTTTAGTTCTCTTGCCATTACTCCCACTGACAGAAATGAGAAGGGAAATCAATTCCTGTCCCCTCTCCACCAGTGTCAGGCCACTACAGAGAGAGGGGTGAGCTTACCCTCGGGATTTTGAGATGAGCTCTCTCGACCCGACACAGCTGCTAGGAACACAGAATTCTAGCACAGCCAAGGTGTTTCCAGAGTAAGTCAGCATCCCTTGAACCCACATTCCTAGCGAAGACTGCTGAAAGCACCCAATGTCGTCAGAAGACAAAGCCCAGCTGTTCTAGCAACTGGAACCAGGTTTCAGAAGCCCAGCGTCACCAGCCCTCCTCCCCTGCTGCAGGCAATAGGCACATTCTTGGTGACAAGAGTCCTTAAGATTCTCTCAGATACCAGGTGATACTTGTTTAGAGTAAAACATATTCCAAAGCCAAGATAGCTAGCTGTGTGGCCAGGCAGGACGGAGGAGGAATGTGAGGATAGGGCAGACTAGTGATTAGTAGGGACAGAGATAGGAAGAGTGGCAGCCTAGCTTCAGGCAGTGCCAGGCTCCAAGCCCGACTCGTGGAACCCTAAGTGCCAAGCATTCTAAGTAGGTGGAAAATCCAGAAACCAGGCTCTGAGGGGTAAGCCGCCCCATTTTTCTGGAAATGAGCTGGTGCTTTCTGACAGCTGAAGCAAACAGATGACTTTTATTTATATGCAAGGTGGTCTCTTCTGTAAAGCTGCAACCCTAGCATATATGCCAGGACACCAGTGTCTCTTAGTCACTAGGTCAGTCCTGAGCCAAGGAGCTGTACCCAGGGCTGGGATTCAGGAGTAAGACTAGGGGTTCCTCTTACAGAGCATGCTGAACTTCTATGACAGGACACAGAGACAATCCGCACTCACCTTTGGTACCACAGGAAGTCAAAGCTGCCTGGAGGAGAGGCAGGGTCACGGGAGGATGGGAATGAGGAACCACATGACATTGTTGAACTTCCCAGGATGAAAAGGGCAGGAAGCATGGTGGGGACAGAGGCCTACCTGCATCCAGGCAGTGCCCAGCCAACTGCCAGTGGTGTGTACTCAGGAACAACACTGGCTGTTTTAATTACATTCTTTGTGTGTGTGTATCAGAGAAATCATTCTTTTTAAGAGTTGTTCTCTCCTTCCACCTTGTGGGTCCCAGGAATCAGGCTCAGGTTGTTAGCCTTGCCAACAAGTGTTATTACCTACTGAGCCATCTCGCTGGCCCAGCTGCAGCTTTTGCTCCCCTAGAATGTAGAACTGTCATGGGAGGTGACTGGAGCAGAAAGTCCCCTGATTTGGCTTTACCCATCTGCCACCAAAGCTCTCCCTCGGGAAATGGTACTGGTGAGGACGCAGATTCCAGCAAGGACCTGTCTCTGGTGCCCTGTGTCTTCAAGGGCAGTCTTGGCAACACCCTGGCTGCCTCCTGCCTCACAGAGGAATACAAGCAGAAGCCCTTGCGCTTGGACACCCGGAAAGGAGCAGCCAGCTCCATGCTATGGCCCTGTTCCAGCATATGGCTCCAAAATTTCTTTTTCTTCTCTATTCTCAAATTTGAAAAATTCCACAGGGTTTGACAAAAGAAAATTAGAGGCTCTGCCTGCCAGGTTAATCAAACAGTGCCAGCAGAGGCTCTCTCTAGGCCTCCTGGCATCCCTCCCCACCCCCAGTGCCCTCCTCAAAGCCCATTAAGCTGATTAAAATAAAGCCCACTGCATTTTGAGTTCCATCTGGCTGGAAGCTTTTTGCAGGGACAGGGCTATTGGCGCTATGAAGCGCAGCTGGAGGGGGTGAGAGCAGAGGGCAGCACTCAGGATGGAGATGAGGTGGCCCCGCCCAGCCCTTGCATGTCTGCTGGTTTTAATTAGACAGAGTCACTGGCCTTTTGCCCTAGAGACAGGCAGAAATGTGCCTTACATTTCCCATCTTTTGGCCTTTCAGAGCAAGAAGGACCCCCCAGTGTGGACCTGCCCCTTCCACCCACCACTTCAGCTCTATTTTATTATCCATAACATGCGACAGCTTCGTGACTTCGGTCTGGCCAAGATCAAGGTTCGGAATTACTGGACAGCAGATGGGGTAAGTGGCAGGCCTGGCGTCCTCACAGCTCACTTGGTGGTGCAGACACTTAGCAGTGTGCCAGTGGCCTGGTTCCTGAGTTTATGAGTTCAACAGGAGCCTCAGTGAGAGCCACGAGGAGCAGAACTTACAGCTCCTGAGGTTTAGGAAGTGGCAGTGGTAATGCTATCTATCAAGTCTGTCTGAGAAGAGCCTATGTACTCGGCCTCCAGCCTCTCCATCCGTCTAGCCACTGCAGCTAGGTGCTAATCTGCAGGGACCGAGCTTAGAGAGTTGCTAGGAAGCAGACCCTTTTCTGTTTTGTTTTGTTTTTTAAAGATGGTCTCTCTATGTAGCCCTGGCTGTCGTAGAACTCTATAGACCAGACTGGCCTCAAACTCATAGAGATCCACCTGCCTCTGCCTCCTGAGTTCTGGACTAAAGGCATGTACCACTGTGCATGGCAGAAAGTGGATTCTTATTTGGTAGTTTGGTAGGTGGGACAGGAATTCTGTGTGCCAGACCAGGCCCTCAGGGGGTATAGAGCTAGCTCTACATGGCTAGCTTTCACTGTGACTGTGAGCCCATTTGGTTCCCAAGACCTTGCTCTGTCCCTTACACTGTCCTCCTGCCTCATCCTTCCTTCTCTAGCCTGTTTTCATGAGTTGACTTGCTTTAGTTCCTTACCCATATGGGCACACCAGGTGCTGTCAATCTCTTGATATGTTCTGAGGAGACTAATGTACAAGGCACCACCTGCCCTGGAGGCTACCTTGCTGAGATGCTGACAGACAAGATATAGACAAATCATGCAGTGTGCTGACGCCCTGAGCAAGGTGAAGCAGGCATGGTGTATCTCACGTGGTGGTGCCAGGGAACCCCCAACAGGCACAGAGTAAGTGAGAAGGGGCAGGGGTTCTGGCATTCTGCCTTATTTCCCTCTTCAGTACACATGGGATCAAGAATTGTGATGCTTCATGTAAGACATGAGGGACAATAACACAGGAGATGGTGAGTGGGAACTGACCCCAGCCTCCATCTAGCTAGAAAGACACTGGGGAGCTGTGGGGTCTGCGGCCATATGTAAACCTGTAGCCAGAGGGAAGGCGCAGCTTCTGTGAACGCCTCCATGGAGGAGACCCAGGCCATGTTGGCACTTCTAACCGTTCCCCTGAGTTTGGGAATTGGTGTGGGGATGGTTTCGTTGGTTCCTTCATTTATTTGCTTGTTTACTTAGTGAGCCAGGGCCTTCTTATATAATCCAGGATGACCTAGAATTTAGCTGTAGCCAAATCTGTCCTTGAACTCTTAATCCTCCTGCCTTAGCCCCCCAAGTCTGTCTCCAGCAGCCTCTAGGGAGAGCTGTCATATTTTCTGCTGCTTCAAACCCTTTGACCCAGAGGATCAAAGATGAGCTGCTGGTGTGACATCTGAGCTTCCTAATGCCCTTGTGCGGTCTCTGCCTCCCCTCACTTGTGCCAGCCTCCTGAGTGCCGGCTGCTGTGGCCACACCAGTGTCCCTGCCCACCTCCCCATCTCCCTCAGCTCCAGACGCTTGTCCTGCAGATTCCTCAGCGATGCTTTCTCTAGGGATTTCCCAATCCTCCTCAATAGGCTTTGGGCTCCAAGGCAGTAGGGCCAGAGGTCTCTGCCACTCATCTCTGGAAGGAGATGAACAGGCCATAGGTGAGTGAGTGAAAATCGTGGGTGAGCTCACATCCCTGTAGTCCATGATCAGCTCCACTGACCTTTCTTCCACCCAGGTGAGAGGGCCTGAGGGTGAGAGAGTTGAAGCAAAGCTCCCCTCCAGAAGAAGCCCTTAACACCTTCTCCCTCTCCTCTGCCCCTCCTTTCTTCCCATCCCCCACCCTTGTTCTTCTCTCCTAGTTCTTCCCACAGATGGCACACCATTAGTAGGCATGACAGGCCAGAGACCCATAAGGTCACAATCCCTCTGGCTCTATTCATGGGCCCTACTGTAACTCCCCTTGGTTTCTGCCTTTTGAGGTCTCTCTCTCTCTCTCTTTCTTAGTAAAGTCCTAAAGTTTAAATTTGAGAAAAACAAATATCTGGAATGGACCTTGACCTGTGAGATCCTTCCCGCCTTGGCCATCTCTTAAGTGCTCAGAGCACCCATCCCTGCTTCAGGAGCTCAGGTTTGCTGGCGCTTCCCTGCAAGTGTTCCCCTTACCTTGTTCTAGAATAGAAGTAAGATGCTGCAGCCTGCCTAAGCCGGTGCCCTGTGGCTCAGCATGGTCACTAAGCATGAATCTTGGGCACATTTTACACTGGACCACAACACTGAGAAACTGCGTGCCTCGGCCAAGACAGGCCCTTATACCTGCGCTCCGCCGTCCTGGGACAAACAGAATAGAGAAATGGCTCCAGGTTCTCTGAGTCGAGGGCGTGCGGAGGCTTGCTGTGGGGCTTGCTGTGGGCGGGGAAGTGTGGGTTCTGGCACCCAGGGTGGAGCACGGAGGGCACCGCATAAACTGCTTACACGACATGCAACCATCTGCTGTCGGAGCTTACCGGGGGCAGAAAAACACAAACACATGCAGCTGTGGCTTGGTCGATTTCATATTCTCCAGAGAACTCTACTGCTGTGTTTCGGAGGAGATAAAATGAGAGTTTATATGGGTATAGGTTGGCCCGCAGACACGGCTTGTTAATGCAGTGTTTTGTGTATGGGAGTCTGAGCAAGGAAAGTTAAGTGGGAGAGCAAGTCGTACTTGGAATAGAGGACCGTCCTGGAGAAATAGGGTTCACTGTGATTGGAATGTGCTGCCTGCCACATCCTCAGGGTAACAGTTCCAAGCTCCTTTCCCTCAGTAGGTTGCACTGAGTGTGAGCTACCCTGAGAAGAGGGGCTTGGAGGTCACCCATCACAGCACACAGAGGAGGGCACAGCCGTGCCTGCTGTGGCAGCTGTCATTTGCCCACAACTCCAGGAGTCAGGCCTATGAGAGGCGTGCATGTGTGAGAATGAGTAACTGAATGTGGGAAGCAGCTTACCTGGCCTCCGACCGTCGTGTGGCTGGTGACAATACTCCCTGACTTGATGTTGAGGAAGCTGAGTCTGGAAGAGTAGGACCCCACACAACAGATAGATGGGGTCTCTTTGGTCAGCTGATTGGAAGTGGGTGTCTGGAGTGCTACCCTGAGAAACTTCCCTCTGCTTCATTAGGGTTCACTGGGATTGACTGGCAATGTCTGCTTAGGGCAGGAGGGGAATAGGATAACGTGTCTGCTACACCTTTTTATGTTTGTACACATGGAAGACTTACCTAGCTAGAAGGTACAAAGGATTGGGCTGGCTGGGGAGCAGGAGAGCCACATGGGTTTCCTTAACAAAGTGACAGTCATGGCAGGAAGAGAACCGGTAGTCTCTATTATAGATGATTGTCTGTCTTGCTGTGGTTTGAAAATAGTCTTCATCTGTTAGGAAGCCATTAGGATACTTCCTGGGGTGCTTTGAATCTGGAAGGTCACCTGTAGGTACATGTCCTGAATGCCCATTTCCCAATGTGGGGGATAGGTGTTAGGGACTGGAGAACCCTTTAGGAAGAGAGACCTGGCTGAAGGAAATAGGTCACTAGGAGCAGAACCATGAAGATTAGCCCAGCTGTAACTCAGACCCTGTAAACATTGCAGGAAACATTGTAAACATTCAGATGGAAAGGGATCCTGGTAGTGGGGAGCAAAGGGATGCCAAGGTCACAGCAAGTGTAGCAGCTTACAGCCTGCTCTAGGGAAAGGCTTCCCCAATGTAACAGCTCTGCTCTGGCAGGAGAGGGCTTCCCCAGCGAAGTTGTTACAGCTCAGCTCTGGAGCTCCAGAGTGGAACAACTCAGCTCTGCTAGGGGAAACTTTCCCCAGCAAAAGTGTTACAGCTCTGCTCTGCCCAGACTCCATCTCTGCCCAGGCTCTGTCTCTGCCCCAGTGAAAAAGGTCTTCACCCAAACCTCATTCAAGAGATTTATTGGGAGGGAAGAACAAGGAGAGTAGCTGCCTCAGCTAGGGTGGAGGAAGAGCAGCAGTAAATTGAACAGGTGCAGGGCTTATATAGAGCTTCTTGGGGTGGAGTTTTCCCAGGGAGACGATTTTCAGGTGGAATGGGTCAGATTTCAGTCCCTTGAGCTCAGATTGGCTAGATCTTGTGCTCAGGGATTGGTTGGTTTTCTGTTTAGTTGGTCAGTGGCAAATTTGGCTCTAATTTCAGGGCCAGGGATATAATTTCACTGGCTCTGTTTCTAGGGCTAAAGTGTGTTTCTTTGGCTCTGGTTTTAGAGTCAGGGTGTATTTCTTTTGTACTGGATTCAGGGCTAAAGTATTTCTTTCACTGGCTTGGGTCTCAAGAGCCAAGGTGTATTTTTCACTGGTTCTGGTTTTAGGACCAGGGTGTGTTTCTTTGGCTGGCCCCTTTTCCTTACAGACCCTGCTTCACGTCTGCTGGGATGAACTCTACCATGTTTTCCTCACTACAGTGAGCTGAGCCCTCTGAACCTGTGAGCAAAATAAACATATCCTTCCAGAAGTAGTTTCTGTCAGGTATTTTGTCACAGCCATGAGAAAAGCAATGCACTGCCCTTGGAAGGGGTTTTGTTAGTTCTCATGGCCCTGTGCTGGCTCTCAGGACAGGGCTACTATAAAGAGGATCTGTTCTTCATGTGCTTTCCCACACATTCCTGCTATTGTGGTGCTATTGGTTTGATGCCTCCACCAAAGCTGAGCTGGATGCCCGTACCTTGCCCTTGAACCTCCAGAACTGTGAGTTAAATAAGCCTCTTTTCTTGATAAAATTACACAGCCTTAGGTATTATGGTATCATAACAGAAAACAGGCAAATATACCATCTAAAAGTGGGCTCTCCACTGACTCCCCGTGTACCATCTTTTTTTTTTTTTAAATAACACTCTTGAGTTATCTGTGCTTTCCTTGTTAATGGGTACACTGTCACCACCCTCACCCTTAATCACTGGTAGTGAAATGTGGCCAGTAGGCCTGAGAAACTGCATTTCAAAGTTTAAATTCCATTGTAAATAGTCACACGCAAGGTGGTGACTGTACAAAGGGCTGCACAGCCCTGGCGCTCAGACCACAGGGAGCAAATAGGAATGGCTCTTTATAGTGTGCATAGCGCTGTATCTTTCCGAGGGAAAAGGAGGGTCACACAAGGATATAAGTGAGTCTGGGGTTTCAGGAAATGCTCAGTGTTTTGAAGAACTAGGGAAATGTCTTGGCTACTGTTTGATATGCTGTGACTAAGCACCATGGCCAAGGCAACTTAGAACAGGAGGTATTTCATAGGACCTACGGTTTCAGACAGATTCCAAGATGGCAGAGCAGAAGCATGGGGGCGGGTGTGTCTTAGAGTTCATATCTTGAGCCACAGCTAGGAGACAGGCATACTGGGAGTGACTCCAGTCTTTCGAACCCTCAAAGCTTGCCTCCAGCGACACACCTCCTCCAACAAGGATGTACTTCCTAGTCCTTTTTCCAAAGAGAACTAAGCTAGTTCAAACATGTGAGCCCATGAGGGCCATTCTCATTCAAACTACCACAGGGAGTGAGGGAGAGCAGGAGTCGGGAAGAATGTTCCTGATAGGGGCATAGCAAGAGCAAAGGCCCTAAGGGCAGGAACATGCTCAGCAACTCCCAAGACTGAAGTCACATGACCAAGTCTGAGGGACACAGAAGTTCAAGAGGAAGCCCTAAAGGGGGCAGAGCCAGGTTGTGTGGCCCTGAGTGGTTGGGCCTTATTTGGTAAGAGAAGAGTAGTCAGAGCAAGAGCCCCTGTTATAACCTGCCCACCAGAGGGCAGTCTACAGAGACTTAGTCTGGTGATGCTAATCTTCAGACCCATGAGCTTAATGTCATAAATGTTCCTTGTATACACATAGATGCTCATATGAGTCCTGGGCATCCTACCTCCATGCAGATACCAGCCTTAGAATCACTCCTGTTCTGAACAGGAGATAGTCTAACCAAAGGATCTAAAAGGCCATCACAGCTGCTATCTGAGGGATGCTGAGGACAGGGGGACCCAGATAAGCTAGGGACAGCATGGCTTGGGCATGGGCAGCCATGCTTGGGTGTACCTGTTCCTCCCATGATAACAGATGCATTGGCAGCTGTTTTTCTGGAAGGGACTGTTGAGTGTTGACCTAAGAGCATTCCCCCGCCCCTACTCTTGTTCTATCGCAGAGCATTTGAATGTGAGCCCTAGCTATGGCCCTTTTGTTCATAAACACTTCAGTGCCTCTGGACACTCAAGTTTGCGTGTCTTTCTTATAACCCCAATCGCCAAAATCATGGGGCCTGACAGCAATTATTGTTTTGATTTAATCACCATTCCATATTTAAACAGCCCAAATCATCTCCAAATGATTTTTTTTGTTTTTTTAACATTTGGTTTGGATTCTGATCACAGCAAACATTTAGTCAGATGAGGTAGGTGACCTGGTAGCATTAAGCAAAGTACTTGGTAGGGGACTGGTCATTAGCATAAGGCTGAGATGTTGACCTCAGGGGTTAGGCCTAGGCCAAGCTTTCCTAGCAAGGCAGATACAAACTCAGGATGGCAACTGAGGCTCCATGTTCTTAACCAAGAGCAAGGTGTGCTATGCAGGATGGCTGAGTGGCAGGACAGCTAAGTGGCAGGACAGCTGAGTGGCAGGACAGCTCTGTGGCAGGACAGCTGTGTGACAGGACAGCTGTGTGGCAGGACAGCTGTGTGGCAGGTTATTGGGGACCAGGCTCAACAAGACACCTCTTGTCAGAGGTAGGGGCGTGGGGATGAGAAATGTAAGTAAAGAGTACAAAGATGTGAAAATAATAAAGCAGAAAGCATAGAATAGTACCAGGAGGGAGTTCCAGTGAATATTGAAGTCACCCGTGTTTAATTTTCCATATGCTTTTATACCCCAGTACAAAAGAGGGAAGAAGGCAACAAAAGACTCCTTTAACATAATACAAAGGACAGCTCGAACAGTTAATTGCTTTAACACTTTGAGACATCAAGTCATTAGCATTCTGTTGTTTAGACAGTGAAGCCACCCTAGACCAAGTATCCTGAAGGCAGCCACTCCCCAGGTTACCTCATATTATAAAAGAAGGAGCAGATGTACACTTGTATAACTTTACCATCTGTCAGGATGGAATGGATCTACTTGTATGAACTATCTTAATGTCAAAAGAACCAAGTAACCACATCTTGAGTCAGGATGTATAGCTATACTTGTTGTCAACAATTTTGAGCCACTTTCAAACTCTCTGACCATCAAACAAGGTGAAAATAGGCTCACATTTTTGGGCCTCCACAGCAGGACAGCTACATGTCAGGACATCTGCGTGTCAGGACAGCTGCGTGTCAGGACAGCTGCGTGTCAGGACAGCTAAGTGGCAGAACAGCTAAGTGGCAGAACAGCTGTGTGGCAGTTACTGACTCAGGCCTTAGTCCTTCTGGGTTGTTTTCTTTCCCACCCATCATTCCCTGAGTGCTCTATGCCCCAGCTCAGCCTACCCAAATCCAGGCCTGCCTGCTCACCACCCGTTTGGATGGAAACAGCACCCCAACCCCTGGCATTCATATGTCCAAAGAGTCTGAAATGTTTGGGTTAAGACTTCACCCCAGCTCCTGGCATCCATATATCCAAAGAGTCTGGAGTGTTTGGGTGGAAGTTCCATCCCAAGCCCCCTCCTCTGGGAGTTGTCTCAGTCCAGACTCCACCTCCGAAAAAGTTCACCAAATGCTGACCCTTCCCAGAGATGCTCAAGACCACTCCCACAGGGTATTTAAACAGCAACCCAGAGAACAAACACGTGGTTTTCTGGTCTTTCTTACCCCTTTCCTCTCTGAGGTGATGAAAGGCCACCTGGGAGTGCTGGTATCCATTAAACCTGGGCTTTCTCTAATTCCATTTGATTTGGTCTGATTTGGATTATTGTGTCATTGGAGAGATTTATTGGGCCACAAAAAAATTTTCACCATCCACAGCATCTTGGCCTCTCTTCTAATGCCTGGTTCCCCCATCCTGTCCTGGTCCAGTCCCTTTGTCCCTCTATGGTCACCTCAGCTGTAGTTCTATTTCTGAAGCTTATCTCCTTTTCCATCAGTTCCTTCCTCTCCTGTCTGCTACCCCACTGTCTCCCTCTCCCTTGAGAAAAGTAAGTGTTCACGTGACAAAGATGCATAGCTTTGGTCACCCTCCCGAGGGACATGTGAAAGAGCATTGAGTTCCTTCCTGATAGAGCCAGAGCTCTGGCAGCTCATGCACAGTCGCTTGAGCAAATGTAGGCCTCAGGACTGAGGCCCCACATCCTGGTGGGCACAGGCGTACACAGATGGTTAGCAGAGGGCAGGAAGCCAAGTAGCAAGTCTGAGAGCCCAGAGCAAAGCCCTCAACAACTGGCATCAAGAGAGACAGAATTCAGAAGGGCTAGGGCCTTCCTGGAGGAGGCTGTGTTGAGGCTGTCCTGAGACCCGACAGACCACTCTCTGGACACAACAGCCTGCTCTTCAGAGTCTCAAGCCTGGTAAAACTGAGTGAAAGCAGCAGTAGAGGAGGCAGACCCCTTGCTCCAGCCAAGTATCCCAGAGCCTCAGTTGCTTCCCCCTCTAGGACCTCCTTTGAGTGCAGAGAGAGAGGAGATTGGTTTACATTCTCTGTGCAGTGGGTCTGGTGCATGGATACCTTCAGGCTGGCACAGATGAAGTCCACTGTGGCTGAATGGTCACTCAAGGCACAGTTTGCTTTCCCAGATCCACCCTGATGTTTGGACATACTCACCAATGCTGTGTCCAGATGCTTTGCTGGATAGGCTGGCCTTGCTGGAGCTGGTAGTCACCTCTGGGGATAGTGACTTTAGAGCCCTGCACCCACCATTTCTGCCTCAGGGAAGTCACATGACTACTCCCCTTTGCTGAATAGTAGGTGTGTTCATTGGAAGGGGCAGGGCAGTTTCCATGCCAGGCTAGGGAGGAAAGTGGCCTTGGCAATGCTAATTCAGTTTACCTTGGCTGCAATAATACTATAATGTGTTAAACATGAATTATCATCTCAGTGTGTCTGGTTCTTAGGAGTTAGAGAGAAAGAGCATGAAGGGGAAATGAGAACTGGGAAGGGACCATATAGCAGCCATGGGGCTTCAAAGTATCACTTGAGGCAGCATCAACACAAGTACCACAGCTCTCATTAAACAAAGGGAAGCGGGAGAGTATACTTGCACACAAGTGCACACTCAGAGATAGTTCTAGGTGAGGCAGTCAGAAGGATGGGATTTCTGAACATACTGGATTCTGGGGTAAAGAAGGAAGAACCTCAGATAAAGCACTGGTAACTGGACATGGGGTAGAGGCTAGGTCTTATAACAGGAAAAGGCATCTTTCTTCTAGAGTTTTGCTGAGGGGTGCCTACCTGCAAGACCCTGCCCCAGGTCTTGTGGTGCAGGTGTGGACCCCCATAAAGCTTCCTAGTAAAACCGTTGAGGTCTGATGATGTTTATATGGCCACCTACATAACAATAGCCTTGTCTACCTGCAGGTTCCCATCCCAGAATTCAACCAGTAACATAAAAAATATCCAGGAAAAAAAGTCTCTTTTGGATGTATATTTTTTCTTATTCTTCCCTAAACAATGTAGCATAACAATTTCCATAGCATTTACATTGTATTAGGCTTCATAAGTCACTTAGAGATGGTTTGGAGGAAGCAGGAGGTGTACGGAGGTTATATGCAAATTTGTGATATTTTATACACAGGACTGCAGCAGGAGACAATGCTGGTATCCACGGGGACCCTACAATAAATCCCCCACAGATGCTCAGTGGTGGCTGTAGGTAGAACAAAATCTGAAAGGATGTGTATGCACTTGCACACCCACTGCAAGGTGCCAGGACCATTACCTTTAGGAAGCAGGAGATGGTATGTGGGGGCTTACTTAGGAAACTGGGGACCCAGAATTCTGCCCACATAGGTAGTTCATTGTGTGCCGGCCCTAACCAGAACTGAGCTCTAGCTAGACACAGGGAGGAAGGAAAGTTCTGATGCTTCTTGCAGGATGTCTGGGAGTGTGGGGCAGTACAGACTTTTGTTTCTGTTTCCTATCCAGATATCTCACACCAAACCTGCCATGGGCACGGTGGTGTGTGCTGGAAACATCTGAGATACAAACTGCAGATGAGGCAGGAACCTCACACCCCATGGCCATGACTAGTTCATGAACACCACACCCCCTATTTCTTTACCTCCCTTATGTCCCTTACCTGCCTTCCTTTGCCACAGTTATAACTCTTGAGCAGTAGACATCAATAGTTAGGCGGGGCTTTCGACTGTCCACGTAAGACATGTTTTAGTGGCCAGACATCCCATTAGAAAAGCTAGGTTACTCATTCACCACTGTCTAGATGGGTCCCCATCTACACCCTACCATCTCTTTAAATGAGTGTTTCTGTCTGCTGGATGTTTCCATGGTGGTAATTTCCAGAACAGCTCATTGAAAGCTGCCCGTGCCATCCTCCTCCACAAGCTGTGTTCTGATTAATTCACAGCACACGCCTGCTCTGTGCCTCCACTAAACAGAGTGCACATCCATATAAACATGTAAAAGCGTACTTTGAACATCGACTCTGCTGACAGCCAGCAAATAGTAGCCTGCCATCTCACAATTGGATGATTGACGCTGAGTTCCTGTGGTGGGGTACGGGGGTGATGGCTCTCTGCATTGCTCTGCAAACCTGTCCACAGTGATCTGGGAATTTAGTTAGAGCATGCAGATTTAGTTTGCAGGGAGGCTAAGGCATGGAGAATGAGGGTGGGTTGATAGCTCTGGGTCCTCGGAGCCCATACTGCTAACCATAGATCAGAAGTCAAAGCTGGGCAGGAGTGGCCTGGGAAGAAAAGCCACAGACTGCCCCCTTTTTTGCTCTTTGGTCTTAGGAGACTGTCTAGGCTAGTTGTGTGTTACTTCCCTCATGATGGCTGCGATCCTACTATGTGCTGTATCCTCGGACAATTGTGGAGGACCTCTGCTGACTTAGAGATTCACTTTGGTTGGGAGAGACAAACTAGCAGTCAATCAGGCATGGAGGTGTAGGCCTGCAATCTCAGTGTTTGTAATGCTAGATCTCGAGTCTGGGACCCTGTCTAAAATCAAAAGTCCCCTTAGTCAGCTATGGTGGAGCATATCTTTAATCCCTCACTGGGAAGGCAGAGTCAGACAGATTTCTATAAGCTTGATGCTGGCCTGGTCTACATAGTGAGAAGGTCAATAGTAGCCAAGGCTACATAGGGAGACCCTCTCTCCAAAAAAACCTAACAAAGCAAACATCTGTCCCTAACCCTCCAGAAATGCTGATGAGAGAAACCATTTCTGAGATGGAAGAACTCAAGAGCATCAGGGTATAGAGGGGAATGGGTGAGGTGTTCTTTAGAGCCTGGTGTTGGGGAGTCTCTGGAGGCAAGAAGGATGTGGGCCATGGCATCAAGGAGCAGTATATGAGGCCAGCAAGCCAGGACCTGGGACTGTTAAGGGTAGCTGGGATTGACAGCATGGAGTTGCTGGACGGTTACACAGGAGGCTGCTGAGCTCTGACTGAAGTTGTTTTTAAGTGCGTCTGGCTGCTATGTGGGAAATGAAGTGTGTGTGCCGGGTGACAGTGCAGAGAAGGAGCAGAGAGACCAATTAGCTGATTCTGATGTCTCTGGAGAGATGGCAGTGGCCTGCCCTGGGGCAGCAGTGTTGTGGAAGATGAAGTCGGTTGGAGAGAGGAGAAACAAGGCACTCCTGACATGTTGGATGTGGTGGGGGCAGGACAAAGTCATCAAGGGGCTGCCTAGGTTTGGGAGGCTGACTGAGTAGGGGAGAGATGTGGCTTAGGGAAAGTGATTGTAGAGCTCTGTTGGGAACTGTGACTATAGCACCTAGGAGCCAGGGGGCCAACCGAATCCACATTCAAGGCTAACCTGGGCTATATGGTATGGTGGTTTTCTTATTTGTTATTGGTTTTGTTTTTAAAAAGTATTTGATAGATATGAGGCACATAAAGGTTGAGATTCCCAAGAGGAGAGAAGTGGAAGGGGCATCCATCCCTTAAGGGCCAATGGAGAGGTCAGGACTAGAGAGTAGGGCATGGGCATCCTCAAATCAGAGAGGCACTCAGAGACACTCAGAAAGATAGCCTTGAACCTAGGGCAGCCTAGTCACTGAGGCCCAGCTGAGCTGGTGGGGATTGAAGGATTGTAGAGATAAGATAAGGAGGCTGGGCAAGGGAGTAGCCAGCTAGGCAGATGCCAAATAACACGGGCATATCATCACTGGAAGCCCAGCCAAGGAGATCATGAAGGAGGAGGAATAGCTGCCTATTCATGCTGCTGAGCCAGCCATGACTGGGAAGCAAGAGATCCCGTGTCTTTGGCCATGAGCTAGTCCTGTAAATAACTCTCATAGCTGAGAGAAGGGCTCTGCTGTGATCACCCAGACAGCAGGGGTAAGTCATTGTTCTGGCTGTGGGTGCCTTGGCACAGCAGATTCTGTATTGAGTTGGGTTAGGAACCTGATGGGGAGTGGCAGTAACTGATTCACTGTAGGGGTGACAGCAACTTGTGGGCACCTCTGTAGACTAGAATACGCAGCAATTGAAAGGAAGAAAACCATAGCCTCTCACCATCCAGATGCATCTCAGAGTAATTACGCTAAATGAAAGAAGCCAGATAGAAAGGGGTGCCATTGAAAAAGCTATATGTCAAAATTCTAGAAAATGTGTCAGTTTATAAAAGGGGCCTGTTGAGATGGCTCATGGATAAAAACACTTGCTGTCAAGACTGATGACTGATACACATAGTGGAAGGGAACTGTCTCCCCCAAGTTGTCCTCTAACAACAGGTGTACACACCACACACACACACACACACACACACACACACACGTAAAAATCTGTAGTGATGGTGAGCAGGTGGGTGGTTGTCTGGGGAAGTGGAGAGGGATTTCAAAGTATGAAAAGAAACTTGGGGTGATGGGCATCTGAGCCTAAGCGCTGAGATTGTTCCAGGGAGATGTACGTGTTAAGACTCACCGAGCAGCTGAAAAGAGGTGTTTACTGTTTGATGTATGCATTATATTCCGCAGTAAAGCCCGGGCAGAGCTCTACCACGGAGAGGGGGAAGTAACCAGTAGTGGAGGGAGGGGTGGTGTTATTTTAAGCATGAATAGATAAGCATCAGCTGCAGGCGTGTGTTTGGGTTATGAGGGAACAGGGACTTTTCTTTGAAGGTCACTATATGTCATGCTGGCCTTCATTCTCCACGTCCTTGTGCAATTGAAACATCTAGAAAATTTGGTAGTAGGGCAAAGATTCCCGAGAAACTGCCATTATCAAGGCTGTGGCCATGGTACACCTGCCCCACATCCCCTGGGTCTCTCCCTGACTGCAGCTGCCGCTGCTTTGCTGGGCTATGTGCTGTGGAGACATGCCCAACTTGTGATGTCTGAGGGCACTGTTACTCAGGGCCACCTTCAGCAAGCAGTGCACAAATGGATTAGATTCTATCTTTGGGGAACATTTCCAAGGTTTGTGCCTTGGATTCATTGTAGAGTCCCAACAGGATGGACCCTCAACTGCCCCCGCAATGAAGAGCTCAGACTCTCTTGGGTCTTCTTCCTACCCCGCATCAAGTCCTTGTCTCAGGCTCTGCTTTCAAGATCCTCACTATGAGCCACTCAGGAGTCCCAGGAGCCAGCATGTGACTTGAACAACAGGTCCCCTTGCTTCAGGAGCCACACTTCATTTTCGTTTACTTCACATATACATATTGACTTTTTTGTGTGAGTGTGTGTGGGTTTTTTCATTTTGTGTTTAGTTTTTGCTTTTTTTGTTGTTTTTGAGACAGAGTCTCACTTTGTAGTGCATGCTGGCCTCAAACTCACTATGCCTTGGGTCTCGAGAGTGCTTGGATAGCAGGCATATACCACTGCACCCAGCTGGAGTCAGTCCTTGAAGAACGCTGCTACAGGCTGTGAAAGCCGTGAAGGGTGCCACAAGGGAGTGAAGGGGCATCTCTGCTCCTGGAGGAGATGAACTCCTGTGGCAATGTGAATCAGGTTGAAGCAGCAAGAGACCCGGAAGCAGCGAGACCAATTAGTGGGCCATTACCAGTGTCCTGACAGGAGGCGATGAAAGCCGAGACAGCACCGAGGCTGCTGCCTTGAGAAAGTTCTTTGATTCTTAGAGTATACGGCTTTGCAGAGAGAGAAAAGGGGAGTCCGTTTCACAGCTGCGGCTCAGCTCTAGTGTGCTCACATTTCTGGCACTTTACCTTTCTGTTTGGGGCATCTTCACTTCCACAGTTTGACACACCCTTTCTTTTGTTCCATTTTTTGCATTCAGGATCTCGATATTGGTGCCAAGAATGTGAAACTCTATGTCAACAAAAGCCTCATCTTTGATGGTGTGCTAGACAAAGGAGGAGGCAAGGCCCCTTTTGATTGTACCATCCCTGTTGACCTCCAGAGTGAGAAGACTGAGA
Source organism: Arvicola amphibius (assembly GCF_903992535.2). Classification (NCBI taxonomy): domain Eukaryota; kingdom Metazoa; phylum Chordata; class Mammalia; order Rodentia; family Cricetidae; genus Arvicola; species Arvicola amphibius. The sequence goes on from NC_052047.1 coordinate 127,910,109, forward strand.
GCCCAGAGAAGGCCCTGCGTACTGACTGGGAAGGAAGCAAAAGTGCCCTTAGGATGGCCAGCATGAATGGGGACGAGCAGCTCGGGCACAGCTGCTCACAGCCAGCTGAAGCTTTGGTGGAGATGACAGTTTCCTCACAAGGAGATTTCCTTGGTGAAAGGGTGAATTCTACTCATTGCCCGAAGGACAGTTTGTCCAAGTCACAGGAAGATGTAAGATTGTTGGCAGCCTCTGCCTCAATGGGTGATGGGCCCAGTATCCCTTCTTTTTCCTCTCCTGGAAAATGTCCTCCCCTGGAAGAGGAGCCCTCTTTGATCCAACAGCTGGAAAACCTCAAAGGCAAAAGAATCCCTGAACCCTCTGGGAAAACCCCACACTGGTTACAGCCTTCTCTGGCAGGAATGGGCAAGAAACAGGCAGGCAGGAAGCCCAAACCCTTGTGGCTCAGTCCTGAAAAGGATCTGGAACAGAAGAACAGGCTTCTTTTGGATGATGTCATTGGTGATGCTTCTGGAGAGGTGGAGGCCAGGGAAAAAGGCCCTCGCCGTGAGCAAGGGAGGACTAGCAGCTGGAATGTCATCACTGAAGAGAGACCCCAGAGGGTGTCATCTAAAGCCTGTGGTGATGACTTAGACATCTTTAGCCAGCCTCCTAACAGGGATCGCCCTGCTAGTGGGAGGAGAGCCCTGAAGAAGGATGCCAGTGGTAGCCATGGTGATGACCAGCCAGCCAGCAAAGGTAAGCTTCAAGAAGCCTCAGTTGACATGAAGTCATTTGTTTCCCTGGACCCTGGTTTCCTTATCTATAAAACAAGGGGGCTTTTCTCAAGTAGGAGTCACAAATCTACTGTCCCAGCTGGAGGAGTGGGACAAATGAAGGATAACTGGGCACCCTGCATGTTAAACTCCTAGATGTGATTGTCACTGGCGCCAGGACCTGTCCCTTGGCCCATTTTTCTTGCCATGCATGGTTTTTTCAACTGGACTTCGTTCTTGGTCTTTGATAAAGACATTAGTCCCTAGTAACTTCCCTGACTCTGTTAGAAGACAACCCCAGGATGATGCTGAACACAGCTGGCACTAGCCTGAGTATAGAAAGAACCTCTGGATGATGTAGGGTGGTGGCTAAGAGGGTCCAAGGCCATTGGAAGGAGGCTGCCATCACTCCATAGTCTTGTTGCTGGCCTTCAGTGCATGACTAGTGTGCCAGTCTCTTTTTCTTTTGTTGGTACAAACTGGAATATGGAGAAGTCTTGCTTTACAATGTTAACAACTGATAGTGATTATTTTGAAACCACTGTGTGTGTCAAAAGGAAATTATCAGATTTCATGGCTCAAACCTGTAATCCCAGCTACTCCAGAGGCTAAGGCAGGAGAGTTACAACAAGTTCAAGACCTGCCTAGGCTATAGGTGAGTTCAAGGCGAGCCTGGTCAACTCAGTAATACCTTGTCTCAAAACAAAGAGGTAGCCAGGCAGTAGTGGTGCACACCTTTAATCCCAGTACTTGGGAGGCAGAGGCAGGTGGATCTCTGTGAGTTTGAGGTCAGCCTGGTCTACAGAGCTAGTTCCAGGGCAGCTATGGCTGTACACAGAGGAAGCCCTGTCTCAAAAAACCAAAAACCAAACCAAAATCAAACCAAAAAATACAACAACAACAACAACAAAACTCCAAAGAGGTAGAAGGGCTCAAAATGTAGCTCAGTGATGCAAGGCTCTGAACTCAACCCAGTATTGAAAACAAAACAGAAGCTTCATCTGTTGGCAGAGTTCAGGTTGAGACCATGATAGTCTTTGCTGTGGGTTATCTGTAAGGACATCTTGAATGTATAAAGGCTTAGGGTGTTGTCCGTATGTCTATCCTGAGTAAGGAGGAGATTCTGTGTCCATCTGTATAAGAGGGCACCAGAGTGACTCAAAATTGCCCCTGTGTTGTGGAGTGCCTTATAGTGAAGCCGTCTGAATAAACCTGGCTGTTTGCTGGCTCTCTGCTCTGCATCTGTAAGGTAGGATGTGACACACCTTTGTTAGAGGTGTGAGGGACAACAGAGCCTGACAGCTGGGGAGTATTCGACAAGTCCTGAGTTGAGACATGCGCTTGTGTCACGTACTACCCCGCAAACTGCTGAGCCTCAGTCTTGACTTCTCTTACCTTCTTCCCACAAAGTCTCTACAAAGTGTCCCTTTCCTCACTCTAATGGATACAAACTGCACTGCAGAGATTCTAGATGTCACTTGAGATTTGTGGGCTGTGTTTGGCAGGTCCCTGGCAGAAAGGCATGTACCAGCAGATGGTCGCTGTTCCTGCTCCCCCTTCCCTAGGCTGCATCACCGTACTCTGATTCTGCCTCTTGTTGCTGTGGCCACAGGAACCCCTGTGCTCCCTTAGTGAATCATCTCTATTCACTGTATCAGCGAGTGTCTACATGAGGTGCAGAGCACATCCCTCAGGCTAACCCACCTAACCACCTCTGCCTTCTGCGTCTTTGCTGCTGCCCACCTCTCTCCAGACTCTGAGAATGAATGAGGAGATCAGGAAAACCTGGTGGAACCAAGCCTGGAACCACTACACTCAGGGCACTGAGGCAAGAGCATCACCAGCTCTAGACTGGCCTCTGCTACACAGAAAGACCCTGCCTCAAGAAACACATTGAAATGATCAGGGGTGTGTGGGGGCTGGTAGGTAACATACTCGAGGATCTGAGTTGGATCATCAGGCCCACCTAATCCTAGCTCTGGTGAGGTAGAGGCCGTAGGATCCCTTGTTAGCCAGCCAGTCTAGCCAAATAATGATATGCAGGCTAGTGAGAGACCTTGTTTCAATGGAGGTGGACATTCCCTGAAGATGGTCACCAAGGGTTATCCTCTATCCTCTGAAAGCATGCAAATCTATATATACATGCACCCACATACACACACAATTATACACACACTAAAGGACACAATATAAAGAGAAAGAGAAGCCTTCTGAGTGTAAAAGCCTGGCTCAAGTGACAGACATGCTATGGGGCAAGACAGTGGTGACAAGCAGCTGCAGGGCCTGGATCCATGCATGCTTGCTCTTTGCCAAGGTCTGGTCCAACCTTAATGATTCTGAACCCTCTTGACAGCCCCATCTTACTTAAAACTCACTTTAAAAGTGAAGTTTAAGTAACTCTCCTGGGTTTTCCTTTCTCACAGCCAGTAGGGCTAGTATAGCATTTGTCCATAGTGGATCAGCCATACAGTCCTTGCTTGGAGCCAGTACTCCTGGGGCTGATTAGCATAGCTGCCAGCGCTCACTGAATGGTCAGCCAGGCTCTAAACAGACGAGGAGCTGCAGGGAGTTCTTGGTGACAGGCAACAGTCCAACCATCCAAGTTCAGAGGCCTCGGTCTCACTTTAGTTTCCTGCCAGGCATTTCCCTGCTTGGCTCAGCGACACATTAAAAATCGGGCCCTTGAGATTTAATACTCATTAGCTGGTTTTGCTAATGAGGAAAGTTGTTTAGAAATTGTGTTATTACCCATCACCCAGTGCCAAAGCCTGTATGCCGGGGCCTCCAAGAAGCGTACTGGCTGAATCCAGCAAAATGCTAGTGGAGTGAGTAAGCTCACAGTGGCTTGAGAGCTCCACCCTCACCATGGTGAGTCCACCACTGTCCTCAGCGTGGCTCAGCAGGGAATCAGATTTTACTATTATGCCATCTACATTCTGGAAGCGAGGTTTCTTGGTCCCAGGTAGATAAGGTCCCATCAGCCTTCACTGTGAGCAGTGAAGAGGAGTAGGTGGAGAAGTCGGGGTACTCTGATGCTAAAGGCTACTAGCATCTTCTCCCTGACCCCTTGGTTCTCCTCGCAAGTCCACCAAGCCTCACTTTCTTCACTAGTTTGTTCACAGGCAGCCAAAGGCCTCTCCGGCCTGAGTGACTCAGTGCTGGCTCTGGGCCCTGCAGCCAGTTCCAGAGTCTCAGGGGCCTGATTGGTGGGCTTAGGTCAGGTGTCCAGCCCTTGTCCAATCGGCAACAGCTGAAGCAGGATCACTGGAAGAAAGGCAGCACTTGTATTTGCCCTTGTCCATTCTTGTTTCTCGTGTTAGTAACCATTGATGCAGATGTGAGGGCAGCTTACAAACACTGAGCTGTATAGCTGACGCCACACAGGAGGAGGCTTTGGTGCCTCGGATCCTGTCATGTCATCACCAGGGGTCCTTCTAGATTGCAGAGGAACACTACTGCTTTCTGTGCCCATTTGGGTTTAGGATTGGGGCTGGGGACACGGCTTGATGAGACAGTGTTTGTTTAATGTGTGCAAGGCACTGGGTTTCATCAGGTACCACAAAAAAGGAAAAAGAAACTTCTTGTCTAGCAAATTTAGGATAGGACTGTCAGCAGCGACAGACCAAGCCTTAGCTTAGTCCCAAGCAGTAGACAGAGTATGTTCCCAGCAAACACAGGGAGACACACGGATGTCCAGCTGCCTTCACACCCAAAAGGGCCAGGAGAAAGTCTACACCTCTCCTTTTAGAACCAAGTATGTGACTCAGAGAAGAGTTTGGAAGGCGGACTCAAGAAATGCCAAGTCCCTGCTCCCTGACAGGCACGCCGGCCAAGTTCCTGATGTGTGGTGTTTAATGTCTCCTGGCATGCTTGCAGGCCAGCCCTGCTATTGCTTTCAGTCAGAGGAATTCAGATCACAGGGACCCGTGCTAGAGCTCCTTCTGCCACTTGTCACACCAGCCCCGAGAGGAGATAATGTGGGGACTTCTGGGCTCTTTATTGGAGGCAGATAGGAAGAAGGGGACCAGGCATGAGTGGGAGAACCCACAGGTGACAACCTCCAGGCTGATCCAGGGGACTGGAAGCAAGAAGCTGATGTTGACAGGCCTTCCTGTCCCATCAAATACTTCCTAGGTATTTCTTGCACCTCGCTCTATCTGTGTGTGGCAGTGGGGCACAACAGGGAGTGAGGATGAAGTGGCAGGGGCCATTAGAAGGAAGTGATCAACTGAAGGAAGAGCTCTCCCAGCAGAGGTCACAGAAGGACAGAGCCCCACTGAAGAAGACTCCTGATATGTCCTTGGACAGACATCTGGTGGGGCAAAGCAGAGCGGAGTGGTGTTGAGGGAGATGGATGTAGAACTGAGAAGCCACATCAGAGCCTTGTGGACAGCAGCAAGATTGTTTTTATTCTTGGTATATGAAATAATTTGGCAATGAGAATGGCATGTGACAAACTCTGCTGTAGGCTCATGGCTTAGAGTGTTCAAGTGATTGGACCATATACAGATAGCATGTGGAAGTGTTTGCTGGGACAGAGAGGCCTGTTGACACCAGCTTATTGCCTTTAGTCCCCTCAGATCAGCCTGGAGGCTATCACCTGTGGGTTCTCCTGTGCCTGTCCTGTCCATTTTTTCCTATCTTCCACCAGCAAGGAGCCCAGTTGGTATTGTTGCTAGAATTGAGAGTCCCTTGTAGAAGTGAATCTAAGCTTGGGCAGTGCCCATGTGAGAGCTGGGAGACCCATGGGGGCGGAGAGTGGTGACTGGTTAGAACAAGGCCAGAGGGAACCAAGCATCAAGTGAGTCTCAGGTACTCATAGACTTTGCAAAAAGAGGGTGGCACTACTTTGATAAGAAGCTGTGGGTAGGCTGGGTATGGTGGGCATGCCTGTGCTCCTGAAATTCTGGAGACTGGAGCAGGAAGATCACAAGTTTGAGGCCAACCTGAACTATGTAGTGAGACCCCTCTCCATCTCAGAAAAAGAGAGAAAGGAAGGAAGGAAAGGAAAGAAGGAGAAGGAAGGAGGAAGGAGGGAGGGAGGGAGGGAGGGAGAGAGAGGAGACGAGACGAGAGGAGAGACCCCCTTGAGCGACTGAGAGAGAGAGAGGAGAGAGAGATGAACAGGAGCACGAGAATGAGGAAGGAAGGAAGGAAGAAGGAAGGAAGAAGAAGAAAGAAGAAGAGATAAAAGGAAGGAAGGAAGAAGAAAGAAGAGGAGATGAGAGAGAGGACGACGAGAGTAGAGGAGGAGAGAGAGAGAGAGAGAGAGAGAGAGAGAGAATGAGGAGAGATGAGAGATTTGAGGATAGGAGAGGGCGTGAGAGAGAGAGAGTAGAGAGAAAGAAGAGCATGTCTAGCCTAGCTCTCTGGGTTCAGGAGGATATTAAATCTGAATTGGTATGTCTCCTAAACCACTGGGGCAGGGACTACCAAATGCAAGAGCTTTGCCTGGGATGCCATGCTTGAAGTGAAGACCACAAAAGACTGAGAAGTCACTGTCTCTCATAGAAAGTCACATCAATGCAAGTTCTGAGAACCATAGGTGTCTTGGGCATCCACAGTGCCACAAAAGCCACCAGGGGGCTGCTCTCAGGAATGGGTGGATGCAGGAACTCAGATAAGGCCATCAGGGTGTCTCTGTATCTTTTGGCTCCTGCTCTGAAGTTGGTGTCATTTTTAGGCAGGGTCCTCACAGTCAAATGGGCCCTCACAATTCCACCCTATATCCCATCAGTCTGGCTCAGGCAGGGGAATGACAGCCCCCTTAGCTTCAGTGTGGAGGGCCAACAAGTGGGAGGGTCTCCAGAAAGCTGAGGCTTGTTCCCAAAGAAGGGAGGCTGCGTTTGGAATGGGGTTGAGAGGCCACTATTACAACAGGGAAGTAGCGTGTCTGCACAGAAAAGGCAGGACAGGGCATGATGGGAGGAAGCCACAGGATCTGGCAGCAGAGATTTATGCATGTCTTCAGGCAGAGTGAGCTGCAGGAAGCAGTGTTGGAAGATTCTAGAGAGGAGATAATTGATGGTACCAAGCCCTCTAGAAAGCAGGCACTGCCCAGTATGAAAGCAACATCGAATGGCAGTGCTGCATGCCCCTGCCCACTCAGAATGGTGGGTGATGACCATTGGCTGTGTTTGGGGGCCAGGATGGACCACTGAGTTGTTTACACTGGGCTCCTAGATTCCAAAAGGGGTGTCAGAGCCTCCCTCAGAGGACTGGCTTGTGTCCTCATGCTCAGGACTCGGGCTTTGTTCCATGTGTGGGAGTAGGCAGATTCCTTACCCTTTAATACACTCAGTGAAGGTGACTGCCTTGAATTGCGGTCCTCCGGTCTCCACAGACAAGTGCTGGGATTGCAGATTTAACATCCGTTCTTGAACATCCTTCCTGCTGTTAAATAATGCCTGGTAGTGCTGTCAGAGTCACGTGACTAGGCCAGCCTTCAGTGTGGTGCAGCCCACACTGTGACCAGCTCAGACCCTAGGGCGATGATGTTTCCTTGGCTATGTAAGTTTCAAAGTGAGATGACTTCTGGTAGCGTTCCCAACACTGAAGTGGCCTTCCTGGGTCAGCTGACAGACAACTTCAAAAAGAATGGGTTTATTAGGGCTCACAGTTTCAAAGCCTTCAGGCCTGAAGTATTTGGCCATGTTGCTTTGGGCCTGTTGTGAGGCAGCATGTGTTGGTGGCAGCATGTGGTGACGGAAGCTGCTCGCCTCTGGTAACTGGAAAGCAAAGAAAAAAAGAACGGAGACCATCATCCAGAGTCCCTTTCAGGTACATGGCCCTGCCTCCTAACGGCTCCACCCCCTCCCTGTAGGGCTGCAGTGTGGAGGACAAGCCTTCAAGATTAGAACATTCAAGATTCTAACTCAGCCCTTCTCCTGACTCGTATACTAACTGTACTAGAAAGTTCAAAGCCTATTAAAAATACCTGTGCTTTCTGAAATGAGAGTCTAGAGTCCAAGGCCAACACTGAAGGTCATGTGGGACTGGAAGCCGTGCCCCACCCTTACCACTCTTGAAGCCTTGGCCCAGAGCTGTCACAAGGGCCTCTCAGGCCATGGGACAGCCAGGGCAGCTGAGAGCCATTGCAGGAGGCAGTTTTTAGGGTGTGACACTAATGGGGTGCTACCCACTCCTGTGTTCTCTCTTTCAGAGGACACCCAGGCCACCAGGACACTGTCTTGGTTGCAGTTGTGCGGTGAGAAAGAACATGCACTGCACGCATCCTGGGACTCCCTCACTGCCTTCGACCGTGCCCACCGGGGCCGCATCTCCGCCCTGGAGCCACAGGGGGACATCCTAGATGAGTTCCTGAAGCAGCAGAGGAGCAGCCGGTGTGAGGAGCACCCAGGCCCTTGCAGGAAGGAGGAGCCGGAACCCTCCATAGAGACAGATGATGACAGTGAATTTAAGATCCCAGTCCTCCCTTATGGACAGCACTTGGTCATTGACATCAAGTCCACATGGGGAGACAGACACTATGTTGGCCTCAATGGCATAGAGATATTCAGCTCCACAGGGGAGCCAGTACAGATTTCCAGCATTACAGCAGACCCCCCTGACATCAATATTTTACCAGCTTACGGGAAAGACCCACGTGTAGTCTCCAACCTCATAGATGGAGTGAACAGGACCCAGGATGACATGCACGTCTGGCTGGCCCCCTTCACACCAGGCATGACCCACTCCATCTCCATCGAGTTCACGCACCCTTGCCAAGTGCCCTGATTAGGATTTGGATTACAATAAGTCTCGAATACACTCCTTCCGTGGTGTGAAGGACATCACTATGCTGTTGGATACTCAGTGCATCTTTGATGGAGAAATTGCCAAAGCCTCAGGAACCCTGATGGGAGGTACAGTATATCTGTGGGGATGTTCCAGAAGTCCTTGTTTTGCTGGTCACTGAGGCATGAAGGGGAAACTCATGAGCTAGCCCAGGACAGATAAAGTCCTCTTCATAGACATGGTGACCTCTGATCTCCAGCGTGGGTGGGCCAGAGCTGGCCTCCTAACACCAGGTGTCTGTCTGGGGACCAGGATCCTGAACCTGAGAAGGGACTTTTCTGCAAGTCAGAGTCATGAACTGTAGCATCTTTCCTGCCTTAAGGCAAAGTGGTGGGGTATTTGGGAAGGCCATGGGCTTCCCAGCTCTTATGGAACCTAGCTCCCAAGGTTGGGAGCATAATTCTTATACCTTGTAGGGGAAGTGCTTCATAAAAGGGCCTGCAGGAAGCCAGGCTAAGCAGTGTATCCCTGCAATCCCAGCACTAGGGTTATGCACAGATGACAAAATCACCCTGAGACTACCCACCTTCCCCATACACGCTGTTTGAAATCCCACTTCCCATAGGCTCCAGCCCATGTGGATTATAGACTGAGTTCAAGGGCACTCTGGGTTTCTTAGCAAGACTGTCTCAAGATTTAAAGCAAGGGGACTCTGTGACTCTGTGACGATAGGTCATTGTAGATCTCTTGCGTAGCATGTACAAGTCCCTGGGGTCCATGCCCAGCATTGCAGAAACAGGCTCTGGGATCTGGGTTGGACATCTAGTGCCTCTCACACATTTGGTGACAGATGACAAAGATTCTCATTCCATGAGGTCCCAACAGTAGATGAGTGTGGCGCTCAGCTTGGTGAAATGCAGGGACTGAGCTGTTGGCTCACACCGGGAACTGTCAGCTGCTTGTGATCACGTAGTGTGTGGGACACCAGAACATGTTCTGGATAGCAGATCACTGGGGCCTAGGCCAGCTCAACCTTCTCTCTTCTTGGTGATGTGCCCAGCCCCTGAGCACTTTGGAGACACCATCCTTTTCACCATGGATGAGGACATCTTGGAGGCCATATTCTGCTTGGATGAGACATTTGACATGGATGCTGAGAGCCTGTGTGGCTTTCAGCCAGAAGAGGCCCTGAAGAGGCCCAGCACTGCCGACAGCGACGGTCAGGACGAGCGGCCTTTCACACAGGCTGGCTTGGGTGCCCAGGACCAGGTAGGGCTAGAGTGGGGCTGGGGAGTACCCCTAAATGGATCCCTTTTGTTGTTCTGGGCAAGGTCTCACCATGCAGCACAGTCTGGCCTTGAACTTCCTGTCTTCCTGCCTCAGCTTCCCAAGTGCTAGGATAGCTCCTGAGTGGATTGCTGCTCCTAACTCAGAGCAGGGAGGTAAAGTAAAGCACATGTCCTTTACCCTGCTGGGGTCGCTGCCTTGACAGTCCCCATTTTTCTATTTCACTTTCTATTCAGCATTTCATATTTCACTCTCTAATTATTTATTATTTTTTTAAACCAAAGTGAAGTAAGGATTCAAATTTTCATCAAAGCCAGGAATTACAGGCTGGATGTTGGGCTCAGTGCCGTGTGTGTGTGTGTGTGTGTGTGTGTGTGTGTGTGTGTGTGTGCGCGCGCGCATGTGCACACATATGCATGCATGCATGTATAATATTGAGGTTGGCAGCCCTGCAGGCAGATGGGTGTGCTTGGGGTGGCTTCTGATCGCTCACCATTGTGAGTAGAACAGAAACACCTACAGGAGGCAGCTTTGCAGTTAAAACAATGGCCAGAACTGAGCCTGTTAGTACAGGCCTGGAAACCAGCCATCCACAGGCTCAAGGCAAGTCAGTTATAGAATGGATTCCAGACTGGCCTGGCTAGGTTAAAGAACCTCTGTCTCAAAAAGACAAAGAAGGTCCTAGATGTAGTTTGTTGAAGAAGTACTGTCTGGCATGCTTTAGGCCTAGGTTCTACCTCTAGAGCCACTTATAAAGCAGTAAGCATAACTATGGCTGCTGAGCACATGACCTAACCCAAGCTCACTAGTGATAGAGGCTTTGCAAGCCTGACCCCATGATGGCCCTCAAGTAGGGACTGTTGTATTCCTGCTGAGGGCATCGATTGAGTATCTTAACTGAGGGTATACCGTGAAGGTGTCAAAGTCAGAACCTGAGTGTACAATGCCAAAGAAAATGGGCAACAGTGAGCCCTTGTCAGGGTCCACTGATGAAAATGGAGAAGCCCCAGGGTCTCAGGAGAGGGTCTTCTTGTAACGAAGAGAAAGAGGAGTGAGAAGAAGGTGGGACAAGCAGAAGGCCCGGGGAACCAGGTGACCACAGAAGTTGTGAGGGAAGCAGTGGCTGGCACAGCCTGCCTCCCAGTGCAGTGCGGCTGCAGCACAGGGCCAGGCAGGCATGGGGTAAGAGGGCAGTGAGCGGGAGCCTGAGAATGGACCGCAGCTCTGCCCAGACAGCTCATCGCCCACTGCTGCTTGTGCTCCAAGGGAAGCCAGAAATCTGGGTTTATCTCAATTTAAACGTGGCACTTAATTAAAATGTTCCAACCCTTCCCTGGGCCACAAAGCATGGCACAGTGTGTTCTCGACCCATGGGCTCCATGGAGTTGACCTGACGCCCTTTTCTGGCCCAGTTTTTCCAAATGTCAAGGACCAGGGACCTGTTGATAAGGACTTGACCTTCAGGCCAGAGGGTTCTTTGGTTCTAGGAAAGACAGACTTCTTGCTTCCTTTGCCCTACACCATTCCTGTCTGAAGCACTGAAGGCTTCTTTGCCCAGGAGATTAATGTTAAATAAAAGCGATCAATCTTACATGGAGACCTCAAAGCAGGGTGTAGCAGCCCACTGTGACCTATCAGTAGACACAGACTTGTTCCATCTCCCGGTTGCCCCTGGGGATCAACTGGGAACTCTAACAATACAGGGGTCTCAGCTCATCCCTGAGATGCCAATTCTGAACTGCCAAAGTAAGGGACCACTTGCTATGGTTTGAGGCCCCCTTCGTTCCTTTTGCTTCCCTTCCTTCCTCCTTTCAAACCTCTTCTCTCTCTCTATCTCCCTTCTCCCCTTCTCTTCCTTCCTCTCCTCTTCCTGTCTCCCTCCCTTCTTCCATCTTTTTTCTTCCTTTCCTTCCACCTCTCTTCTTCCCCGTCCCTTCCTCTTCCTTATCTTACCTCTCCTTTTCTCCTTCACTGTCCATCCTCCCTTCTCTTCTTCCATCTTTCCTCCTCCTTTCTTTTCCTCCTTCCCTGATTCCTTGTCTCCCTCCTTCCCCAAGTCCCTCCCTCTCCCATCCCCTGCCCTTTTCTTCTGTATTTTCTGCTCTTTGACTCAACACACATAGCAGTCCACAGGAGACTGAGAAAGTCAGAAGGCCCTGGTGTAGCATCACCCTCAACTGCCAGTCAGAACTGTGGTAGAGATGTAGTCCCAGGCTTTAGATACCCACATACCTTGTCATAGGAAGGCAACACACACAAATCCAAGGATTTCCTGGACATGGAGTGGGCAATGAATCTGGTAAAGGAACTGTATGGGTACCACTAAAACACCTTTTCTCTGTTTCTCCCCAACCATCCTGTAGGTACAAGGGCTAGAGCTACAAACCAGTTCCCCTGTCTCTGAAGTCACCACACCGGAGCCAGGCATCTTCTTCGGGCTGTGTGAGTACTGTCCTGGGTCCCTGGCAGGGACCCCTTTGCACTAGCAGAGGGTCACTGTGGCATTTTGTACCCAGGCCACCTATGTGCTCACTGGGGGTATGGACGTAAGCCTGGTGGTCCCAGTCTGCTGCAGGCTCAATAGGTGGAGCTGTTCTGGAACTTAGCCACAGCTCAGCACTTACACAAAGCAAAGCAGGCTGTATGTGTGTATGGGGTGGGGTGGGAAGGCCCGAGGCCAGGTCCTCTGTAATCCATGATTTTAGGCCGATTATGAAGTGTTGGCTAATTTTACAGATTGAAACATGAGGCTGCAGCAGCCTGAGTAGATCTCGCCAGGCTCCTGGCCTCTCCCTTCCTTCCCGACAGTTCCTCTTTCAGTTCACTCACAGCCATGTCAGCCTCATTGTCTAGGGAAGCCCCAAGCCAGGGTCATGGCTGCCTGCAGCCTCTGACCTCCCTGCCTCCCCCAGGGTCCTGCTAACAGGCTCTCCACACGCTTGCTCCCGCTATCTTGCCTCCTGTTCTTCCCTGCCCTCCCCGCTGGTGTGTCACCTGCTTTCAGTTTATCTCTGGAAAACGGGAGCTGAGACCACCCCACTTCTTCAGAAGCAGCCTCACACCTCCAGGTCCCAGTGTGCCCAGCCTACCCAGCCCCTCCCCTTCCACCTTAGTGGATGGCAGATTTTCCTGTCTCCTCTTCTGGCTCCCTGCCTGCTCAGTCCATGTGATCTGAGTATGGGGTCTCTACGGTTGCTCTGATGGAGGACGGCTGGAGCCTTCCATCCCCACACTGAGGAGCAGGCAGGTCTGGGCAGATGTCAAAGGTGGCCGCAGCAGCTAGATGTTCCCAGAAGTTGTGGTGGCTACTGGTGATGTCCTGAGTTAGTGATTGCTTAGTCTTCACGTCCCTATGTCCTCATGTCATAGGTCGCATCTAGGAAGGACATGGGGCAAGGGTCTGGATGGTGCCTAGCGCATATTGCACCTCTTCCTGCTGGCTCTTCTGCAGCCCCTTTCCCCAAATACCTTCCCATTGTCTTCAGTGAGAACCCGCTTCTGTCCCTTGCCCACCCAAAAGGAAAAAATGGTCTCTAAGACAGAAAAAGGTGACTTATTTTGAATCATTACAGCTCTTTCCATTCTAGGTCACTGAATTACTTTGGACTAACAGACTAAAGAGCTATAATTCTTGCACTTGAGAGGCAGGGCAGGAACACCTGAGTTCAAAGCCAGCCTGTATTCTAAGGGGAGATCTTGCCTGAATAAATGAATAAACAAAGAGATACGTAAAGGGCAGGGGTATGGTTCATTTGGCATATAAGCTGGAAGCCCCCGGTGAATTCAGTCCCCAGCACCCACATAAAGTCAGGCATCTCTCCTAATTGGTGTGTGCCAGGGCCCAGTGACACCCAAGGTGTCTTCCACATACACACACACACACACACACACACACACACACACCAGCAATGGAAATTGAACTCAAACTGAATTCAGTAAATCTATTGGTTGATGCACCTAGAAGTTAGGGTCACTAGTTTCTTAGGCAACTGGATGTAGGCAGAGAAATGACACACCATGGAGACTTGCTGTGTCTCCGTTTTTCTACCCTGTTTGCTTCCTGTTCTTCTCCATGGGAGCCGTGCACCAAGGGCTCATGGAAGGGCCATGCACCAGAGCCTTGTAGGAGCTTTGTGCTCACATCCAGCCATTACTAACAATCCCAGCGAAAAAGCCACTTCTATTGCCCAGCAGATATAGCTTCAGAATTAAGTCTCTGAGTTTAGCCTTATATCTCTGGCCTGTCTATAAATCAATTATGTGGTTTACCATGGTGGAGGTAGACAGGAAGGAGATATGCAAACCATGTCTGGCCAAATTTGGGTTTTTGGCTGTCCCTGCAGCCTGGTTAAGAGTGGTCAGCTGCCTAGACAACCTGACTAAGCCATTATTTTCCCTGGAGGAGGAAGGCAAATTAAGGTGCTGCCAGGCAGAAGCCATCACTGTCCTATCTGCCTGCTAATTTATCCCTAAAGACTGTTTACCAATGTCCTTTGCACTGAACCAGCCCAGTCTTTCTCAGAAATGCCATGGCCATGACTGAGGTTGGCCCTGGGGTAGAGCACTGTGACCTCTGATCTTTGTACCCATGTCATTCCCTCCCTCTGGGGCCTGGAGTCCCAGGATTCCTGCATCTCTTCTCTGAAGCCCTCTTCCATCCTCCACATGCTTAGCCACCTGTGCCAATGGAATGCACTTGAATAAAGCAGTCCTGGGGCAGGGAGGAGGGGCAGCAGTGGGCGAAAACGGCCAATCCTTGTTCCTGCTTTGAAAGGGGATATATGACTTGCTAATTTGCAGATGACTCTCATTTGGGAAGTTTTGCAAATATCAGCCACAGTGAATAGGGAAGAAGTCAAGAGGGCCAAAGCATGAGAGAAATAACAAAATTAATTTCCATTTGTATAAATTCTAATTGATGCACCCGAGGAAAATGAATATGGAACATGGATATCAGCTCACAAGAAGAGCTGTTGCATTTAGAGCCCGGGATCAATGGGATCAGGTGCATCTTGCCAGACACAAAGGACTGCAGGCTTGGGAAAGGCTTGTTACCAGGGAGAGGAGGCATTTCTGCCTCTTCCTGTCCTCCCTTCCCAATATACTCCCTCCTTCACCTCCAGGCCTTCTCCATCCCAGACACTCCCCACCCCATCCTGTCATGTGGATCAATCCCTCCTTGTCCTTCTATATTCAAACCATTAGGCTCCATTGCCTCCTAAACAGACCTTGATCCTGTCCCTTGCTGCCCTGTGAACGCCCTTGATGAGGCCACTCTCGGCAGCAAGTGTCTTCCCTGCCTGGCTCCCTTTACAGTCCCGCTGAAGTCCTTCCAAGACCCAGCCCCAGCCTGCACCACTGCTCTGATGCCATATATAGGCCACCAAGGTGCTGCACACTGCAATCCCAGTACTCAGGAAGCCCAGCCTGGAGGATCCGAGGCCATCCTAGACCACAATGGGAGATCTTGTCTCAACAAAGCAAACAGAACAAGTAACCTGTTGTAACTTCCCATTGCTACGTCATGGACATCTCACACGGGGTTAAGCCCTGCCTCCCTTTAGTCTCATACTGGTCTCCTCCCTTGGCCAGCTGCTTTCAGATAGAGGATCTAGTTGTTCTCTCAGTCTAGAATGTTCTTTTAGAAGTATAGCATAGCATACCTCTTCTTGGCATCAGGCTCCAGCCCAGATGCCCCCTCCCCTCCCTAAACACCCTGCTTCTACCCTGGCATGCTCCACCCCATCCCATCATTCGGATTGGGCAGGCAGCGGTGCGTTCAGCTGTGGTACTCAGCATTTGCCAGGTGTCTGTGGCCTGCAGAATGAGCACCACTCACACAGACTCGCTGCCATTTCCCTCATATCTCTAGTTCTAAAACCACAGTTGGCGTACACAAACAGTGAGTATCCGTTCACCATTCACTGTAAATTAGGGGGGAGGCACCCACTGACCACCTACCTACTTTTCCTGTCAATCAGAAACAAAATGTGATTAAGAATCTATTTGTTGGGCACTGCTGTTATAAGCTCTGGGGATAGAACAGTCGGTCCTGGCCTCAGGGAAATCAAGCACATTAATGCAGAATACCTCTTGAGGCTAGGATGAAAGCAAGTGGAACAAGGGCAGGCAGAGTGGGGAGCACTGTCAGAAAATGGCTGAGAGATGACATTTGAACGTGATCAGTAGAAGGAATACATCAGTCAGCCTTTGCGCCTGGACACAGTGCTCTGTGGCCACCAGTCCTCACAATGCTCTGGCTGTTCGCCTCGTCTGAGCACTTCATCTGCTTTCCCTGTGCCTGCCCATGCCTCTGACAGCCAGCACGTGGGCCAGCACCTGCCTGCCTGTGCTGATCCTGGCCAGAGCAACAGGTGACCCAGCCGCCTTGGCAGCAGTGCAGGGCAGAAAGAGGAGACAACCTCCTGAGCACACACCCCACTCTGCTGGCCAAAGCTGATGCTCCTCTGTGGGGAACACGGCAGGGCCCCAGGCTGGAGTGGCAGGCAGCTTGTTTGGCTCCACACCCGGCAGGGCATGCGTGAAAGACAAGCAGTGTGCTCAGTGCTGCTTAGGACCCCTGTCCTCATCAGCCCCCTAGATGTTCAAGCTGACTTTGGCACGGCAGAGAGGAAATTTGAAGGCAGAGTCACAAAAAAGATGCCGGGAAATGACAGAGCATAGGACAATATGTCAAGTTCAGGGAGGTGAGAGGTTGTAGCCTGGCTCCCAGAGTGTTCTACAAATTCGCTGGGCTCATAGATCCTCCCGTAAGAAATGTGGAGCACCTCATGACCCAGGCTTTCTGCCAGCTCCTCCCACCATGCTGTCATTCAGGAATCCAAAGAGCTGAACTTCAGAACTCAGGCAGGAACTAATACAGGCCAACTACCTTCAGGGTCAGAGAGCTTCTGAGCTTGGCCCTGTTTAACTGGGAAAGGTGGAACTCCAGCCAAGCATATGACAGGGTGGCAGGATGTGACCCAGAGAAGGGGACCTTTCTGAGCAATGGAGTGAGTCACCTACCATGCGTGTCCCAGGGCCACAGGAGGTCTCCTAAAATGGTCTCAGGTGAAGCAGGGTGAAAGCCGAGGTAGAAGGATGGGGTCAGCAGCCACTTCCTGTACCCTGAATGCAGTGAGCGCTCATAGGAGGAGTTTGTTTGCATAAAATGTCAGATTCTGGCTGTAGGGCTTCCGGTGTGACAGTCTCATTGAGTTACTTTTAGGCATTTGGCACTGATTCTCTACTATATGCCAGGCACTGTGCCAGTACCTGGGTACATAATAGTCTAGAGAAACAAGTGGGGTCGTTCCCTTAAGGAGTCAGCTACCTGGCAAGTCACATGGGCATTTACTAAGTAGTGTGACCTCCAGAATTTGGTAGAGGAAGTGTGCAGAGACACAACAGGCTGTAAGTGCAGCACTGGCCTGGCGCCTGAAACAAGCACAGTCCAGCGGATGGCATGTACGAAGGCCTTGCGGTGGAAGAAAGGCTTAAGAAAATGAACAGTTGATAGACCATCTGGGTAGAACTAAGAGACCCTGATGCATGAGGAGGCCTGGGGAAGTTGGAAGCCAGGAGAGGCACACCTCACCGTGAAATAGCGTGGGGCTAACGGGACAAAGCATGATGTGAGGTGGCCCAGCCACATGTGGGTTTCCTGCCTGCAGTATGTCCTGAGTAGGCCGTGGTCTGGGCCTGAGGACCCCTGAGAGAGAAGGTTTATGAGGGGAGAGTGGAGAGGCTGAGTGACAGCTCACTCCTGGCTTCAGAGCTTCTGGTGGTAACTGGCTGCTTTCCTTCCCTCACAGGCCTCCGACTAAACTTCACAGCCTCCTGGGGGGACCTGTACTACATGGGGCTCACTGGCCTGGAAGTAGTGGGCAAGGATGGCCAGGCGCTGCCCATCTACCCACACCAGCTCTCTGCCTCTCCTAGAGACTTAAATGACCTGCCGGAGTACACAGACGACTCGCGGACCCTAGACAAGTGAGTAGCAGAAGCGTAACTGTGGTGGTCAGGGTCAAGGGTCAAGCTCTGTATCCCAGGCATTGGGCACACAGCAGACACTGCCTGGGAAGGCATGTAGCCAAAAGAAGTAGAGGTGACCCTTTCCACAGGTGATCCCTGTTGAGGGGTGGCCAGGTTGCAAAGTCAGACTGGTGTATCCGCAGGTGCTGCGTGCTGTGGTAGCACACTGGCATCAGCTAGCGCCTTGCTCAGCCACAGTCCCTTGGCCCTGGTGTGACCCGCTCTGCTTTTGCACATGCCTGCCCTAGGCCTCTCCCCTCTGTAAACTGGAAAGTGAAAACAGAGTCTCTGCGGGCCACCATGTCTTCTCTGCTTTCTCCACTTCCCAGAGAGCATGCCCAGAGCGAATGGACAACTTTTTATAGTATTTATCCACAGATACCTGCCACTCAGAGACTGGCACTTGGCCTCCTGCTCTGGACAGCTGTCATAGTTAGGGTTTCTGTTGCTGCAAAGAAACACCATAACCAAAAGCAAGTTGGGGAGGAAAGGGTTTTTCCAGCTTACACTTCCAAATTGCTGTTCATCATCAAAGGAAGTCAGGGCAGGAGCCTGAAGGCGGGAGCTGATGCAGAGGCATAGATGGGTGCTGCTTACTGGCTTGCTTCCCCTGGCCTGCTCAGCCTGCTTTCTTTCTTTCTTTCTTTTTTTTTTTTTTTTTTTTTTGGTTTTTTTCGAGACAGGGTTTCTCTGCAGCTTTAGAGCCTATCCTGGAGCTAGC
Organism: Arvicola amphibius; assembly: GCF_903992535.2. Lineage (NCBI taxonomy): Eukaryota > Metazoa > Chordata > Mammalia > Rodentia > Cricetidae > Arvicola > Arvicola amphibius. The sequence continues at coordinate 127,928,643 of NC_052047.1, forward strand.
TCTTGTAGACCAGGCTGGCCTCGAACTCACAGAGATCCGCCTGCCTCTGCCTCCCGAGTGCTAGGATTAAAGGCGTGCGCCACCACCGCCCGGCTCAGCCTGCTTTCTTATAGAGCTCAGGACCACCAGTTCAGGAATGGCATCCCAAACAATGGACTGGGCCCTCCCCCATTGATCACTAATTGAGAAAATGTCTTACGACTATCTCATGGGGGTACTTCCTCAACTGAGGCTCCTTCCTCTCTGAGGGATCTAGCTTGTGTCAGGTTGACACACAAAACCAGCCAGTATAACAGCTATGTGAATAATTCAGAGTCAAGGAGAATTTAAGGGATGGGAGTTTAGATCTCTGTTCTGCTTTAAGTTCCCAAACCTCACAACTGTCACAGTGAGGACAACTTAACCAGCAGTGCAAGTGCCATTTTGGAGCATTCTGTGCCAGTCACTGGGCTGTCAGTAGATTGCAGATGTCCATCCATGAAAGCCACAGACACAGGCTAAGAATCATTATTGTTATCTCTGTGTATAAAGGAGGAAGCTGAAGTCAGAAAGCAGTCACAGATTCCCAGCCTGGTTAAGTCGAGTCAGGATTTGAACATGAGTCACGGGATACTCCAGCCTGGCACTTAACTGCTGAGTTGGGCATCTCCTGTGCCTGAGTTTCTTCATCCATAGAACTGTGACAATGATCCCCATGATTACAGGTTGGGAATAGGGTGATCACACTGCACCCCCTTGTCCTGGCTGTGTCCTCTTGTCTCTTTAATATGGCTCTTTACTGTGGCCTTCAGCCCCTCCTGCCACCCTGGTCTGTAGATCCTGAGCCTACCAGCTGCTCCCAGCCACCTGCCCATTGCGCCCGTCCGGTCATCCACTCGCCACCCTCAGAAACCCTGACAGCCTCCTGTCCAACCCCAGCCGCAGTCTCAGTCCTGAAAGACTTCTGTGCGTATCTCTAAACAGGAAGCACTTGAAAAGGCAAACACGCTCTCGATGTCCTTGTCACACCTAAGTCTGTGAGTAGTGGTGCCTGAGCCACTAGACAGCCATCCTGTAGCTTGTGTGCTTGAGCTAAGGCCCAGGTAGCCATGCATGCCATTGGCTGAAAAGCCCTCGAGCTTCGGAGACTTCTTGTTCTCATTTCCTTCCTTCGCTTTATTTCTTAGGTTAGAATGCAAAGCAACGGGTGTCATTAAGGCAACTCCATACACACATCATTACACTTGTTCCCAGCCATCCCCGCCCCCCACCCCCCTCTCTTCACCCTCCCTAGCTTCCTTTCTTCTCCCAGCCAAGCGCTTCTGCTGCCCTATTTCAAGTGTTCCATTATGCCTCTTTCTCCATCTTAAGATCTTTCCCTTCCCTCCAGCTATTCCCTTTCTAGTTTTTTAATATAAATGCACCCCCATATCTAATTTGAGGTTTAGGCTCCATATTTGAGGAAACACACAGCATTTGTCTTAGTCTGGCTTGTTTCAGCATTCCCAGCTGTGTCTGTTTTCCTGCATGCACCATGATGGTTGCATTTTTCTTTATGGATGCACAAATTACATCGCACGTATGCACCATGTTACTTTACCTATTCATCTGTGTGGACATCCGGACTCAGTCTGTTTCCTGCCTGTGTGTTCTGCAGTAGTAAATACGAATGTACAAGTACTTGGTATGCCGACCTTCAGTCCTTTGGGTATGTACCCAGGAGACTTAGAGCTGGGTCAAATAGATCTATTTTCGGGGTTTGGGGACACCTCCATAATGATTTCTATGACTCCTAATAGCAGGAATGGGGTCCTCTTTCCATACATTCTCCCCAGCATTGGTTGTCATTTGTTTTTTTGGTGGGGTGAGATGGATTCTCAGGAGAGTTTTCTGTGATCATTAGGGATGTTGAATGATTTTTCAAATATTTGTTGGCCCTTTGTCTCTCTTCTCTTGAGAATTGTCTACTCATTTCATAAGTTCATTTATTGTTTGGATGGCTTGTGTTTAGGGTGTTTAACCTCTGTAGTTATTTATGTATATTGATATTAATCCTATATGAAATTAACGTAGCTAATAAACACTTTTCCCATTCTAAAGGCTCTCTTCACTCTGAAGGGGTGCACACCCCTGTGGTATTGTGTTTTTTTTTTTGTTTTGTTTTGTTTTTTTTTAAGACAGGGTCTCACAGTGAACCAACCAGACTTCAAGTTCAGGATCCTCCTGCTTCAGTTCCAAGTACTGGGATTATAGAAGCATACCACCAACTCATCTCTCTCACGTTTGTTTTTATATTTTTCTTTTATTGAAAATAGTTTTTTCTTCAGTTAGGTATGGTATCACACACCTTTAATGCCAACATTCTGGAGGCAGCGGCAGGTGGATCTCCAAGTTTGAGGCCGGCCTGGTCTACAGAGTGAGTTGTCCAGCACAACAAAGGCTACATAGAAAAACCCTGTCTTTATAAAACAAAAACAAAAAAAGAGAGAGAGATTTTTTTCATCCAATACATTCTGTTTATGGTTCCCCTCCCCCAAATCCCCTGAGTTCGTTCCCACCTCCCCTCCATCCAGATCTAAAGAATAATAGTAAAATAAAACAAATATGAATAGGACAAAGAAAACAAGAGGCAAAGATAAGCATAAGAATGTCATATAGACACAGACGTACACATTCTCACACTCAGAAATCCTATAAAATCCAAAGATAAGCATAAGAATGTCATATAGACACAGACGTACACATTCTCACACTCAGAAATCCTATAAAAACACAAAACTGGAAGCCATGTATATACACAAAGGACCTATAAAGTTTAAAAACAAACAAACAAAAATCCCGTCCTGACAGAACACAAGACAGAAAACCCCCAAAGATGCCACTGAGTTTGTGTTCTCTTGGCCGTCTACTGCCAGGCATGGGGCTGCTGCCCTTGAGCCGTCTCTTCTGTTTTTATCCTTGCTGGTGGTCTTAGAGTCTGGGAACGCCTGTGCCCATTTATATATTTGTTTGCAATATTTATTTTCATTTGTTTGAAGCTCTGGGGATGGAGCCCAGAGCCTTTGGCATGGAGGGCAAGCATTTACTACTGAGTGCCCACCCTCCCCAGCCTTCTCATAAGACAGGATGGCCCAGTCTCCTCTTGTCTCTCTTGTCCCAACCTGGCCTCTACCATATCCCTGTAATGACAGGGTCCTAGTGGTGGCATAGCGTTTAGAGACCCCAGTCTAGCACGAGAACGGCTTGTTACTACTGGATGTCTTGGGACAATACCAGGTGATTGCCCAGGAGGAGGCTTCTTTTGCTACCAACCTCTCTGCCGTCCATCTTCAGTGTCCCCTTTCCCCAAGCCCTGAAACAGGGTTTTGGAGACTGACAGCCAGTCTCCAAGATGGAGGTAATTGCTTTGTAAGGAAACAGCAGTCTGCAACAGCCAGCTTCCTTCACAAACAGCAGGGTTGGTCTGCCGAATTTCCTCAGTTTTAACATGCCAGCAATTGTAAGACACACCATCCATCAATTTAATAACAGCCTTTAGAGCACAGGAGAGAGAACGCTTTACCTCCGTGGATGAACACTTAGATTTATTCTAAACCGCACACTATCAAATGGTAAAGGAAAAGTTGATTTTAGATACAGGAATTGTGGCCACAGCCTGAGTCACTCACAGGACAGTGACCCCCAAGGGTCCAAGGGTGGTGTGGGGTGGGGCTGATTGTCTCTGGGGCCAGGTCTCCAAGTGGCCATGCCACACAGAGGACAAAGGTTAGGGTCCAGGCTGTAGAGGCTGAGGCAGGAATGCATGCAGTGGGGCTGAGGTAACTGGTATGGAAACCCCTCCTGCTGGCTGGGGTTTCCCTGGGGCACGCAGACCTGTGGCTACCAAGCAGGTTGGTTCATCACAAGCTTGGAGCCACCTGCCTCTTCTGGCACCTGTCCCTAGCCTAGGTCTGCCGAGTTCCCTGTGTTTTAGAGACCTTACCAAGAGAGATGGGATCACTTCCCTCAACTGTGCCTTTGCATCTTTCAGAATGTTTGGACAACAGAGAAAAGGCCTGCCTCCCACCCCAGTGCACCCCTCTGACCTCAATTCCCAGCTGGAGCTGGTCCTGGCTGCCTGTGGTCTGCCTGCCTGGCCACATCCCGCATCTCATGATTGCTAACTGTCCTGTTAGCCACAGCACATCTTAGGGCGCCTGCATCACAGCTCTGTGATAAGCTCATTCCTACAGTCACCCTTCCTGGAGTGCAGATGTAACCTGTGGCCACTGGGCTGAGGAATTCCAAAGGGGGACACAGTTGTGTGTTAGCCTGGTGAGGATGATCATACACTGTTTTTAGCCCTTCTTAAGTGTCATTGCTTGACTTCGCTGTTCACCTACCTTCCAAGACACAGGTGGGTGAGGGAAGCGACTTTCCGAGGCCTCCCACCGTCTGGCTGACCTGCCCTCGTTGCCTGCAGGTTAATCGATGGCATGAACATTACCACTGAGGATGAGCACATGTGGCTGATCCCCTTTTCCCCTGGGTTGGACCATGTGGTTATGATCCACTTTGACAGAGCCCAAAGCATTGCTGGCCTGCGCCTCTGGAACTACAATAAATCTCCCGAGGACACCTACCGAGGGGTAAGCCGGGCAGAGCGGAGTCCACTGTCAGGGAGGCAGCATGATGAATGGCTGGTGTGGGTGCTGGAGAGGAACATAAATCCTCCAGAACCTTCCAAATGGAGGGGGGGGTGACATCCAGGGAGAGAACAAGCTGTGTTTCCTGCACACAGCAGACATAGCCCACATCCCAGGGCAGCCTGGGGAACTGCAGGGCTTGCCTCTCCTGTGACTGTGGGTCCCCTTCCCACACCATCCGAGGTTGTCATGTCAGCTATGGGCCTGCTATCCGTTGAGCACTGGAGAGGGTGCTGTGAGGCCAGCTGTGTGCCGTCCTCATTCCATCGGGTTCTCATCCTGCCTCCTCTTACTGCCCCACCTCTCGGGGTTCTAAGAAGGCAGGCAAAGAGTTGTCACTCTCTTGGGAACTACATAGCTAGAGTCTGGTCTCTGTCTGCCAAGCAGGGAACCCATTTTCTCTTTCACTGGTGAAAGGGCAGGGGTGCCAAGTAGCCTCAGAAAGCATATAGCCCTTGCAGTTTGCTGGTAGAGCCTAGCAGCATGCTAGAAGATTCCTGCCTGGACAGTGTGTGCACTTATGTGTGATTGTGTGCATTCAGCAAGCTCTCAGTGAGCACAGTGCTGCTATCTGTCAGAAGGACCAGCTGGGTCTCCGTTCTGTACCTAGAAAGGACTTGCTAGGTGCTGAGGGTAGAAAGAGGGAAGCCGTGCCCACCTCCCAGATGGGGAGGGAGGTGAGTGGAGGCTGGAGGCCTGCACAGCACTTGTGGTAGAGGTGGTACCCTTGGCCATCTCACCACACTGCCACAGGCTACTGCCACTGGTGTCTGGGGTCCTGCACCAAGTCCCATGCCTCCCCTAGGACTGAGACACATAGATAGGGTACACAGGTAAGTATCCTTTGGGCAGGGGCCTTACTCCAGGTGTCTTGTGTCCAAAATGGAACGTGACTGTCCTTGGAACTCAGGCCTGGCCCAATGTCCTCGTGTGGTAGAAAAGCCATCCACTGTCTTAGGCTCAGGCAAGCTGTGTCTCCTTTGCTAGGTCAAAATCGCCCACGTATCCCTGGACGGCCTGTGTGTGTCTCCGGCAGAAGGCTTTCTTATCCGAAAGGGGCCTGGCAACTGTCACTTTGATTTTGCACAAGAAATCCTCTTTGGGGACTACCTGCAAACCCGGCTGTCACCGGCACCCACCAGGAGGTAAGGGAGTGTGGGCTGGCTGGTCCTGTGTGTGTGCACCCTCAGGGCTGTAGCTGCGGCCACATGTATTGTCTAGAAACAGCTTCTCTTCCCTAGTCCCGATCCAGAAAAGGAGCAGGTGGGAAGCTCTCATTTGGGTTAGCAGGGATGTCCCGGCCCTAGTGTCCAGCATCCAAGCGTAAACCGAGTAAGTTTTACCCATTTACAGCCCCCAATGTCTGAGCACCAAGGGGAAACAAAAGAGCTCCCTTCCCCAATGGCAAAATTGTTAACAGTATCTTTGCATAGCACAGCCCAAGGAGGGCTGTAAAGAAGCTGAAAGGGAGGGCAGTGTAGTAGTTGTCTCTGTAGCCCTGGCCAGCCTAGAACTCACTGTGTAAATTAGGCTGGCCTTGAACTCACAAAGATCTTCCTGTCTCTTAGAATTTACAGTTGGAAACTGGGATTTTATACCCATTTCATAGAAATGGAAATTAAGGCCTGGACTGGGATCATGAAGCCAGCAATGCTCAGGGCTTCCTCTCTGTTCCATTTCTCTTCTGCATCCCCATCCTGCCTACATTCCAGGGACTTTGCTATGACCAACTTGATCGCCGTGCAAGGCCGCCTCAGACCTCTGTCCATCCAAATGGCCTGTCACACTCAGGCACCCTACCCTATCAGCAGCACCCATCCCTCAGCCTAGCAGACTCCGCTCCTCTGGGAAAGCAGGGGGTGTGGTTCAGAGAGTGACCCTGAGGCACATCTCACTCAATCATGCACCCCTGCATGGCTTTCCTAAGTGGCTTCACTACTCCGTCCAGGTGCCTTCATCCATGTGTCCCCACCTCTAGGCTACTCTGAGGATTGCAAGGGTCTATAACAGAAGAGCTGCATTCCCCCCCCCCCCCCCACCATCCCCTCAGCATCTCCCCTGGGTAAATGGGAGTTCACACAGGAACCTCTGCAGTCCTTGGCTGAGGAGTGTCTCTTGGTGACCTGGAACAGAAGGGCTCATGGTGCTGTTTTGGTCTCTTTCCAGGCTGGATTCAAAGAGCCTGGAGAGAGCCAGCATGGACTACGAGGCCCCGCTCATGCCCTGTGGCTGTATCCTTCTCGGCGGCTGGAGAGCTCATGGGGAAAGTGAGCTAAGAAAGGCGGCACTCAGACATAGGAACAGCACAGGTCCCATACCTCCTCAAAGACTGGGTTTGTGGAGGTGGCACAAAGGACCCAGCTGAGAGGAGCTGGAAAAGAGACAGGTGACCCAGGGAGCTGGCAGGGAGAAGGTAGGGACAGAGGCAGCAAGAGCCCCTTTTTTCTAATGTAACCTCATTGCATGACAGGGAAACATGGCCTTGAGAGCAGGCCATAATGACAGCCCCACTTCCCAGCCACGTAAACTAAATCACGAGAGCCAGGCATGATGGAGGCAGGAGGATCATGAGTACTAGACCATCCTGGACTATCTAGAGAGACACTGTCTCTTCAAAAAAGAAAAAAAGTCCAAAAGCTAAATACAAAAAAACAAAAGAAACAAGTCAGAGAGGTCAGATTTGCCCTGGTCTCTCCAGAGGTGTCCAGATCTGGAAGGAAGCAATGCTTTTGCCTGTGACTACCTGGGATGTGCCTGGGCTCCCAGGACTTCCATTCCTGGTCCTAGAAACTGAGGATCAGGAAGATCCAAGAGGGGCAGGTGTCACCTTGTGCACAAGGACCTTGTCAGGAGGAATCGTTCTGCTCACCTGAGGCTGTTTCCCCACCCTTAACATGCTTATTCCCTTGAACTTGAAAGACACAGAGGAGGGAAGAGGTGTCTGTTCTAATCATTTTATTCCCAGGCAGACAGGGGCCCAAGGCAGGAGAGTCCCACTAGAACCATCTGTCCACCCTGTCTGCTCCTAGAACTGCTCCTTCCTGTCCACCCAGGGCAGGGGCTGCGGCAAGTGTGGTGCTGTGTTTTTTTTTAACAGGCATCCATCCCTGGGAGAGGGACCCTTCCATGACAGACAAGAAGAGCCCCTATCACCTCTGCCACTCTGTGGCCTTCTCTGGAAAATTGAGCTTCTCTCTTCCTTAACCATAGCACAGTCATCTTCCAGTTCCAGCTGCTGTCCAGCTGGGGTGACCCCTACTACATCGGCCTCACGGGGCTGGAGCTGTATGACGAGCACGGGGAGAGGATCCCGTTGTCCCAGAACAGTATCCTTTCTGCTGGGGGCAGGAGGCGGCAGGGAAAATGCTGCTGGCAGACCGGTGCAGGCTCCCAGGCCTGTAATTCTAGCCCTCAGGAGGAGGCAGGAGGATTTTTGCCTATATGAGGCTCTATTTCAAAAGACCAGATGAAGGTCAGACATGGTGGTGCACGCCTTTAATCCTAGCACTCGAGAGGCAGAGACAGGCAGGTATCTGTGAGTTTGAGGCCAGCCTGGATTACCTTGTCACAAAACAGAAGGAAAGACCTGCTGCTGCTGCTGCTGACAGTGATGATGATGATGGCAATGGTGAAGTTGATTATGGTGGTAGTGGTGGCGGGGATGGTGATGGCAGTTGGATGATACAGTATGATGCCACTGGACCCTTGAAGCTGCTCTTACCTTGCTTACAAAAGTACCTCCAACCGGTTCTCTGCAGACGAGAGTCCCATGATTGAGAGTGCAGGGAGATCCCTGCTAAGCATAGGCCCTTCTTGGAGGGCACAGACACTGGTGTTCTAAAGGCCCTGACAATCTGCAGCAGAACTTAGTGGGAGAGGAGTGTATTAACTGAAGGACCATTTGCTCCTGATGTGCCTAGGCTGGAGCTGTTGATTGGCCCAGAGAGTTTCAAAGGATTTCAGTTTGGTTATTGGAATTTTCGGTGCAATGCCAGCCTCTGGAAGTTGCCTTGAGATGTGCCCACACAAGGCCCTTGGTCATGCGGAATGACAGTGACTAAACCAAAGGTCTCGTGGACGCCTTTTCAGTTTCCCTCAGGGCTGACTCCTGGGGCTCGTGTTGTCTGTCAGCCCCCCAAACTCAGTGATTCCTGGGAACTTCTGTACCAGCACTGTACCCACAGAAATCCTGGGAACAAAATATTCTGGAATCCTCATTGTCCAAAGGTGGAACTTTTGAGACCTGTTTACCCCCGGTCACACAGCCCAGTTGTAAAGCTTTAAACTCTCTTGCCTGTATTTTTGTTGCCTGCTTTTCGTCAGCATCCTTGAGTGTGTGATCTCTGGCCCTCCAGATAGGGAAATGCCAGCCTAGCCCCAAAGTGTGTCCTTTGTCTGCCTGGGGCCCTGGGTGTCTCTGGAGTTATTGTCTTCCTCATAACGTAGGGAATGGCTCCTGGATCTCTAAACTTCACTAATTTTATCAAGAGGGCTCATATCCAGTGTCCTCTGAGGTTCCCCTGCCCATCTTAGAGCATAGAAGTTTTGTGCCCCTGTTACAGGTGAGGTGGCAGGATAGGTGGTGCCCAGTGACTTGTCTGAGATTTTCTGTGACAGTGACAGAGACAGACCCAGCTTCTGCACATGCACTTTGAGGTCCCTGCTCTATTCAGCTCCTGACAAGTGGGTGTGACCTGTATTTCAGAGCAGTGGCAGCACTGCCATCCCTGTCTGTGCGTCTGCAAGTCCCTCATTTCCAGCTATCCCACCTGTGGTCCCCTGACTTTGAACTTGACCCCTTAGCCCCATACACGATCTCTTCTCCTTGGCCACAACCCCATTTTCTTAGAAAATAGAATGCGTCAGGCAGGGATGGCGCACGCCTTTAATCCCAGCACTCAGGAGGCAGAGGCAGGCGGATCTCTGTGAGTTCGAGACCAGCCTAGTCTACAAAGCAAGTTCCAGGACAGGCTCCAAAGCTGCAGAGAAACCCTGTCTCAAATAAGCAAAAACAAAAAACAAAAATAGAATGCATCTATTTTCACTGTCATTCCCAGCCTGCTAAAGTGTAGGACGCCAGCCCAGCATCTCCTGAGACACAGTGCTGACTGCTTGACAGCCGCCTTGAGGGTGACACACTGTGCACAGCGAATGAGTTTGGGTTACTACAGCTTAACCTACACCTCAGACATTGCAGCCTTTCCAGACAGCGTGAACGCGCTTGAAGGTGTATGCGGGGACGTGCGAACCCCTGACAAGCTTATTGACCAAGTCAACGACACCAGTGATGGCAGGCACATGTGGCTGGCCCCCATCCTGCCCGGTCTGGTGGGTACCTGCCCCCGGACCCAGTGACTCTGGGAGCCATTAGAGAGGTGCCAGCTGTGGATAACGGCTCTTGTGTGACCCTTCCAGGCCCACAGTTCCTTCTCTTACTCCATGGACTTTACTCAAAAAGATACTAGATGTGTGAGGAGCTCCAGGAACCCTGCAGTCAGGGTCTCTGCATCTTCCTGCCTCTTTTTGTCAAGGCCTCTGCAGCCCACTCCACTGGGGCATTTTCCCCTTTCCACTCTCCTTTGCCTGGTTCTGTTCCTTATATCACACGGCCCATGCCACAGTGTGGCCATCTTGCCCTCGCTCTGGCCCCAGTCAGCCAAGTCAGCCATTCTTACCAATGACTCTTTCCTAGCTCTCAACCCCTGCAGTGGGTCTGATCCATCATCGCAGAGAGGGAGGAAGGTCCGGGAGAGGGTACAGGCCATCAGCAGCCTCCACCTCAGGAGCAGAGCCCGTCAGCAGAACATGGTGGGATGCAGGGTCCCTGCCCCTCTCCTGTAACTGAGTATAAAATGACATTTTCCTCTTAGAGGAGGGAACAACTCCCATAGGGTCAACCCCTCAGCCTGGCCCCTTGCTGTAAAGGGGTACACATAGCTCTTGTGGCCTTCAGAGCCCCGCCAAAAGCAGTTCACTGCCCTTCTCTGGCCACTGTCATTCTCCTAGTGGGAATCTAAGGATCTGAGCAGAAGGAGCCCCCACCCAGCCCTCACGGTCTCCAGGTCATTGCTCTCCGCAAACTGGACTCACCTCACATCCAGTTCTTTAACTTACTGGCCCTCCAAGTGAGGAGGGAGGTTTTTCTGATGTTGAGCCTGCTGCATTGTTCAGTTCGTGCTGACCTGAGGCTGAGTGCTAGCCGTTTGGTACTCCCCGGCAGACATGGGCTAGAAGAAACCATGGTGCTAGGGCCAGAGGACTCTGGCTTTTCTGCTGTAACTCTTGGAAAGGATAAATGGGTCAGGACCATGCACATTGTTTGGTGGAGAGATGCTCCCGACCTCAGCAGGTGGGGACTGTCCCTGGGCTTTGACCCGAGGAACAGAAGGCCAGGCTGCTCTCAGTTCTCCGCCAGGATTTAAATGAGGGCCACAGCAGCAGAAGGCAGCAGGCCCTCCCAGAGCCAGCTCAGCAGTTTGTTCCAAACGCAACCACACGTGACTTGACTCAAAATGGGGTCTGAGGATAAGAGTCCTCGGAACTTGAAGCTTCCCACAAGGGATGTGCTGCCACTGGCATCTGGGGCCCAGCTTCCTACCCTGCTGCCCTGGGCCCAGCCTGCAGTACTGTTTCCAAACACAGCTGCTTTAATTAGCTTTGCTCTCTGACAGGTGAACCGGGTGTATGTCATTTTCGATCTGCCCACCACTGTGTCGATGATCAAACTGTGGAATTACACGAAAACACCTCAGCGAGGGGTGAAGGAGTTTGGCGTGAGTCCTCACTAGCTGGTGTGGGCGATCACTGCGCTCTCCGGGAACTGGGCTGTGGGCAATTACCATTTGCTGCAGTTGGGTCTCCATCTCCAGTTGCAACCTTGGAAATGCCTGGTCTCTCAGAGCAGGGAAATCAGCCACCCCACCGTGAATTCAGAACAGCTTTGGAATAATCCAAAGCAAGCTCTGAACTTGGCCCTGGACTTGGTGTTGCTTTCAGGGCTCTCTCTAGAATCACACAGCCTTAAGAGGCACCTGGGTGGCCGGGGGAAAGAGCAGAAGCCATGGGGGCCAGAGATTGAGTCTGCCTCTATCTCTACAGTTGGTCACCCAGTATTGTGAAATTCCTGGATCCTCAGCCTCCAAACCTGCAGTCCATGCTGACAGCACGTGTCCTTCATGCTGGTGTGGGGGTGGGCCTACTATCAACAGGGCTCTTCAGTGAAGCTTGGGCTTGGAACAGCAGAGGGGTGGGGTGAATGTGGGGTGGGGCCTCATTTCTATTCTGTCTCTTAGCTGCTGGTGGATGACTTGCTGGTGTACAATGGCATTCTTGCCATGGTGAGTCACCTGGTTGGGGGCATCCTGCCCACATGTGAACCTACCGTGCCCCACCATACCATCCTCTTTGCTGAGGACACTGACTTATGTCACCAGGAGAAACACACTATCAGGTACACCCCTGACCAGCTCTAATGAGGATGGGTGGCAGGGACCTGGCCTGGGAGGCTGATGGGCCTTCTGTCTGCTTCTCCTGCAGTAAGGCAGAGGAAGACCAGGACATACAGATGACGAATGAAAACCAGGTCGTCACCACCTCGAGGAGGAAGCCAGGCACCGCTGACCCAGGCAGGTGTCATGTCTCTGCCCTGCACATCCCTGTCAGAGGTTCAGTCTGGGTGGAGAGGAAGCAGGCATCAGAGTCTACTGGCCTTGCCCTGCCTGCTCAACACATCTTTCCATCTGGGAACCTGTCCCAGAGTAACAAGCAGCTTCTGGCTGCATGCCTTCCCCGTGACCAGGAAGGAAGGGCAAGGCACACTGTGGGAAACCAGAAAAGGGCACCAAGAAGAGAACTTCCTGGGACAGGTGACATCTGATCTGGGTCCTAAAGGATGTCTAGTAGCATAGACAAAGGCCTTATGGGTTCCATGGTAGAGCCTACTTCATGCATGGGATAGGCCACGAAGGATGCCCAGAACACAGGTTAGCCCGGCCTATGTCTGCTCTCGGGGACTGTGTAACTCACTCCTATGTCCTGTTTCCACAGCCTTACGCCCCAAAACCTGCATCCGTGAGAAGGAGATCTCCAGGCGTTGGCGGTGCTGACTGGGACAGGAGGGAGAGCCTCTCCAGGCTGGCTAGGCTCTGTCACCAGCCCTGGGCAGCGCCCATGTTCCTCACACTTCAGGGGTGGCCAGCTGGACCCCCAAGGGCTGAAAGAGTGTGAAGAGAGACGAGACTTTAATCACAGCCTCAGGAACTCTGGGGGTCAGATGAAAGGGTCAAGAACAGAATAGCTGCCCCCGGCCACACTGGGCTTCTGCTTGGAGCCAGGGGTACCTGGTTTGGTTCCTCTTTGTGCCTCTCCTGTGAGGTCTATAAGAGCATGGCCTATGGCACCCCAGTCCTATGCAGCTCCTGATCCAGGCCAGAACTCAGTACATGACCATGGGGCCAGTGCCCCTCGCTGCACAGCCCTGCTCACTAAGGGCAACAGAGACGCTGAAAGGCCGGCTGGGCCACAGCTCCTCACCTATCTTCACCTATGCAGTGCCTCTGGAGGCCTGGAGGGGATAGGCCTAGGTGGCCTCGGTCCTGCTAAAGAGAGGAAGTGAGCTGTAGTGTGTGCTGAAATCTGCCCTCAGCCCCTGCCTCTCCTCCCATCACACACACGCACATGCACACGCACACGCGCACGCACACGCACACACACACACACACACACACACACACACGTCAGAGTTGGGAGGACCTGGGCTCAGGCTTGCCCCTTCTCCCTGCAGCCCAGAGCCCCATGCCTGCATGTACATCTATAGAACAAGCTCAGATCAGGGACCCAATCAGTCTCCCAGCAGTGGGTAATTTCTGGTTCCAAATATTAATCTGTTGTTTTCCTGGCTTGCGGCCCAGTGGGGCTGGTGCTGTGGTACGGAGCTCAGTACGTTCTGATGCTACCAAGAAGCACAAAGGCTTCCAAGCGGCAACACCCAGCAGCTGTACAGATGTTTTCATTTGAAGCCAGCTGATGTGCAGATAGGATTGCCTCTCTGATGAGAATCCATCATCTCTGTAGCCTCCAGGGCCCCCCAGCTCCTCCACTCATTCCCAGATGAGCTGCACACCTCCCAGGAGGACCATCAGATCAGCTCCTAGAAGGAAGCTAAGACCATGGCTTTAACAGGAATCCAACTTCTAGTCCTCAGGGTGGGCACAGGTTTTTGTTTTTGTTTTTGTTTTTGACCACCCAAGACTGTGACCTTGGTGTGCTCCCTGCAGATCCTTGGTGGGTGTTTATAAGTGTATAAACAGTGTATAAATGCAGTCTCAGAGGGAAGGCACTGGTACAAGCATTAACTCTCAAATAAATGTCTATTTTTTCTTAACAAAATCAATAAAAAATGTTATTAAGAATAGAGTGTGGTACACTGGATGGGGTCAGCCTGAGGGAGCCTTTGCTGCCTCCAGCCCTACGCCAGGGTTGATCTAAGGTTTGCTGAAAACTCGTGCATGTGCCTATCTGAGCTCTGCCTCCACGCCTGCAGGTGGGGACATGGCCCTGGACTCACTTTCTCTGCCATGTCCACCTACCACACCAGGAAACTGTGCATACACTACACACCAGGCACTAATCATTTAATCCATGATGCATATACAGTAGCTGGGGCACAGAGACGCTGTGTAACCTTCCCAGGGCATGCGACTTTGAAAGCTATTAATGAATGCACAGATCCTCAGGTGACTGCTTGCTGGACAGCAGGGTGACAGCTCCCTAAGAGTCTTTGACTACAGGGCCTCATCTGGGGCATCTTCAGATTCCTGGGGTCCTTACCCACTTCCTCCAGAAGAGTATGGCTGGTCCTTAGCATTACGACTCAGTTGCTCTTGGACAGGAAGAAGGAGGCGAACATCCACACCCAGGCGACCTTTCCTAGAAAGTCACCACCCAGCTGTGGTACTGGTGAGGAGCACAGGCCCTGCACCTCCACACGCTCTCTCTCTCTCTCTCTCTCTCTCTCTCACACACACACACACACACACACACACACACACACACACAGCGTGGGCTCTGCACCTCCACACGCTCTCTCTCTCTCTCTCTCTCTCTCTCTCTCTCACACACACACACACACACACACACACACAGCGTGGGCTCTGCACCTCCACACGCTCTCTCTCTCTCTCTCTCTCTCTCTCTCTCACACACACACACACACACACACACAGCGTGGGCTCTGCACCTCCACACACTCTCTCTCTCTCTTTCTCACACACACACACACAGCGTGGGCTCTGCACCTCCACACGCTCTCTCTCTCACACACACACACACAGCGTGGGCTCTGCACCTCCACACGCTCTCTCTCTCTCTCTCTCTCTCTCTCTCTCTCACACACACACACACACACACACACACACACAGCGTGGGCTCCGCACCTCCACACGCTCACACACACACTCACACTCATCCACACACTGTGTTGCTGGTAAGAAGCATGGCCTCTGTCCTGTGGGGCAGATGCTGGCCAGGCTGTCCCCTAGATCCACCCAGTTCCTTATACCCTGCTTGGCCCAGATCCTGCCTCTGGGCGGACGTACAGAGGGGGCTCATCTGGTGATGGAGCAGTGAGGGTGTTAACACTGGCAGCCAGAACCAGACCAGGTGAGGGAGGCTAGATGTAGAAGTGGCCTAGGGTAGTGCTCTTCAGATGTCCCCATGGCCCCTTTGTTCTGCTGGCTTTCATCTTCTTCACAGCCAGGAGAGAGGAAGTCGGGGAGCACATGAAGGAGCAGGTGTGTGGCAGCAGTGTTCACAAGGACGCCCCAACCCTGAGGACCTGCTACAGGCTGGGGAGTTTGGATAGGGCTGCGTGCCCACTCGTGCCCAGGGCTGTCTCTCAGCTCACAGCCTGGGCATATGGGCAGCTCTGGCAGCCTTGTTTCATAGGAACAGCAACAACACCAATGGTAGCCAACATATTTGAGGCTGGCTCTCTGCCAGGGAGCTGGGCCTGTGGGGGATGGACACTGGTCCTCATTTGCTATAGGTGCCCTTCTCCCTGCACATTGCATGCTGGGCCATGGTTCTGTAGCCGGAAGACCTGAGTTCAAGTACAGGTCCCACCATCCTCTCTTCCTCTATCCAGAGCACCTTCTCCTGAGCTACCTCAGTGGAGTTTGGCCCTGACCCCGGCTCCCCTGCACAGCAGCAGTGCCTTCTTCCAGGAGTTGTCCCAGCATCCAGAGCATGGGTCTTACAGTGCGTCCCTCTCAGGAGACACTCAGCCAAGTCTCCCAGTGACCATTATTCCATGTACAGACTCGAGAGCAGGATGCACAGACCTCGGGCTGGATATCCCTGGCAGGGACTCTTTCCCGGAACAATAAGCCTGCCCCCTGAGTTCCAGGATGTGCTCGGCCTCAGCTGATTGCTCCAAAAGCGTCTCGTAGCCACTGACTGGACAGAGAGCTATGCCCACCCTCCACTCCACTCCTACCCCTGTGCTTTGTGGCAGGACGGTCCCCTTTCTACCGGTCTGAGACTCTTCACCCAGCTTGCTCCCTCCCCAGCAGAGGGAGAGGAAGAGAGACACCCCAGGCGGCCCTGTTCCAGCTTGGCCTACTTCCTCTTCCTGGTCACACAGCTTGGCTAGGTCCATAGCCATCAGCAGACCACAGTTCTCCAGGAAAGTGAAGGTGATGGTGCGGGAGCAGGGTGGATAGTTGTCCAGGAAGGACTGGCCAGGGGACAGGAGCTGTGCTCCCTATGGGTTTGCATCCAGCCCTCCTGACTCTGTGGCTTTCTTGTATGGGGTTATGTGGGTAACCTCCTGGGATGGTATGTTTCTCCATCGTGTTACCCCATGACAGCACCGTGTGCAGCTGTGTTCCATGTGTGCACGTCCTCTGGTGACTCCTTTTCAGAAAGGGCCAAATGCAAGTGTGCGACAGGGCAGGATTCACACCCACGCCTGTCCAAATGCACATCAGGATGCTTGGTGCAGCCCTCCCTTCCTCCCTTGCAGCAGCAGCTCCTGCCAGCCTCGTCCTCAGGCCTGGCAGCAAAGGCCTATGAATCAAGCTGACATTTCCATTACCTAGGAGATGAGTATATGACCGGGTCCGGGTGCTGTGGTGGGGGTGGGGTGGCAGGGTGACCACTCATCAAGACCACAAACCAGGGAAGAAGTGGAGACTGGGACCTGCTTTGGCCAGGGAAAACTGCCGTGGGTTTGAGATGAGGGCATCAAGGAAACTGCAGTCTTAGTCTATGGATGGGGTTGTGTCGTGTACCCAGACGTAGGCATGGATGCTGTGCACTTCCTAGTGTGATCTCTGTAAACTGTCAGTCTGGCCAAGGTCAGCTTCTGAAGCTCAGTGGCCAGATGTGGTCCAGACTTGGGAAGGATAACAGGCATCCACCAGCTCAGAGTGTGGGACATTCAGACCAGTCCTCTGCTTCCCTTCCTGGACTCTGGGTGGTTTGGGGCTCCTCCCAGGTTTCAGACCAGATGGCACCTCCTGATTATGGCTCCAGGAAGGACACACAGTGGTGTTAACTCCCAGCAGGAAGAAAGCCCTTCAGAAGGTGACTGTGAGACCCATGATATCACTAACCTGGAACTGCCTCCTTTTCTCTATTCAGCAGCCTTCCTGCTGTACTTGGAGACAGTTGGGTTCTAGGCACTTCCCTGAAGGACCCGAAGCCTCCTGGCCCCATGCTCATCCTCTCTCCCTTCCCTCCTGACAATGGCCCCCATTCCAGTCACCCACATACCATAATCACAGACCACTTGCATGATTATTTATTTAGTATTTTTCTTTAAGCCAGCTTTTTTTACTGAAATGCCTATTGTGGTTCATTCTAAGTTGCAATGCTTGACTCTGGAGCGTGGACACGCCCACACAGTTTTCTAATACACATTTACATAGACACAGCTATTAAAATAGATGACAGATTTGCAACTAAAATCATTTCCTGGGCCTCCTGGGGCCCATGATCAACCTCACAGGGTCCCTGGATGACCATCAAGACCTACAAGGTTCCTGGTGGTGGGCCAGATTCTAGACCAGTGACCTCGCTCAGGACCCCTCAGCGTGACTCCCACTCGCACAAGGCCAGGGTTGCAGCTCCCCATGCTGGCCCTCTGGTGTCTTTATAGCTGTGCAGGACTCGGCCCAGGCCAACTTCGTCTCCCCCACAGCTGCCCACACCAACCGTGTGAATGCAGAGTGGGAGAGAGGCGCCCTCAGAGTGGCTGAGCACAGCATGCATGGGGTCCACCCTTTGCCCCCAGGCGTTCATCTCTGCATTCCTGTGTCCTCCTCCCACACTAGTCCCTCCTCTTGGCCCCTGAGTTGGCCACCTGACCCTCCTCCACAGGCCTCTCACTCAGCGCCCTGCAAGGACCTGGGAGTCCCGCCTTAGCCATCCGCTCTAGCCCGGAGCTGGGGTGACTTTCTAGACGACACACCTTGGCCAGCTCCACTCTGCCCAGAGCCCCCAGCTGTCCTCAGGATAAACTGTGGGTCCCTCATGAAGCTGAGTCATCTCTCCAGCCTCGTTCCACCCTCACAGCCCCACGCTTGTTATTTGGACCATTTGAAAGGCCTCTCCTGTCCTGCTCTGCCCTCTACAGCCCAACACCAGCAAGATTCCCTTGATCACCTACCACTCAGGTGGTCTCCAACAGGCCCTGCCTCAGCCCTATGGCCCCATTTCCCCTCACTGACATGATGGCAGGGTGCTCTCCATGATCCACGCCCTCTGTGTCACCCTCCAGCAGCTGTAAGAGGTAGATAGAGTGAAGACTCCCATCTGTAGGGGAAGGCCCCCGGGGTTGAAGAGACAGGACCTGTTGCTAGGCAGCCTGACTCCAGGGCAGGTACCACACCCAGCACACAGACAGCTGTCATCTCCCATTTCATCACTTGTCTGCTTCTCTGACATCTCAGTGGCACACAGTAGGGGGCACACAGAAGACACCTGTATGCAGACAGTTGTACGGATGGGTAGCTGGATGATGAAGATGGCTGGTGCATCGGCGGGTAACTGACAAGAGGAATGGCAAGGAAGGATAGTGGATAGCTGGATCCTGGGTGCATGGATAATTGAGGACAGAGAGATGGATGATCTGTTCATGGTTAACGGATGGACGGACAGGTGGATGGATGCTGGATGGGTGGATGGAGATGTGACGATGGATGCACGCTGCTAGATGGATGGATCATAACTGTCTGGTGGATAGGATGGATGTGGGCTAAATGGGTTGTGGTGCATGGATGGGTGCCGGGTAAATGATGGATGATGGGTGGGTGGATGATGGATCATGTATGGATAAGTGGGTGGGTGGATGACGGCGGGTGAATGTTGGCTAAATGGATGGGTGGTGGGTGGGTGGGTAATGGCTGGAGAAGACCACATTCTGCCTCGCTCCGCCAATCTCTAGAAATCTTTCAGGGCAGGATGGGTCCTCTTGGGAGACTTAACTGGGAGCGAGTCTGATTTAAATTCACTCTCCCACATGTCAGCTCTAATTTCAAGCAAGAAACTTCGCTCTCTGGACCCCCAAACTCTCATGGTCAAGACAGAAATTGTTTCTCACCAGCCAGAACTTTTATGTAAAGTGGCCATAGACACAGGGTAAAAGATCCCCCGGGGTCAGGGTGGTGTCACATTGCTGAGGTTCCCGAACACATGTGCTCCCTCCAGCTCCTGGCCTGCTCCTCCTGCCATGCTCAGGACTCTGGTGCTCTGCCCACCCGTCTCTAGCCTGACCTCACCAGGCTAGGCTGGACTCTAGCTCACGGATGGATGTTTGGTCCTGACTTCAGGGCCCAGGGCTCACACCTCCAGGGCAGGGTGATGATGAGGGAGCCAGCCCACACACAGCAAGAGAACAGGTTCAACAAGTATTTATTGAGCCCCTGCTGTGTGCCTGCTGTGACCCCTGCAGAGGCAGTCCCTGCCTCCCCATCAATAAGCCCTGCTCGCTGTCCCCACAGGGCCCTGCCTCTCTGGGCATCTGCTTGGCTTTGTGTCTGATCGTGGGTGTCCGGCGTTCAATGGCCAATGCCCATGTCCTTCCTGGTTTCCCAGCTGGGTGGGGCTCTAAGCGTGGCGGTGGCTGCTGCCTCCAAGTCTCTGTGCAGTCCGTACAGTCCCTCTGGCCTGCCTGACCCATCTGTGGGGCCCCAGGACCCAGGCAGCGGTGGCAGTATAGGCCTGGTGTCTCCATGACTGGAGAGCTGAGTCCACAGCACACAGACCAGGCTTCCATGTCCTGTGGGAGGGGTAGTGCCAGCGATGGCAGGAAGGCAGGGGCTGGCTTGGGTCACATCACACCCAGTGCCCCAGGACCCAGCACTGCCGGTTTAGCTCGGCTGCCTCATGAGCTGAGCTCCGTGGCCAGGAGTCTCCCATGTGTGGCTGGTGCCCTGCAAGAGACAAGGCAGACATTACCAACAGTGGCCGTCTTCCACCTCTGCCACTTTGGCCTCTGGCCCAGCCCTAGCTTCCATCTGCTCCGTCAACCCACCACGCTGCACTGTCCGCCGCCGTCCACGGACTCCCCAGCACATGGAACCCCAGCCTGTGCTTGCTGCCCGTCAGTGTGTCCCACCAGCCCCCTTGCACACAGCCCGCTCACCCACCCAAACCCACACATACTCCTCTCACCCACCAGCCCCCTGCAGCCCATCATCCCCTTCCACTCCACTGCACACCTCCCAGCCCTCTCTCTACACCTACATCTGCTGCGATCTAGACACTGGGGCTCTAACCCTTGCACTCACCGGCACACCCACCAACAGTCTGCCACCCTGTCTGCCTACTCGTGTGTGTGTCTGTCCATAGGCTCAATGGTGCCTATCAGACTGACCTCCCAACCCTACCATCTAGTCACTCCCTACAACTGTCCCTTCAACCCTTCTCCTAGCAGATTCACCAAGTCCTCCCTACCCCCCCATTTACCACCCACCCATTCATCCATCCGAGTCCCTTACCCTACCATCTCTCCACCTTTCCATCCAACCCTCATAGCCAGGCTCCTCATGGGCCCAGAGGCACCTCAGAAGGCATGTGAGCCAGAAGGCACTAGGAGTGGGTGACTCCACACCCCTAGGTTTAATGCCCCACCCCAATAGTGAGTATGCATCAGTAAGCCCAAGTTGACCTTGAACACATTGTCCCCACCCAACCCCTGCCACTGCCCTGCATTTCGAGACCTGTCAAGCTGAAGGACAGCCCTTCCCCATCCCACACACTCCCTCCTGTGCCCGGTTAGCTTTTGGATCTACCCCCACCTTCCCTCAGGAGCCTCTTCAAAGTCCCTCTGATGTATCCAAGCCACCCCTGTCACTCATTGAGGACCACCGTCCAGTGTCCCGGCACCTGCCATCCAGCGGAATCCTCCAGAGCAAGCTCAAACTGGTCCCTTATGAGGAGCCTGCCCTGACATCCTCCCCTGCCTGTCAGACCAAAATGCTGTCCCCGTATTATCTAAGAGGGGACAGAGGTCCACCCCAGCTCAACAGCTGGGTAAGTGAGGCAGCCATATGGAACTAGACAGGCCAGTGCTTCCAACCGTCTCCATGAAGAGTCCCTGTGCTTTCTACTCTGAGCTCCAGCATATGGAGGCATCCTCTAGGGTCAGACGGCTCTTGTAGAGAACCCATCAGGATGAGATTCTGAGCAGACACTTGCAAATCTCTCAGGACAGAGCTCACTGCCCGTCTGTCCCAAGGCACTGACCGTTCCGTGCTGCTCTCTGGATGCAGAAGTTGGCACGGGCATGAGGAGGTTGTCATTTTGTTTTTTCTGCTTTTTCTCCCCTTCTGTTTTTAATATTCCTTAATGTTAGTGTTTTGTACATTTTGCTGTATTTTTAAAGGAGTGAAAAACATTTTGCAAACATTCTGGAATCATTTGGCCTTGGGGGGAGGAACATTTGTTCTGGCCCCAGCTACCCAAACAGTTGCAGTCTTTGAATGAGCTTGTTGCCAACATAAAGGTGTTTGGTTTTTTTTTGTTTGTTTGTTTGTTTTTCCCCTCTCTCTCTCTTCTAATGAGAAGCAAATATTTGGTGCATAGAAATGTTTGGCTGTTTTTCTAAATGAGTATTTAGAAATGACTGTAACTGCTCTCACGGGAGCCAGCAGGCAGAACTGCAAATGGGAACGGAGAAAGTGGTTCTGTGGTTTTGAAGGAGGAGCAGGCAGCGTTCACCTCACTCCCAGGGATAAAATGAGGCTTTCTGACCCCTCGCTCTATGTGGCCACTGCATCATGGACTGGGGCTCCCCTCATTCTCTCACCTTCTAGAAGGTGCTCAGGGCCCAGAGCCATTGGCGTTAGGTCTCATCAGTCTGGCAAAACTCTCCCTGACTCCCTTTTCGCCTCCTCTCCTGGTTCCTTCACTTGAAGAGCATCCTCAGCCACAAAGGCTTTGTGCTGGGATTTGGGGATCCCAGCTCAGCACTGCTTCTAGACCCAAGATGATGCCACAAGTGGGGACAGAAGCAGCCTGCTGCACTTTAGACAACATTACCACAGGAAATCTGGGTTCAGATCTTCCAGAAGGTTCAGAGACACTGAAATTTTTGATTTCAAAATAAAACTGTCTGGCTTTACATGATGACAATTAGCGTGTTTAAAATATTTTCAGGGATACTATAGGCCATAAAGCCCGACTTCACCCAAGGGAGGCTGCCTGTGCTGACTGTTCCCCAGCCTGTCTTTGTGGACCCTGCCCTGTGGTTTCCCACACCCTGTCCTCTGCTGGAAGTGCCAGCAGTGTGTTGCTGGACAGTATCCCCACCCTTATCCCGTAGTTCCTGTGCTCTCTCTCCTTGGAAACACTGAAGGGCCCCCAGGGCCAAGGCCCCTCCCTGATTCTGCTCTCACCCCCACCCCATCCTCTAGAGCAACTTACCTGGGGTGGGGCCATCTATATGTCCAGATGGGAGCCCATAACCCACTGGCTTTTGGCCTGGCCCATACAAGTCCTAAGCTGATATTTTCTTAAGAAATAAAGCCAAGAAAAGGGAAGAGGGGCTTCTGAGCTTGGGGGTGCTCTCCTCTACCATGCTATCTGACATGTGTGTATGATATAGCAGCTCTGTCCAGTCTTCCTCTTCTGATGCAGGCTAAAGCGATAAAACTATACTTAGTTCTGATGGTCAAAGGTTCAAATCCATGCTCTATCAGACTCAAGCTATATGAAATGTGTGTATGTGTATGCATGATCAGGTGTAGGTGCACATACTCAAATGTATGCGTGTGTGCACATGCTCAAGCATGTGTGCTGTGTGTGGGTACATGTGCATGTGTATTCATGGGTGGAGGGATGCGTGGGTGAGTGCATGTTTGCTTGTGTTAATGTGTGGATGCATATGCTCGAATGCGTCTGTGTGTGTTCATGTGTGTGTGTGCACATGTTCAAATGTGTATATATGTGTGTGTTGTGTTCATATGTGGGTGCACATGCATTCATTCTCATCTTTATGGATGCCAAAGGTCAACAGCAAGCATCTCTCCTTCTTCCCCTCTGTATTACTTTTGGGGTCAGTCTTTCACCAAGCCTGGAGGGCACCCAGAGCACACCCGTTCTCGACTGACAGCCAGCATGAGTCCATAGCTTTTCCTCTCTACCTCTACTCCCGGTGCTAAGTTCACAAGAACGCCCTTATACCTAGCTGCTTGATAAGTGTGCTGAGTATCTGAGGTCTTCTGATATGACAAGTACTTTGCCAGCTGAGCCACCTCTTAGCCCATGTCCCACCCCGCTTTGGTTTTTTAAGACAGGGTTTCACTGTGTAGCCTTGGCTGTCCTGGAACTCGCTCTGTAGACCAGGCTGGCCTCGAACTCACAGAGATCTGCCTGCCTCTGCCTCCTGAGTGCTGAGATCGAAGGTGTATACCACCACCCTGCTACCTATGTGCATTTTAAAAGCTGTGTGGCTTTTGGCAGGTGGCTTCACCTCTCTGAGCCTAAGCAGGGAGATGTGAGACACAGAGGAGTTGGAAGGCCCAGCTGGCCCCTGCACTGAAGCCCTTCAGCACCTGGCCTGAGTACCCAACAGGACTGGGCTCTCTTCACAGACAGAAATATAAGTTCTTACTTGGAGAGAAATCAGCTCAGGTCTCACTGGGAGGGTTTGTAGCACAGGGTCCTTGTTTCTCCTTACACCCTAACCACACCCTAAACTTAGCCGATGTGTACAAGGCTCTAGAAACATGATTTTTTTCATTATTTTTAATTTTCTTTGTTATTGCTTATTTCTGAGATAGGTTATCACTGTGGTCAGAAGCTAGCTTCAACCTTATGATCCTCCTGCCTCAAATTACGTTGGATTAAAGGCCATCACACCCAGACCTTTTCTTTTAAACTGATATCAAAACACAGACAAACGTAACATCTGATCTGCTCTAGCCCAAGCACCCAATTCCTCTGTGCCAATAGCTGTTTTGACCTTTCCTGAGGGCACAAAGGGCCATCTTCCTGCCCCAGGACCTGCTCATGGGATTAGGCTACATCTGCTAGTACAGCATGGGCTCATCAGGGTGGGCGGCCCTTCCAGACCAAGGATGTCAATGCCGCCAGGAATGTGTGCATGGGAAAACTAGGGCACTCAGAGGGGAACTGACTTGCCCAGAATCACTTTGTGACTGGTAGAATGTGGGTAGGAGGCTCCAAAGGTGGACAAGTGGCTGATTCAGTGGATCTCATAGTTGCCTAAATTAGTGGAGGACCAGGGGCCTTTGGGAAGCAGTTTCTCTCTCGCTCTTTCTCTCTCCCTCCCCTCCCATCCTCCCTCTCTCCCCCTCTCCCTACATCCCCCCTCTCCATCCCTTTCTGTCTCACACTCCTCTCTCTCCCTCTATCCCCCCTCTCTCCCTCTCTGTCTCCCTCTCCTTCTCTCTCTCTCTCTCTGGTGGGGGTTGGGTGGTGACTAGAGTGTGCAGCACCCACTGTCTGAGGTTCTGAAATCCAGCCTCTAGAACTCAGGGCCCCCCTCTAGTCTCTAGTACCTCAAGCTAACCTCAGGCCCTAGCAGGGCTGAGGATGTAGCTCAGTTCACAGAGAACTTGCTGAGGTCAATCCCCAAGACCTTGTCAACTGGATATGGGGACACACAGCTATAATTCCATCTCTCTGGAGGTAGAAGCATGAGGATCAGAAGTTCAAGGTCATCCTTGGCTACGTAGAGAGTTTGAGGCCATCCCAGGCTACATGAGATCCTTGTAAAGGAAAGAGAAAGACAAAGATTTAGGGAGAAAGACAAACAGACACAGATAGAATGTGTAGGGGATGATGGAGAAAGAAATTAAGGTTAATGTTGAGGCACCTGGCTTTGGTGACCTAGCAGCTAGAGACACTGTCGTGTCCTAAATGAGCCAACATCAGTGTGGCCCTAACTCTCCATATGCCACTACCATGAGGGGGCTCCAGATGTACTGTGGCATTGGCAATATAAGTCCCCATTTCCTCCTGTCATAGCAGGACAAAGGCCAGCTCTGCTGGTGTGCACAGTGGGCTCCTAGCCACTGCCTCCTTGCTGATGGTACTTCTGCTGAATGAATGATGTAGGTTCAGGAGAAAGAACAGGCTTACATGGACCCATGTGAGAGGGAGGGGATGTGTCTGTGAAGGGTGTTTGTGCTGTGCCTAGGGCCTTGGGCCTCTGAGCTATCACTGACCCTGTTCTCTTCCTCATACCTGAGATCAGGCTGGGTCTATTTGGTGCATCTTCCCCAGAAACACCAATCCTTTGGATCTTTTATTAGGCATGTCCCCAGTGAAACAGGCACATATGGGAACCACTGCCTGCCTTCTAGATGCTTACAGGGAAGGGACGGAGACAGGCACAGCTATGAGAGATGGCAGCAGTCCTAGCACAGCTGTCCCTGTCACCTGAGATTTCTTATGATTTGCACCCTGTAAGGCAGGTACTGGCTGTTGCTGCACCCATTCAGAGCTGAGAGACCTCGGGGACGAAGTTTGTCCAAGGTGTTGGCACTGGTATTTGAACCCTAAACCCTGGACTCACAAGTACCATGAAACCTTGATTGTCAATACACTAGACTGAGAGATGCCTAGGAGAGTGGGGTGCCTGTGGGTGTGTTTCCAGAACCATTAGATCACCAGGGCCCCGACCAATGTGTCCAGTTAATTCAGTGATGAATTAAAAATCTGCATAGACTATTGGAAGAGGTAAACTTGGGGAAGGTGGAGCCTGCTTAAAGAAAGTGGGTCACTGGGGTGAGCCATTCAAGGGTATGTTGGCCCTAGTCCTGTACTGTTTCTACGTCCTTGCTGCAAAAAGGAGCAACTCTTCCCCCATATGTCCATCTACCATGATGCTCTGCCTCAGCCAGGCTCACAGCAACAGGACCAAGTTGACATAGACTGACACCCCTGAAACCGTGAGCCCAAATCAACCTTCCTCCTATAGGCTGCTTCTGTAAGGTGTTTGTCATGGAAATGGGAGTCTGACATGTCCTCCCTTTCACTCCTGCAGCAGCAGACGGTAGCGCGTGGAGATACGCACAGCTCTCGATGCGGGGATGCCAGGTGGCAGTGGCTGTTTCCAGACATGGCAAGTGGACTTTGCAATAGCTCCGGATTCTACTGCAGTTTATTTACTACCCTGTTGGAGGGCAGGGACAGATCGTTTCAGGCAGAAGTGACAAGGTATCAAATAGATTCTTGGCAGGCTGAAAAGCTTTTAAGAGGTGTGAGTGCCCAGCAATCTCGCCATTGGGGGAAAGTAAGCAAGGCACAGCAGCAGAAGAAGGGGTGACGGCACCAAGTGCAGAGGCCCCCTCTCCTCGTCTCTAAGGTTTTAGGAGTCTGTCACAAGACATATCATACTTTACAAGCAAGGCTCCCATACATCTCCAGCCAAGGAATTGACTCTCCAGGGAAATGTACTGATTCTTCTGTTTGCTTGGCTTCTGAGACATAGCAAGACACTATGTCACCCAGGCTGGCCTCAAACTTGTAATCCTCCTGCCTTATCTGTGCTTGGTCCTGCACTGCAGCAGCCTGTGTTTTAATGAGAATCCTAAAGTGTTTCTTGGCAACAGGCATGGCTAGAATACTATTACCTGGGAACAAACATTATACAAATAGGAAAGCATCAGCACTGGCTAGCTTAGATGTGGTCAGGCCTGTGACAGTCCCTAGAGCCAAGTTCCTTTGCGGCAAGACAGATGCTTCTGACTTTACAGGGACCAAGAAGGTTAAATCGTTACCAGAACTGCAGGGAGGACCTGCTGTGGGGGTACACTGTGCTACCACTGTTGGTACGGGGTCCTGCATTGGCAATATCAACCAACACTCTGGTAGGGAGAGAGTGGAAATAAGCAGTTAGCAAGGGGCTCAGAGAGAGGGAGTGAGCCACAGATGAGATGGAAGAGGTTCCTGGGGAGTGCTGTGCCACCCATAGGGGAGGCAGGAAGGTCGGGGCCTGGCTCCAGAGCTGGGATGATGAAGTCAGGCTCATGTTTCGTGAAGATGGATGAAGGAGACTGAAGCAAAGATTCCCACCTTCCCGCTGCTGAGTGGCCTAGCCTGTGACCCAGGCAGAGGGCTGCAGGCAACAACCGCTCTGAACTGGGTCCCCGACCAGTGGGCCCCATGGGCACAGATGAACTGTTTGGAAGACAGACTTATGTGGGACCAGACCCACACACCTGTGGTACCCAGTTCAGATGGTGGAGGCAGGAAGATTGCAAGTTTGAGGCCAGCCTGGGCTACATAGGGAGATGCTGCCTCAATACAAAATGCAGAACCCCAACTTGAACCCAGATCATTCTTTATTCAACTCTCCACCCCAGCGTGCTATCAAATTGGACCCCTGACCTCCAGATGGCTGGTCTCAGAGGTCCTCAGGCTGCATGCCCATCTGTGCCCAGCAAATTGGCCTTGATATTTATTTTGAAAATATGGTCTGGTCTGCTTCCATTTTAATAACAGGAGGGACACTGGAAGTGTTCTATTGAATTTGATTTTGATCTAATCAAAACGCCAAGTTGCTCTGGGCCCACAAAAAAAAATTCTTCCTTAAAATTCGCTCTGTTGTTCTGAGGGCAGCTGTAGCCAAAGCCCATCTAGACAGCGTTCCCACAAGCTGCCTTTGTGCCCAGCAAGCAACAAGCTCATTCAGAGCCCTGCCTCACAGACACACCTGGCAAATCAAATGCTTGTCCCGGGCATCATACTTGACAGGAGCCAGGAGCTGCAAGCCCCGACTGCCCCAGAGGACGACACAGACACCCAGATCGGATGGCAGCATCGCTTCTGTCAAATGTCACGCCTGATGTGCTCCTGAGCTAGCTGGTGGCACTGAAAAGCCCCAACGGTGGGTTTCAAAGGCAGCCTCTCCCCGGGAGCAAAAAGACGGTGGCAGTATCTGTATCCTAGAAGGACCGAGGGGAAGACAGCAACCTTGGCAGCAGTCAGGAGAAGTAAAAAAGTTTATATAACTCTTCACGTCAGAGTAGCTCGGGGAGGAAGTGGCGGGAGACATGCAGAGGTGCAGGGGCACCAACTGAGCACCGACTGGATGCTGCTCACCAACCTGGTCTATAGACACAGGCAATATGGACAAGGTGTTTATCAGAGAGATGCGAGAAATGGGAGCCATGCGCATAACAAAATGTTAAGCGGGAGAGGGGCAAACGCTGGAAAGAAAAGATCTTTGGAGGGGGAGCACAGGTATACCAAGGCTCCCAGAAGGGAAAGAGCTTGGCACGGTGTAGCTATTGCCCAAAGTGGCAGGAGGGAAGGGAGAGAGGAAGGTGGGGAGATGGGGGCTCTAGGGAGCCCATAGGGAGCAGAATGTCTATGTGTCAGGCTGGGTTTCATCACAGACTAGATAAAGTGAGGTCACTGCTCAGCAAAGTTGCCTGGTAATTCTTCCTTCTTCCGCCCTCTGGATGGATCAGTCATCAGAGAGCTAGCAGGCAGGAGCTTTTCAGAGCGCACGCAGCAAGTGTTTAATAACGTGGCTCCCTGACACCCTCCTCCCCCATGCCTCCTGCCGACAAGCTGTCCCCGGCAGGAACTGAGCAGCTGCTTCACAAGGAAATATTGCAAAACTCGCCCAGGCGGTTCCAAAATATTTTCTGGGCAGCAACCCCGCAGCCGCTAAGAGGCCGGGTTCTGGGGACCGGCTGCTTCTCTAGGCAGTTAGCACTTTGCTCTTGCTGGGCCCCCATCCTCGGGACCCCGCCTGGGGAGACGGGTCCACACAGACAGTTCCTCCACACTACTGAGCCTACATGCCCTCTGATACCGCCTGACTATACAATGTTGGATAAGCCCCAGTCTTTTGGTTTGTTGAGACAGGGTCTCACTATGCTGGACAGGCTGACCTCGAACTTACGATCTTTCTGCCTTGAACTATGAATATTGGGATGACAGGAATGTTCCACCATGCCTGGCCAGAGCTATTTTTAGCCTCCCCAGGATTCCTTGTCTTGTGTGCCATGGGGTTAAATTGACTCAGTGAGTGAGAGAGCTCATCCTCTCTAGCCCCTGTGCTGTGCCTGAGATAAGGTGGCACACTCCGATGTCACCAGGGACATCAGCAGGGACCCCACTGTGGCTCTCGCCACACTATGCCGTAACAGCATGGATCTTGTTGTCCTACAGGCATGAAAACTTGTTAAGGTCCCACAGTTGGCTTTCTTGTCTGTTTCTGGGGCCCACAGAAGTCCATGAGTAGTAAGAGTGAATGAATGAATGAATGAATGAATGAATGGATGGATGGATGAGTAAAGGAACAAGTGAATGCCTTTTGTGTATCACGGAAGCAACCTCTCCAGATAAACAGATTCCTTCCTTGGGCATCCATCCTCTGTCCTCTGGTGGTCCCCAAAAGCCCTAGGAAGGAGCGCAGCTATCTCTACCAACTGCCCTGATGAAGGACCCACAGACAGAGATGCTCAGGCACTAGGCTCTTTTCTCCCTCTGGGAAGCCAGGGTAGAGAAAGTCTTCCTACTTGCTCCTTCGAGCCCTAGGGCACAGCTCCCCGTACCCGCCCTTCTCCACAGATGACCTTGTAGTCCCTCAGTGCCAGCTGTCCAGTTTGCATCCCTCCTATGGGCCTGTGATTGCCTTCCATTCGTTCTCTACCTCAGAGATGCGCACCCACACAGCCCATAGACTCAACACCTGCAGAGCCTCAAGGCTTCTCACCAAACTCTTCCACTGTGGCAGTCACACGCACACCTTTGAAGGGTCCCACAGAAGTTCTGTGCAACCCCAAGGCTCCTTTCTCCCTGCCCTTGCTTCAACATGTGTGGCCATGGGGGCACACCTGCCAAGCGCCTATTAGCTAGTTCATGATTCTACATGCTGTCAGCCCACTTCAACGACCCATAGAGCTCTTGCCACAGCTGGGACATTACCAGGCCTGTGTCACCACCCTGATGTTTTCTGCTAGAACCAATGAGTTGCCTCTTCCTTGAGTTCCATCCCCATTCCAACTTGTGATGTCTGGATTCCCTAAGCAACACAGTTCTGTGGATGCAGCCTTGTTATTGTCATTGTGAGTGTGTGTATGTGCATGTGTGTGCATGAGTATGTATGCAAGTGTGCAAATGTATGTGAGTGTATATGTGAGAGTGTGAGTGTGTATGTGTGAGTGTGTGTGTGTGTGTGTGTGTGTGTGTGAGAGAGAGAGAGAGAGAGAGAGAGAGAGAGTATGGTGTCAGGGTCTGATCCCAGAGAAGCCCAGTCTGAGCCACTCTGACAATGTCATCAAAAAGCTCTCAAATCCATGCTTCTCTCTGGCCACACTCAGACCACTGCCATGTCCCCTAGGAAAGAGGGACTTACCCAGCCTCCAAACTGGCCTGCCTACAGCTTGCATTACCCTCTATCTCTGGCTCTGAGCTCACTGCAGAGGTGTGTGCACAGAGAGAGAGGCTAAAGGCAAAGGTAGAAAGGTCAACAGAGACCTCCAACAGATGAGGTGGACAGGGGACCCAACAAAAGATAGATGACAGATAACAGGTGGAGAGATAGATGAGAGGTGACAGATATAGAGATGGGTAGATAGATATATAAATAGAGATAGATGATAATGATAGCTAGATGATAGATATAGAGATAGATGATGATAGATGATAGATAGACACATGGATAGATAAATAGGTAGATAGATTTAAGATAGATAGATAGATGATAGATAAATAAATAGGTAGATAGATTTAAAATAGATAGGTAGATGATAGATAGATAGATGATAGATAGATAGATGATAGATAGATGATAGATAGATACGCTAGATATGCTTATAGATCGATCAGATGCTCGCCGCTGCTCGCTCGCTGCTCGCTCGCTCGCTCGCTCGCTCTCGCTTAGATAGCTGCTCGGCTCGATGCTCGCTCCTCGCTCCGCCTAGCCTCGCTCGATGCTCGATCGCTAGCTGCTCCTCGCTGGCTAGATAGATAGATAGATAGATAGATAGATGATAGATAGATAGATAGATAGACAGATACATAGATACATTGAGACAGAGATGTGAATGAGGAGAACACTGAGGGTCGAGGACTTGGGCTTTAGACTCAGCTCCCAGAACTCCTGGCCTCCCAGCATAGTGACTCAGGTATAGATGGAAGCCTCTAGAACAGTGGCCTGCGACAAGTTACTCTACCTCTCTGAGATTTAATTCGCTCCTATGCTAAGTTCTTGACAGTGGGAGTGAGGGGTCAGCAGGGTCATGTGATGAGGCCTGAAAAACGCCCATGTGGAGATGGAACGGGCAGAGAAAAATAGCTCACTGGGATGTAACCGCCTCACTGGCAGTAGGTTCACTGAAGCGTAACCACCTCACCTGCCATCTTCAGCGGCTCATTCTCTTCTGATGTGAGAAAGCCTCAGCTCTGCCTCCCTTTGATGGCTGGAGCTGACACTTGTTCTTACGGCTGCCCAGCATCCTTCTTAATATGTCCCCCAGCATGAGACAGATGTAACGAAGGCACCCAGATCCCTGAAGCGAACCGGTCCCCTCCCTGCCTTGGCAGGTCCCACCCAGGGCTAATCTCAAAAGGCCATTGGTGAAGTCAGGCCAGGCCTGGGGCTGCCGGCCTCGGCTTAGTCTGTGATGTGTGCTAGGGGAGGATGCTAGCGCGGGGTCCCCAGCCCCGTCAGCACAGTAAGCACTTACGGGTGGGGCATCTCTCGTGGCGGCAGGCGAGGCGGAAGTCTTCGTCTTCACTCACATCGCCCTTCTCAATCCTGGAAAGAAACAAGAACACCACAAAGCTGGAATGAGAGAGCAGGCAGAGCTGTGGGCACCCAGGGCCTGAGGGGCACAGGGCCCACTTTCTACCTGTGCCCACGGACCTTTATGCGGGCCCTGAGAGATGGATACCACTTTCCCATTTATGGGTAAGAAAAATGAGGCATCCGGTGGACAACTAAGACATAAAACAATCAGTGAGCATCCACATGGCCAGGGTACGCGCTCGCTCTCTCTCTCTCTCTCTCTCTCTCTCTCTCTCTCTCTCTCTCTCTCTCTCTCACACACACACACACACGTGCACATGCACACATACACACACATACATGGGAAGGATAGGGAGGGAGCGGGAAGGGAGAGAAGGGGGAGGAAAAAGGAGAGATGGAGGAAGAGAGGGAGGAGGGAGAAAGGGGGTCATACTATACACATACATAAGAAAAATAAAGTCCTTCCAGTAGGTTGATTGTTGTCAGCCCCTGGCTGAGCCCAGTGGGTCTCTGCTTGGCTATTGATGGAAGCTACCCATCAGGAGTTTTAAACCCCGTGTGGGCTAGCCTCGCATTCTCTCCTCATTTCCTCCCTTCCTCCTTCCTTTCTCACACAGTGCCAGGAGCAACTATAGAGGTGCATTAGTGTTGCTATTACGAGCATAGCAGAGACCACAGTGTGGTGGCTGCTATCACTAATACAGCAATGACCACTGTGCCCACCAAACACATAAGGAAATGAGGTACAGGGTAGCTGGGAGCTATAGGGTAACACTGCCTTGACACTGATGAACTGAACACCACCATTCCCCCCACCCCAGTGTCCCAGGTCTCCAGATGTCCAAAGTCTCTCTGCCCCTGTATTTTCCTGCTAGAAGCAAACACTTAGCCCCAAAAGGCTGCAGAAGGGTGGTCAAGCCCTCACCCAGACCGGCCTTAAGGAGTAACCCTTCCCTTTAAGGCACAAGCTCTGCCCCAGCCCTACCAAGCCTGCGGATACGGGACTTCGCTGGAGACTCTGCCAGAACTGACTCTGGGAGAGGAAACCCGCTCTATAGAAGGGCTGCACAGGAGGCTGAGGCAAAGAGATCATGAGTTGGAAAGCAAGACACCACCATCTCAATGAAGGTTAAGAGGAGGAAGAAGAAAAGCGAAGTGGAGAAAACGAGGCACCGAGACTCGACAGGCTAGCTAGACCTTGACTTCCACACTGCGGCTGCTCCTGGTCACAACATCCCTCCAGGGGCACCAAGCTCTTGTTTGAAAACAACTGCAAATGTCACGAGGTGACCCATCTTTGATTTGAGTAGAAATTTCCTGGGAAATACATTGCCCCATGTTCACCTTTTAAAGACCGGCAGGCGCTGTCGCAAGAGACCTAGAAAGTGCCCTCAAGAGCTGACAGGGCCTCGGTGGAACCTGCACTCTGACGGGTGGCAGGCGGGACCAGGCACCTTGGATGTGGCATATGCACCCTCCTGGGCCTCAGGTTCCCCTGAGTTGTGTCTCCACCTTGTTCTGACCACTTAGGTTTGCAGTGTCCCTCATCCTCCCATCTCTTCCTTCCTCTGATGAGTAGATGTACACTAGCTTTTGCTTAAGGCTGTGGCCAGCGCTGGACAAATTCATCACTCGGTCCAGACCTTCCATCACCTCTTGCCCCGTAACTGCCAGTCGTCCCTCGTCTCAGCAGCAGCACGCTCTGTCACTGTGACGCTCCTGTCACACTGTCACTGTGACGTTCCTGTCACACTGTCGTCACTGTGACGCTCCTGTCACAGACAGGCACTTGTTTGCCATGTTGGCCCATGTGCTCTTCCTTCCACCCCAGTTAGCTCTCTTGCTGACATTTGCCTCAAGATTCTTGGCTTTTGTTTGTTGGTTTATTTTGTTTTGAGACAAGGTCTCATTACGTTGGCTGGCATTGAACTTGAGATCCTCTTGCCTCTGGCCTCCTGAGTGTGGATGACAGGCCTGCTCTTACTTGTTTTGAAGGCAGCAAAGGAAGAAAGACTTAGAATTGTCAAGGCTCTGGTCCAGGACAGTGGACCCACAGGCAGCTGCAGCCTCCTGCCCCAGAAGCCACTGAGTTGCTCTACCTGGGCCCAAGGGCAGTCATAACTAAAGCTGAGAGCCAGATCCTGAAAGTGAGTCACAGGGGACGGTGGCAGTGCAGAGGTGTCAAGACCACCCACATCTGGCTCTCTAAGAGGAAGAAGAGCCCAGAGCACAGCAGACCTCTGTGGGCCGAGTTTTCTCATGTGGCCAGACAGACAGGGACCCATCATCAGCTTTCCCTCATCCCCTCACGCGCTCTATTACACAATGTCCCATCAGCGTCATCCTCAAAGCCAGCTTCCTTTCCCTGACCCCAGGCCAGTGTTTCCAGCCGCTGCCTCCATCTGACCTATCTGTGAGAAAGGCTTCTTTCCTCTCTATTTTCAGCATGCCTTGAATGCCCCCACCGGCCCACCAATCACCCCTGCGCATGCGCACAGATGGGCTTGACCCTCCCAGCAATGCCCGCTGAAGAGCCTGCACCGGCGCCATGTCTTTCCTGTCACTCTGACGATGTTGGCAAACAGCACCGGTCTACAGGCGACACTTTGAGCAGCCCCTGCCTGTCTGCTGGCCCTTGCTGGCCACATGGCCTCCTGGGATCCTGAGAGTGGCTATCTGCTCTGTTTCACAGTCCTAAACTTAACAGGGCACAGGTGCCCCCCGAAGACACGACTGTGAGACTCTGAGAGGCCGGTCTTGGGCGTAGGGCTAGATTGTGCTTTTCTCACAGGCTCCATGGAAGCCCATTCTGTGGTTCCCAGATTCTGGTTGAGTCTGGAACATCTGCTAAGCCTGTGTCTTAGGGCTTTGCAGAAAGAAAGTCGCGGGGCAGGACTCTCTCCAACACTTTCTCTCCCCAGCTGGCTGGTCCTAGAAGAAGCTCAGGAGTTCAGGAGGTGGCCATTTCTTCCAGATGTAGCCTCCAGATGTTCTTCCCACCCTTCCTCCATTGTTTTCTGCCCTAAGGATTACCCTCTGCTCTCTGCCTTCCCTTCCAGTGCTGCTGTAGATCAGCAGCGTTGATGATGTCATCCTTGGAGCAGCGCGAGGATGTGGCCTTCTCCTGGGTGTCATCCCTAAAACCTGGGGCCACAGTCCTCCCAGGAATAACAATTTTAGGGGGCCCCAGCTGGGAGCGGTAGCTGCAAGGAGTCACTGGGAAGTTGCATCAAAGCCTCTTCAAAGGAATATGGGAAGGCAGAGCCAAGACTCGGAAGTCAAAGATCCAGGAGCCACCCTCAGAGGACAAAGAGCACACTGACTTTAAATGATCAATTTAGAAAGGAATGAAGGATAGAATTAGAAGAAGTAAAAGAAATAAATGACCCCATAGATAGCAAATTAAGATTCCATAACATTCCACCAAAAGGGCAGTTGCAAGAAACGGGGACGTAGATGGGTTTTAAAAAGATGTTATTTTTGACTTTTTTCTCCTTTCTTTTGCATGATAGAGTCATTTGGAATATAACAGGAAAGAGCAGTTCCCTACAGTGCTCACGCTCTGGCCTGGTCTTTAGGGGTGGTTAATTTTGTCTCTTTTCTGCAAAGAGGTCTGCAGACGCCTTGTGAATGGCAAGGGTAGAAATCATTCCCTGGAAATACAGGAACTCCCCAGCGTCAGTCCCATCAGATCACCAATTCTCCATCACACCTTTGATCTCCACAGGCTTCCTCCCACCGCAAGGCCCCAAGGACAGTGTGATGACCTCCTTATTTGTGGGAGAAGACCCTTCCACCATCATGGGGAGTGCTTCCACTGGGGAGGGGCACAGCAGGCATCAACCAGGAAGCCTGTAGTATGATCGTGCCTTCCTGCTCGAATGCCTAGAGTGCATGCAGATCAAAGACCCTGGGCAGGAAAAGAAACAGGCAGAACACATGGGACATTTCCATGATGTCCTGGGGACCCTGGAAGCCCTGTTAGTGGTCTGGGTAGAAAGGTGGATCCATTGTTCTGATCACATTAGAATGTTACAGAGCAATGGCTGCTGGGAGAATAGATTCTAGAGTCACAAAATGGCCAGGAAGAGGTGAGGGGATTGCTGGATTCACCCAGGTGAGTGTGAAGTGACTCAGCCTTACCCAAGTGACCGAGGGTGGAGGTGGGAGGAGAAAACTACAGCCACCCCCACTTATCTACCGGAAGCACCCGGAGACCCCCATGCGTCCTGAAGCCCAGAGCTTTGCCAAATCCTATACAGCAGACTGTTTTCTCTCTGTATAAACCCATGAGAAAGTTAATTCATAAATCAGGCACAGTGAGAGATTAACAACAAGATCTGGTATGGTAATAAAACATTAAAAACCCCTTTATTTCAAGACATAATCTCATGATGTAGCCCAGGCTAACCTTGAATTCACAATCTTCCTGCCTCCATCTCCCAAGGGTTGTGTCTAGCTAAAAATAAAAGCACTGAGAACAAGAAGTAAAAAATTAAAAAAAAAACTATTTAAAACTTGGTCCAGGTCTTTAATTCTAGCACTCAGGAGGTAGAGGTAGGTGCATCTCTACATGTCCGAGATAACCTGATCTATATAGAGAGTTCCAGGCTAGCCAAGGCTGCAAAATGAGATACTACGGGGGAGGGATGTATTTAAAGCTTATGGTGTGCTGGATTCTGTAACTTTCCATGTGTTTCTGTGGACTCCTAAAGCTGCAGAAGGGTCATGTAGTTAGGGAGGCTGTGGGGGTTTAGTCACCAGGAAGTGGAACTGTTTGAGAAGGATCAGAAGGATTAGAAAGTGTGGCTTTGTTGGAGGAAGTGTATAGGGGGTGGGACTGGAGGTTTCAAAAAGCTGACACTAAGCCCAGTGTTTCTGTTTGCTGCCTATGGATCAGGATTGAGCTCTCAACTACTGCTCTAGTGCCAAGCTCCTGCCATGCTCCTGCCATGCTCCCTGCCATGACAATCAAGGGCTAAGCCTCTGAAACTGTAAACCTGTCCCAATTAAATGCTTGCTTTTGTAAGCATTGCCTTGGTCATGGTGTCTCTTCACAGCAAGAGAGAGAGCAGGGACTAAGAGGCCTAGTGTAGCTGTAGGGAGAATTCACTGCCATGGGGTGAAGAAGAGCTGTGGGACCAGGGGCCTATCAGAACTTGACCATCCCAGCACACCTTTAACCTCAGCACTTGGGAGGCAGAGGCAGGTGGACCTCTGTGAGTTCGAGGCCAGCCTGGTCTGAAGAGTTAGTTCCAGGACAGCCAGGCTATGCAGAGAAACCTTCTCTCAAAAAAATTAAAACAAAACAAAACACAACACCCCCCCCCAAAAAAAAACCCACCAAAAAACAAAAACAAGAGTAGAACTTGGCTATCCCATGTTTTCACCAGCTGGGACACCTATGAAAAGAGATGTGCAAAAAGGACAGAGAGACCAGTAAACTGGACTGGGTTTGGAGGGCAAGAACAGTGAGTGGGTTTGGCCATGTTGATGGTGGTAACTTCGAGAAGCTGAAGTAGGAAGTACAACAGCTACAAGAAGTGGGCTCCTGAGATGTGGGGGTCCTTGGCCCTGTGGTCACTGGGGGAAGAACAGGATGTCTGAGCCTGGCCCACAGGAGAGGTGAAGGAGGGCAGGAAACGAGAAAGCAGACAGTCCCTGCTGTGTCCCCGCTCTGGTCTGATCTTTGTGTGTGGCCAGTTTTGTCACACTGTTGTGTTTCAAAGTCCTACAAACACCTTGCAAATGCAAAGGCTAGAAATCGCTCCCTGGAAAAGCATTAGGAAGCACAGGAGGGGGATTGATGAGCGGGGTTGGCTGAAGGGAGGGTCTACAGAGCCCGGGCAGCAGATCTCTGCAGTCAGAGCTGGGCGATTATGCCACATAGAGTGTGTTGAACTGTCTGCTGAGAGCGCCTCAGTGGGTCGAGGAGGGCCTAGGAGACAGATTGGTGTGGGTGGTGTCACGAGTGGGAAGTGAGAATGGGAGAGAAGCCTTCTATGCATCCCGGGAGTGAGCAGAAGAAGGGACTGCGGTGGTGAGGGCGGATTCAGCACACCCTCTGGGACGGCTGAGATGTGTGGTCACTCGGAAGGCAGAGGTACCCTGCGACACCCAGAACAGCTTGCTTTGTGAGCATCTGGGAAACGCAGTGAGAGCTGGCTTCAGGGGACAGGCTTTTGCAACCGTTTCTACTCCATGTGACACACAAAAGAAAGGAGACTTACTCAGTGTGGCCACACTGGGAAGAGGCGCTAATACAGAAAAACTATGAGACACAAACACACACACCGTAAAAGTGTCCATCTTTGAGGCCCTGTGGCATGTGGTTTTTCTTTAAGTAGAGGATGGGATATATGTATAACTAAGCTGGCCTGGTCAAGGTGTGGTCTCCATCACTGACCCATCATTGCCTGGGCTCTGGTCTGGTCTTGTCTACAAGGTGTTTGATAGGCCCACAGTGCCCTGTGACATCTCTCCTGGGAGACAAGCTGCTCCCTGGCTGCGCTAGACTTCAGCATGAGATTCCCAGGAAATTCCAGTTCCTTGGGGTTCATTCATTGCCTTAGTGAAAGGAGAGACCTGGTGTCTCTCTTCAGAGTCCCTACTCTTCTGCTAGGATGGCTACAGGAATAGAAAACGCTCAGCTTTCAGGATGCCACTGGCCTTTTCCACAGGAGGGGGTATGAGTCCCCCTGCACGGGGAGGTCTCAGAAGTGAACAGGGAGCAAGAGAGGATATGCCTACTAAATTTGGAGCTCTTGTTACCTACTGACCAGACTGGGAGGTAGGACACACCCACATTCCAGCCAGATAACAGAACTCACCAGAGGTGAAGCAACTTGGTGGGAAATGCAGGGTCATTCTATTTATTTTCATGTGTGTATATATACATATTTGTGAAATATGAATATATATACATATATGTATATATTTATATTGAGACAGTGTCTCACTATGTAGACCATACCGGCCTTGAATGTACAGAGCTCTCCCTCCCTCTGCCTCCCAAGTACTGGGACTAGACTAAAGCATTGCCATCATATCTAGCTCTCTCTTTTAAAAAATGTATTTACTCTTCTTTTTAGACTGAGTCACACTACGTTGCCCTTGAACTTACTCTGTAGCCCAGTAAGGTTTCGAACTTGCCATCCTCACCCTCAGAAGTATCCGAGTTTATAATCTGTCCAGCTTGCAGACTGAATTCAAAGTCTGATTCCACAAGGACTCAGGGCTCAATGCAGGCTCAGAGCTAGAAGGGTGGCTGCCGTGGGAAACCCCGGCTGACCTGCTTTTAATTAACAATACGTGCCTTGCAGAGCCCTTGTGGCTCCAGGTGCTGGGACACGCTGGGAGGGAAGCAAGAACAAGCTGCCTTCAGAGGGAGAGGCTGACGCACAGGCAGGGAGCAGAGGCATAAGCGTGTGCCTGTGTGAGTCATCAGGACAGCGGAGAAGCGGGAGGGGAGCAGGTGGCAGGAGGCTACCTCGAGTGGGGGCTCTGGGCTCCTTGCTTCCCACAGGCTGCTGCACCCGCAAGGAGGCAGGGTGCTTGTTCAACATGGCTGAGTTCTCTCCAGGCTCTGACCCCAACAGGTCTTATTTTGTCTCACATGCTGTTAAACCAAATCTGAGCATTTAAGTATTCAAGGGAACCCCGCTCTGCAAATATCTGCGCACCTCCAGCAGCTCCCACCCACTCCCCAGGAGGCCAATTAAGACTCCCTCCTTGGGGACAGCAGGCAGCCTGACAGCGAGACTGCTGAATTCCAGAGGCTTCACAGACCGGGGTGCCCACTCCCAGCTGCCAGTAATCAGGGGGGCTGCATCAGCTAGTTTGCTGGCTGGCATCCTACCCCTACCCATGAGAATGCTATGTGTTAACATGTGGGCACATGTATGTGTGTATATGTGCACTTGCACACACACACACACACACACACAGAGAGAGAGAGAGAGAGAGAGAGAGAGAGAGAGACAGACAGACAGACAGACAGACACACATACATACATACACACAAACACACAGAGAGAGGGGGCGGAACAATATTTCAAAGCCCCCAGTCACTCAGAACCTGCCTAACAGCCCCTCGTACTTTTGAAGGACTCTTGCAGAGAAAATTCCCAAAGGAGCTGGGTGGCAGTGGGGGCAAAGTAGGAAGGGACAGCCCAAGTCCATCTGCCCAACAGCTTCCCAGAGTATCAGTTTGTCCCCAGACCTCAGGAGGACAGACGGGGTGGGACACAGACTCTTCTAATGATGGCAATGGGGGTAGGAGTCAGCACCTTGCTTTGACTGCCATCATCCCAAAGATGCTCACACTTCCCAAGCTGCACTCACCTGCCTGCCTCGCACGTGGTTCCTCCATCCCTCTCTGCTCAGGTTAGCCTGTACCTGCCACACATTCATCACCAGGCCCACGAGTAAATGCTACGCTGGCTACATGGCCTGGAACGGCACTAGCCAGCTGTGTGGTCTTGAACAAATCACTGAATGTCTCTGTGTCTCAACTTGGCACATGGAATGGGACAACATTTTTACCCACACCTCCTTGAGATGTGGTGAAAATCAATGGAGTCACATTTGGGTGTTTAGGGTGTATGGATCAGGTTGGGCTGTGGCAAAATCATAAATGATCCATCTGAAGCAGTTTCCTGCCTCCATCGCAGGGGGTTGCTGCACTCAGAGGCCCAACAAGGCCATTAGGAGAAGGGACACACACACACACACACACACACACATACACATGCACACACACACATGAACAGCCTTCGTATACCAGGCCCTGAACCCAGTATATCACAGGAGAACCAAACATCAGCATTACCAGACGCCAAGGGCTCTGGATTCTCTTTTCATGCACAGAAGACCTGAGTTGTTGGCCGCCCAGAGTCAAGTTACACAGAAGTGCAGGGACAGCTCAGCCTGTGATACCCTTTGCTTCCCATCAGTCCTTCTGTGTGTCTTGCTGTTCCTGCTCTCGGCTGCCCTGCCCTGAAAAAGCCATGCAAAAAAGTCATCTGCTCTGAGCTGCTTGTAGGCAAAGAGCAGTACAAAAAAAAAAAAAAAAAAAAAAAATAGAAGAAAATAGAACGGGGCAGCAGAGCTGAAACATTCTCCGTGGAGGGAAAGGAAATCAAATTTGATGAACCTCTGCATAATGTTAAGTTATGAATGTGCAAAGTGATATTCCGCACATAGGCTGTGAAGCGCTCATGGTGGGTCTGAGCAGTCTGGGGCTGCAGGAGCTGTGGCTTGAGGAGAAGCAGCTGCCTGGGTGAGGTACACATGGTATGAGCTGTGCTCTCAGCAGCGCAGGGTGCAGTTTCCCCAGGTGGATTGTATTGAAGCAGGATAAGCAGTTGCAGTGTTA
The DNA here is from genome assembly GCF_903992535.2 of Arvicola amphibius. Classification (NCBI taxonomy): domain Eukaryota; kingdom Metazoa; phylum Chordata; class Mammalia; order Rodentia; family Cricetidae; genus Arvicola; species Arvicola amphibius. Next base: position 127,969,924 of record NC_052047.1, read on the forward strand.
ATGAGGCACGGGGGTGGGGCGGGGGCCGAGCTTCAGGTCCTTCACCACAGCTTTAAGAGAGCGCTGCCCCCTTCCAGTCCTGGCTATGGATACCTGGGCTGGGACAAGCTCCTGACCAAGCTGGGGATGAACGGCCTCCTCCCTGACAGGACCCTGTCTGCAGACAAGGAAGCTGGAGCTAAATGCTAAGCAAGAGGGAGGCAGCATCCACGCTTCTCTGGGATCACTGGATCACCAGGAAATCACCTCATGAGTTCCTAGTAGATTTCTGGTACAATCCTGGGGGTTCAGGTACTGTGAGTGGCACACAGGTGATACTAGCCCCTAGTGTAGATATGTGGGGCACACATGCGAGAAGTGTCCAGAAAGAGGGGTGAGCTGATGTGCACCCCAGATGGAGCACCACAAGTGCAAAGCTCTGGGTAGGGAAGTCTCTGAGAGCCCATGGGAGAAAGGAGGAGGCAGAGAAAGAAAGGTCTGGAATAATCAGAGATGGGCCCATCCTCCATCATTTGGTATTCATGTTCTACCTCTGCCTGAAAGTGCCTCATTGCCTCCTCTGCTCCTCCACATGCCCTGAGGGCATGCCTCTGGGGCCACTTAGTCCTACCCACTGAAAGTATTGCTTTTACTTCATTTTCTCCCCTCCCACCCCTCCCTACACCCCCATCTCACCCTGCACCCAAAGACCAGGTATGGGACTCACCTGTCAGGTGGTTGCAAGATTCACAAGGAGAAAAGAAAGGGGACAAGGAAGGAGGGAGGAATTGGGAAAGATGTGCTCATGGGCAGGCTCCCCCTCAGGGCTCGGGCATCACTGAGAGCAAGCTAGATGCAGTTTCTCCTAAGCATAGGAGGCCCAGGCCTTTATCCACCACTACTGACAGCCTTCTGGACATTCTAGCAGGTACTTGAGAAGGCTGACTCCCGAATCACAAAGACTCCTTCTTCTGAGAGTCCCACATACCTGCAGTAAGAGTCCCACTCCCACCCCCAGACACACAATGTCTGTGAGCACTGGGCAGGCATGCCCACGGTTTCAGAACACCTGTGTGGACATGAGCAGGTGCCTGGGTTTGGTGTTAAGTCTGCTTCCTCCCACTGAGCAGCCTGATCCTCGGGGACATGACCAGCTTGAAAAGATTTCAACATTGAGCTGAACAGACCTGGGCCCACATCCTCCACTGCTGTGTGGTTTTAAATAAGTGTCTTCACATCTCTGAGTCTCATTTATCAAATGAAGCTAATGGTACTCACTGGGAGATCAAAAGGATGGTGTTAGATGCCTAGACACAGAACCCAGCACAGCCATAGCTGGCTGGCTTGGTCTTGGACTCCACTCAGGGGAAGGTGGTGTGGGCTGTGGTGAAGCTCATTGGGAGAGTAGCGTTAGCATATGTGAGACATTTGGTTCCACCCCCATCACTGGGGAAAACAGAAGCGGGGGGGGGGGCATGAGAATGGAGACCCCAGGCTGAGTCTGCTCTTCTTATAGTCCCACAGTATAGGAGCCCAGGCAGGATGTGCTGCGTGTGGTCAAGACAGGAGGCAGAGTGCTTCTGCCTTGCCTCTGCTGTCATCGGCTACTGCCAGCCTAGGAGGTGGGCAGAGGAGGGCAGAACTGGCCATGCTGGTGGGGCCCACTTCCTGGGCATGTAGGAGGCAGTAAGGCGTGCAGGGTCTTTTATGGCCCAGAAGAGATTCCAGCAACTAAAACTGGGCAAGGCAGCACTAGACTGTAGCCAACCCCCAGGAATGACTTTGGATGGAGCTAGGAAATAAGAATGAGGTAGGTTCAGAATCAATGAATTGAGGTGGGACTGGAGGCACCCCAAATACCAGGGGTCCCCCCAGATGATTCTGAGGGTCTTCAGAAGAACAATTGAGAGGAGTCCGGCCTACTTGGGGGTCTCCAGCTTCTAAAATCCTGACATCCATCCTCTACCCTATGTCTGCCTATCCTGCCATGTATTATTACTCCTTCCATCAATCTACCCATCTAACTCACCTACCCCTTTGCTTCTCTACTCATCCGCCTACCCACCCAATCACCTAATGATCTAATCACTCAATCATCCATCTGTTCATCCAACAACTTACCTATCTATCCATCCATCCTCCCATTCACATGTGTATCTGTCCAACACTGACCTACCTCATTCACCATCTGCCCATCTACCTTATCTACCCACCCACTCACTTACCTGTCCATGTACGCATTCGTCCATCTATCTGCTACCATCTACTCCTTTACCTACTCATCCAGACTTTAACCATTCAACTGCCCATCTATCCATCCAAGCATTCAGCAGCCATCTACTCATCCATCCACTCATCCATCCACTCATCCATCCATCCATCCATCCATCTGCCCATCTATCCATCCAAGCATTCAGCAGCCATCCATTCATCCACCCATCCATTTGTCCGTCCGTCCGTCCATCCATCCATCCATCCATCCATCCATCCATCTGTCCATTCATCCATCCATCTGTCCATCCATCCATCCATCCATCCATCCATCCATCCGACCATCCATCCATCCATCCGTCCATCCATCCATCCATCCGTCCATCCATCCATCCATCCTCTGTCTGTCTGTCCATCAATCCATTCACTTATCTATCTCGCCACCCACCCACTATTTGTTGCCACCCATGTTATTCCCAGATTACTTCCGAATACACAGGTGATCAGGTTTCGTCCTTTACCTTGAGAAGTCACCAATCTCTGGTGACATCACCAACCCTACTGCTGGATCCTTTCACACAGCACCATTGCAGGGCCCAAGAAAGAAGTCACCACAGTTCAGCCTTCTGGTCATAGCTAAAGTAGCCCAGGGCTGAATGGTGACCACATACATGTTATTCCTTTCTGCGTTTTCTATAATCTGGACACATAAGTCCTAAGCAACCATTTTTAAAAAAACAGATATATTTATTATGTATAGTGTTCTGCCTGAAGGTGTCCCTGCACACCAGAAGAGGGCACCAGATCTCATTATAGAGGGTTGTGAGCGCCATGTGGTTGCTGGGAACTGAACTTGGAACTTCTGGAAGAGCTTAACCTCTTAACCTCTGAGCAACCTCTCCAACACACAATCTTAAACTCACAACACTTTTGAGATCCCAGAAATCCCAAAGTCCATACTATCTCTTACCCAACCTGTCCCAGCTCCAAGATCACCTCAGGCAGACCATTTGCTCCAGTCTTGACAGGGGTCTCAGGGATACTGAAGTCAGGCCCTGGACTTCAGAAGCCTAGCACTAGCCAGATGTCTGCACTGACCTCTCCCGGAAGTACTTGATGGCCTCAGGATCTATGAAGGTCGGCTCCTCCCGGTAGCCCTGCTCAAAAACCTTGCGCTTGTGCCGGAACTCAATGACTGTCTTGGTGTAGGAGTTGAGCGTAGTGACAGACGCCGCCATGCAGCAGGTAAATGAACCCCAGGCCAAGCTGCCGAGAGACCAGAAGAGAGATGCCACAGTGAGGGTGGGCAGGGACAAGAAGCCTCATCACACACATGGGTCTACGAAGCACAGCTCCAGGCCCTCAGACGTGGTTCCCACTCGACTTTGATCTGGGGGAGTTACAGCGGTCTTCACACTGTACAAAGACACATTGTTCAGCCATGACTGTGAGAGCAAGGAGAGAGAATCAGGGACAATTTCCCAGAATACAGTGATGACCAATACTGGTCCTGGTAGGATGAAGAAGTCCTGGCCAGAGAAGAACATTCTAGAAAGAAGGAGCAGTACATGCAAAGGCATGGAGGCATGAGGCAGCAGGGTACATCAACACACTGTGGGAGGCCGGGATTCTGGAGTGGAGAAGACTGGAGACACTGACGTGAGTGCCGCAGAAGGAGGCGGGGCATGTTCAGCTTGAGGGTTAAGTCGCCTTTGCTCTCAGATGCTCCTGGAAAATATTCTGGACTCTGTGCCATGCACCCCTCACAGCCAGTCTTGTGGCTAGCACGGGTGTTGCAGGAATTAATACACCAGGCTAGTGGCTGACATACTGAGGAGCTCAGGGGAGGCTCGCTACCATTACTGCCATCACTGGACAGGCATTCCTACTCCTGCTTCTTTACGACTCAGACTTCAAGTTCTCCCTCTAGAGACGGAGCTCTGACGTCCTGCTCGGATGTCTACTCCGTATCTTTCCCCCTGTAGTTGCACTGCTTGGCCGCTCTACCCGATGAGGGCACTGAACGCGTCACAAAGTCAGAGACCCTACCCTAGTTGCAGCCTTCATTTCTAGAAATGGCCTCCTGCCTGATGCCTCTGACCTGGACTGTACACTCACAGTTGGTGCCAGGAGTGGGGAGCCCACCTGGCTCCAGTCCCACCGGCCTGGTTTCCATCTGAATTTCTTCTGATCTCATTTCACGAGCTCCTTTCTGCTCTCTCAGCACCGCAGTACCTACATGCCACCAGCCTACCTGGAGCCTTCTGAACATGGCTATCCCTAGTGCCCTATTATCAGGGCAGCCTTGCTTTCTTCTTGATAACAGCCTCGGCAAATCCCAGAAGGAAAGTCAAAGAAAAGTCTGTAGATTTGGCCTTTCTCAAATGGATCTTCAATAATCACTTATTTCCGTTCACGCCTAACTCACTAATAGATTCCTCACATCTTTTGGAGCTAATTTAGATCTTCTAGAAGCCTGGAGTGTCTATAATAGAAAATTTTAAGGTGTCAGCCTCTCTAAGGACTTTCAGGCCCATTAAAGTGTTCAATATATTACACATGGGGTGGGGGGAAGGAGAAAGACAGAGAGACATAGAGACACAATGAGAGACAGGGGAGGGAAGGTGGGAGGGAGAGAAAGAGGCAGGGAAAGAGAGAGAGAGAGACAGAGACAGAGAAAGAGAGAGAGATTATAGATGACTGTAGCCAAAGCCGATCCGATCAAGTGCTCTCTCCTAAGCAATGGCGCTGAAATGCCATCTTAGTCTGTGATGTCTTGTGATGGAAACTCACAACCTAAGGTAGAAGAACAAAAAAGCACACTTGTTTGGAGAATTTGGTGTGTGTTAGTTTGACTTGCCCGGTGTCCATTCCTACTTCTGGTAACTACTTCTATCCTCTCAGGCCACCTAGTTTGGGTGGATCTGGCCTGCTTTCAACTTCTAGGGATGAGCACCTGACTAGGACTGGCCAATCAAAGTGTTACTTCCTGTTGCCTCAGTCCTTGGCTTAGGGAGGGACCACTGTCTAGGTCTGGATCAGGAGACACCATCTCAGAACTTTAGCTGGAGGTATGGAGACGAGCCCATTATCTCTCCTGGGCTGCTGAGCTGGTGAGCTGTCTTCCAGGAACTGCTGGGGACCATCTGGTCACCACCCAACCTGAAACGTAAGCTGGCCCAGGAGAAAGCAGAGGCATTAAGGAGCCGATGCTATTGTCCTTGAACCTGTTGCTCATGGGAACCTAAATCCTTTCCTTTGGAGTTTTCTCCATCAGTTCATATTGGCTTTCTGCCACTGGCAACAGAAGCCCTTATTTACTTATGTGTGTAAACATCTTCTTTCGTGTAAGTTAGTTTTGAAGTGAATTTTCAGTCCTTACAGCCAGAAATATTAACTTTAACCATGCCTTTACTCCCACCCTGGTTGATCCCAGTAAAGGGATAAAGCTGAAAGTCTGCAGGCAGAGATCTGAGCAAAGAAAAAAGGTTCAAGGGAGGGAGCCTAGTCTGTCGGAATGATGCTTGGGCTGAGTGATGGTGCCTAGGCCACAGGAATTGTCCTGGCTAGATATTGTCAACTTGACACAAGTTAGAGTTACCTGAGAAGAGGGAACCACAATTGGGAAAATGCCTCTGTGAGATTGTTATGTAGGCACGCCTGTGGGTGCATTTTCTTAATTATTGATGGATGTGGCAATGCCACCCTTGCACAGGTAGTCCTGGATTGTATAAGAAAGAAGTCTGAGCAATGCCTGAGGAGTGAGTCAGTAAACAGCACTCCACCATGGCTTTAACTTGAGTTTCTGTCTCCAGTTCCAGGTTGGCTTGAGTTCCTGTCCTGACTTCTCTTAGTGATGAGTTATAATCTGGAAGTATAAGAAGAAGTAAATCCTTTCCTCCCATTTGCTCTTGGTCATAGTGTTTTATCACAGCAACTGAGGCCTAAGGAAGACAGGAATGATCAAAAGCTGTAGGGATGGAGCCTAGGCTGTAGGGATAGGGCCAAGGCTATAACAATGGATGTAGAGATGGAACCTTGGCTATAGGGATGGAGGGTAGGATGTACAGATGGAGCTTAGGCTGTAGGGATAGGGTCAAGACTGCAGGGGTGCAGCCTAGGGTACAGAGATGGGGCCTAGAATGTAGAAATGAAGTTAGGGTGTAAGGACAGAGTCAAGAATGTAGAAATGAAGCCTAGGATGTAAAAATGGAGTCTATGGTGTAGGGATGGAACCTAGGATGTAGGGATGGAACCTAGGATGCAGGAATGGAGCCTAGCCTGTAGAAATGGGATATAGGATGTAGGGATGGAACCTAGGGTATAGGGAGTCTAGGATGTAGGGATGGAGCCTAGTGTGTAGGGATGGAACCTAAGATGTAGGGATGGAGTCTAGAGTATAGGGATGGAACTTAGAATGTAGAGAGGGAACCTAGGATGTAGGGATGGAGCTAGGGTATAGGGATGGAGTATAGGATGTAGAAATGGAACCTAGAATATAGGGATGGAGCCTAGGGTGTAGAAATGGGAAGCCTAGGCTGCGGGGATGGAGCATAGGGTGTAAAAATGGAGCCAGAATGTGGGGATAAAACAGAGACTACAGGGATGGAACAGAGGATACAGGGATGGAACATAGACTACAGGGATGGAACATAGACTACAGGGATGGAACAGAAGCAAACAAACTTCTGGGCAGAAAGGCAGGCTGACTTGTAGACCATGTCCACACCCCATTTACTTCATGTAGGGCTTTCATTCAGAGGAAGTGCTACCCTGAGCTAGCTCAACATTGCACATGCCAGTTATCACCCAGGAACTGGGACTCTCTACTGTCCAAGCTTTTCCCATGTTTCCAGCCCAGCTGTTTAATTCTCACCTCCAGTGTCACTTCCTCAGCCCCTACTCACCATCTCTAATAAGCCTCAGTCTTCATCACACCTATAATTTTCTTGAATCCTTCCCCCTTTAATTATCCTTTGATTTTTAAATTAATTAAAAATTGTAAGATACTTATAGATTCAAATGAAACTGTAGTACACACAAAGAGATAGGAGGAGTTGTATTGTCTTTAGCTAGTTTCCTCCAATTACAACATATTACAAAATGAGTGCAACCGTGATACAGTATCAGGACCAGTACAGATGGAAGTTTCTGTCCCACCAGGTCCCAATGGCTGTTCAGTTTCAAAGAAATACACAGAGGCTTACATTAATTATAAACTGTTTGGCCTATTAGCTCAGGCTTATTATTATCTAGCTCTTACAACTTAAATTAACCCATAATTCTTATCCATGTTTAGCCATGTGGCTTAGTGCCTTTTCTCAGTAAGGCATTCTCATCTTGCTTTCTCTACATCTAGCTTTCTCTGCATCTAGCTGGTGACTGATTTTCTGTCCTTCCTCTTCCCAGAATTCTCCTAGTCTGGTCACCCCACCTATACTTCCTGCCTGGCTATTGGTCAATCAGCCTTTTATTAAACTAATATGAAAGATAAATTTTTGTAATGTACAGGAACATTAGCCCATAGCATTTCCTTTTCTTTCTTATCAAACAAAAACCCTGAATCTAGTCTCTTTTGTTTAGTTTTTGTCCTGACCATTATCTAGAACAACTTGTAACCAACATGCTAAATAAGGACAAACATCCATAATCTTTTTTTAAGGGAATCTGGGCATAGTTTTCTAGGCTACTTCCTGTTCATTGGGGGTGCTCATAATCTTATAGGGACCCAAAGAAAATTTAGGATTATGGTCAAGTCCTGACTGGAGTATTCTGTGAGACTGGACCATCTCAGCCATCAGCCTTGAAGCTGTTCTGGATGCAGTGCTCTAGAATGTTGGGTCATCTGGGTCATCTGCACCTATTGGAGATTTTTCAGGAGTCTTCCTTGATCCAACCTTATTTTTTTAACCAAGAATAAATCCACAGACTCTCATTTCCTGTGGAAACAAAAGTAAAGCCTCTTCTCCAAAGATGCATATCTTTTTTACTTAAGATTTGATGTCAAGACATCTTTAAAATATATAGGTTATATAAACCCAACACAATTTATAGCCAGATGTCTTTAGGCAGCTGTTGCTCCTTCCTCAGCAGTCAAACAACTCAAAGACAACACAATACATACAGTATCCAGATTCTCTGTGCATTTTCCATTTTTACATGGATTTTTTTTAAAAAATCTTTATTTCTTTTATTTTTATTTTTTGTATTTTTGAGACAGGGTTTCTCTGTGTGTCTTTGGCTGTCCTGGATCTTATTCTGTAGAACAGGTTGGCCTCAAACTCATAGAGATCTACCTGCATCTGCCTCCCAAGTGCTGGGATTAAAGGTATGTATCACCATGCCCAACTATTCTATTTCTTTTTTTTAAGGACTTTCTCTACTCTTTTTCTTTTCTCTTGTTTTGAAAAGGAAAAGGGGGAAATGCTGTAGAATAACATCCTTGTACACTGTAAAAATTTGTCATTTGTATTAGTTTAATAAAATGCTGATTTGCCAGTAGCCAGGCAGGAAATATAGGCAGGGTGACCAGACTAGAAGAATTCAGGGAAGAGAAAAGGCAGAAACAAAGCCACCACCCAGACACAGAGGAAGCAAGATGAGAATACCTTACTGAGAAAGGTACCAAGCCACATGGCTAAACATAGATAAGAAATATGAGTTAATTTAAGTTGTAAGAGCTAGTTAATAATAAGACTGAGCAATAGGCCAACCTGTTTAAAATGAATGTAAGACTCTGCATGTTAATTTGGGACTGAATATCTATGGGACTGGGCGGGACAGAATCAATATGGGACTACTCCCTAGTCACAACCAAACTACAGCATACAGAGGATCCCTCCTTTTGTCATTTTAGAGTCACATCCACTTTCTTCCTGACTTCCTCTGGTCCTCCGTGATCACTACTCTGCTCTTCATCTTTAGAATCTTACCATTTGCAGAATTTGATATATGTGGAATCATATAGCATGCATGTTGAGACTAACTTTTTTTACTTAGCACTGTTCTGGGAGTTACCCAAGTTGTATCTATCAATAGTTTTCCTATATGTATTGCTGAGACTGTGTGTGTCTTCCACATCCCACCCGCATTTGCTTGGGTCACTATTTGTTATTTTAGCTGGCTTAAGCAAGGTATGGCTCTAGCTCATTGTGGCTTTAATGCACATTTCCTAATGGCTAAAAGTGTTGAACGTTTCATTTGCTTGTTTGTGATCTGCATACCTTCTTGCCTGTTCACTTTTTAATTGAGAGGTTTTGTTGCCTTGTGGTGGTCTTCATTTGCAGAGTCCAGTTCTTTCTACGTACTAGGTGGATTAGCTGCTTTTGTGTTGCTGTGATAACCACGATCAAAGGTAACTTAAGCAAAAGAGAGTTGACTTCGGCTCATGGTTCCAGAGGGTTAAGAGTCCCTCAAGGCAAGGGGGAGGCATGGCAGCCACAGCAGGCCTGGAGGCTGGAGCCAGAAGCTGAGAGCTCACATCCTCAATGGTAGCACAAAGCAGAAAATGTTACCGTAGGGTGGGAATATATAAGTACACCCTGCCCTTAGGAATGCATTTCCTCCAGCAAGGCTGTATCACCTTAACCCCCAAAGTGGACCACCATGTCAGAGTAGCCACTTACCAGATGTGTGGTTTAAAGATGCTCTCTTGCAGTCTTAGCCTCCACGGCCTCCCAGAACACATGTCTAGCGCTGATGAAGTCTGATTGGTTGATCCTTTCCCTTCTATGCTTTTGATGTGAAATCTAAACGTGTTTGCTGAGCCTTCATACCCAAAGGGTTTCCGCCTATATTTTCCTAAAACTTTTATAGTTTTACATCTTATGCTTAGGCCTGTGGTCTGTTTTAGTGCAGAATTTGCATGAAGGTTGGCTCTCTCTGGGTGTCCAATAGCTCCAGTGGCATTTGTGAGAAAGTTTGTCCACATGCCACTGAGCTGACCAGTACCTAGTCAGAAATTAGGTGGGCATTTGAATCTGCTCCTAAGTCCCTTTGTTCTGTCCCATTGATAGGTGTGCCTACCCTCTCCCCCAACACTAACATCAGTATGGGCTACTGTAACTGTAATAGGTCTTGAAATTGGGTAAACTGACTCTCCCATCGTCTCTTTCTTTAAAATTATTTTAGATATTTTATTTCTTTTGCATTTTTATCTGCATTTTAAAACATCCTATCTATCTGTATATGTTATTAAAATTTTGATAAGTCCTATTAAACCTGTATTTTCCATTGAGAATTGCTGTGGACCTTGCATTGAGTGTTTTGATCCATGAACATGGTCTACCTATTAAGATTAGTGATTTCTGCAGGGCGGTGGTGGCACACGCCTTTAATCCCAGCACTGGGGAGGCAGAGGCAGGTGGATCTCTGTGAGTTTGAGGCCAGCCTGGTCTACAGAGCGAGTTCCAGGACAGGCTCCATAGCTACTGAGTAATCCTGTCTCAATAAACAACAACAACAAAGAACAAAACAAGATCAGTGGTTTCTTTCATTGGTGTTTTCCAGTTTTTAGCATAGGAGTTCTAGAAATGCTTTATCCATCTAAAAGCCTATGCATTTAATTTTCTTCCTAGTAGAAACAGCATGTTTTTATTTTGTGTCCAAAATTTTTCACTGCAAGTTTTTTTTTCTTTCTTTCTTTCTTTTTTTTGGTTTTTTCGAGACAGGGTTTCCCTGTAGTTTCTAGAGCCTGTCCTGGAACTAGCTCTTGTAGACCAGGCTGGCCTCGAACTCAGAGATCCGCTTGCCTCTGCCTCCCGAGTGCTGGGATTAAAGGCGTGCGCCACCACCGCCCCCGGCCCTCACTGCAAGTTTGTAGACATAAAACTGACTCTGTGTTGTCTTCTTCTTATGGCCTAAAGATGTGCTTAATTCACCGATCCAGTCTGAGAAGCTTTGGTAGTTTCCTTGGCTATTTCTGCAGAGACAATCATTATCTGTCCATTCCTTTCTGATCGGTACGGCTTTTATTGCCTTTTATATCGAATTATGCTGCCAGGACTGTCAGGTGGGTAACAGTGGTGTTCTCAATATCATAGAGAAAATGTCCTTCAACATTAGTTCAATTCTGTTTACAGGTGCTCATCAGCTTTTGTTATCAAGTTGACATTCCCCGTTCTTCTCTGTTTTCTGAAAGAAATTTTTAGGAACATAAAATAGCTCAGGTGCTTTTTCTGTATCAGTGGATAATGATCATCAGGAGTTTCCTCCTTAGGTTGCTAATGTGGTAGATGGCACTGATTGTGTTTCAAATTCTTCATCACTGGGTAACTCTCCTCAATATAGTCTATGCTTTCTCTCTCATATTCTGGACTCCTGCTTGTTATTCTTTTGTGAAGGATTTTCAAGACTATATTCAAGATAGTTATTAGTCTTCTCTTTTTTTGCACTATCTTTGTCTGGTTTTAATATCAGAATAACACTAACCTCATAAAAATGAATTGCTAAATGTTTTCTTGTCTTCTATTATCTGACAGAAAATAGGCATTAGTTCTAATTTAAATATTTGGCAAGGTATCCCAGGAAGAGCAGGTGGGTCTAGAGATTTCTTTTTGAACATTTTAAAACTATTATTTCAATGTTCTTAGTAGTTACTGGAATGTCCACACTGGAATATCCAGTTATTTCCTGCTGGATGAGAAGGACCAGTCTGTGCTTTCAGAAAAACTGCATTGGTCCATCCATTTGTCAAGTTCACATGTAATATGTCCTTGCTATGCTTTTGATGTCCTCAGGGTCTGTCATGGCTGTACCTCATTTTCATTTTGAAACACTAAAGGTCTGTCAATTTTATTCGTCATAGTTTCTGAAAAGCAGAGTTTTTGCTTCATTGACTTTTTTCTTCTTTTTTATTGTTTATTTTCAATTTTGCTCATTTCTGCTCTTTTTTCTTTTGCTTGCTTTGGAGCTATTTTGCTCCGTTGTTTCGTTTGTTTGTTTTGTTTTGGGGGTTGTTGTTGTTTTACAATCTTGGAGTAAAAACTTTTATTAATGGTTTAAAATATTTTTTCTCTTTTTAAAAAGATTCATTCAGTTTTTTATTCATGTGTGTGTGTGTGCCTGTGTTAGTGTGTATGACTGCATGCGCATATGCGTGCAGGTGCTCATGTGTATGTGTGTACACAGAGGCCTGAAGGCATCAAGTATCCCCCTCTCTCACTCTCTGCTTACTCCTGTGAGGCAGGGTCTCTGCCTGAACATGTGGCTTGTATTTTGATGGCTAGGTTGGAAGCCCCAGTGATCTTACGGTCTCTCCGCCACTCAGAGCTGAGGTTATACATGTAAGGGCTGGGATCGGAACTGTGGTCCTCACAACTGAGCAGCAAGCACTCTTAGCCATTGAGCTGCCCTTCCAGTCCCACTCTTTGTCTTTGATAAGGAATCACTCAGTGCTGTTCTGTCCCCTCTCGGTGCTACTTTAGCTCCACAAGTTTTGGAATGTATTTTCATTTCTTCACTTCAATGTACTTTAAAGTTTTCCCCGAGGCCCCTCCTGTGGCTCAGGGGCTGTTGAGAAGCATGCTCTTTAGTTTACAAGGGCTTCCCGATTTTCTTCCATCTTTGTTTGATTTCACTGTGGCCAGAAAACACATTTTATCTGGGTTCTTTTTCTATTTTTTTTAACACCTGGAGTTTGTTGGTGGTCCAGGATGTAGCCTGTCTTGGCATGCTACTTTACCAATGCACATTCAGCTGTCGTTGATGGGATGATCTGTAAATAGCCCATGGAAGTTTATGTGTTTGAGATAGTCTTCACCTGCAGCCCTAGCTAACCTGCACCTTACCAGGTAGCTCAGGCTAGCATTGATTGAACTCACATGGACCCTTCTGCCTTAGCCTCCCCAAATTCTGGGACTACAGGGGTAAGCCATCATGCTTGGCTCATTTGGGGGGGGGGCATTTCTGGTGAGATCCTGGGTCTTGTTTGATCCTTCTACTTCAGCTGGCTTCTTTTGATCACATTCTGGCAAGAAAAAGAGCCCCCACCCCTGGTAACTGGCAAGAAGGCATAAGAACCAAAGTTTCTTTGAGGCCAGCCTGTTCTAGAAGAGGCACCAAAGCTACAGAGAAACCCTGTCTCGAAATGACCACCCCCCCCAAAAAAAGAACCAAAATTTCCCACTAGGCCACTACTGCCATTTAATGTGGTAAGGGATTCCTGACTTCTTCTGGGCAGGGGTCAGTCTTCCTGCTGCCCACCACACCTCTGCTGACATAACCTGGCAGAGGGACAGGCAGGAGTATGCCATCCTGCTTCTCATTGCCTTCTACGACTCCATGAGGAAGGTGCTTTCATCAGCTTTGGGTCAGCTGGCAAAAATCCCTGGCTCCCCACTGATGCCTCCAAGGGCGATGCACGGGGTGTTTGTTCTATCTGGAAGAGTGCCAAGTTCATGCATCCCACACGGTCTTGACTGCACCAAATGGGAGGGCTTGCTGCTGACCTGTGAGTGGGGCTCCCTAGTCTGCTACCACTCAGCAAGTGGGGAAGCCAGGGGCCTCAGCCAGGTCTAAAGTAAGAGCTCGGCTGTATCCTCAGCACTCTCCTTTCCATGCTACCCAGGGTGGAGAACCACAGGGATCCCCTGAATGGGGGCAGCTGGGTGACTGGAGCAGCAAAACTTGCCTTTACTCGTTCATCTCCATTAGCAGCTGGTGAGAGTCAGTGTTAATTGTCAGCCTGACAGGAGCTGGAATCACCATAGAGACAGCCTCTAGGCATTCCCATGAGGAGTCACTCAGTTTCTGGACACGCTTGTGAGGAACTATGTTGATTAAGTCACTTGAAGTGAGAAGGTCCAGGCACTGGTGGTGATAGAGTTCCCTGGTAAGGAGGCAAGGAGGGGGTTCTGAGTAAGGGAGCAAATGAGTTAACCTAGGGATGATGAAAGATGGTTAAAAGCAGATAAAAAGGGAAAAAAAGAGAGCAGATAAGAAGACAGTGTTCCCCTCATGGGCTGGGGGGTGGGGCTCAGGCTATACCCCATCAATCTTATCTTTCAGTCCATCTTCTCCAGGCCCCCGGGTACCCGCACAGGGCATAGCTTGAAGCCTCTGGGCTTGGAAACTTCTGGTGTCTGCAGTTCACACTGCTGAGCTGGTGCAGGGAAGTATGGGGGTGGCTGGCCTGGTTTCACAGCTAAGAGCACAGTGGACACTTGGGGACGAGAGAGAAGGTGGTATAACAAGAGAGTGCGGCTGTCCACCTCCTCTATCCATCCCCTGGGAGACACAAAGAAATGCTGGAGAGTAGATCCAAAGGCAACAGTCTGCCACTCGGCAATGGACCCCAGGCTCTGCTCAGAGAGGAGACCATAGCTGAGCACCAAGGGAAGACTCCCGCAGACAGCTGCAGACTGAGGGCAGACTTTTCAAGACAGGGGACCAATGCCTACCCCAGGCTACCCTCTGAGCCCAAGAGCATTAGGAACAAAATGGCTGCAGGGTCTTGGGACTCCAAGGTGCAGCCGTCAGGACACCCATGGGCAGCTGCAGCCCTTTCCCTGTACTGATCCTAGACAAAAGGAGAGCAGAGTTTCAGCTGACCACAGCCTTTGGGAAGAACACCAGCCAACCCAGCAAAACCCCCACAGTGGCCTTGGGGCCCTCAGGCAATCCTGGAGTGCTGCAGCAGAGGTACCTGCTGGGACCAGCCTGCAGCATGGGTGTCCAGCAGTCTCATCAAAGAAACATCCCAGAGGTTCCTGCTCCCATGGGGTCAGGGAGATGGGAAAGGAAGGAAGGGCAGTAGTGGGGCATGAGACAAGGGGCTGGTGGTAGAGTCACCTCCGGCCAGGAGACAAATTTTTCAGGGACCCAACTCACTTTTCTCCTGTGTGGCATGGCTGAACTATTTAGCCTCTTTGGGTCTTTCAAGTGTGTGTGTGTGTGTGTGTGTGTGTGTGTGTGTATTTGAGACAGGATCTCATATGTAGCCCAGGCTAGCCTCAAGTTCATAATCCTCCTGGTACCACTTCCCAAATGCTAGAATTTCAAGAATGTGCCACTAGGGTTGGCTGTTCTCCTTGTTTACAGTCTGCAGAGACTGCCTGGAATGGGGCTTGCTTCCCCCCCAAATCCCCCCCCACCCCTGGTATTTCAGAGAAGCCAGTGTTTGCTCAGGACAACATCTGCACTCTCTTGGCTTTCCCAGCAGCATCGGCCAGGGGAGGCAGTGGGACACAGTGGAGAATGGGGAGAGCCGGAGGGCAGAGGTCAGTCACTCTTGGTTCTGCTTGAGCTACAATGTTGTCACCTAACACAGCCAGTTAGGTGCAGTGCAGGCAGGTCTTCCAACAAGCCACAATCAGAAACCTGCACTGCCATGTGACAGTCTAAACTCTGCAGCTATTAGAAAACTACCAGTTGAGGTTCAGGCCCAGAAAACCCTCCCCCAGGCCGACTGGTATTTAAGGCAGTGGGCAGCCTCTGAGGCTAACTGTGGGCCTCCTTAGGGACAGATACTCCACACTGTTAACTACCTTTCTGATCTCCTAAGTGGGGCCAGTGACTTCTTGGGAGGAAAAGGCAGGCTGGGACGGGGGAGGCACTCACCACGTCTGGTCTGGAGCTGCTGGTCCACTCAGCTCTTACTCTACCTGGCCTTTGCTCCCAACTGGATGCCCACCACTGTCTTGTCCTGCGTGTTCTGGGTGGGCTAAGGGGAAGTGAGACAGCCAAAGAGAAAAGCATCTTGGCGTGCTCCCCAAATGTGGGTACTAGACATCTGGGTTGTGGACAACTGAATGCTGATGGCGGGGGTCCTTCAGGGCCACTGTTGTTCACAGAAGCTGACCTCACACATACCAACAAGCCTGCCAAGCATGAGTGGCTATCTCAGCCAGGGTGACTCCAAAACATGGCCTCTTCTTTGCTTCTGTCTATGAGAGCTGCTAGCAAGGGCCACAACCCCTGTTCCTGGCCTTGACACACAGAGTGCACACAGTGACATAGGACCTCACACACCAGGCTGCAGTTCCCACCCGAGTCTCTTGAAATGTCATTGTCCCTAGGGACCAGCCACCACACACAGGTATCCTCCAGAGAATTCTCAGTAGCCCTCAGTGCTCAGTGTCCCAGGGTCCTCAGTCTTATTCTTCCTGATGGATTTCAAGCTGGAGGCTGGGACTTCCTCACTCAAAGTGGGGTCTCTTCCACCCTGAAGTGAGCCAGGGAGGCTGAGGCAAGAATTATAACAAATGGCCTTTCATATATGAAGCAGAAGATATGGCTTCCTTTGGCCTTGGTGGGGCCCCACAGACAAGGAATGAGGAATGGGGCTGTCTGTCCCGCAGGCCTCTGTGACAAGAAGAGATGTGTTAGCCCTAATCCAGGCCTCGTGGTAGGTGGCTTGAATCAGCCCTGTGGAATCTGGTGCTATATCGGAAGCAGTATGGGGAGAGGAGCCAGGTCAGAGGGAAACACAAGGCCCATGGTCAACAACAAAAGCCGGGGCTGCTGGGTGCCATGGGATGTAGACAAACCCTAGGGCTGCACTAAAGCTGTGTGACCCAGGGCAAGCACTTTACCCTTTCTGAGCTGTGGTTCCCACGTTTGCAACAGGAGGTCACTTCACTGTTCATGTGACCCAGGCTGCTTGTGTCCTTGGTGGTAGGAGTCTAAGAAGTCTGTGGAATGCAGGTAAGGAGCACCATGTCTAGAACACCTGCTGCTCATCACCAATGGCCACCAGACCAATGGACGCAGGTCCCTTCTGCTACCAGGGCTGCGCTTCTCAGGCAGGTTTCTTGAGTTCCCTGAGTCTCCTGAAGTCAACTGCCCCAGAGCCCTGTTAGGACCTGTGAGACCCCAGCCATCACTGCTGCATCTCCAGCACCATGGAATAGCCACTGTATGCCCAGAGTCACAGTGCTCAGGAAATAAGCTCAATAACCCAGCCAACAATTGTCCCCAGCCACCAGGACAAGGTCTAGACAGCCAGGCCAGCAACAGTGTGGGCAAACACTCTCTGTCCGTTAACAGCTCGCTCCACCGTTGTCGCCTGTGTCCTTGTGACCTCTTCCACTCCCCATGGAAAGGATGAGACTTGGGTATGACCCTTCAGCTCCTTCTCATTTCCCCAGGATGTAAACCATTGGCTCACGGGTGGTCCCATAAGCCAACAAAACCACTCTCACCTCCCCTGGCCCCCACTTCCTACCCCTTCCTGTCCCCCACCCTGCCCTTTTCGATTGCTGTACATTTATCTGTAAGGTGTCCTGGAGCGGTGCTTGGCAACCATCTTCAGCACCACTGGGAGGAAAGCTGTTTGCGATCAAAGCTGTGATAGACTGAGGAAGGGGAGAGAGACTAGATCCCTGAGGAAGTCACCAGATCTGGAGCCAGCAGTGCCTGAATCAGGACCTGCAGCATGCCGTCCACCTAGACACGCTCCAGAGGATGGCCTGCTTGAGCTGACCGCCACTTTCGAGCCACTCCCCAGTTGCTGTGACCATTCAAGGGAAAGAAAAGGACCTGTGCCCATCAGAGGGAAGTTGGGAACCTCAGCCCATGCTGGAGAAAGAGAGGCCTCATCTCTGCAAAGCAGGGACACACTGGCCATGGGGAAGTTGCTTACTACCGCTGAGTCCCATGGTCTCTCTGCTTAGGCTGATGGAGCAGGATATTGTCACAACCCAGAGTCCTAGATAGTTGTATGTGTCCATGCACACAGCCTCCTCCCTCACCCCCATCCCATACACCACCCACACGCTTGCTTCTGATTTAAACCAATGAGTAAGCACCCTTGTTCTTGTCAGCCTGGGCTTCTGCCATTCACAAGCCAAAGGGTCCTGAGACACTCCTTTGTCTATTCAGCATTACTCAGACTCTGGTACCTGAAGGTCAAAGGTCACTTACCAGAAGGACCACCCATAATCCCAAGAATGAGGTCTCCAGTCTTCAGGGCCAAGGCTCACGGTGACCTGGAACACCTGTGTGTACATCATGTGCGCAACCATTCCCAGGAGGCCTGTGGAGCAGAGCAGGCGTCAGGATCGAGGGAAGGACCTTGTCCTCATCTCAAGCGCCACCCGGCCCCCAGCCACTTGCCAGCTGGCCTGTTAGAACTGGGAGAGTTCCTGGACCCCATGGAAGGGACCTTATGGGGAGCAGAGGCTGGGAGGCAGCGGGTGGTCCAGAGGATGGAAGGCAGCCCTGGGCAAATTTAAGTGAAGCAAACAGGTGTGCGTTAGAAACAAGTTCCTGAAAGGGGCCACAAATGTAAGCCTTTGCGGCTGGGGCCATGGGGTCTCTGTTAAAACTATTTAACTCATCCTGTGGGTGATAAGGGAACTAATGAGTTTCCCCATTTTATTTACAAAGCAGACAAGGGGCTGATTTTAGCCTGCAGTCATGTTTACTAACAACTGTGTTAGAAAGACCATGTGGCAGAAGCGGTCTCTGGAATAATTTTCAAAGCTCGCTGTAGAGCGACCATTCTCACAACCGTTCTCAACCTGTGGGTCTCTCACCCCTTCCACAGGGGTTTCCTAAGACCATCAGAAAACACAGACATTTACATTACAATTCATAACAATATCAAAATTAGTTAGGAAGCAGCAACAAAAATAATTTTATGGTTGGGGGTCACCACAACACGAGGAACTCTATTAACGGGTTGCAGCACTAGGAAGGTTGAGGACCACTGTTGTAGAGGAACATAAAATCAACTTCACAGATTTCTTTTTAACACAACCAGTATTTTGAAAAGGATGGGCTAGTGTATAGTTTGAATCTTAAATGTCCCCATGGAATGTCCCCACAGGTTCAAATTTTGAACATTTGATCTTGCTACAGCTGGTGGTGCTTTTATGGAATCTGTGGACACCTTAGGAAGTGTGACCCAACTGAAGGTAGCTACAGCTTGGACCCGTTATCCCTGCCTCTCAACCTGTCTCGTTCTCTGCCTCTTGGTCCGCCATGACGTAAGCAGTTGCTGTCATATCCTTGCTGCCGAGAACGAGCTGTACAGCCTGCCTCACCCACCATGGTGGACTTAAGCACAAACCCAAATAAATCCTTTTCCCTTAGGTTGCCACTGCCAGGTATTGTGGTTACAGTGACCAAAAGTAACCCACGGCACAGTCAAATGTAGCCAGAGCAAATGTGCTGTGGACTGTTTAACTCTGAGCGTGCGCAGTGTTGTGAGTCAGGATATCTCACCAGTTGGAGCACTCTGAGCTGGAGGAATACTGGGGTGGGCTATTTTCTAACACTTGTTTCTGCGTGGTTTGGGGCTAAGTTCTTGACCTCTCTGAATTTCCAATCTTTCCATCATCCTCAAGACAAGGATCGTGGCAAGTGTGGGCGATCTCAAGGGACTCAAGAAAGGGCAAGTGTTGGTATCTGATGCCCACCAGGCACAAATCCTTACAGCCACTAGGTTTATTACAAAACAGAGCACATCTCTTGGGGAGCGGGCTATAGACCACCATCGAAGGCCTCCTCTGTGGCCAGCCGTAAGCTACAGACTCAGTCTTAAGGAAGGAGTGTCGCGAGCAGGAAGGTCGATACACAGAGTATAACAAAAGTTATATCGCTATGATGAAGGTCATCACACAAGGCTCACGCTCTAAATTCCTAACTACTGTCCTAAGCTAATCTCCCCAGGGCTGTTCACATGCGTGATTATCTTAGCTGAAGGTCAGGTTCAGTCTCTAACAGAAGACTCTGATTTGAGGGCTAAGATCCTAGGGAAACTCCCCAGCAGATCAAGGTGGGGTCTCTACAAATGTGCAGAGCAGAGCCTTGCTCTTGGTCTCTTATATACTGTCCAGTGGGTGTCATGGGGTCTAGGACTAAGTCTGGTTATCTTGAGTGAGCGAGGCCACTAAGTTCTGATTATCAGGTGCAGCTTTGGGTATAGTGGGGATCCTGAATAAGCTGTTTTTAGACAAGTCTAAAAGGCATAGTTTACTGTGCTCATTACAAGGTGACAGTCCTGATGAGAGGAAGAAAGGAGACCAACATGTTCCAGTTCTCAGGTAACACCATCATTGAGGGAGTTGAGGCTGGAGTCCAGGGCAGGAACCTGGAGGCAGGGGCAATGGATGAATGTTACTTACTGGCTTGTTCCTCATGGCTTGCTCAGCCTGCTTTCTTTTAGCTCCTGAAGCCAGGCGTGGCTCCTCCTACAGTAAGCTGGACCCACCCACATCAACCACCAATTAATAAAATAATCAATAAAATAACCTGCAGACTTGCCTATAGGCCAATCAGATGGGGGGCATTTTCTCAATTGAGGTTCCCCCTTCCCAGATGACTCTAGCTTGTGTCAAGTTGATATAAACAAAACCCAAAACCCTAACCAGGACAAAATACTAAACAGATTTGGATTTGCTTGAATTTTGTTGTTGTTATGTGGTTTGTTTTATTTTGCTCTGGGTTTTGTGGTTGTTGTTGGCTTAAACCTTATCATATAGATCAGGGTAGCTTTGAATTGAATCTGCCTTATTCTGGACTCGCCACCACACCTAGCTCCCAAATACTTAAAAACTTTTCTTGGTGTGTGTTGTATACACGCATTCATGTTCAACTATGTAGTATGTGTTTAGATTTCCGAGTGTGGGGCCAGAGGCGTGTGGGTGTCTTCGATTGCTCTCCACCTTGTGGAACCTGGTGCTCACCTATTGCCAAGACTAGCTGGCCAGTGAGCCCCACCGGGTCCCCCCAGCAGTGGGACGGCAGGGTGCACCGCCACACCTGGCTTTTGGTGTGAGTGCTGGTGATCCGCACCCGGGTGGTCACTCTTGCCTGGCAGACACTTTACTGGCAATCCTCCCCCCAGGGCTCCAGACAGTCTTTTTTTTTTTTTTCTCATGGTTTATTTTTTTTATATTTAAAAATTTCCATCTCCTTCCCTCCTCCTCCCCCCTCCCTCCCCTCCTCCTCCCCCTTCCCTCCCCTCCTTCTCCCCCTTCCCTCACCTCCCCTCCACCCATACCTCCCCTCCCTCCCTCTCAAGGCCAAGGAGCCATCAGGGTTCCCCACTCTATGCTAAGACCAAGGTCCTCCCAACTCCCCCCAGGTCCAGGAAGGTGATCGACCAAGCTGAGAAGGCTCCCACAGAGCCCGTCCATGCAGAAGAATCAGAGCCCAGAGCCATTGTCCTTTGCTTCTCAGTCAGCCCCCGCTGTTGGCCACAATCAGAGAGACGGGTTTGGTCGCATGATCCATCAGTCCCATTCCAACTGGAGTTGGTGATCTCCCATTAGTTCTGTCCCACCGTCTCCATGAGTGAACGCACCCCTCTCGTTCCTGACTTTCTCCCTCATGTTGCTGCTGTCCCTCCTCTCACTGCCTCTCAGGCTTCGTCCTGCCGCTAAACAGGAGGCAAGAGAGACGTGGTGATAAGAGAAGAAACCGTGGTGATGGCAAATGGAGTAAAGGGGGGAAGGAGATGGGAGGGGAGGGGATGCCTCATGCTTCGCAGTGTGGAGGTAAACATCTAGCAACTCTAAAGGAAAAAAAAAAAGGAAGGCAGAAAGGGAGGGAACGTCCTACTTGTACTGTATGCCAAGTCCCACAGCCAACCTCGAGCTACCAAGGTGAAGCCCTAAGAGTGGAGCAGAGGAGAGGTGTCCACTGTGGTCTCATCACTGAGCCACAGCGGGCTCTGGGACAGAGGATTTCAGGCTGCTGTCAGTCTCGGGCCAATGACAGGTGCTGAGTCAGCCCCATGATGCTGATCCCAGGCCTTACCAATGCTTGATGCTGTAAAGCATTGAAGAGCTAACCATCCCATGGCCATACTGTGTGCTATTGTCTTGTAATGCCACTGAGCTGGGCGATGCTATGTTTATTAACTGTTCCTGCTTCCTCCCCTCTGAGTATGTATGGCTGCATCATTCCTCAGTCTTGTGTGTGTGTGTGTGTGTGTGTGTGTGTGTGTGTATGTGTGTGTGCGTGTGTGTGTGTTAGGGTGTAGAATGTGTGGTATGCATGTGTGGTGTGGTATATGTGTGTGTGTGTAGTATGTGTTAGTCTATGTGTAGTGTATGTGTGTGTGTCTCTGGTATCTGTGTGTGTGTGTGGTGTGGCATGTGTGTGTATGTGGTGTGGTGTGTGTGTGTGTGTGGTAGGTAGGGTGTAGAATGTGTGGTGTGGGATGTCTGTGTATGTAGTGTGTGGTATATGTGTGTGATGTGGCATGTGTCATGGGTATGTGTGGTGTGTGTACTGTGTGGTGTGTGGGCACACATGTGTGCAGGTTCTTCTGGAGGTTGAGGAGGATGCTGGGTGTCCTGGTTTACTGTTCTCTATCTTAGTCCTTTTGGGACATGGCCTGTTATTGAACTAGGAGCTGAGCCCGTGGCCGGCAAGTCCCAGCAGTCCTGTGTCTGTGCCCCCACAGAATTGGTTACAGGTGTGCACAGCACCGTGTACAGCCTCATATATGGTTTCTGGACTTTAGAGCTCAAGTCCTTGTCCTGGCTCTCTGGTACTTTCCTCGCTCACCCGTGTCTCAGCCTAGCCCATGTGCATTCTCTAAACCTATACCTCAGGGACCTGGGAAATGCTCAGTGGATCACATTCCCGCTATGCTAGTGTGAGGAGGTCCTCATATAAAGCTCGGCATGGCGTGCTTCTGCAAGTCCAGCACTGGGGCACGGGTGGAGAGAGATGATCCCTGAAACTCACTGGCCAGCCTGCTTAGCTGCTCCATGAAAGACCCTGCCTCAAAAAAGAAAGGTGGAGACCAATAGAGGAAGGCACAGAGATCAACCTTGGATATCCAGGTGACATTCATACATGTAAACACCCCACAGGAACACGTACATCTGACATACACACATTGTACCTACCACACCACAGACACACACTACACCCCCACACATATACCATGCACCACAGACATAGACCACACACTCCACCACACACATAAACACCACACATACCACACATGCCATACCATACCATGCACATAACCAACACACACCACACACATACTCTCATACATATGCCAAATACACTCATATAAACCACATACACACCTCCACACACATACCATGCAGTCTCATATAACACACACACATACACCACACACACACATCATGCACACACACATACACACCACTCACATACCATGCAACACACACACACACACACACACACAGTCTCTCTATGTCTTAGTAGAGATTCTTTATGTACCCAGGCTACCAATCCTGGCTGTTCCATGGTTGGCAAAGCCAACTACTTTCTTTTTCAGTAATAGGTTTTGCTTTTCGGCGAATTTGATTATCAGACACAGAGTGCTCATATCTTGCCCCTACCCTCAGCTCAGCAGTCAGTTTCGTGCCCTCCTGTGAGGAGCCAGAGTCTGAGCACTGCTATTCACTAAAGCTCACGGCGAGCCCCATGACTCCTGTTCGTACAGCACACCCATGGGCCAGGCAACTCTATAGTGACGTACATCCACCATTCAGTGCCCTCCAAAAGAGTTTCAAGTCTCTAAAACTCTCCTGGCTCCACCTGTTCACCTTCCTCCTATGCCCCCTAAGCTGACTATAGCCTCTAATCCGTTTTCCTGTTCCCACAGTCATGTGGTAGTTCTGGAGTCAGTGAGTCTCCCCACTGGCTTGTCACCAAGCAATAAGCCCTTTAGGTCCCTCCATGTCTTCTCATGACTGGAATGTTTATTTGTTTTTATTTCTGAAGAAACGTCCAAGATATGGGAGGACCATAGTTTGTCCGTTAGTCTACAGAAGGAAGGCATCTTGGATGCTCCAAGGTTTTGGCAATTATGGATAAAGCTGCTTTTGCCTTACATTTCTGCAGTGGGTTGAGTCATTTATCGGTCTTCTCCAGCTTTGCTTCTTGTCTCTGTATTTCCCCAACACACTTACGGAAGTTTATGTCGGTCCACCCAGACTCTAGGGTTCAGCTGTTAGACAGTGTGAGGTAAGGGATCTGACTTCATTTCCTCAGTGACTGGCTTATTGCTTTGAACCCCGACAGGTGGTTCCTTCTTTCTCCACTGGTTTTATGAGGATACCAAAAATCCCCAAAACCCAAAATGCTCTGAAATCGCAAACTCCTTCAGTGCTGACAAGCAGCAGGCTTGCCCCCTGACTTCATGTGACAAGCCACAGTCAAAACACAGGTGTGAACATCACATAAAAATTACCTCCTGGCTGTGTCTGAGGTGTAGATAAAGTAAAAATGAACTTCCTGTTTAACCTTGGGTCCCTCCCAAGATACCTCATTTGCATATGCAAATAGCTTAAATATAAAAAAGTACTCCAATTTTTTTCTGGGTCCCAGCAGCATTTCAGATGAGGGATGCTCACCCACACAGCATTCCAAGTCTTCTGATACATGCAGCTCTATTTCCTAGCCCATTGCCCCATCCCACCAACCCAGATACCCAGTACCCATGCTGTGCCAACACCACACACTTTTTTTTTTTAGTTTTTTTCAAGACAGGGTTTTTCTGTGTCCTGGCTGTCCTGGAACTCACTCTGTAGAACCAGGTTGGTCTCAAACTCACAGAGATCCGCCTGCCTCAGTCTCCCGAGTGCCGGGATTAAAAGCGTGAGCCACCATGCCTGGTCATACCACACTATTTTGATCATGCCAGTACCTGGAAGAACAAAGCTTTCCCCTGTGTTCCTGCCCAGTGCTGATGAGCTCATATTACTGTCCCCTCAGAAGTTCCACCTCCTGGGTGAGTCTCCCCACCTCCTGCCTCTCCCAGCCTGGTCCAGTCCCTTTCCCAAGACTGTATCTTGCCCTTGCCCAAAGGCTTTAAAGAGTCACTGAGACTATCAGAAATATGGTCTCCTGTTTGTGAAATGGGGCCAGTGGGGTGGCTCAGTGGGCAGGACCCCTTTCGGTACAGGCCTGACAACCACTGTGGAAGGAGAGAACTAACTCCTGAGAGTTGAACCGCTGGCTTAGAACAACATTGATCCCAGATTGAATTCTACTTATTCCTGAACGGGAAGGGCCTCACTTTAAGAAAGCTCAATACATGAAAATTGTGCATCTCTCAAAGATACGGTGGAATTCTCTGGCTTTTAAAGATTCTGCTTTGAAAATCAGACCCATGACTGTGAATGCTAGGAAATCAGTCCACCATTGAGCCTCAGGCCCAGGCCAATTTACCTTTTAAATCACACTGCAGTCACTGGCCATGGGGTAAAGGGGATGCTTAAAGGGAAGGGAGAAGAAAGGAGGCTGGGCTGAGTTGCTTGGGCCCAGTCTGGAGGCAGTTCTGGGCAAGGGTTGAAGCCTACAGTCACAGTTTATGTGTGGCCCACCAAAGCTTATGTCACATGTTGGAAACAGAACCCATAGAGTTGGATCTAATGGAATTTGGAGGTGATTAGGGTTAGATGATATGTTGGTGTCTAGCAGAGGAAGGAGGCTCAAGCTGCCTCACTTGCTCTGAGTCAACACAGGACGCCTCACTAGGTACCAGAGTGGATGCCAGTCTCATGATCTCAGGCTTCCAAGCTCCAGAACCACGTACTCACTAAACTTCTATTTTGTATCAATGTCTAGTCTCAAGTATTTTGTTTCCACAACAGAGAAAGATAAAGCTTTATATGTCTGTAGTATTTGCCAGCAGCTCAATGTGGGTGGCAAGACCGTCTTAAAGTCAAGGCTGGCCTTTGGTTTGAGCTCTAGACAGATGATGAAGCATGTGTTGATAGGAAGTCCAAGAGAAGAAGGGAAGAAGTCCTGGTGGGTGGAATCCTTTACGGCCATACTTGCTTGAGATACCTATTTTCCATCTTCACAGGCAGTGAGCAAGCTATTAGTGTACAAGTCTGTGGTTGGAAGCTGTTGAGCTGGAAACAGATGTGCACAACATCAGCACAGAAGAAGAAATGAGGTGGAATCTTGAGAGCCATGGTAGAGAGAATGGGAGAGCATAGGAGAGGTGTGGAGCTCAGCATGGGGGGGGGGCAGGGACCAGACAAGGAACCTAAACTAGCGACAGGGTGAGGAAGAAAACTGGGGCAGCCTGGAGCCAGGGGGAAAGGCACTCAAGGAAGAGAGTAGGTATCAGCCAAATGATGATGGGATAGAAAAGTGACCCTTGGACTGGCTAACCAGAGGTCACAGGCGACCTTGACAGGCTCCCTCTGGAGTGTAGTGGTGAGGACGGGTGCTCAACTAGCATGGGCTGAAAAAAACTGGAGCAGAAATGATAGAGGAGGTTCTGAGCATAGTGTCTTGGGGTAGCAGGCTAGGGAGTGACTATGGGAAAGGGTAGGGGTCAAGTGGGAGGTGAAACTTCTGGTCTACTGTCTACTTGGACAGATCGGGTAACAGCAGTGGGGTGGGGTGTGTGCCCCTGGTGCAGGCTAGCAAGAGCCCAATCCCGGAAGCAATACACAGAAAAGATAAACAGGTGACAGAGGGTTCTAGAACCCAGTGGCCATCTGGCAACCCAGATACTCTGCCCAAGGACACAAAGGAAAGAGAACTTGAGTAAGATTTGAGTTGGGTGGTGGTGTGTGCTTTTCCTGGGGGCAGTGACAGACCTAAGAAATGGTTTCCCCCCAGTTCCTATTTACTCGGATAGATGGTCCAGGAGTGTGGGTGACTCTTGCAGCTAGACCATCAAGAAGCCCACACAGCATAGGTCATGACCTTCCGATGCTGCGTGATGGCATCTGTTTCCAGGCCAATCTTCTACCCACAACCACCCCTACCTTAACTCTTGCACCTCCTCAAGCCCTGTTTAGCTGGGCCAGGTTTATATAGATGAGTGGCAGCAAAGGAGCTGGGACCTTGGGTGGCAATTGTCATGACCCTTCTCCTTCTATGAGGAAACACAGGCCAGACCTTCTGAAGGTCTCCTGCAGGTAATCACAGCAGTTCTGGCTAAGCTCGATGACAAGCAGATCCATGACTCCCCTCATCAGTGAGCAAGGGCAAGCTGAAGTTACTAATCATGAGTGAGGCTAGGCAGGCAAATAGAGGCACCAGAGGCTTGCAGGTTGAAGAGATAGGAACAGTCTTCCCAGAGAGCAGAAAACTGCAGCAGGCTGGAAGTGTCCCCAGCACGCCCTTTGGGTCCCGTACTCATGAGTAAAAGCCAGTCCAGGAAGCAAGGGCAGGGATGCAGGCGAAGAGAATGGTGGACCTGGCCACTCAGGGTTTGCCACATGGCATTTCCCAAATCAGGTTCTGTCCCACTGCTGGGGGTGGAGGGAGGGGAGGGGCAAAGGCTGCTTCCTAATCACCCCGGAGGTCTGGCAGATCAGGATCCAGGCTCCCTATTCTGAAGACACACTCTCCGATCTGGAAACTGCACCTGCATCAGGTGAGGTCTGGGAGCAGTGGCAGCGCCCCAGTTTCCAGGCTTATGCTACTCCTGGTCCAGTTCTCTTTTGCAGTAGCAAATGCTTTGTGAGATTGCCATGCTCCATTTAATGGCACGAGCATGGAGGTGGCTGACTAATTAGCTTATAATAAGGTTTGTTATTAAAGATGTTATTAAAGTCTCGGTTATTACAGAGAACACTTGGGGAGCATTCATGTCTAAATAAATATTCTTGCACGCATTGGAAGTTGATCTAGAGCTGCGAGCAGGTACCGGAGTCACATCGGGGACTTGAGAACCCGGCGGGGCAGTTGGGGACACACCACAAGCTGGAAGCAGATACAAGACGGCAGGAATGGGGTGAGGGCCAGCTCTGCTGGGGAGCCTGGAAAGACATGCAATCTCACTGAACCTGTGCTGAGCACCTGCTGGCTGCTAGACTTCTTTTTCTTTTTCTTTTTCTTTTTGGTTTTGTGATGGGAAATTAACTTTATTCATAGGCTGCCTCAAGTGCACTGCCAGGCAGGTCATCTTGAGATAAGTGAACTGAGAGGCCATAGATGAAATTAAAATGCTCACATCACACGCTTATGGAGTTAATAATGCGGTTGAAGGAGGGGGCTAGAGACTCAGGGGCTCAGAGGAAGAGCAGGTTCTCCCGGGGTAGAATCCCAAGGACCCTCTCCAAACACACACACTGAGGTTCTGTAGGGTACTGGTGGCCAGCACATGCCTGCACTGTGGGAGGGACACATGTAGGACTTTACTGTCACTGTGACTAGCCTGGGTCTCACTTCTGCCCTGCCAAGAAGCTGTGACTTTCATCTACATTTCATGGTCGGGGACAGTGACTCCCCAGCATACACCTGGATTCGCTTCCAGCCTGGGTTCCTTCCCTATAACACAACCAAATTGATTTCTTTTTTTTTCTTTTGTTTTAAATGGCTCCTTAAGCTGGGACAGAGTTCTTGCCTGGAGAGACGGCTGTCACCAGTGTCTGGTCCTCTATTGTCTGGTCTAAACTCAGCCTAGTACATCCTGGTCAGCTGGAATGGAGCAGGTTAAGGAAGAACAGGCCACTGAAGGGAAACTGCTCACTTCCTCCCTTGACCCCTTTCCTCCCCCCTCACTTGCCTACTCTCCTTCTCTCTCCAATGCCTCTCCAGTAGCCAAGACTGCCCCCCCCAACTCCTGATCCTCCCCACTCTGACTCCAAAGTGCTGGAATCTCAGGTTGCCACACCTGGTAAAAAATGAATGATCCTTCATCAGGCAAATCCACATAGCAGACTGCCTCTTCCCCCTACCCTGTTTTTTTGAGACAGAGTTTTGCTCTGTAAGCCAGGACAACCTCAGTTTCCCAAGTGCTAGGGTTACAAGCATGACCCACCACACTGAGCAGTGTGCATCTTGCCGCTCCTCCCACTAAGTCAGCTCAAAGCTCTTGGGGCTGGAAGCACCAGACCTTCTCTCTGGGGAGGCAGTGTGTATCTAGGGGCAGATATATGACCTCGCCTCAAAATGGGATGGAAAGCTCTGTGTGTCAAGGCAGTCAAAACAGGAGGTCCAGGGGTGTAGGGTGAGGAACCCCTAGAGTAGGTGCCAACCAGGCTGAGGGTCTGAAAGAGTCTGGGGAAAGGAAGTGTGGCAGGCCTTAGAAGGGCTGGGTCACAGCTTCCAGGGAAACTAGAGTTGAGATGGGGCTTGGGTAGGGCGTGCCAGAGCTGAGAGATGCTGGAGGAGTAGTAAGAATCCTTTAAGGAAAGTTGGAACATCTAGGGAGTTTGGACTTGATCCTGAGATCCTGTGGGGAAAGGAGGGGGCAGCACATTCCTACAGCAAGACATTCTTGGGATCAGTTGTTTGTTTGGTCAGTAGTGGGACCCATATGACCTAACACTCTACCCTGAGCTACACCCCATGTCCAGACCTGCTTCCTAAAAGCCCCTCTGGCTGCATAGTGGGGAAGGGACTAGAGAGAAACGGCAAGCTGGAAGCCAGGGAGAAGGGCTACTATCCTCTCAGGGAGGTGGTCAGGCCCTTTGGGGAGCTAAGAAGCAAGAGGTGGAATGGGCTGCCTGGCTCCAAGATGGATACACCCCCACCAACTCTCAGAACTGGGGTGCAGCAACAGGGAGGGCCAGAGCAAGCAGAAGCAACTGAGGGTGGGGTGGCTGCTGGGACCAATGTAGACAGACAGCACCAAGTGTCCCCCTCTTTAGAGCCCTGAGATCCATGCGTGGGTGACTCGGGCTCAGAGGGGCTGTGGAAAAGGCTGCTTTTCTGCACGAATCTGAGACACCCAGACACCATCCCAGCAGGACCACTGTCTGGGGCTTAGGGGCAACAGGGCCAGGTAGACAGCACTGCGAGACCATCTCCATGCCCACGCTGGCAAGGTTTAAACCTGCCCAGACCTATTTTTAAAGAATGAGCTATTTTTAGCCTCTCTGTGGAGAACCCGAAGCCTCTCTCGGTAGCATATTTCAGAGTTGAGAAAGTTCCTTCTTACATATAACCTAAATCTTTCCAGCTCCAATTTGAGCTAATTTCTCGCTCTGCCCTCTGAGGACGAGGGCGCGAGCTGGTTGGCATCCTCTCCAGAGAGTGGCAATTAGCCGGGCGCCCTCCACCCAGTCCGCTATGCAGAGACTGTAGGCTTTCTCTGCCCTTCTACAAAGGTCTAATCTCAGACCACTTGAGTCATTAGCACTGCTCTTGTGTGGATCCTGCCTTTTAAAGTGAAGTGGCCCAAATCGGAGATGGCATTTAACAGGGACCTCCCAATGTCACACAGTGGGTTTCCTGGGCTCCCGGCAGGTTGTGTACTCCACCTACCCCTTCCAGCCTGAGGCTATGGTGGCATTCAGGCCATGCAGGCAAGGTCCACAGGGGTCCTATGGGTCTTGGGTGACCAGGAGCAAATGTGTGTGGAGTAATTTTTAATATTAACAAATATGTCCCCCGCCCCAGTATCCCCTGGTAGCCCATGCCCTCTTCCCTGGGCAGCTAGATATGAAACATTCATGGCCTCAGGGCTCAGCTGCAGGAGAGGCAGAAAACAAGAGGCAAATTGTGGCTTTGGGGATTTCAGAAGCCTGCATTGAGGAAACAGGACAGGAGGAATACATAATCAAGCAGGAATACATAATCATCTGGACCAGGTAAAGGGGAGGGGGAGCGGGGAGGGACAGAAGAGAAGGGGGAGAGGGAAGAGAGCAGAAACTAAGGCAAGGGAGGAGGATGGTGGATGGGAGGAGGAAGAGGAGTAGGGAGGTGAGGACAGGGGCTAAGTCAGAAGGGGGAGGAGGAAGGAGAAGGAAGGAGGGAGACATGGGGGGAGGTGGTAAAGCAAAAAAGGAGATGGGGAGGAGGGAAGAAGAGGATAGGGAGGCAGGAAAGGAGGAGGGCTGGGGAGAGACAGAGAAGAGCAGAGGAGAAGAGAATGAGTTCCAAGAAGCTGCGAAGTGGCGTAGACAGACCAGGGTCTCAAACGGCCTGACCCCCTTCGGGTACCTCCATGACATCCCTCCCACAATCAGACCCCCAGACATAGAACTCCCCAGTTGGTACCTGTTCCCTCCTGTCTGTCTTGGATGTCTATCCCAGGAACTCACCTGCCACAGCCATGGACTCTAGCTGCCTCCAGGGGGAACGGCCTCTGACCC
This sequence comes from Arvicola amphibius, assembly GCF_903992535.2. Taxonomy (NCBI): domain Eukaryota; kingdom Metazoa; phylum Chordata; class Mammalia; order Rodentia; family Cricetidae; genus Arvicola; species Arvicola amphibius. Next base: position 128,001,063 of record NC_052047.1, read on the forward strand.
TTGCCGTGAGTCCCATGACTTCAGGGCCGTGACGGCTTTCTCAGAAGCACCTCCCAGGGGCTCTCAGACATTATACACAGTTCTAAGAGTCTCCCCATTCCAAAGGCTGGAGCAAGTGCAGAGGGCCGGCAAGGCCAGGGCTCAGAGCATGGTCCTGACAGGTCTCAGTGCCCTGGGCTCTCTGCTGACCTACAGGTCTAGAAGCTCTGGGGGCTGGAGGATCAAAGGAATTATGGCAGGAGGTGGGGACTTCTGTGAGAGGGGAGACGGCACTGTTAGCAGTCACCTGCACGCCAGGGGACAGCAGGGTGGTGGCAATGCCTGGGAAGTAAGATCTTGTCTGCAAAACTGAATCCTCCTCTGCTGAGAGGGTGCCCTTGGCTGGGTGGGGGTGCCCTTGGCCGGGTGGTCCCACATGCATGTCAGTTTGGAAAGCCGAGTTCCCATGGAGCTTGGGAGAGGCATGAGCCCAGCAGGTGTGCTGAGTTCCAGAGCAGAGGCCATGTCCCTGAGGCCAGCATCATTCATGCACTCCTTCCACCCCTAACTCATAAGAACCTGCCCTGACTTCAGTACCGTGCTTGAAGCACTGAGGGCTGGAGCAAGGTGAACTAGACAGATGTCCTGCCCACTGGGAGCCTCTGCCCCAGTGAGGAACAACAGGCCATGGAAGGCAAGAATCTCCAAGAGGAGGGCTGGCTCTGGGGTTAAGAGCCCTGGCAGCTCTTATGGAAGACTAGGGTCCCAGCACCCATGTGGTGGCTCACAACCATGGTAACTCCAGTCCCAGGGGATCAGACATTCTCTTCTGGCCTTTCTGGGCTTCAGGCACACATGTGGTGCACATTCATACTTTCAGGCAAAACACTCACACACGTAAAAATAAATGAATCGAAAGAAACATTTTTAAAAGGAACCATCAAGGGCCTGGGTATTAGGAGCAGGGACCCGGGAGTTCTGGGTTCTAGAGGCCAGGAAAGCTTCTCCAGGGTGGATGTTTCAGCAGAGCCCGGAGGCTGAGGCCCTAAGCTGGTCAGTACTGTCCCAAGCATGTACACATCTGCTTGGAGCCTGCTGATTATGGATTGGGATATGGAAACCTCAACACTACACACATTTAGTGATGGACAACCCTGGGCTGTGGGGCTGTCCCGAGTCTTGCAGTTCTCCCTGTTAGATGCAGGGTGTCAACACATGCACACACACACATGCAAAAGCACATGCATATCACACACACACACACACACACACACACACAGTAGGTATAACTGTGTCTCCAGACATTGCTGAATGTCCTGGAAGAGGACAGGAAAGGAACAGAATAGTTCACAGGGCAGTCTCCCAATGTCACATGCAGCACCAGTTTCCAGGGACAATGGCTGGTGTCATCTTCTCTCTACTGCCAGTGGCACCAGCTTTTTATTTCCCATAGTGATCTGGGGTTTCCTTTCTGAGTAAATCTCAGTTACATTGAAACTGAGTGACTTAGACAAAAATGCTAAGTCAATAAAAACTCATTTGGCCTGTAGCAATGGTGACCGTTGTATGTGAGGGGGGATGTCTGGGGAAGGGGGGGGGGCGAGTGGCACTGGAGAAGCTAGGGCTGCAGCAGCCCTCTAGTAATAGGGAGGCACACTCTAGAAGTATGACCTGCAGGTGACAAGCCTGGGAAAGCCGAGGCGGAGCACCTAGAGGGCAAAGCTCCTTGCTGGGAAGTTCAAAGCTTTCCTTCAGCCTTCTTGGGGGTAAGGCTTCTTTTGACTGGCCACCAGAGGACGGGATGGCTGGAGCGGCTTGACTTTGTAGACCATGGAGGGCTGAGCCTGAACACTCGAACCGCGTATGGTGGCTCACACCTGCCATCGCGGCACTTGAGAGGCAGAGGCAGGAGACTCTTGGGTCTGAGGTCAACCTGGGCTGTACAGCAAGATCCTGTCTCCCAAACAAAAACAAAACAAGAGAACGCAGGCTGCTGGAACCGCCACCTGGCAGGCTCAAGGGGCTCTGGGACCTGTGTGGGACCCTGCCAGGCTGCCACCCACGCTTTCTCATCCGTCTCTATATCTGTCGCCCTGGCCTGGCCTGTGCTGTCCCTCTCGTGTCTGTCTCTGTTCTTCCTCTCTGAATGTCCCTTTGATTCTCTCTGCTTCTTCCCACTCGATAGCTCCCGCCCCATGTCGGTCTCCTCCTCCACCCTCCAAGCCTTCTAGCTCATCTGTTCACAAGACAAACAAGCCAGAGATTGTTCCCATTTGCAGCTCTGTACTGGAGTCTCTCCTGTTTCCCCATTTTGGTCACGAAAGTGCCACACACACGGACAAGTCCACAACAGGTTGAAGACTGATACATTATCAGCCCTGCCCACAGCAGCCCAGCCTCCCTGCTGGCCCTCCCACCCCTCTGTCCCTGGCATCAGCTGAACATCATGTCCTGCTCTGAGCTTCTGCTCAGGAAACTGCTGCACGTGAGGCGAGCCAGAGGACAGGCTGCTGTCTTGCAGCACACCCCAGAGAGCCCAAGATAACAGCCTCAATTCTCAAGCACTTTACAGTTTGCAAAACACAGCCATCCTGCACTGTTCTTGCCTTGGCCGAGACGAACGGAGCTGGCCACAGGCTCTTAGACAGGTAAGAGTAAATTCTCAGAGAGGAAACACAGCTCTCGGGGCAGCACAACAAAAGCAACAGTGTATCTGAGCAGGGGCCTGTTCCACCCGAAGTCCAGATGTTTTTCCATTCCATCACAGCCGGTTGGTTCACTTATTCAGTCAGCAAATCTCAAACACTAACCATGTCCCAGGGGACAATTTTCAAGCGCCCCCAACCCCCCAGGACTATGGAAGTCTTGTAGTGTCATATAGGCAGTTTCTGACTTGGCTCTATCCTGATTCAGGAGCCTAGGAGACAGAGCCCTCCCTTCTAGGCAAGCCATCTTCTGTACTGTGTCAGATTCTACCAGCGGTCACCTTCCCAAGGACAAATGGTGGTCTAGCCTGTGCTTATTTCTTGTCTCAAAGTAGCTGCTGGGGAGTTTACAGCTTCTGGGACAGCAGGCTGCAGAGACTATATACAAGAAGAGACGTCCCTGAGTAGAGAGTCACCATCAAGGGACATGTCCTTCAAAGTTTCTGAGGGCTCTTGGACTCCCTGGCCATACAGGCATCTGTCTGGAGAGATGGGGTGGGATGAAGGCAGGTCCAGGAAGACAAATGGCTTCTCAGGGGGGAATGACCAGGTGGAGACAGAGGGAAGGGAGAGGAAGGACCCTTACATGGCCAGCACAGGGGCTGCACCTGCAGAGGAGACTTTGGTGATTATTGTAAAGGTGACATTGCTTCCTTAGAGTTAGCAACCCCAACTTTTGGCACAAGTCCTGAGATTCATTTCACCACGGGCAGATATGTAGTCTAGGATGTGTATTATAGCAGGGGATGGAAACCCCTAGAAATCCTCCACGAGGGGCTGGCTAAGCGATGACAATGGAGAGGTATATAGTCACCCTTGATCTTAGCTCTCACCCCCTCTATCCCCTTTGTTACCTCTATGTTGTGGAATATGGTTTTAAGGTGTGTTACATTTGTTTATGCTGTGGAACATTTGTTTAATGATGCAAAGATGTGTTGCATTCTTTTATGTCGCATTTGTTTAACTCTGTGAAGCTGTGCTACTTGGCCTGCATTAAACACCTGATCGGTCTGATAAAGAGCTGAACGGCCAACAGCGAGGCGGGAGCAAGGATAGGTGGGGCTGGTAGGCAGAGAGAATAAATAGAAGGAGAAAAAGAGAAAAAAGAGATCAAGGAATGAGAAGCAGGAGGTGGCTACGCAGTCAGTCACGGAGGAAGAGTGAAAGTCAAATTACAGAAGAAAAGGAAAAAGCCCAGAGGCAAGAGGTAGATGGGATAATTTAAGTTAAGAAAAGCTGGCAAGAAACAATCCAAGCTAAGGCTGGGCATTTATAAGTAATAATAAGCCTCTATGTGTGATTTATTTGGGAGCTGGGTGGCAGGTCCCCCAAAGATCTAAAGAATGAAAAATAACCCACAACACCCCTAGACTACCTGAGACGTATGTCTGATTCAGGATCTTTGCACCTTCTGTCCTCACTCTAGAGAGGTTCTTCGCTAATGGCCACATCTTGCTGCTTACTTCTGTCTCAGGCTTTTCCACACATTATGGCTAGGGCATTGGAGGTTGTGTTCCATGGGCTTTGGACTAGGCCATGGATATGAGATCCTTGAGCCAGGGAAACCAACATCCCAGGGAGCTCTTGACAGCCTCCACGGTGAACAAACCAGAGGGATGGTGTCCTGGCTTGTTTTATTTCAACCTAACACAAACTAGAGCCACCTGAGAGGAGAGAACCCCAATTGAGAAAATGTCTCCATAAAACAGGGCTGTAGGAAAACCTGTAGGATATTTGCTTAATCAGTGACTGATGTGGAAGGCCCAGTACATTATGGATGGGGATACCCCCAAGCTGGTGGTCCTGGTGTCTATAAGAATTCACATGAACACACATAAAAACGCATACATGTACACATACATGCACATACCATGTGCTCATCCATACGAGGAAGAATGATACACAGCTTTGGAAAACTGAGTAAGTTGGACTCAGATCTCAATACATTTGTTCATGTTCTATGAGTTACTAAAATGCTATATTGTTCTCCAGGGCTTTATTTGGGACTAGGGTAATATAATTCTCTTTATACTTAGTAATTCTAGTTTACAAATTGCTTTCTTTGAATCTTCTGTTTCTCTGTTTCCGAGCATGTTAAAGACCTCTGACTACAACTAGGGGTTTATCTAGTTCTTCATGAGATTCAGCTGGTTATGGTTTTGAGTTGTATTTAATTGTCACCATTATTTTACAATGCTAGGGCACTATGATAAGCAACTGCTTGGCACTTTGAAGCCGGTGTTGTCGGGTAGTTGCATAACTACAATGAATAAATGTTTTCTCAGCTTGTTATTCTTTTTATATCTATCATTTCCTTCCTTGACCCTGATGATTTTTCTTTTGGTCTTAAATTCTATTTAGTCCGTTAAGAAAACTGCTTGTCCAGATCACTTTTGTTCCTGTTTTCTAGGTGTCTCGTTACCCATTCTTTTCTCGTCCACATTCCCACCTCTCTTAGAGCATGCTTCTTGCATTATTGAATTGACTTATTTTTATCCATGATCCAAGAGCTCTTCCTGTTGCTGAATTTAACCCGGTTACAATCGCTTCTCGGCCTTTTGGCTAAGATCAAGTGTAACCCGGTTACATTTAATACAATTCAGATTTCTTTGTACAGCTTCAGCACTTGCTGGTTGGGCCACCAATATCTCAGAGGCATGGGCTGACCCAAGAAAGGCCTAGGCAGATCACAGGAACCTTGTGGTTCTGATATGAAAATCAGAAAGTCCAAACTCTTCAAAATGTGGTAGTAAAACCGAGTCACAAGCCCAGGATTTGGTGGCTCCATGAAGAAGAGCCTCCTAACTGCCCCTCACCAAGGACTTGGTACTCTGTGGTAAGTCATCCTGGCCCTGTTAGAACTGTCATGGTCACAGGTGTAACTGAGGTGAGAGATGCTACAATAGCTCAAGACATGAAGGCATGCGAGCTGTGCACATGAGTAGCATGAGCTAGGTGTCGGAATGAGCAGAAGGGAAGTCTGTGTATCCTGAAGCTTCAGGAAGGTGTTCTTATGGTGACCCCACCAGCTCCAAGCTTACAGCTGTGGGTCCCAACAGCACATCTCCCATATCCCACAGCTGAACATTATGTTTACCCATGAATCAAGCATGGTGGAGGTGGAGCTGGGATGTTTGGATTGACCAGGTTATAGGACAGGGGTGGGGTGTGATCAACATGGCCCAAGACTGGAGAACAGGTTTCTGAGAGACAGCTACAGTCATTTAGTGAGTGTGGAAAAGTAAAGCAGAAACGTACTGGAAACATTACAACCTAAGCACAGTCAGAGACCCATAGGGCAGAGACCCTACCACACCCTCAACCCCCACCTACAATAGCCTTTCCTTGCTGTTCTTGGCCATGTCTTCAAAAGCCAAGATCACCATCTGGACTGAATCTTCTCAGGGGCAGCTGTCATCTCTCCTCCCTGCCACCTGCAGCCACCACCAAGCAGTGTACCATGAGATAAAATTATATGGTGACCTTCAGAAAACTACCACTCTGCCTCAGATCAAATAAGTCTCAGCAGCTTGGACCTCAAGCTAATCTTAAGCCAGAAAACAAGAGCCCAGAAGGCTCTAGAAGCAAGGATGAAGGCCACAGGCCCCTGTGGATGGCTCCCAGGAAAACGCTCACCTTCCACCTATGAGGCTAGGACCCAGCTCCCTGATGGCTGTGCACTAGCCGCAGGAAGGATCCACCCATATGCACAGACAGCTACATAGGCATGCTACATAGGCCAGCCATCTTCTCACCTGACATACTCAGAGAGGTTGTCTCTCAATGGTTCACAATATGCCAGAGACATAGAGGTAAGCAAACACCGCCACCACCAGGGACTCAGCAGCTGCTGTATGCATTCCTGGGCTTCCTCAAATTTGGATCCAGCTCTGTGCCTGATACTGAGGGCCGAGATGGCATGCCACTCTCATAAATCCCTGGGCTCCTAACCATGGTGAGCATGGTCCCAGAGTCCTTGCTTCCTCCCAACCTTGATTTTAGTGGCCCTGTGTTGTGGGACATTAGGCTCCTGGCCTAATTGTCAGCTGGCCTCTGGCCTGGGCCACTGAGCATGTCTTTCTAACTGGACTTTCTAACTGGTAGGCACTGGGGGTCAGCCTTTACTCTGTCTTCTGGTCACCTTGTTAAGGAGGTCTTGCACCAGCACAACCTGGAACCAGCCTCTGGCTGCTCTGTCCATTTGACCAGGAACCCAGGAGCCTTTCAAGCCTTGGGGAAGGCAGCAGCTGTTACACAGGGGTGAGGAGGATGGGGTGGGAAGTGTGGACTAGAGACAACCACTAGGATGGCATTGGTAACAGGGCTTAGCGCCATGTCTGTCTCTATGACTCTGTGTATGTCTCTGTGTCTCTGTTCTGTCACACCGGGACACCTTCATCCTTCTCTGGGACTGGTGGTCTCTGACCTTACCCGCCATGTCACTAGGCCATGTCACTAGGCTCTGGACACTGTAGTGAGCATCCTTGGGTAGCAGCCATCATCCTGAGAGCCGACCACGGAGTGATTATTAGACAATTTTCCGTAGTAGAAAGTGTCCAGTGCACACCCCAAGAGTGACTTGGGTCCTAATGAAGCTCATGCCATCCCCTTCCTAGTAGAAGGGATGCAGGAACAAAAGCTCGGGGAAGTGGGGAGGAGAGGTGGGATAAACACAAACTTGGGGCAGTGGGAAAGCTCAATGGACACTGCGGAGCTCTGGGTCTGGCTTTCCCACCCATAACTGTGTGACTTAGGCTAGCTGATCTCTCTGAACTTGCTTTTTCTCATCTCTAAAAATGGAAGGGGGGTGTCATGCCAAAAGACTGGGTGCCCTGGTGGGGAGACGGGATATAGGAGGCCTGGGGTTAATTGAGTCCCTCCTGGGCTGGGAACAGGCAGTGTGAACTCTCCCGGACACACTAGAGTATTGATGTAGGTGTGTCTTCTATCTATCTATCTGATGAAACTGCTTGGCCTAATAGGTTAGAACATAGGTGGGTGCAGTAGACAGAACAGAATGCTGGGAAGAGGGAAGTGAGGCAGATGCCTCGGGCAATTGCCATGCCTCTCCTCTCTGAGCCAGTCACCATGAACCAGTCACCAGGTCAGACATGCTGAATCTTTCCCAGTAAGACACCACTTCGTGGTGCTACACAGATTATTAGAAATGGGTTAATCAAGATGTGAGAATTAGACAATAAGAGGCTGGAACTAATGGGCCAGGCAGTGTTTAAATGAATGCAGTTTGTGTGTTGTTATTTCCAGGACTAAGCTAGCTCTGCGGGAGCCAGGCAGGATGAAAAGCAGGCCTGCTCGCCTCATCTCTACAGAGTATGGCTTTCACGTGTGTCTAAGGGATTCCATAAGCTTGACTTTTTCCTCTGCCAAGGAGTTTTGACCTCAGTTTCCCGACTAGCCCCCTACTTAAGCCCTTCCTCTAGGCCTAATCCTAGAGAGATTTCTGGCCACTCAGAAGAAGGTGGATAAGACCTAGGACTGATGCCTGGGTCTCCCAGGCCTGCCTCCAGACTCCTGGCACATTGCCTCTGAGCTTCCAGCATCCTTTGCTCCACCAGTCCTTTAAGTCCATTAAAACTGATAGAAACCAGCCGTTCCGCCAGCTCGGGTTTTACTTTCTGTTTTTATTAAACTTGTTAAAATTCTTAGCTCTTCCAATCCCCGAAAGGCCAGCCTCTCCCTGGCCCTGTGCCTGGGGCCAGGCTCATCTGTATAAACGGCCTGGTGGCCTGCACAGTCCCTGGCTTACAGGAGCCAGCGAGGGAGGTGGTGGAATTTAAATCACAAATGACCAGGAGCTGTCTGTCCTGCAGCCAGGATTCTCACACTTGCAGGCTGCTCCCTGGAGAACCTCCGGATCCCACCCCCCGGGGTGCTGTAGCATGCTTGGAACCTCTACCTCACTCACTGCGCTAGCATGCAACATCATCTAAATGCCAGGCATGGGGGCAGCCGCAGGAGCCTTGGCACGGCTGTTCCCTGAGGCTAATGAGGAGAAGGACATAACTCGAAGTAAAATCAATCATTACATATACAGAAATAGAAACACGTGCAGCCATGGTAGAAGCTGGCAGTCGGAGAGCTGAATCCAACCTGCAGGTGTTGGTGAAAGCCAGGAGAACGGATGAGGCTTTTGGCCAACATTTAAAAACTGGAGGATTTCCATTAAAATATGGGAGTTTTGGCTTCTCTTGTAAGAGTCTGAAATTCTGGCCTCACTGGGTTTCCATCCTTTTGGCGGCTGTCGTGGCCTGAGAGTATATCCTGACCAAATTCACCTGCCATGATGCTGGGAGATGGGATCAGCAGGTAGGCCTTGGAAAGTGATTAGGTCATGGGGGTGGAGGCCTCACACGGGATTAATGCTCTTCTGACACTAGACAGCAGGAAGCTGTGTGGTGCTGCCAGACCACGAGGATGTAACTAGAAGGTGAATTTTATAAGCCAGGAAGCCCTCAGCAGGCATCCAAGCTGCCAGTGTCACGATCCTGGGCTTTTTGCAGCCTCTGGAGCTCAGTTTATGGTCTTTTTATTCTAGCTTCCATCTATGCAGGCAACACTTTCCTCTTGAGCTGAGTGAGTTGCCCTGTAGCGGAGGCTCAGATGGAGCTGAAGGAAGATAGAGAATTTGATAGAAGGCATACCGTGGTGCCATCAGCTCCTTGGCCACTGTCCTTGGCTGTCATCCTGCAATATCCCAGCACATCCACATGCCCACGTTTCCTTCCAGGCTACTGGCAACATTTAAGCTCCATTGTGAAGGGATAAGCATAGCCCCCGTGGCTTGGCCTTCCCAATGGCTTCAAAAAGGAAGGGCGCTTGGAACCACAAGTGTGTGAGGAAACCAACCTGTTTACCTGGGGGTAGGGAGTGAAAGGGACTGCTCCCAGGAGCTCTGACCCAGGTGGGTCCCAGCCTCCATCCATCCCCTTACACTCACCCGAGGAAGCTAAGAACAAGTATCTGGGTGAGGAGCTGCCATGTGGGACAAGGAACCACACAAAGAAGGCTCCTCAGGGTTGCAGTGGAGAGGAGTTTGGGGGAGGGTCTAGGGCTCACTTCTTTTTCGGTACACTAGGGATGGAACCAGGGCTGTGCACATAAAAGACGAACACTCCACCACTGAATTGCATCCTCTGGCCTTCTTTTTATGTTTATGGTTTTTATTGTGAGACAGGGCCTTTTGTGGTAGAGGCAGACCTGACCCTGCCTCTTGAGAAGCTGGGAAGATGGGCCTTGTCTTGGAACACACCTTTGCATGACATCGGGAGAGATGGGCCTGAGTGACTGTCTCCCTCACGCTTCCTTTCTTCCACCGCTCTGTCTCCCATTCTCTGTGCTTGTATCTCCCTCTGTACAGGTGTGCCCTTCTGTCATAGTGGGCCTGGCCACCATCTTCCTCCGCCTCCTTGTTGCTTAGGCCTTCCCTCTCCTCTCCTTGGACTCCTCAATCCTTGCTCTGCAGAGACCTAAAAAAAAATGGTGTTGTTTCCTACCGCTATTTCTGTCTCCAGCCTTATAGTCCAGGAGCTGGGCAGGGGCCCCTCAGTGTTCCTAACACCTGAACCATACGCCCAGTCCCATCACAGCCCCCTCCTCCATGCCTCTCGTCCCTCTTCTCCAGCCCACAGCACCTCCCAGGGAGGGGAGGGGAGGGGAAATGAGCTGCAGCAGAGCAGTGAGGGAATGACTGGGCAGGATAGACTAACCAGGGCCAAGCTCCCAGAGTGGAGGTGGGGCTGAGAGGGCAGCAAAGGGCTGTGTCCCTGCCGAGCAGCTTAGGTCTTATTCTACCATAGGGGTAAATAGCCACGAGAATCATAGACCCAAGATGATTAAATAAGGCCAAGGGCAAACTCAGTTTGGTAGACTGTGGCATCTCTCAAGGGACTAGAACTTGAGTAACACAGAGCTGGTGATAGACCCCCACCTTCAGTCAAACAACCAAAACAGAGATTGGTCCGAAGATGGCCAGGTACTGATCTGTATTTTTTTTCCTTTGCTTTTGTTCAACAGGCTCTGGACTCTGACCACTCCCTATCCCCCAGGAGGTCAGGGCGAAACAAAACCTTCTGGCAAAATGCTTCCTGCTTCTTCCTATCTTCAAAGCCTGAACTGACTGAGCATATTCTGCTGGGGTGAGGGTGGAGAGATGGGAAACTGGGTTAGTTCTAAGCATGGAAAGAGGGAGGTATGCCCTTCAGAGCAGGAGACTGGGCTGAGGGTCTGGGGTGATGTCTCCTTGACTAGCACAACGGTTAAAAGCATGTGACCCAGCCTTGTGACCCAGCAGTTCCTCTCCTAGGCTCAAGAGAAACAAAACATGCCCACAGAAACACTTCCTTACAATGTCCTTAGCATCATTCCTCCAGCAGCCCAAAGGCAGAGACAGCCCCGCTCCCTCTGCCTGCGGAGTCTGTAAAGAAAAGGTGGTATGTCCATACAATGAGCACTTAGCCAGCAATGAAAAGGAATATGAGTCTAGTCCCTGCTGCAATATGGATAAATCTCAAACAGATTACTCTAAATGGAAAAAGTTAGTCATAAAAGGCAATAGACCACGTGATCCATTTCTGGGAAATGTGGAGACAAGGCTAGATTATGGGGCGGAAAGTGAGCAATGGTCACCCAGGGTTGGAAACAGAGTAACTGCTCCTGGCTTTGGGATTTATTTAAGGTTAGTGGAAATGCTTTTGAATTAGACTATCATGATCTACTAAAAACTACCTAAAAATTCCATGTTTTACACGGGAAAAGATTATGGTATGTAAATTACACCTTAATAAAGTTGTTTTTAAAACTTTTTTTTTATAATTAAAAGTAAGAAGACTCTTCCATTAAAAACCCCCAGATTCTGGCTTTCCTTGAATGCCACTTCTCCATGGTAACCATGAGCTGTGGGACACACGTCCCCAAGTGTACGCTGGCCGCTGCCCTGCCTGCTGAGGTACACCTGGTGGCTTTGTTAACACGGGCCACTCACACGGAACATTTGTGCACTGGACAGGAGCCTCCGTCAGAGTGGTAAGACCAGAGGGGCCGAACTTCCCAGCCCCGTTCTCCCTTCCCATGTCTGCCCCAACAGCAGTGTGCCCTGGACTAGAAAGGCCCATGTGGGTGCAGGTGGAGGCTCAGCCTAGCACTCCGGCGTGTGTGCTGTGAAGCTAGTATGGCTGACAGGGTCCGTGTCTCACTTTTCTCAGCTGTAAAATAGCAACGTCATAGCACCTGGCTAGCAACAGTAGGCTCAAACAAATGGAAAGTACTGACTCCGGACATAACTTTAGACAGGACCTTGCTATGTAGTCCAAGCTGGCCTAGAGCTCACCGTGTAGCCCAGGTTGGCCTTGAGCTCACAGTCTTCCTGCTTTGGCTTCCTGGCTGCTGTTACAGGTGTAAGTCACCATACCAGGCTGACTCTAATTTCTTGCACTGTGTTTTACAAATTCCCAGGTGTTCTGAAACCTGGGAGTTTTTCTAGAACTCATTTGGCCACAGACATGACTTGGCTTGAACTCATAGATACCACTGTTGCCCACAGGGGCATGTCCCTATTATTGTGTGGAAATGTGGGCATGTGAGTCCAGGATGCTGCCAGACTGCTTCTGAGTGCTATGGAATGGGCAGTCTGTGTTACCTTCTAAATCCAAAAAGGAATGAATTCTGGAACATTCTAGACCCCAAAAGACTGGGAACTGTGGCCTATATGAAGAAGAGGATTATTACCAAGACCAAACCCTATTGAGCTTTGCCTGGTATCAAACAACACTATAAAACCATGGTGAGGCACCAGTAGGGTGAAGAGCCAGAACATTTCCAAAGTTGACTCTTCTGCCAGCCCTGGGGTATGGATGCTTAGAGTCAGAATTAAGATCCCAGGCAGAAGCAGACGTGTACTGCCCCTGCACACCTAGGTTCAGCGAGGAGAGCAGTCATGGCCGTGTCTGTAGAACTGTGTGCAGAGAGCTTGGCTGGGACCACGATCTCAGGGCACAGAGGGGCCAGAAGGGTCACTGCAGAGGCAAAGCCTACAATAGTTCCACACTCATAGGGGGTCCTGGATGTCCAGGCCTAACAGTGCCTTCCTTAGGTCCTTGTGCCAAATAGGGAGCTGTCTTGACCCTTCCCTCCCTCTAGTGTCATTGGTGACTAACCAAGGCACAGCTGAGAACGGGTGCCATCTTGACTGCCCACTAGACCCTTGTTAGGAAATAAACAGTTTGACTGAGTGTAGTCCTCGATGCCTGGAGAGGGAGGGGTTGTTCCAAACCCTAAGACTTTCCCTTGTATTAGGAGTGTCATTCAGGAGCCCCTGGCACTGTCCTGAGCTTATGCAGATGAGATGAAGTGGCTGGGTCTGGTCACCAGAACAGTTGGAACAAGCCTGGCAGGAGTGTGACACAGGATCACGATGAACTTCTCACTCAATGATCTTGTTAGAACAGTCCAGAAAGGACTTTGCACCAGAAACCAACTTTGCATTGGTTAGTGTCATACACTAGTCTTTATGTGACTTTCTGTGACAGTCCACAGCAGCCCTTAAGCCTTGTCTCCATGGCCCAGGTCACAGGCCTCCTACAATTTTAGGTTACTTGGGGGCTTCTTCCTTAAGCCCTTGGTCTCCTGGATGAGAGACTATGGGAATCTCATAGTGCAGGAGGGACCCTAAGCCGCTGCTGGATGGGACCAACCTTGGAGCAAGCAGTTCTGGCTGGGCTCTGAAGCCTCCTATGAACTTAGTGGTCAGCAATGGTCACCTGCTCATCCGGGCTCCCTTTCCTTGCTTTGGTCCTCCTGACCAGCTTCTCCACACTTTTGCCACACTCCCTGGAGTTGCCTCCTTCCCACAAGCACCCTGGGATTGACTTCCAAGAACCCTCAGTTTAGGGTCTATCTAAAGCCAGTGTATGAAATGGGCCTCATAGGCTCATGTGTTGAGCACTTGATCCCCCAGCTGGTGGGGCTATTTTGGAAGGTTCTAGAAACTTCAGGAGGTGGTGCTAGATGTCCTTGAGGGTTATACATTGCCCTGACCTCCTCTATCTCCTGCTCTCTGCCTCCTGGCCTCCATGAGGTGAGCAGCTCGGCTCCCACACTGCCCTGCCTAACCCCAGGTCTGGAAGCAGCAGAGCCAGCTGACCCATGCTGGACCCTCAGACACCAGGATCCAAATCAAGCTTTAAGCTGCTCCTTTGGGGTATTCTGTCACAGTGATATAAAGTCTGACAAACACTCAGAAAATTGGTGCCTGAGAAGTGAGGTCACTGCTGTGGTTACCCGACATGTGCTTGAGAAGTTCTTGCAATTGGATTTCAGAAGTTTGGAAATTGGAAGATTCAGGCTAGAGAAGCCCTCGAACCTGGTTGTGAGCTTAGTTTAGTGAGGGACTCTGGTGGGAGCGCAGAGAACCAGGACAGAGCTGGGAATGCAGACAAGCAATACTGTTGAACTTTCATTTAGAAACAAACGCTTTACTGGGAACTGGACTAGATGATATCATGTTGCATTGTGGCAAAGAACTTGCCAACATGTTCCCATGCCTGAGACCCTGTGGAAATCTAAGGCTAAAGGCAGCAGACTGAGTAAACTGGGGGGGGGGGGTGGAACAAGGGGGACGACACACAGGAGGGGGGGATACGGGAGGGACACGGTTGGTGGGGAGGGGGATGGGACACGACACACTTTAAGGTACCCTGGCATTCAGAATGTGATTTTAAACAAGTTTATAGTGATCATTAGGAGCAAAGGGCAGAGCAGAGAGGTCCAGAAGGCTTCTTGTTTGGTCTGAAAAGGATCACACTTAATGCTGTTGACACGGAGGATATAGTTGTTAAAGAAAATGACACCATTAAAAAAGTCCATGAATGTATTGAGCAGTGAATATGATCCACACGTTATGTGTGTATGTCTGGAGATGGCCTAACGAAACCCAGACTGCGTACAGCTTGACACAACGCTAACAGAACAGGCAGATGCTTCTTAAGATGTCCTGTGAAACTGGCAGGACCCTACCCACTTTCAGGGGATAAAAATGAAGTCACGTCTAAAAGGCTACCCCTTAAGGAGAAGGCACTGCAAGGCATGTTCCCAGGTCAGGACCCAGGCACTCAGCTGGCGTTCCAAGGTGGCCTGGCCACTGTTCAAGGGCTGACAGACCCTGGTTTCATGCACGCTATGCTCGCTTTGCAGACGTACAGAACATACAGGGTGGCAGGGACATGCGGGCTTCCACCCAGCTTTCAAAGGATGGCCCAGAAAGGCAGGCATTGTACCGCTGAGCCAGATTCGCTGAAGGCAGCCCCTGAGAGGGCGGTTTGTGAAACTATAGGGGTGGGGGTGGGGATGAGGCTGGGGTTGTGGGGGCTGCCAAGGGAGACCACGGGGAAGTTGGAGATGCCAGAAGCATGTAGCGTTAGCTGAGGAGGCCAAACACAGAAGCAGCTCAGGAGAGAAGCTAAACAGACCGCAGCCTGCGTGGTGGTAGGGGTGCTGATGCTGCCCAGGTCTTCAGATCCTGCATCAGGCCACTGCATGTCCCAGGTGCCGTACACAGAGCTACAGAAATCAGCATGGACTCCTGGCTTTCAGCCTTTCCTTGGGCCAGTTGTTGCCTGCCGTTTTCCCACAACTCCAGTTTGGGAGCAGGAATGTGTGCTCTGATGCGTGGCCTCTCAAGAGTGCGTGACTAGTTCTTTATGGCTCGCTTAGTTGGGTTTTAAAACTCTTACCTGCTGCTAAGAGTTCTTGAGTCTCAGAAGAGACTTGAGACTTCAACTTTTGAGCAATGCTGGGACTGTTAACATTTCGGGGACTTTTGAACATAGAACAAATGCATCTTGCATTATGAGATGGCCACAAATCCTTGGGACCAAGTGTGGGATGTTATGGTTTGAACACCAACTGTCCCCCACAGGCTTATATTCACCTGGGGAGTTGCTGGAAACTTCGGAATAGGGCCTGACTAGAGGAAATAGGTCAGTGTGGGTGTGTTCCCGGAGGCTGTGTCTTGCCCTGGCCTCCCCACCTCCCTCCTTCCATCCCTCCCTATCTCCTTTTCTCTTACCCTTTCTCTTGCTGTGTCTCTCTCTGTCTGTCCTTCTGTGTGTCCGGCTGGCTGGCTCTCTCCCATCCCTGGCCACCATGACGAAATTGGCCCTATTACAGCATGCCCTTGCTCCATGATGCTGTGCTTTACACAGGACAGAAACAATAGAACCAGCCAGAACATAGCCAGAACCTTCTGGAAACCAGAGCCAAAATATACCTTTCTCTTTTAAATTATTTCTCCCTAGTATTTTGTCATAGGGGTGAAAACATTCATAGTTTTTAGTGAAGGAACTGCTTATTCCTAGAAGCCTAAGTCCCTTGGCTCCCCCTCAGAGCCTCTGTCAGTCCTCTGACTTAACAACCCATCTGGATTTGCTGTCAGCAAATTTCCTTGAGCCCACCATTGCCCAGACCCTGCGTGGTCCAAGTGTTAAGCCCACAGCATGGAGAGAACTCCACAAGCAGGCCTTTCTACCTCTGGGAGTTCCATGAGTCTGGAGTCCCACAACAGGCCTTCTCTCCATGCTGACAGAGTCGGAGAATAACTGCTAATGCAGGCAGTACCCTAAGGGCCTGAACATGGCTGTGCCTGATGCTTGGCCAGCCCCTACTTCCAGTTACTGAACAAACTAATTTCTATCTCCACCCTCTCTTCCTTCATCTGATTTAATTAGGCCCTTATCACCTTCAACCAAAATAATTTTAATAATATGCAAATATTCATTTATATGACTTAGATCCTCTGCATTGCTATGGTTTAAATCTCCAGTGTCCCTCGCAGGCTTATGTTTTAAGTGCGTGGCTCCCATATTGTGACATGATTTTAGAGGCTATGGAAACTTTAGGGGGTGAGGACTGGATGGCAGAAGCTGGTCACCAGGGGCCTGGGAGGGTTATGCCTGACCTAGGTTCTGACCTGTCATCTCTGCTTCCTGGGCCATCATGATGTGAATGAACAGTATTGCCACATACTCGTGTTACCGTGGATAGAGCATGTCCCTACCCACCTCCCCAGCCCCCCATCCTGCTATGATGGACTAAAATCCCTCTGAAGCTGTGAGCCAAAATGAGCACCACGCAAGCACTTCTGTCAGGGCTTGTCACAGTGTCAGGGAAATAACGAACACAGCACCGCTCTTTCTCCTCCTCTTCCTCCCCGAGACACTATGTCTCACTATGTAGTCCAGACCTGTCCCAACCTCATGATCCTTCTGCCCCAGCCTCTTGGGTGCTGGGACATGCCATGAGCCACCCCGTGTGATACTCTGCAATTGAGAGCCACGAAAATCTACCTAACTACTTGCCCTCCGGGTCTTGGGCAAAAGTCCCAGTGAGCTACGCGGCAAGGTGAGGTTCAAGCAGCGGGAGTCATAGGTGGTGGTTCTCACAGCCTGAGTTTTGATGGGTGTGGTAAAGAGTGGAATTAGGCTCCCAGGGAACTCATCCTGTCTAGGGGAGGCTACAGAAAGATCTAAAGCCACCATGAACCTACCAATCTCCAAAGCAGACTAAGCACCAAAGCCACAGAACAGAAGGAAGTGTGACTGTAAGGCCCTTTACCTAGGGAAGGTGGGGACTGAGTGTGGTACTCCACACCAGCCTCCTGCAGCCAAGGGAAGACACACTTGTCAGTCACAGGCAGGAGTGGATACATAAATATCCCCTCAGATGGGGTAGGGGGTGAGATGAAGGCTTCACCTTCTTGGATGAGTTAGAGTAGAACCAGAGAATGTTCTAGTTCCCAGGCTCCATGATGAATGGAGGGTAGCCACTCTTTCCTTTCTACCTAGTTCCTCAGGCTAGGGGTGTCTGCAATGAAGGGGAAACTCTTGAGATCCAGAGTTTGAGCCCCCTGCTCGGTGGTGACCAAACCTCTCCCTTTCCCCAGACCCTGTGCTTGGCCCCACAGCTCACCTTTAAAACATTGCCCAAACCGTAGCTTTCAAGTCCTTGTTAGTTTTCATTTTATCCCCAAAGTTCCTTTTCTCGTTACGTAACAAAATAGGCTGTTGCTGAATTCACACAGCTGGTTATTTCTAGGGAAACGGACAGGTGTCTCTTCATGCCACGTGGATCTTACTAAAAGCCCACAGTGAGCTGGAATGTGAAGGAATTTTCCAAATGGCTTGTTTTCCTACATCAGCTGCATTTTCCCCGGGAGCTGGAGGAGAGCAGAAATTGTCCTGCCTGCTCACAGCCTTTCTGGAACTAAGGTTCTGTTCCCTAGAGGACAGAGGAGGTTCCAACACCCCTCCACTGACACCACAAGGTGGGGGAAAGGTCACAAGTGTGGAAATAGTCTCCCCATAGTCCCCAAAGTACCAGAAGCCCTGTGACCCACTTTGGGGTCTCAGCATAGTTTTCATAGGCTTTGACACGGTTCCTTCACTGATGCAAGGTTGAAACGTTGTTTTATTGCCTTTGTTTCATTTTCAGACAGAGGCTTTCTATGTTGCCCAGGTTAGCCTAGAACTTTCAGTCCTCTTGCCTCACCTCCCAAGTCCCGGGGATGACAGATGCTCTTTGGTTAACTTTTGGTTGTATAAATATAAATACGACACAATCTGGAACATCCTTACAACTTTGGTTTGTTTGTTTTTGAAACTGTGTAATTTTAAATCTTTAATTAAAATAATTCATACACTTTTGTGACACTACGGATGGAACCAGGCCACGCATGAGCTAGGTGAGCCGGCAGCCAATGAGCTGTGACCCTGGTTTAGTGTTTTTATCTTAAGCGATACCCAGTAACTGTACATATTTGGGGGTGGTGTGACAGTCCAACACAGGCATGTGGTGTGTTGATTAGGACAGTTGACATAGCCATCTGCCATGGTGAATCTTCATTGTCAACCTGATAAACTTTAGAATCACCATGGAAACAAGCCTCCGAGCATGTCTGTGAGGGTGTTTCAAGAAAGGTTTAATGGAGCACGGCAACATCTTCCACCCCACAAATGGGCGGTACCATTCCCTGGGCTGGGGTGGAAAGGCTAAAGGGAACGAGGAGTCATCTTCTGCTTTCTGATTGTGGATGCGGTGGCTGGCTGCCTCATGCTCCTGCCTCCGTGTCTTCCCCGCCATGGTGGACTGCACCTTTGCACTGTGGACTAAAATAAACCTTCCCTCCTTAAGTGGCTTCTATCAGAAGTTTGTCACAGCAGCAAGAAACATAATAACTAATGCACATCACCCTCGGGTCTCTGTGTAGGACCGGTTCAGAATCTCCTCCTCCTCTCCCACACCCTTTCCTCCTCCTCCTCTCCCACCCTTTCCTCTTCCTCCTCTTCCACCCTTTCCTCCTCTTCCTCCTTGTCTTCTGGCAAGGTCTTGCAATGTAACCCATACACAATTATTGTCAACCACAGCTACCTTTCTGTACAATAAGACATGATGCCTCCCTCTAAAGACACTCCTTCAATTATTTATTACTTCAACTCTCTCTTCTGATTTAAGCAGTTGAACTCAGAGTGCTGTGTGAGGCCCTACAAGTGTGGTCCACTGCAGGCCCCACAAATTCACCATGGGAACAATGGGAAACATTATCATTCTAGTCCTCGGGATCACCACCTGTCCAACCACTAATAGAGACAGCAGACACTCTTCACTGAGAGAAGTACCTGGACCAGGCCTCACCCAGAGCAGGCTGCTCCCTGCAGCTCTCACCCACCTCTCAGTATATTCGAGGACAGCTAGGAATACTGACGATGGTGGCAGTATGCGGACTCAGGCTAAGCCTTGCTCTGGACAGTTCGGCACAACAGGCACCGGGCTCAATAGCTCTCTGCTAGGATTGCAGACGGGCCAGCTTCCTATCTCTACAGTCTGGTCTTCACCACTAGACGTCAAGGAGTGATAGCATGAGCCCATGGCGGACTTGCCCCCACTGCAACCCCCACTTCCCGGTGCCACTGTTAGAAGTAGATATGAGGACACTCTGGCTAAAGACATTATGAGAGGTCAGCTCAACCCTGAACACAGCATACCGTATAGACATCACCTTGGCATGTATTACAGAAACCATACTTTGGATTTTGAATTTTTATCTTTCTTTTGCCTGGTGCCATGCAGTTGGACCCTTTCTTATTTTGAGACAGCAGCTGGCTTTTAGCTCATAATTCTCCTGCCTCAGCTTCTTGAATGATGGGTTCCCAGGAATGCGATGCCATGCCTAGCTAATGATGGGAGATATTCAACAAACCCACCCGGATTCTCATTAAAACCAGACTAAGCAGGCCAAAGATAGAACTCAAGGTCAGAACTGGTTCACGTGAAGACTCAAAGGGGTGTGAGTCAAACTGAGCCACAGGAGCCTGTCTCCCCCATAATGCTGCCATCATAACCAACTATAATCAGTGTGCTAATTTTCATAATTGCTAATTAACCCTAATAACTAGTTTGCATGAGAAGAGCTGCCTGGCTCTGCTTTCTCCTCCACCGGAGGAACATTTTCACCTTCGGCTCATCTGGTTCAGTAGATGGCAGGACCCAGTGCACCCCAGGCATCAGCAGTGGCCTCTTCCTGGACTACAGGACCTCCCCAGCCACCCAGGGGACCCATCGACATCACTCCACCCCTCCAAGGTTCCCAAGGGACCACCCTAAACCAGCTTCCTGTGTCTTTCCAACAGCAGGTTGGACACCAGTCTTTCTTTGTAAGAGCCTTGAAGCTTGTCTCTGCCTTGCTCGGCTCTCCCCATCTCCTGAGTATCTCCTAAGAATAAATAGTTGGGTCTTTACCACTTCACCTGGCTGCTATTAACTTCTGAGTTTCTGCTTTCTGCAGATTAATTGAAAAAAAAAAAAAAAGAAAATCCTTTGTCCTCCTACCTGGTCACACCCACAATGTGACTCCGTGAAAGCAGCAGAGGCACAGAGACCCTTGAACGCCAGTTTGAAGTGGCTTTAATTCCAGTGCCATGATTGGCCAGCTGTGCCAACCAGAGCAGGTCAATTAACCTCCCCGAGCCCTGACTTGTTCAGATGTCTGGAGTTATACAGACAGCCGGTTTGCTCCAGCGGCGCTAGCAGTGGGCCTCCCTGCTGGGAGAAAGAGCTGCTGCTTCTTCCTTTCTTATGGGCAGAAGCCGTGATGAGCCTGTGGAAGAAGCTAAGTGGGATGGAGATGGCTGCTGTGTTAGCTGCTTTCCCTCATTCCTGTGATTCCTGACCGAAACAACTTAAAGAAGGGAGGGCCAGTTTTCGGCTCACGGGTCGCAGGTACAATCCATCATGGCTGCTGGAGTACGGGGCAGCATCAGCACCAGGAGGCTGGGGAGACGTGGGATGCTCAGCTGGCTTTCTCCTTTCCACACAGCCCTCAAGCCCAGCCCGTGGAATGGTGGGTAATGGTAAAGATGGGCCTTCCTCCTCCTCTAGCCCATCTAACCCTCCCTCACGGACTAGCTCAGCACTTGTCTCTAAATCTCCGTCCAGTTGATATAACCATTAAGGCCACTTTGGCTGACAACTGACATGTACTTGTTTGGACTAAAGACGGTAGAGAGGAGGGCTGGAGGCTACATGGCAGTGGGAGGGGTATCTGGATGAGGGTCAGAGGGAGAGAAAGGGATAGAGAGGAGGCTGCTGGCCAGAATGAGGAGCACACCCAGCCCCCTCCAGCACTCTGACCACCTCCCTCTTGGATCCCCCATGTCTTCTTAGTTACCCCGCTACTCCGTCTGTCTAAAGGCAAAGGGCAGCTAGGGACCTCTGCATGGCTGAGTCAGGGGCTCCCTGGCTGTCTGGACCTGTGGAGCCCTTCTCGGAACGATACTTTCAGCTGATTACAGAGGGAACCAATCACGGGGAATGCATTTAGCAAAACACTCAAGACTCTTCATGTGGGAACATGCACGCTGTTTTGTGAGCATGTTAAACAAGATTTGGTGGAGGCCTAATAAGCGCCCTGCTCCCGAGGCTGCGCATCGGAACACCTGCGGCAGCTGCCGTGGAACGTGGAAAGGATGGATGCTGCAGGTCACTGAGTCCCAACGCCTGCCCCATCACCACGGTGCAGGAGAATGACGAGTGACATTTACAAGCTGCAGAAATAAGGGTATAAATGGTTTCCCAAAACGGTTCACAGATTCTGAATTCTGTGGACTCTGAGCTGACCTCACCTTCCTGCCATTCCCTAATGGCTGCTCCTCCACTGTCTCAAAGTCCTAGGGGCCTCACCATGGAGGGGGGTGCCTGTTTTAATCTCTGCTATTTCTCACTTTGATTCCCACAGCAGCCTCCCTGTCTCTATTCTCCGTCTCGCTGTGACTAGGATGATGTGACACTCCGTATGTGACAGGCAAGCACGGCCACTGAGCTATAGCCCCAGCTCAGCTCCCTTTTATCATTTATTTTAAAACAGAGTCTCACCAAGTTACACAAATTGGCCTTGAACACAGTCCATAGCCCAGGATACTTGGTACTTGTGATCCTCCTGCCTCAGCTTCCACAATAGTTAGGATGACAGGCCTACACCCTGCTCCCTACTGTCATTCTGCTTGGTTCCATCCAGGCTCCACCCTGAATTCAGAACTCATCCCCAGTACAAACCTGATCCTGTCACTCCCTTATCCCCTTGCTCTGAACAGCTCACTGACCCCTGTGCATGCAGGATGAACCTGGGAGGCCTCTGTAAAGCAGCGAGGTCTCCTCAGCTCTCCAGCCTCGCTTCAGCACCTTTCTCCTCCTGTCTCTGCCTTCCTGCCATGCTGAAACACAGTCTGGTCCCCAAGACCTGTCATGCATGGCTCCTTCACACCCCAGTTTAGCATCACACTTCCTAGGGAGGAGTGGATGGCCCTCCCTCCTGGGACAGAGAGGTGCCCAGGCCACATGATAATGTCACATCTTTCTTCAACGCAAAGAAAAAAAACTTCCTATAAGCAAGTCTTCTTCCTTCATTTCCCCTAAACCCAGGCCAGTGACTAGAACCCAGTAGACCCAGTAGACCTTCAGTGGATGCTGACTGAGCAAATGAATAAAAGACTGGAAAGGGCAGGAAGGGTCTCAGCCGAGAGCAGCAGGAACTAGACGGGAGCCAGATGCTGTGCTAGGCTATGGCTAAACCCTTCCCCTTTGCGCGGAATCCCCCAGGTCCTCATGGTGCGTTTGATCTGGGGAGCAGGCTGTAACTTGTTGAGTTCAGCTCTCTTTTCTTTGAGAAATCCCTCTGGTTTCTATACCTACCTCAATTAGAGGTGATTATGTCCCTTGTCAAAGGCAGTTCTTCCAGTGTGTGAAGAATGGGATTGTCGGGTTTATAGAAATTCAATTTGCACATGGTTTTTTAGAAACAGATGTCTTACAAAGGCCAGCCAGCATGGCTGGTCACCCCCGAGGACAATGACCACACTCTGGAGCACTCTCTGCTCCACACTCTGGGACTTGGACACCATGCATCTGGGCCAAGGCCCTTTCTTGGTGTGCTTTCTCCATCTCTCTGAGTCCTGGGGGCAGGGGCTTCTTCCTCACCACCTCTATAAGGGGAGGTCCAAGGCAGAAGTCCTCACTGCAGATGGACTCACCTTTTGTTCCTCCCTCTCTCCTTCCTTCCTTTCTTCCTTCCTTTTCTTCTTCTTCCTCCTTCCTTCCTTCCTCCCTTCCTTCCTTCCTTCCTTCTTCCCTTCCTTCTTTCCTTCCTTTCACCTTTCTTCCTTTCCTGGACCCCATGGCGAGGGATGGAACTTGGATCTTTATGCTCTGCCACTAAGCAGCAACTTCAGCCAGAAGCGACCCTTCTCTGCACCCCTGTGGGATCCCCCTTTACACACCCCTTCCCTTCACCTCACTGTCTTGTCCTCCTCTGCAGCCCTGTGGGGTCCCCCTCCACACACCTCTTCCCTTCACCTCACTGCCTTGTCTTTCTCTGCAGCCCTGTGGGATCCCCCTCCACGCACCCCTTTCTATCACCTCTCTGCCTCATGCCCAAATCCAACATACATTCCTGTGGCACCACACATTCACGCTAAGCACCGCACGGCTGACCCTAGGTATGTGTGCTTGTCATTATAAAGCCAGACCCTGGTGCCCAGCATGCTGTGGACATTTATCAATGGTAGGGTCTGGGCTCAGAGAAGATGCAGTAGCCTGTGCTCTTCCATCCTCACAGAGGATGTCCCCAGGCTCCAGTGCACAGCATCCCTTGGGGCTGAGCCAGGGGAGATGAGCAGTTTCCCCACCCCCACCCCGCGCTGCTCTCCACACTCCTTACCTGAGAGCACCGTGAAGACGGCAGCAAAGGCGTTGAGCTTGAGCCCGTCTATGACGCTGCTGGAGTGGACGAGCTCAAGACACATGAGGCTGAAGCCGACCACCAGCAGAAGGATGTAGAGCACCTCGGAGACCACTGACAGCCACAGCACCCCTAGAGAGCGAGGCAGGAGCAGATGAGAAACAGTCCGCCCTACCCAGCCAGCACACCCACCAAAGACAGCACGTCACTGCAAACCCAAGCTCAGTTATAGGTTTTCCTGTGCTGTGACACCCTGAGGGGCCACTGTGGGGGTGAGGCTGATACTGAAAGCATAGAGCAGGGCCCCTTCATCTCAGCCCTGAGGGTCACCTACTGCAGACTCTACATGGGCAAAGTTTCCATTGCTAAGTCCACTGGGGGAGGTTCTCTGTTATCTGAGCAACAAATGTCCCTAATCCCATTACCTGACCTCTCACAAGTCTTGCCCGTGTCTTTATTTGCCCTGCACTCTCCATTGTACCCTGCTCTACCTCCTTCTGGAAACCAGCGCTGCCAAGTCTGTGGCTTTGGCCTGTGGTTCTCCCAGGAGCCGCTGTGCTGTGCTGTGCTGTGAGCCTGGACATAGATGATTGATCGAATTTGATCATTGGCCTAGAAATGATCTGTCACTGCCCTTTTCTAGGACTCTGAGCATGATGTCACTAAGGTGGACCAGGAGAGAAGCTCGCAGGTGCCAGTGAGAAAGATCATCTGGCTTCAGCCCTTCCTTTCTAAAGGACGCCACTCCTCAGCCCTTCTAGGTTTTGCCATGTCTTCTGGGTTTTCCCGTATGGGTCCATCTTGGGCGACTAGCACTGCTACCCAGTTTAGGGACGGCTGCTGTTTTCCTGTCCCACACTGTCACTCCCTCCTCTTCCTGTCTGCCTGTCACTAGCACGACGCCTGCTTCCCTCTGGTCTCTGGTTTTCTTGCAGACCCCCCCATTCTGGCACCTTGTCTTATGCAAGCAGTTCATGTCTAGCCAGGCTAAGCTTCTTGCCACCCAACTCTGGGGCTCAGGAACGAACTCTGTGCCTCAGTTTCTTTTTCTAGGTACTACTAGGAGCTGTGGTGCCAGCACTGGGGGAGAAGTAGTTTCTTAGTACTATGTAACACTCTAGTTCATCCAGTGAGGGACCTGGTCACTGATCCGCTGATGCTGTCATGTGCATGGAGCATGCTGACTCATGGGAATGGAGCCCAGGGGCTCTCAACTGAGTTCATCAATGGAAGATGGAGTCAATGGGGTTGAATGAGCTTGTGGGTTCATGAAAGGGGGAGGTATAAACAGTAGGAATGGAGACCCACCCAGCATGGATTCCCATCCATGCCACACTGATGTGTTTGGCGATTATGAATCAAGTCTGGCAGGTTGGCGATAAACCCAAGACCACTCTTTTCTGTGAGAGCTGGGCACAAGGTGGCTGCAAGATCCGGTGGCAAAGAGAAACCTGGCTCAAGGTTGGGAAGATGAAGACAGTCAATGGTCAACTTGATACAGTCGAGAGGCGCCTGGGAAGAGACTTTCAATGAGGAATTGCTTGAGTTAGGTTGGACTGAGGATGTGACTATGGGGAGTTTAGTTAGTTAGTTAGTTAGTTAGTTGTTAGTTAGTTAGTTAGGTCAACTGAAGTGAGAAGAGCAGCCTAAACGTGGGTGGTGCCATTCCTTGGGTTTGGTTCCTGAATTGTATGAGTAGAAATGAGCAGTCGGCATGCATGTGTTCATTCTTTGTGCTCGGCTGTGTGCGCGCGTGTGACCAGCTGCTTCCTACTCCTACCTCTAAGGATGGCAGAGCTGGACTCTGAAGGGACCAGTGGTTCTGTCTTTGCCCAGGAACCTCTGGGGATCCAAGGGGCCTGGGATCAAATCCAGGCTGTTTCATTGGCCATGAGGGGCCCACTCAGAACCTCAGTGATCTCTTCTGTGGAATGGGCTCTGGAAGGGGGATCCAGGAAGTGACTGCTCCCCAGAGAAATAGTCATTGCAGTCCTTTAGGAAGGGAATGTCCTCAAGAGACATGCATAGAGGATGTGGGGATTCAGGGAGGACAGGAGGGTAGGTGCTCAGCCAAAGGATCATATCTGACCCGTGGTGGCACCATTGGGAAGCAGTATCTCAGAGATGTGTCAACCAGGGCCTTACTGCAGTCATAGCTGCTCAAAGTCGCTGGAGGGCACAGAGGGAAATGCATGTTCTGATGGGTAAACAGAAAAGGCTCCAGGGGTCCCCAAAACCCTCTATGGGGACTGGAAGATTGGTGGGACTTCAGTGTCATTTATTGCTGGGTCTGAAACTTAGCATGACCATTACAATGTCTATTATTATGATTTTGCTTGTGTTTCATAGATAAAGTATTACTAGATAGCCCAGGCTGGCCTGGCACTTGGATCCCCGCTTCCATAGTGCTGGGATCACAGTGGTGTGTCACTGTGCCCAGCCTGTTATTATTCTTAGCTTCTTTGACTTACATGGGAGGAGCCTTCATGCATGTGCTCCAGAGCCCCGGGAGAAGATAACGAGCTGAATCTAGCCAATCCCCCAGCCTAGTTCTGGGGTACAAGTGCCAGATTCTCTATCCTCACCAAGCCGGGGTGTGCTCCCCGCTGGCACTTTATCCGGTTGCCTAGTGATGCCCTGGTTACTAGTACTCCCTCTGTCCCCACGGAACCAACCTCCCTCCCAAGAGGCAAATAAGAGTCCCCTGAAGCAGTGACTGAGATAGAGATGGCACAGCTCAGTTTCCTCACAAAGATCGAATTATTGAGTTGAACCAGAGAATGAAGAAGCAGTTTCTTATTCCCGTGATTCTAAAGCTTCTCATTACCTCCATCCAAAGGGTCCTTAGTGGTACTAATAATGCATTCTTAAAATCTTTCTAACACTTTTTAATTTGGGGTGTAGGGTGGGGATCAGGGTCTCATGCAGTCTAGGTTGGCCTCCAACTTGCTGTGTAGCTCAGGATGGACTTGAACTCCTGATCCTCCTGCCTCCACAACCCAAATGCTTGGATTTCAGGCATATATCGCCATGCCTAACTTTATGAGGTGCTAGAAACTGAACCCAGAGATTCATGTTGGGCAAGTCCTCTACCAACTGTATCACATCCCAAGCCTCTTACTGGCCACATTGTAAAAGGAAGCTGAGCCCCGGGCCCAGCGTGTTGTGTAGTTACTTCTCATGCTGGTGATTCTCTGTGGATTTCTCTTCTACCCCACCTCCTCCCTCCGTGCCACCCAGATATCCTCCCACATCTCCACTCAGGTCTGCATCCAGGGACCTGAACTGCCTGGGGCCCATGGCTCAGTCCTCAGGGGTAATGGGACACTGGTGTCTGCCCACTCTGCCCCGCCCAGGACTACCTATGCTGTGTTCTGCCTTCTTGGCTTTAAGCACCCTCTCCTGCTGGCTAGGGCAGTACCAGCTCTCCATTGCTGTCAGCCTTTGGGGACATTAGAGCCCTCCACTCCATAAAAGGAACTACTGTGTGTCATTTGAACAATTAGCTGCCCCCAGGAACCCTTCCATCAGAATGGCTCCCTCTGCTGTTTGGAGTATCTCCACCCCTCAAGGACCCTCCCTGACTCATCTTTTTGTGTGTGGGGGGGGTCAATCCTGGTCTTCAATCAGATCTAGATCCAAGTAAATGGTGCCAGTAGCATCTTGACCAGCTATCCAGAGGCACCGGGCACCGGGAACTGGTGAAGGGGAGTGCAGAGGCTCAGACCCCACCTGACACCGCGGGACTGGGAGCTATGTACTATAAACGGCTGCTGCAGCCACTGTGGAAATCAGCAGGAAGGTATGGCAAACAAATAAAACAGAATGACCATGTGACCCAGTTGTGCCACTCCTGGCATGTACCCAAAGGAATCCAACTCTGCATGTGACAGGGACACCCACACGCCAGTGTCCATTGCTCTTCTAGCCTCGGTAGATACATACAGAGCCAGCAGATGAGCAGATAAGGAAAACGATGTTGTATATGAATAGAGGAGTACTATTCAGCCATAAAAAAGAATGAACTGATATCATTTTTAGAGAAATACATAGAACTGGAGTCATCAGGTTAGGTGAAATAAGCCAAACACTTTTCTTCTCGTTATCAGAATCTATATTTCTATTAAGCAGAAGGGAGACTGTGGAGGGTACCAGGAGGGGAGGGAGGATAAGAGAAGGGTGAAGTAGATGGAAATACATTGTTTCCATGTGTAAATGTCATAGTGATTCTTTTTTTTTTTTTTTTACAAATAATATACACTAATTAATACAGAGAGAGAAAAGAAAGGCACTGGCATGGGGCCTGTTCTGCCTTTAATGGGACTGCAGATGGTGTGGATAGACACTCAGGTTCAGATCCTCCATCTTCCTTTTGCACACACACACACACACACACACACACACACACACACACACACGGTAAAGAGAGTTGACTTTGGGGAACAAAGGTCAGTGCTGGGATGGCAGGTATTGGCGTCTGGAGGACACAGAGCAACGGGTGGGGACAGTAAAACAGTGGGAGACAGTATGCCTCCCCCCCCCCCGAAGTCTGGGGAGAGAAGGGAGCATCAGGTGCTTTGGTGATGGGGGGAGACCTGTAATCAAAGACGGGATGGGGCCAGTCCCCGAACTTGCCACTAATGACTAGATTTGCAGCAGGGAATGGGTGACCTTCAGGGGCAGAAGAAATGGAAAGATTTCTCATCAGGTGGGGCAGAGCTGACAGTTAATCCTGTTAGCTGCACTTTTTGCCTTTTTAAAAAACAGCTTGGCGAGGTCAACTCTGACCCGCCATTGATGGGATTGATGGTCTGCAGGAATGATTTCCGTTCCCTGCAGTGCCTCCCCAGCTGAGAGCCAGCCAGGGTTGGCTCCTCACTGAGCTCAGAGACACCTGGGGGAATCAAGCCTCAGCCTCCTGTGACCTTGGATGGGGGTCACCTCCATCCCCTGCTGCTCTCATTTGAGAAGTGGGCAGGGTAGACACGGAGCCAGAATGCCAGACAGTGCAGGAGTCCCTGTGGATCCCATGGGCTTTCTGCTGGGGTGTGTGTGTGTGTGTGTGTGTGTGTGTGTGTGTGTGTGAAAGTCAAGCAGGGCCATTGCTGGTGAACAAGTATAATAATTAACAATTATAGTCAAGCCTCGCTCTGAGAAGGAGGGGATGCCTCTCAAGAGCTGTGTGGGCACAGCATGCCCCTACCACATACCTGGCCATGCAGGCTTGTGAGGAAGAGTGACCATCTCTTGATGGAAGGAGATGCCATCAAAAGGCTTGTTTTTACAGTAAACATGCTTTTAAGTAGAGTTCACACTAAATAACATGAAAGTCAAGCACCATGACTGGGGCATGGTAGTTCATGCCTCTAACCCCAGTACTTGGGTTTGGGGAGGCAGGAGAATCAAGAGTTCAAGGTCATCTTCATCTACATATCTGGCTCAAGCCTAGCTTGAGATGCACAAGATTCTATCTAAAATGTAATTAATTAATTAATCTATAATAAAAAACAGAGGGTAGGGAGAAGGTTTAATGAGTAAGTGTTGACTTGAGGACTTGAGTTCGAACCCCTGGCATCCACATAAAAAACTGAGCACAATGGTACCTGTCCGTAACTCCAGCATGGGAGGCCAGAGGCGGGTTGATGCTGGGGGCATGCCGGACAGCCTAGTCCAAAGGGTGAGCTCCAGGTGCAGGGAAAGACTCTGCCCTCAAAAAATGGAAAGAAACAGTGGAGAGCGATAGAGGAAGATGCTCAACATCCTTTTTTTCACCTCTACATTCGCATGCCTGAGTTCTTTCAACACCACACACAGGAAAATGCAGAGAGTGGGTATGTAACCACCCTCATATGCGCCACACACACATGCGCGTGCACACGCACACACGCACACACATACACACACGCATGAACACACATGCACACACACATGCTCATGCACACACATGCACACACATGCATGTGCACACACACATACATACATAGAACGGTAGGTAGGTATGCATCCTCACATGCACCGCCCACATATGGAAAGTATATACTGTAAACACATTTAGTGACTATCCTTAGAAGTACGTGACACCATATGTATCTGGATATTCTCTGTCTCTGCCTGACTGGGTGTGCTGGATTCGTCAGGGTCAGCATCACCATGAGCAGAAGAGCGACGTTTTGTGATGGAAGGACAGTGGCAGGAGTTTTCAGTTTGGTTGTATTCTCATGGGACCAGTGCTACATATGCCACCATCATTACACAGGTTGATGGGGCCCAGCAAGGTCACCCCGGAGGGGTGGGGAGGAGCCTGAGATTGGGCCAGCAGCCATCACCATGTGGAGCCACCGTCCCTGTGTCATGAATGAAAACCAGGTCATAGTTATCAACGCTAAGGCAGAGAAGCACAGGTGGAGGAGCCTGGGCAGGGGACACCTATCAAATCCCAGTGTTCCCACGTGAAAGCGGGGTCTCTGCACCCACTTCCTGACCCATTGTAAGGACTGGTAGCTTGTTGGTGAGGCAAGGGCTAGCACCTCTCTGTCTGAACTTGCTAGATGAAGCCTCAGCTGTTCCTACTATGATTCTCAGTGTTCCTGGTGTGATGTCATCCAGGGGACCTCTAAGGCCTGAGACAACAGCCTTAGACAGATAAAACCCTTGAGAGCTCAAAGGGCAACTGTTGCAAAGTCACAGGAAACACAAGACACCAAGATGTGATGGTGGTGGTGGTGGGGGGGAACAACCTTTTTTCCTCAAAATAAATAAATGAAAAAGAATCCATCAGTTTACTACACTGGATCAATAAGGCCCAGCACAGTGGCTGTGGGCTGAGCTGGGCAGCGTGCCCTGACGCCAAGCATGTTAAATCATGTAAATGACACAAGCCGGTCTGCTGGGGCTGGGAACGGCTCAGTGACAGCTGCTGCTTATGAAATGTCAGTGTGGGGGGATCAGTGACCAGAAGGCGTGGGCTGCCAGGAAAAGGCGGAAGCCTTGCAGAAGCAGGAGGGGGAGTCTGGAGTCACCTGCAAATGAGAGGCTTCCTGTCCACAGCCCAGCTGGGATGTACTGTCTCAGAGCAAGGCAGAGGCAGAGCCAGGCTGGGGCTCCGTGCCCCCCTGAGCTGTTTTCTGTCACATAATGGGAACATAAGGGTTGGACACTCTATTAGCAGCCAAGGGACAGAAGTTTGGAGGAAAGGGGTATTCAGTAGGGGAGACTGAGAGAGAACAAGGGGCCTAGCCCTGAGGAAGGGCTCAAAGGTTCATCTGCTGCTGGGGCCTCAGCTTCCCCCTTGGGAAAGCCAGGGCTTTCTCATGCAAGCTGCCAGCAGACAGAATCCAAGCAGCAGAAATGTCTTGTTTGGCCCACACAATATTTTTAAAAATATCCACATTCATTGTCAACATTTAAAAATAAGAAGTGCCTCATCAAACTCCAGCTTTCTGAAGTTCATTTGCAAATTGGGTGGGTGTGGCATAATGAGCCCGAATCCTCACATGGCCACAGAGGTTGGGCCAAGTTAAGGCAGGGTTACCTCCTAACAGAACTCTGACAGGGGACACAGACCACACCGAGACCTCAGCTCTTCAAGGCTCCTCCCTGAGTTTACAGCCCACATGACAGGGCTAACCCTGACACTACAGGGGCACGGATTTTTTTTTCTGTGTCTGGTTATTGCTCAGTTGATCACCCACACACACTGGATCTCCCTAGATAGCCCAGGCTGTCTCAAATCTGTGACCTTCCCATGTCAGCCTCCCAAACTCTATGATAGCAAGTGCACCCCTACTCCTGACTCTGGACCCAGCACTTCAAGGCTCTGGGTGAATGAAATGGGGCAGAAAAACAGGTTCTCGAGGGCATCAAGAAAGTGTCGCACAGGGCTTGGGGTGGGGCTTGGCTGTAGTGAGTACTTGCCCGGTATGAGTAAGGCCCTGGATTCCATCTCCAGCACCAGGAAGTTTCCAGAAAGCAATCCAGCCCTTGTGACAGACGTTCGGACTTCACACTGTGGACTTCATCCGTAGATGCATCCGTGCTGTTTTAAGCCACCAGGTTTCTTCAAAGTCACCTCCTCCAAGACACCCCTCCGGCCCACCCTAGCCTCAGCAGTGGTCCCAGGGAGACCCCTGTGTAAAGAAAGTGCTTGATCCTTCCTCTTGGTGTATCCTGTAGGTACATAGGAGGTATTCAGGAGTCCCCTTTCCTCTCTCAGCAGCGACCACTGAACAAACTGCTTTGTCTCCGACAATGCTCTCCCTCCTCAGAGGCCACAGTCCCTGTCACTTCTAAACCATCTCTGGCAGACGTGCCCTTTAGAAGGGGCTCTGCTGGAAGCTGAGGACAGTCGCAGAACATCTGAGGCCTGTCATTGTGACCTTGGCCTTCAGTACCAGATGACAGCAGTTGCTCTTTCTCTTCAGACCCCAGATGCAGACTTGGGGAACAGACCACTGTTTCATGTGCTAGGACTGGATGGTGGGGAGGGAGGAGGCAGGAGATCACAAGGCGAAGGCTGAACTCTGGCCCCACAGGCAGGCCTTCAGCCTGCTCTCAGGTCACCCTGGCTGCGATGCCTGTCTCCCAGCCTCCCTTTCCTGTCTGTGCCAGAGGCAGGCAAAGAATTTCAAGGAGTCCTGAGGGCAGGCCTCTGGGCTTCTGTGACTTTGTGCTCCTTCCCCTGACTTCTCCCGCTCCTCCTTTCCTTTTGTACTTTTCTGTCTCGATTTTTATCCCCCTTTTCTCTTCACAGCTACCTATGAGATTCTTAAATTTACAATTTAATGCCATGGCCATACTTTTAAAGAATCAAGATCCTTTTTGAGACTCGGCCAGGCCAGGACCACATTCCCTCAGATGGCCAGTGGCCAGGGCTGAGTGGCAGCTGGCTGGGCATCCAGCAAGAGAAGCAGCCCACAGTGTGAAGAGACAGGTCGTTCTGAGTGACCACTGGAAGAAGCCGTGTGAGAGAGGAAAAGCAGGTTTGCACAGTCAGCGATGGAGCTCAGAGGCCCTTAGGGAGTTGGGGGATGAGGCCAGCAGGGCATGGTGGGAAACTCCTGGACCTCATGGACACCAGTTGCTCCCATGACGCCTGTTGCAGGTCTAGAGTTGTGTGGCTGTTACTGGGGCGGAGGAATGGAACTCTTTCCTTGTCCTCGTTAGTGTTTGCTTGTTTGTTTTTGTCCACTCGACATAGCTGGAGTTATCTGGGAAGAGGAACTTCAGTTGTGAAAACACCACCATCACATTGGCATTTTCTGGATTGCTATTGATGTGGGAAGGTCCTCTGGGTGGTGACACCTGGGCAGGTGTTCCTGGGCTGAGCAAGCTGTGGGGAACAACCAGTAACCAGTGTTCCTCCCAGGCCTCTGCATCAGTTCTTGCCCCGGGGTTCCCACCCTGGCTTCCCTCAGTGATACCTGTGATGTGGAAGCACAAGCCAAATAAACCCTTTCCTCCCCAAGCTGCGTTTGGTCCTGGTGTTCATCACAGCAATAGAAACCTGAATGAGGACATCCCACAATCCAGCTCAGTGCCTGCTTGCTGTGCGGTCTATGCGAGTGACCTCGCCTCCCTGAGCACCATAGTAGAGATTTAGTGAGACACACGAACAGGAAAGACCAGGCTTGGCTCCTGTTGGACCTAGAACCTTCTCACTGCCCCCCTTTTCAGAGGAGAACATAGAGACTGGAAAAGGGGGTGGGGTGGAAAAAACACAATTCTCTGGTTCCAGGAAGCAAGCTAGAGTGGGCAGCAGAGGACATATGGGCTATCTAGCAGCTGGAGGCCAAGCCAGCTATGGCCTCTGCCCTTTGCCCCACTGTGACCCTCTTACTGTGACCTGATGAATCCATTCCTTCCGAGAGCCAGGGCAATGTCCTCCCTCACTAACCTGGTCTGAGAGACAGAAGCCACTGTGCCTGTTAAACAGAATTGTAAGTGGCTCCCTCAGGCATGTGTTTTGGGCAACTTCCCGTAGGTGGTTTTGGGAGACATTGAACCTTTAGGAGACGGGCCTTAGCCAGAAGTAGCTCACTAGGATGAGGCCTTTGAAGGTAATACCTGCCCCTGGTTCTGGCCTCCCATTGAACTTGAGATGTGAGCAGCTTCCACCGTACAGTTCCAAAATCAAGAATTCATCAACCGTGCCTTCTCTGCTGCAATTGGTGGAAACGCTCTGGAACCATGAGCTAAAATATGGCTTCCCTCCCTTAGGCTGTTTCTGTCGGTGTTTCATCACGGCAGTAAGGAAAGAGACCAGAGCAGAAGAGAACCACATCCCTAGCCTAGATCCTGCATCAGCACCATAGCTGCACTCAGCAGACAGCAAGCATGCGTCTCCATCACCACCCTGTGTGCGTGAGGAAACTGAGAATAAGTGCCAAGCCCAGGACTCCAGCCAATAGGCAGCAGATCTGGGACTCCCTGAAGTGGGAAAGGACAGTGTTGGGGTTTGCATGCTGCTTCCTGTGCCTAGAAGCCTGTGGGCATGTGACCTAAACCTTGCAGGGCCTGGGCTGCTTTATCGGAATGACAGAGCCTCAGTGGGGCCTTTCAGGAAACAACAAAATACACGAGAAGGTTCCCAGGACGCAGGGAGCAAAGGCTAAGGCCACTGTGGGGAAGACTGCGGAGCCATCAGAGCCAGCGGAGCCAGCCTGGCGGTGAAGAAAAGAAGGAAGTGACTGACCTTGCTAGAGAATCCCCAGGGGGGTTCCGCCACAAGGACAAGAGGAGAGCCAGAAAAGTTGGACTAGATAGATGAGGAAGTGAAGGCTAGGGATCCACCCCACCCCCTGACTCCCCAGTGCTTGGATGACAGGCAAACCCACCATGCCTCACTGCTAGATTTGGATTATTTTGGTCCAGAGGACATTGGCCTGAAGGGAAAACAGTAACACTGTGTGAGTGTGTACGCACACATGTGTGTACGTGTGCAAGTGTATGTTGGTTCGTGTGTGTGCGTGTGTGTATCACAGGGAGGGGGATCCGTCTGGCCTGTCAGCCACCCTGTGCCAACCCTGGAAGGAGACAGCATCTTTCATCTTGCCCTCTCCCTGCCACCCCCACCTGGACCACAGGATCCCGGCTTTATCACTCTGGTAGAGAAGTTTAAAAATATCCAGACTCCCTAGCTTAGAGTTTGCTCTCTCATCTGGAGGCACCCACAAAGCTTTTGCCAATAAAAACGGCATTTCCTTTGGTGTTTATAAAGATCAAAGTCCCAGGGAATAAGCAGGCTGGCGGCCTTTGAGAGCAGCAGCTTCCCAGTGCCTGAGGTTTGAGGTTTCAAAAAAAGGAAGTTTTTTAAGGAGGCCCAAAAGGTTAGGTTTCCAGACAGTTCACAAAAGAAGGAGCCAATCCAGTTAAGATCAGATGGAAAAATAGATCCGACCTCAGTAGTAATAAAATTTAGATTAAAATCCCATGAGGCAGCTCTTGAAGCAGGCCTATTAAGCGAAGCTTTTTAAAGATGAACTCTAGGAGGCAGAGAAAAGAAAGTGGCCTTCCCTCGAAGAAACATTTATTTCTCCAGTTTCCCAGGTCCTCTGCAGACAGGGCCAGGTCACCCATGCTGGTCACCACCTTGGGCACCCTTGCTCTTGGCTGCTTCTTCTGGAATGTTCTTTCGTCTCATCCTTCTACGACTGGTTACTTTTCTCCACTTGGGTCCAGTTCAATTCTCAACTCCTCTGAGAAGCCCTAGTAGGAACCCAACTCACCCTGCCACCCTGCGGGGTCTCCTCTGCTGGGCACCGCCCACCAAGACATCTTGGTTGTCCCTCTACCGCCTTCCCTTGCTTTGGCTTTTCCATCTGTGAAACAGGAGTTTCTATTGGTCCTTCCTGCTTCATAACTCCAGGGACGCAGGTAGGTCCTGACATCCTGCCTGCTCTGCCTCCACTCTCTCTCCACAATGCTCTGGGCAACCCCGCAATGGTCCTGGGAATACAAAACTAGCTTTTCCTTCCAGGGACCACACTCGCAGGATTTTGTGCCCTTGTGTTCAGGGAGCTGGTTCCAGGGTGGGATTCGGCCCAGGGTAGGATGGGGAACCACTGTTTTGCTCAGGACTGGGCACGTGACTGAAGCTGAGCCTGTCAGGGCCCAACCTGACTTTTGGAAACCATTTGGCTCCCCTTCCCACTAGAGGTGGCTAAACTGGGAAGGGGGAGCTGAAGCTGTGGTGGGCACCTCTGTCCTCACAGAATCTGCCCTCTGGGAAGCTGGTGCAGGAAAAGGCGTGGTCAGAGCACCTGGATGCAGCTGTGCCTGAAGGGGCCTGGCAGAAGCCCTTGTGTAGGCTGCTTGCAGAGTCCTCTCCAGCCCAAGTAGCCTTTGATGGCCTTTGTTGGCCCTGTAAGGATGTCTATCCCAGCCCTGAATGTCTGCTTACTGGTCAGTCTGCCTCCTGGGGAGCATCTCCACCGCTCCATCTGATGCTGCTAGCCACAGCGCTGACCAAGCCACCAGGGAAGACAGAAAAAAACAGGCCTCCAGAGGGGCCTGAGTGGAGGGGCCGCTCTGTCAGTTCCAGAAGCTGCAGACTGTGATCTGAGCAATTAACCTTTCTGTGGAAGCCAAGGCCAATTAAGTCCCGGGGGTGTCTGGGCATCTGTGCAGCTGACCAAACGCCTCAGCCTGCCTTGGTTCTTACGGGCTGAACACAGCACAATCATCTCCCACGGCACGTGCTGCCGCCTGGTTTGTCTGTGCCTTCTGCCGGCTCCTCCCTCTTCCCTGCTCCACACACTGTCCGCAATGACCTCTGAACGTCAGCTTTCCCTGTACTCTTCCACCCAACACCTCCAAACTTCCTGTGGTGGGGGCTGCAAGTGTGTTCCCCAAGTTCTCTACCCTCTGGTCAGGCCCAGGACCCCACCTTTGGTCTCAGTTCTATGACTCGTCTCAACCAGGACATCAATGGGACAGGAACACCTTGCAAAACTGATGCTGTGCTGATCATCACTGATGACTTTATCTCCATCCAGGACAAACTCGAGTTAGCCCATCAATGGCTGAGTGACCAGATCCCCCTGAGAGTCAGTCTATACCCCTAAGAGCAAGCCAGCAGGAACCTCTGGCCAGCTTTGTCAGAAGCTTTAGCAATACATACTCAGCCTTGCACACCTCTGACGGATGTTGTTGTTACATGGCGTGATTGTGTCTGTAGATAGCTGATACCTCTTCTAGGTGCCCGGGCTCCCTCCAGCTGTCCTGGTACTCTTTATTGACCTAAAATGCCTTTCCTGTCCCAGCTGTGATCAGCGCCACAGCCCATGCAGCTACAGGGCAATGGAACCCTGGAGAGTGGATCAGTTAGGAAGACCAGAGGTTTATTTCTTAGGATTTCGGAGGCTGGAGTCTGAGATCACAAGGCTGGCATGGAGTGAGACCTTCTCCCTACGTTATCCCATCTGGAAATGGAGGGGCAGAAGGGAGTGGCCTCACCACAGAACTGAAGTCCTCTGACTAAACACCTCCCCAGAACCCTCCTCCCTGCTCCGTTCCAAGCTTGAGAGTTTCTGGAGGGACAGAAGCAATCCAGTCACAACTGTACACTTGCCCGGTGAGGCTTCAGCACCCTCTTTCCACCTCACCATAGCGGCCTCCAGATTACTAGTCTGTGCCCTCATGGTGTTTGCGTGTCGAATTGGGCTACTCCAGAGTGTGGCTGTATCCCAGCCAAAAGGCAGCTCTGAGGATTTGGGCTTCATTCTCTAGTTCCTGGTTTCCTCAGCGGGACATGGTGTCACAGGTGGGACTTCACCGCACTCTACCGTGCCCTGTGTGTCTAGTCTGCAAGGACTTGCCTCCAAGGCCAGCCCCTCACCTTCTCCATCACCTGCAGTAAGCATCATTACCAGCCTGGAGCATCTGATAGTGAACTAACATTCCCGTCCTTCCATCCACTCTCCCTTCCCTGCCCTGTGCACTTTCATACCAGGATCGGCGTAAGATGGAGGGAGACGAATGGTTTCCTTCAGGGGAAATACTGCTACCAAAAGTTAGCACAGGGGTGGGCTCCAGATTTCCTGGGACACCAAAGGTACATCCTTACATCCACATGAGCGCTTGGGCGTCTGATGTATGGACAGAAAGATACTGCCATACCGCGTTACCAGAGAATAACAACAGAGAGTTTTGGTGTTGCAATGTATGTCGAGACAAGGTCTTACCGTGCAGCCCAGGCTGCCCTTGAACTCACATCCTTCCTGCCTCAGCTTGTGATTATAGCTATGCATCTCAACTTCTGGAAAGTTCTTAAGCTACGGTTGGCTGCAGGTGCGGGGTCTGTGTTTATGATCACCTCCTGGATCGCTGCGCTGTTTTCATTCCTCGTCGACCACAGTTGACATATCGCAAGAACCTCAGCTTGCTGTGTGTGGCTGTTGTCCTCAGTATAAAATGGGGAATACCAATGCCCTGACAAGTTCATGGGCTTCCTCATACTAACGAACCGCAGACACATTTCCTGAATCTAACTACTTGGTCCCAGAGTTTCTGAGTCCCAGGCTGAAGGGCATTGGTGGGGGATGGGCTCTGAGGGTGTGAGGTGTGTCTTGCAGAGTCCGGCATGCTTCTGCACCAGAACCACACACCTGCTTCCCAAGCACAGGCAGGTTCAAGCACACTCAATCAGCTACATAAGTGGGACCAGGCATCAGTCTCTTCAAACTTGCCAGTCTGTGTCCTAAGCCTCTCAGGCAAGAACAATGTATGGACATTTCCCCACGATGGCTGCCTGACACCCCTACCCCCACCAGCCTGAACAGACTCTGCTCAACATAGCCGCAGTTCCTCTCCTGCTGGTTCCCTTCACTCCAGGCTGCTCTCTCCTTGTTGCGGGGGTGGTACTTCACTCATTCCCCTGCCTCAGGGCCTTTGAATGGCTAGCTGTTCCTGAAGCACTGAGTATCTTCCCACAGTGAGGCCCGTTTGCTGTGTGGGCCTATGATGGAAAGGAAGGAGGATGGATCTGGGGGAGAGGGGAGATTTGGGGG
Organism: Arvicola amphibius; assembly: GCF_903992535.2. NCBI lineage: Eukaryota > Metazoa > Chordata > Mammalia > Rodentia > Cricetidae > Arvicola > Arvicola amphibius. The sequence goes on from NC_052047.1 coordinate 128,040,050, forward strand.
TACTGGTGGGGAGTAGAGGAAGAGGAAACTGCAATTGGGATGCACAAATAAAAAGAAAAAGAAAAAGAAAAAGAAGGGAAGAAAATGCCCTGTAGGGAGTGTACTATTAGGGGGTGTGGCCTTGTTGAAGTAGGTGTGGTTTGCTGGAGGAAGTGTGTCACTGGAGGTGGGCCTTAAGGACCCAGATGTGGAACTCTCAACCCCTCTCCAGCGCCATGTCTGCCTGCATGCTACCATGCTACCCGCTATGACAATGATGCCCTAAACCTCTGAACTGTAAGCCAGCCCCAATACAATGTTTTCCCTTATGAGAGTTGTCATGGTCCCCGTGTCTCTTCACATCAGCAGAAACCCTAAGACAGGGCTTAAGCTGGGACTATGTCCATCTCCACAAACCCCATGAAGGTCAAACTCCCACCATTGCTTCACCTCCTATGCACCCACCCAAGCTGCTAGCGAGCCTTGGGGCTAAGCCATGCCAGCTAAGACTGGCATTGATGGTCAGATCTAGTCCTTATGTCTCAGAACACACCGAGTTTCAAGGTGTCAGGGGCACAGTTGGTGGCAGCACGGAGAGGGAAAGCTGCCTGTGCCTGAGAGCAGCAGGTGTGGGCAAGAATAACCTGTGAGAGGGCTGGGGACTGGGACACCCACTCTGACCCCGTCTAACATGGCCTCATGTTGCTAAATGTGCCCGTTCCCCAGGCTCAACAGCTTAGCCTTAGTCACACAACATAAACTCTGGTGCTGTAACACAGGCTCACGAGATTAAAATACAAACAAAAATCAGCCAAACAACAACAGAAATGCCCCGAGCAAATACCAACCAACGGTAGATGGTATGTCTAGACTGCAGCTTAGCGGTAATGTGGAATAATGTGAGCCACAAAGACAGCTAGCAGATCACGGCCATGGCCCTCAATATGGAAAAATCCTAAGGAAATCATGTAGATTCATCATGGAATCACGTGTGAGTCACGCATGTTCTATACAGAGTTCAAACAGAAGTGACACTTTGCAGGGTGTTTACTCGAATGAGAATGAAGGTGAGATACACATCAGGGTGAGGGCTCCTTGGAAGGAAGTGGGTGAGGATGGGGACCCGGGGCCTCCCAGCTGAGACTGGTGGCTTGCTGCCTAAATTGGTGATTCACTCATTCTTGTTGCTATTTCTCAAGACTGAGTCTCATAAATATTCTTTTGTACCTATTCCAATATTTAATAAAGTTCATTTCTTGAAGGCAAACAATGTAGGTAGGCTTCTGCAGGAACTGGCAGTGGGTGTGGGGAAACACTGCCCGGATTTGGTTGCCTCCTGTTGTGCAAATAAAGTTTTATCAGAACACAACGATCACTTTACGTATTAGCTGTGGCTACTTCAGAGTCCAAGGGGCACACTAGATGATTCCTGTCTTTACTGTCCAGAGAAAACAAACAAAACAAATAATGGGAGGGAAAAAATGTTTCCCAATGAGAATGTTTCAAATGAGAGCAATGAGCCAGGCTCACAGGCTGAACTAAATTACATTTTTCTACACTTTTCTGAGGTCTAAGAATCAAATCCAGGGCCTGTGGAAAGCATCCAAGCGCTCTGCCATTGAACTACATCTCTAGCCCTATACTGTATCATCGTTTTGAGATGGGATCTTGATCTATAACCCCTGATGGCCTCAAACACCAATCCACCTGCCTCAACCTCCTGAGTAGATGGAACAGGGAACAGCAGGCCTGCATCACCTCCAGCTTCTACTTATTTGGGGTTAAAGGTCATGCCCATTTGCACTGGTTGTTGTCTGTCAACTTGACATTAACTAGAGTCACCGGGAAGTGGGAACCTCAGCTAAGGTATGCCTCCCTTCCAGTGGCCTGTGGGCATGTCTGTAGGGGCATCTTCTTGTTGTTGATTGATGTGGAAGGGTCTGCAGGAGGTACTACCATTGGGCAAGTGGGCCTGAGAAATAGAAGAAAGGTAGATGATCCTGAGCAAGCCAGTGACCGACATCCCAGATGGTTCTGGTCTCTGTTCCTGTCCTGGCTTCCCTCAATGATGGACTGTGATCTGGATGTGTGAGTCAAACAAACTCTTTCCTCCCCTAGTTGCTTTTGGTCCTGATGCTTATTCAACAATAGAAACAATAATATAACACTCATGGCAAAAAAAATGGGGGGGGGGAATTCCACAAGCATGGAAAAACACAGACCGGTCTTCCTCCTCTGGATCCCACTGCTGGTAGAAGGGGAGTACTTCCTCCCAGTGCCCAGGGGCCATGCCCCATCCCCACAACTACCCCCGTGTTCAGAGATGCTGATCATGCAGCCTATACCCTGTCTCTTTTCCTTAATATCATCTCAGGGCATTTTTATGTGTCACTTAATTACATTCCATTTTTGCTATGATAAATAATGATGCAATTAGTGGCTGCATACACACGTCTCGGTTGACACTATGAAATATCATAGAGTCGTCCAAAATGAATTTTTGAAGGCATCTTAATGATATAAAGGCTGTCACGACTGCATTATTGATTCCCACAGGATGCCCTGAAATAATATGAATGGGTGGGCCATGGAGAATAGCGTGAACTTGGTGCAGTAGCAAACAGAACGTTCTGTAGCCATTAAGCCTGACGATCAGGAGTGAGGAACCCTCTCGGATTCTCCACTCCCTCGCCTACTGAGAGTCATGCCTCCCAGAGTTCCTGGGGGAATACTTGGGGGTGGGAGATTTGGGAACAGGAGCTAGGGCCACTTGCATGCTAGGCAAGTACACTGAGTTGCACCCCAGGCCAAGGGGAATTTGGAAGGCAGCTGAGCACAAACGAGCCTTGTGTTGGAGTGGTGTTATATCAGCTGGCTGCTATTACAATGCTAGCTGCAGCAGCACAAACAGTAAGATATGCATGGGTGGGAATGAGTCTGTAACTTGATAAGCGTGCCCAGCCCTGCTCCTGCCAGCTAAATATTTTGACAATTGTTCCTGACCACACCCATCCTGGCATGAAATACCAGGGGCAGTTGACAAGCCACCCGCGAGCGGGTGCTCAGTGTCACCAACAGTTCTATGACCACTGAAGGACCGACCTAGAATCCCAAGGGGCTTGGAAGGGAATTACAATCAAGGAAGGTTCTGGAAACTGCAGACCAGACGGATCTTGATCAGTGCTGAAGAGAAGTGGAAGCCGAGAGGGGGGACACTTGTGGGGAGGAGACTCAAGAACAGAACACCTGCACTACCCCCGCTCCTAGAGGATGTGTTTATGCCCATGGCACTATATCGGATTGGAAATTTTCCCAGGAAATGGGGTGTGGAGTCAGAGAGCAGGCAGTGGGTCAGGAAAATTGATGATTCTGGCTGTGAATGTGAAGCAGAGGCAGGAGGATCTCTGTAAGATCAAGACCAACCTGGTCTATAGAGTGAGTCCCAGGACAGCTAGGGCTACACAAAGAAACCTTGTCTCAGTATACACACACACACACGTATATATATATATTTGAAAGTGAAGACAGCCATCCACAGTAGGTGTCTTTGTGGAACCACAAATATAGATTGGTCCTTTAAGTCAGTCGCAAGCCAGCCTGTTTTTTGGGCCCAGGCCCCAAGTGCTCACCATTCAGTCCAAAGTATTCACTGAGTGCTGTGCTCAGGGTGCTGCTTAGAGTCCTGAGCATGGGGCTGAGCAGGAAACATGAGCTCATGCTGTCCTGGGAACACTAAAAACAGCAAGCTGTTAACCATTTTTCCTTTTTAACCGTTTGCCAGGTGAGGCCCCCAGCCAAGTATCTAAAGTTCTCTACAATGTCAAGTGCCCGAGTCCTTGGCTGCAGTGGCAGGGCCACCAGGGCCCCCACTGTCTGCAGAAACTGTCCTTGGCTGCAGTGGCAGGACCATCAGGGCCCCCACTGTCTGCAGAAACTGTCCTTGGCTGCAGTGGCAGGACCACCAGGGCTCCCACTGTCTGCAGAAACTGTCCCTGGCTGCAGTGGCAGGACCACCAGGGCTCCCACTGTATGCAGAAACTGTCCTTGGCTGGACCGCAAGGTCACGTTTATTTGCTCTCATTCCTCCGGCAGCTGTGGAGAAGGGAGGCTGGGATCTGCTCTGGGGAGGCAGCAGTCCCTCATAGAAGCTTTCCAGACATACTCCCTGCTCTTCTTAAACCCCCTTTCCTGAGAGAAGAGCTCTAAAAGAAAATCAAAGACCCCCCATCCATCCCTGCCCCTGTCTCTGGTTTCCAGGGAGCCCCATGGAGACACCTGGGAAGGTGAGTGTTGTAGATTCCTGCAGTGTTTAGGACCATAATATTCTGTAAGTGCTATATAAGCATCCATCATTACTAAGCAAAATTAAGTTTTCAGTACAAGAAAGGGGTTCATCTCTTAGAGTCACCCAGGGACCAAGGCTAATGTGTGACATTGGGCTGCCACCTGAACAAAAAGGAAAAGTCAGACAAGAAAGTGCTTCTTTGAGGAACCCTCTGTCAGCAAGAGCAAGGGTAGAAGCTGCCGTGGCTGGACAGACAGCTTGAGATAGAAACACATCTACCATACGCATTGAGTCTACAACAGAAGCCAGTGTGGTTGGACAGACAGACAGTTTAAATGAAGGTCCATCACAACGTAGTTCCCATTTTCAGTAAACTGCACTGGCTGTTGGGCTGAGGACAGACTTCCTGGTTTCTTGAGCCTTTCAAGGTCAATGTGTTTGCAACAGAAATTCTGGAAGCCTCCAAAGATGAACTTGATGTAATCCAGAGCTCACAGGAGCACCAGTCCAGAGCAGGTGGTAAGCCGGCACCCAGATTCTACATTCAGCAAGTCTGATGTGCTGGGGGTAGGGAGTGAAAGCAGGGGTAGCCTGGAGACACAAGCTGGGGCTGGGACAATGACAGGATTGAAGACCCAGAAAGAGAAAAGTATTCTAGACAGAGGAGACAAAATTTCCAGAGGCAGGAGATAGGACAAGCGGCAGCTGCTGGAAACAGTGAGGGAGCTTAGATCCCACAGCCTAGAAGGCCCTAATCTAAACCAGAGAGAGGTGGAGCCAGACTAGGAAGTCCTTAGGGCTAAAGAAAATTCTGGCCTCTCCTCTAAGGCAGAAAAGAACTATTAGCAGCACTTTGGAAACACGTAGATTAATCTACCCCTTTTTTGCCTGCTGATGGGCATGTAAGATCCCATGTAAGATGGGATAGCTGGCCTGTTTTAGACACAGTTAACAGAAAACACAACCCAGACAGGCTTCAATGATAGAATAAACTGCCAGTTGAAAATATAAAGACAGGCCCGACAGTGGTGACACACGCCTTTAATGCAAGCACTAGGAAGGCAGAGACAGGTGGATCTCTGGGAGTTTGAGGCCAGCCTGGTCTACAGAGTTCCAGGACAGCCAGAGCTAAAACAGTGAAACCTTGTCTCAAAAAAACCCCCAAAACCAAAACCAAAACCAAACTAGAGAGAGAGAGAGAGAGAGAGAGAGAGAGAGAGAGAGAGAGAGAGAGAGAATATAGAAGATGGATAGATAGATAGATAGATAGATAGATAGATAGATAGATAGATAGATAGACAGACAGATCTAGAGCTTTAGACACACCTGGATCCAGGACTCAGTTCCCTAACTGGGGCTTTACCTCTTCTACCATGGAACTTGGGTCCCAGGCTGCACGCAGAGACAAGAAAATTGTCGAGGGCCAAGGAGGTTCTCAGAGGCAAATACCCCCTGGTCTGCAGTCAGCGTCTCACTGTGGCTGACACCGAGCTCATGCTGAGAGAAATGTACAAAGCTAGCTGCCAAGGTGCTGTGGCTGGAATGTGGGCCATCTCCCGTGGGCTCACGTGTTTGAACACTTGGTCCCCAGCTGGTGACACGATGCTCCCGCCACTGCGCCTTCCCTGCCATGAGGGTCTGTATCCTAAGGACCTGTGAGCCACAGTAAACCCTTAACCTGCTTTCCATCAGCTTCTTTGTCACGGCAGCAAGAGAAGTGGCACAAAGATACACAAGGCTGCAGACGCCACACCCCCAGACCACACCCCACCTCCAAACCCGCTCACTGGGCACCATAGTTTCGTTTTTGCGGATGGACTCTTGTGGTTGTTAAGATCGTTACTGATCTCACTGCACAGCCCAGGCTGCCCTGGAGCTGTCCCCATTCCTGCCTTAGTCTCCCCAGTGTTAGAACAGTACATGCCACCATGCCCAGCCATCATCCTGACCTCACCTGACTTCTAATTGGGCCTGGCTGGGGCTTCTATGGGCTTTTGTGGCCACTGGCATGGGTCTCCTGCTTCATCCTTGATCCTGAAGCAGAGGCCTGGACACAGGAATAGCTAACTGGGGCAAGACTGGAAAGTGGGTACCAGAAGAAGGGACGGTGGGTAGGCATCGAACATACCTTTCTGTAAAATGTTAGGAAGTTGTGGAGACCTGATGGAAGAATGGACCTTGAAAGCTTTGTAGACTTGTGTAACCTCTCTGGATCGGTGGACATTTTTATTCTTGGTCTGGCGCTACAAGCTGCCAATCCATCACGCTAAACCACCATGCAGCACTACAGGAGGCACCTACGGGACCTGTGTGCTTTAGATGAATGAGTCACTGGTTCCTTCTCTTTACCCAGGACAGACATTGCTAATCGATCATGAACCTGTCCCGCAGAATCCACGAAGTCTCCTCACAATCTACTCCCTCCCCGTCACGTGCAGCTGTCTAGGCAGCCACTACCAATTGATCAGGGGAGAGATGAAAGAGCCCATCTTTGTTATCCTTTGAACTAGCCCAGTTCCATCATGCCCAGAGTCAAAGCGGACCCAGTGAGGATGTCAACTCATGTTTTCCTCCAGCAAGCTGTCAGCAGAGCCCAGGGATACGCTGAGCCTTCCAGCTCTCCGTTAAACCTAGACAACTCAGTGTGGAGGGAATAAGTCAGGCAACGAAGGAAGTTCTGGAAGGTGGGGATGCCCGGGGGTGGGGGTAGCTTCTCACTGCTGCCCAGATGAAGTCTAACTCCCTAGTAAAGCCTCTGAGGCCATCCACCATCCAGGCCCTGTGTTCCTCACCAGCTCCTTGGCTGTGTTTCATACTTTGACCATCTGCTTCTGTCCCTCAGGCCATCTTGACAGTCTTTTCAAGGCATCAGAAGGTGACAAGGACACACACCATTAGCTCCCCGGTGGGCATTCCTCCAGCCCAGCCCACACGCCCAGAAGGACAGTGTTACTTCTCTATAAGCCGTGCAAAACCATAAGCCACCCGATGTCTGGTGCCCATCAGAGCAGCGGGAAGATGGGAGATCCACTTAGATCCTGTGTCCCTGGAGGTGGAGTCCCCTCACTCAAAATATCAAGGCCCAGTCCTGTAAAGAAGGGGTGTCCCTAGGAGAAAGAGCAGCGCACGAGGAAGGGAAGTAAGACTGCGACATGACATTGCACGGGGTATCAGATCGTTCTCTTCTCACACAGAAGGAGGGGCGCGGTACGAGGGGTGTTTAGACACTCCCAGCCCTTTCCACAGGCAAAGAAAAGGGGTTCAGAGATGGAAGGGTTCATTCCCTCTCTCCTGATGGGGAGCTGTCTCACACCTACACACTAAACAGAGTATTTGGAGATGTCTGAAGAGCTGGGCAGGGTGGTGCCTAGCTGTCATCCCAGCACTCAGGAAGTAGAGACAGGAGGATTGTCTGATCTCGACAACAAATGAGAGAGTAGCCCTGGGAAATGCCTGGGGAACCCTGCCTGTGGGAGAACAGCATGGCCTCTCTGGAAGTCCTCCCTGAGGCATCCTTGAGACACCCCCGCCCCCGCTCATTATTTTCTTCCCACACGATCATTGTGTTTCAAGAATGTAATGAAAATCACCCTTTATTTTTCCATTGGTTTCTTTCTGTATGCACACTGACACACACCCGACACCTAAGGCAGTCAGAAGACAACTTGTGGGAGTCAGCTGTCTCCTTCCACCACTTGCGATCCAACTGGGGTTGTTGGATATAGCAGCAAGCACCGCTGAGCCATCTTCTCAAGCCCTTAGAAACCACTCTTTCTGTCTCATCTGAAGCCGTCCGTACCACCCCCTCCCCAGCATCCACAGCTCCTTCCAAATTCCTAAGGCATTCAGTGTTTATCACTAGGCCAGTTAGCAAAGGCTCTGCAAACAGTACAGGATGGGAGGTAGGCTTCTGTGTGTTCCCTAACCCTAGTCCTCTGACTTTTGGGACTCTAATGTAGCAGCCTGAGATCAAAGTGATCCCCACCTAAGTATATGCTTTCTGCATGCCAGGTTGACTTAATTAACGTGGGCAGAGTCTCGAAGTCCTTATTTAACCATGAGACGTTTCCAGGATCCTTGGGGGACAGTCATCCCTCCAGGAGAGCGCCTTCCTGCTGGCTGCCTCCCTGTCTGCACAGCTAACTCTCTCATCATCTTCTTGCTGAGAGTGCTTTCCCCATTGGCTCTCTGATCTTACAAAATGGGACCAAGGCATGCTTTGCTCAAACAAATGCTAAGCAGCCCAAGGAGCGTGGGCTGGCCACTGGGTACAGCCACCAAGCAGGGAAGTTGCTGATCATCACAGCACGCCCATGTCACCCTCCCAGCCAGCAGCCTACAGGAGCCCTGTGATGGGCTGAAAGGCCCTCGGGGAACCTGTAATTAAATCCCAGAAGATTGCCAGCTCTCCCGCGGGTGAGAGGAGAAAAGAGCAGGGCACAGCAGGCAGGCACATCCAGACAGTGACAGCCAAGGCAGACACAGGCTGCCCTGGCTGCAGTGGCCTACCAGACGATGTCAGGAGCCGAGCTGAGGAGCCTGAAGGTTTCATCTCAGGAAGGGAGGAGGAGGACACAGGTGATTTCTAACTAGAGAAAGCCTGGAGACTCCTAGGGAAAAATCCACCCTAGCCCTACCTTGTTCTAAAACTCTATGACCCATCAATCTACCTGGTGAGCAAAATATGTTCTGAGCAGGGCTGGCTTGCAAAGGCTAGATCCTACTGTGCCGTTCTCAGCTCGCGGCTCAGTCTGACAGCCGCCAGCGGACACGTGCAGACATCCTGACAGCACAAGTGTTAAAATACTTTCCCACCTGGTCACACAATAAGCAGCTGTTGTCTTCACACCTCCTTCTAGCTGTCCCTTCTCCCTTGCCTCCTCTCCAAGATGGGTGTGCTTCCCTTCCAGGGCTGGGCCCAGAAGCGTGGCCAACATTGGTTTCATGACTTGGAGCCTGTGTCGTTAGATTGTCAAGCACTTTTCAGTGACCCAAACTTTCATCTAGGACTTTGAGCATCGCTCTACTAGCTTTTCCCAGGTCCTTTTCTGGCAAAACAACCATCATGTGAACATTATGTGAACCTACCATCCTTTAGTTTTTATTTTGTGTTTATTTATTGGGGTACAGGGTCTCACTATGTAAGCCAGACTTACACTAGAACTCAGCTCCTCAGAGCCACATGTACAGAGCTCAGATGTACAGCCAAGAGCCACCATGCCCAGCCCACCCTTTCTGACACAAGATGTGTGATGCGCACTCCCCCTTCCTGGTTTCCTTCTATCTTTTCTCCCAGACTCCTACTCATCCTTTAAAAGCTTTTTCAGTCATGTTCCAGTTCATAAAACTTGGCTTCCTGCACAGTGAATGAACGGTATCAAGGGCTTGGATTGGTCCTCACTGTGACCAGAGAACTGCCTGGATTTACCTTTGGTACTGTTGTTTCAAGTTCCTGTTTTAATAATGATGTATCTTGGGCAATACCCTCTGCAGATCATACCCATTGTTTGTCCTTTGGGGCAGTGGCAGGAGATCAGGACAGAGACTGAGACACACAGTGTCATCCTTTTCTAATGTCTCAGGCCAACTATAGAAGCAAACCAAGGAGAGTCTCCCACCTCCCTGGGTCCACATGTTCCCCAATCAGCTGCACTGATGAACGGGGACATGATCAACACATCCATCACAGCTCATCTACTTGTCCTTGCTCCAGCCAGGCCCATTTGTACCACCCGATCCATCATCTATCCCTCCTGCCCGAAATGACTCTCTCCTCTGTACCACCCTCATTTCTCTATCTCTCTAGTGGTCACAGGAATGTCAAAACTGTGGTTCTCTCCTCTTCATCATGCCCCTGTTTCTAAGCACCTCACTGCTCAAGGTATCTAATTCAGTGGATACAATGTATTTTCTCCAACAATTGTTCCCAACATACATGGTAATATAACTTTACTTTCTGAGTGACAATACCTTTGACCAAATTACATTGTATTAACCTTACTTCTTTTTTGCTTTCTTTGTTTGTTTTTGAGACAGAGTCTCTCTTTGTAGCCTTGACTGTCTTAGAACTTGATCTGTAGACCAGGCTGGCCTCCCACTTACAGAGATCCACCTGCCTCTGCCTCCCGAGAGCTGGAATTAGACATGTGCCATCACTGCCTGGCTTAGCCTTACTTCTTGACCTAATGTGTCCCAGTTGAATTATACCAGGTCCACACCTGTCCAGTGCCACCAGTCCCCTTTGTGGAAAGGTGGTATTTCGAGATGCGGAGTCTGTCTCTCTCCCCCAGTGCCTCTGACTCTCCCTCTCTCTCCTCTCCTCCTGTTGCATTACTTCTGCAAGTGCGATTTCAGCACTGTACAATGGACAGCTCCCAGGTTCCATTCCCCAGGGGACTGAGTGGCGCTACAGGCACCATTTCAGATGGGCAATGGAGAGTCTCCTGCACCTGTGTGGCTGCTTATGAGCTATGTGCTCAGTCTGTCACAGCAGCCTCAACATACATCATTCAACTATAGAAAGGGACCTGTCAACGGAACCAGAATCTACTGCTCAAGTGCAGCCTCATGCTGGGCAATGGGCAGGGCAGTCAGCCGCTGTGCTGAGCTACTTTTGGCCAGCACCGAGCCTCTCCGTGGAACTCAGAGCACCCAGATCAACTACTGCCCCACCCCTGCACTCCCAGAAGATCCCAGAACCCAAGCATCCATGACCCCTGACCTCTGTCATAGAGGTCAATCATAGTCTACTGATTTATTTCTGGTGATGGGAGACTGTGTGATAACCCAATGATTGACCTGACTATAGTCTTTGTATACACTATGGTGCTTTAGGTTGCAAGTTACAGAGGTCACTGGATCAAACCCCTTAACCCATAGTCCCAGAATTGTCTCTTTTGCATGTATGTGTTACTAAAAATTGAAATATATATATATATATATATATATATATATATATATATATATATATATTTTAAAATTAAAAATTGAGATAAGGGCTTATTAAGTTGCCCAGGATGGACTTGATCTCACAATCCTCCTGTCTTAGCCTCCTAAGCATTGGTCTTTCAAGCATGCGCAGCCATACCTGGCCAGGGGATTTTTCTTACTAGCATGCAAGAACCCCTGGAGGGCAGTCCCTGGGACAGACTCACATAGCTGCTCCAAGCCATCATTAAAGATAGTAATGATGAGAGTGACCAGGGACGAGTTCTCCTTTTGCCTTTGAGATCATAGATGTCTGAAGTACCCTGAGCTGAGGAGGGAGGTGAGGCTGATTCTGTGTCTGCTCCTAGGAGCAGGAAAACTTCCAGAGGCTCTCATAGTGCTAGGCACCACCTATGCAAAAAGCCAATTCTTGTCAAGGGACAGGATAGTCAAACCGATTTTCACCAGTGAGGACTAGGTTTTCAGCTGGGGACTGCATTCACATTCTCGGTCTTTGGGCAGCTGGAAAAGAAAACAATAGTAGCAGCAATGCCTCCTGGAAGGAAAGCAGAGTAGGCAGATGGAAGAGCAGCTACCAGCACCACCTCATTCCCAGTCTAGAAATCTCACTCAAATTCACCTTGGAGGAGCAATGATTTCCAGCCAAAGGAATTTAGATCGCTAACGGAGACAACCCCTGACCTGGGCTCTCCAGGGTGTGTGACTGTAAACAGTGGGAGGAGTATTTCAGACTGAGGTCAGCAGGAGCCATACCAAGTAGTGCAGTATGGGGCATTTCCCGAGAAAGATGGGGGGGGGACCCTGGAAGTGGGTGTGTCACAGGAAAAAAATGAGGAGGAATGGAAGGCGAGTCCAGATTAGAACCAAAGTAACAGAAGGAGACAAATGTTGGCTGAAAAATCCAACTCAGAAATCTGTGGGCCACAGGAAACTGCAGAAGATTTCAGAGAAGAAAGGACACAGAGAACCTGAGCTTTGCTGAGAGACTCCTAGATCTTCACATGCAAACACGGAAATGATAGTACTCTAGAGATTAGGAATGTATTATGGTTCAAGTCTGAAGTGTCCCCCATAGGCTCTGTTTTAATAGCCAACCCCCAGCTGGTGGTGCTATTCAGGTAGGCTGCAGAGCTCTCAGGAGGTGAGTTCTGGGTGGTGGAAGTGGGTCACTGGGAGCAGTGAAACTTTGAAACTTATACCTATACCAGGATCCTGACTTGCTGTATGCTTCCTGGTCCACCATGATGTAAACAGCCATTAGCTTGCCTTCCCATGCCTAGAAAGGAATGGGTCTGCCACGTCTCCAATATGAGGGAAAGAAAGCCACGTGGATACAGGCAGAGTAGACTCTTCCTCTCTCAAGAGGTTTCTGTGAGATGTACTGTTACAGGAACACAGAGGTAACTAGAGTAGCATGGTCAGTGTGAGCACGCGCACGCATACACATAGACAGACACAGTGAAAGGCTGGGGAGAGGTTGGAGGGGACTGGTTAGGACCAAGCCACACCATCAGTATGGGCTCATCCCATAGCAGTGCTCAGGGGAAGGAAGAAGCCATTCCCAATGCAGGAGCCAGGTTTCACAGGGCAGTTAGGGTGAAAGGTCAGGACCGCCACTGACTGGGGGACAGTGACAGTGAAGCAAAGGGGAGAAGATGGATGGGGTCTGCTAAGAACAGGGCACTGTTTGGGACATGTGCAGAGAACCAGAGTTCTGGGGGAGATGCCACAGTTCTCAGAGTGACAGCAGAAAGCCTAGGAGGTTCAGGTTGAAATGCATTCACCACAGCATCTGAGGGAAGGGGAAGGGACCCACAAGCTGATGTGCAGCTTCAGTTTCGAGTGCCCCGGGGACTGTCGAGACAGCACCATGCTGAAGAGCGTGTCTAGACAGTAGCAGCCTTTCAGGTGGGTTTTCTTTTAACTCTGCAGGAGAGTAGGGTAGTGGGCAGGGTGACAGCTCTCGAGCCTGCAGCCAGCACCCAATCTGCAGGGAGGCACAGTAGACACGGTGCAGAGGGAAACAGCTGCCTCTGAAGACCACAGCCACTGAACCACAGGCTGGCCCAGCCCTAGCTCTGCTCAGAGGATTACTTGTCTATTTCGGCTTGAGTCCATTTGCCCCTGCACAAATATCTACAATGCAGCTGCTGTATGCCAGGCACTGAGTGAGAGATGGAGCCAAGGTCAGAACAGCCATAGCCCCTGGTCTTGAAGAGGTCAGTTTGACAGAGGTTTCTGTTTCGCCCGGTTCCACTGTTGTTCAGTACCAAAGAAACACATACAGGTCTACATTAATTATAGGCTGGTTGACCTATTAGCTCAGGCTTCTTATTAACTAACTCTTACATCTTAAACTAATCCATAATTCTTGTCTGTGTTAGTCATGTGGCTTGGTACCTTTTATCAGTGAGGCATTCTTGCTTCCTCTGCATCTGGGTGATGACTGCAAACTGAGCCTTTCCTCTTCCCAGAATTCTGCTATCCTGGTCACCCTGCCTATACTTCCTGCCTGGCTACTGGCCACTTGGCATTTTACTAAACCAATACAAGTGACAAATCTTTGTAGGGTACAAGACCATTGTCCCACAGTAGCTCAGGGTTGGTCTGGTGACAAACACCGACAGGAGCATCAGGTTTATAAAATGCTTTGACATGAAGTCCCTGAAGCTAATGGAGAGGAGGCCTTTGTAGCTAGAGCCATTAACAGAGAGCATTACCACTGAGTCCTTCATGGCTTCCTGTGCTGTTTAGATAATGACTCTATATCATGGGCTCTGAGCCTTCCTTCCTAAGATTACAGACCCACCTTCCTGGTACCCTTCTCCCAAATACTCCATGCCGTCCTTCAGTACCACAGAGCCTTTGCACATTCTCTTCCCTTCCTGGACTCCCTTCCCCAGATTCATCCCCTATAAGCTCACACCTTAGATGGCTTATATTCATGCTTTCATCTTCTGCACAGACAATCCCCCTGGAATAGGCTTCCTGAATTCCCAGGCTAGGCAGAGTTCATCTAGCATACCCAGGCATCCCTCATCCTCCACCTTCCAGTGAGTTCAACCACCACATATTGGAATCTCTTATGAAGTGTTTAAATAATGCTGGCATCTAGTCTGGGGCTAACCCTAGTCAATTGGAAGCTTGAGGGGTGAGGGGCTAGGTCACTTACTATGACCCAGGCCTCAGTGACTCCAGGATGCGGCTGCCGTGCGTGTCAGAGCCTGTGTTTTCTGGGCACTGACATCATTTCTAGGGTTGCTTTATTCAGGACGGCCACTCCTGCTATAGGCTAGACGGTCCAGAAGACTGGGAATTGGCCCACTGAACCTCCTACAGTGACCAACACTGCCAGCACCAGATGAAGATGCTCTCTGTGATTAGGGCTTACGTGCATGGTGACTCACACACACACAAAAAAAAATCATAACACGGTTTATGGCTTGAATCTGCAGTGCCTGTCACAGACTCCTGTACTGAAGGTTGTTTCCTGACTGAACGAAGTAGGTCACTCCAGGCCTGTGAAGATTCCATGTGGCCCCTGGTTCTGGTCTTGCCTAATGTGACCTGGTCAGCTGTGATGTGAACTGCCGTCACCACGTACTCCTACCTCTACAAACCAAACGGCTCCACCGTGTCCTGCCCTACATGGTGGATGGAACCTTCTGAGACCCTAGACCAAAGTAAATTATGTCCTTCCTGAATGACTCCTGTCAGGCCTTTATTACCACGACACAATCATGGCTAATGCCTGTGGGAAGGCCTATTGGCCCCTTTTGGTAGATGAGGAGACATAAGACTCAGGAATTCAGAAGGAAGCGAGTCTTAGAAAGTGGAGCCCAGTCCCACTGGAACCTAGGCCCTGCCTGTCAGGACACCCCCTAACTGCCTAGCTTTTCTAGTATGCTGCAAAAGGCTTCTACTACGATGCCCTGTGAGATGTGAAACTCTGATGTGCCACATTTGGTCCTCCCTGACCTGCAAGCCCCTCTGATGACTCCCAGCTTTGTCCTAAGGCAAGCAAAATCCATAGATGAGTTCTGAGAAGCCCAAACAAAGCTGCAGTCACTCTGCCAGAGGCCTCATGGCCTCACACCAGGAAAAGCCTCTAATTGGATTCTATTCAGTGGCTGTCAGCTTCCCGCGGACACTGTGCTGATGGTGGCTGCGTGGTGAGTGGCTGGGTCAGGGGGTCACTGTGCAGGCTCCCCAGTGCCCAGGAGCTAAGCATTTAACCTGAGTGGCTTTGACATGGGTCAGAAGCTCAGTCTGCTAGTCCAGTTCCAGCTTCTAACTGCATCGGAACTGGCCACGGTGGCGGCCAGCTGCAGTATTCATCCTTCCCCGCTTCCCTCCTCATGAACTCTCTGCTCAGCACAACAGCGAACGCAGAATTTCTGAGGAGCCCGTGGAGGTCTGTGGCTCTCCAACAAGAAGGTGGCATGCAACCAGGCACGGTGTGCCGCTGCGATTCCAGCACTCGGGATGCAGGAAGACAATGAGTTTTAGGCCACCTAGGGCTACATAGAGAGTTCTAGGCCACCCTGTAGGCACAGCAAGTTCCAGACCAACCAGCCAGACCTTGTCTCCAAAAGAAAATAGCAAAAGAAGAGCTGAGATGAGGCCCTAGCAGAGGGCTTGCCTGGCATGGGCCAGGCTCTCCACGCCCAGGCTCTCCACGCTCTTCAAACCAATGAGATAGAGAGCATGTTCTATTTTCTACACAGAAGATCGACCAGGGACACTGTTGCTCAGGACACAGGCTGGGTGTGCCCTGCTCAGTGCCCGCATTTCTTTGACATCTCTGATGTCAGTGCAGACTCAAGAGCCACCACACTGGTGGATAGACAGGGTGCCAGGAAGAAAATCTTAGTCTGAGAGCAGGCTAGCCCTTGGATTTTTCCCCGTCTGCTGCTAGCAACCGACAATTCTCCTCAGGAAGCCCCTCCCATACCCAGTCCCTGTGGTTGGGACTAGCCTTCCTCCCAACCTGGGAAAAGTCACAGACTCTGGCCGGCCCAATCAGTGTTTTGAACTCCTTGATGGTGGAGATGGGTTCAGCAAAGGTACACAGCCCAAGTCAACCAATGAGCCTCAGTCATGAGAACTTCTATGGGTACCCTTCCCCTGGAGTTGCTGTGCCTGTGCCCTCCAGAGGCCCTGCACCTTCTGGAGACAGCTTCCCTGAGAAGGAAGCCAGGGAAGAAGACCCACAAGTACTGGAGCCAAAAAGAGATACATCACAGGGAGTGTTTAGATTGAATCCAATCATGCCTGGAGGGTGACTTTCATTTACTTGAGCCCATATATTCTTTGTTTCCCTCTAAAAACCATTAGAGCTGTGTTTCTGTTGCGTGTAACTTGGCTGAAAAGCTAGTGAGATAGCACAATCGGAAAAGTGTTTGTTTCACAAGCACAAGGTCTCAAGTTTGTATCCCCAGCACCCATATAAAAAAGTTGGAGAATTGTGTGTGCATCTGTATCCCCAGTACTGGAAGAAGGGATGACAGACAGATCTCTGTAGCTTATTGGCCAGGCAGCTGCATCGAATCCATGAGTTCCAGGTTGAGTGGGAGACACTGTCTCTAAAAATGGAGTGGAGTGACTGATGGGGTAGCACACACCTTCAATCCCAGCAGTCGGAAGAGGCAAGTGGACACCTGGTGAGGTCAAGGCTAGTCTGGTCTACAGAGTGAGTTCCAGACCAGTCAAGATTATGCAGTAAGACCTTGTCTTAATACACACACACACACACACAGAGAGAGAGAGAGAGACAGAGACAGAGACAGAGTCAGAGACAGAGAGACAGAGAGAGGGGGGGAGAGAGAGAGAGAGAGAGAGAGAGAGAGAGAGAGAGAGAGAGAGAGAGAGAGAAGGGAAGGAGAGAAGAAGGAAGGAAGGAAGGAAGGAAGCAAGCAAGCAAGCAAGCAATAGAGGAAAATGCCTAGTTTTGCTGTTTATTTGCCTCATGGTGGTGAGGGGAAACCAAGAACAGATTCTTGTCACATGCCCCAGGGTCTCAGGGCACAGCAAGAGAATAAAGAGGACTGAGCAAGGTGGCTCCTCACCTTCCTTCAGCATGCCCTCACCACGATCAACTTTACGCACTCACGTGTACTGTAGTCTCAACATCTTTCACAGACACTCTGATTAGCTGTGCCCAAGGTCTGGGACTTCTTGGGAATGTCAGGTAGAGAACTGGGTGTGGGCCATTGCTGCTCCTCAGCTGATGCTGAGACACGCACTCTGAGAGTGATGGCTTCCTCCGATTTGTGTGTGTGTGTGTGTTTGCGTGCACGCGTGTGTGCCAAAAATAAGTATCAGGTGTCTTTCTCTGCTGCTTTCCACCTTACTCTTTGAGACAGGGTCTCTCACTGAACCTAGGCCTTGCCCATTTGGCTAGTCTGGCTGGTCAGTGGGCTCCAGGGATCTGGAGGTCACGTGCTACTCTTACTGGTTCCTCCGTGGTATTATACTGGACCACATGGCCACCCTCTGACACCCTATTTAGAACTTTACTCAGAAGACACCATCATGGTGGAGACTTCCCAAATGCTTACGTTTTTAGTGGACCCTCTCTGCGTCATTTCCTGATTGGCACGTACACAAGCTAATGCTCCCGATGTGTAAAAGTCTGTCATAGCTCATGCTAGGGTGTGAGTATGTCGTGTCCCAGTAACCTCATGAACTAGGGTTTGTTTGTCAGCTGGTGGTCCGTGAGGAAGGAGCCAGGTCCCAGCACTTGTGATATGATGTCATTACTATGAAATTAGTAAACAGGACAAGGCAAAGCTGTGTTGGAAGATGTAGGCCAAAAGGATGTGTCCTTTGGGACTAAATTGCATTCTGGCCCTTTGCTAGACAATCCTTCCTATCTACAAAGAAGTGAAGAGCAGCCTCCCCACTGCCACGATGATCTGCCCCAGTACATGCAACCACATAGTCCTGGATTAAACCTGTTGAATCCATGAGCCAAAAAAAAAAAAACCATCCTTTCCACTCTACCCCACACTGCCCTTCTCCCAGTGTTTGGTTATGGTGTAAAAGCTGGGAGTGGTAGTTTGTCTGGCTCCACATTCTGGAATGGAAGCCTGGGAAGGCAGGGCAGCTGCGCAATGCTGTCTCCTCAGGGCCAGTGATGGCCAGCTCTAAGCAAGGACCATGATGTAACCACACAGACTGAACGAAGAGAGGAACCAGACAGGTCTGTCATTTCGTCATCCCTCAGGAAATATCCAAGGACCAAGGATTCCATGTGGAGCAGATGCTGACCTCACCATGGGCCTGACTCACGTGTTCGTCTTGCTCTTTTCTTGATCAGCAAGGCAATCTGAGGAGGGCACCAGGAAAGGCTTTGCCATTCTTCCCACCACACCATTCATCATGAAACAGATATGGTTGACTATATCCATGAGTCCCAAATTTGTAGATCCAAACAAGAGCATACTGAAAATATGCTCTTAAAAGTGTCGTGCCCTTAATTGAGCATGTGCAGTATGACATCAGCTCGCTGGGACCGTCAGCCAACTTGAGACAATTTATCAGGTGCAGGACCATTGCAGGACCATGTATGTGTACACATGCTGTGCTGATTTTATATAAGGTACCGGAGCAGTCTTGGAATTTATTATGGGGGCTCCTGCAGCTAACCCCCTAGATATCAAGAAAAATCTATCATGAGACATCTGTGTCTTCATTGGGGTTCTTGGTGGGACCAATCAAGGACAAGTTTCCCTGCTCAGGGCTGCTAATTAAGGTTAAATAATTAATGCTTAAGACAAGGCAGACAAACTTGGCTTCCTCCTTGTTGAATCCCCGGCCAGTTCTTGAGCTACTGTGTCTGGATTGCCAGCCGACTCCCTAACCACAGCCTTTCTCCTCAGAAAAAGCACAAGGCAAAGGATTCCGGATGGGAGGAGCAGGAGGGAGGACTCTGGGTGGGAGGATTCCAGATCAGAGGATTATGGATTGTAGTCCCAGCACATGAAGAGATTCTCAGACCCACTACTAATCAGGGAAATGCAAATGAAGGCATGGAGAAGGGACTTCCTGCCCTGTGCTGACTGATAGGCACACGCAACTGGAGGAGACCCAGCTGGCCCCGGCACGGGCTTGAAAATGAAATATAGTCTTGACCTACATGATGACTTGTGGGTCAACAGCAGAATCATGTATGACAATTGTCATACGAGACAATTAATAAGGAGACAGTGGCTGGAGGGTTGCCATGAGTTCCAGGTCTACCTGGGCCACATAGTGAAACCCCATCAGAGAGAGAGAGAGAGAAGAGAGAGAGAAAAGAGAGAGAGAGAGAGAGAGAGAGAGAGAGAGGAGCTGAAAATCCACACTCCCTGAGAGCATCTGCAGTCACTGGTGTGATGACACCGGGGTCAGCATGTCCATGGCTCAGCCGGTCATATAAATCAGAGCAGGTCAGAGGTGACGACAAGCCTCATGCGTCTGGTCTACAGATCTACTGGTCTTCACTTCGCCATTATTTCTGAGCATGCTCCCAAGGTTTACTGCGAAGAGCGCCCATGTTTGTGAGCAGCGGCCTCCTGTCGCTCTGGTTCTCCTGGCCTCCTGATTTCACTTCTTTCTGCAGTGCCAAGTGGAACCCGGAGTCTCCCTTGCTAGGCAAGTGTTCTCCACTGGTCACCACCCCAACCTTGAGCCAGTCAGCCCTGTGACTTAATTTTCTCTCAGGCTTGACATGATCTTGTGTTTCATGCATGGCAGCCCTGGAAGTAGCAGGGCCGAATCTGCCCTAGGTATGTAATAGGCTACAGAACCAGAGTTTGTGTGATCATGCTCCCTGACAGTTATACAACACACTGCCCACCCAACCCATGCGTATCCCTAACTATCTCCATCTATGGGTGATCTATGGGTGTTCTACGGTATACAGCACACAGTCCCAGGGTAGAGCAACCCCTAGGGCATTCTCACACAGGTCCAGAGAAAGACCAGCAAGAGTTTCCATGTCGCAGCATGGTGACAGGCATTCAGAACCACTTCACTGTCTGCCATTAGAAAGGCAAGCGAGTGCAGGGACTGTCCAGCAGCAGCTTCTGCAGGGTGGGGCTGGATGGCAGAGCTGTGTGAACAGGTCACAAACACAGGGCTTGTGGAGAACTAAGAAGCAGAACAACCCCCTGAATCACTGTTCAGCAAACTCAACATTCTCTGGACCTGAGCTGAATGTGCTACCTGACTTCACAACATGAACACATCCCGAAGCGTGCAGTGTTAGAGAATTTCATCATCTTATGCACACTCAAAGGGCACTCACACATACCTGTGTGGCGGGGTCACTCACCCAATGAAGCTTTTTAATTTTTCTCTTTAGGACCAGGTCTCACCATGTAGCCCAGGCTGGCATGGAATTTGAAATCCTCTGCCTCAGCCTCCAAAGTTCTGGTATTAGAGACGGCCACTGCCATGCCCGACTTCTGTTGTGGTCTCTTGATGCATCAAGGGACTAGATGCACACAAGTGGCAGGGAGCATCTGTTGATACCATGACATGGCATACTTTATACTCGTGTGGGGGGGGGGAGCCGCTTTTACTAGGTATACTGTCCATGTCTATGCTAGTCTTGAATAGTCACCTTCCTGCCCCAGCCTCCCAAATGCTGACACTACAAGTGTAACAAGATGCCTGGACTTAAAATTGTCTGTCTGTCTGTCTGTCTGTCTGTCTGTCTGTCTGTCTGTCATCTATCTATCTATCACCTATCTATCCATCCATTTATTGTATGCATGTATGTGTGCACATGTTTACATATCATGCTATGCATGTGGAGGTTAGAGGACAACATGTGAGAGTTGATTCTCTCCTTCTACAATGTTGAGCCCTGGGATTTAATTCAGATTATCAGCCTCAGCAGCCAATGCTTTTAACTTCTGGGTCATCCCACCAGCTCCTAAACTGGTTGTTAATAAGTAGGACTACTTTCTAAAGTAACAGCAAAAGTATAGAGTAGTAACTTGAGTTTTTGTTGTTGTTGTTTGTTAGTTTTTCCTGAAACAGGGTTTCTCTGTGTAGCTTTGGGGCCTGTCCTGGAACTCACTCTGTAGACCAGGCTGGCCTCGAACTCACAGAGATCCACCTGCCTCTGCCTCCCGAGTGTTGGGATTAAAGGCGTGCACCACCATCATCCAGTGAGTAGTAGCTTGTTAAATGGCACTATCTGGTGTTACCACTGCCAGGTGGGTTCTTCTTTGTGAGTGCACATCTCTCCTTTGGGCAGCCTGGCAGGTCAACACCATCACTTACAATGACCAAACATCTTCTCTTGCTGCTCCTTCCCCATCCCATTAACACTGGGTCTCTGACAAACATGGTTCAGAGAGCACGTACAGAAATGATCATGTTAAGGCTTGGAGGATCACATATTGCCAATTATCCCTCTTGCATTTCTGCCACTGCTCTGGCAGTATTCTCGGAGTAGGTACCAAAACTACCGTGGCTCCTGACCACCCATTAACCCTCAAGCACTCACCACAACAACCGACAGTCACAAACAAGAAAACTCAGCCTTTTTTATACACATACCACTGAGTTTGGGGTAATTTGTTACACAGCCTTACTGCAGACATCCCTGACTGATACACACATGATTTATTTACATCTAAGCACATGTAGAAAGCAACTCAAGCATCAGAACACCTGCAAACATAAATATTTCACACAGAATTGGATGTGGCCAGTATGCAGAGGTGTGATAGGCACAGGACTGGACAAAACCATAGATTAGTCAATCCAATACACAGGGGCAATCAGACACTTGGCATTGATCAGAGAAGTAGCCACTTGTTCTTTTCCCTAGAGTTTTGACCTCAGTAAAAACATGTCCATGAAGACCAGGTCCTGGAAATAACAGCAGGGGGGCACACAGTTGGTGCTCAATAAGTAGCCAACAGGCCAGTGCCTGTGACCCAGTCTAAAGGGTCCAGGGATAGGCTTGGGGTTAAGTACTGGCCAAGTGCCACCCCTGTCTGAAATCCAGCTGTGTTGTAGGCCAAACCCCATGTTTTGAATTCCATGGGCGAATGGTGACAGACAGAACTAACTTAACTCTCGCTCTTCATCTCAAACAGTTTGCTAACTTCAGCCCTAAAGGGGACCGAAGACAAAGCCACAGGAAATGAGTGAGAGAGCAAGGCAGGCATCCGCATCAAGAAGACAGCACCACATCCACAGGCAGCAGCCACCTTTCCAGCTCAAGCCCAAGCAGCCCTCTAGGGAAGGGAAGGGCAGAAGGCTTCAAGGTGAGGTATGAAGTTTATTTCCAGAACAAGAAGGTGTGGAGGAGACTGGGGAGAGGAAGAGGAGAACAGCACTCCCTCCCCAAAAGAGCTCTGGGCTTGAAGACTGACTCCAGACTTCATAGCTCTCTGAGCATAAGCAATGTGGTCAGCCTCTCTGAGCCCCAGCTTTCCTATCTGCAAAGGAGAGGATGGAGGAACAGCTGCGCCGTGGGCTTGCTGCAAGGATGTAGGGATGGTGAGATGGGGCACGCATAGCAGAGGCTCTCTGGAGCATGGGGCTTAGACCATTGCCAAGGGCTGGTGATGCCCAACATCGTGATAGAGTTGGCACTGAATGAAATAGGCAGAGCCCTTAAGGAGTTCAGGGTCCTGTGAAGTGAGTAAGAGAGGAAACAAGGAGACACATAAGATGGGACTCTGCGGGATTCACAGACAGGAGGAAGTGGGATGTGATAGGGGACGTTCTA
Organism: Arvicola amphibius; assembly: GCF_903992535.2. Lineage (NCBI taxonomy): Eukaryota > Metazoa > Chordata > Mammalia > Rodentia > Cricetidae > Arvicola > Arvicola amphibius. The sequence continues at coordinate 128,063,002 of NC_052047.1, forward strand.
GAGATGACAGCAGAGGGGAATGGGAAGCTGAGCATCCCTGTGGTGAGTGCCCAGAGAGCAGGGAGAGCCGCACCCTGTAACAGTGGCCACTGTGTGAGCCACCTGTGCCTCTACTTCTTTGCTGGCCTTCTATGGCCTAAACGATTAGGTTAAATAATCTTTCTTTCAGATATACAAATTTCAGAGCATCCAGTGACTTTCGGTTTATAAGGGTGTTTGAGATGAGACGACAATGGACAGAATGTATTTTTCTAAACATTTAGAGGAGCTAGCCCAGGAGGTCAATGCTGGTTGGTATATTCTGGCCAAAGTGGTAGGGGCAGGGAATGGACACAAAGACACATGCCCAGCAAGACTCCCACCCATGCCCCTGTTTATCATTTCCTGCCCCCTAAAAGGCCTTCATATGCTGGGTTCCACCAGATGGTGCTGGGAGGATGGGAACCCGCCCTGTTGTCTCAATATCAGTCCTAAAATAAACCTGACTTTCTTCTCACCAAATCTTGCCTCTCATGTGTTGGGCTTTGCGGAGCACGCAGACTAAGTTTGTCTACTCCAGCACTGGCCCCATCAGCAAATATCACCCATCTGTCCCAGAGAGGCTGCTGGGAAAGTCCTGACCTCTACTTTCACTTCCTCCTTCCCCCTCTTGCCACACACTGATGAGAAAGGGAGAGATTCTGAGCTGACAAGACTTGGCTTGGGCCTTTATTTCCAATGGATTTTAAGAGGTGTCTGGGACACTGGGCTGTGGGTCTCCCTGTGACTATGGAATCAAGTCCATATCTTAAGTGATCACATGGCATTGCACTCCTACACACACACACACACACACACACACACACACACACACACACACACAAACACACAGAGGCACACTTGAGGAACCTAGCCCTCTGCCCCTGCTCAGTTGCCTTCTGAGGCTGCTGCCTCCCACAGATGCCACCTCCTGCCTGGACACCAGTAAATCACCCTTTACAGTTCAAATCAGACCTCTCTACCTTAGCTCCCATATAGTATCCTCTGTGTGGCTTCCAGGAAGCCCAAGCTCCCTGAGTGGCAATTATAAGAAGATTTATTATCTATGTGTGAGTGTCTCTGTGTATGTATGTGCCCATGTATGCAGGTTCCCACAGAGAGCGTTGGGTCCATTGAAACTGAAGTTACTGGGGGTTGTGAGCCCCCAATGTGGGTGCTGGGATTTGAATTCAGGTCCTTTGCAAGAGCAGTAAGTGCTCTTAACCTCTGAGCTATCTCTCCAGCCCCTCTGAGTGACTTTGGATGTTTATTGCACCCCAGCCCTCCTGAAACATCCCACCTGATTCCCCACCACTCTCTGCCCCTTGTTGTCTCATTAGAGCTGGTCGCTACTGTAGACAGAACAGCCGGCAAGCGTCTGTCCTCCTGGACTTCACAGGCACTGATACTCCACCTAGAATTCCTTCCCCTGCCTTTTCCACTTAGCCCACAGGAAGCTCTGCCTAGGACACGGTCCAGTGAATGCTTGCCTGGCAACTTGATCCCACCTCAAGCACAGCCAGGCGTTACCCAGGTAACTGTACCTGGGTTTGGTATCTAAGACCTTCAGTCAATGAATATCCTTCTCCAAGAACCTCAACAATTCTGTGCATCATGAGGATGCCTGTGTCCTGCAGGTTCTCCTCTTACAGAGTCCCTGCCAACGAAGATGACAATCTTGTGAATGTCCTGTGGGCTAAAAAGGGTGACCCTTGACTTCTCAAGGATCGGGATTCCAGGCTCTGCTCAGGTCTCCCTTGAAGAAAATGTCCCTTAACAAAAATCTGGTGCCCTGGTGAAAACATTCCATAATACCACAGCCTGGCAGGGAGGACCCTAGGGTCATTAGCATCCTGTCAAGACAGACCTAACCTTGCCACTAGGAGCCTGCTAAAGGGAGTAGGATGTGCCTTTCCCTCATGCTCAACACAAAATTAACCAGAGGAAGAAAAAGCACAGTGTCAGAGGAGTGACCTGAACTGGCAGGTCTCCCCAAACTCTGCACTGCCTCTGGTTGCCCTAGCAGAGAAAGAGCAGTTTGAACTGACATGACAGAGTGAATCTTGGCAAGGCAGAACCAATCTGAACAAAAGCAAGGTCTTGCTTTCTGCACGAATGCACACACCTGGGTATGGTGATCCTCCAGCAGATCAATAGGAGCTCTGTGATCGTGCAGTGGGGACCTCGAGATCAGCAAGGAACAGCGCCTGAAAGCAGGTAATTTCTAGTTTTGATTCTCAGCTCCAAGTTCAAAGTGGCAAGCCATGAGAGCCGCCATCTAGAGAGGGTGGCAGCCAGCCTAGAAATTTTTAGTTGAGGGGGGACTTGTCGCAGGGAAGGTGAAGGGTTAACAACCCAAAGCCTCAGGTGACTAGGAGGCTCCAAAAGGTAAGTTGACCCCACTGATGACATCTGTGGAAGCTAAGGAGCACCACACACCAAACGCTGGCATTTGCCACTTCCAGGCTTCAGGGGAACTGACCTGAAGACGGACTCTTCCACCCCCAGACTTCCCCCTTACATCCTCTACAATCCCAGCACCCCATGTTGCATTTGTCAATCTCCGTTCCATGGGGAAACTGCAGCCCTGCAGTTGCTCTGACGAAGAGTTCCGTTTCTGGAGATGTCCGCTTTTTTTTATTTTCACATCTCCAGCAATCTCTACCCAAAACAGGGCAGAGGCTATCCCAGGCCCTCCTTCACCCCTCCACTGCCCCCATCCCATGCTCCCCATGCTCAGGGAGTGTAGGAAGTGCAGAAGGCCAGCTCTGGGGCCATGGGAGCAGCAACTCTGGGTTGCTCATACCCACAAGCCACAGGTTTCCCGTCTGCCACATATCTACAGGAAGAGGAGAAGGGCAGAACAGCCTCCCCCTGCAGTCCTCCCCCTGCAGTCCTCCCCCTGCAGCCCTCTCCCTGAAGCCCTCCCCCTGCAGCCCTCCCCCTGCAGCCTTCCCCTGTAGCCCTTCCACCTGTAGCCCTCCCCTGCAGCCCTTCCTCCTGCAACCCTCCCCGTGCAACCCTCCCCACTGCAGCCCTCCCTCTGCAGCCCTCCTCAATGCAGCCCTCCACTGCAGCCCTCTCCCTGCAGCCCTCCCCCTGCAGCCTCCCCCTGAAGCCCTCCCCCTTCAGCCTTCCCCTATAGCCCTTCCCCCTGAAGCCCTCCCCCTGCAGCCCATCCTCCTGCAACCCTCCCCCTGCAGCCCTCCCCACTGCAGCCCTCCACCTGCAGCACTCTCCCCTGGGGCTCTCCCCACTGCAGTCCTCTCCCCTGCAGCCCTCCCCACTGCAGCCCTCCCCGTGAAGTCCTTTCCACTGCATCCTCCCTGCAGCCCTCCCCCTGCAGCCCTCCCCACTGCAGCCCTCCACCTGCAGCACTCTCCCCTGGGGCTCTCCCCACTGCAGCCCTCCCCCTGCAGCCCTCCCCACTGCAACCCTCTCCCTGCAGCCCTCCCCACTGCAGTCCTCCCCTGCAGCCCTCCCCATTACAGCCCTCCCCCTGCAGTCCTCCCCACTGTAGCCCTCTCCCCTGCAGCCCTCTCTCTGCAGCCCTCCCCCTGAAGTCCTCTCCCCTACAGCCCTCTCCCTGCAGCCTTCCCCCCTGCTCCTCTGGCCTAGAAGGAGAGTCAGGGACATGACAGGAATTTTCACATATCACTAGACTGTCCCTTGTCCATCATGGGCCCACAATGAAACTACATTTCCCATTGTGTGTAGCTGAGCACAGTGATATTATTGAGTTATAGCCAATAGGATGAACCATGTCCAAGCTGAACTGGCCACACTCAGCTATTCTCCTTCCATGGCGAGGGGCTTGATGGAGATGCCAAAGCCCAGGAGAATCAAAGCCACTACAGAGGAGGAGACTGGGCCTGGCTGCACAGGACATGCGTGCTCAAATGTCAGCTCTCCACATGCAGGACCCTGTGACACAGGCTAACTTATTACTTCTAAGGCAAAGGCAAACAAAGGAAGCCCCCAGGGATGTGAAGGGGCTGATGGCGTGGGTCACCACCCTCTCGCAATACACATGTGCCCCCCGAACCCTGACATTCACATGTACCAAGTCTTAAGACGACCCTCCTGTTTCTCAAAAAAAAAAAAAGACAAGGATAAACATCACAAGACAGACACAAAGGAATGTTTGAAACAAGTACCTAGATAGACCTAGTCCTGGGCAGCTTCATGCTGCTGAAAATAAGGCAGTGTACACTTCTGCCAGAGAATCGGTAGAACTAACAGGGCCTCGGGATTAGATCATATAGCTCAAGTGACTCATACATGATTTCATGATAGATGAAAGGGGTGGGTGAACAGACACAGGGATGAGTAAGTAGGTGCATGCATGGATGGATGGATGGATGGATGGATGGATGGATGGGTAGGTGGGTGGATGGATGGGTGGGTGGGTGGGTGGATGGACGGGTGGGTGGATGGATGGATGGATGGATGGATGGATGGATGGATGGATGGGTGGATGGATGGGTGGGTGGGTGGATGGATGGATGGGTGGGTGGATGGATGGGTGGGTGGGTGGATGGACGGGTGGGTGGATGGATGGGTGGGTGGATGGGTGGATGGATGGGTGGGTGGATGGGTGGATGGATGGGTGGGTGGATGGATGGATGGATGGATTGATGGATGGATGGATGGGTGGGTGGGTGGGTGGGAGGGTGGATGGATGGATGGATGGATGGATGGATGGATGGGTGGGTAGATGGGTGAGCGGATGGACTGATGGATACATGGATGCAGGCGTGCATATTGCACATATGGACGGTAGATATACATGGATTGGTGGATAGATGGACAGAGGGTGGGTAGGTGAATAGATGATGAATGGACCAGATGGAGGAATAAATAGATACATGGGTGGTGGTGGATACATAGATAGAGGGTGGGTGGGTAGGTGAGAGGGTGGAGGGTGGGTGAGTGGGTGGAGGGTGGGTGAGTAGGTGAGGGTGGAGGGTGGGTGAGTAGGTGAGGGTGGGTTGGGTGGGTGAACGGATGCACACCAGGATGGAAGGTGGGCAGAAGGGTGAGTGGATAGTGAAGCAGTTCTGGGTATGTTTATGACCATGTCTGTCTGTGTGGCCAAACGTGTTCTCGGTACTGAAATGACAGCAATGAGCAAACACAAATCCCTTCCCATTGTTAATTGGAGCCTTTTAGTCCAATTCCCACAATTGGGACCTCCCCCAACCCTGGCAAGCAGACACTGTGTCCATCTCCACAGCACAGATACGCTAACAGTTGAAGAGTGGAGGGGGTCGTCTTTAGTCCAGGCACTCAGCCTCCTCAGCTTGTGACTGACAGTCCAGGTTCTGACTTGTACTAAGCAGACAGGTAATACATCCACAAAGCAGTCGGTCCAGCTCCCCCTGCAGCCCCTGGCCTATCTGAGCGCACACAGCAACAGCGGGCTGGAGCGGGGTTTCAGATGTCCCTACGGTGTGACACACATACACTCCAGATCCTCCGGCTTGAACTCCGATGTTATCTGAGCCCCATAACTCCTCACCCCTGGCTAGGCCTTGCACCCCTTTATTCATGCCTTATCCCGGCACTCTGACTATGACCTGTGAGAGCCTAGGTTGTGCCCCTAGATTTCCTCAGACATGTACTGTGTCAAATGAAGGAGGGGCAGAACCCAGGAGTCTCTGACAACAGGGAAGGGGCTGCCTGTGGTTCGAGTGCCTCCAACCCCACCTATGATCCAGACGAGGGGACAGCGGAGGTCCTGTGGCATCTCACAGGAAACAGGGGGACACAGTGGAGGGTGGGGAGTGGAGCCAGGCAGCCCCCACCAGTGTGTCTTTCTCTCCACCCGCAGAGTGGAGGCACAGGTGAAAACCTGGGGTCAGTGTGCTTGGCCCAGGGAAAGAACTCGGCAGAACAGGAAGGGCGCAGGCTCTAAAGCGCGGAGCCCAGTCGGCAGCACGGATCAACTTCTCCAGGACAACTCTACACAGATTAGCTTGAAATGGATCACAGAGCTAAACCCATGACCCTGAGAAGAGAACCACAAGGGGAAGCTCCGTGAAGGCTGGATTTAGCGGCCATGTCTTGGGAGCCACACCAAGTAAAGAGGTTCAAAGAGGGAATGAACTGACGTCATTGGAGTTTGTGCTCATAGGCTGCCGCCTTTGGGTGAGGAACATGTACAGGGTGGGGGAGAAAACCCCAGCTCCAACAGCAGTCCAGGCTAAGGTCTGAAAACAGAAGGCTTTGGCCAGAGTGGCCGCCAAACCACCCACTTTCAAGAGCAGACAAGCACCGCGTACTGGTTAATTTTTGTCCATTTGATACGAACCAGAGCCACCTTGGAAGAGGAAGTCTCAGTCGAGGAATTGGCTCTCTTAGCTTGGCCTGTGGGGCATTTTTGTGATTCATGATTGATGTGGGAGGACCCCACCCACTGTGGGCAGTACCACCCTTGGGCAGGTGGTCAGAGTTGTATAAGGAAGCCAACTGAAAAAGCCATGGGGAGTAAGCCTGTAAGCAGCATGCCTCCGCGGCCTCTGCTTCAGCTCCTACCTTCTCCTGCCTTGAGTTCCTGCCCTCTCCGGGATGGAGTGTTACCTGTAAACCCTCGTCCCCAGGTTGCTTTTGGTCATGGTATTTATCACAGCAACAGAAAATAAACTTCAAGAAACCAAAGAAGCATTCTCCAGACTCTGCAAAGATCCAGTCAGCATCAGCTCAGGGCAGCAGGAGGTGAGGACTGGTCTTGGCCAGGAGGTAAAGGAACTGGATCACCAGCGGGAACATGGGACAGTCCAGCTGCTCTGGAAGACAGTATGCTGAGTCCTCTGCAATTAAACACTGAATCACACTATGTGACTCAGAAGCTGCAGTTCTGGGTATTAACCACAAAATAAAATAGAATTGAGATTCCAAGAGATATTTGCACACCTGTGATCACTGTCACTCTTCCTGACAGCTGAGCTTTCCTCCGCAGGTAAATGTGGCCTGCGCTGGTGATGGGCTATTTATTATCTCACTTTAAGAAGAAACGGAGGGTGGGTAAGGACAGCACTCATTTCATTAAGAACCTGCCCTGGAGCCGTGAGTACCTGTGTGATTCTCCAGCACCCATGCAAAGGCTAGGCATGCTCAGTTAGACTGTCCCAAACTGCAAGCTCCCAGCTCAGCGAGAGACCCTATCTCAATACTTAATATAGAGAGTAGTTGAGAAAGGCACCGTATGTTGAACTCTGGCCTCTGTGTGCCCTCTCATGCATATGGGCACACACAACACACACATACATACACACAAAGACATATAATCCTGACACATGCCACACCGTGAGTGTGACCCTTGAGGACTTTTTCTATGAAGAACCAGAGAGTGAACAGTCTCAGCCACTGCTGCTCAACTCTGACCTTGTAGCCCAAAAGCAGACAATGGCCACACAGAAAGAATGGGCACAGCTGTGTCCCAATAAAACTTTATTTACAAAAAGACAAGAAGCCCCAGCTTGTCAGCTGTTGCTGTAAGGCTAAGCGAGCTCCCTGTGCAGGAGGCAGTGGGACAGTGGCTTCTGAGAGTGCCTCGCAGCCACATTCCCAGCCTGGGGGTTTTGATTTACGAGGACCTGTCAAGCCCTCTGTGTATTTTCCTGCATCTCTGAATTGTGCTATTTTCTCTAGTTTTGAAAAGGTTTAAACAAATAAATAATAGCTCAGCAAAATGTATTCTATCCACACCAAAAGGAAAACCAGTTTAAGCGCGTTTCAGAGGAGGGAGCCGGGGGGTTGGTACAGTCCACAGTGGTTTACTGTATATTTTAGACCCTCTAGAAGTAACTGCTGGAGGAGCTGAGAATGCTAATTACCCAATTTGATAATTACACATTACAGCCAGACGTCAAAGTCTGATACCCCATAAATAAGTGCAAATATTGTGTCAATTTCAAAAGCACATTATTTGGCAATCAAAAGGAATGAATTACTGGGCTGGCGAGGTGACTCAGTGGTAAAGTGCCTGCTGCACACACATAGGGCCTGAGTGTGACTCCGGCACCCTTGTAAAAAGCCTGGTTGGGTGGCGCACACCAGCAACCCCCAAGGGGACAAGAGGTCCTTGCAGCTCATTGGTCTACTGAATGCAGGAAACCCAGGTTCAGTGACTATAGCTCCAAAAGAAAAAGAAAAGAAACACTTAAACATAGATGTACGTGCACACATATACCTGCTACACACATGTGCATCAGAACACACATATATACGCAAGAACACACATGAACACGGATGTATACACATGCATATACATGCATGCAGAAAGGGAGAGAGAGAGAGAGAGAGAGAGAGAGAGAGAGAGAGAGAGAGAGAGAGAGAACTGATAACTCTTTAAAAAAAACTTTAGAAGTGAAATTAATGACAGGGGCCACAACTTCACAACAGCAGGGCACTGGGTGCTGTCTAGTCTGGGGGCAGCTGTGGAGAGAGAGGTGCCAAGTGACAAAGGTGCTCTAGACTGGGTGGCAATGGGCACATAGCTCTGACGCTATTGCTAGAGTAGACACTTTCCATGGGCAGATTGCCCAGGAGGGCAACAAAATTTCAGTAAAGCTATCATTAAAGTGACTTAGAACAGACTAGGGATGTGACTAGACATCAGAGTGTTGTCTTGGCAAACTTGAGGCTCCTCTGTCCCCAGCGCCACGATCAACAGAACCTAATGAGTGGGGTGGACAGCCTCCATGCCAGTCTACAGACAGGGAGAGACAAATGCCAGAGGCTACCAGGCAGAAGCCGCCCAGAGAAACCATGTTTCCAGCACACACATCGGCCTCTCTCCAGGCCAGCAAGGACAGTGAAGCTCAGGGCAGAGAGCCAAAGGAGTCTCCTTGGCATCCATCCAGCTGACCCTGGGAGCTGGGAGGACAAGGCTAAGTGGACTCTGACCTCTAAGAATGCCCCCTTGGGAGGCTGCCCAGAGTTTGAGGTTCCAGGGGCTGCAGGTGTGGGTGGCTCCCTGATGCCACAAGGCCATGAAGCCTGTTGGGCATCTACACCACATTCAAGCATCGCAATGCCGCCGGCGAGCCCAGCAGATGGCTGTGGGAGGCGGCAGATGGGATGCCGCGGGAGCAGAGGGTGCCTTGGATTCCCTCAGCTGCTCCAACACGTGGACCCTGACAGCTGTCTGCTTCAAGGCAGAGGCCTCCCAGGAAGGGGGAACACACAGTGAGCAGCCCAAAGCTTATCCAGAGCCCAGGAAGCAGAAGAGAGACCAGAAGTGTGGGTGGGAAGACGTTTCTGATGGGGCGAAACCAGCACAAGGCCAAGAGGATCTGGTATTGTGCTGTGCAACCTCAGGCTCCCTGCTCAACTTCTCTGAGTCGCTGTCTTACAGCTCTGACACACATCTGAGAGCTGTGGGAAGAAGGAAGGGGGGTGGGAGCGTGCCTCGGGGGGATGGGATCTTGTGCCACCCTTAGTGGATTAAACTGAACGTTAGCTGAATAGGCACAAACACAAACCAGGTTCCTTTCTAGGTTAGTTTGCCGATAGCCAGGAGGAACCGAGGAGCTGGGGGAACAGAACAGAACACCCGGCCAGATATTTGTCGATCTACTCTCACGTGGATCTTCTCGCTTAGGTCTCAGAACTCCGTAAACTGCATGCTGTGACCCCCACATCTTACGGAGGAAACACTGAGCTTAAGAGAAGGGTAGCACGTCTGATGTCCTACAGACAGGGAGGCAGAGTCAGAATTTGAATCCAGAGCCCATGCTTTTCGACATGGCACTTAGATGCTGTACAATTAAACCCTAGCTCTGACACCGTGTGGCCCGGAACACACTCTGGTCTCTCTAAGCCTCAACTTCCCTGTCTGAGAAACAAGAAAAATCAAATCCCTTTGAGGTCTATGATGAGAGCCTGAATCACATGCCTGCAGTAGGCTGGTATGCAGACAGTGCCTATTAAGTGTCTACTGTGTGCCAGGGCTGCAAAGGGGACCCCATTTCCTAGATACTTCATCCAAAAGAAAGACTTACTACACGGAGCCAGTGGCAGCCACAGAACACCACTGAAGGCCTCAGCTCCTTGTCTGGGAAGAGCAGCTGAGCCTACATCCCTGTATGTCAGTTCCAGGGGACAAAATCCGGAAAAGTCAACTGAAATGGGACAGGTTTACCATGGCTGACAGCTTCAGAGGTGTCATGTGAATTTTCTGGGGGTGACATGAATGAACCAACAACAGCACCCTCCCCAGAGTCTAGCTTGGTGAGCCAGAGGGTTACTGGGGTTACTTACAGAAGCTGTACCATGGAAGCTACACCCCCTGGGAGCTGCACCCCCAGAAGCTACACTCTTGGAAGCTGTGCCCCCCCCCACAGATGCCACAACAGTTGTTCCTGTTTGCATGACTGCAGAAGGAGTCCTGAGAGCTTTCTAAGTCTGAGAAGTTTCCTGGGGATTCCTGAGTTTTGCTTCCTGAGCCTGAAAGACATGTTTCAGCTGGAGGATATCTCTACAGGTGGCTTCAGCTAAAGTCTCTTGGCCCCTTGCTGTGGACCAGGGTGGGTACTGTCCACCATGGCAGGAATACACAGGGGAAAAGCGGCTTCCTTCCTGGTGGGCAGGAAGCAGGGAGATGGGAGAAGGGTCTAGGGTCCTGATGTCCCCTTCTGAGGCTCAGCCCTGACAACCTAACTGACTCTCACCAGGCCTACCTGTGACACTTCTTCTAAGGGAGCTGCCATAGGCTGAGAGACAAACCTTTAGCATGTAGCCTTTGGGGGAGTGGAACAGGAGTGGTCCGTTTCTCGGAGCAGTAGGCGCAGCAGGAAGACAATGAAGCAAGACACAGAGGCGGAAGGCTGGAGAGTCACCAGAGCCCCTGCACTCCCTACCACACCCTAGCAGTCCCTTCTTGCCCAGATCACCTCCCTGGCCAGCTTGCCCAGGAATCACTTCATTTCCATAGCCCTCTCCCCCACTCCACCCCAGGGCAGGAGACAGTCTGGTGACACAGGGAACGCCACAGCCCCTGCCCACGTTATCTCAACAAGATGTCTCCACCTCACTTAGCCTCAGTTTGCGTAAGCATAGACTGGTACAGAGACAGCCTCAGCTTCTCGGTTAGTTGTAGGGCTGGGCTTGGCATTTAGTAAAACTGAAGTAAATTGGGGTGTGGTGGTGGTGGTGGTGTGTATGTGTGTGTGTGTGTGTGTGTGTGTGTGTGTGTTATGCAGGTGTGGTTGGGCATGTAGCGGCCAGAGGACAATGTCTGAAGACTGACATTCACCTTTCTTTGTTTTTGTTTTACCTTTATAATTTACTTTACTCTTTCAAAGTCCAGGAGCTTGCCAAGCAGGTTAGTCTGGCGGGCTAGTGAGTACCAGGGAGCCTCCATCTCCACCTCTCCAGTGCTGGGATTACAGGCCTATGCTACCCATAGAGTCTCATGCTTGTCAAGCAAACTCTTTACCAACTAAGCCATCTCTCAGCCCTAGGAGCTTTTGATATTGTTCCTATTAGTAATTGCAAAGCATTATACGAAAAACAAATTGGCTTCCTAAAGCTGCTGTTGAGGAAGAGCAAACAACAAACCAAATCAACACCCAGAGAGAGAGCAAGCAGAGTGTCCCCAAATAAGGGTGGAAGGGGAGGCGCAAAGCCTGGCAGCTTCAGCTTCGAACCACACACAGGGGACCCTCTGTGCTGGGTCTCCCATCTTTTTTTTTTTTGACCCATCTTTGAAAAATATATTTAATTATTAATTTTTTAGTATTTCTTACATTCAGTTATTATCAATACTTCACTTAAATAACCCTGTACATGTGTTCAGTGAGCATTATTCAGGTAATTTTCTTCACAATTTTCTTTTTATTTATTTATTTATTTATTTATTTATTTTTTTTTTTGGTGGAGGTTCTATGGTGATATGCAAGAAATTCATCAGTATGGCTATAGGAACTGGCCTTTTCAGGCTCCCTCTCCTCAGCTGCCCAAAGAACTAACTGGGGGCGTCTCCCTGGAAACCTGGGAACCCCTCTAGGGTCAAGTCTCTTGACAACCCTCAGGTAGCTCCTTAAATTAAGATATATGCTTCCCTGCTCCCATATCCACCCTTCCTATATCCCAAGCACCCCATTCCTCCGAGCTCCCCCCGTTCTCCCCTTCACACTTTTCTCTCCCCATCTTCCCTTGGCCCAGTCTTGCCCAACCCTCAAGTTCCCAATTTTGTCTGGCGATCGTGTCTACTTCCAATATCCAGGAGGATTACTATATCTTTTTTTGGGAGTTCACCTTCTTATTATCTTCTCAAGGATCCCAAATTTATAGGCTCGATGTTCTTTAATTATGGCTAGAAACCGATTATGAGTGAGTACATCCCATGTTCATCTTTTTGGGTCTGGGTTACCTCACTCAGAATAGTGTTTTCTATTTCCATCCATTTGCCTGCAAAATTCAAGATGTCATTGTTTTTTACCGCTGAGTAGTATTCTAGCATGTATATATTCCACAGTTTCTTCATCCATTCTTCCACTGAAGGGCATCTAGGTTGTTTCCAGGATCTGGCTATTACAAATAATGCTGCTATGAACATAGATGAGCATATGCTTTTGTTGTATGATTGGGCATCTCTTGGGTAGATTCCCAATAGTGGAATTGCTGGGTCCTGGGGTAGGTTGATCCCGAATTTCCTGAGAAACCGCCACACTGCTTTCCAAAGTGGTTGCACAAGTTTGCATTCCCACCAGCAATGGATGAGTGTACCCCTTACCCCACAACCTCTCCAGCAAAGGTTATTATTGATGTTTTGGATTTTAGCCAATCTGACAGGTGTAAGATGATATCTCAAAGTTGTTTTGATTTGCATTTCCCTGATAGCTAGGGAGGTTGAGCATGACCTTAAGTGTCTTTTGGCCATTCGAACTTCTTCTGTTGAGAATTCTCTGTTCAGTTCAGCGCCCCATTTTTTAATTGGGTTAATTGGCATTTTACCGTCTAGTCTCTTGAGTTCCTTATATATTTTAGAGATCAGACCTTTGTCAGTTGCAGGGTTGGTGAAGATCTTTTCCCAGTCAGTAGGCTGCCTTTGTGTCTTAGTGACAATGTCCTTTGCTTTACAGAAGCTGCTCAACTTCAGGAGGTCCCATTTATTCAATGTTGCCCTTAAAGTCTGTGCAGCTGGGGTTATGCGTAGGAAACGGTTCCCTGTGCCCATTTGTTGTAGAGTACTTCCCACTTTCTCCTCTATCAAGCTCAATGTGTTCAAATTAATATTGAGGTCTTTAATCCATTTGGACTTGAGTTTTGTGCATGGTGATAGATATGGATCTACTTTCATTCTTCTACAGGTTGACATCCAGTTATGCCAGCACCATTTGTTGAAGATGCCCTCTTTCTTCCATTGTGTACTTTTGGCTCCTTTATCAAAAATCAGGTGTTCATAGGTTTGTGGCTTAAGATCCGGGTCTTCTATACGATTCCATTGGTCAACTTCTCTGTTTTTATGCCAATACCAAGCTGTTTTCAATACTGTAGCTTTGTAATAGAGTTTGAAGTCAGGGATGGTAATGCCTCCAGAAGAACCTTTATTGTATAAGATTTTTTTGGCTATCCTGGGTTTCTTGTTTTTCCATATAAAGTTGATTATTGTCCTCTCAATCTCTGTGAAGAATTTTAATGGGACCTTGATTGGGATTGCATTGAATCTATAGATTGCTTTTGGTAGAATTGCCATTTTTACTATGTTGATCCTCCCAATCCACGAGCAGGGGAGATCCTTCCATTTTCTGGTATCCTCTTCAATTTCTTTCTTCAAAGACTTAAAGTTCTTGTCAAATAAATCCTTCACTTCCTTGGTTAGAGATACTCCCAGATATCTTATGCTATTTGTGGCTATTGTGAAAGGTGATACTTCTCTGATTTCCCTCTCTGCTTCCTTATCCTTTGTGTATAAAAGGGCGACTGATTTTTTGGAGTTGATCTTGTAACCTGCCACGTTACTGAAGGAGTTTATCAGCTGTAGGAGTTCTTTGGTGGAGTTTTTGGGGTCGCTTATGTATACTATCATATCATCTGCAAATAATGAAAGTTTAACTTCTTCCTTTCCAATTCGAATCCCCTTGATTCCCTTATGTTGTCTTATTGCTATTGCTAGAACTTCAAGCACTATATTGAAGAGATAAGGAGAGAGTGGACAGCCTTGTCGTGTTCCTGAATTTAGTGGGATAGCCTTGAGTTTCTCTCCGTTTAATTTGATGTTAGCTGTCGGCTTGCTGTAAATAGCTTTTATTATATTTAGGAATGACCCTTGTATCCCTAATCTCTCCAAGACCTTTATCATAAAAGGGTGCTGAATTTTGTCAAATGCTTTTTCAGCATCTAATGAGATGACCATATGGTTTTTTTCCTTCAGTTTATTTATATGATGGATTACATTGATAGATTTTCGTATGTTGAACCAGCCCTGCATCTCTGGGATGAAGCCTACTTGATCGTAATGGATAATTTTTCTAATGTGTTCTTGGATTCGGTTTGCCAGTATTTTATTGAGAATTTTTGCGTCAATGTTCATGAGTGAGATTGGCCTGTAATTCTCTTTCTTGGTTGAGTCTTTGTGTGGTTTAGGTATCAGGGTAACTGTAGCTTCATAGAAGGAATTTGGCAGTGACTCTTGTGTTTCTATATTATGAAATACCTTAAGGAGTATAGGTATTAGGTCTTCTTGGAAGTTCTGGTAGAATTCCGCATTGAAACCATCTGGTCCTGGGCTCTTTTTGGTAGGGAGGTTTCTGATAACAGTTTCTAATTCTTCGCGACTAACAGGACGATTTAGAGCATTTACCTGGTCCTGGTTTAACTTTGGTATATGGTATTTATCTAAAAAACTGTCCATTTCTTTTACATTTTCCAATTTTGTGGCATACAGGCTTTTGTAGTAAGATCTAATGATTCTCTGAATTTCCTCTGTGTCTGTGGTTATGTCCCCCTTTTCATTTCTGATCTTATTAATTTGCGTGTTCTCCCTCTGCCGTTTGATTAGTTTGGCTAAGGGTTTGTCAATCTTGTTGATTTTCTCCAAGAACCAGCTTCTTGTTTCATTGATTCTTTGGATTGTTTTCTGTGTTTCTATTTTGTTGATTTCTGCCCTCAATTTGATTATTTCCAGTCTTCTACTTCTCCTAGGTGAGTCTGCTTCTTTTTTTTCCAGAGCTTTCAGGTGTGCTGTTAAGTCACCAATGAGCGCTTTCTCCATTTTCTTTAAGTGGGCACTTAGTGCTATGAACTTTCCTCTTAGCACTGCTTTCATTGTGTCCCATAGGTTTGAGTATGTTGTGTCTTTGTTTTCATTAAATTCAAGAAAGACTTTAATTTCTTTCTTTATTTCTTCCTTGACCCAGGTGTGGGTCAGTAGTTGACTGTTCAGTTTCCATGAGTTTGTGGGCTTTCTGGGGGTAGCATTGTTGTTGAATTCTAATTTTAATCCATGGTGATCCGATAAGACACAGGTGGTTACTAATATTTTTTTGTAACTGTGGAAGTTTGCTTTGTTACCAAGTATATGGTCAATTTTCGAAAAGGTTCCATGAGCCGCAGAGAAGAAGGTATATTCTTTCCTATTTGGGTGGAATGTTCTATAGATGTCTGTTAAGTCCATTTGGTTCATTACCTCCATTAAGTCTTTCAATTCTCTGTTAGGTTTCTGTCTGATTGACCTGTCCATTGGTGAGAGAGGAGTGTTGAAGTCTCCAACTATTAGTGTGTGTGGTTTGATGGCTGCCTTGAGTTCTAGAAGTGTTTCTTTTACATAAGTGGGAGCTTTTATATTAGGGGCATAGATATTCAGGATTGAGACTTCATTCTGATGGATTTTTCCTGTTATGAGTATAAAGTGTCCCTTTCCATCTCTTCTGATTGATTTTAGTTTGAAGTCAACTTTGTTGGAAATTAGTATGGCCACACCCGCTTGTTTCTTAGGGCCATTTGCTTGATAAACCTTTTCCCAACCCTTTACTCTGAGTAGGTGTCTGTCTTTGTGGTTGAGGTGTGTTTCTTGTAAACAGCAAAATGTTGGATTCTGTTTTCGTATCCAGTCTCTTAGCCTGTGCCTTTTTATAGGTGAATTGAGTCCATTGATATTAAGTGATATTAATGACCAGTGGTTGTTAACTTCAGTCATTTTTAGTAGTAGAGTTTGTGTGTTTCCCTTCTTCTAGTTGTGCTGGTGAAGGGTCGCTAGATGCCTGAGTTATTGTGGCATTGTTGGACTCCTTGGTTTGTGATTTTCCTTCTATTACTTTCTGCAAGGCTGGATTTGTGGCTGCGTATTGTTTAAATCTGTTTTTGTCCTGGAATATCTTGTTTTCTCCATCAATGGTGAATGCAAGCTTTGCTGGGTATAATAGTCTAGGCTTGCATCCATGTTCCCTTAGTGTCTGTAGCACATCTATCCAAGCTCTTCTGGCTTTCATGGTTTCCATTGAGAAATCAGGTGTAATTCTGATAGGTTTCCCTTTATATGTTACTTGACCTTTTTCCTTTGCAGCTCTTAATATCTGTTCTTTATTCTGTATGTTTTGTGTTTTGATTATTATATGGCGTGGGGATGCTTTCTTTTGATCCAGTCTATTTGGTGTTCTGTAGGCTTCTTGTACCTTCATAGGAACATCCTTCTTTAGGTTGGGGAAGTTTTCTTCTATAATTTTGTTGAATATGTTTTCTGGGCCTTTGAGTTGTAATTCTTCTCCTTCTTCTACCCCAATTATTCTTAGGTTTGGTCTTTTCATGGTATCCCAGATTTCCTGAATGTTTTGTGTTAAGAATTTGTTAGATTTGTTTAGTTCTTTAATCTGTGAGTTTATTTCCTCTATAGTATCTTCAGAGTCCGAGATTCTTTCTTCCATCTCTTGTATTCGGTTGGAAATACTTGTCTCTGAAGTTTCTGTTCGTTTACTCAGAGTTTCCATTTCCAGTCGTCCCTCAGATTGTGTTTTCTTCAATACCTCCATTTCATTTATCAGGTCTTGTACTGTTTCCCTTACCTGTTTGATTGCTTTTTCTTGTTTTTCTTGTTTTTCTTGGGTATCTTTGAGAGATTTATTTATTTCGTCTACCTTTTTGTTTGTCATCTCCATTTCTTTATGGCAGTTTTTTACCTCCTGTTTAAGGTCCTCTATTATTTTCATAAAGTACTGTTTAAGGTCGGTTTCTTCTATATCTTCTGGGGTAGGGTGTTCAATTCTTGTTGTTTCGGGATGTCTGGCTTGTGGTGATGTCATGTTGCCTTTCATGTTGTTGGAGGAGCTCCTGCATTGGCGCCTGCCCATCTCTTCCTTCAAAAGGAGCCCGGAGGCGTTTGGTGTCCTAGACCAATCTTTGCTGTGACTGAAACTGGTTGGATCTCCCCAGTGCCAGAGGAGGACCTATTCCTTGCGTCACAATCTGAAGAAACCCGCACTCCCTTGCAGGAATCCTCAGACCTGCCTGGAGGCCAGAGTCTGACTCCTCTGGGTGGATGGCCTTAGAACAGGAGCAGGACACCTGAGAACACTAGGGAAAGCTTGGGAGACACAGGGACGGGAGAAACCGACACAAGCCTGCAGAGGGAAGTGGGGGTAGGGGGTCTGTGCTCTCTTCCAGGGCAGGTTGCCCCAGGGTCCGCATTCACTCACCAGTTCAGATGGAATGTCAGGGCACAGGATCAGGGATTCCAGGCAGCCCAGGGTCGCAGCCCAGACAAAAGGGCCAAGGTGGGGGCAGGGCGGGATGGAATACCACACAGCTAACCTAGCAGCACAATCTCTGGGTCTCCCATCTTTAAGCTGGCCCTAGCTTTGTGTCTTAACCAGGTAGTGGGTTCCGTAGTTATGCGGGCTTGTCTGTGAACACACAGAGCACCTATTTAACAGCCATGCAGTTTCATTAGTAAATTACATGGAGGAAACCACAGTCTGCCCTCTATATTCACAAGTCTGTGCCCAAGCTCAACTTACAAGGGAAATACTTGAAAACAGACTGTGCCAGGCACAGCGGTGTACCCCTATCTTCTGGCCACTCAGGAGGTTGAGGCAGGAGGATGATAAGTTTGAGGCTAACCTGAGCTAGGTATGTAGTGAGATCCTGCCTCAAGAAAAGGAAAGTGATCCATATTGAACATAGATTGGCTTTTATTGCCTTAACGAGGCAGACCAGCAGCTATTTCTATTCATTTGCATAGTATTTGCAAATTGTTTGCATTGTGCCTGGTGGTATATAGGGTATCTGGAATATGCTTCACACTGCACAGGCACCATGGACAAGCACATAGTATCGTGCACACGGCAGATGTCAGACATGAGTACTGTTTCACTTATGTAAGAGATGTGACAACTGCAGATTTGAGGAGAAAGTGAGGTCATTGGGGGTGTGGTCTCAAAGGGAACTTTGGGAGCTTGGTCCGCCCTTCCCTCTGTGTGCTCTGCCACCGAACCCTGCCAGATGTGTTGCCTCACATAAGCCCAAAATGACAGGGCCAAAGATCAGGGGACAGAGCCTCCCACACTGTTAGCAGATACAAATCCTGCCTCTTCCTAAGAGATGTCAAGTGTTTGTTACAATAGCAGGTGAAATAACACAGACGATAAGATCTGGTTACAAATGTCAGGACATCCCAAGCAGGGTGGTTCAGCAGTGAGCAGCGGGTAGATTTCCAGGCAAATGTTCTCTTAACCGGGACTGTGGATCCTGGTCCCCTCACACAAACGTGCGAGATGAGCACCGCCCAACCCTGTGCCGAGCCGTGGACCCCTGAGCTGCACAACGATCTCTCAGCAGTGTGTGCTGAGCCCACAGAGCCACTTAGAAATTTAAATCACCGCTGTTTACACTCAACAGGCTTCTCAGCACTGAGGAAGCGTTTCCAATTATAGAACATGAAAGCCGGTCACTGGTCAGGGTTAATACAATGCTCTGCGAGAGGAAAGAGCAGGCGAAGCTACCCAGATCCCTAATCACCTGGAAAGGTAATCCTGCGTAATTGGAATTGGAGCAGCTAAAGTAATCGTTAGATGTTGTGATCTGGGAGCCGTCCTCCCCCAGGCTGAGGGGCTTACATGAGTCCATAATTAGAGATGCTGAACTTTGGGAAAGAAAGACAGAATTGGAGCTAGGGGAGGTGGGGTGTGTCCGGTGGCCCTGAGGCTCAGCAGCCTGGAAGGGAAGGGTGGTTAAGGAGAGAAGCGGCAGAGTCCACAGGACATTGCTCAAGTGTCCTCTACAGTAGAAGGTGAGTCAGGGTTGAGCAAAGAATGCGGTGTGACCTTGAGCGAGCACCTATACCTCTCCAGGCTCCCGACCTTCCATTGCTCAGCTCTCTACCATTGTCTCCTGAGAACCTGCTGCTGCCCCCACACCAACAACACAGTCTGCCTTTTTGCAGGCCATTCATCCCACAGGGCTATTCCTCCTGCTACCCTGAGACCAGACAAGAAACCACTTCTAGACCGTTCCTGCATCAATCAGCCACATCCACCTCTCCTCCTGGGGGTCTCTGTCCACAGACCATGGCTCGGACAACCTGTCTGTCTCTCTCCAGCAGAGGTTCTCAACCTTCCGAATGCTGTGACCCTCGGGCTATGGTGAACCCCAACCATAAAATTATTTCATTGCTACTTCATAATTGAAATTTTGCTACTGTTATGAGTCACAATGTAAATATGTGATATGCGGGATATCTGATACGCAACCTCCAAGGGAGTCGGGAGCCACCAGTTGAGAATCATTTCTCTAGAGCTTGGCTGGGGAGATTCTCCACACTGCCTTGCTCCAGCCACACACAGAGGGACAATTGCAGATCCAGTTTGGGTGACACAGAACAGGACAGCCTGCTTCTGGGCAAGGTGACAGACAGTGTGCCTGCCTGGGGTAGGGGGTGAGGTGAGGGGCAAAATGGCACCGGGCGAACAGGCTCTGCTGTGTGTTTGCTTTCAAGAAAGATTGTTACTGTGAAGCCCAGGTGGCAGGGCTGAGGACTGTGCTGGCCAGCAACGGCCCCAGGGTAGTATTAATGGCATTTCAGGCCCCTATGGCGCTGGTTCCATTCTCTCTCCAGTATGTTCCCATCTCCGCATACCCCTGTTCTCCAACATAAGCAATAAAACACACTAAATTAAGTGAGCAGAAGAATTGCACTATGATCAGGACAGAGCAGTGGAGAGGCTGAGAAACCGGAGGAGCGCGGCTGAGAACCAGCTCAGCCAAAGCCTGGATCAGTGACCTGAAACCAGCTACCTGTAACATTGTTTCACACATATTTCTGCCTGGTACCCTTCAAAGACCCTGGCTTGCTGACTGCAGGAAGTAGAGACAGAGACGGCTTATAGCAGCTCAGCCATGATGGCTGGAGCAGTGCAGGCTGCAGAGGTTGGATCCAGGTCACTAAACAAAAGGTATCGCCTAGATCCACGCCCAAGACACCCTCCCTCTTTCCTTTTTTCATTCATCAAACCGTTACTAAACTCTATGTGTCAGTAATATTTGGCACTCTAGGGTGAGTGAGAGAGGACAAAACATATCGCCTTTCCCGAGGCAGTGCCAGTCTGGTACAGGTGGCTCCAAACCATTGTGATTGGGGTTGACATGACCCACTGTGGACAGGCATCTTGGGAAGGCTCGGGGATGGCTTTTCAAAACGGGTCGTGTCTATGAAGGGTTTGAAGTATGAATAGAGGTTTGTAAGGTCAAACAATAGCAACAAGGTACAGAGGCATGAGAAGATGCTGGAGAATTAGGGAAACGGATATTAGTAGGGAGGCAGGCCTAGAGCCCTCGGCCACGCCCCATGTTGCCGTAAGCAGACGGCAGATGTTCACACTCATCATTGTCTTCTAGAGTATTCTGTAGGTGCAGAATGGATTTTAAGCAGTGCAGCTTGGAGAACAGGCGGCCAGCTGAGAGGTCACTGTGGAAGCCCCGGAGAGAGTGAGGCACAAGGTCCTCTAGAGAAAAGAGGTGTGGCATTTGTCATACACCTAGACCTAGAGAAGGAAAAGTGACAGACGGCTGTCCCCCAGGTCTGGGAGTGTACTGGCCTCCGAAGGAGAGAGATGTGCGCAGGTCCCCAAGGTTTAGCCATGACACAGGACGAAGTGCAAAAGCGACACAGACCGAGCATCCTGCTGCTTAAATGAAGTCTCCATATCACAGGGTATCCTATAGCTAGTCACAAAAGGACGGGAGAACTTGTGTACAGCTCCGGGGTAGAAACTATGCATTACCATGCGCTAGGTCTTGGTTTATCCACAGCACGGAAGAAGAAAGAGGAGGAGGAGGAGTTGGGGATGGAGGGAGATGAAGGGAAGGAGGTGAGAAGTTGTGGGTCCGATAAGAAAGGGAACTCATGATTCCATATATGTAAAATGTATGGACATCTGCACCCACAAGTATGCAATATGCATGGTGTGGCAAACACTGATAAAGCAGCGCAGTAGTCGTGAGCATCAGAGGGGAGCCCATACGAGTCCTGTCTCTAGCATCTGCACTCAGGTGTTACTAAGCTTTCGCTAAGTGTATGTAATTGTGACAGAGACCTGGAGGAACAGTGTTCTAGGAGCAGGAACAGCACGTAGAAAGGCCCTGAAGCACACAGCCGCTTGGCTGACCAAAGGAACAGCAAGTATTCCGGATCTGATGAAGGGGAGGTGGCAGAAGACAACATCCTGGCTAGAAGACCAGGTCACACAAAGCCTATCAGGGCCATAGCAACAACATTGAGTTTACCCTGAGTAAGATGTGACCCACGGGGAGGTTAAATAAGGGATCCTGTTATGTGATGTATGCTTTAAAAATAAAAGAGCATTCTAAGTTAGGTGTGAGCCCAGCACATAGGAGTTTGAGACAGGAGGACTATGAGTTTGAGGTTAACCTGGACTATAGCAAGATAATACACTACACAATACACACATACACACACACACACACATGCACATTCACACGCACATGCACACATGCAGGCATGCAGGCAGGCGCGTGCACACACAGGCTGGAGAAATGGCTCAACAGTTAAGAGCATGGACTGCTCTTTCAGAGGACCCAGGTTCAGTTCCCAGCACCCACACGGCAGCACATAATTGCCTATGACTCCAGTGCCATGGGATCCCATGACCTATTAGGTCTCCTCAGGCACCAGGCACACATATGATATACAGACACAGATGCAAGCAAAACACCCATACATATAAAGTAGATAAATAAAATTTTAAAAATCATTCTGACGTTAGGGTGTGGCTCACTGGTGAGTGCCCACGCAACATGTGTGAATCCTTGAGTCCACACCCACTGTAATTAAATAAGTTGTAAGCTCACTCCCAGTGACACATTTCTCCAACAAGGCCACACCTCCTAATAGTGCCACTCACTGGTGACCAAGCATTCAAACACATGAGTCTATGGGGCCTTTCCGACTCAAACCACCACAATAGGTAATAAGACCGTGGTGGCCGCCAAGAGGCTCAGCAGCCGATAATTTGTCAAGAGCAGAGGTTAAGGCAAGGAGGGAAATGCCAGCCTGAACTCACTCAGAGGCAATGGAGAAGGGGCCCCAGGCTTCCCAAAATCCGCTGGATCTATCTTAGCCACAGAGGAAACAGACGTCTGAGAACCAGGTTCAGTAGAGACGGGAAGATCAGGAGTTCAAAGCCAGCCTGGCCTACATGAGACCCTGTCTCAGGAGACAAACAACAGGCAGGAAGATGGCTCAGGGGAAGAGCACTTGCACCAAGCCCGATGCCCTGAGTTCAGCCCCCACGGCGCACATGGTGGAGAGAGAACCTAATCCTACAGATTTCACTCTGCCTCGCAGACCTGTGTTGTGGCACGCATGTGCCTACATACATGCACACACAATTAAATGCAAGCATTTTTTTTTTAAAAGAAAAGAAAGAAACAAGGAAAGAGCCAGGTTATAATCCTACCTCCTAACTCTGCGACTGTGCTGTGCCTGTTTCCTCACCTGTGAGGGGAGCTGTATGACTCTGTGTGTAAAGAACAGAGCCCAGAGACCAGTGCAGGGGGACCCACTGGTGTCTGTGTGGGGGGGGGGAGGGTTCTGTCACCTCAGCAGACTAGAAGAACTCCGGGAAAGAGGAAGCTAGTGTGCTAACAGAGTCTAGAAGAAGAGCATGTTTGGGAAGAGAGAGAACTCACTGGGGCAGACCCCAAGGGGGTGGGGGAAGATGGCTCAGAGAAAGTCACTCGTCTCTTATGCCTCCGTTCCTGTTGGAAGTGGAAAATCAAGTGTAGAGGGAAGATGGGGAGCTGGTAACTCGACCCAAGAGCACCTGGGACCTCAGCGAGCAGCTGGGAGAGCCATTCAGCTGCTGCAAACTAACCCTGCCAGCCAAAAGAAAAGCTAGAGCCTTTGAGAGGCATGGAGCAGAAAAGCCTTCCATCACTGGGTGACAAAGCCTGCCACACAGCCTCCTCGTAAACATTTGATATACACCATCAGACAGTCTTCTGTGTGGCCACCAAGCCCTAAAGTCAAACTGGACCACCAGTAAAACATGACATATGCTCTCCGGAGCCCTTAGTCTCCAGAAAGAGAGCAAGAGAGACCTGAGTCCCTGGAGGAATAGAGCCAACATGCTGCAGAGCTAACTACATACCTTTCTCTGAAGCCGGAGCCAGGTCAATGAAGCTGCGGCATGTCTCACCTGGGGAAAGAAAAGAAGGATTTCAGAACAGGAGGTCACAGCTTCACAATCTGCCTGTCCCCTTATGAGGGTCCCAGAGGCAGCACCACCCCTAACCAGACTCACGAGGCAATTTCTTTAACCAGAATGCCAAGCAGCCTGTTGTGTGCCAGGAGCTTGGGTGGGAACCACTAGCTCCCCATCCCTGACCAAGCCACAGGCCTGAGCTCCTCTGCTTCCTGCCCTGCATCTCCTCTGGCGACCAACCTGCCCAGGCTACACCTTATGCCCTCCCAGACTCATCCAGTTCTTTCCTGTCCATTCTGTATGCTGATCACATGAAACATGAAGCATATGCACACGTGTGCACACCGGCACATGCACACACAGCTTTGGTTACATCCCATAGAAGAAGCTCAAATTCCCACTGTGGACCCAGGGAGCCTTCCTCTGGCCTCTCCAGGCTCCTCTCCACACCCTTCCTGCCCCAGTTCCTCTTATCTGCTTGGAACGTTCACAGTTCTCAGACAAAGTTTCCTAAAGATCTCTGGTTCCTGAGCTTCCTGGCAGTCACATAACAATGGCAAGGTCCAGTATCCAGTGGTGGCCGATGGGGCTAAGGAAGACGGGGCCTGAGCACAGGGGCCTTGAAAGTTCTCTGCTCTGATTTGTGTTACTCTTGCCCATGATCCCACAGGCCACCCTCGGGAGGACAGCATGCTGGTGCCCAGGCAGGCTTGTTTCTACCTTCCGCTTTGCACTGAGAGGCCAGACCCTTCCTTTACAGATGAAAACAGCAAGGCCTTGAAATGCTGAGCCACCAGCCTGGGCCAAGTGGCAAAACAGCGCTGCTTAGATTATCATCAACAATATAGATGTGTTGACAAGCAAGAACATTCCGGAAGGGAGCGATAAGGAGAAAGGGGCTGAGGAGCTGGCCTAGTGGCTGAGCAGCAAGCACACAAAAGCCCCAGGGCTGAAGCTCAACAACATCTCCCCTCAAGCAAGAAAATTGAATTTTTTGTTAGATTTTGAGTACATCGTTTTAAACTTTCTTTAATGCTACACTATTTTCCCAAAACCTGGAGAGGTGGGTAAGTGGGGTGTTCGAATTTAGGCCAGACCAGCACACTGATTGGATCTTGAACTCTTTGCCTTCACGACCTCCTCCCTACATAGAAAAGAAAACTAATGTCAAAAATGATATTTCAGCCCAGTGTAGTGGCAGATGCCTTAATTCCAGCATCTGGGAGGCTGAGCTAGGTCAATCATGAACCTAAAGACAGCCTAAATTTTAGAATGAGACCCTGTCTGTCCTAGCTAGGGTTCGTACTGCAGTGATAACACCATAACCAAAAACAACCTGGGAGGGAAGGGTTTATTTCATGTAAACTTCCATGTAGCCATTCACCACCAAAAGCAGTCAGATCAGTAACTCAAACAAGACAGGAGCCTGGAGGGAGGAGCTGATGCAGAGACCGTGGAGGGGCGCTGCTTGCTGGCTTGCTTCCCATGGCTTGCTCAGCCCACCCAGGACCAGCAGCCTAGGGATGGCCCCATCCACAATGGGTTGAGCCCTCCCCCATTGATCACTAATTAAGAAAATGCCCGACAGCCGTATTTTATTGAGCCCTTTTCTCAATTGAGGTTTCCTCCTCTCAGACGACCCAAGCTTGGATCTAGTTGACATCAAACTATATTATATTATATTTTATATATTATATATTATATTTTACAGCCTCGGTGATATAAAGACGAATGTGTTAAGTATTAAGCACTTTACCCATTTAATAGAAATTAAAATGTCTGTGTGGGCCTGTGGGAATATGGTGGCCCTTGACTTTCCCCTGGGCCTAAAGAGGGCAGGCTCTCAGCATCGGTTCTGGCTCCAGCTCCCACCAAGCCCAGCTCCAGGTGGTAGTTAAGGCTTCTGTGCCAGGGTTTTGATGTCTCTTCTCTCTAACAACGCTTTGCTTGAAGTATAACTCACATGGCCCAGGATTCGCCGCTCTAAGGCAAGTCAATGGTTTTCCATGTGTCCCCAGTATTGTCCCGAGTCGTGGCGACAATCCCTGCGATCAATTTTCCACATTTTCGTTGTCCCGAAAATAAACCCTGCACCTATTCACAGTCCACCCTTCCTTCCTCCAACCCTCACGGCCCGAGGCTCTGACAAATCTGTTTTCTTTCTCTAGGTTTGCTTAGTGTGGGATTTCACAGAAATGGTGCCATCCAGCCCGTGGCCTTCTGTGACTGACTCCTCTCCCTTAGCATCATGGTTCCAAGGTGTCTGCGGTGTACAGTGTATTGGCACTTCATTGATTTTTTTTTTTTAAGTAAAGAATCACATTGCTTTGTTTTGCTTTCTGCAGTTCCCCATTACCTGTGGTCAACCACAGTCTCAAAGTAATAAATGGAAAATTCAACAAATAAAAAACTCAGATGTTTTCGTCACACCCCATTCACTGCGGCCTGGCGCTTCCCACCCTCCTACTCCTCAGCCCTGGAGCAGTAAATCCACACTGCATACAAGGCCTCCTGTCATCCCTCAGGAGCCTCTTTCTTATTAACGAATTTCACAGGATCATAATGCTTGCATCTGGGTAGCCCTTATTTTACTTACAAAGGTCCCACGTGTGAGGATAATGGTAGGAAGACTATGGAAGGACAGCTAGCTTGGGGCCCATGCGGCAGTGCTGCAGGGTATAGGGGAAACCAGTCCAGATGCCCCTTGCTCTACGGGAGGGTCCTAGCATCCAGCGAGTGTTGCACCATGTGCTCTAAGACAAAGCAGACAGTGCGGGCACTGCATTTCAGCAGTCCGTTCTCTAGCCCGTGGCACTGGGCATGTGCTCCTTTAGAGAACATTCGCTAGAGTTCATGGACAAGGCTTTTGTGGCCAAGGTTTTGTTTCTC
Organism: Arvicola amphibius; assembly: GCF_903992535.2. NCBI lineage: Eukaryota > Metazoa > Chordata > Mammalia > Rodentia > Cricetidae > Arvicola > Arvicola amphibius. The sequence goes on from NC_052047.1 coordinate 128,089,572, forward strand.
TGGGACATTCCCTGGGAGTAAAATCGTGGGTCATGACCTCAAGGAGGCTGTCTCCGAAGCAGCTGGGTCACCTGGCCTCCCACCCACAGTGGATGAGGCCTCTAGTTTTGCGACACGGGATGGCTTGCCTTTTGTCACTCAGGTTGTCTTTAAAGTTACCTGATGTATACCTAGGCGATGCCTATAGAGATGAAGAAGCAGTTGCTAGGTATAGAAATATAAATGATACATACATAGATGATAGATACATAGACGACAGCTCCACAGGCATAGATTACAGACAGGTGGTAGATAGATGATAGGTAGATACACGACAGATATAAGCAGGCGATAGAATAAAGAATTCAGGTTTTAATGAAGACCCACTTATTGCATTTTTCTTCATCCTGAGTGTTTGGGGATGAGAGCTTAGGATTACCCAATCCATATCATGGACATTCACCCCTTCAGTCTCCAAGTCTTGTACCTTTAATCCTTGCACTTGACCATGGGTCTGTGTATAAAGGGGTGCAGCGTGGGCATACGGGTGCCATGGGCATAGAGGTGCCAGCTATTCCAGCACCACTGCTGAAGGTGATCTCTCCAGCACTGGGTGGCCTTGACCATCAGAAACCCATCAGCAGGAGTGCAGGCTCCATCTTGTATGTGGTCACTCTATATGGCTACCATTATGCCAGCACTAGATAGTCTTTGTAGCTTTGTAGTAAGTTTGGAAATTAGAAATTCTGGTTTTAATTTTTTTTTTTTGGCCATTCCAGGTTTCTGGCATTTTCATGTGAAGCTTAGGATCAACTTCTCAACTTTTGCAGAAAAGCAAGTTGGAATTTTGTTCAGAGTTGTGTTGAATCTGAAGAACACCGAGGACAGAGGAGCCAGCTCAGTATGTCACCTTCCTTCTGTGACCACTGTCTTCCTGTCTTCTTAGCCACACCTGCATTTCTTTCAGCAATATTTTATAGTTTTCAAAGAATAGACTGTGCTCTTTTCCTACGTTCATTCCCAGTATTTTTATGTTTCTTTACTATTTTATGATTATTAACAGAGTCCTTTCTTTCCTCCCACATTTGGGTTATTTGCTGCTGGTATCTGGAAGTATGATTAGTTTTGGATGCAGCTGCTACATGCTGCCTTCGTGGTGAACTTATTCAGTCTGATGGTTCTTGCTGAGATCCAAGGATCTGTTGTACAAAATACAAGCTTATGTTATGTGCAAATAGATACGGTTTAGTTCTCTCTCCAATCCTTTTCTCCTTTGTTTCTTTCTGTGACCATCTGCTTGGACAAAGCCTATAGTGCCATGATGACTAGAAGCAGCAGGAGGAAACCCCCTCATCCTGTCCCTGGTCTTTGGGGGAGCACTCATCTCATGCCATTAAGTTTGTGTCAATTGTGGGGTTTTGATTTTTATCCTTTTTTAGTCTGAAGCTTTTGCTTTTGCCTGTAGTTGTTTTAAGAGATGCCCCCTATAGGCTCAGGCATCTGAATATTTGGTCCCCCATTGGTGGCACTGTTGGCGTTGTATGCTGGTTAGTTTTATGTCAACTTGACATAAGCTGGAGTCATATGAGAGATGGGAACCTCAACTGAGAAAATACCTCCATTAGATCAGGCAGTACAAAAGACTGTGGGGCATTTTCTTAATTAGCGATTGATATGGGAGGGCCCAGTCCATTGTGGGTGGCACCATCCCTGGGCTGATGTCTTGGAATCTATAAGAAAGCAAATTGAGCAAGCCATGGAGATCAAGCCAGTAAGCAGCCCTCCTCTATGGCCTCTACATCAGCTTCTGTCTCTGGGTTCCTGCCCTGCTTGAGTTCCTGCATTGACTTCCCTCAGTGAGGAACAGTGACGGAGAAGCATAGCCAAATAAACCCTTTCCTCCCCAAACTGCTTTTGATCACGGTGTCTCATCGCAACAGTAGTACCCTGACTAAGAAAAGGGGGTTTAGGAGATGTGGCCTCGCTGGAGGAAGCATCTCACTGGGGGGCAAAGGTTGCAGTTTAGTCTCTGCTTCCTGTTCATGGTTTAAAGTGGTGCCCTCATCTTCTGCTCCAGCTGCCATGTCTCCTCGCCATCACGGACTCTTATCCCTGTGGCATCATAAAACCAAATAAGCTCTTTTTTTTCTATAAGTTGCATCCGTTGTGGGATTTGCCACAGCAACAGAAAGGTAACTAATGTGTTGTCTTTTGTCTGCTCCAGGCTGTCTCTTCCTTTCATGGGGTGGTTTTACCACAGGAAGGCACTTGCATTCATCCTCACCCCCTAACAACCTTCAGGCATCCCCCCACTTTAGAAAGAAGCCGAGGTTCTGAACTTCCTGTAACCCACCCAAGGCCAGCAAGTGGCGGACCAGAGTACAAAGCTCAGAACTACAGACTCCAAACGCCAGGCCCCGAAACACCCCAGCCCTCTTTCTCATTGCTGTCCGTTTCCATCAGCGCCCAGCTGCTGCTGCTGCATTTTACAGCTGGGTCCTGTACGAAATCCCCCGGGACTATAACTCTCGGCAGGCGAGGAAATACACATGGGGCTAAATAAATGGCTCTCACACTTTTATTTCTGTTAGGCAAAGTGAAAAAGGTATTTGAACAGATAGGGGCCGATTCAGCCTATGCAGGGCAAAGCTGACGTTTAAGGAAAAATCGTAGAGCTGACACAAGGAAGACAGGACACGTCAACAACCGAAGGCCTAACAGCTGGCATCTAAACACTAAAGATGCCTTAGCCTCCCTGGAAGAGATTAATCACTAGACGTTAATGGAGGAAGAGGCTGCCTGGCGCCATATTGATTTGCTGCTTTTACAAGTGGCCCTTACGGCGCTAGCATCAATGTGTCAGGTATTATTAAGTTGATATGTTTAATTAAAGGGTAATGAGGGATATAAACCAAAGACAAGTGCACTGACCCTTCTGTCGTGCACATACATACAAGCCTGAGGCCAGACCCGGGCACTGCCATGTTGCTGCCACCTGATGGCAGCATTCTTTCCTGGACCATGAACTGAAGAGGCTACAAAGGGTCCTGCAGGTCATTAGATTCAAGAGGTCTCCATTAGGGACGGGATCCCACACAGAGACCGATTCAAGAATCTAAAGTCCCCCAAATTATTCAGATATGCTTTGGAGGGTGTCAGTCACCTCCCCAGATAAGAGGGCAGCACCCGTCCCCAGAAAGAACAGTCCCTGAAGGTTCCACAGTATTCACAGAGCTCCCCAAGATGGCGATGTGGTCCTGCTTCAATGGAAGAGGATTCAGCTGGGGATGGGGAGCTGATGCCAGAGGAGATGAAGTTTGGGTCTCATGAGCGGCCTCCTGAAGAGATGACAAGACCCCTGGGGGAGCCCTGGTCTGGGAAAGGGAAAGATGTCAAGTTCGGCAAGAATCCGGCACCCCACAGGAAGAATGGGAGGGTACCCAAGACCCTGTGGAAATACCGTGTGACTCAGAGGCTAGAAGGGGTCCTCAGCTGTGCTTGCCCCCCCCCCAAGTGGGCACAGTGTGTAGAGAAATACACGCATGGGCTCTTGCACACCTAGGAGGAGCACATTCACTCTCGGGGCCTTAGACAGGGCTGTTGTGGAATTGCACTGTAAAGCTCCAAGACAATGTTAATAAAATTAACCTTGGATCAGGGGCAGAGCCAGCAACTAGTTGACAAGAATTAACCATAGAGAGTATGGAGGACCCAGGGACATGGATAGAGAGACACATAGGAAGGACTAGGAGGAATTTAGAGATTTGAGGTCTTTTTTGATCTGGACCATGTGGAGAGATGTGCTTCCTGGGTCTCCGGCAGAAGGGGAAAGGTCAGCCGGTTGCTCCTCGTCGCTTCTTTGGCTTATCAGGTTTTCACTTCAATATCTGACTCCCGAGTCTTTGCTGGTAATAGAACAACTTAAATAAACACAACAGGGGCCCCCTCACTATGGCAGGGTGCCCTCAGAGATCCACAAGTGGGGCTCAGCATGTAGCCTGTACCAGTCACCCACTCAAGACGTCAGTGACCAGCACTGACTGGAGAGAGCCTATGGGTATGGGTAGTTAGGGAGTTTGCTGTCTGGTTGGATGTGAATTGACATACAGGTCATCTGGGGCACTGGGGCCTGGCAGGAAGCAGATGGTGCCATCCGTAGGGTGTGCTGTGCCTATTTGTGAAATCACAGACAGGGTGAAGACTTGGCAACCAGGAGGCCCTCACTTCCCAAGGTCTGGAGGAGCAGAGTGTGGACAGGCCTGCAAGTCTTCTTTGTTTGCCTGCTTATTTTCCTGGCTGTCTACGGAGCACGCCTGTCCGGGGCGGAGAGGTGCACGCGTGGGCATTGTCTGAAACAGCCTGGAGACCACATGCCTGACCCCACACAGTGTGTTCTCTCTCTCATAAAGGTTGAAATCAATGTACCAAGCTTATCTAGAGGTGTTTAATTTTGAGTCCTAAACACAGATTTTTTTTTCTTTCCTGCCCACCCATGTTTATCACAGCGGTGTTCGCAACAGCAGAGTTCAAGGACCAGGTGCCATACCCAGCAATAGGTGGACAGAGAAGGAAGGTGTGGGGACACATGAAGGAGTCTGGCTCAGCCATAAAGAATGGAATGCTGTAGCCGGGCGGTGGTGGCGCACGCCTTTAATCCCAGCACTCGGGAGGCAGAGGCAGGCGGATCTCTGAGTTCGAGGCCAGCCTGGTCTACAAGAGCTAGTTCCAGGACAGGCTCTAGAAACTACAGGGAAACCCTGTCTCAAAAAACAAAACAAACAAAAAAAAAAAACAAACAACAACAAAAAAAGAATGGAATGCTGCCATTTTCAGGAAAATTGAAAGAACCGTTAATCGTTGTGCTAAGGAAAATAAACAGTATCACGAAGACGAAAGTCGTCTCCTCCTATGCATGGACTCTACATTCCAAGAGCTCCAGTTGCCTGTAACCACAGAGACCCAGGTCCTGTTGATGCTGTGTGCTCTGTTAGGCACAGTAAGAATGTAAGAGCAGTAAGAGCAGTTCTGTGACGCTGATCTTCCCTGCACACGATGTTGTGATGGTCTCTCTGTAGAGAATGGCTAATGGGAGGGGAGTTTATACAGCGTGGATCCACCAGACAAAGGGATGACTTATGCAGGACAGAGGGCGCCAAGCCTCACCATGCTCCTTAGAATGCCTCGCAACTTAAAACCTATGAATAATGTATGTCTGGAATTTCCTACTTACTATTTTTATTATGTCTGACCACTGATTGGCAAAACCAAGAAGGTGAAGAGGGGTTAGTATACCCCTATTCCAGGTTTGTGGACAGGTTGGAATAGTAGAGTGGGAAGCACCTGCCCTGGGTTTGGCTCAATTTCGCAGAGCTATCTTTTATTCCTTCCCTGGGTTTCAGGTAAGACAGAGTTACTCCCACATGGAGAGCCCTGAGCATCCCTGGAAGCCAGAAGCAGGAAGCCGTAATTCTGCACTCTCAGCAGGACCAGGGGTGGGAACCTGGCACAGCCACAAGCAGAAACAAGGAAAGAGGCCAAAGACAGATGCCTAGTGCTGGCAGAGACGCAGGGAGTGCTGCGGATTGGCCAAGTTGCCCTTGGCATGGACACATGGAAGCTTGGGTCCTAGCTGGCGACAGAGCTTGACTAGTGAGAGAGGGGACGTGGGGAGCCCACCAACCTTGGCTGAGTCTGGGGAGTGTGATTTCATTCGACACCCTGGCAGATGGTGAAGCTGAGATTTCTTCAATAAGGGTGGGAGACGGGCAGGTGATGGGGACAGTGGTAACCTTGGCCTCACAAAGTCAGCCAACAAATTACATTTGCTACTATGGCGATGTTTGGTTCGGTTTGGTTTGGTTCGAAGAGAGGGTATCGCTGTGCAGTACAGAGCCTTGAACTCACTGTAACCCAGACCCGCCTTGAACTGGGATCATCCTTGTGTCCATCCTGTGAGTGCTATAAGGATCAAGTGCCACCATTCCAAGCTCTGTAGCCACACCGTATGTACATCCCTGGTACCAAGGCCTTCTCCACGCAGCTCACCAGAACACCGTCAGTCCCAAGAGACAGCTGTTATTACCATCCTCCATTGTACAGATAAAGAAACTGAGGCATGGAAAACTTGACCCTAACATCACGCTGCCAGCAGTGGAGGAAGGAACCAAATCCGGGCAGTATGGTACAGAGCCTCTTTTCTGGCCAGTGTCCTGCACCGTCTCTTAGCAGGGTTGGCAGGATCTAGAGAAACCCATTTGTCCTGTAGGAAGTCTCCAGAGAGGGCCTCCACAAATAGAAGAACCGGCAGCTTCCTAGAAGAGACCCAGCTGCAGAGTCTTGGATCGGGCTGGTTCCAAGTTGGACTCTGATCTTGAGATGGGTCCCACAAACAGCCAGAGACCTGGACTTACACACAGGAAGCTTTCTCTAAGCAGGGAATTTCAACCAATTGGGAGTCAGAGAAGACTGGAGTCTGTTCCCCAGTAAGTTAAGAGACAATGGGCAAGGGCAGAAGCCCCATGCTGGCCAGATGGAAGAAACGGTGCTGAGGGCTGGTGGGGAGAGCCAGCCAGCAGGCCCTGCAGGGCGCTTCTCTTCTCATACGAGGCTGGCAGCCGAGCCTTGGCAAGCACTCCTTGGAGTTCTCTGGAGGCCTCTGCCAGTTGAACCGACAGGGCAGCAGATGGCACACACTTATTCGCTGATGATATTTCGATTTATTTATCTCCTACAGATGGTGTCAGGCCTTGATTCCTGGCAGGAGTCCAGAGTTGGGACATCTTTCTGGGGATAATGGTCTCTACGAGTGGAGGGCAGACTGAAGACAGAGCCCCTGCCAGCACCCTGACTGGCACCACCACGGCCTCCAGACACCTTTGCTCTGGCATTTGAGGAATCCGTAGGTAAACCAAGGAGACGAATTCATTCTACAAGATTTCAGACTTACGGAACCTAAATTCTGACTTGTTACTGACATTCTAGCTGGGCATGGCAGGACATACCTGCCATCACAAGGCCAGAGGATTACATGTTCAAGACCAACCTGAGCAATATAGCAAGACTCTGTTCCAAAAACACAAAGCAACAAGTATTTTAATACCACAGTGTTCACACACACAGGTCTTGTGTTCTAGTCCTCACTCTACCGTTTAGAAACTCTGTGGCCCAGGAAAGGCCCTCTGGCTTTTACTTTCCACCTCTGTTTACAATGGAACTGTGGAAATCCTGCAGTCTGAGGGGCACAGGGATAAAGGAGATCCATGTCACAGCCCCGCTCCAGGTCAAGCTTTTAATTTACACCTAGTGTATGTGCAGTGTAATAGGCTTGCTACCTGTCCACCAGATAATGCTCCCACAACCAGAAATGGCAGCCAGGTCAGCATGCCCCGTGTCTAGATGAGGTCTTATGACTGAGTCTTGCTCCTGTGAGTGGGAGCGGTGTGTGGCACCGCCCAAGGGGGCTCTGTCACAGACGCTTACCTTCTCCTTCCTCCAGACAATGGCAGAGAAACAATGTAGAAGCTCCTGGCCTCTAAGTCCCCAGGTAGACGAGAAATACCTTCCCCCCACGCACAACATCTGCACTGCAGAGTCTCTCGAGTGGGAAAGCAAGGGTGGTCACCTCTGGACAGGGAGACCTACACTCTTCCTGCAGCAGGCAGTATCGCCCTGGACGGAGACAGGCTGCTGTCCAGCGAGATGATGCACTCCACAGACCTGGTGTGTGCTCAATACTCAGCATGTAACCCTTTGTCTTTCTTCCCAAGGTCTCTTTTCTGGGAGCTTTCCCCCCACTGCCCACTCTCTTCAGGAATCCTTCAATGTTCAACCCATCTTCTTCCCCAAATGCATGTTTAGAAGAGAAATTGAAAAGGAGAGGGTAGTGATGGGGTAGCCAGGAGGCCATGGCCCACTCATGGAGCTGCCTCCCTTGAAGAAATGCTCTCTGGGATGGGAGAAGGGCTAGGGTACTTCAGGGTTCAGTTGCAGAAAATGAGAACCAGGAAGGGCCTTGAGCAGCTTGTGATCTTTCTGTGAGTCAGATGTTCGGCTACGGCTGGGGTTCAAGGCCTCTACTTCCTTGAATCTCAGGGAAAGCAAAGACACCAACCCTAGTGGTAAGAAAGAACCACAGTCCATGTGCACACTGTTGTCATGCCCACGTGCTCTTGGTGGGACCTCACAACCATCTGGAGGAAGGACAGCAGCTTTCTCGTTTCATGGATGAGAAATCTGAAATCCAAGAGGTCAGGAGACTCACCCTAAAACACTGTGATGGGAGGAGAAGGTGCAGAGACCCCGATTTTCTTCTAGAAACTTGTTGGAAGAATTCGATACAAAGGCAGAACCCCGTTTGACACAACCAAAGAATGGCCCGGCTTGGAAGCCATGCCACTCCGAAGGGTGCTGAACTCAGCTGTTTTCAGACAGACCGAAGCCCGGGGCGCCTTGTGGAGATGTCATATTCCAGCAGCTGGGCGAGGTCTAGGCCAAGCGTCAACATCGAGCTACTTCATGGGGCCTGTGCTTGATAGTTCTATGTCAACTTGACACAAGCTAGAGTCACTGGAGAGGAAGAAGCCTCAACTGGGAAAAGGCCTCCTTAAGCTCAAGCTATAGGCAAGCCTGTAGGGCATTCTTCCTAATTAGTGATTTTTGGAAGAAGGCCCAGGCCACTGTGGGTGGTGCCACCCCTGGGTTCTATAAGAAAGCAGGATGAACAAGCCCACAAGCCGCACCCGTCCATGGCCTCTGCATCAGCTGCTGCTTCCAGGTTCCTGCGCTGCTTGAGTTCCTGTCCTGACTTCCTTCAGCGATGGACAGTACATAAAAGTGTAAGCTAAACAAACCCTTTCTTCCCCAACTTGCTTTCTGGTCATGGTGCTTCATTGCAGCAGTAGAAACCCTGAGATTAAGACAGAGCCCACTCCCCCTCCAGGCTCCCTTTCCCTCCCAACAGGGTACTTCCAGGAGAAAAGTTTGCTTTTATATAGTACTCTTTACTGCTCCCCTAACATTTGCTGGGAGAAGAGGGGCAAGTGCCAGGAGGACAGGGGTAGGGGTGGGTGGCCCCGTGTGGCAGGGATGAAAAACAAGACGAGAAAAGGTTGGGTTCTCCAGCTAGCATTCTGATGCATTGCTTTCATTTATGCTCACACTCCGTTAGTGTACACACACACACACACACACACAGTTTCTATTTTAGGCAAGTCCTACTGGCTTTCCACTTCTAATTGCGATATAAAACCTCCCCTTTAAATTCATTTATGTAAGGGAAATGGGAACCAGCACAGAACAAAACAAATCACAGTAGAACACGAGTTTGCTGTTAGGGATAAATTTATAAAAGAGCTACGAAAATGACTGCAGCCCAGGAGACCGCGGGATAAAGGAATTCTGTGTCCCCAGCCCCACGCCAGGCCAAGCTCACAGGGCCTCCACCCGGCATGAAACTGGAAGACAGTTCACACCAAGGCTGATCCGAATGATGTCTCCTGGAGTCGTACAGTACCCAGCCGGGATGAGTGTACACAGCAGCCAGACATATTTTTAGAGGAACAAATGTCCCAAGCAAACTAGGGAAGGGAGATAATCTTCCAGCCAGCTGCCCTGACTGGCAGGCAAAGTTCCTCATTCAAGATGATGTTTTCTTCTGCTCCTGATGATCTGACAGCATCCCCAGCTCAAGGGGCCATCTGGCAGCCCCAACAGTAAGTGCTGCCCAGCCCATGCTCAGGAGGGAGAAGAGAGAAACAGAAACAGGCTTCTCTTGAGAGACATGAGGCATAAGCTATCGAGGTTTCAGGAGGGTGAATGGCAGGTTCAAGTACAAGGGCGACAGGCAGCTGATCTCACACACAAAAGCACTTGAAACGGTGGCGCCCATGTGCCATTCTCAACAAAGCTAGCTGACATCGAAGCCCAGATTCCCAGGGAAGCAAAAAACACCCAAGAATAGAGAATGCAGAGCGCAAGCACCAAGGCTGGTAAGGGCTCTACAGACACGCCATCAAAGGACACAGAAGATGATACAGTTGCTATGACACCCATACAAACATCAAAAGTCAGGTGCTTGGAGGCAGGGGGAGTACAAGTCCCCACCGTGTCTCCTGAAGCACCTGTGGCAAGACTTCAGCTTTTAAAGATTTGTCTGTCTCACTCCTCCAATTAGAAGGTTCCTTCTCCACCCAGGCCCACAGTAGCAGAGAGGAGAAGAGGTTTGAAGTCATGCCTCACTGATGAATGCAGGTATGGACCTCACTTTTTCTCAGGGACCCCAGCACCAATGCGTGTCCAACCCAGGACCACTGTAGGAAGACCTCCAGAGCCCTGGGAAGTAAACACAAATACACACACACACACACACACACACTCACCTTACCTAAACACACACACACACACTCACCCTACCTAAACACATACACACACCCTACCTAAACACATACACACACCCTACCTAAACACACACACACACTACCTAAACACACACACACACACACACACATACTCTCACCCTATTCACCCTTACTCATGCCCTTACCCCTCACTGGTCCACAGCCTCCCCTCCCCCCTCCTGGCTCCATCAGTTACAGGGATGTGGGGTCCCTTTAAGTCTGAATTCTATCCACGTCTCATCAGAGGCACCCTGTCCTCAGACTGATTCAAATGCAAGCTCTGAGAAATGTGGATCTCTGTGACCAGAGACACCACTTCCTGGAACTCGTCTTACACACAGGCAAAATAGCGCAAGGTCGAGATCACTGATGCCAGCATTATTTAAACGGTGAAGGGCTGTAAGTGACCTAACTTTCCACTAATTGAGTGAAGAACTTACATTTGGTTTTTGAAAGGTTCTCGCTCATTAAAATGAACAAGGCAATCTTCCTCAGAACATTACCAGAATATCACTATTCATATCATTAATATTAATTTTATACAGAATATTAATATCACATGGGAAAGTATCTCACGGTAGTCCCTCGAACTACCCCCATACAAGTGGTCACAGTAACTCAGAATGTGGCTGGATTACTTGGAGAGGTACTGTGTCTTCGATGTGATACACCCCCCACAGGCTCATGTGCCCAAACACAGGCTCCCAGCTGGTGGCAGTGTTCCTGGGGTAACACAGGAGCTTGAGGAGGCTGGATCTGGGGCGATAAAGTGGGCTCTGGAAGGAGTCTTGAGGGCTGTCTAACCCAGGCTTACTCCCAGCCCCAGCCATCGCTTCCCAATCTGCTAGGATGTGAGGGGTTCTGAATACACATTGCACTGCTGTGAGCCTGCCCTGCCTCCCGCCTGAGCCAAAATAAACCCCCTGGATCTTTTTTGTTAGATGGGTGGGTCTCTGCACATAGTCCTGGATGTCCTGGAACTCACTAAGTTACCAGTGTGGCCTCGAACTTCCAGAGATCCATCTACCTCTGTCTTCCAAGTGCTGGGATTAAAGGTGCGTGCCACCATGCCCAGCTTAACTTTTCATATACTAAAGGCTACTAGTTGGTCGTGGATTTGGTCACAGCAGCCACCAAATTAACTAACACGAGTGGTGAGCTCTGGCTGCAGGTCCAGGCACCTCAAACTCTTAGAGTCTCCTCCTGGGCTTCTTGTCCTACCTGGTTCATCCACGCAGAGGCTCAGTGACTCAAGACATGGCTGCCTCACTACATCAATCCAGAGTGATACATGCCATCCCTCTTTTACTATACTGGCTAGACTAATTACATGACCAGTCCCCGTGCAAAGGAGGCTGGGATATGCAGAGGAGCACATGGCTCTCAAGAGGCATAGCGATACAAACATCAATTGCAACGGTCCTCATCTGACCTTTCAGGAGCTAAAAGTATGGAGGAACAGAGGCATGGCCTAAGCTCTTTCTGCTAGGTCTGTCCCCCTGCCCACATCAAACCCAAGCCCTCTTCCTTGCCTGCTCACATTGGGTAGCCTGCGTGCTCAAACACTAAACCAGAGTGACGACATCTGGGGCAAGGCTGTGTTTCCCTATGCTGGGACAGAACATTTGCTCTGGCCAATACCTCGGCGGATAATCCGCAGGGAAATAAGCGGGAGTTGGCCGGGCCTGTGCCTCCCCACGTCTGCCAGCCCCAGTTTACTCATAACTGTCTAACGATGTCGCGAGGCAGATGTTCTGTGCTGATTTCCCCCTGCAGACGACTGCAAGAAGGGAAACCAAATCTATTTTCTTAAGCAAGCATCAGATGAAGCTTGAACAAAACCAATAACTTTCATGACGTTCAGCTTTCGAAGCTTCCCATCGACGCTCACGGAGTGTCGTTTCGGGGGTTTACTTGGCGGTTGTTTACTGTCTAGAAAGAAATATGACTGCTTCCTAGCGGTGCACTTCCCCTCCTCTGCAGCCTTCCCCAGCAGCAGCCGCCTTTTACCCTTAGAGTTTAAAAATCTAATAAGAAAAGGCCCCAGACCCTGACTTTCTGCCCAGCTATCACAGAAACAATATTCCCCTCCAAACCCTAACGATCCCGCACCAGTGTGGGGCTCGAGCCCAATGCCATGGTGGGGAATCTGCTCTGCCGATAGCCACACCCCAGGCCCACATGCACTGCAGTTCTTTGCAGCTGGGCCTCTTTGAACAAAAAGCAGCATCTATATGTAGAGACTGTGCAGGGAGAAGCCAGTTACGCAGAGGGATTATGCAGGGAGTGGATCGCTCAGGCTCTCCACGAGTCCTGTGCTGTATGTCCCCAGCTCACAGGAACAGACCCTGGTGGCTTAGCCTTGAAGGTGGTGGAACTGTGGGCTTCCTTCTTCCCCAGTAGCACAGACAGGTGAGTCTGGTCCTTCTTCTGGGAAGGAGAGGGGTATAACCAATGACAGTTCAGGTCTGCCCCGTGTGGGGCTGCGTCTAGCAGACTGTGACGTCTATGAACCTGCAAACTCTGTGTGTGTGTGCACGTGCGCGTGAGTGCATGCACAGAAGACACGCAGGGCTGTCATCTACAGTGATCAGCTTGATGGCAGGGCTGTCTCTTTACAGTATGGAGCATTTTGAAGGACAGCTGTCTAACGACATATCTAATAAATAGGCTGGGTCGTGAGAGATCCCAGCAGAAGTCAGCCCAGGTTTCTGGGGACCCTTATCTGCTAGATAACCAGAATGGGCTGGGGCTCAGACCGGGACCTCCCCAGGCAGAGTTCAGTCTTGAGAGCCTAAGCCACAGTGCCTAGCCAGGGACTGTGGAACAAAGGAGACTACTCATGGGGCAGCACCCAGGGCCCACAGGAGAAAGGCTAGACACCGGATAGATGGTACTTCAAGGTGACCCTGGCCAAGCTAGTAACCTTTGTCCTGTTTGTCACCCACAACTGTCAGCCTGGTCCCCAGTCACCTTCAGAACCAGGGTGCACACCTCAAAGCAGTCAGGACAGGAAAACTGAAGTTCTTAGCAACAGATGCAGCTAAGCTCCCAGCAACTAAACTCTGTGCACCTTTGCTTTGTTTTTGTATTCAATTAAAAAAAAAAACTTCACTGAGCACCTACTATGTGCGAGCATTGTGGGCGCACTGAGGACTTGGGGATGAACAAGGCAGGAAGTTTACATTTCAGCAGAGCAGACAAGTAACCAAGTGACAGAGAGTGATGAAAAAAGACTACTCTGAATGACACAGGTGTCATCGAGGGATGGCAGGGTGTCACCAGAGACGATCGTCCCAGCTGGAACTGGATGGGAGCAAGGCAGTTAGGTAAAGGCCAAGGGGAATGGCACTGAACAGCCTAAGGTCCTGGGGCGAATGATTTCAGAGTGCTGCAGAACACAGTCCAGAAGACCATGGGGTGACAGCAGGAGGGGGAGTCGGAAAGACAGGAAGGGTGGGGTCACTCGAGCCTGGAAACAGCTGTGAGGGGGGCACCGAAGCATCGGGGAATCATGGAGAGAGGGAAGCCAGAAAGCCAGGAGTGCTCAGATCTGTTTGCATTCTGATTGCTTTCTTTGTTTATTTTGTGTGTACACATGCCCACGCATGCTGTGACATTCTTGTGAAGGTCAAAGGACAGCTATCGGAGTCAGAGTTCTCCTTCTACCATGTGGGTCCTGAGGATCAAACGCAGGTTGGTCTCTGGCTTGGCCACAAGCTCCTTCATCCTACAAGCCATCTTGTTGGCCCTCCATTGCATTCTAAAGCTCCATCTGGAAGCCGATTGGAAGAGATGGAGCCACTCAGGCAGCTTTAGCATAGGATGGTTAGCAGGAAAGACAAGAGAGTCCTCGCTCCTTCAACCCAAGGGTGGCAAGGACAGAGAGGCAGTCACCTCTGCTCATCTAGGCTTCCAAATTTCTCTCTTCAGTCCCCAGAACACAAACTTCCTCAATCCCCACCCCCAAGTCTCTACCTGTACCCGGCCTGGAGAGTCTTACCAGGCAATCATTCCTCCAACTTCCCAAAAGAAGGAAGCCGACTGGTCCTGCTCTGGTGGGAGGGAAGACATAGCTCTCTAGAAAACATTGCTGCCGGCAGCAGGGCAAGATGTAGGTGGGAAGCTCTGCAATGACGACCAGGCCGGGAGACCTCTCCAAGGTGTCACTCATCAGGTCTTCCCAGAGTTCCCTCTGGCAACTATTGACTTCCTCTATTCCCTTCTCAATCACTATCCCCACCCCCAACAGTGGGACCAGAGGCTGACTCCCCTACCAGAGATTCTTGGTGTTGAGAGATAGGAAGCATCTCAGAGAACCCTGGGGACCCCCGGAGACCCTTGTCAGAGGGGAAAAAGCAAACCCAAAGATGGAGGCAGGTCAAAGGCATGAAGATAGTGCTGAAGACCTTGAAACTTGGAGTCAGGGGCAGAAAGACACACGACTGCCACATCTGAGCTGCCGGCAGTGGTGTTCTGTGTACTTGGTAGAAGAACACAAAAGCAGAGTCTACAGAGTGGCTGAAGGGGGCCCAGCTTGGCTTCTCTTGCAGCCCAGGGCTTCCTCTCTTGGACAGGCAACTTCTGCACTGTCCCTCCTTATGCAGTTCCCTGGACAACCCGCACCACTGCCAGAGGCCCCAAGAAGAGCCCAGGCTGTTAGGCACAGCCTGACGGGCCTCAGTCTGGAGAAAGTTTAATTACAGAAGTGTCCTGAGAAGGGTATGGAGGAACTTAGAGCCACTATGTGGGTGGGGGTGAGGGGATCTCAGGCTGCCAGGTCAGGAAGAGAGATGGAGGAAAGGGGGCAGCCGGACTGCTCTGAAATCCTGGTGGTGCAGGCTGGGCCCTTGTACGGACTGTGGGGAAGAACGTGTGTCACCAGGCTTCCTCTTCCTCGAGAGCCCATGTGTTTCCTTCTGCACCGGTTTTTCCATATCCCCCTACTTTCCAAAGAATTAGGGCCCAGGGAATGCCTTCATTGGAACTTGATGATGCAATGCTATAAAGGAGCCCTCTCCAAAGAAGGTCCCATCCTGACGTGCTGGCGGTCATGACTGCAATATCAATTTGGTGGCATGGTGCAGCTCACTGCTTGAGTTAACTTTGCTAAGCCTCAGTTTCTTCAGCGGGGTGATGGGCACACGGCTTCTCCCTTAGTGTCCGGGGAGCTGCCGGCCATCCCTCCCGACACTGTGATTGTTAGTTAGTGTTCTGTGTGGCCAGCACAGGAATGGCCTTCCCCGCTACACCTTCGTTCTCAGAAGCTGTGGGTGTGGTGGCATGACCAAAGGAGCTTGGCTGGCATGAAGGTGCAGACTCTGAGATGGGAGACCAACAAGGGATTGTGCAAGGGGACCTGAAGTCGTCATGGACTGCCGCGGTGGGAAATGAAAGGACAGCAGAGAGATCAGAGGGACACGGCAGCCACGATAGGTCTTGACCCACCATTGTTGACTGTGAAGGTGAAGAAGGGAAGCAAGGATCCAAGGATTGCGGCAATTTCTAAAAGCTGAAAACAGTTTCCACATTCAGCCAGCAAGAAAACGGGGACAATGGTCCTGCACCTCTAAGGAACTGAATTCTGAGGATCAGCAGTGAAAAGGGGTCTTGTCCCCTTGATCCTCCAAAAAGCAACAGCCTGGACTGAGCTGGCTAAGGTATACAGTGTCGTTTAAGACGATGAGCTTGTAGGCATCTGTTAAGCCAGCCATAGGAGGCTAATACACTATGAAATACATACTGAGGGGAAGTGGCCTAGTGGGTCACACCCTCCAGTTAGAGGCCAAGTGGACATTAGTGCCCTCTAGAGGCAGCAAGCCTCTCTGCACCCACAGAGAGCCCTTTCCCCAACCCCAACACACCCAAGAACAAGCTGGGCCCCACAAACCTGGCCTTGAAGCTACCACAGGTAGCTTTAGGCAGAGAGAAAAGCTAAAGAGAGGGCTGGAGAGATGGCTCAGTGGTTAAGAGCATTAACTGTTCTTCCAGAGGACTTGAGTTCAATTCCCAGCAACCACATGGTGGCTCACAACTATCTGTAATGAGATCTGGCATCTTCTTCTGGCCTGCAGGCACACATGGAGGCAGAATGTTGTATACATAATAAATAAATAAAATCTTTTAAAAAAGGAAAAAGCTAAAGAGGGTTTTCCTGGTTAGCAGGACACCTGAGTGACCCAGAGAGGTGAGGGAGCCCCAGATGTCACCACACACATCCTCCACTACTCAAGACAGGGCCCTGACTGCGAAGGCTAAGTGATGTTTCCTTGGCCTCGTCTTAATCCCAGGATCTCGGCAGTTCCCATACACAGCAAAGGGGCTCTGCAGATATGACTGAGCTAGGGCCCAGCAGTTCAGGATTATCCCAGACCAGGCCAGGCGGTGACATCACAGGGGTCTTCTAAGAGAGAGGCAAAGGGATCGGAGAGAGGAAGAGAAATAGGAGCGTGAGAATTGCCTCCCGCAGGTTCATATGTGAGCACTTGCTGCCAGCTGGCAGCACACTTGGGGAGACTGTGGGACCTTCAGGAGATGGAGCCCCACTGGAGAAAGTGGGTTTCAGGGAACAACCCTAGGCTACAGCCCTGCCCTATTCCAGCCTGAGCTCTCTCTTTACTTCCTAGACAGCCGCTAAGCTGGAAACAAACGCCACAGGCTCCTGTCTCCACAGACACCACCATGGCTTCCCACCATGACCTGTGAGCTAGGAGAGATCTAAGCTGCTTCTGCCAGATGCTTTGTCCCCAAAACAAGGAAAATAATAACTAATACAGAGGACAGGGAGAACAAATGGCCAAGAGGAAGGCAATGGTGACACCATAGAGCCTCATCGTGGACAGGCTGGACTTTCAGGATGGCAGAAGTCCTGAGGCCAGGTGTCCCAGCAGCCTCGAGAGGCTAAGCCTCCAGAAGGAGGCAGCCTTTTCACACACTTGAGACTTCTAACCTAAGGACTGGAAGACAACAGGACTGTGCTGCTTCACGTCATTGACTTTGCAGTAAATCGCGGACCTTTTTCCACTGTCCCTGGGCCAGGCCACAACTACAGCTTCCTTGGCCTCCCTGCCAGCCTCTTTTTGTTTGTTTATCTGGTTGGTTGGTTGGATGGTTGGTTGGTTGGTTGGTGGGTTGGTTTTTGACACAGGGTTTCTCTGTGCAGCCCTGGCTGTCCTGGAACTTACTTTGTAAACCAGGCCGGCCTTGAACTCAGAAATTTGATTGCCTCTGCCTCCCAAGTGCTGGGATTCAGGACGTGCACCACACCTGGTTCTCTGTCTGCCTCTTAACAGCCCTCAAACCATTTCCATCTCTAGAGAAGTGAACTAGATCATGTCATTTCCCTGTTGGGCCTCTGAGGAGTCCCCACCACAGAGTATATAGATCAGATCCTCGCCATCTCCACAAGGACAAGGTGACACATCTTAATACTCACTGCACATCCTAAAAAGAACAGCGATCGCCAGGTGTGGTGGGACATGCCTGTGATCCCAGAATTCCAGAGGCAAAAGACAGAAGGATTACCATGAGTTCTGGGCCAGCCTGAGCTACACAGCTCACACAAAGCATTAAAGCAGCCAGCAGCATTGCTTAGCTGGTAGCCACTTGCCGAGTCCCACCACCCAAGTCCAATCTCCAGGACCCACAGTGGAAGAAGAGAACTTCTTCTGAAAGCTGACCTCTGACCTCCACACAGGTGCTTCACAGCTCGCAAAGGTGCTGTAGACCGCACAACACCCTGGCACACACACACACACACATATACAGACACACAGAGACATGGATATACATACAGACAATTGCACATACAGGTACACAAGCACACACACACACAGAGAGAGAAATTAAAATTTAAAAGTTAAATTATAAAGTCATTTAAAACATACACACACACACACACACACACATACACACACAAAGAACAATGGCTAGGAGCTGGGGTCCAGGTGTCAATATCATTAACTCACAGCTACCCTAGACAGTGCAGCCAAAGCAACACAGGAGCCTTGTATGGGGGATGAGCTTCATCCCTTCCCCGTTGTCCTAGATGACTTTCTATCGTTGTGATAAAAAAACATTCTGACCAACAGCAACTGGCTTATAAATCCAGGATTGAGGGACCTCAGGGCAGGAACCCAAGGCAGGGACCTGGAGGCATGAACTGGAGCAGAGGCCGTGGAGGATGCTGTTTACTGGTTTGCTCTCGGTGGCTTGCCCAGCCTGCATTCCTAAGCCATCCAGGACCACAGCCCAGGGAAGGTACCACTCTCAGTGGACCGTGCTCTTGTACATCAATCATGACTTGCCTACAGGTCAATCTGAGGGTAGTTTCCTAAATTAAAGTTCTCTCCTTTCAGATAACTCTAGCTTGTACTAAGATGGCAAAAAAAATAAGGAGAAGAAGAAGAAGAAGAAGAAGAGGAGGAGGAGGAGGAGGAGGAGGAGGAGGAGGAGGAGGAAGAGGAAGAGGAAGGGAGAAAGAAAGAAAGAAAGGAAGGAAGAAAGGAAGAAAGAAAGAAAAAGAAAGGAAGGAAGGAAGGAAGGAAGAAAGAAAGAAAGAAAGAAAGAAAGAAAGAAAGAAAGAAAGAAAGGAAGGAAGGAAGGAAGGAAGGAAGGAAGGAACCAGCTCACCTGTCCCTGTCCCTTCTATATTCTGGCTTCTCTGAAGCCCCACACACACTCTGAGCAATATCTGGACTCAGTCATTGTTCCTGCTGTCCCTGTTGCCCTAGGAACACCCCTTTGGGGCTCATGCTCTGAGAGAGGACTTCCTGAATTTTTATTACTAAATAACACTGGATCCCTCATAACCTTTTCTCTGCAGTGACCCTAAAACCCCCACACCTGACTGGGAACCAAGGGTTTGCGGATGCTCATCAGCTACCTCGCCACTGAACACTCAGGTCATTGAGTCTGGGTACCTGACCTCTTTACTGAGTCTCCAGTGTGGATTGTGGAACATGGAATACAGGCCTTCCCACCTGCTTTTGCTGTAAGTCAGCAAATACATGGACTTCAATGCCCACTTTAGTCCCCTCATGTGAGTTTGTAAAGAAGCAAGCTCAGAGGTGAGGGCTCACTCATGGGCATATATACACGTCACCTCATATACATACTTGCGCATGTATCCATGCGTGTAAACCACCAGGGTCTACCACCAACTGGGATGGCTTCAGCAAACAGGGAAATGGTTCTGCCTCAAGAATGAGAGGAAGCTGCCGGGCGGCGGTGGCGCACGCCTTTAATCCCAGCACTCGGGAGGCAGAGGCAGGCGGATCTCTGTGAGTTCGAGACCAGCCTGGTCTACAAGAGCTAGCTCCAGGATAGGCTCCAAAGCTACAGAGAAACCCTGTCTCGAAAAACCAAAAAAAAAAAAAAAAAAAAAGAATGAGAGGAAGAAAGCCAGGCAGTGGTAGTGCACACCTTTAATTCCAGCACTTGGGAGGCAGAGGCCGACAGATCTCTGAGTTCAAGGCCAGCATGGTCTACAGAGCGAGTTCTAGGACCGCCAGAAGTACACAGAGAAACCCTACCTAGAAAACCAAAAATAAAAGAATGAGAGGAAGGAGGACTCCTTGGGAAACCCAGGTGGCAGGGGTGGAGCTGGCCAGAGGACAAACATGCCACAGAACCTGCGCTGTGTCATGGAACCTCCCATAGATCTTCAGGAAAGTCAGCAGAGTCCTCAGATGCTCCTCAGGGATTTGTCACTATAGACACTGCAGAAGGGACAGCATCCTATCTTGACGCTAGCCCCATCCTGACAAGCTGGCCAGGAGAACCAAGACCCCAGTGGAGACAGTAAGAGGGTGTGACAACAGCTCACAAGTCACCCACAGGTCCAGGACAAGAGCACCCAGGTCCCCAAGGCTCAAATGCCCTAACGGTGCTGTGGCTCAGAAAGCCCTCTGGAAACCAGAATGTACTCCTGACCTTGAAGAACTAGCAAC
Source organism: Arvicola amphibius (assembly GCF_903992535.2). Taxonomy (NCBI): domain Eukaryota; kingdom Metazoa; phylum Chordata; class Mammalia; order Rodentia; family Cricetidae; genus Arvicola; species Arvicola amphibius. The sequence continues at coordinate 128,109,895 of NC_052047.1, forward strand.
CAGGAGCCATTGCCACCTCAATACCTCAAACCTTTCCAACCCCAGGAAATGCATGGCCCTCTGGGAAGCAAACTTCCTGCTCTCCGACCCTAACTCCTCACAAGAAGCTGTCACTTCCCTGGTTTACAGGCTCTGTGAGCTCCCTCAGCTCAGTGACACCCAGCAGTGGGAGGAGCAGCCAGACACCGTCTTGTCAGCTGCTGGTATCTCTGGAGGGAAGCCTGCACCATGGATAGTTAAACGTCCTACCAGGCTGTTGGCAGTTGTGGAGAGATGTCATGCCAAGCTCCTTTTGGGCTCTAACTGAAAACCCACCTGCAACCTGGCCACCCACAGCCACCTCAGACAGGGTCTGTACTGTATCACAGGGGAAGACTGACTACCACTAACCTCCAAGCTGTGGCCCTGTTGGGAGCCCCACCATAGGGAGAGAGGGGCCTCTGTTGGGGCCTCAGGACTCACCAGGATACCTCCCTTCTGGGGACCTCAGGAAGAATGAAGAACAGCCCCCACATGACCCAAATGGCCATATGCAAGGCTGTCTGACTACCTATGTCTCTGGGAGCTGAGAACCTAGGAGCTGCCTTCATTAGGATGGAATGGAGTCATTTTTAGCACAAAGCTCAGACCCTCTGCATGCCTGAACCAGCTCAGCAGCCAAGAGGACAACTCACATTCCTCAAGGACAGAAGGTGACAGAAAACAAACAAAAATCTCATGCACAACAATGGACAGCATGAGATAAGATGCTTGCTAAGTTAGGGACCAGGGACAGAAGCAGGAGAGGTAGGGACGGCAAAGAAGTGGCAGGGTACCCTCCAGAAGGGGCAGCACTGCCCAGATCACCTTCTGTGGTCCCAGTGTCATGTGCTCCCACTCTAACTTGAGCCCCTTTCTGTGCCCCAAATCTCCAGCTCTCCTTTTTCTTTGGGGGCTGGAATCTGACTGTGATCATGGTCCCTTGGATCTGGGGAGCAATGAAACATCTGTCTAGAAGAAGCCTGTGCCCCTGAGTAAGCGCCAATGCCTGCCTGGTTGGACTGTTACCCCAGAGAAACTTCCACCTCATCAAAGCACTATAGTGCAGGATGCTTGGCTCATCAGCTGAAGTTAGATCAGAATGAACCAGTTAAGAAAGACTTGAAGTCCCGACTGACTGCCTGCAGCCCCAGCCTAAGGCAATGCTCTAAACAGAACTTTCTGGATCCTGTCATATCTCTGCTTATGACACGCCAGGAGTCCTATCAGCTCAGACAAGCCCAATCTGCATCCCAGAATGGGGCCACCCCAGCCATCCTGGCTTGGGCCTCATCTCTCAGGCTCCCTCACCATCCCTAGAATTATTCCAAACTGCCTTCCAAGGTCACCGCCTCCTCCAGGCAGCCGCCCCCTCCCCCAGGCTGAGTCAGTCACCCCTACTCTGCCCTCCCACCTCCCCTTGAATATACCCTATTAATACCCTCTGAGGCACGAAGCACGTGGTGACCTGGTTGCGGGAAGCTCTGCAAGCCAGCACTCGGGAGGCAAGCAAGCTGAAATCTCAGTGGCCAGACTCACAGGCTGTGTTATCTAAGGCCCGTTACTCAGCCTTTCTGAGCTTTGGTTACCTGGGCTATGGACCTGTGATGACAATGATTAAATATTTTACAACCACAAGGTCAGCAGCTTGACATTCTGCTTCATGCTAAGCATACAGAAACCTACCATGGTACAGCTGAAAGCTTCCAAGTGGGGGCTGCCCTAAAATAATATGGTATTTTTAAAGTCACTCTTACACAATGGTGCTAACACACAAGAAGGAGAAATGTCTGCCTGTGTCAAAGGGGATACCCAGACTGTCCGGAAGAGGAATTCGGAGAAAGTCCCTCTGAGGAAGCCGCTGTATGGAAAGGTGAGAGGGGAGCTGTGTAGCACATGCAAAGGCCCTGGGGCAGAAAGGGCATCTTCTGGGGATGGCGAAAGAATGCTGGGAGGGATGACGAAGGGCAGGTCACTGCATCAGCATATCAAGAATGTCCCTGGACATCTATCTAAGTGGTAGAACCATCTGTCCAGGGCCCTTTGCCCTCTGACCACAATGACTTCTAGGAAAGGACCTTGGGTTATTAGGATGTTCTCTTAAAGGGGTTTATGGGACCCTCTTTTCTTCCTCCTTACTCCTAGCTTATGGTCCATTTTGCTGTGCCCTGACCTTGTGCAGGAGCAAAAAGGCCCAAAGCAACGAGACAGCTCCATCTCCAATCTCCACGAACACAAACTTCTGAAATGACCTTTTCTAATTTTGAGTTCATGACCTCAGGTGTTTTGTTACAGAAGCAGAAAACTGACTGACACAGCCAAAGACGTAAACATGTAAACCCCAGATGCCAGGCTAAGGTGTCCAGGTGTGGGCTGAGGCCTGGCTGTGGTCCTTACATAGTATTGGAGACCCCCAACCTCCCCGAGAGTACCCCTAACAATACAGAGCTCTTCCAATGGCTGGGAAGTGGATAGTGCCGGTCTTCCGTGCTCTCTCCTAGCTCCTAGGTGGCCCAGCTTTAACTTTGCTGATGATGAGCTACCCTCAAGGATGCAGATTAATGGCCCAGAAGAAACCTGGGTCTCGGAGCGACTGGCAGGGGGCAGAGCGGCTCCATCAACCAGGTCTGTTTGCTTAGAAAGGAAGTAACTTCTCTACTCTCCATGTTGCAGGGCCCTCTGATAGAGCAGCCTAGCCTCGCCCTGATTGAGTTACAAAGGGCCTGAGACAGAGACCTGGGGAATCTGGAGCAAGATGTAGCCATTCAGCACTATGGGAACAGAGGAAGGCTTTCTGCAGGAGGTCGGCACCGTACTTGGGTGACAAGACGTCTACATCCTGAGTAAACAGAGGTACATCAGTGAGAGGACTACCGCACAGATAGTAAGAGAGTGAAGCAGTAGAGCCCACATACACGCTTTAGGGCAATGCCTGGGATTGGTTGCCGAACTTCCGAATTCTCATTCATGCTTCCCCAGTGCCACAGAAGCCTATGGCTGACTCTAGAGAAGAAACAGGGAGAAAGCTTGCTAGCTGGGGGAGGGGAGACTAAGCACAAAGGAGGCAGGGATGTCTTTATCATTTATTGTCTTCTGGGGCTGCCCTTTCTTTAGGTAATGCATAGCTATGTTCTATAACAAACCCTTTTCGCATTTCTGGAGGGGCTTTGCACTTCTGTGTGTGAATGGCTGTGTACACAGGTATACACGTTGCCCTAATCAGCCTCTGTCCTCACCATACCCAGCACATTTGAGAGAAGGGGAAGTTGAGGCCTACCCAAGGTGTAGAATCAGAGCAAGTAGAGGGCCCTCCCTCTTCACTCTGGATCTCTGTGCCTGCACCCCATGCCCACTGCTCTCTCATCTCAGCGCAGGGCACAAGCCCAAGGGTATTGGAATGGTCTCCACCTTCAGACATGATTATTCAGAATGCACAGACAGAACCAAGAGAGTGAAATTGAATGCTGACCTTCAAGGAAAGTCCCCACTATCTTGTAGCAAATTGAAGCCAGTACAGTTTTGATGACTGAGAATATGAAACTGCTTTTTCCCTCTTGTTAGAAACGGTGACATCAGTAGAGCCCAGAGAAAGGCCAAGAAGGACAATGGCACCTTCCTTCAAGGTCCTATGTGGTTCTGGCATAATTGCTTGAGGCTATCTGTGTGCCGGTAGCTAACGGCAAATGGAGCGGGGTACTTTCAGAGGTCAGAGGTCAGTCTGCTGGGACACAGGGTCATTCGGAGCAGAGCATGCCCAGGACGGAACACTGATGGGAATGCGAGCAATGCATCTGGCCACTGCTTACTGTAGCACCAACATGCAGCCCCTCAGCAGGTCCCTGACTAAGTAACTGCACTTGATGGGGCGGGGGGATGCACCCCAGAGCAGGCCATGTCCCAAAAGACATGGAGACACTCACAAAAATGCACAGAACAGATGAGGGGGCAGTGGTAAATGGACCCAAGTGTCCCAGACATCTGTCTCCTACAGAATAAATGCAGAGCCTGCTCCCTAAACTTAAAACAAAAAAAACTATATGGCATGAAAAGGGCAGCACCAGCCCCATGGGCATAAGCAGAATACCAGCTGGAAGCCGGGAAGCAGGCGGCAAAGTAGCAAGAAGCGTACACTACAGTCAGAGATTCGATGCCCACTCCACAAGTGACTAAGCCAGCTCTTCTGCCTCTCTGAGCAGAGAAGACTCAGTCTGCACAGTGAAAACAGCATGGAGTGGTTCGCCAGGTACAGCTTTGTGCAGGAGCTCAAACACTGCCCTATGCTCCCCCCCCCCAGCCCACTGTCTGTGATATTGTTACCCGGGGCGTCCTTCCAGGATACCTGAGAATGACGCAGGACTACAGAATTAGAGAGGAAAGAAATCCAGATGGCCTAAAAAGCACATTCCACATTTTGGAATAATGCTGTCTCCGACTCAGCTGCAACCTGTTCATGGGTGGATTTACCTGTTCTCACAGGCAACATGCAAAATGGGTTCAGAGAGCTTATAAAATCTTACTGAGATCACAGTGCAGGGAAAAGGCAATGAGAGGATTTGAACCCGGATGTCTTGCCTGTGCACCCATGTTCTTTCTAAGATGGGGTTTTGCTCTTTAATGAACTAGTGTCCCTGAGTACACCATAAACTGTCCCTGCTGTGGGGCTGGTGATGGGCCCTGTCCCCGGGGCCCACAGCAACTACCTCAAGGACAGCCCAGCTCCAGGAAGATCCAGAGATCCTGGAAGAGGAGGGAACTGTCACCTTCATGGAGACCATTGTGAGAAGATAAGCTGGAATGGGGGGTAGAGTAGGTGGGACTGCATGAACTTGCCTCTGATCAATGTTTTTAGCTAAGTAGGGGTTAACTGGGAGCCTCAACAGTTCCCCAACAACAAGACACTGAGGGTGGAGAAAACAGACAAACAAACAATCTAGGGAGCTACAAGTGCAAAGCTCCGAATAAGAGCAGCCCCCACCCTCCAACCACAGAGACAGACACTAGGAAATCAGCCTGCACGGGCTGCAGATGGCTGGGAATGGTGAATATGGCTCCAGCCACTTGTTGGCCAGTGACCTTAAAAAGCTCCAAAGCACTGGAGATGAGACTTGGTTCCTCCCCATAAAGTCTGAGTAAAAGCAGAACACGCCCGCCTCCTGCACAGCTATGAACATTAAATGAGATATCGATTAAACAGGACCCGGAGCAGCCAGGAGCAGCCAGGAGCAGCCAGGCACAGCTGTTCAGGTTGCACAGAGACGAGAACGGGGAGATGAGGTTGCCATCAAGCCTATCCATGCCCAGACATGAATTTCTCAACGTACCGAAGACATCCTTGCTTCATCAACCGCAGGAGGGCCCAGCGCACAGTAGGTGCTCATAAATGGGAACATCACAACCACAGCACTCTGAATACCTCGTAGGAGCTTGAGAGCAAGGCCCCAGGAGGCAAAGAAAGTGCCAATTCCAGGGGCCTGTCAGCAACCTGGAATCTGATCTGCCTGAGACCCCAGGGCTGAGTAAACAAGAAGATGACAGAGGTTGCAGAAGAATTGAAAGAGATCTGGGCCTGCCAAGGAGACAGCATATCAGAGGAGAGGGGACAAGAAGGGAGGGAAGGAAGCCCTGAGCCAGCACACAGCTAAGCCAGATGCTAAGCCACCCTGGTGCCCTCCAAATGCTACTCTCTTTGAGAAATGGCTATAAGAGGTAGCTAGGAGCCTCACTCCAGAACATTGGCATCACACGCAGCCACAAGCCATTCTTACTGCCTGAGAGTTCCCTGCTCATTCATCTTGCCCTTCCTCCAAGCCTAGCTCACTGCCACACCATCTCCAGAGGTCCCAGGCCCTGTATCTCTGTGCTTTCCCAGAGAAGTTGGCCATCTCTTCAGTCCCCAACACTCCCCAGACTTCCCTAACTCTCCCCTGGCCCTTGTGGCTGTTACATCAATTAATGAACCAAGGGCAAGAGTGCACTCCCCTATCTCAGACTCTAGGAAAGAATAGTGACCCCATTACGGCTGTCCTTTTATAATTGGGGATAGCAAGGTCTGAAGTCAGACAACAGCATGTTCGGACAGGAAGGGCTGACAGTGGGGTGTGATAGTCCTGTCATCTTGACAGCCCTAGTGACCGCAGCAGGCATAAGTGTGACCAGAGGTCAAGGCAGGGAAATGCCAAGGCAGTCACTGGGCAGATAATGAGCTGGGAAGAATGCTCCCTGCTATGAAAAGAAGACCTTTGCCATCCCACAGCCTCGTGAATGACCCACACAGGGGAATCACAAGCCTACAACCGGGCCCTTTGAAAGAAGCTGATCAGAAGACAAGTACACTCTTCTGGCTCCCAGCCAGCTGGTCCCAGCAGAGCCAAACTCCACAGTGTGTTAGGTCTGTCAGAACTGGGGTCCGGCTGTGCCTCCGCTACCTTCCCAGCCATAGCTCTCTCCACAGGCTCTGATACCAGGAGGCCCGGGACTGGGTCTTGGCAAGTGTTTATGACCTACTGCAAGGCAGTGGGCTAAGGGAAATCAGGCAGGAGCTTTCAAAAATGTCCCAGTTCCCACTCCTGCCCAAGTTTATTCTTCACTATAGATTTTACTACAGACTGGGGCTACCCTACCCTGAGAGGCCCAGTGCTGACTAGAATAGGAAGCAAGAGGCTAAGAACCTGGGCATGTATGGGACCAGGCCAGGAACACCCCCTAACTGACTCCTGTGACCAAGGGCAGAGCCCCACCACACCTACATTTGACATAAGCCACAACCACTCACATTTCAACAGTCAAAACAAACATGTGACCAAGTCCAGCATCAGTAGAGATAGGGAAGCACACACGGCCTTTGAGGACATTCAGCTAGGATGAGGAGGCAGTGAATAAACCCAGCATCCGTGGATTTGATGACCCTCAGATCAAAACTATATCAGGGAAACTGCTCCCGTGCTAAACACGCATAGACTATTTTTCTTGTCACCATTTCCTAAACAGTAGCGGGTAACAACTATTTCCATATCATTTGCATCTCATTACATATTCTAGGTAATCTAGAGATGATTTACAGTATCACGAAGGTGTGTAAGTTTTATGCAAATACTCCATTTTTAGACAAGAGACTCTAGCATCCTCAGATTCTGGCACCTATGCGGAGTCCTGCACCCCCATTCCCTCAGATTCTTGGAACAACTGCAATTTAAACCCATTATTCCATCTGTATCGGTTACTATCAAGTCCCTGTAACCAAAACACCCAACAGAAACGACTCCAGGGAGGAAGGTTTGTCTTGACTCACGCTTTCAGATGGCTGTGTCCATGAGGTAAGGACGGTGGCAGAGGCAGTCCATAGCAGAGGGGGGTTGCGTGGGGAGCTGTTCACACGGGGGTCAACCAAGAAGCAGATAGGGGACTTGAACCCGAGGTGGGAGGAACCGTCAAAGCACCCTGAATGACATATTTCTGCAGCCAGTAACCATCTCCTAAAGGTGCCACAGCCTTCAAAATGGCAGGGTCAGCTGGGGAAGGAGGGTTCAAACATGGGCCCATGGGGACACTTCAGACAGACAGGGCACGGGGCACCAGAGGGGCCACACTAACCAGACAGAACAGCACAGATTGGAGATCTGTGCTGCCAGGCTCAGTGGTCGCTGGACCAGGTGACATCTGTCTAACGACAATGAGGAACTGAATGGCAAAGCTGATTTAGTGGTTAATTAGAATTTGATTTGATTTTCATCCACTTATGTTTCAATCTAACGGCCCCATGTGGCTAGAGGCTGCTGTGCGGATGGAAGGGGCAGGGAGAAGCTAAGAAACAAAAGAACCTTCGCGCTACTTTCAGACCCTGTGGCCCAGAGAAACTGACACTGCCTGGACTTCGTGGCTCCTCCTTCAGCAGACACCTTGTTCCTGCTCATGCTTGTATGCCAGCATGGGGCTACAAGGGCCCACAGCTCTTCCACAGGGTCCTGGCTGCGCCGTCCACACACCCATTCACATCCTTCCAGCATGCCTGACATGTTTGGGAACCACATGAGCTGGGCTCAAATTCTGCCCTCACCTTTATCGACTGCGGGGCTGCCTCAGTTTCTCTGTCTGTCCTGTGGTCGGTAACCGTCTCTTCCATGTTGGGCCCTGAAGCTCCAGTGAGGCATCCCATGGAATCATCCAGAACCTTTCTGCAAACGCTCCTACCATGGGCTGCTCTGTGCTTTTCACCCCAGTCCTGCAGGTGAGTGAGCTAACGCTCAGAAGGTGAGTCATCAATGAAGCGGCAAAGGCAAAGGTGACATTCGGATGCTGGGATGCAGCTCTGTCTTCAGAGTGGAGTCTCTCCTCATAGCATCCTTTCATTTGTGGCTTCTAATGACGAGAGTGATGTTTAAAAGGCACAGTACTCATTGTCCACTGAGAGATTTAAATCCCAGCAGCCTTCCTCTGGGGACCAAGCTTTTAACTTCCAGAGAAAGCCAAGTGTTCCGTTTCCATCCCTTTCTAACGCCTTTGAGCATCTATTACCAGCACGCAGGAAGCCTCGGGTAGGTGCTGGCATGGTGCTGGCGCCTCTCCAGCACCTGCTAATCTCTTTTGAACAAGGGAGAGTCGGCATCAGGCTCAGAACAGACCACACTGTCTAGAAGGGATTAATAGGTCCTGTGGTTAATCTCTATACTCTTCAACCTAACTAAAGCAGGAACTGCTTCCTCTGGAAGTGTTGTGGCTTTCTGTGGCCAGCAAAGGAGGGATGGAAAGCAGAAGCTTTGGCCTCAGGGAGACAACAGACCCAGCAGTGGTCACCAACAGCCAATCAGCCAGGCTCATTTTAAGAGGGTAGGAGAGGGGGATGGGCCAGCAAGCCTGAGGATTGGACTTTGACTCACAGGATCCATGTAAAAAGCTGGGCATGGTGGCACACACTTGTAATCCCAGCCTAACAGAGGTGGAAACATACAGATCCTTATGCCCCCTGGGACAGCCAGCCTAAGCCTATATGGCAAACTGCAGGTGAGAAACCTTGTCTCAAAAACCAAGTTGGGTGGTTCCTGAGGATTGACAGGTGAGGCTATCCTCTGCCCTCCTTACATACACATAGGCACCGGAACGCATGTGCGCACACACACACACACACACACACACACACACACACACACACACACTCAGGCACCATCCTTCTCTGATGTCCATGCATCATGGTGTATACCTTCAGTGAGCTGCAGAGAGAGCCTCTGTGGGATTGAGAGGCTGAGGCCCCTGTGTGAGAACCTTCCCCACCTCCTACAGGACATGGGTCCTTGAGCTGGGCCTCGGTTTGCTCACCTGAAAAGCAGATAACAATATGGACAGAAAGATCAGCAGTGAACAGAAACAAGGGTGGGCGTGAGAGAGTTTGCGGGACCCAGTGCGACTCAGCCGGTAGAGCACCTGCCTAGCATGCCTGAGGCTCTGGGTGCCATCCCTGGACACAAAGTTCAAAAGAGAACAAAGCAGATGCCATCATGTGGAAGTTTTAGTAACAACTTGGAAACCCAAGAGATCACCAGAAGTCTCAGCCACAATCCTGTCATCCCAGAGAAGCTAACAGAACACGTGGTCCAGCTTCTTCTGATGCTTCTGCTCCTGCAGTGGACTGTTCACCCATTCACAGATGACCTAATCGGAGGGCTTCTCTCAGCTGTGGGTGCAGAACAGGGTGTGGCTGGGTCCAAATGGAATATCACAGATAGAGAAAGCCTCATAACCTTGAACAAGGGCTTTCCAGGATGGCCAGCCACATAGAAGCATGGAAAAGCTTGTGGGGAAAGGCAGGATACCTCATTCCAGCCTCCCAGCCTCTCAGCCTCACCAATTCAACACTAAGACCACTGAAGCTGATGCCCCAGCTGGAGCTGAGGAGGGGAGCCGATGGCCCACGCACTTCATCCCAAGCCAGATATGGGGCTGTTGGGGAACAACATGAAGAGCCACATAGGATAAAACCCACAACTGAGACAGGGTCCTGAAGACAGAGAAACAACCAGAAAGAGTGGGAAATGAGACTGAACTTATTACCATCGGGTAAGGACTGAGTCTGAAGCCCCGCCTTACCTTTTCCCTCGCTTGAACCAATATAGATGCTACTTTCCGTTTGTGTCAGTCACGTGCAGCTAGGCAAGTTGCCTGACTCTTGTCTGCCATCCCCTGCAAGCAGCAGGTGCCTGGGGAATGGAATTGAGCCTGGCCTCTGTGATCCCACATCTGCACCACGCTGAGACATGAAAATTATGCCTTCAGCTCACCTATTAATTTTTCTAAAGCAGGCATCAAAAGCTCGAGGCGTCCCTGGGTCAGAAGTGACTGCAGCTACCTGTCTGAGATCCGGCTGCAGAGAAAGCCTAGCTCTCGGATGGCAAGCTGAGAGATGGCTTCAGCTTGCAGGAGGTGCTCGGTGTGCTAGATGTATTAGAAGACGCTGCCTGTGTACATGGTAACACAACATCAGAGCTACTTCCCGAGTGTACACGAAGCTGTCTGACAGAAAGCCACGCAGTGTAGAAGCTGCAACTGCTACTCATTGTAGCGTGCTATCATTGGGTAGAAAACATGCCCCGGGGACTAGGATGCTAGCTCAATTGGGAAAGTGCTTGCCGTGGATGCATGAGGACTCAGAGTTCTGTCTCTGATTTCTATCTCCAATGCACATAGAAAGAGCAGGGCACAGTGGTGTATACCCACAGTCCCAGCACTGCGGAGGTAGAAACGGGAGATCTCTGGGGCCAGCCTAGAGCAGTGGTTCTCAACCTTCTTAATGTTGCTACCCTTTAATAAAGTTCTTCATGTTGTGACCTCTGACCATAAAATTATTTTATTGCTACTTTGTAACTGTAATTTTGCTACTGTTATGAATTGTCATGTAAATATCTGACATGCAGGATATCTGATATGCAATCCCGCCAAGGGGGTCACGACCCACTTGAGAACCAATGCACTAGAAGAACCTGTCTTAAAGAAAAAAATGAGTGAAGCTATTGATGGTGAATAACTGTTTATTATGGTGGGGAATGTCACTTTTCTTTAGGACTGCAGCCACTGGCTGGTCCCCCAGACCCCAGAGGAAGACCCTATATGCATATGCATGCAGGTCATGGACTTAAATGCATGCATGTAGGACTCAATGGGCTTAAAAATAATAAATAGGAGCTGGAGAAATGGCTCAGTGGTTAAGAGCATTGACTGCTCTCCCAGAAGATCTGAGTTCAATTCCCAGGACCCACATGGCAGCTCACAGCCGTCTGTAGACACGCTTACACAAACACATACATAAGTAAAACACCAATGCACATAAAATAAAAATAAATAAATCATTTATAAAAACAATAAATATAGAAATAATTATAAAAGAATCCCCTGAGGCTACAGACAGAGAAACACAGGAGAGGGTGTGGGGTTGTGGGGAGTGGAGGGACGTGGAGGTGGGGGTGGGGAGCCGTGAGCCTGTTTCCTTCATTTTGTGCCTATCAGACCCAGACGTTCCTTCTCACTTCAGATCACAAGAGGCCTCCCGGAGGAGAGGCCCCTAGAATTCAAATGCAAACAACCACGTCATCACTTCAAGCTCACGACAGGCCATCTTATAAAAATTGGAAAGTTAAAGAATGGAAATAAATGCTCAGAACTGAAGAGGGTCACAGGAGACGAGCAGCCGTATCTGCTTTGTGCATCGTCCTGAGCCAGCATCTCCAGGCTGGGTCACACCCCTGGTCTCTGGGACTTCTTCTCTCACCTGCCTGGCTAGCTGACATTGCTCTGAGCTTCTGAATATTTAACAGTCAGGTCTCAATTCGAGCATATTCCCTTTCACTGAACCTATCGAAGTCACAACAAGCAGCCGGCTCCCGCCTCGGTCTTCCTTCTCTCAGCAATGGGCAGGAAATCCATCCAGTTCCGTCTACCTTCCCCACCTCCCAAGTTCAAGCCCCCTGTGTCCTTGCCCTGAAGCGCACTGTCAGGCTTCCTGTTCCTGCCTCCACCCCACACTACACTCTTAGCCTGCATGCTCACTGGTCAAGCAAACCACAGCCCATCACCTCCAGAATGAAAGCCCAGATTTGGAAAGAAGCCCACACCTTCACTGCAGTCACGGCAGAGCCGCACCAAGCCCCTTCCAAAGCTTGGAACTCCTGTTCTGCTACAGTCCACATCTGCTCCGAGCTCTTCCTCTCTGCCAGTGGGATCCGTTCCTACCCCAGGGCCTTTGCACTGACAGCTCTTCCTTCTGCACCTTTCTCTTCCCCGCTCTTCCCAGCCCTTGGTGACTCACAGTCTCTCCTCATGAAGCCCTTCTTTGTTCTTACCACACAGGAGGGCCCTGCCCCACATCGACACCCACAGGTCAGGGCAGTGGGCAGCGCAGCACTCACCAGAAAGTGGATGAGGAGGTGACCTTAACAGTGGCTGTCAACAGCTGCGCTGGCAAGAGGGGAGCTCTGGCCAGGCCCTGCTTTGACTTTCACTTTTAAACCATGGACATTAGTTTTCAAAAATGAGTTTGTCTGTTCGTCTGCTGAGGTCAGGACTTGCTATGTAGCCCAGGCTCGTCTTGAAATCACCATCCTCCTGCCTCAGTCTCTCAAAAGTGCTAAGATTACAGGCATGCACCATCACATCCAGTTCCCATAACTCCCACCAAATTTAATTAAGGAAAGGAAGGAGAGAAAAATAAAGGGAAGGAAGGAGACAAGAAGAGATGAGCTGGGACAGTTTCCCGAAGAAATATTTCAACAAAGAAAACGGTTCAAAGAAATAATCATCATGCCATCATCTAAACGGAAACCGAAATCAAATACTGAGAACATCCAGCAGCAGGGGAGTGGCTCAGAAAACAGTGCGCGGTGAGTGAGGTGGGGAAGCGCGAAGCCCACTTCTGTTGTCAGTATTAAGACTGCAGGAGTGGGGTGAAATGTTACAACAGCAGTTGGTGTAAAGAAAGACCACAGAGCGGTGTACTAGGGAGCAATCACAGCAGAGTCCAGGAAATTACTGCTGAGCTGTGTGCCTGGCCCTGTCCTAAGAAGCACAGGCGGTGTGGGTACCACCCCAGCTCAGTCTGCTTGGCCCCTTTGGAACCGATGTGGAGTCCTGGGCTCCTTGTAGGGCCTGGATGGCCAGGACTCTGGGAGCCCCCAGCTGCAGGCACCTGCCAGGGTATCCATGGTCAGAGCCATCCCATGCTACCGTGTCTCCAGACACTGCCCTGTGTCCTCCAGGAGGTGGGAATTCTTCCTAGGCAAGTGACTTGGTATCTCTCATTGCCAGTCTGCGTCTGTCATTCGGGAAGATGGGATGAGGCTCGTGAATACACTCTCTCCCGCCCCAGGACCCACTAATCTCAGCAACACTTCGTGCCTCGGCATTTTGAATGGGTTTTTAGAGAGCCTTTCAAATACAAAAACAGGCAAGCAACCTCCGCCCTGGGACCAGATGGAGCAGCCACTGGAGACTGTCACCTGACACCCACTCGTCACTCTGCACACGCTGCACCCAAAGACTTCGAGGGGTCACATTCATGAACACAGTGCCGGCCAGCACTGTGCATTTAAAACGCATGTGCCGTGAGAGCCTGACTGGCACACTAGATCTACAGAGTGACCAAGTAATAAATCACGTAAAGTCTCATTCGGGGCTTTCCCAGGACTGCAAATGTCAGCTCTAGACTTGGAGATCTCCTCATCCAACCCAAGTCCTACAGATGGGAAGTCCACCTTCCCATCCAGGCATGGTGGCCTACCTGCAGGCTCACAGCTGGCAAAGTTTGAAATAAGGTCGCGTGTGCTACTCTTGGTTTACCAGGTCACACCAGTGCCACCAGGCTGTGCTCCTCTGGAGAACAAAGCTTTCAGTACATGGCTCACCTGAGTCCACAAATGACACTGTGGTCAAAAGCTATTTGGAACTTGCCAAGAGAGTCTGGAGAAGGAGGCTTGGGAACAGACCGCAGCCTGGGAGAGAGCAATTCTTACTCCATATCCATGCGCCTGACAGCTCCCCTCGGCAGCCATCAAGTGGTAAGGTCACAGACTAGTGTCTCAAAAGTAAGTGTGCACAAAGGGCCTTGAAGATTCTTGGAACCACTGTGAACTAGTGACACCTGTCAAATGGTCATTCAAGGATTGAGGAGACGTGGCAGCATGTGTCTGTAACTCCAGAACCCAGAGTCAGAGACTGGGAGATCCCTGGAGCTCACTGACCAGCCAATCAAGCCAAAGTGAGGAGGTCCAGGTTCAGGGAGAAACCCTGTCTCAGACAAGGTAGAAGAGATGGAGAATGGCACCCGGTGTCAACATGCACCTATATGCACACACAAGTGGCTATCCGTCTGGTACCACACAGGGGGCACCATGTTGAGAATCTCCCCACAAAGTCACCCACACATGGCTGACACTTGCCAGTTCCCACAATTCCATGGGCTCCTTGCTGCCCAATGCTCTGAACTCTGTCCACCTGTTATAGCATGAGTCAACCAGGGCCAGCTGCATGGTCCACAGGGTGGCTGAGAATATCCCTCCCCTGAGAACAATCCTGAGTCATGGCCCTTGCAGTATCCCATGTCTTCTTGAGGGATTCACTATTTCCCTGAGAGACCTGCATAGGGTCCTTGATGTCCCCCTCCAAGTCTCTTCCCAAAAAAGTCCTCAAACAGATCCTCAGCATCTCCCTTCAGGGTCACCTCCGGATAACCTCTTCCTCGTCATGAACACCTAGCCAGACCTGAGCTTCCAGCCACATAGCCCACCCTCATCATCTCTCTCTGATGATAATTCTGGGCTTGACACAGAGGTCCCCATCCTATTACTTCCCTCTTCCTCTCCTTGGCTTAAAACTCGTGTTTCTATAGTCTCGATGTTAACCACAATGTCCCACACTTGTGAGTCAGATATCTGACCAGACTCCTTAGCAAGGTGTGCATGCCAGAAGCTGAAGTGTGCCCTTGTAGCTTCCTTCACTCATAGAAGCATAGGCCATTAATGGATGACTAGAATAGCCATGCTTCCTCTATGAGTAGGACTCCCTAGTTCCTCTCTCACTCCCGTTCGTTCCTCTTCATGGAGGTCAAATAGCACTGACCCCAAATGCTTAAGTGTGCCCCTACTATGGCAGAGGAGAGAGAAACCCTCACCTCCCTCTTGCTTTTCATGATGTTTCTAATGTAACCTAAGGTCCCATAATGAAAGAAATTTTATTACTGACACAAAGTAACGGTAATGGAAGCAGCCACAGTCCCAGCAATGATCTAAAACCCCGCATGGACCTTAACTCCCCTTCTCAACCAAGTTCCCAGTTGATCAAAGCCCCGCTGAGCCGCCTGCTGGCTGTTAATGCTCCCTTTAGGTCCCACTTATTTGCTCTGTGAACTTGGACACCACTTTCCACCAGATGTTCCATGGCATGAAGCAGCCCCACCCCACCCCACCCCACCTTACTTCTGCCACTCCCCATCTCTTCACACCCAGACCTGCAACTGCTTAGTTAGTATCTGCACCTTGGATTAGTGTCAGGTTCCTCCTGCAGGCCTCAGATGAACCCTGTCAGCACCATGGACCGGTCCCGGAAGCAGCGTGGTTGTCAGCCTGTGTCACAACTGTGACACCCATTCAGCCTGGCTGAACATCAGCCTAAGACTGCATCTGGGACTGCCTGGGCTCATGCATCTCCTAGCTGATGTTGCCAGTCATGGGGCACAGTTTTGGGGTGCCCAGTTCCATGGACTGTTATTAAATATTTAGGCAGATCCAAAGAAGCCCCCCTGTGAACCCAAGGATGTCAGGAACCTGGATCAGTTCCCTGGCTTCAGGCAGGTTTTCTAGTCTTGTTTTCAGTGGGCTCTTAGGTCCCTTAAGAAAATAGGAAGTTGGGTCACTTTTGAGAAGCCTTGAAAGTTCACAGAACTCCTGCACCATAGTTCTGCAAAGAAAACTACTTTTAGCTTCCTTTTACAGATGGAGGAAATGGGATCCCAGAGGCTAAAGACTTAACCAACTTCACAGAAAGAAGCAGAGGCAGCCTGACTCCACAGTACTTGGGTCTAAACCCCATGCTTTCCAGGGTCCCCCACCAAGTTGCCTCCTACCCAAGTCAGAAGCTGTAGGAGAAGGAAACAGAGATGTGTGTGGTGCACATGCTTGCACTACAGTTGGACCGGCTCCCTGAAGAGGAGGGGGGACATCTGTCTCCATGGCTACACTGAGCCTGAACAAAGCCTCATACAGATTCCCGCAGCCTTGACCATCGCCACCTCATCCTACAGCCAATAACAGGAGAACACTGCCGGGCCCCCAGTGCTTCTGGAGTCTTCCTTTTGCATATTCCCATCATTAAACCCAGCACTTAATAACCACTGACTGCTTTTAAATTGTTTACAAACTCACATTGGCAGTACCCACTAGCTGACAACCCTGCTGTAGTAATCTGCCCGCCTCCAAAAACTCAAATTGAGTTATGGAGTTTACCCCATTGATTCTCTCACTTAAGGCTCTGCCGGGGCCATGGAAAGCACTTGGGGATATCTGTGTTTACACTGGGGACAATGGGGGCACAAATGGTAAAGGTTGCTGGTGTGGATCTGACTGTAAATCAGCTTGTGGACCAGAAAAAAATGTTCTGAATTCTCTTTCTTTGTCTAACCCTGGAAATGGGAGGGCAGATGGGTTTTACCTCATGACCAAGTCTAGCTACTGTGCAGTCAATTGTTAAGAAGGGTTCTGAGGCAGCCTCTGAGGTGTGCAGGAAAAAAAGTGACGGGGACAGGGACGGGGAGAGAACACAGAGTACCTGGGCCAAGCTCTCCTAGGACAGTAGTCAGTGTCTCTATGAAGGCTCCATGTGAGTCCATCCAGAACTAAATTTTAAAAGATGCTCAGTGATGTCTGCAGAGGTTTCAGGTTGTCACCGTTGTGAGTGGGAGCCATAAATATCTAGTTGGTAGAGGACAGGGGTGCTCTAGAAACCCTGCAAAACACAGGATAGCCCCACAACAAAGCCTCAGCCAGCTCAGGACATCAGATAAGAAGTCTTAGGAGAACTCCCGTGCACATGCAGATGTACACACACATATGAACTCACAAATGCACGCCTTCACGCATGAATACATACATAAACACATGTGAGCATGTGCGCATGCACATGAACGCAAATGAATACATACATAAACATACACGTGAACACATTCCTGTATATACAAATATACCCCCCATGAACTCATGTGAGCATGCACAGACATGTGTATACATATATGTACATGCATGAACATGTATACGCCATGGACACACAGACACTGACTGTGCTCATGAACATGTGCATGTGTGTATGAACACACATGAACATGAATACACATGAACTGTCTTTGGTTCTCAGCAGTCTAGAAGTCAACATAGATGTCTATACATTAATGTGTCCAAAATTAAAACACCTGCTTTTTCTCCGTGCACATCTCCCTCCCCCATTTTTCTAATTCTCAGAGGATGGCGTCTCTGCTAGTTTATGAAGCCGAATGTGTGAGGGTCCCAGCTTCTATGCTTCTTTCATCAGCTCAAGGCCTCTTGGGTCTTCATGAAGAACAGTTTCTACCCCATAGCCCTCCTCACACCCATCTCCATGGATCTAGGTGCCAGCCTCTCTTGCCTGGACCACTGTGACCCACATATGTCTGCCTTCAGTCCCCCACTCTCACCCCAGGGCCTTTATACAGCTGTTCCCTCTACCTTGTCCTTTCTCCAACTCTCATTGGGAAGTTCTGTTAGAGCATTTGGGTTCAGAGAGAAATGCCATCACCTTGAGTGTTCCCTGCCTCAGCCACCCAAGAGAAATGCCATCACCCTGAGTGCTCCCTCCCTTGGCCACCCAAGAGAAATGGCATCACTCCAGAGTGCCCCCTACCTCAACTACCCAAGGAAAATGCCATCTCCCAAGAACGCTCCCTGCCTCAGTCACCCAAGAGAAATGCCATCACCCCCAGAGTGCTCCCTGCCTCAGCTGCCCCAGAGAAACTGCAACCTGTTGCCTCTACTCTGGAGTTTATCTACATTTTTGAGACAAGGTCTCACTAGGATGTCCAGGCTGGCCTCAAACTGGTAACCCTCCTGCCTCAGTCTCCCAAGTGCTGGGACTGCAACTGTATACTACACCTGGCTGCCTACATTTCTTCCTTTTTTGTGTTTCTGGACTTCCAGAGCCATCTTAGATGCTTGCTTTTCATGGTTCTTTGAACAGGAATGACCCCTGTAAGCTCATGTTAGAATACTTGGTCCATGGTTGGTGGAACTGTTTGGAAAGGATTAGAAGGTGTGGCCTTGTTGGAAGAGGTGTGTCACTGTGGATAGACTTTGAAGTTTCAAAAGGTCATGCCAGACCTAGTCCTTTTCTCTTCTTCCAATTCATGGATAAAAATGTAAGCTCTCAGCTACTGCTCCAGCCCCCTGCCTGCCTGTCTGCTGCCATGCTCTCCACCATGATGGTCATAGACTGACCCTCTGAAACTGTAAGCAAGCCCCCATGTTAGATGCTTTCTTTTATAAGTTGTCTTGGGCATGCTGTCTGTTCACAGCAGCAGAACAGGAACTGAGACTCTCCCTTACCCAGCACTGCCTCCAAGGAAAACTGGGAGATTCCTAAGAGCAGACACCTTGGCTTGTTCATCCCTGCATCCTCAGTACACAAGGAAAGAAAGAAACCTGGCACCGCTCAAACAGCAGTACTCGGAAGCGTAGTGACTGCAGTATCAGGCACAAGCACCCTCCAGCTACTGAGAGGAGTCCCCAGGAAACAAGAGCCTTGTCTGCTGGGCTGTGGCCGCTCGGATATGCATCAAGACCTGCAGGTGGCTGGGCAGCCACCAGTTGAGGCAAGCCAACTGACCGAGGCATCTCTCAGAGGCAACTCAGACACAGCAGCCCCACATCTTTCCACGCAGTGCCACATCCTGGCAAACTCTCTGTCTCCCAGGTGTTCTCTAAGGACTTCATAGCAAGTAAACATGCCTTGTGTGTCCTCGGGGCAGACTGCCAGTCACAATCTAGACAAGGACCTCGGGCATGTCCCGTAACATTTATATTTTTAACCTTGTTTTATCGATGGGTAAAATGGGGTACCATTTGGGAGAATGATTTACTCAAGGTCACACAGATTTCCTCACAGGACGGAACCCCCTGCCGCCTGCCATTCATCTGCAGCACCCGTGGGACAAAGGTGCTGTCAGGGCACAGAGAGTCTGTCTGGATCCTAGTACACGCTCAGCAGATTACGGTCACGGGGTGAGAGATCAGAAAGTGAATGTGTGGACAGGCTGCAGTTTTAGCTCTCATCTTGCTTCTGGGTCCTGTGCGTTCCCCCACCCACGCTTTCTCTGTACTAAACTCTACCCTTGGCAGAGGATGGAGCTTCTAGGACAAGCCTGGGGCCCTGCCCATCCACCTCTCACATCCGATGCTCAGAGACTCACTTGCACTGCAGGGTTGCAAGCTGCTGGGAAACTGGCCTGTGGTCAATTGTCTCTTCTGGACAACAAAGAGCTTTCCAGAAATCCACTCGTCACTGGAGGCATCCAGGAAGGACCAAGAAATGCCACTGCCCCGTGGCCCCACACTCCCTTATACACACTCTACCTCCCATTGCACCCATGTAACCTTCACATTGCTGGGTCTGTCCAGGCAACACGCACCCTCTACAGGAAGGGAAGCAAGCTCAAGACCAATGTTCATCCCCATGACCCATCCACTCAGCATCCATGATGCCTGTGACTGAGAATCATGGTGTTTGGGGACTGCTGTGTTGATACCCTGAAGGACAAAGTAAAATAGTAGCTGCAGAGAATGGTTGATGCATGCTGGGAATTCGAGTTTCACACCATGAATTTCTATTGAGACAGAACTACAGACTGCCTCCAGTAGCAGGGAAGCAATCCTTCTCCCACCCACAAGCCCCAGGAGGGGAGACGGAGAGAACCTACCTGTAGCTAGCAGGCACAGAATGGAAACAAACCCAGAAAAAGAGAAGTTAAGTCCTTGAGTCAGACTTAGAAAAAGGTGAGAAGGAAGGAGTGAAGGGAAAGGTGGGGAAAAGAAGACGAAAACCCCACCAGAGGAACCCCTCACCCATTTGTGAATAAAGAGGAGGCCAAAAGAGACCCTTTAATATCTGAGGATAAGAAATCAGGGAGTCAGGGGAGGGCTGCATGCCAGTGATCTCAGTACTTAGGAGGCAGGGAACTCAGGGTTCAAGACCAGCCTGACCAACATGGTAAGATCTTGCCTCAAAAAGTAAAATAGAACAAAAAGGTATGAGGAAGGAAGGGCAAGGGGAAGGAAAGAAAGGAGGGAGGAGGGAAATGGGCACACTAACCAGCGCCTGGCATACTCAGGTGGGGCGTGAAGTGGGGCCTCTGGCACGCAAGTCACTGTGAGAAGCGCAAAGTCATTCCTGAAAGCATGTGTTCAAGTCCCTACAAAAATATAAATCCCGAGAAGCCTCGGAGCTTGGGAGATACGAACAGATTTAGCCCAGGAGAGCTGCCAGGGAGGCGAAATGGGAGCCAAATGAGGAGGGGATGGGCCGGAAAGAGCTGGAAACACACAAAGAGCAGAGAGACACGCTCTGAGGAGCGAAACACAGGCTCAGTCCTATGGACAATCTCTCCAGCAGTACAGAGTGTTAGCGCACAAAGCTTGGAGACTTAGCTCACACCCAGAGGACAATGGACGGGTCAGAACTCAGGAAAAGACAACAGATTCATTAATTCATTTATCTATATTCATTTTATTTATTTTATTATTTGTTTGTTTATAGGCAGTAGATGCCAGGGCCTTGCTGAGTAAGCACTCTACCACTAAGCCGCATCCTCAGAACTAGTTTTTCTTCCTTCCTTCCTTCCTTCCTTTCCTCCTTCCTTCCTTCCTCCTTCCTTTCTTTCTTCCTTTCCTCCTTCCTTCCTTCCTTCCTTTCCTCCTTCCTTCCTTCCTTTCTTTCTTTCTTTCTTGCTTTCTTTCTTTGTTTTTTGATACAGGGTCTCACCATGTAGACCAGGCTGACCTCAAACTCAAAAATCCACCTGCTTCTGCCTCCCGAGCACTGGAATGACAGGTGTGCACCATTCTCCAGCCTATCAGGATTTGCCTTCCTTTGCTATGTGTTCTCTGATCTGGAGCTGGGACTAGAGCCTAGAACCTTCTCTGGCATTGGTTGAGACATCGCCTTATCCACCTTTAGAAAACCAGAAAGCAGTGAAGGCAGAACTCTGCCCAGAGGAAGCAAGATCCTCAGTCTTCCGGGAGGCCTCACAGCTGGTCTGGCAGGGACACACCCTGAGCCCAGAGCAAAGTGGGCAGGAGGCAGCAAATGTCTGTGGTCCCAGCACTAGGGAGACAGGCAGAAGGATCTCTGAGTTCACGGCCAGCCTGATATATACAGGAAGTTCTAGGTCATGCGGACTATGTGGTGAGACCCATCTGAATAAAAGGAGGAGATGGGGGGGGGGGGCGGAAGAAAGAGAAGTGGGAGGCATCTGAGGCCCAGAGGCCTCCTGAAGATGTTGAGACACCAGAAGCTGAAGGATGGATGAACCTATCTGGAAGGCAAACCAATGAGGCCAGAATAAACCTCATTAGAACCGTCAGAGACAAAATGACTGAACTGGAAGACAGAGGTCCCGTCAGTGAGTGTGTTCTGGAGGAGCCTGGTGGGAAGTGGTTCAGTGTTCAGCATAAAACCCAGAGTGCCCACAGCGGCAGAAGCTGGAAGGATTTGAGCAATAGGAAGTTCAAGTCGGCGGTGGCAGCTAATGAAAAGGAAAGACAGCCAGGCGGTTTCCTACAGTAGTAAACACACTTTTCTAAGAACCCCCAAATGTGCATTATTTGGTGTTAACTTAAGGGGGTGATACATGTGTCCACCTGAGAAGATGTTTCTAGAGGAAGTGTTAATAGTTATCACCTGACCTTGGAAACAAACAAGATGTCTTTCCATGGGTGGAACAAACTGTAATGTGTCCAGACAGGGGAACATTATTTAGTAGGAAATTAATAAGCTATATAATGAAAAGTATGTGGAGAGGTTGGGGTTGTGGCTTAGTATATGTGATGGCCTAGGTTCCACCCCCCCACACACTATAGAAAGTGGGGAAGGGGGGCTGGAGAGATGGCTCAGAGGTTAAGAGCATTACCTGCTCTTCCAAAGGTCCTGAGTTCAATTCCCAGCAACCACATGGTGGCTCACAACCATCTGTAATGGGGTCTGGTGCCCTCTTCTGGCCTGCAGTCATACACACAGACAGAATATTGTATACATAATGAATAAATAAATATACATTAAAAAAGAAAGTGGGGAAGGAATGAAGGAAGGGATGGAAGGAGGGCGAAAGGGAGGGAGGGAGAGAGGCAGGGAAATGTAGGAACTTGCATGTATATTGCTTAATGCTAAAAGCTAATCTGAAAAGGCTCCGGACTGTGTGTCAACTCTGTGACATGCTGGAAGTTTCAAACCATAGAGACAATGAAAAGATCACTGGCTGCCAGGGTTGGAAGGGAGATGGAGGAACAAACCAAGCAATGACTCAAACAGGAAAAGCCATGGCATGAAATGCTGCCATGGTGGCTTCCACAGTTGTCCAAGGCCACAGGTGACAGCACCCAGCAGAACCCAACATTAACTGTGGCCTGGGAGATGGCCAGGTGGGGCCATCAGCCGTACCAATCAGACCCTTTGGTTGTGGGATTCAGGCAGTAGGGGAGCAGAGCGTGCGCTAATCAGGAGGTCTCTAAGCCCTTGTGCTCAGCTCGCTCTAAACCAAAGGCTGCTCTAGAAAGTGGAGTCTATTAAGTCACCACCACCATCACCACAATCAACCCTTTCTGAGCTGATCTATAATCACCAGGACAGTTTTTAAACCATTTGAGGCTGAAGAGACGACTCAGCAGTTAAGGGCACTTGGCATTCGTGAAGAAATCCGGGTTTTCATTCCCAGAACCCATGTGGTGGCTCACAACTACCTGAAATCCTGAAACTCCAGTTCCAGGGGATTTCATACCCTCTTCTGACCTCCAGATCTCTCTCTCTCTCTCTCTCTCTCTCTCTCTCTCTCTCTCTCACACACACACACACACACACACACACACACAGAGTAGATCTTCAAAACAAAGCATTTTGGGGCTGAGGATGTAATTCGGTTGGTGGAGCCTGCCTAACATACACAGAACAGCGGCACTGTATAAACTGGGTGGGGTGGCCCATACCTGTGATCCCACCACTTGGAAGGTAGAAGCAGACAGGTCAGGAGTTCAAGGTCACCTTCCACTACATAAAGAGCTTTGGATTAGCGTGGACTACAAGATTCCTTATCTCAAAGAGTAAAATATATATGCATATATATATATATATATATATATATATATATATATATATATGAGGGAACCATGTAAGAATTCAGGGAAAGCAAACAGCTGATTTCTGCCAAGGAATAAAGCATAGGCTGCTGGGCCCCAGAGTCATTTCCTTGATCCTAAGTGCCAGAAAACATGGACTGATGTCCAGCAGATGCAGGGGGGACAACCACATATGTCTACAATTGGAGGCTACAGAGGCACATGGTGAGCAAGAGCTGGGCTGTGCCAAGCATGATGAGGGCAAAACACCTTCTACAGCTCATCTGCCCTGCACACCTCCCCTCTGCAGCACACCTGTCCTCCACGTCTCCCCTCTGCAGCATGCCTACCCTCCACGTCTCCCCTCTGCAGCACACCTGCCCTCCACATCTTCCCCCTGCAGCACACCTGCCCTGCACGTCTCCCCTCTGCAGCACACCTGCCCTCCACGTCTCCCCTCTGCAGCACACCTGCCCTCCACATCTCCCCCCTGCACTTGTTCACAGTGGAGCCCTGAGACTATGAGTCAAGATAAATCTTCACTCCTCTTAAGTAGTTTGTGCCAGGCATTTTGCCACAACCATGAAAGGCTGACCCACAGTCCATCTTCTTCCTCCGTGTGGCCAGCATCCAGCATGGGGACTGGCACACAGCTTGTGGCCAACACATGTCTCATAATGCCAGGCATGGAAGCCCACCAATATACAAGTAAAACCAGAGGGAAGCTTCCTAAGAGAACATGCAGACACAGAATCAAGCTTTAATCATTGCCACAACTATGAACATAAATAGACTAAAAAGCAACTAATGTCCTCATTCTACCAAAGATGGGATATTTGCTCCTCGTAATTCTTAAAAGCATTAACTTGTTAGAAGGATTAGCGAGTATGAAAAACTTAATTTACATCAGTATGTTTTTAAGTCATTAGTAAAGAAAACAAAATTGAGCCCATACAGGCTGCAGAGACGGCTCAGTGGCTAAAAGCACTTGCTGCTTTTCCAGAGGACCCCAGTTCAGGCCTCAGAACCAATCTCCAGTGGTTCACAACTGCCTGCAACGCCAGCTCCATCGGGTCTGATGCCCTCTGCTGGTTTACATGGGTACCTGAATGCGTTTGTGACTACACGTGAATAAAAACAAAATAAATCTTTAAAAAACAGAACCCATGCCGGGTGGTGGTGGCGCACGACTTTAACCCCAGCACTCGGGAGGCAGAGGCAGGCGGATCTCTGAGTTCGAGGCCAGCCTGGTCTACAAGAGCTAGTTCCAGGACAGGCTCTAGAAACTACAGGGAAACCCTGTCTCGAAAAACCAAAAAAAAAAAAAAAAAAAAAACAGAACCCATATAGTACCCATATAGTAGAATATTAGAAAATAAGATGATGCTGATAATGGTGGTGCACACCTTTAATCCTAGCACTGGGGAGGAAGAGGCAGGTGGATCTCTGCGAGTTCCATGTCAGTTAGGGCTACACAGTAAAACCCTGTCTCAAAAAAAAAAAAAGTTTTAAGAAATATGAACTGAAAGCACTTGACGAAAATAGAGAAGGGAGTCCAGCAAGATGTACTGCTGTGTAAACCTGGTGACCTTGTCCAGTCCCGGGAACATGTGCAAAGGTGAAAGGAGAGAGCCAGCTCCAGTGTCCTCTGACTGCCACATTTGCTGCACACACACATACCATACGCACACACCATACACACACACACCATCACACACACACCATCACACACACATAAATAAATATTTTAATCAAAAGAAAAGTGAGAACAAATGGATTTGGGATGGAGTCCAGTGTCAAGAGGTAAAGACCCTCCGAGTGTACCAAAAGAAACACGGTCTGTATCTCGGCCTGACGGGAAGGCATGGAAAAGAGAAAGCACAGCAGAGAATGAAATGCCAAAGGGATGTGACGGAAGACAGCCAGGCTCAAATATGAAAAACAGTAGGCAGAGGAGAAAGCGTTCACTAGGGAGCACAGCCATTTTATCTGGAGAAAAGATCAATTCCACAATTCCACAACGAAAATATAACTGCCATGAATTTCCTCGTGATGAATAACATAGACTCGGACTCAATAAAAAACCAAACCATCCCAGAGGCAAGCAAGAACAGAGAGCCTTGCTGCAGAGAAAGCATGGCCTGATTCATCCAGCTGGTGGGAGACCCAAAGAGCAAAGACGGACAGACAGCAGTGTGTTTGTGAGTGTATACATGTGTGCAAAGACAGCAGTGTGCTCATGAGTGCGGGCATATATGTGTGTGTTTGAAAACTCACGCACGTGTATATGTATAGATGCACACAAGCCCAGAAGCCAGGGGAGGGTGTCAGGTGTCCTCTCACTGCCTACCTTATTCCTTTGAGGCAAGATCTCTCTCTGAACCTGGAGCTTGTAGTTTGGAGGGCTCATTGACTGCCTGTCTCCACTCTCCTCAATGCTGAGGTCACAGGCATGTGTGGAACCACAGCTGGCTTATCTGGAGCCCAGTGTTCATAATTGTGAAGCACATACTCTTAACTTCTGAGCCATCTCTCAAGCCCCGGAGTCTCTACATAATACTCTGTATGCAGCTGCTTTAAAATACACTTAGGGACTCCACCTGCTGTTTCCCATAAAACACTTCCCATCAACACACATAGGCAAATGTATATGCAGGAGACTGTCCTGCCCACCTTTTTTATAACTCAGTTAATTAAAAATTAATGACGGAAATACAGGCAAGCAAGACAAAGCCCTGGGAAATTTGTAAACATTTTACTAACTTATGCTTGGATACAGAAGTAACAAAGCTAAAATTTCCAAGCTTGTCAAGCAAAATTGCAACTGTCGAAGTTGTACAAAACCATTTCAAAGACGCTGCATCTCGGAACCCATGGGACATGGCCAAAGTGATGCTCAGAGGCAAACGCCAAGCAATAAAATGCACCCATCATTTCTAACTATGGAAACAAATTTTTCAACTTGAAAATATTAACAAAACAAACCTCAGGAAAGATGGCCAGAGGAAAATAATCAGGTATCAAAGAAAATGTAAACAAAAGGAACTGAAAAATCCAAGAACCCTGACCCATGAAGAGAAAGGCCAGGAAGGGGAATAGGAGCTGGAGACTATCCACTGCTTAGGCTGCAAGGGGTGGGAAGCAGCAAACGGTCAGGGCTCAGCCACGCCTCAGCCTCTCTCACAAGACAAACCAGGAGGAAAGGAAAACTCGTGCTTGCATGAGCTGAAGACCAGAAGCTCACGGAAAAGCTGGCATTTTCCCTCTCCATTCTAAAATCTAGGCAATACACTTGAAACTCTAGCTGAAAAAATAATCTCCTAAGAAAACACAACTCAGTAAAGTGTGAGTCAAGGAGTAGAAGACAGACTAGCCCCGCCATGACAGACGAGTTTATGCCACTGGGGCTATCCCAGACAACCTGCAATCCCAGCACTGGGGAGGCTAGACCAAAGGACCGCAAGCTCAGGGCCAGCCTGACATGGTGAGACTGGATTAAAAACAACTAAGCTTCCCTGCTCCAGAACTCTTTCTCGTCAGAGTATCCAAATTTACCCAAAGCTGCCTCTCTGCTTCCAGAGCATAGAGTCTGCGAAACTGTTGATTCCCCTGATTTTATGATCTGCCTGTCTCAGCACAGAACTATAAGTTCCTCAAGGGCCTTGCTGCATCAGGTCTCTAAGCATTCCTGGTATCCAAGAGAGGACCTGGCTCAGGGTAGCTGCACGGTAGAATGAATGAATGAATGAATGAATGAATGAATGAATGAGTGAGTGAATGGGTGAGTAGTGGATGAACAAATAAATGAAGGAGTAAATATCATGGGAGACAAAAATCCTCCCAATAAGTCTTGTTACAAAGAAGGGCAAGTTTGGAAAGCGTTCCTGGGTCGGGAAGAGCTCGGCAGCGAGTGAAGGCTCATAGTTGGACAGATGCCCTTGAGTTCTCATTAGCAGAGGGAAAACCAAACCAGGATCGAAAGCCACGGAGCTTCCGACCCTTTGGATTTATTCACCGAAGGGGCCCAGTGCCTCGATGAACACCAGTGTGGAAGTTTCTCCACAGATCAGAAACAGAAACTCCATGAAACCCAGCTCCCCTACTCCTGGGGTAAACAGAAAGTTCCCATGTTTGCACACTGCAGAGAAGCCTGCACATCCATGGGTGTGCATGTGCAAGTGATGACGTGGTGTGCTATGTTTGTGTGTGTTAGGTGTAGAGATATGTTTGTGCATGTGTAGGTATATGTGCTTGTGTGCCTGTGTATGGGGAGCATGCTAGCAGCTGTCTCCTTGCGCTTCCTTCCTATTTATTTGATTTCATCTGGTTCTGACTATGTCTGTCCCTGTCATAGCCTCCCCTTTTACTTCCCATTTCTGCCTCAGCCTTGCTCTGTGTCCCTCTCAGACTCTGTCTGCAACCCCCACCCCCACTGTGCCCCTGTCTCCCTTCCTTCTCTATGGCTGCACTGACCTGGGAAGCTGAAACACAGGACAAGATGCCACGGCACTCTCTCCCAGCTCCACTTAAAGTCCAGTAGGATTCCTCATCCTGTGACCCCGTCCTAGTTAGCTTCCTCTTGCTGTGATAAACACCACAACCAAAAGCAACGGGGGGGGGGGGGAGGCTTTATTTCACCTTACACTTAGAGCCCGTCTTGAAGGGAAGTCAGAGCAGAGACTCAGGGTGGGAACCTGGAGATGGAGCTGAAGCAGAGGTTGTGGAGGAAGATTTTGTACTGGTTGGCTCCCCATGGCTTGCTCAGTTTGCTTTATTATACAGTCCAGGAACACCACCAATAATGAGCTAGGCTCTTCCATATAAACCATTAAGAAAGAAAGGAAGGGAGAAAGGGAGGAAGGGAGGGAGGGAGGGAGGGAGGGAAGGAGGGAAGGCATCAGTGTAATCCCCCACCATATCCCATAAGCATTATAGAGGTCAGAGGTACAGCACCCTCAAATTTAGTAAACAACAACACCAGCCCCTTTGACTCCTCGGGTCCCCTAGACTTTTCTGGAGCGGGGGAATCAAGGGAGGAAAAGGAAAAGATAAGTCATTGTGAACAACAGCACAGAGCAGTCTGGCCTGAGGTGATACGAGGTCCCCAACACATTCAACAAGACCCCACTGTCCCTTGCTGAGTGGCAGCAGTCCAAATCTGTGTCCCCACAGAGATAGCGTCCCAGCGGAAGAGGAAGGCAATGAAAAGAGAAACGAAAGCAAAATACCACAGACAAACAGCTTTCAGAGCAGCGGGGAACAGAGAGAGAGGCAGGGATGAGCAGGGGTCACCGACTCAACAGAATGATCCAGAAAGGAAAGGTGCCACAGCAAGAACAGAAACTGTGTTTGGCTGGGTGCATGCCCAGACACTAGGTTCAGTCAGTGAAAGAGCCCTGAGGCAGGAGCGCCTGAGTTTGTTGGAGAACTAGCAAGGGGGCTGGTGTAGTAGGGCAAAGAGCCAGGAAAGGAGGCCAGAAAGGTCAGGGAGGGTCCTGAGAACCTAAAAAACACTGGAGTATCCAGCTAAGCTCCCAGTGAGATGGAAGGCATTGGAGGCAACCCAGCTTGGATCTAACAGAGCCCCTTTGGTTGTTGGCTTAATAGTTCCCAAAATACAAGCCAGGTGCAGTTGGACCCAGGAGAGACTCGGTCAGTATCACAGGATGAGGTCAGACTGAGCTGGCCATGGAAGAGTGGACAGGACACCGGAGGTTCTGACATAAGGTGTGATGGGAAGGTTGTACTGTGGGACTTCAGGGTTAGGGGCCTGAGCTTTTGAACTGTCGTGTTCATCTTTTGTGTGGTAGGAGGGTGGGTAGAGCAAACTGTAGATGCCCCAGTAGGACCCTGGTCCAGTGAACACAGATCTGCCCCAAGTCCAGGTGGCTCTGTGAGCTGCCTGCATTTCCAGATGCGGGCTAAGACACCGCAAGATACTGAAGCTGGACATGCCCCTCACTGGTGGCTTGCAGTTCACACACACAGAAAAGATGTTTGCCTGAATCCTGGTTAAACCTGGCGATTCAACCATGCGGTCAAGGGCGCTCCTTCTGCCCTAGCCGAGGAAACTGAAGCTCAGAAAAAACAAACTCCCACCTAAGGTAACACAGCAGGTAAGAGGTGAGGTGGGGACTAGCACCACTGATTCTAAAGCCTGTGGCCTTAACTACAGCGCTCTGACCCCTGTGCCACACAGCAGAAACCAACACCAAATGTTCTTTTTATACCCAAGCAAAGAAACGGCAAAGAGACACAGGGAAGGGGTGTGACTTCCAAAGCCACTTAGCAAGCTGGCAGCGAAGTCTGGGCTCAGACCCAGGAGTTGTGACTCCTGGCATAGTGCTGAAGAGAGGCTGGTTGGAGGAGCCTGGGGAGGCTGACTGAATGGGAGGTGGGGTACAAGGCATACAATGGGGTGAAGGGGGTGGAGAGGACACACACTGGACCTCCTGCTTGGGTTCACAGCCCAGCTCAGCCACTTGCTAGATACATGGCCTTGGATAAACCACTGTGCCTCTCAGTGCCCCAGCTGGAGAAGAAATGGTCAGAGCACCTGTTGCTATGAGGACAAGAGGAGGTCACACTTGCTGATGGCTATGTTGCCTTTCAAAGCCCGAACCCACCCTTCACACACTCCCAGTAAGAAACCTGTCTAGCATGACACCCACTCAGTCTTGAGCACTAGCAACTTTGCTGGGGTGGTGGTGGGGAGTATCACAAGGGTCCTGACTCATGCCTCCTCCAGGGAGTGTGTGGTAGCCCCTGTGCTGGCAAGTGTGGGTCATCCCTGCAAGAAGCAACTTGGGCCTGGAAGAACTGATCCCAAGAGTCAGTGACTCCAACAAATACACATTCCACAAAGTTCTGTTGAACACCTACTGTGCACTGCTACCCAAGCACCATATAGGGTGACAGAAAGCACAGATAAGAATCAACTCCAGGGGCTAGAGAGATGTCTCCGTGGTTTTGAGCACTAGCTGTTCTTCCCAAGGACATGGGTTCAATTCTCAGCACCTACGTGGCGGCTCACAACTGTCTGTAACTCCAGTTCCAGGGGACCCGACACCCTCTTCTGGCCTCAATAGGCACCAGGCACTTCTGTGGTGCAGAGACATATATGCAGTCAAAACACCCACATACATAAAATAAAAATAAGTAAATCTTTAAAGAAAATCCTAGGCATCAACCCCTGAGTTCACCAACAGAATGAACAAGAGCTGTTGACTAATGTGGGCATAAGGCCGATGGTCAGAACCAGAAAAAACAAACAAACACATGTAGAAAACATAGGTAGGGGCTGTTTCTGTCAAGTGAATGGGAGCGTCTGAGCAGACTGAAATCATGCTCTTGGGTAGATGTGCAAAGGTTTGTAGAGCTGAGGCAGCCTGCAGTGGTAAAAGCCAGCATGCCTAGAGTATAGACTCAGGGCCTGCAAGGGAGGCATTCTGAGATACATGGAGCAGTCTAGGGCCTTCGTGACTCTGGGCACCAGGGACTGTGGGAAGAGTCTGAGGGATAGGCAGTGTCCATGGGCTTAGATGCAGGAGCTCAGACCAGAGAAGGAGAAGTAAGGCTGGTGTGTGAAGTGCTCAGTCCCCATGCTGTCACTGAGCCCTGTAGCTGGGGTGGGGCGAGCTGCTCCCCTCCCCATCTGCAAGGTAGCAAGCAGAGGCTCTGGACACAGTCACACGGTAGCAAGAGAGAGATCCATCCATCCACCACCCCACACAGGGCAGACTGAGCCTAGGGTCAGGCTGTATAAATCAACAGGTCCAGGGTCTCTGCTTCTGCTTTAGAGCTGCCTGCAGATTTATGCACACCGCCTGTTCACCCAGTGCCTGCCCCTTTTTCTCTCTCCAATGCCACTCAGCCAGCCTTGCATTGCAAGCCCCTGATGCCATCCATGACCTTGAGCTTTCTGAGACACTCCTATCCTTAGGTCAGACACACACAGGGCAGAGGCCCACACATCACACAGGCAACAGTCAGCATAAGTTCTGAGCCGGGACCTTGTCCCACCTCCACGCTCCTCCCAGCTCTTCTAAATATCAAATTCAGTAAAAGATCTAATTTGCAGCAAGGGACTGGAGACTCCGTTCAGGGCTGCTATCCTTTGGCTGCACACAAGGATACCCATGCCTTCTCTTGGAGGAAGGAGAAGAGAGTCCTTTGTACTGGGGCTGTTGACTGTGTGTCTGTTCAGGGTAGGCTGGAGAGTCATCTGTGGGAAAGGGGGCCTTAAATGTCCCCACACACAGGTGCCCAGGAGTAGAGAGACAAGAACAGCAGGGCTGGGGAGCAAGGGGGCGGGCCTGCTGGGCATCCGGTGAGCCAGGGTGGATCCCCAAGCTGAAGCCCCACCCAGAGTGCCTCCAGCTGCACGGATGGGGAGCCAGGCCTTCCCTGGCTGCAGAGCCAGCGAGGGAGAGTAGGGCCGGATTTGCTCAGGCCTTGTTGGGATGTTTTCCCTCTTGGAGGAAAAAAAAAGAAAAGAAAATCATCACGGAACCCAGAAGACAGGTTGTCATGGCAACAAAACTTTGAGGCCAGGTACTCCCTGATACCCTTTGGAGCTCAGTGATGAAGGCGAGATCTGGGGGCTGTGCCCAGCAGCAGGCAGGGGAGACCCATCTGAATGACCTTCGACCTTCCAAATTTCTCACCAGCAACTACTTGCCAAGCTCAGGGGAAGAAAACTGTGATATTTCTGAGAGGAGCAAGTTGTAGCCAACAGAAACCAAGGGAAAGAGGTAGCTGGGTTTTCTCCCCCCAGCAGGCCAGCCAGGGGCATTTTGACTAAAAGGTTGGGGGTTAAGGTCTCGTGCTGGCCATAAGTACCCCTGTCTCAGGTCTCCAACTGCACAGTGCCCCTTCTCCATCACTTCTCTGGTTATTCCCTAGCCACCAAGAAGACAATTCAAGCTCCCTCATCAGCCCCCCCGAGCCTCAAGTTCCTCATCTGAAAAATGGGTCTCCCACAAGCGGCTGCCTGGCCCAGAGGCGGGAACAATAATTCCACAGGTGACACAGACGTAACAAGATTCCACAGGTGACGTTAGCAGAGCCTGACGCTCAAAATGCCAGGGGCTAACATTGCTTTGAATATGTTTCTGTTGATAATTTTTAAACACAGCAGTCAAGTTTGGACATCAAGCGTGGAGCGAGGAATGAACTACAGAGCTTTGGGCCACAGCCTTCAGGAGAACCATCAGACCATCCACTGAGACCCAGACACGCTAGAGAGGCGGGGACAGAGTAGTCCAGGCTGCCAGGGACAAGGTCCATCTAGGCATTGCGAGGTGGCCTGTCCCCAGACAGGACCTCCCAGATCTCAGGAACAGCTGCAGCTGGAGGGGGATCCATGGCCATTCCCACGCCAAACTGAAACCTCAAGTCCTGTTCAAATAGCCTGTGTCTTTGGCAAAAAGCCAGCATGCTCGGACAAAGTGACAGCAAAGTTCAGTGGCCTGCCTACCTCTATCTTCCACAAAGCCCAGCAGGCAGCACAGGATCCCTCCAGTCCCCTCTGCCTTAGGTCCCACCCAACATTTCCATTTTGCATATCACACTGCAAATATTTATTGGCAATACACAGAAGTGTGGGGGTGGGGAGGACGGGACACACAGCAAAGTCCTAACAAGAGTGACATCTTAAGGGGAAAGGGGACATATATGCTACTAACTAAAGACTGGTCAGGGAAATTTCAGGCTATGCCGAGTGTGGTGAAGATAAAGCTAAGCAAAAGCAGAGACAGTGCTTCCACACGGGTCCTGCCAGGACAGTAGCTTACTGCGGACAAGATGTGGGCTGAGTCCACAGCCAGTACCACCCACCATATGGCACAGTCCCCTGTAAGACAGAAGTCCCCTGAGCACTCCAGCCTTGCTGCCCATGTCGCGGGTATTCACTTCAGCCCTGGCTGCCTGAGTGTGGGGGGAAAAGGGGTTCAGCATACTTTCCGAAAAGCCAGCCCCCTTCCCCAATTCAGAAAAAGCCTTATATTGAGCCAAGACTTCTTGGATTCCCAAGCCCCCCAGGCCCAGAGCTGTCCCTGTTTTCCCGCCTGCCTCCCTTCCCTCTCAGGGCATCCACTCCCAGGAGAGGTCCAGGATACTGAGGACTCCCTGGCTTGTGGCAATAGGGGTGCCCATCGGGCTCCCCTTACTCCCTGCTTTCCCCAGCCCTGTGGTAGAGGTTCAGCTTGGAGACAGGAGTAGCAGAACCATTCGGTTCCTGGCTCCGTGGATCTGAGGTGGGAGGGGTCGCTCCTAGCAGAGGTTCCCTGGCCTCCACCGTCCCCCTCCAGGGCCAAGACGGGGCGGATGGGAGCGAGGAGAGGGGGCGCTCAAGGAAATTACTTCAGGCCGGGGAGGGATCGCGCGCCCTGGGACCCATAGCCAGGGTGCGCGCGAGGGACCCGGACGCGCCACCTCCCGGCCCGGGACCTGCGGGCGCGCGTCCCGGGGGAGCCCCGCGCCAGCACTTACCCGGGCCATCGAGCTCCTCCTCACACGAGTACCAGATGCCGGTGTGGAAGTGGCGCAGCTGGAAGCGCTCGTCGCCCGCCTCCCAGCTGTAGGGCGAACCGGCCGGGCTGGCGGCGGCGGCGGCGGGGGCGGCTGTGCTGTTGGCGGTGGCGTTGGCGCCCGAGTTGGGGCAGTTGGCGCCGCCGCCCTGGCCGCAGCCCGGCTTGGGCACCCTCTGCGTGCCCTGGCACCAGTACGTGGTAAGGAAGGCGGTAGTGGCGAAGAGTAGCGCCAGCAGGTTCAAGGCCACGGCCAGGAGCGCTCGGCCGCGGCGGCTGGTCTTCATGCCTCCCGCGCCGCCCGCAGCTCCGTGCGAAGTTGGCAGCGGCGCCCGCGTCAGCGCCCGCCCCGGGGTTCGGGTGCCTGCGGTCGGCGATGGCGCTCGCGGCCCAGGCCCATGGCCCCTGGCAGAGACGCGGGACGACGGGGACGCAGGGCGATCGGGGCTGCAGAGTGGAGCCGACCAGCGCGCCCGGAGCCCGGAGCGCGAGTGCGCCTCGGCGAGCAGTCGCTGGCGCCTGGCAGCGGCCACGGCGCAGGGACGCGCGCCCCTCCGTGGGGAGACACCTGCAGGCGGTCGGTGACACTGTTCAGCGCCCGCCCGCCCGCGCTCGCTGGGAGAGGGGGCGCGCCACACTGGGCGCGGGCGGGGGACAGAGCCGCGCTGGAGTGGAGAGGGACAAGTGAGAGATCCCAGGCAAGGCGCTCCCACAGGAGCCCACGGGAATGTGGCGCAAACACTCAAGGCGGGACAAGATCTCTTACCCCGGAACAACAGCCCCACCAGCTGAGCGACAAGGCAGCGTCTGCGGGTCCCCGTAGGGACACGGAGGGCAGGGCATTCAGGCTATAAGAAGCCTCTGCAAAAGCTGGAAGACCCTGGAGGCCTGGGGCTGCAGGGCTACAATGTTTGAAAGGCTTGCTCCTGGTAACCTTTGATGTCTGAGACCAATCCCCACTCACAGGCTCCCTGTTATCACACAAGAGGGTAGAACGCTTGCAAAGCGGCAACCTGCAGAAGAGGCCAAGTCTAGGTAGGATGTAACACACAGGCCTTCCCCACCAGAGATCCAGAACAAACAGCATGACCCAGAAGGTCACAAAAAGGACGGCAAGTTGTGGTCACCAAAAAGGGTGCCCTGAAGAGCCTGTGAATGCTGATGGTTTAAAGCTGGTTGGGCAGGGTTCAAGCATCCTGATTTTGAAGTCAGGTAAATCTAGGTCTTGACCAGCTGTGTGACTTTGAACAAGACACTTGCTCTATCTGACCCTTAGTTTCTGTATCTATAAGAAGGGAAGACTGTTCCCCAGAGTCAGGGTGGGAAGGGCATCTGGCACACAGTAGGCACTCAGTAAATGCTAACATGGTTAGCGATATCTGGGCCAAGGACTTGATGAAACTCAGACCCTTTTAGCATCTCTTTCGCAAACTAGGATTGCTCATCTGTGAGCACCCCCATCTCCACCTCTGCCTCCAACATAAGCTACACCCTTCGCTCTTCCCACTGCATGGGGCACAGTGCCTAGATGCCCAGGGTGTGCAACCATTAATTGCACATTGATTGCAGGAGCTAATTTGAATTCTGCCCAAGCCGAGAATGACTCCAGCCACCCCCAGCTTGCCGAGTGGCAGGCTTTGCAGAATTCAAGGTTAACGGATTACGAATTGCCTTACTCCTGTGGGTGAGCGCCACTCATTGCCAGCTGCTGCCACTCTGCCTGGGGGCAGGAGAGACTAAAGCATTGTGGGCAATATCTCTGGTAGGAACTGGGGTGAGGACGGCCAGGGGAGCCCTGCACTTGTTTCTCAGAGCCCCTTTCCAGCCCCAAGCAAGGAGTTTCCAACTATTTTGAGAGGAAGAACTTCTGGGTTGCAATGGTGTGATCCAGTATTGGTTAATGTGGACGAATGACCACAAGGAATCTGTTGCCCTCGCCAGGCATACAGTGTGTGTCATCTGAGCCTGTCCACATTTAAATCCTGTCCTAGGATGTGTGCTGACATGGCAGGTCTTTGGCCTTGAGACTCAGTCGTGTCCACGTAGCAGGACACACTCCTTTCAAGCTGGGGACCATGTCCTGGGGGGGTTCAAAGCAAGGGAGCCCAGAGGAGAAAGTACCAGGGGCTACTCTTTTAAGTGACACCTAGAGGAAGTGCTGCTGTGACATCCTGTCTACAGTGCCTAATTTCTTGCTCGCTGAGCAACCACTGTATGCTCAGCTCAGGGAAGAAGAGAGAACGTGAGTGACATTAATAAGACCAAGGCAGACTGAACAGGGGTGAAGAGCGGGGTGGTAGGGTGTGTATGTGGGTAGAGCTTGGAGGAAGGTCTCATAGGAAGCTGGCATTGCAGCAAAGCCTGGAAGGAGGTGAAGGAGGCACCAGGAGGCTCTGCCAGAGAGAAAAAGTTCCTAACAAGGGAAGGAATGACCATTGCAGAAGTCTGCATGGTCCTGGGGTGGGCGGGGGGGGGGGGAGCACAACTTGAACAAGGGTCAG
Source organism: Arvicola amphibius (assembly GCF_903992535.2). Taxonomy (NCBI): domain Eukaryota; kingdom Metazoa; phylum Chordata; class Mammalia; order Rodentia; family Cricetidae; genus Arvicola; species Arvicola amphibius. The sequence continues at coordinate 128,146,318 of NC_052047.1, forward strand.
AAAGGGAACAGGAGAAAGGGACAGATCACAGAAATCTATGTGGTCATTCGCTGGGTCACACGGAGTCCTGCAAAGGGTCTGGACCAAATCTAACAATCAGGAAAAGAGCACCCCAGCTATCAAGTGGACAAAGGTCTGGACAGGGAGATCAGCTGGGGTAGCTAAGTGATACCAGGGCCTCAGACAGGACAGTGCAAAGGCCAAGGAGGCTCCAGGTTTATTTTTGTTTCTTTGCTTTTGGCAATGTTTGGGATGGAACCCAGCAAATGCTGAACCACTGAGCTGCAACCAGTCCCTCCTGAGATGGTCTGAAAAGCAGATCCAGCACGATTTGTTCCATCCCAGCAGGATGGAGCCCTGGATGTAAGGATGCTTGACAGGGGCGTCTGCAAGGTCAAGGGCTCCAAGGGAAAATTCAAGTTCAAATTGATTTTGTGCTTGCTGGATCTTTCACCAGAGGGAGGGTAGAGACCAGTAGGAGGAGCTACATCCCCAGGCTGGTCTGCCTTCCTGAAATGCCTCTCAAGGCATAAGCCAGCCCCATGGATACAAGGAATATTTTCATACCTTATAATGACAGAGCTGCAGCCAGGCAGGGTGGCACATTCTGTAACCCCACAGACTGAGGCAGGAGGATTATGAATTCCAGGGCAGCCTGGAAACTCTGCATTTCAAAGAGGGAAAGGTACCAATCACAGCTTCAATGACCTTGGCCCCAGACAGGAGCCGGTGCAGGTTCAGCCAGGTGCCAGAGCCAAGGCTGGCCAACAGCCTTCTGGCCCCAGCCTTCATCTGAACTACTCACTTCTGCCCCCACTGCCTGAGGGACCAGCCCTTTCTCACCTGCAGGACAGGTTCAAACACCTGTAGGGGGCTTCTACTCACATCTCCACTGCTGCGACAACACCAAATTCCTTTGTGGTCCCTGACTGCATGTTGGTCAAGCTGTTCCCACGGCCTGCAACGGCCTTCCTGTTTCATCCTGTGTGCCCTTCATGGTGCTGCCAGCTTCAATTCCTGCTGCCCTGGCGATTGGTTGTCCCTCTCTGACCCCCAGGGTTAGTGGCTTACTCTAAACAGTGATCTTTATCTTCAGACCTGTTTCCCTGATAGGCCTAAGGCCCTCCAGATCCCCCATGCTGGCAGCCCACAGTCCAAATCAGGCCAGAAACATGTTTGGTTTGGCTTGGATGAAGTTGGCACCATGGTGTGCCAACGTTTCCTCATTGGCCACACTCAAGAATCTAAGATTTCCCCCAAAAACTACAGCCTTAGGCTTCTCTTACAAGATGAAATTACCTGCCGACACTGGGCCTGCAAAAGTGCCTGACAGACATTGGTGACACCAGTAGAAAAGGCCAAGCAACCATGGAACCCCATCCCTCTTCCCACACTCAGGGACCCTGCTAGGCTACAGGTGGCTTTGAGCATGAGAATCTTCTGTGTTTGTGTGTGTACATGTGTGTATATGTGTATATATATATTGAGCATGAGAATCCAGAACAACTGTCTCTGTGTTTGTGTGTACATGCGTGTACATGTATATACATACATGTGTGTGTGTGTTTGTGTAATACACACATATAGGGGTGTGTGTATTCTCATCAAAGTCCAAAGGTCAGCCTCTAGTGTCATTCCGCAGGAGCTATCCACCTTGGTTTTTGAAACAGGGTCTCTCACTAGGACCTGAGACTTGCAAGTCAGGCTAGGCTGGCTGACCATCCATCCCCTGGAGTCTGCCCTGTCTCTGCCTCCTGAGTCCCGGGATTATAAGTATATACCACTATACCTGGGCTTTTAAATGGGTGCAGGGATTAACCTTAGGTCCTCATGCTTGAGTGGCAAACACCTTGCCAGCCCCATCTACCATGTTCAGTATCAGGACCATGATTATCCTTGGGAAGGGAGCAGGGGCTGGGAGAGGCTACAAGGGGGCTTTGAGGACCGGACACCAGGTGTGTTCAGCTCATGAAAACTCACTGGCTAAACAGGTGGGAATTGTACATTTGTTTTACATAAAACAAAATTTACCAGGGAAAAAAAAACTAGCTGCTGCTAATAAGGAAAGTGGTACTTTTCAGGAACTATGAATATGCTTTGAAGGGACATGTTCCCAGGGGACTTGGATTTCTATTCTTCCTTGGAGTTAGCTGCAGCGAGCCCATTTGCCTTCTAAGCTTCCTGATTCCTAAACCTTCGGAACAGCCCCTGAGCCTCCAGGCTCTCCTAATTATAGCAAGTGATTAGGCAGTTGCCAATTACTGGGGAGGTGTTTAGACACTCTCATAGTGTCTAAACCGAATGCCTTCTCCATTCCCCCACTCGGGACACAAGGCTGGCCATGCCACTTGGGCAGGGTTTCTAGGGGAGGGGGGACCTGGAGCTCTGTGTGCAATTAAAGCCTTCCTTCCCAGAGGGTAGAGTCTCCAGGGAGAAAGGAACTGGCCTCATTAGACAGTGATGGGCGTAAACTCCTCCATTGTGGGGATGTTTGTGGAGCCCAGCATAAAATCCAGGCCCATGTACTCTAGGCAAGTGCCCCACCAGAGGTCCCTCAGCTTGTTCTTTAATACCTCATAGAGAGCCCTTCTGGCTGTTCCGGAAGTTTCTCTCAGTCCTTGAGCTATACTAGGGTATCCATGAACAAGACAGAACGGAAGCTAGGCCTGGTGGCACATGCCTGGCTTCCTGGTACTTGGAGGGCTAAGTCAGTTGGTCATTAGTTCAAGATCAGTCTGGGCTACATAGTGAGATGCTGTCTCAAAATACAAAACACAATAGAAAAGACAATAAAAAGGCATCCCAGGGCTGTGCATTTATAGGGCTTCAGTTCCAGGGGAATTCAGTAATAAACAAGGCGATAGCTAAGAATCCACAGTTGCAGATGTGACAGATGTAGGGCAGAAGAGAAGAGAAAAGAGACAGAGGGCATGTGGGGCCTCACTGACGGGGAACAGTAAACCTGGGCTAAGCCAACAGATGTTCCCACTGCAGGCAAACATCTCTGGGTGGCAATCCTGCCTCCATACATCTGGCTGTACATCTGGACCGCTTCCTGGACCCCCTCCCTCCCTGCCTGCCTTGGTTTCTCATCTGTAATGGGCATGGGGAAACGGACAGTGGTGTGTGCTGATTTTCATTGCCTTCCCAGCCCATCAGTCTCAACTCTCAAGGGGTTCACGCTGTCTGTCTTGCAAATGAGGAAATGGAGGCTGGCCTGTGGTCCCATCCACCACCTGCACAATGGCTTTGGCAGAAGGAATCGTGGAGCACATACAGGGACATGACAGGGCAGAGGCTTTGATCCAGCGACGGTGCTGGAGCAGATGTATGACATGCCTGGGAGAGTGGGCAGGGTGAGCGGATGCAGGTGGCGCTCTGGGAGATGCGAATGGAGGCTCACATCCTGGTTCGTGCCGCTGCCTGAAGCCAGCTCTGTGTGATGAGAGGAGACCTCGAACTCAGAACTCAACCGCACTTAGAAAAGAGTCTGGAGTCCACAGTGCACACACTCCCTCCAGACAGCAGCAGCAGCAGCAAGGCTGCTCAGAAAGCCCAGCACCCAGCAGACATCAGAATCTATCCGGTTTGTGACAAACATTGAAACCTGTAATGATGTCTCATTTGTATTTTAATAAATCAAGCTTGCCTGAAGGTCAGAGAGTTAAAGAGTCCCACTGGTCAGCCTTACAGACCAGGCAGTGGTAACACACACCTTTAATCCCAGTAGCCACACTAGTCACCATAGAAACCAGGTGGTAGTAGTGCACGCCTTTAATCCCAGCCCTAGAGAGGAATATAAGACAGGAAGAGACAGCTCTCACACAGTCTCATTCTGAGGATTCCTGGAGGCAAAATCGGCATTTCAGACTGAGGTAGAGGTAAGAGCCAGCGCATGGCTGTTTTGCTTTCCTGACCTTCAGGTTGAACCCCAATATCTGTCTCTGGGTTTTTATTAATCATGCTACAGGCACCAACTACTCTGTGTCAGGCACATCAGCCAAACGACTATACTTGAAGCTTTGTGGGATTCTCAAGACCCAAGTATACTCAGATTTCAACTGGGAAGACTGAGGCTCAAGAAGGAGCAGAGCAAGGGTCAGAGTTCAGGACCACCTTGGGTTACTCTGATGGTCCACAGCAGACCTCTATTGTCTTCAGATGAGATAAGCATGCAGGTGAAAAACATCACCTCTTAAAATGAGCCTTGGGGTGGCTGGCTCGCCTTCCCATTTTCTCAGTCCTTCTGGATGGTTTGTTTTACCCTAGTCATTAGGAGGGACATCCAGGACCATTGGCAAGAAAGACAGTTTGCAGTTCTGGGACTGCCCTTTCTGGGTTCGTTTCAAGTCATTTTCCCCCCCAAGGTGCTTGTTTGCTTCCCTCTTCTGCCCCCTACTGGTCAAAAGCAGAACTGCAAGCCTTACTGACCCAATCTGAGTCAAGTCCCCTCCGCACGTCCAAAAAACTAAAAACTGTCAGGATTGGGATCTGGAGTTGGTCAAGTGAGGAAGATGAGAGACCTCCATCATGGTAGTAGCATCTACATGTTACATGCCATGAGCACTACAGAAAGCATATTTGAAAGCAAAAATGTGCAAAGGAGAACTGTGTAGCAACAAATTTAAATGTTCATTTCCTCCCAGTGACCTTTTGATTTTCAAGTAATCATCCTGAACTTTGTACTCACAGCACTTCAATTGCATATGCACTGTTATTATTACATACATTTATCATGTGTGTGGGCTAGCGTGTGCCACCGCGTGCCTGTAGAGCTCAGAGGACAACTTTTGATGGAAGGTTCCCGCCTTCAACTACGTGAGTCCCAGCGACTGTGTAGGGCAGTGGCTTCTGTATTTCCATTTCAGAGAGAAGACAGACAGCGGGAGAGAGCTCTGGTCAACAGCAGAACCAGGCTTCGGCCCTGGACGCGCCTCTCCTGTCTCAGCAGCTTAGGAAGCCTTGATACGGCAGCCATCTGTATTTTTCTGGCTGTCACGGCAGAGGCAACCGAGGGTTTTTTCACTCATCACTGCGGTGAAGTCATGGCGGCAGGAGCGTGAGGCAGCTGGTCACGCCGCACCCACAGTGGTGATGGGTGGGAGGCACAGCCGGCTTGTTCTTGTTCCCGCACAGCCAGCTCTCTCCTTTCCAGTCAGTCTGGAACCCAGACCACAGGGTACTTCCTACAGCTCCTGGGACGTGCGCGGGGTTGGGGGGCAGTCCTTCCCAGTTAACCCCACCTAGAAACCCCCTCGCGGACATGCTCAGAGGTTCATCTCCCAGGTGGTCCCAGATCCTGTCAGGTTGATCAGCCATATTAACTACAGAATCTTCTGGAACCTCCCCAGGAGCTGGAGGCACAGTCAACCTCATTCTGTGTGTTGGGACTCTTTGACCAGAAAAGAAGAGCCATGAATTTGGAAGAGGACTTCATTAAAACAAGAGAAGTCCTGAAACATGGGGGCCGTGTTAGGGGATCCACACCGACCGCTCAGTGCAGGACGGTCAAATCAAGGGAGAAGGCTGAGGCAAGGGAGAGGACTCGGAGAAGTTGGCTTGATAAAAGAAGAACGCTTGTTCAAAGTCCATCTCAGAGTCAAGCCGACGTAGGTGTGGCTTATCCAAGAGGGTGAGCGTGGGCGCCCCCTGGAGGCAACTCTTAGGAAAACATTTCACTGAGGTGGCGGCTTCCAGTTTCAGAGGTTCGGTCCATTATCATCATGGCGGGGAGCATAGTGGGTGGTAGCATGGCGGCATGCAGGCAGACGTGGTGCAGGAGAAGGTGCTCACATCTTGACTCACAGGCAACAAGAACCTGTCTGTCTTACTGAGTATGGCTTGTGCATGTGTAAGACCTCAAAGTCTGCCTCCACAGTGACACACTTCCTCCGACAGGGCCACGCCTCCTAATAGTGCCACTCCCCTTGAGGGCCATTTTCTTTCAAACCACCACACAGCCCCGCCTGCCACTGGTCTTGTCTGTGTAGACAGCATCACACAGTATGTGTGCTTGCAAAACTAGCCTGTGAGAGCAGGCAGGAACTGCCTAGGGTTGAGGCTCAGGCAGAAGACTGCTTGCCTAGCATGCATGCATGCATGAAACAAGGCGGTGGTACATGCCTGTAACCACACACCCACACACACACACCCACACACACCTACACACCTACACACACACACACCTACACACACACACACACCTACACACACACACACCCCACACACACCCACACACACCCACACACACACACACACACCTACACACACACACCTACACACACACACCTACACACACACACACCTACACACACACACCTACACACACACCCCACACACACCCACACACACCCACACACACCCCTACACACACACACCTACACACACACCTACACACACACACCCACACACACACACCTACACACACACACACACACCCCACACACACCCACCCACACACACACCCCCACACACACACCTACACACACCTACACACACACACACACACACACATACCCACACACCCACACACACACACACACACACACCTACACACACACACACACACCTACACACACCACACACACCTACACACACACACACACACACACACACACACACGGAGGAGGTAGACCAATGGTTCTCAGCCTTCCTAGTGCCGTAACCCTTTAATTCAGTTCCTCATGTTGTGGTGACCCCAACCATAAAATTATCTTCATTGTTACTTCATAACTGTAAGTCTGCTGCTGTTACAAATCGTAGCATAAATTTTGGGGGGATAACGGTTTGCCAAAGGGATTGTGACCCCACAGGTTGAGAACTGTGGAGAGAGAGGGGCAAGTGGATCAGAAGTTGAAGGTTAACCTCAGCTACAAAGTAAGTTCAAGCCAGCCTTTGTCAAAAACAAAAACCAGTGAGCGAGAGAGAAAAGCGGTCCAGCTAACCCGCTCCCATGAGAAAAACACTCACTTTTCCGTTCACAAGCAATTTCTACCTGGTGCCATGGCCACCCCACCCCCTCCACAGTAGGAACCAAGCCTCAGTGTGAGTTTTATACCCATGGAGGATAGTGTTGCCGACTCAGCTCTTAACCAGTGTGGCACTGTCCTCTTTGCCACTGAACTGTCTACATCCACTGTGGAAGGTCCACTTCCTTGGCTGTGAGCCATGCTCAGACACCCAGGCTATCTGCTTACTCTAGAAGACCTGATTAGCTATGAGGTCTCACCCAGTCAGTCAGGAAGTCCTGGCCAATAAACCCCAAGGGTTGGCAGAATAAACGAGAGTGGTTTCAGGGGCCTGGAGGACACTTCCCACAGTGTTTTGGGCACAAAGGATGATGGGGGTACCTGTGTCCTGGTCATTTTCCTCAGTGTCCAGCCCTGAGCCCCCTCGTCACTCCCCAGGCTTGGCATGTTCTTCTCCAGTGGCTTCAGGCATCAGCTGGGCAGGGGCCAGAAAAATGGTTAGAGATGAACAGGAGAGGCCTCTCCCCAGCAGAACCCCAGCATATCTGTGTATGTCTGTGTTCTCTTGCTATAACAAACATCAGAGGCAGATAATTTATAAAGTAAAGAGGTTTATTTTGGCCAGGAGATAGTAGCACATGCCTTTAATTCGGGAGGCAGAGGCAGGCGGATCTCTGAGTTGGAGGCCAGCCTGGTCTACAGAATGAGTCCCCAGGACAGCCAGTGCTACACAGAGAAACCCTGTCTTGAAAAACAAAACCTAAAACAAAAACCAAATGTTTATTTTGGCTCACAGCTCTGGAGGAGCTGGCATTTGCTTGGTGAGGGTCATGTAATGAGGAAGGGCAGGTGGGTGTGGAGAGACGCTGGAGCGTTGGAGAGACTCGGGCTTTCTAGCCACTTGGGATTTCTGCTCCACACCCTGTGGACCAGTTGGAGGCTCTGCTGCCGAGAGAGAGCACGGCTCTTGCAGAGGACCCGAGTTTGGCTTCCAGCACCCACATGAGGCAACTCATGGACCTGTCACCTGATCATCTTAGAGCAAGCAAGGTGAAGGATCTGCCTGTACCAGCCCCACATGTCACACGCTCATTTCCAGAGGAACCCCCATTCTAAAACCAGACCCAATAAGCAAGTCCCAGACTTCAAGAAACCTGCCACCCTTGGAATTCAGAAAACAGCTGCTCCTACCACACACCCTGAAGCTGGAGGTCTGAAAACCCAGCAGCCTGACTTACCCCCTACCCCGCAGTTTCTGGACCTGATGAAACCCGGCCCTCCCACCTCACTCTTGACTACAAAATAAGCCAGTTGTCAGACCATGCTGGGTGTATTTTCCTTACTCTGGGGCATAGGGTCCAAGGACACCAACCTCTCAGACCAATAAAAGTCTGTTCTCACTGTTCTCAGGCTGAACTGAGTCTGTTCTTTCATTTTCCTCTCCTGACTTATTTCCTACAATCTTTTGTTTTGTTTTGGTTTTGGTTTTGGTTTTTTTTTTTGTTTTGTTTTTCGAGACAGGGTTTCTCTGCAGCTTTAGAGCCTGTCCTGGAGCTAGCTCTTGTAGACCAGGCTGGTCTCAAACTCACAGAGATCTGCCTGCCTCTGCCTCCTGAGTGTTGGGATTAAAGGCGTGCGCCACCACCGCCCGGCTATTTCCTACAATCTACGACAGCCCTGCACACGGGCTGGCCCTGCACACGGGCTGGTCCTGCACACGGGCTGGCCCTGCACACAGGCTGGTCCTGCACACAAGCTGGCCCTGCACACGGGAAGGCCCTGCACACGGGCTGGCCCTGCACACAGCCTAGTCCTGCACACGGGCTGGCCCTGCACACAGGAAGGTCCTGCACATGGGCTGGCCCTGCACACGAGCTGGCCCTGCACACAGAAGGTCCTGCACATGGGCTGGCCCTGCACATGGGCTGGTCCTACACATGGGAAGGCCCTGCACATGGGCTGGCCCTGCACACAGGCTGATCCTACACACGGGAAGGCCCTGCACACGGGCTGGTCCTACACACGGGAAGGCCCTGCACACGGGCTGGCCCTGCACACGGGCTGGCCCTGCACACGGGCTGGCCCTGCACACAGGCTGGTCCTACACACGGGAAGGCCCTGCACACGGGCTGGCCCTGCACACAGGCTGGTCCTACACATGGGAAGGCCCCGCACACGGGCTGGTCCTGCACACGGGCTGGCCCTGCACACGGGCTGGCCCTGACCTGTGTGGGAGAAAAGGGTTCTAGGCTGTGACCACAGGAGGCAGGAACTATAGGGTGTCTCAGAACTGAGGTCACCCTAGTCAGCAAAAATAAATGACACACTCCAGACCTGTCAGAACTGATGGAGACTCCCGCTACTGGCCATATACCCCAAATGCATGTACAAAATCTACAGCTGTTGGGTAACTAATTTACCTGGTGTTTCCCACAAGTGACGCTCGCGTGGACTCTGTCTAGCAGCCCAGCCACTAAACTCAAAACCTAAATGCATCCCTGCGTGTAGTTGTGCCCCACCTTGGAGGGAGGAGTGCCATTTAGTGCTGGCTTAAGCCGGCTCAGTGACAGTCTCTGGACACTGCTGATGTAGAAGCCGACACGCACCACGGACTGGGATGCTCCCCAGCTCTCTGCCCTGCTTTCTCCAGTGTCATTTCTAGCCTTCCATCCTCTGCTCCCATGAAGAGGTCTTGGTGGGATAAGATAGTTGATTCCTGACATCACATTCCCCCCCCCCCCCCACACACACACCTCATGAATGGTTGACAAGTTTCTCTTTCTCAGAAGTCCCAGCAAATGGTTCCCACAGTCTCCCTGTGGCAGGGAGAAAATGAGACATTCCAACTGCCCCCCCCCCCGGTAAAAATCCATTTGTGGTGGTTTGAATGCCAATGGCCCTCACAGGTTCATATATTTGAATGTTTGGTTCCTAGTTAGTGGGCCTTTTAGGAAGGATTAGATGTGGCCTTATTGCAGTAGGTACGGCCTCATTGCAGCCCACCACGGGGCTTGCGAGGTCCAACCTCACTCTCTGGGCCTGTGGATCTGGATATAAGCTCCCATCTACTCTCCAGCTCCACACCTCCCTGCCTGCTGCCACACTCCTCACCATCATAGTCCCAGACTCACCCTCTGAAACTGGTAAGCAAGTCCCCTATTAGATGATTTTTCTTTTACAAGTTGCCTGGTCAGGTGTCTCCTAACAGCAGTACAAAGAACACCATTCCTGAACTGTGTGTGGGATCAGTTGCCCCAAATGTCATGACCACTGCTGAGAGAGGGAGGGAGGGCTATTATGAGAGCTGAAAACTTCGCAAAAATTATTTCCCACGAGTCTTCAGGTAGGCTGGGGATGTTCTCCTCCTCTCACCTGGGCTCAGTCCATGGGCTGCAGTCCTCTGGTGTCTTAGCGGGTCCCCAGGGTCAGTGGTTCTCAGGCAGCTGTTGCTGGCTGGTACACAGGTGTCTCCATTCTCCTGGGGAGCCCTCACCTTACTGAAGTAAGGTAGAGAGCCAGGGTCTGAGGAGACCAAGGTCCCTGCCAATTCCTGCAGGCCACTGGGGGAGTCACTGTCAGAGCCAGGGTGAGTTCTTGGAACTGGAGGCAATTTCTGCACCAGGGCTTGGGGGCTGAGATTCCATTCCCCCAATGCTTAATTGAGCCATGAAAGTTTGATGAAGGGAAAGAGTTTGCCAGCCCCAGAACAAGGCAGATCCATTAAGAGCAAATCCCTTCACATAGGGTTGGCTAAACTGGAACATCAGGAGAGGCAATGGAAATTATAGAGCTATTTTGCCGGCTAAGCCCAGTCCCTGCGACAATGTTTGTGTCTGACGTGGGAGTGTCCCCATCCATCTGGTTATCAGCCAAGAAGAAGGTCCCATCTAGCTGTGTGTCCCTCCAGGAAGGCCACCTTCCTGTCCCTGTGACTTAAAGCCACAGTTGCTGACAGTCCAGCCAGGTCTACCACATGGCCTGGTGGGGCTGGGTCAGAGCCGATGGGGCCACATGTGACAGCTGGAGAGTGAACGCTCACCACACCCTACTGTCTGAGTCCAGAAATACTCTGCTTACTTCCATTCCTGGCCAAATCCCATGTTCTTGGAGCCGCCGCCCCCGGTGTAAATCCAGCCCACTGTGCTCCTGAGTCCCCTCAAACCACAGCTCCTTTCCCTAGGGTGTGTACCCTCACTTAGCCTACAATTTTGCACATCCAGTTCCCTGCAGGAAGTGGCCACAGTCACTGTTGCCTACTGCACTAATCCCTTCTCTATTGCTCTGGCACGCACAGTAACCAGCACTAGAGACCTGGGATTGCTCCCCTCCCTGCCACCTCCCAAGCCTGACCTCAGCTGAAACATCTGCCTCCCATAAGGGTTCAGCCTGAATCTGTTTTAATTCTCAAGTTTGGCTTGCTAATGGCTCGTTCCAGGTCTTCATGCAAGCCATGCAAGTGCTCTACCAACCAAGCTTCAAACCCAGCCCTGTGTGTCTCTTTGCAGGATGCCTGTCATTGGATTGGAGGCAAACTGCACGATCCAGGATGCCCTCCTCTCCAGACTACTTTTCAACAATATCAAACACTGGTTCTGGGAAGGAGACCTATCTGGGGGAGGGAGCTAGCATTCAATTCAACCCTACGAGAGTTTCCTATAGAAGAGTTCCTTTTGGATCTTAAATGTCTTCCAAAGTCATTAAGACTTGGTCCCTACCTGTGACACCAGAAGAGAGTGGTCATTACGTGCATGTCCTGGAGGTGACATTGGGACCATGGCCTCTTCCTGTCTATTTTTGTGTTTCCCAGACAGCATGAGGTAATCCACCACATGCTTCTACCGCAAGAGTCTATGCTGCCACAGACCAAGGCAACAAGGCTGAGTGACCAGGGTTTGAAAATTGAAACCATGAGCCAAAATGAACCTGTCCTCCTGTGGATTGTTTCCGTTCTCACTTCAACGAAAGCCTACGAACACGCTCTCCCCTGACAAGTAAGTGGCATGCCAGGGGCTGCCAGGAGCTGCCAGGAGCAGCCAGGAGCTGGAAAGGCAGGCAGAGAAAAATGGAGAGAGGAGGCAGTGGTGTGGGGAGCAGGTGAAGCCCTGAGTGGCTGTGTATAGCAACACAGGAGCATAGCCATGGCAAGGACCCCAGTGCTTCATGGGAATAGGAAGGCCTTCCCCGATGCAGGAACAGACTGTTGCCAATGTGTGCAGAAAGTACCCACCTCGGCGTCTGCACAGGCACTTCCCTCCCCCAGGATTCTGCTACTCAAGACTGCCCCACCTCGGAGAATCCCTACCAAGATCAGTTAAGCTCCCACTGAGCTTCCAGGCAGCCTCTGGTGCGTCTCCATTCAACCACACGAGCGCCCGATCCCAGCTTCTCTGTACACGTGTCTGTCATCTCTTCATTCTTCACTGCCCCAAATCAGGTTAAGTCTAAAGCTGTGCAGGCTAAGACACAGGAGCTGTTTGCTTACCCGAGCTGAGACCCTGAGGAAGAGGATGAGCATGGAGTTGAGCTTCTGGTGGCCAGGTAAGGCCCCACAGCAAGAAAGGGACAGTAAACCTCAAAGCCCAAGTGGAAAAGCACCAGTGTGGGGGCTGCCAGGGGAGCAGGAGAGGCATGGAGGTTACATTCTAGCTCGCCCTGGTGAGGGAGCAGCCACAGCTCTTCTGGAATCCTTCTGTTTGGGATATGTATGGGTGTCTTGCCTGCATGTTTGTCTACATCACATGTGTGCTTAGTGCTTGTGGAGGCCAGAAGAGGGAGTCAGGTTCCCTGAACTGGAGTCACAGACTGTTGTGATCCACCATACGGGTGCTGGAACTCAAACCTGGGTCCTCTGGAAGAGCAGCCGGTGTTCTTAACTGCTAAGCCATCTCTCCAGCCCTTCTGAAGTCATATGCACAAGGACCAATTCACAGGTCCTATTACATGCTCTCCTGCATGCTCCGGATCTGAGTATTTGGTACAGCACTATGGTATTTCTAAAAACGTAGAAGGTGGAGCAGAGTTGGAGGAAGCAAGTCACCAGGGGAGGTCTTTGGGAGTACATGATCCCTGCCCACCCCCATTGCCATCACGTTCTCAAGTCATAAAGGACTGGGTCCTCTGAAACAGCCTTGGGATGTTCACATCAGAAATGACAGAAAGGTAGCTGTCATAGGAGAATCTAACATCTTATTTGCAACAAGGCTGGAAGACCAACCTCCTGGTGTCCCGTGATAAGCCTAGTGTCCTCACAGGCCGGTGACATACTTATTGCATCTCCACTTCAAGCCTTCTCTCATAGCATGGAGATGGTGTGTGTTAGTGTGTGTGTGTGTGTGTGTGTGTGTGTGTGTGTGCGCGCGCGCGCGCGTATCAGCCAGCTCTGGGCACCAACATGCTGCACTATCAACAGTCACATGCTCCTGTTCCGTCTCCTGTAAAGGACGGCATGATGAGATGAATGTCAGTTCTGCTGACCTCCCCAGGTGGGAACTGCCAGTCCATGGCTGTGCTTTATTTTATTGTCTCTGTGATGCTGAGTCAAACCCAGGGCTAAGTACATACCCGGCCACTGATCCGCACCCTCAACTCCACGTCTCCACATGTTTAGGCGAGGCTGCTTCCAGTTTGCATTCTAGTGCAATCACTCAGTAGGTGCTCAATGTTGCTCCCTTGCTGCTCCCCCTGACCCTGGGCCACTAAGGCCACCCAGCTGCCACGTCCACTCACCTCACAGCCATGGTGACCAGTCCTCCTCTGAATCCTAGCCATCAAGCCAGCTGCACTGACCGTGGGGCTGTGCATGCCTCTGACCTGTGGTCTCTGAGTTATTCCCTCCCAGCAGGAAACTATCTCCCAAGAGCCAAGGTTGGTGGATGTATGAAGGACTTAGGGGGAAGCAAGAGATAAGGCCAAGGGTTCAGCCTGGAGCAGGCTTCTCTTGGCAACCTCTCTCCAGACCAAGAATCCGCTGGGAATATAGCTCAGTTGGTAAAGCGCTTGCCTTGCATACACAACGTGCTGGGTTCAATCCCCAGTACTGAATAAGCCAGGCGTGTTGGTGTGCACCTGTAATCCCAGCACTTGGGAGGTGGAGACTGGAAGGTCATTAAGTTCAAGGTCACTTTGAAGACACTTTAGGATATATCAGTCTAACTGGAAAAAGTAAAATACCAACACCACATTAAGACATCAAAAAAGGTCATGAGTCTCCTGAATCCTGTGCTCACCCTGATGCAGGATCAGAGCCAGACCACCGGCAGTGGCTTATATTCCCTGGACTTGTAGCAAAACCAGCAATAGCTGACAGGACCATTTTATTGAGCAATGATGGCAGCCAGTAAATATAGCTTCCACCTCACCCAGAGGAATTGTCCTGATGCTACTTTACATTTAATTGGGCCTAAGTGACTCGCCTGGGGTCACCAAGATGGGACTGTGCTTCCACGGCTGGGTGGAGCATCATCTGGAATACCTTGGCTATCATTCCTGCTTGGAATGGCTTTGAGACGAATTGGGGCGCTGGCTCCATTTCTCAGAGCTGAGGGCCTGGGAAACAACTGCATCAGCACCCACATCTGCTGGAGGCTGACTTACAACCAGGCCGCTGTGTGTCCCCAAGCATCTCCGGAGGGGCCAGGAACTGGGAGAGAGAAGACAGATACGGTCCCAGGAAGCCCTCCTGCTCCTTGTGCCGGCACCCACCTTACCTGTGCAGTGGAGCCCTGGGAACTAACATCTTCATGTGGTCATGAGTGAGTGCAAGTCAAACATGTGGCTGCCCACGGTATTTTAACGGCTTGTGTTGGAGATGTGGCTTAGTGGTAGGATACTTACTGTGGTCACTCCTTCCTGAGTGCAGGGGTCATGTGTTGTCCCTGCCCATACCTAGTTTTTAATCTAGTACTGCCCAGTCTCCAGAAATGGAGGGTGAGTGCCGACTTTATGACTTGTGCTATTGGTTGAGGGAAGAAATGCAAGGTCGGATGCCCACAGCTGATTACAAGAGAGAAGGCCAACTCCACTGCAGAAGAGGCCTAGGGACCCCGTACTTTACCAAGTCCCTGGGCCACTTGCAAATCACTCTCCAAGTCAGCAAAGAAAGCAGCAGCAGCAGCAGCAGCAGCAGCAGCAACCTTGAAGCCCTGCCATGCACTAGGAAGTCAGAGGCTCCTTGTGCACACTGGCTCTATGACTTGAGAGGATATGGCCCAGTAAGAACGGGATGGAACCTGGTGTGGCCAAACTGGAGCCCAAAGGGGTTTCCTGCTTCCTGTTCTTCCTTCAACCAGGCCTAGCCCTGGAACTCCTGCAGCGTTAGCAGGGTAGTTCTGCACAGCCATCAGCCAGTGGCACTCCAGCAGGGACAAAAAAGGGCAGTGTACAGTACCACCCAGCACAGCACAGGTGATGTCTGTGAGGGACTAACTGGCAAGAGCAGATGAACATCTCTGGCCCCTCAGCTGGGAGGGTCCTGGCTTCCCCAGTGGGCTGGGGAAACAGACCAGTTGAATGCTGGCACAGTACCAAGAATGAGGGTCCAGAATGACTCAAGCTTAGGTAGTGACTGCCTGCGTGGCCTGGGGCACATCACTCCCCGTCCCAAGCTTCTGCATCCTCTGTAAGCACTCTGTGCTCTGTAGGCAGGAACTCCTGGGAAGCCAGCATCTCCAAGAGGAGACCCCTGGGCTGGTCTCTTGGGTAAGAGTGTGGAGCCTTTGGGGAACCCATAACAGAAGTCCCAGGGGACACAGATGCTGAGTGCATCTTGCCTCATAAGTTGAACCACTTCTGTCTTTCAGAAGACGGAAGCAAGGTCACCATGACTTGCAGAGTTCAGGAATCAACCCCATAAAGTGCACAAGGCTCCATCCGGGGAGACGGTGTGGGCAGGCAGCCTAGCAACCTGGGAACCGTATTACTCCAAGCTCCAAGGATGACAACGGTATCCAGCTCCAGTCTCTGCCAGAGGACAGAAGCGCTGTAGACAGCAATGGGATGGGACCAGAACAGAATGCCCAGTGGTGTGGTCTTTGTGTTAAGGGCTGCCTGGAGCAGAAACGGTGATACAGAACTGTAACCCCAGCACTCGAGAGGATGAAGCAGGAGGATCACTAAGTTCCAGGTCAAAGCCCTTGAGACTCATTTGTTCCTCTTTATCTGCAAACACATATTTTCATACTGAATACAGGAGAAATAGAAACAAGGCTTATTTTTAAAAAGAAAATCTAGCCAGGTGGTGGCACATGGCTTTAATCCCAGCACTTGGAAGACAGAGGCAGGCAGATCTCTGTGTGTTCGAGGCCAGCCTGGTCTACAAGAGCTAATTCCAGTATAGGCTCCAAAACTACAGAGAAACCCTGTCTCAAAAAACCAAAAAAAGAAAAAAGAAAAAGAAAATCTACCCATTTCCAAAATGCCTGCCCATATCATTTAAATCACTGACTTTATGGTTCTCACTCTACCTGAATGGCCCTCCCATGAGGGCCCACAGCTGATTCTGGAGCTAGCTCTCCTAGGTCCATCAACAACCCCCTCCCCAATTCCAAGGGCACCAGCCAATTAATTAACAAGGCTTTTAAAGGCAGTTCCAAGTACTGGGAGGCAGGAAGAGAGGAAGAGCCCTTGAATCAAGAGCTGCACTTGAGCACCCTCCCCGAGGAGCTCAGAAAGGTGAGGCCGCTGCTCCAAGGACAACTCATTATGCTGAGGATTAGTCAGAAGGCCCCTCTGCTGCTGCTTCCTGTGGGGAAAGCAGCATTTGGATGAGTCTGAAAACTTTTCACCCACTCAAAAATTTGAGGCCCTTGCTCCAGACCAAGCACCATGAGGGCTGAGAACACAGGCCAACCCCCACCTCCCCACCCCATCTCTTCTGCACCAACGACACAGATCTGGGACAGGGTGAAGGAGGGGCACAAAGAAGGGTTCAGAGGGGGCAGAGGAGGGCTGGCACTGGAGGAGGTGAACGGGGAGGAGCAGACTCGGTGGCCACACCACGTTCACCAACATGTTAAATGCATGGCACACTACACTGCCTGCCATTGTCTGCCCCCACGCTCTAGCAGTGGAAAGGATGACACGGAGCCAGCTAGGGGTTTCATCTCCCGTGACAAGAGACACCTCCTTGGGTCTTGCAGCCCTGTCCTAGAATTACTACTGGGAAGCCTCAGTAGGGGATAACAAGACTCACTCATGACTCCACCAAAGCTTCCCGGCTCCCTATATTATCCTCACCCAGCTTTAGCCTGTTTTTTAGCCTAGAGATGCTGTCACCCCTCTGCCTCTCCAACCTCTCTGCTCTACTCTGGACCCACTTGGATGTTATCTATGATGACATGCCCTAGTCCTTGATATACCTGCTCCATCTTCAGCCCTTCCCACCACCATACCTGCAGCAATCTGTTAGCTTTGAGGTCCTGGGGAACATTGCTTCTCTCTCTCACTGACCTCTAGAGCCTTCTCAGACAGCCTAGCACCTGGCTCACTGAGGCCTTTGGAAAGCAATATGGTCATCTATCAGAGTTGTGTGAAAGTCCCAAGAGCCAGCTAGATGCTTTCTGCTCCTATCCCTTCATACAGGTCCTGAAAGGCAGAACTACTCACCCACCAAACTCACCAATGTAGGTTCTGCAGGTTGGGGGAGGGGGAAAGGAGATGGAGGGGAATGGAAGAATTACAGCACCAGCCTAGCTGCCCCTCTGCCTTCTCCTTCCCCTAGGCCAGCCTTCTATGACTCACATCAGAGTCCTACACATCTCAGCTGCCCCACAGACATGTCATGATGTAGATGACACCAGAAGGTGTTCGGGTGCACAGACAATCGCAGGAGGAGCTGAGTCTCTGAAACCCATAGGTCTGATGTGCAGTGGCCCACGAGCCGTCTATGCAGACACCTGCAACTCTACAGTCTACCTTCTGTCCTTTCCCTCAGGAGGAAGCAGGTCCAGGGATAGCAACTGCAGGCCTGGGATCTGTTCCAGCAATTCCGTGTTGGAATCTAACAGATAGCAATAGACCAGGTACATGTCACACAGCTCTGGGAAACACCTAGGAAAAGTAGCACAGAGAGGAAAGACCTCAGTGTTTCAAAGCTTTTTGCACTTGGGCCGCTTTGTTTAGGGCTCTGGGCCTGTGTAAGGCAAAACAGTATGGCATCAGGTATACAGAGCAGAGCTGCTCACTGCATGGTGAGTGGGAAACAGAAAGAAAATGGTTAAACTACCATCCCCTCCTCCTTCCTCTCACTATATCAGGGCACCCTGCCTAGGGCCTGGTGCCACTATACTGTGGTGGTGGTGGTGGGGGGTCACCTCTGAGATAGTCCAGTGTGTTTTATAAATTTCCCAGGTACTTTATCACTTTACAATCAAGTTGACAACCATGATGAGGCGCCCCAAGCGCTATGGCTTATGTTACAGAGAAGCAGAACCACCAGAAATAAAAAGCTGTGGAGATGGCCTGTGAAGATGGCTTAGCAGGCCCAAGACTGTCAGGCTGCAAGTCTGATGACCTGAGTTCCAACCCCAGGATCCCCATAGGTGTAGGAGAGAATGATCCACAACATTGTCCTCTAACCTCTCTCCACACATGTACCATGGCACATGTGCATGCACACATGCAATCATACACACTGAGTATCTTTATTAAAAAAAATTATAGTGATGGTAATCCCCGCAATGAAGCACCGCCTGCTGTGACAAGCATGTTTTGTAGAATGTTGATGAGGAACAAACATACTACCTTAGTGTGTAAAAAGTAATTTATAAAATAGCAGTTTATAAAACCACCACTGCCCCAATTTCTCAGAAATTCGGACCTTATACTCACTTATAAGTAAATCTCCCTGGTCAGGTGTGTGTTTTGCTACCTGATCCAGCCACTGAGTCATCCCAAACAGAGGAACAGTAATCTTTTTCATCTTAAGACCAGGAGTGTCCACATATGGATGGCAGGGCAAGGCCTCACACAGCTGTCTCTTTCTACGTTGACCCATACAGACCTTGCCCTCTTGGCACCTCAGGTGAAGCTTTGTTCCCTGAGGGACAGCTCTAATTGTGCATCTCCGGAAGGGATCTACTCTCTGGAAGGAAGGAAGGAAGGAAGGAAGGAAGGAAGGAAGGAGCCAGAGCCTGGGCTTAGCACACGGAGGTGCAAGGGCTGGGAGAAAGGGTTATGGATTCGGCAGCAAGACAGGCTCAGGATGCATGCCTGCCTCTACCACAGGGTCACTGTCATGGAGAACGATCTCCAGCCTTGAGCAAGCTTCTGTAGGTAGTCTGAGGAAGACATTATCCACAAGTCCATGGCAGTTAGGCCTCCTCTCACTATTCCCCCAAGACATAACTTGGGCCTCAGCACTACACAGAGTTCCACTGTTGGCTCCATAGTGAGCAACTGGACCCTGGCCTTGAGGCTCAGGTGGAAAGATGCCCCGTTACTAGTGTTTATATAACAACAACTTAAGCATTTTATTTATCCATTAAGCTTCTTAGTATCACAATGGAATGATGAGAAAATGAACAAAAAACCGCGAGTCTTCGCGAATCTCTGACAAAGAGCAGAGACTTCAAGGCAATCGGAGGGCAGGAGGCTCGACACAAACAGTTCTGATGTCGAATTTCTCCTGGGCTGGCTGGGCCAGGAGGGGTGGGGAGGTGGAATGGTGAGAAGGTGGCACTGTCGTAAGCGGTCCTTGGCGATTCTGACTCAGGATTGATATACACATGATCTGTATGGACCACGCTGCACGATCTCTGGGTGCCTCCTGGGCATCCGGCCACAAGACCCTCTGCCTGCTCCAAATGCCTGGAAACTCTACCAATGCCAAATGGACCCCAAAGCCTGCTGTGTTGGTGGCAGCAGGAGAGGGCAAAGGCAGGCCACTTGCTCAGGGCATGATCATCCAAAGAGTGACCAAGGCTTGTCACAGACGTCTGTGGCACAGGTGCAGGTGGTGTAGGTGGCGGTGGCAGCAGGCATGTCCCTGGGGCAGTGAGCAGCCAGGAAGGCAAGCAGGTGTTCCTAGAGCTTCACAGTGCCAGGGGGCAGGCTGTCGTTGCAGAGTCGGTAGTAACGGAGGTCATTTACCAGTCTGTGTACATTCTGGGTGAACGAGGGCAGGTCCTGAAAGGCAGGGCAGAGCTGAAGCCTGGCTCTTGAAGGTCCACCAGACTCCTAACTACCCACCCACCAAACTTAGCTGCCCCACACCTGTGCTTTTGGTTCTATGCAAACATTTAATAAGATTCCAAGTTCGAGGCAAGGTATACAGTTGGGTAGGGGAAACATGCAAAAATTCTTCAGGGCTCCACAGCAATGCAGGCCTATACCACAGCCTGCAATGTAGGGTCTTGATGGTTGGACCTGGGTTGTGGTGGGGGGCACAGGGCGTGTGTTACAGCACAAGCCTGGCTGCTCCTCTGCCCTCTCCTTCCCCTAGGCCAGCCTTTGATGACCCTTATCATAGAGTCCTTCCTGCATGAGTTCCAGAAGTCCCTGCAAGTTAAATGACATCTGAGCTAAAGAACACATACTGCCTAGCCCCAGAGCTATCCTGCTGGGAGCAACACCAATTGGGAAAGCATCCAGATGTTAAATTTGAGAGTCCCTCACAGCTCAATCCCTGAGCATCATCATGCTCTCTGCTTCCTACATGGCTTAGTGTGGAACAACTGAGGGCCTGCTGTGCAGGTCCAAATGTGAAGAGTGCCAACAGCATACACAATGCTGTCACACACATATCTGGACCCTGCCTTGGCTACCAAGGTGATCTCTGTGTAAAACTCAGCCACATCAAATAGCTGACAATAGTTCTACCTCTCTCACTTTCTTCCTTTCTGGAACTCAACTCAAAGCTGTCCCCATGGCCAAAGACACTGCCTGTCTTGCCTTAGCTGGTCTGGTTAACACTTCTGTGGCTGACCCTCAGATCAATCATACTGCCTGCTCTCAAACAAACACCCAGTTCAGATACTGTTTCACATCTCCACTACTTCCAAGTTCAATAACTACCCATTACCAGGCCTTCTAAGCCTAGGCCATCTACAAAATGAAGCTAATAGTTGCACTTCAAAAGGTGCTTGGAAGAGCAGGAAGTGCCAGGAACAGCATGGCTTGTAAAACAAAACAAAACAAAAAACGGCGCAGCCTGTCTTCAACAAAAGCCTGCATGGAAGCAGGGACCGGTGCCTGGCAGCACAGTGAATGAACAGATGACCACATGGAAAGTGTGATTAGTTTCATCCTGAAGAACAGCACAGGGCACAGGGCCTGGTAGTGTTCACCTTTAATCCCAGTAATCAGGAGGCAGAGGCTGGAGGTCTCTATGAGTTTGAGGCCATCTGACCTATACAGTAAGTTTCAGGCCAAAGAAGGACCCTGTGCAGAGGGAGTAGGGGTGGGGGATCACAAAGTCCAGCAAAGGCTACACTGTGACCTCACTTCAGAATACCCAAACCAAACCGACCAAGCAGCAGCTCTTCAATCAGCAGCTCCCAAAAAGAACACCTCGGTGGAACCTATCATCCATTTTCAATATGCATCCCAGGAGTGTGTTGAGTAACTAGATTTGGAACCCATTGCATTAGCCAAATACTGATGCCACTACAAAGCAACCATGAGATATTAAGAGCTGGTCTATAGAAAAACCAAAGAAAAACTATTCAAGTGGTTGAAAAAGAGAAAAAGTCAGATCCCCCCAAGAAAGGACAATTCTAAGACACAAAAAAGCAGAGTGAGTCTAAGAAAGCTTCCCTAAGGCACATGACAAATGAGGGGGCACAATGGCCATAAACTTGAGCCCCGTATGGCTGTTCCAGATCAGAAGTAAAGAGCAGAGAGAGAGAGAGAGAGAGAGAGAGAGAGAGAGAGAGAGAGAGAGAGAGAGAGAGAGAGAGAGAGATAGTTCTCACTTCTCCACCCAAGGGGACAGGAGGAGCAGTGCTTTTTCCAAAGAAGAAAAAGGCTTCCCTAAAGAATTTTCTTTTGCAAATTCCAAAGATGGCCTACCACATAAAGATCAGGGAGGGCTACAGCTACATGACGCAGAAAGAGGACAGTACAGAGCTTGACAGCAGAAATCAGCACCCCAGCTGCCCCATCACTCCAAGTGACTTCCCCTGAGGTCTCATTAGCAAAGAGGTGAGCACTGCAAGGCTCCTCTGAGGAGTCGGAGCTGTATTCCAGGCAGCCAAGCCAAGGCCATCTCTGGAGACCCAAAGCTGTATCAACCTTTTTAGTCTGCCTGAAAGTCAGGGCAGAGAGGCAGTATGTTGTCTTCTAGATCACTAAGTATGCGAGCCCTGTAGCAGGCAGATGTGTGTTGAGGGAGTGAGGGATGAGGACCAAAAAAGTTAAGATAATGTGTGGCTTGCTGAGGCCAGGTTCTGTGGCCGCAATGGCGGAGACAAAGAACACGTGAGCTACACAAGCCAAGTTCAGAGAAAAGAGTATGCCCTCCACACCCAACAACAGTGTCACGTTACTCAGGTATATCCATGGGTATAACCATGCCCATATCTAGAAAGGCACCTCAATAATCAGACAACAGGCTCACCAACCCACACACATGTTCCCTTGTAGCTTGGCCTTTTTTCCTCACCCGATCCATCTTGAAATTCCGTCCCAGCACATTTTTCTGATTGGCATCCACACCATCACAGCTGGTCAGGAACTCTGGAAGAAAGGCTGCAAAGAAGCCATCAAAGTCGACAGAAGCCATGTTGTAAATGGCGATGCCAATCTCCTCTTGTAGAAGGTCATGAGACTTGTGAACCAGGACCTGGAGCAGCACATTCACAAACTGGAACAGCATGGTGGTCCGGAAGATCTTCTGCAAGCAGAGGAACAGGAGCATGGACCAGGAAGCCTACTCAGACTGGGGCCACCCAAGGTCAGAGTGTTCCCCAAAGTACTTCCCAGGCAGACTCAAGGGAGTTAGACTTAGCCCAGAACTCCAAGATGAGGAGGAACCCTCCTAGGGGAGAAGGGCACTTACTTTGTGGTATAGTTTCTGCTTGGTGTTCAGAGTCTCCAAGTAGAAGAGATTTTGTTTGAACAGGTGGATGTCGGGCTGAAGAAAGGACTGTCCAAAAGCCTGGGGAATACGACTACTATTTAAAAAGCAGCGCTTAAACTCCCTCAAACCCAACCCCTCTAGGGCCTCTACCTTATGCCAGAATCAATGCTATGCAGCTCTTCATACCAGTCTCAATTCTGCCCATTAGGGCAGACCTCTGTAATGTAACTCTTAATATCTTAGCACCTGTGCCTTCCCATGGGCCTCACTTCTTATTTTGGTCTCATTTATTACCTTTTAAAAGAAAACTCTAGAACAGCATTGTCAACCTGTGTGTGGGTCATGACCCACATAGGATCGCATATATATCCACCTTACAATTCCTAACAGTAGCAAAATTAGTTATGAAGTAGCAATAAATTTTATAGTGGAGGGTCACCACAACATGAGGACTGTATTAAAGGGTCACAGTGTTAAGAAGATTGAGAACCACTATTCTACAATCTCTTCAAGAGTCCGTCTTTGAAGTAAGACACCCATACTAGTCAAATCCTTGAGCAATTTGAGTAGACAGCCTGCCTGCCTGCATGTCAAGGCAATCCTCTACAGGGATTCTAGTGCTCCTTAGCTCCCATGCCTCATAGGCCTCAAATCCTCAGAGGTTCCTTCTCAATCACTGCATCTGCTTTGGGGCTGAGCAATAGCACATCTGTAAACTGCCTCACAACATCTAGGAGGAAAAGCGACTAGTTCAGGAGCAACAATGAAACACACAGCCCCAACACAAAATTCCCCACTGCAATACAAAGGGATCACTGGGGCAAGGGAGGCTGGCAGCCTATAGTTAAGTGGCTATTCCATTCCTGGTTTGCGTGGCTGTGCAAGGAATCTTGTCATCACTGCTGCAGTAATGGGATCTATTCCTTAACGCCAATCTTTCTGAAGCTAGAGAGAAACTCTGGTGCTGCAGGACCTGGATCAACACAGAGCACCATCACCATGAAGGTGTAAGGCATTCCCCTTGGCATGAAATGTCTCCTCACACTAACTCTACCTCAATCTTCTCCCTGTGCTGGCAAGCCCTGCTCATTCTCCATTCTTGCCCTTTTGTCTTTTCCATGCCATCAATGGGTCGTGGGGCAGGGCGGAGCCTTTCTTCTGGCTTTTTTCACCATGTATAGCATATGTTCGTTTCCACTGTAGTAGTATATTCTTTATTTCTACTATTAGATGAGTAGTAGCCCATTTTGCCACTGGGTTTATGCATTCACAGCTAGTGAATATTTGGGGTGCTTGGGGACACAAACATCTGTGTACAGGCTGTATGAACACACGCTGTCATTTAGACTGCAAGATCATATGCTCAGCCACATATATAACATTATAAGGAACTGCCAAACTATGACGCTCTTTCAAAGGGACTTTTCTAAGTCCCAAGTGAGAGAGCAGTCCTCAGTCAAAGATGTCTACAAACACAGATAAAGCTTCAAGGAGCAAATACTAGCACACACCAAGCTCAAGCCCTGCATAGGGCATCATGGTAGGAGCCAGAATGCCCTTTCCAAATGCAGGCTGCTGGGCTCTCCAGGGACTCCTAGCTTGTCAAGTGTCCTGTAAGTATGGATCAGGGAGAAGTTGTCACCCTGCCTTAGCCTTCAAATGTTCCAAGGGCTGGAACTACACATGTACCGTGTCCAACAGACTCCTCCATACTCTGCTCTCAAATGAAGGGAGCGGACATTAGCACACATCCATTGACGTCGTGTCCTTGATGTACACTATCTTGTTTATCTCACAGTAAGTGTATGACTGACCTTACTTTACAGAGGAAAAGATTGAAGCCCCAAGAAACTAACAGGACAAAGCTCAGTGTGGACCTCACATGTGCTGAAGGGCCAGGTTGGAAGTGGGCCACATAGCTAGAAGAACCCGAGGGACATGGGCCAAGGATGCAGGCAGCACCCAGAACAAGGCCCACTTGCTCTCAGCACACTGAAGTATCATAGGAAGCCCTTCCCCCTTACCTGCATGATGGCACTGAACTGGGGTTCATTGTCCATCTGCTCCTCAGCAATGCCTCTCTGCACACTAGCCAGGACAGTTGACTTGAAGAAGTACCGCCAGTTGTGATGGAGTGTCCGAAAGAGGAGCTCAAACAGCTCAGCCTTCACATCGGGTGACGGGCGCTATAGAGACAGCCACAAGGCACTATACTTTTCCTTCATGCAGCCTGGGGGCCTCTGGGCCAGTGTAGGCCACCAAAGGAGCCTAAAAGCCACCAGATAGTAGCCAGTATTCACATCCCACCCACACTTCTGCCACTTCCTGTGCAGAAGGTCCTGAGCCCTTAGAGGGGGCAGTTCATCCAGCAGTGCTTAAAGAGATAGGCCTACACATGAGACAACATTAAGATGAGTGCCAGGGGCCGGGCAGTGGTGGCGCATGCCTTTAATCCCAGCACTAGGGAAGCAGAGGCAGGCAGATCTCTGTTGAGTTCGAGGCCAGCCTGGTCTACAAGAGCTAGTTCCAGGACAGGCTCTAAAACTACAGTGAAACCCTGTCTTGAAAAAAAAAAAGATGAGTACCAGGAGGCTCTTTCTAATGAATCACTAAGCTTAAGCTTAAACACTAGGAAGAAGGGCCACAAGGGGCAAAGATAATGAAAATGTCCATTTTTCTATTCAGAAACTAGCCAGTTGGATTGTTCCTATCTTCCTCTCCCAGGATGCTGGCTAACCTGCTAGCTTTAAGCAACCCCAGAGGCTAACAAAAGCAAGATACCCTGAAAGCAGCCTGTAACCCAAGAGAGGCAAGTCTGAAGAACACTTAGGAATCGAGAAATCTAAAGGCCTCCCAGTGGATGTTAAATGCTGCGCTAATTGCTGCCTGGGTGTGGCTCCTTTTCCTAAGCTGGCATCAGGATTCTGAGAGAACAGGGTTACTGAAGCATAATTTCCTAACTTAAACGCAAATGTCCAAGTTACCAGAGAGCACACAAGCCACATCATTCCAACACTGCTGTAGAATTCTGTGACTGTCAGCTGCACAGTCATGTGTTTCTCAAGACCCAGCACCCTGAACTTTGGCTGTGGGACAGCTTTGAGATCAGTTCCTATTTCCCTAAACATTGCTGTAACATTCAAGCTGCATTTGTACTTACTCTGGGTCTTGCAGTTAGTGCCCAAACTTTTACTTTCCTAGACCACTAAAAGCTCTACCTGAATTGTCAGCAAGAATTTGCTTTTATCAAGACTACCAAGTTGAAAGCATTCTTTCTGGGAAGAGGCATCCAAAAGACTATTTACAGGAGAGGGAGAGAAAGAGGGGTCTCTGGAAGAGTGGTACACACTAACTGCTGAGGCACCTCTCCAGCTACAAGTGAGGTGCATTTAAAAGCCCTAAGTATCCAGAAACATTTATTCTTTTTATTAATTATTCATTTGTGTGTGTGTGTGTGTGTATGCACAATGTATCCTTTTCTTGGACGGAGGAGAGACCATAAAAATTTATTTACAAGAGTACTGGGAGAACTCACAAATGAGATCTAAACACAAGGCACTTTCCCTCCCTCCCAGTCAGGCGGTACCACAGGGATCTCCCTGGCTCCACCTACCTCAGCAATGATGGGGTACACCTGCTCCATGCACAGTGCAATAATGCTGGGGAGGAAGGGCTTGAACACCTGGCCAGGCTCCTGCACTACCACCTGTAGGATCTTCAGGAACTTTTCCACCACCCGGCAGCCAGTGCTGCCTTCATGTAGGATGCTCTCAGCTAACTGTTCTCTGCAGGCAAAAGAAAACCACAGAAAAACTCAACGACCAATTCTTCTGGAACCAGATGACAAACAATGCTTGTAGCAAGTGAGGAAAAGGAGCAGAACGTCCTGCATTTTGCAGCCAGGTTGATCTGGACTGTGAAAGGCCTGGGCAGCAGGTGTGTGGTTACCTGGTAAACATGTTGAGGAAAGTCTGGATGATCTGCTCAGTGAAAGGCACACCCATCTGTACTCTAAGGCCTCGGAACAAGGTGAGGAAGAAGCTCAGCATCTCATCAGTCACGTCTAAACGAAGGACAAAGCAAACGGTCAACACCATGTGTACAGGGACTGATGCACCCACAGCCTGATCAATTTTCCTTTGCAATCTGCACTGTCATCTCTCTCTAATGCATCCCACTGGAAGAAACATCCCCAACACCATCAAAGCCAATGACGGAAAGTGGAAAATGATTAAGAGACTGCTGAGAACATGGCTCTGGTCCTAGGAATGCTTGCCTGATTGCTCACAGCAGGAAATGGAGTTGTCTTATCTTGAAGCCCATCGTACTGTCCCGCAAACCCGCATGGTCAGCATTCTCACTGAAAATGAACCACTTTGTGCTCACATCCAAGAAATTATAAAACTGGGTCAACACCTAAAGTCTTGGCATTTCTCTCTAAGACCAATCACCCTGCAGTAGGTCAAGGTTAAGTGGCTAAAAGTAGATAATGATGTAGCACTCAGGTCACACGACCCTGGGCTACTAAATGAATTCAATGATTCTGGTTAGTGTGCTTCCATAATCAGATTTCATCTTGCATGGGACATTTTGGTTCTTACCACACACAAAATGCTTACAGGACTCCTTCAGTGCATCTAAGCTACAAAGCCCCTGCTGTCTAACATTGACAAGGCCACTGTAAATGCTCTCAGCAGAGCCAGACAAGCACATTCAGAGTGACAGAGCAGTATCGGTTGGTGACAGTAACACTGACAGGGTTAAGAAAACTACATCAACTCTGCTCATCTTTCCAGACTCTCCAATGACAGCACACCTTTGCCTTTATGCTTCCCTTCACCGAGCAAAGTCCAGGCTGGCTTGCTCTGACTTAGCATGTCCTACAGAGCTAAGCAGGTACTCTGGCCCTTATGAACACCATCCATCCATGAGGCAGGCCTCTGAGCTAATTCTTACCTGACTGATGGATAAAGGCTGGAAAGAGGGCCAGGGAGACCTGAACAGATTCCTGCAGTGACTGGTAGCAGATCTGTCGGGACTTGGTAGATTCGCCAGAGATATTCTCTACAATGTCTTCCAAGACGCTAAGTGTCTGGTGAATAATCACTTTGGCTGCAAGTTAAGATGAAGCTTCAGTTATGTGTTGTCGGAGACAGAGTACAGCTAGCAGGAACAGACACAAGGGAGGGAAGAACCTTGCAGAAGAACACCAGGAAGACACTCACACAAAAGGAAGTCCTGCTAACCAGGAAAGCTTGTCTCTATTTCATTATATGACCCCATAAACACCATGTATCTCCTCTTCCTTTTTTACCCAAGACTCCAATTGTCTGTCTGTCTGCATACTTGGGCTTATGCCTCCCCCCTCCCTACTTTACCCACTAGCAACCAAATAGGTGATAGGCTGGGGAGTATAGCTCAATTGATAAAGTTCTTGCCTAACATGCACAAGGCCCTGCGTTCAACACTCAGCATCACATAAAAACTGGGTGTGCTGGCACTTGCCTGTAATTCCAGCACTCAAGAGGTAGGAGTAAAAGTTTGAAGTCAGCCTGAGCTCCAGGAGACCCACCTCACTCCCCTCCAAAAAACACTAAATGGCTCAATAAACACCATATAAGCTGGGGGAGTGATTGGTGAGACAAATGGCCAGGAGAACAAACTCATCCCCCTTGAGCTACAGGCAAGTACCCACCCTGCTAACCCACAGGCACAGCCTACCATGCAATGTAATAGTGCTGGCTTTAGGAAATGTTGCCTGATCAATCTGTGGCATATCAGGCCTGTAGTCTGAAATGTACACATGATTGTTATCACTAGCACTATTTAGACATCTAACAATGTATGACATATGAGTTCACATTGTGATTCTACACAGCTCAGGGAACATGGTGGCAATGACCAGACAATATTCGAAGTGAGAGCCCTGACTGCAGCAGAGAGAGGGTCAGCTCATACCCTGGGCAGGATTCTAGTCAGCCCCAAAGGTCCATCTTTGTTAGGTTGTTGTGAGGTTTCAGCAGGGCACCTGATATACAAGGTCTAAGAAGAGAAAGCTGTCATAATTCTCTTGCATGAATGAAGACTATTTGGCTCAGCCCAAGCCTAGTAGGCCCAACTCCAGAGGCCGGTCCAGATTGAGACTCACCGCTATCAAACGTGTAGTATACTCTGGGCTGTTCTGAGCCTCACAAAGGCCACTGGCTCCTGGGTGAGGAGTGTGGGGCTGAGGAGAGCTAAAGCTTCAGTCAGAGGAGAGTGTGGGAGAAAGAAGATGCTTAGAAAATGTGCAAAGTTAGACTGTTCCTCTGGTTTAATTAGCTGTTGAGTTCTACTTTCTTCATCTGAAACTGTGGCCAGAAATATCCCCTCATGGGACTGAGGATGGAAGGCAATGACTCCCAACAGGCTGACCTCTGGAGACTGCGACAGTGATGCAAGAGAGCGCACAAAAGGCGCTCGCACCACTGGGAAGAGTCACCACGAACTGCCGAAGACCCAGAGATTATGATAAGGCTAGGAACCCATGAAGGACAGGGCACCAGGGATGAAGGACAGGGCACCAGGGATGAAGGACAGGGCACCAGGGATGAAGGACGGGGCACCAGAGATGAAAGACGGGGCACCAGGGATGAAGGACAGGGCACCAGGGATGAAGAACAGGGCACCAGGGATGAAGGACAAGGTACCAGGGATGAAATACGGGGTACCAGGGATGAAGGACAGTGTGGTAGTTTAAATATGGTGTGACCTTGTTGGAGGAGACTGGATGACAGTACCTTTAATTTGGGCCACACCTTCTTTTGAAAGTGTGTCACTGTAGGGGCGGGCTTCGAGGTCTTTCTCTCAAGCTTCACTCAGTGAAATAGTCAACTTCCTATTGCCTACAAGATGTAGGACTCAGCAATTTCTCTAGCACCATGTCTGCCGGCATGCCACCATACACCCCACCATGATGGACTGAACTCTGAACTGTAGGCTGCCATCACAGTTAAACGTCTCCTTTATAGGAAATGCTCTGGTCATGGTGTCTTCTCACAGCAACAGAACCCTAACTAAGACAGACAGGGCACCAGGGACGAAGGACAGCTTCACAAGTCAAGAGACAAGAATCTGGCCTGTCTGACACTCAAGTAAATTTTAAAAGGATTAACGTTTATTTACAAAAACATAAAAGAAACTGAAACCCCTATAAGTGTGTTACTGTGACCTGTCCACAAATACATTATAAACCATGAAAGCCAGGCAGGTGCCTGTACACTCGTCACATCAGAGGCAGAAGAGCTCCAGGATAGTCTGAGTTGTACAGAGTCTCTACCTCAAATAATATAACAGTAACAACGATAATAATAAATACAGCAATTCCAAACCATAAAGACTTTATTTTCAAAAAGCAAGAAACAATTAGGAAAAGTGGTACATGGCCCCAGATTCAGACTTCTAACCTCACCTTCTCAGGGGCTCTTGGGGAGACAGTTTTCCCCAGACATTGCCTGAAAGTCACAAGACAAACAGAAGTGATGTAATAAGAAACACACACCACTCTACCTAATCTGGCGAGAATAATCAAGTACAACAGAATTAAGGAAAAGTCTACCAGAAAACAAGCCTGGACTCTAAGGAAATGCCAAGGTCATGAGAGACAAAGATGGGGATGTTTCTATACTGAAGGAAGGTGAAGAGAAATGACAGTCAAATACAGTGCACGACTCTGAGCTTTTAGAAAAACCAAAAACATTTTTGGTAACACTAGGGTAACTTGTTAATGTGGTTCAAATGTTAAATATTTTGTCCCACTGCTGGCCAGTGGGAACAGTGCTTTGGTTCGAAGACAGTGTCAGCACCTTGTTTTATATAAAACTCTACAATTTACTATAAATGTTTGGGTTTTTATAAAAAGTATTTTAGAGAAAGAGAACACAATATGGCAAACTAAGCAGATGGTGAGGCAAGGAGAAAGGCAAGCACTGTTCTTGTCTTCTTCCCCTGATATTTGAGATTAAACCCAGAGTGACTAATAAGACACAGTTCTTACTGCTGTGTTGCTGGTTCGTTTTGAGATGGGGTCTCTCCATGTATCTCTGGTTGACCTGGAACTCACTATGTAGA
This sequence comes from Arvicola amphibius, assembly GCF_903992535.2. Classification (NCBI taxonomy): domain Eukaryota; kingdom Metazoa; phylum Chordata; class Mammalia; order Rodentia; family Cricetidae; genus Arvicola; species Arvicola amphibius. The sequence goes on from NC_052047.1 coordinate 128,177,410, forward strand.
CCAGGCTGACTGCAAACTCACAGAGGACAATTCTTATTTCAACTCTAAAAATGTAAAGCAAGGAAAGGGAACCCTTTTCCAAACATTAATCTCATTAAAGAATAAAGGCAACAGACTATGCCTGAAGGTTCCAGGAAGCCAAAGATACTACACACACCAGGTTTTAAGGCCAGAGCTTATGCACAGAAACCATACCGGCTAACAGCCTTACAACCCCTTATCTGCTCTGAGGTTGAGTCATGGTCATACAGCTTGTTCTAGCCAGTAAAGTGTGGCAACCCTCCACAAGCCCCTCCCAGTGAGAGTATACACGGGAGTAAAGTTCAGCAGCCTGTGGCCTTCAGCACTCTTGCAGTCCTAAGCATCATGTGTGCTTGACAAGCATGAGCAAGGCTCAACTTCTTTGTGTCAAACCACTACACCAGATAAAATCAGGTTAACAAATATCCTCTCCATCATAAAGCTAAAATGAGAATTTAAAAACTACTTTTTTTTAGTAATACTTTAGAATAAAACAAGACTCAAACTTGTTTAAAAGCTGTTATTGGAAAAGCCAGGTTTGATGCCAGATATAAAACTAAGGCAAGAACTTCATATATAGCACATTCTCAAGACACCAGCCACTGAGTCTATGTGTGTCACTTAAGAATTCTACACAGTAAAAATATGGATACAAGCATAAAGCCCAGCTAAAACAACTGCTTTTAATGACACAGACACAGCCGAGACTTAGGAGTTCCCTTTTCCTTATTTATTTTATTCCAATTTTTAATATAGAGTATGCTAATAAAATTATAAAAAGGGGATGGAGACAGGATCACTGGGGCTTATTGGCCTCTAGTCTGTCTGAAAAACACGTGAGCTCCAGGTTCAGAGAGATCTTGACTTAAAGGAGTAAGACAGTGTCCTCCTGTCTCTACAAGTGTGCTCTTGAGCTCACATGGAACACATACCACACTCATGAATATACACTCTCATCACACACACAAAATGGCTTAAAGAAAAAATATAACAAAACAAAAGTCTTTTTTAAAGAGAAAGCTTAAGAGCTGGGGAGGCAGTGTCACTGCTACATATGCAGGAGGCCCCGAGTTCCGTCTCCCAGAACCCACATGTAAAAGCTGAGCAGGAGGAACACACATGGCTGGGCACTAATCTAGTCTATGTGGTGAGACCTAGAAAAATCACCTCAAAAAAACGAAAGAAAAATGGTGGTTAAAGCAAGTTACTATGAAACACACCTGTAATACCAGCGGTCAGAAGACAGAGACAGAGAGATCACAAGTTCTGGCCCATGATGGGTCATTTGAATCTCAAGTCAGCCTGAGATATACAATGAGTCCTAGCTCAAGCAAACTAACAAAAAGGACACTCTCCATTACCATCTGTGATAGTTCACAAAGCATCCCTGCTGACATTATAAGCAACCATCTAATAGTGTTTAATCATTCTTACTGTGAAAGATTTTATTTTAAAAATATTTTGGTATTTGTTATTGTCAAAGAAAAGTTGATCCTTGTTACATGAACTAGAATTGTTTCAATTTTTTTCTTCTCCTCATTAATCATGCCTCAGTATTCCTTGTGAAGATATGTGTTCTTCCAAAACCTCTGAAATGTTTCTATTTGGAAAAAGTCAAAGCTGCTCTGAAGACAGATCTGAAGTATAGGTAGGGTCCTGTGAAGAGACAACTGCTCTGGTCACACAATCATCTGAAGTGGGTTCCGTCAGCCTAGGGCTTATGGGTGGACGGCACCACTGGCAGAGCTGCCCACAGATGTTTCCTTTAGGTTTCCAGCAGTTATTTAACAGATAGGAGGAACATACTCAGGAGATACGTCCAGCAGATGTAACAGTTTTTCTGTGGAGTAGTCATGTCACTATAAGCAAATGAAGTCACCCAAGGAGCTTCAGGTGCAAATGTCTACACAGGAGTTACTTACTGTCATCCAATGGCACCTTTCTCTGGGGGGCAGTAGCACTGGGCTTCAGACTGTGGTAGTCCCGAGAGAGTGCAGAGATGAGGCTGGCATGATTGATGGAGCGCAAGGGCCACTGCTGCTCACTCTCAGGAAGATTTGGCCATGGAAGGAGCAAGGTGTTAGAGAGTGCACGGCAAACCAAAACCTGTGCCTGGAAGGAACCCAAAGGCATCCATCAGAGGTCAAAGGGCAGGCAAAAGCTGGTAACCAAGACTGACTCTGCCTCAGGTCCTACTTGTCTTTCTTATAGCCTGGCCACCCTCTACCTTTAAGGCACTCAGGCAGGAAAAAGAAACACAGAAGTAACTCCAAGTCTAGGTCTCAATGTACAGTGTCAGCCTTAAGAAGCCTAGCTAGTATTCACCCTGCTCAATCTGATCTGAAGCCTCACAGAGTTGAGGAATCCCACTGGACACGGAGTCTAGTATAGTCTTTGATACTGCCTCTGGCCCCCAAGAAGCCACTGAGAACGGGCTCACAAGGACACTTTTACCACCATGCTCTCACATTCAGGTCACTAAGAACCTGCCTGTAAATTCACCCACATCACCAACTTCCTGCTCCTAAGTAGTCTGAGCCTGCCAGGTAGCATCTCAAACCCAGAACGTAAACCAGGCTGGCCTGAACCAAGGAGAGCACAGGGGCTCTCAATAGGGGGCAAATGATGTCTCTGTGCATGGACGGGGAGGAGCTTTCCCATCTGAATCAGGATTCTGGTTTTGAGTGAGAGAAGCCAATGGGTTGTGTCAGTGCTACCCACAGAGGCAGTCCATGTAGCTGAGGTGGCTTTCAACTCGAATGTAAAAGCAGAACTAGCCTCTTCTGCCTTAGCTTCCCCAGGTCTCAGCCACAGAGCTCCAGGAATGCCCCAGGGAGTGTGTCCTACCTTATCGGCCAGGCGCTGGGCAGAGGCATCAATGATGCTGTTGAACACCTTCTGTACTGCAGGGATGCTGATAAGAAAGACAGGTCGCACAGTGGTGGCTAGAGAGACAAGTAGGTGGCACGCAGACAACAGCAACTTTTCTTGAACCTAAAACAGAAGACATGTGACATGTTGGCTTACTGATCTTCTGGGAGATTGGTATTGGAGAAACTTTCCTGAAGCAGCTGTAACTAATGACTGCTAAACTATACCCTTCATTGAGGATGATTCCCAACAAGATGAATGCCTTCTATTCCACATCTAAAGCTCCTGCCCTCAGTCAGCATCACTTCTTGCTCCTTCTTCCCAATCACTCCTCAACTCATCCACTTCTGTGATACCCCACAGTGTCCTTGCTGGCATGCTGTCCAAGTCTTTCCCTCAGGCACCATATGTTCTTCTTCCATTCCTGCTCTGCTTCCCCAGAAGTCAAGGTCTCACTGAGCCCTTCCTTCCTGCAGTGTATTTTGCCAATCTCCTAGTCTCTCCTATTCCTTCATCTTAACATGCCTGAAAAAAACTTGATTCAAATTACTGACAGCTTCAAATCAATAAAAGAAAAGTTCTTGGAAAAGAATAGTTAGAAACTGGCCTCATCCTTGACTGTGTTAAACACACATTCTATCAAGAAGTCAGGCCGAAACTCAAGAAAGTTTCCTGTAAGTAAGGGCCAGACATGGTAAGACGGGTGGAACACCACACCAAAGAATCAGGTCTGCAGAACTGTTTAGGAAGGTGGTATTATGGTAATTTCTGAATCTTTACCTAATATGGTAATCATAAAATATGCTTACCTGTAACATCATAATCTCTAATTATTCTAAGAAAATGGCATAACAGGATAAACATATTCTTTAATCTACGTATTTCAGAAGTATATTAATTTAAAGACGGAGTCTCATATAACTCAGATGACCTTGAACTTCTTATCCTATTTCTATCCCCGAATGCTGCATGTGGTGCTGGGGACTGAACTCAGGGCTTCATTCGCATGAGGCAAGCACTCTACTAATTCAGTTAAATTCCCAGCCCAATTTTACCTGTAATGGAATCAAACTAAAAGTGGAGCAAGAGCTAGGTAAATTATGGAACACACTCCTTATGGGCATCAAAATCTTTAGAAATTACCATTACAAATACAGGTTTATGAAAGTCAACATTATTAGAATAATTTGCATTATTATGTGCAAAGATAGTAAGAACACCTGAATGCACCTCATGCAAGTTAACAGTCTTCTTGGGTGAGGACTTACTAGACTCTGCCCATTTTATCTAACTATAGCCTTTACTTAACAGTTTTACTTCCAGAACCCCACTATAGGCCTCTATCATGTGGAGAAGAGCAGACATAAAGGGAGCCTCCTTCTATCATGAGAAAGTCAGACCCATCCTCATAAGAAGATAGCACTGGGTAGTATGACGACTCAAGTTGCTCTGTGTATTTAGAAGAAAGCAAGGCATAGTGGGAATGAACAGCAATACCTCTATATCTACAAACTTTCTGTAAAAACACAGAAACATGTCTAGAAGGATCGCCACCAGTCCTGACCATGCTCATCCTGAGAACAACGTTGTTTCGAGGAATGAGATCCAACAACAAAAACCTTTTCAGGCAATAAAACTGAGCAGGTACTTCCACCATGAGCAAAACCCAAATCATATTTGAACATGTTTAGACCACAACTGAAAAGGGACATGAGGGCTGGCAAGGTGGCTCAGAGGAAAAAGGTCCATGAGAGACCAGAGACCAGCAGAGTGGAAAGAGAACCAGTTTCTATTGTGTCCCTGATCTCCACAGGCATGCTGTGGCACTTGTGCATGCCATGCACACACAAATAAACAATGTAATACAACATTTTTTAAGGAACATGAAATACAGTTGTATCACCCGTAGTAAGGACACTGTTTTAGTTTTATGGTAAGCAGGACTATGGAGAGGACAAACAGGTACAGCATTTTCTGTCTCAAGACCTTGGTGCTGATGAGAGGTGTGATCGCATCCATGGTGGTAGAGATGAGTGTCACAAACTGCTGGGTGTTCTGTCGATGGGCTTCACTGCAATACTGTGCCAACCAGTGGGAGTAGGCCTGGAGAGCAGCAAGTGACTGGGCATGCCTGCAGGAAGGACAAAAGTAGTGATCTGAGAGGGTCAGGCAAACAGAGTGGCACGAACTTGTAAAACAAGAACCCTATCCACTTGCAGGGCATTCCGGGACATGGTGATAGTGTACATATCAGTCACCTGCTCTCTTGTTTCTACATGCCCACCACTACTGAGAACACACAGGGCAGTTTCTGAATAGCTGCAGATCTTACTCTTTCTATAACACACAAGTTTATTTAAGAAGATGGCAAACATAAGGGGATATATGCTAACTTTAAAAATAGCAAAATGTGCCACGTGGTGGTGGCGGCGCACACCTTTAATCCCAGCACTCAGGAAGCAGAGGCAGGCGGATCTCTTTGAGTTCAAGGCTAGCCTGGTCTACAAGAGCTAGTTCCAGAACAAGCTACAGAGAAAACCTGTCTCGAAAAACCAAACCAAACCAACCAACCAAACAAACAAAAAACCCCAAAAAGTAAAAATCTTAGCAGTCTTAGCTGCAAACTACAGTCTAGATGAGAAATGGGTATTCTACAGCTCTGACAGAAGACTTCAGGAAGTCTCCCTCCCAGACTCCAGAGGGTCTGCCTGGAGTGTTCAGGTGTTTGACTTTTGCAAAGGCTGCACTGGATCACACATTAACAAAATACACACTTAAAGTTTACAATGAAACCAGGCGTGGTGGCACACACTTGTGACCCCTGCACTTAAGGCTGAGGTGAGAATAAATAAACACTCCAGCTCCCAAATCAGCCTTAACTACAAAGTGAAACCCTGTTAAAACTAAAACCAACCAAACGAAAACCCTAAAACATGCCAGGCACACTGGTATACACGTTTAATCCTCTTAGCTCCTGGAAGCAGAAGCAGGCACATTTCTGAGTTCAAGGGCAGCATGGCTACATAGCTAGTTCCAGGTCAGTCAGAACACAGAAAACCCTAACAGCTCACAGCTCAACAAAATGATAAATAACCAGTCTTACAGCGGCAGCAGTCTAGATCAAAACACTAGACCACACAGCTATGCACAAATGCTTTCCTGTAGTCACCACTAAGCAATCTGAGTTGATATCCTGACATGACCTACATGGCCCACCCCGTGGCGCAGTCACTATGAAGACCCCTTCTCTGTCACTGTCAAACTGTAAAATGATGATTCTTAAAAAGAAAAAAATATATGGTCAAAAGGATTATTTTTTACTCAAAATAGTATAAATCATTGTCATTTTTAATTGCTGATCAAGTCTAACAAGGAATGTTCCCTTCCAGTCAGCTCCTGTGTGCTCTTGCATATTCCAGACATATTCAGGAACCACTTCCTTATTTACTGATTCTACAGCATTCCCCAGCATCATCCTGTCCCAAAACAGTGCATTTTTCCAAAGGAGTTCTGGTTCCTTTTGCTGGTGAAATTATGTGGTTAAATAGCAAGGCTTAAATGTGAGAGGCAGCCCAAGTGCCACGGCTTAGAGAATCTGACTGTGGACAGAGCTAGGGTGTAGACAGACATCATTTCACAATCAAACACCATCAACAATGACCCAAGTGCCTACTGATATGATACAAGAGGAAAGACTTCACAGAATGCAGCCACTTTGCTACAAACATGTAACATAGGCTGACACAGTGGAAAAAACTTGCCAGCTCTGGACTGCAGGATGTTCTTTAAACAGTAAACTTACGGTCTGATGCTCCAAGGTGTTTGTCTGCCTCTTCCTCCCTTCCCTACCCCCGCATGTGATTTTTTTTCTTCTTTTCTAAAAAATTATTTATTCATTTATTCTTTGAGAACTATCTTTTCTCATTTTACATATCAATTCCAGTTCCCACTCCCTCCTCTCCTCACACTCCCTCCCCCTTCACCCACCTCTTCCTTTTCTGACACACACCTCTGCTCATACATCATATATAGTTAGGGACTATTCTACATTATAGGAGATAGGATTATAGTTAAATCTTAAGCAGTGTACATACGTGTGTGTGTGTGTGTGTGTGTGTGTGTGTGTGTGTGTGTGTACTAGATATTAGCTTGTAAGGTTTTAAGTGCTGACAATAGTAATACAGTTCTAGAGAACAGCTTGTTTCTAGGAGATACCTAAAGAACTTACAGGTGAAGTAACATGCTATCTACATTTTATTTCCACTCACTCTTCTTATTTATTTAATCTGCAGCTGAAGAGAACAGCACTTTTTGTTCTGTTTTGTTTTTCTTGAGACAGGGGTGCTCTGTAGCCCTGGCTATCCTGGAACTTAGCACTGTAGATAAGGCTGGCTTCAAACTCACTCTGGAATGCTGGGATTAAAGGAGTGCACCACCGCCACCCGGGTGCACCTTTTCTATAAAAAACAAAGTGTGGGTATTTTAGGCCTTGCGGACTACACACTCCTGGTTAGCTGTGGTGTAGAGAGCAGCTACACATTACTATGTAAATGAATGGGATGGCTGTATTCCAGTGAAACATGCTGACACTGCAGGTGGCCACTGGTCTGTACTCAACTCCTGTCCTAAGCCCAACAGACTCAGCTAAAAGGCTCCCTCCAGGCTGAAACAAAGCAGTTTATCTGTCTGTAAGATGCAAAACCAGAGTTGACAGTCAAGTTTCTCAGAGGGAAGTTTCAAAAGGTCTGAGTTTCCTCTGCCTTATCTTTACAGAAGGCTCCTCCTGAAGTAACTGGGTGCTGAGCATCATGTTTCTTTGGTCTGCCCTGCCCACTCCACACCTTCTTTTCAGATTCTACACAGGTCAGTCTCTTCTGCTTATGCTGGGACACTTGTTCTACTGCATTAACTGCTGCTTAATCCAGAGTAGGGGGAAAGGTCTCTCAACTGTTGCAGCTTGGTCTTCTTATCACCACCTCTTAGTGGGGGAGGTGTGTGTCTGTGTGTGCCACGAGTCATGGTTTATCAGCCTCTGCTCTAGTCTACAGCAAGCCTTTTGGGCAGTACAATAGGGAAAAGGCCTTGTTTATAGTCTCATGAGCTTCCCCCATGTATATACTTTATCTGAGCATCTTGAGTTAAGTGTAAAAGCAACCTGAGATTCTTATTTAATATACAAATGGGCTCTGTGTCATCCTTCCAAACTTAAAATCTGTAGGAGATGTCCAAAAGCCCTTCTGTGCGCCAGTTGCTTTAAGACATCTACTTTGGTTTGGACCAGTTGCTGGCTTACAGCTCCCACAGTCCTTATAATGTCCCTGCAAAAAGGACATCTTTTGCTTGAAAACATTTGGTCTTTTGCCCTCAGTCTTTCATTATCTTCAGAACAGCCAAAGTTTTTGTTACTTTTAATAGCCCTTACCAACACACCTAAGCATATGTTAAGCAAGGTAACCTCTGCCAAGTCCCTAGTTTGCCAGGGTATGGTCAAACTGCCAGGGGATGGGGCCATGTGCTTACTGGGTTGGGACTCTTGCCACACCCTCAGCCTTTGGGGAGAGTAAAGGGACTAAAGGTTTCCCTGATGATTTAACCAATCAGTCATCTATATCAATCCTGAGGGGACTAGGTGAGCTGGGGAGTCTCTGAAGCATAGGTTCCTGGAGGAGAGTGCTAGGAGGGACAGCAAGCTCTGAACTCCTATACACCTTGCTCTACTCCTCTCATCTGGCACTCGTCTAACAGACCTAGGTGTGTCTTGCCACCACAGCAAACTAATCACACTCTCAGAGGAAGATGTGGGCATCCCAACTTCTAGTCATTATTCAGAAGCACAAAAAGCACAGCTGGGGGCAGCTGCCATTGGAAAGGAGATGCAGAAGAGACACTCCTGGGGACAGAGCCCTCAACATGATGCTACAAGTAATGTCAGAAGTGAAGTTAATTAGAGGATAGTCAGTTTTATGTGAGATGACTGGTTTTTCTCACATGCACCAACTCTGTCAGTGAACAATCTCCGTGTAGGGTGATACATGTTTCAGGTGCTTTTACACCACCCCTGTGTACTTTTCAGCCTCCTCTTCCACCATGGTGCTCACCAGTTCCTAACTTCACAGCCCACATCATTGTCTCCTATAATGCCTGCCCCGTAGAGCTTCATCCCTGGTCTCTTTAGTCCAACCAATTACATTCATCCCAGACATACATCCAATAATCTGTCTTTCTAGGGTCAGAGTTCAAGAGTTTTCCCTCTATTTGAGGCAGCCACCGCTGTTCATTACATTCAATTCATCTGCAGGTAGGGTCAACATCTCATAAGAAGGCAATCACCATACTCTACTTACACATCAATGAGGTCAGGCTTCAACACTGATGGCACAGCTGTTTCAATGTTGTACAGTTTTATCTGAGATCCATACAGAGTAACTTTGACCAATCTGTTGACAAAGGAGTAGGTGAGAAAGGACATTAAGCCTGAGAGCCAAAACAAACAAAAAGGACAAGATGCAAAACATAACCCCAAGGTCAGACTTTCAGACAAAACAAAAACAAAAATCTGATCTCCAATTCTTCCCAAGAAAATAGCCAGGACTGTGCATTAAGGGTTAATTACAAGAGCACTTACTATAAAACATCACATCACTTCTATGTCAAAAACAAAGGCTGGCGAGAGGGTGGCCACCAGGCCTAGTCGCCAGAGTTTGATCTAGTAGAACACAGCAGAAGAGAACTGCCTTCTGTAAGTTGTTCTTTAACTCCCCCCCCCCCATGTGTAAAGGTTGAAAAAAAATCACCAGAACATGTTGGTCTAGTTACTCTAGAGGTGGGATGGAGTAGGTAGATTATGGACTACTGTTTCCTCTCTGCTTTTCTATATTCCTGGATCACACATTATAAATACTCAATGCTGTGTGCATGCGTATTTTCTTTTTTGTAGTATATTGGCTACATAGTTCAGACTGGCCTTAAACTTATGATCTTCCTGTCTCAGCCTCCCTAGTGCTGAGATTACACACGTGAGCTATGCCAAGCTATATAAACTATTTTTAGAAGTGAGGGGGAAAAAGTTTCCCTTTTTTGTAAGATTTTTTTTTAAAAAATTTATTATGCAGTGTTCTGCCTGCATGTATGCCTGCATGCCAGAAGAGGGCACCAAATCTCAATTATAGATGGCTGTGAGCTACCATGTGATTGCAGGGAATTGAACTCAGGACCTCTGAAAGAATAACCAGTGCTCTTAACCTCTAAGCACCTGGGGAAAAATGTTTTAAGAAAGCAAGCCTGCTTTTTGACAATTTATCTAAAGATTCACATGACAAATTTAAAATCACTTCAATGTTTCCAATGGATCGATACATAATAAGAAAAAAAGAGAGTAGAATGCTGCTGTAGAACTTAGGAGTCGGGTGGTGGACTTCTATTCATCCTCCCCCCTTCTTCCCTCCTATGATTCTCACAGCTTCTCTGAAGATTAGAAATTGTTGATGATAAAATGCTGGAAGAAAAATGTAGGCAGGAGTTTCTGTTCTGCCTGGTCCCGCAGCCATTCAATCTCAAAGAAACACATAGAGGCTTATATTAATTATAAACTGTTTGGCCTATTGGCCCAGAATTATTATTATTAACTAGCTCTTACAACTTAAATTAACCCATAAATTTTGTCTATGTTTAGTCATGTAGCTTGGTACCTTTTCTTAATGAGGCATTCTCATCTTGCTTCCTGTGTGTCTGGCTGGTGACTGTGTCTTTGCCTTTCCTCTCCCCAGAATTTTCCTAGTCTGGTTGTCCCGCCTATCCTTCCTGCCTGGCTATTAGCTAATCAGCTTTTTAATACACAAATATGAGTGACATATCTTTACAGTGTACAAGAGCATTCTCCCACAGCTGAAAGAGATGAGAGGAGTAAATCTTTCTTGAATTAACTGAGATGGTTACATTGAAGGGGAAGTGGCTAAGAGTGCCAGATATTCAAGGCCCACGGTGTACAGTGTGTGGTTGTATGTCCAGCATCAGGCACAGCAGGGAACTCCTTTAGGAAGCAAGAAATCCATTGTTCTCTGTCCTTCTGAGTTGAGTGAACAGAGCAGCACTGCCTGAGTTCTGGCCAACTCCACATAGAACCCTGCAAGCATACCCCTCAACTGTGGAGGTCACTACAGGGGCAGCTGCTTGGTCCCAACCCAAGGCACAGGGTGTGTGTGTGTGTGTGTGTGTGTGTGTGTGTGACGATCTCTGAAAAGAGCTTAACACTAAAGAAAGGAAGTTTGTACTCTGGGAAATGTTCCTCTCAGATGTGTGGAATGCAGGACTTTATTCCAAAAGGAAACCATAAAAGGATTGAGGGTTGGAGGGCAATGTGAAAGGCACCCCCCCCCCACAGAGTCAAGAAAGCAGGAGTAAAGAGCCAAGTCCTTAAGCCCAAGTCCTCAAAAGTTCTGTAAAACAGGAATGAAAACAGGAACTATCACACAACAATGTGTGTTCATGTGTTCCATTTGTTAACCATGTGTTAAAATCACAGCTATGTGGGTATGCATGTCCCCTGCAAGCACAAAGGTCACAGATGGATTATGGGTGTCCCATTCTACCTTTCTTCACCTTATTCCCTTGAAACAGGATCTCCTGATAGGCCTGCCTAGGCTGGTATCCACCAAGTCCCAGTCAACCTCCTGTCTGGCTCCACAATACGGCAAGCATTCAGTACCACCCTGAGTCATTCCCACCTTCTGGTGCAGAGCTCCTTAGTCGTGCTAAACCTGTAATTCGATGTGTCTGTGTTCAGCAACTGTAATATCAGGTCTCATGTGACTATCAGACAACACTGCTAATCACAATGGCTAGTCAAATCACAAAACTATAGGGAAAACCTTCTCTCATACACTAATCTTGGTTTATTTTTTGAGACAGAGTTTCTCTATAGCTCTGGCTGTCCTGGAACTCACAGAGATCCCTCTGCCTCTGCCTCCTGAATTCTGGGATTATAGACATGCACCACCAAGCACAGCTTTACAAACTAGTCTTAATGCAGACAGATACGTAAGCATAAGACCTCACGACAAACCAGGCTCTCTAATCTGTCATCTCATTGGAGAAAAAAATGTGGACTGACATACATATCCAAATTGTTTACTGAACCAAATTCAAACACTGGTTATCTAACTTGAGACAGGAAAATGCATTCTATCCCTACTGAGTCATCAGTAAAAATGGGCCTAGTACAGGACAGGGAAGAAAATTAGACTCTGAAAGTCAAAATTCCATAGTTTAGAAAAAGTCTGGAATTTGGACTCTTAAAATTGCTCCCTCTCCTGAGCACATAAACCAAACAAAGCACCCACCGCCTCTGAGCCACATCTACTGAGAAACAAAACTGCAAGACTCACCTCTCAAAGTAAAAAATGAGTTAAGACAAGGAGTAAAAAACTACTTGTAAAATTCTTAATACTACATACTACTACTATTAATTTTAACTTTGTTGTTAAGATTTAAAACTCTTAGTTATCTTTCGTTTTAAGCCAAGATGTAATTTTTTTTAATTTGGTATGAGCTGGGTGTGGTAGATCTCTATGAAGAGGCCAGTCTGGTCTACAGAGTGAGTTCTAGGTCATTCAGGCTACACAGTGGGACACTCTCTCAAACAAAATAAATAAGAAATTTGGTATGCAAGTAACTCAGTTCTTGGGGCTATTTCCTAGCATGTTACCAGTGATGAGACATCATACGAATTAGAACATCCTTTAATTACACACACCTACTCAGCTGGGAATCCAACACTAACAGGTCTAAAGTTCCCAATACTTCCCACCTGACCTTCAGTGTCTAAAATGTTTAGGGGGAGGACTAGGCATCTAAATGAGATGTTTCCCAGCAAACATCTGCATTTCTCTCCAGGAACCAAACTCTAGCCAAGACTGGAGACTGCCCCATTTCTCGGGAGTTTAATTGGACTAGACAAACCATCAATAACCTATATCTCTAATACTTGTGGCCTACATGACAAGAATTGAATTTCAATTTGATGCCGTTTTCTAGTGAAGCCTTTCCCTCTTTTCTCATGCATTAATATGTCTGTGGACATTATATATATATGACGAAAGGACGACCCTGGGCGTTATTCCTCAGATACCTTCCACCCTTTTCTCCCCTTTCTTCCTTCTTGTCATCTTATTCTATTTTTTATTTTTTGCGGGTGGTGGGGGGGATGCAAGCCTCTCACTGAAGCCCACTGTCTGGCCAGTAGGCCCCAGGGATCAGCCTGTCTCTGCCTCCCCAAAGCTGAAATTACACTGTGCCTGGGTTTTTTTTTTTTCCCCCATCTCTGTTTTGTTTTGCTTTGCTTGTTTGTTTTGCTATGTTTTTAAAATTGGTTCTGAAGATCAAACTCAGGTCACTCTTGCAAAGTATCTTCCCAGCCCCAGTAGGGCTTTTTTGATGTTTCTTTATCCTGTCAGAAAAGACATGGAGCTTGATTGTGCCTGGATTTTTCTCTGAGTCCAATACCAATTATGCAGGTTGCCAATAAACTAAGAGCTTGGCTTATTATTTTATCCATCATGTGTTTTATTCACCATGCTAAGTACCTTATTCAATTCTTACAGTAAAACTACAAGAACCCTTTCCCACTGTTTTACAGATGGAGGCCTTAAAGCTCAGTACATCAAATGGCAATCTGCTCCATATTAACCTATATACGGCAAAAGATAGAGGACACACAACATGCCACCCTTCCATAAAAAGGAGAGTTCAACTCTGAAAGAGGGGCTGCAGGGCCCAGCCAGCCTACCTCTCCACAACTGTGAGAGCATCATTGAACCTTGCAGCAAACACATCCCCAGTGAAGTACTCAGCTAAACGGCCCACAGCCTGCAGCAGGGAGCTCAAGTCTCGCAACGAGCAGTGCAAGCGCCGGCAGTCATTCTCCGCTGTGATGTTCAGCCTGTGTCCTGGAATATAATATCTCTTAGTTCTCCAGAGAAGAACAAACTTTAATTGTAATAAACAACCATTCCTAACAAGTCAAACAGGGCAAACTAATGCTCCAGGCAATAAAAATCTTTAGTTGCTTTCCAGTACAGAACAGCACATCTGGGAACAGCCTCTACCTATGACCTTTACCCATGTTCCAGGGACCCAAGGCAAGGACAAACAGCCTGGTATATCCCCGATTAGATTCCTTCTGATATTGGCACAGTTATGACATTACCAACCTACACACAGGCCATCCAAATGGGTGAGTCCAGTAAGTGACATGCCTATCATGGTGCTATTTCCAGGGCAGAGCTGGTACCCTCTGGGAGCTCTGCATTCCATCCCAGGTTCTAGGCCAGTACAACAGGAAAAGACCACCTAGGACTCGGGCACAGCATACGATCCTTGCTACTTTCTCACTGTACCATCGACCCTTCCAAGCTTGCCTCTTCAACCTTAAAATGGGAAAGACTATCACCTAGTTCACTATAAGACAGAGTACATTAAAACCCTACAATCTGCAGGCATGGTTAAAATTTGTAATTATTATGGATCACAATGAGCTAAAAATTTTCTAAGGCCTGACACTTTCTTACTTTTCAACATAAAACCAAACCTATCAAGTATGATGTTGAGATGAATGACAAAACACCCTTGACTGGTCTTGTGGACCAGTCTCTTCACAGCCACTCACAGAACCAAAGAGCATCAGGACTCAGTCTAGAAAAAGACCATGCTTATCACACATGGGAGATATCAAGTGGGGAAGCCATAGTTAAGACCCAGGTTTGGACACTTGCAGACCCACACTCCCTTAGCACTTTTCAAATCTGTGTCCCCCCCAGAGCCACTTCAGGACTTCACCCTCTATCACCAAAGCTCCTCCACTGGTGTCTGCTCCACTACCATCTGTTGTCTTGCTATGGAGCCCTTTGGTGGAACTATGCCCAGCAGTTATCGTGGACACTAGGAAGAATGAGTCGTCTGCTGTGTGTCTGCACCTTTCTCCTAAACTCAGATCACCTAAGAACACCTCCATTCCCTGTTCCCTGAGGATCCAACACCAACCCCGTGAAGCACACCTGCATCTGTGTAGCCATGTGCATGACACCTTGAATAGAAAACAGCCCCGACAGGCTGCATATGTGTTTTTCACTGTGGGTTTAAATAAAATGAAACTGCTGACAGCTGATTATTTTTGGACTGAGTAAAACGAATTCTGTCTAATTCAATCTAATGCACGTCCCACCCAAGGTTCACGGCAGTCAGCACCATCTGCAAGGCAGACAGACACAGAAGCACCAAGTATCCCAATTATGCTCTCCAGCCTTGTCCCACTCCTCTAGGAAATCTGCCCCTGGCCTCAGAAGTACACACAGCATGCAGGGAAGGGAGTCCTGTGCACAGTGACCCATGTTTTCTCTTATTTGGCCAAGGCTAGGTCATGGCCACGCCTCCCTGTCACTCCACAAAAATCAGCAAGCCTATCCTTTTACTGCCTCCAGATCCCTCACAGGAGCCATACCCAGTACACAGAACATTGAATGTCTGTGAGGTAGAACCTTTAAATGGAAATGCTGCTACCTACTGAATTAGACAAGCTTTGAAAGTCCTCTTTCCCCACTAAACCAAGCTACCACAAAGCAGTCTAAAAAGCAGCTTCCTTGACCAAGAGGTGAAGGGGTAGAGGTTTAAATATGAACATTTAAGGTATTCTACTCTGAGAGAATACACAAATCAGAAACCAACCTTCACTTAACAAGAGCTAGTTCCAGGACAGGCAACAAAGCTATAGAGAAACTTTGTCTCGAAAAAACAATCATCAATTGAAAGTTTTATATCCTGCAAATGCAACAATCTCTTCAGCAAGAAAGCTTGTGTAGCTAAACCAAGAGTTGAGTTATTCAGAGCTAAGGGAAAATCTCAGTGAGGAACAAAAGAAGCCAAATAGAAAATAGGTATAAGGAGAACAGCCAAAAAGAAGGTCACCATCCACACACAGGAGAGGCTGACAGTGAGGGCAAAAGCTGACCTGTCAGGGACATGAGATACACAGCAGCTGGCATGGACGTGTTTTGCTTTGTTTGTTTGTTTTACCAAGGAAGCATTAGCAAGAAATATAGCAGTAGCAAATATGCTAACAAAACAGTGCCTAGCGGGAGTGTGTGTTGAGGGGCAGGGATGGGCAGCACCCCTGAGCTGCACAGTAACCCTACTGGTTTAGCTACCAATTACAATACACTCAAGTGTTGTAACTTGTCAAATGAAAAGGAAATTGTACTTGACTCCTCACCAGCCCTGAGACTGAAGAAGTAAAGGCCCCACAAAGGGGAAAGCAATGAAAGGAATGAGCTTCACAGCCCACCAAGACTGACCAGCAGAGCAGGGAGGTTACTTGAAGCAGCAAGCAACCATGGGAACCAGAGAACAAACTGTTCAACATTTTTAATTGTTAAAATAACCTTTGCACTGGAAGCTTGGCTTTCAAGTTGCTAAGGCATTGAGGAATGCTTCACCATGGGCAAGAAAACTCCCTTTAAACCAAGAAATAATTATTTATCTGGTCTGAGAGGTTTTACCACTAGAATATGCACCGAGAATGAGATAACAGAAGAACCAAGTGCTCTGTGAAACTGGCCTAGGATGGGCTTCAGTGAATACAGGGAGACATAAGACTGACTGCCCTTCTATGATAGGAAGCTGAGTATCAGCAATCTCAGAAAAGGATTAAAAACCCATGCAGACATTTACCCAGACACAAAAATCAATGACAGCCAGGCATGGTGGAGGCATGCCTTAAAACCAGCACTCAGTAAGTTCTAGGGCAGGGCAGCTTGGTCTATATAGCACATCTGTGGCCTACCAGGACTACAAAATGATAAACCATCAACACCACTAAAGTCAACTACAGCACTGAATTGACCTTATGGGTCAATGGAAGAGGCCAGGACACCCCTCCCCTTTTTTTTTTTGGTTTTTGAGACAGGGTTTCTCTGTAGCTTTGGAGCCTGTCCTGAAATTAGCTCTTGTAGACCAGGCTGGCCTCAAACTCATAGAGATCCACCTGCCTCTGCCTCCCAAGTGCTGGAATTAAAGGTGTGTGCCGCCACCACCTGTCTGGATATACTCTAACATTCTTAGGGCCTAGAGTACGACTCTAATTGCAATGGCCCTCAAGGAGAGACCACCAATTCTGGAACCATCCAGCATTTCACATCAAATGATCTTAGTGCAAACACACATGTTCATTTTGTAAAGGGCCTTCTCAAAGTTTACATAAACTATTCTCGGCCAGGCTACAGAGCCAGAGCCTGAACTTGAGGCATGCCAAGACTCATCACCCTCTTGGGGCCCAGGCTGCCAGAGCAGCCTCACAAAGAGGCCCTATGGAGGCCCTACCATGAATTGAAGTTCACCCAGGAGGAAGCTGCCTTCTGGACGGACAAGAGGTCAGACCAGCCTGTAGGGAAATGATGAAGAGCAGTACACGGTGGGATAAACAGGGCAAGGTAGGGGCAAGGTGGGGTGATGCACGGACCTAAGGTCACTGGTGTCTTCATTTGGCAAAAATGAATGTCAGTTTACGGCATCTTTCCATTATTCCCCATTATTCCATCTTGCTATTAGCACAAACTGGTTGGCTATGTGGCCCTGGATAAATCAACATCTCTGAAGAGCATTATTGTCTTCTGTAAAATAACAATAACTAGTAACAATACTTCTATCTCCAAGTACAGAGGAGAAAAAGGAATGACAGAATAAACAACATAGTGTCTGGCATGCAATGTGTGCTCTACAAAGAGGTTGTAATTATTATCCGCAGGGTAACAAGTGTTAACCCTCCACTCTAATCAGGGACAGCAAAGGTCTTTGCAGCCAACTGTGGGCAGAGCCTCCTGCAGACTGCTAACTGCAGGAGCACTCCAAAATGAATGGAGCTGCTACCCATCACAAGTCAGAGGAAGATACTGCCCTAGTGAAAGCCCACAGCCATTATTTCTAACATACCTGCTGTTTTAAGGAATATAAGGAAACACTCTAGGGCTTTTTAGTCGGAGCCCTAATTAGCTTTCCCCCACAGCTTCTTTGTAGTAGGAATTTCTAAAAACTTCTATTTAGAAGTTGAAGAGATGTGAAGAGAAGTCGTACAAGGCAAATCACATTATTACAGCAGAGGTGGCAATAATTCAATAGTTCAGTTTTTTTAATGCAAAACTAAATTTGAAAGTAAAGACCAATTTACCTGACCCCGAAGTAACTACAAATTGCTGTAATCCCAAATAAACTTCTAAATTGTCCTGAAGAACTGGGAACTGAAAACAAGGAAACAAAGTTTAAAGCAAAAATCATAAGTGCAAGTTTTGATACTATTTTTACCATTAAAGCGTTAAGTACCGAAGAGAAAGACAGGGTCACATACAGGTGCTAAGCACGGGTCCCTTTCAGTGACCTCCCAAGACCTACAGATAAAACCTACTAGTGCCAGAACAATAAAGAAATTAAGGTCAGTTTAATTGCTTTAAAAGTCATAGCAAAAGATTCTGGGGCATGACTAGTACAGTCTTAACAAGACCTACAACTTTAAGAGCCAGGTCTTCCATCAAATCTGAGAAGGTCCTGACCTTGAAAAAAATATCAAGCATGTCTTATTAACGTTCATGGCAAAGAGAAAAGCAGACCCAGGTATGGGACTATCAGTTTCCCCTGCTCATTTAGCAGACAGACCTTCTGCCTTTCTTTCCTAGGCTACTATACTCACCCTTAAGATAAGACTTAGCTGGCAGAGGTGGTCCACACCTTTAATCCCATCACTTGGGAGGCAGAGGCAGGTGGATTTTGGTGAGTTCAAGCCTAGCCTGGTCTACAGAGCAAATTCCAGAACAGACAGGGCTACACAGAAAAATCCTGCCAGAGACAGACAGACAGACAGAGAGAGGGAGAGGGAGAGGGAGAGGGAGAGGGAGAGGGAGAGGGAGAGGGAGAGAGAGAGAGAGAGAGAGAGAGAGAGAGAGAGAGAGAGAGAGAGAGAGAGAGAGAGAGAGAGAGAGAAAAACTTAAACTTGCCGAAGAAAGGCAGGTAGCAAAGTGACCTGTCAGTTCCTGTGACAGAATGCCAAGTGATGGCTTGCAGTTATGTGCAGAAGCTGACCCCAGTAACCTGTCTTGCCTTTGACAGACAGAAAACACACACACATGAACATAAGTAATAATGTATAGATACAGAACAAGGGAAAAGAAAAAGATGGACAGACGATAAGTACAAAAGTCATGTTCCAGTACAAAAGCCAGGAACAAATTATACACTTCCCCTTCAAATGGTGAGTTACCAGAGTTGAGAAGGCATGTGTAGGAAGGAGCTCCATCACTTTGGCCACTACCTCCAAGCTCTGGCGTAAGTACCGCTGCCACTCAGTCTGTTGCTGTGGGGAAGAGACAAAGGTATCAGCTCTCCCAGACAGGCAGGTAGGTCCCTGTTCTCTTTATTACCAGCCTCCCTTTAGCCTTAAGTCTATTCTCAGATGTTAACTTTAAAGAAAATAGGAAATAGTGGAACCGGGAATTTGGAACTTTGAAAGGGCCCAGTTATTTATTTTTTTAAATATTATTTCATTTCCTAACAAGCAACTTCTTCGGAAAGCAAATAATTCACACAGAACAATTCACTTTTCCTCCTAGAATCATAGAATTCAGAAACTATGTGAAAAGTTTGGGTGACTTTTCTATTATCCCACTGATAGGTAGCAATCATTTCTTTACATACACCTGACTCAATTATCACCATTCAAGGCATGGTTCAGGCAGTATCAGTGTCCCCAGGGACCAGTCATTAACACAAAACTCTGGTCCCAGAATCAGGATGCATTTCAACAAGTTGTGCTAGAGATTCTTAGAAGAGCTAAAGGTGAGGAATCCTGCCTCAGTCAGTCAGTAGCACAACTCACCCTTCCACACTGTGTTGCCTCAAGTAACTGTCAACATAAGTCAGCAAAACAGGCCGTTTCTATTATGGAGATGAGGGAATCAAGGCTCAGAAAACCTCAAAAATCCATCTCTGTGCCCAAAGCTGCAGAGACTCAAATGAAAGCCGCCTGGTTCTCAGTAGTGTGCTTTTTCTTATCCTAAGAATCTACTCTCAAGGTCAGGGTCATGCCACCAGTCACTCTGACTTTAAGCATGATATTAATATTAGAAAATTCTCAAGTGTTTGATAGAAGGAAAGATATGCTAAAGTTGTGCCATAAGAATATTTTCCTTATTAGTGTTGTGCAGACTAGCAGCAATATACTCAAGATTCAGTTTAAAAAATAACAGCCTATAGCATATGCCTTTTATAGACTATCATTCCAGCCTTCTCACTTAAATACCTCCTAAACTGGGGCTGGAGAGATGGCTCAGAGGTTAAGAGCATTGCCTGCTCTTCCAAAGGTCCTGAGTTCAATTCCCAGCAACCACATGGTGGCTCACAACCATCTGTAATGAGGTCTGGTGCCCTCTTCTGGCCTGCAGTCATACACACAGACAGAATATTGTATACATAATGAATAAATATTTAAAAAAAAATACCTCCTAAATTATTCCTACCAGACCCCAGCTAGGTAGACAGTACTCCTTAAAGTATTCCCCATGCACACCTGGTCTCTCTGTATTCCTAGTCCATAGAGGTAAAATGCCTGTAAAACATTTTTTTTTTCAGAAGCAATGAGATAAGATAAACCAACAGGAGAGAAAAGCCTCTTACATCATCATCCAGAGTTTCATCATCCAACTCCTCCAGTTGGGCCTGGTTGTATCTGAACTGGATTCGATTCAATACCTCTGTGAGCAAGAGGACCAGGGCATCTTCGTACCTAGGGAGGAGGGAAGAGCCAACATCAAGGAAAAGCTTGCTTTTAGAGGCCTCCTGGACCAGAGGAACAGTACTTGCTGTGGACACACCTCAACCCTGGTGCTCTGTTTCTGAGCTGGCATGGGCGTAAATGAGAAAAGTGGTACTTGATTACTTACATCACACATCTTTGATGGTCTCTCTTCTACAGTTAAGAGTTCTTGTGGTTATTGCTTGCATGGAATATAATTTTCCATCCTTGGACTTTTAACCTCTCCTTATTTGAATCTAAATTGAGTTTCTTAGTAACTGAATCATGGATTTTCAAATCCATTCTGTCCATCTCTGCCTTTTAACCACAGAATCTAATCCACTATAGTTAATATAATAATCAATAAAGTAAGTCTGATTTCTGCCATTTATCTTCAATCACTACCTTCTTTTGTATCAAATACATATTTCTAGAGCAACATTTTAAGTCTTTTACTAAATATTTTTGAGGGTTTTTTTTTTTTAAAGTAATTTCCCTGAGAACTACCAGTCCTGTATTTGAGTATCAACAAATAACACCTTTTTTGTTGTTTTCGAGACAGGGTTTTCCCGTGTAGTCCTGAAGACCAGGCTGGCTTTGAGCTCAAGAGAGCCACTTGCCTCTGCATCTGAGTGCTGGGATTAAAGGTGTGCACCACATCCAGGTTAACACTTTTAATAGCTGTAAGAGGTAAAGTGTGAGAAAACTACAATTAACTTGCTCAAGATCAATGAGCAGGCTATTTTGAAGTCAGGGCTCCCTAACTCAAGCCTCATGTTCTCTCTACACATAAACTACCAGTGGCTTTAAGTCAAACCTAAAACTCAACCTTCAATTAATTTTAAGATCACTCAGAAACTAAAGGGGAAATTTAAAAGGCCTTGGGGAAATCCCAACTCTCTGGTTTGTATCTAAAAGTAATTTATTGAAGAAATACCTCAAGCCCCACATCTGGCTACTTTTCACAATAATAACCTAGCAAAGACGATACCAAGTTATTATAGAATACTTGGTATCGCGTAGGGGAAAAAAAGAAACAAACAAACAAACAAAAAAAAAAAACAAAGAGCAATTGTTTTTTAAGAAAAGATTATGCACCTAAATGCTTCCTCTCCTGAAAAGCTAAGACCAGTTAAACTGTGGTTCCCACTTGTCAGTGTGTGGGTAAGGCTGAGGCTCAACAAAGCACAGGGCTCCTGAGACTACTGGACTCACTGCTGGGAGCTAAAGGAAGACTGCAAGGTGGAAAGAAGGTGAAGGGTCATCCTTCCGTAGGTTTGCTCTCTGACAATGCTGCCCAGCAACAGCTATCCCATACCCCCACCCCAACTTCATTCTACATCCCCAGCACCTGTCTCACATGCATTCCCAGTGAGTCAAGAGCTCCTGAAGGAATGCTTGAATACCAGCTTCCCAGACCTCCTCAGAGCTCCTGCGACAAGAGGTGAGGCCAATCTTTAAAATCCTGAGCTGGTGAGGACCAACTACATGGAACTTACTTAACCCACTGATCCCCTTTCCCTGACCCTGACTTAGTGGTGGAGCTGCTTCATGTAGTTATCAACTGTGTTGCCTTCCTCACTGTTTTCCTAGCCTTCTAACACCTATTTAACCAGTTATCTACATTGGAGTCTTGGTTAAAATACTTGTGGTTTCTGTTTTCGGAGTAGTACCCTAACCATTTTGCTACCTAATCCAAGAGAGCCAAACTTGAAAGAATCAAACCAAGGTCAACTGTAGTCCATCTAGTCTAAGCATTGCCAGCCATAAGATGAATCTCTGTAGAGACAGTCTACAGACGTCTAACAATCCTCCTGAGCTATCACATTTCAGTTAGGTGGGTACAACAGCTCATTTTGTTTTCAAGTGATTTAACAATATAATAAACACAGGCCTAGAATAGAATAGAAACTGAGTATGGCAAAGGAAAGAATACTGGCTGGGGAAATTATTAATAAAGTTGACATGTGTGGGGAAATCACACTTAAGTGGATGTCCCAGGAAGATAATCAACACTCAGGCCTGGAGCACATTACCTCCCATTTACCTGTGACATAAGGCTATAGGCGTTTTGCTATAAATTGCTATATAAGATCAAAACATTCCTACAAAAAGAAAATCCCTTTCAGACTAAAGCACAGATAGATTTTGGCACTGCTAAATAAACCCCATCAGGAACTGTGCTAAAGGCACACAAGTATCCAATCTTCCAAAGTGTGTGGCAGGCATGGAAGAGGTGTGTGGACACAATAGACACCCTAGCTGCTTGTCTATACCTATTCACGGCCTCCATTCCCACCTTGAGTAACTGAACACTGGCACTGAGACAGCTAAAACACTACATTTTCCAGTGGACACAAAGACAGTAAAGAAGATTACTAACTCAGGTGTACAAGCTCATTTTTATATCAACTTGACAGGCTACAGTCATTTGGGAGAGAATAACTGAGAAAATGCCCCCATCAGATTGGCCTGTGGGGAAAGTCTATGGATATTTTCTTAATTAGTGATTGATGTAGAAGAGCCCAGCTCACTGTGGGTGGTCATGGGTGTATAAGCAAGTCATGAGAGCAAGCCAACAAGCAGCATTTCCCCATGATGTCTGCATCAGCTCCTGCCCTGACTTCCCTCAGTGATGGGGTGTTATGTGGAGCTGTAAGCTGAAATAAAGTTTTCCCTGCAAGTTGGTTATGGTCATGGTTTTTTATTAGCAAGAGAAACCTAAGGCAGTAGGGTTTCTACAAAAGTAGCTTTGGCCAAATCTCTCCACTTCTCATGTCACTGCCTGAGCCCTACATGTGGTGTCTGTATAATCCTTCTTACTGCCTTTCCCATGAGAGAGACGACCAGTAGATCCCCATATCAGGTTGACCAGTAGTCACTAGCATTATCGAAATGATCCTCTATGAGGTTATTCAGATGAAAGGTGCTGAACTGCGTCTCTCCTCACCCTAGCCCACATGTAAAAAGAACTACCCTCAATGTAACTGTGTTTGGGGACGGGGTAAGAAAGGATGAGTTGATATCTTAACCCAGTAGCGCTGCTGTCCTCCTAAGAACAGACAGGGTCCCTTATTTCTGTCTCCCACACGCATACCTGATACCTGAGAAGACCAAAAAGTTCGGAACCCCCAGAACTGAAGTTACAGATGGCTGTGAGCCACCATGAGTGCTGGGAATCAAACTCAGAGCAGTCAGTGCACTGAACTGCCAAGCTATCTCTTCATCTCCTTAAGAAACTTAAAAGAACCAAAAATCATACAACTACATGCAGATAACAAAATTGAACTGGAAAACACTAACAAGGATATATGAAAAAAAATCTCCAAATATTTGGAAATTAAACAGAGATTTAAAGTGAAATTTGATAATAATTTAAGTGACATGGCATATATTAAACTCTGATAAAGCTGAAGTAGTGCTTAGGGGTAAATTTATAACATTAAATGTACATATATTGAGCTGGGGAGATGGCCCAGTTAAGAGGCCTTGCTGCTCTTGGATAGGACCTAGGTTCAGTTACCAACATCCACATGGTAACTAACAACTGTCTGTAACTTCAGTTCCAAAAATATGATGCTTTTCTAGCCTCCCTGGGCACCAGACATGTATGTGGTACACATACAAACAGGCTGACAATAATACACACAAAATAAAAACCTTTAAAACAAAGTGTATGTGTATAAATGGAGAAAAACCCTACTAGACAAAAACTTAGCTAGACAAAACTAGCCAAGTTAAAGCAGCTAGAAAGTAGGTGCCCAATAAACACAAATAAGCAAAGTGAGGATGTAAATGAGTCAATACACAGAAAATAAACAGTTCCAAGTCAGTAACTGCATATGAATGATACAAAATTCCAGATAAATTTTCCATCTATAGTGCAGTCTGAGCATAAATATCTCCATATAGGGGCTAAATAGCTACTGAACTCTGATTTCTATCTTGTTAACACTTTTTATTAACTGTATACAGTTTCATGTACAACAGCAACACTTACTTCCTCATTAAGCAGAACAATCCACATTTTTTTACAGCCTAACTTAAGGACACTCAAATTCCTGTGCTAGTCTGCAGTCAGCATTTGCCAGTACTCTTGTGACAAAGGGGCTCCCAGGACATGACACAATAACTTTAGGTTGCTTCACACACTGGTTTCTTCCTCTTCCTGTAAAAACCTAAGTTTCTACACAAGTCTCTGATCCCTAGATGAGCACCACGCGAAAGGGGAGAACAGGCAGCAAGCACTTTCTCAGGGGGCACCAACTGCAAGCCAAGGCCCCACGTGCTGGCTCAGCTGGTTTCCTCCACAATGTGAAGAAGGCACAACCACACCCAGCACAAAGGTGCAAACGCACCCTGAAATTCGGGCTCTCTATGCTATGATCTCTAACTGATGAGCAGGACAATCAACTCGATCCACAATTCTGCTAAGCGGGGCATGATGCAGACATTTCTCTTCACACTGGGCCCAAGTCCTGAAGTCCTAACAGCTTTCAGCCAGAAACTTGAACATTCTCACTGAGCAAGGAATATGCAGTTTCCAACATGCTCCAGTTTCCAAGCTCCTAGGACCACAAATAAATCTGAGTACATCTGTGCTTCAAAGTCTATAGCCTGCAATGTCACTTTGTTGTAACAAATGATGCAAAACCCTAAAACCACAAGGGACAGGAAATGAGTGCTGCCTTTGTGACCTAACCACACCTATGTTTCCCATTTGAGACACCAAGAAAACAATTTCTGACTACTTCCTACAGATCAGTCAATTTTGAAGTTCCGGCTTAAGCCACAAATGTGATTCCAAAAGCATGCCCATGTTATCAGATGACAAATATTTGATCACATTTGCATGCTCAGAATTAAAATAAGTATGGTAATTACCAACACCAATGTTCTTTATCAGCCACTCTTATACACAGTACATCTCTGATATACCAGACAGAACAGTGACTTCCAAACCTTCAAACCCTTAATTTAAAAGCGTTTACACCGAACATACTTGTAGAGTCGTATAATAAAAGGGATGGCATAAGCCAAAGTTCAATGTTCTTTCTTTGTACACTCCAGTACACTATCTTGGTGCTCTTCTTTCCAGTCCACTCCCTCAACCGCTAGAGTGTTTGTTAAGCAAGAAAAACAGACCCTAGGGAGGGGGTAGTTACTGTTAGACCAGTTTTGAGGATTTCATTTTTTTTTTTTTTGCTGTGTGTGTGTACATATACATATTTAAAAAAATAAATCACGAGGCTGCGAAGAAGGTTCAGAAGTTAAGAATGGTTCTGCTCTTCCAGAAGAGTTGAATTTGCTTTCTAAGACCCATAGGGAGTAGTTTAAAACTCCTTGTAACTCCAGTTCTGGGGGATCTGACAGCCTTTTCTAGCTTCTATGGGCACCTACACACACATGAAATTCTCTCTCTCTCTTCCGCTCCTTCTCTCCCTCTCTCCCTCTCTCACACACACATACACAATACAAAATAAATGTTAAAAAATATAGGTCAAGAGGGTGGTGAAGAAATGGCTCAGCTGTTAAGAGCACTCACTGCTGTTTCAGAGAGAATGAGTTCAGTTCCCAGCACACATATTGGGAGGCTCACAACTGCATGTAACTCTAGTTCCAGGGAACCTAACATCTTCTGGTTTCCACTGGCACCCTCCACTCCATACATACATGTACGTATACTAAACACACACATAAATAAAAACAGATCTTTAAGAAAATAAGTCATGAAAAATAAAAGTTTCATTTAGGAAAAATAAAACTATCAATGAGAAAATTTCCTACCATTTAAAGGAGCCAGCAAAATTTCTAAGCATTGTGCTACCAGATGGCAGGCTGCCATACAGGAAGGTGGGTAAAAGGCGTCTTTAGCTGTCTATGGTCATCACGAGAGTCAAGTGGCAGCAGCATTTTACATTATTTCTTTTCATCGTCATCACTGTGATCATTAGGATATTTAATATATCTCACCATTGTGTCTATGTTTCAGATCCATGATTTCCAAAATTCCAACCTTCCTGCAAGACATCCACTGTGCAGGAAGAAATCTGACAGTCTAGTACCCAACCAAAAGGAATCCTTGAAGCAGACAAGGCATTTAAACTCCCGATAGCACCATCCCATCTACTGGTTTGTAGCCTATACTTTTAATGCTAGCAATCTCCTCAGCAGCGTCACAACCTCCACACCTCCTGTCTACTGGGCTTTAAAGAGCATTTTCATACTGATCACTTTTCCAGGGCATTCTCAACTAAATTGCAAGATATAAAAGACTGCCTATCACTAAACACAGGAGAGTGGGGTACAACCCTAGAACCAAAGGGCTTGCCTGTTTGGCATATAAGAAAGACATTCTGATAAAATGGCTTTTCTTTGGAGAATCTCATTCAAGAACAACTGTCAGTCAGTAACCTCACCAGACCTACTATTGTAGGTTTCTGCTGCATGAACACACCCTGCACCCATAACCTCAATCAAGCTGACACTAAAGCAGCTCAGAAGCTATTCTGCCATCAAGAGATGTTTGTAAACAAAAGAACAAATGTTTAAACTTCAAGTGCCAGTATTCTGTAAAATTTAAAAATCCACAAAACCTTAGCAATGAGAAGACTTTTAGAGATCTAGCACAGTTCTCTACCCAGAAGAGAGGACCCACCTAACTCTGGGAAACAGTGTTCATGATCTCCACCACTATTATGAAGTATCCTGCAATGACTCAGACATGGAAGATATACTATTTAGGGGTGGGGTCTTGTGAGGGGAGGTGACATGACCTGGAAGTGTACAGCTTGTCCCTGGCCTCTCCTTCCTTCTACCAGTTCTTGGCCTACCCCTTCCCTGGCCACTATGATGTGATCAGCCTTGCTCCACCCATACTTCCCACCACTATGCTCGGCCTCACCACGGCCCAGAAACAAGAAAACCACGTGACCGTGGATGAAAACCTGAGTCATGAGCCAAAAGAACCCTTTCCCCCTTGAAGCACTTTTAATCGGGTGTCTTACTGCAGTGACAACGAACCAGTCCAACCACACTAGCACCATTTACCAACCACTTAATGACTCAACAACTGTCACCACCCATAAAGAAACAAAAACTTCCAGAGTGAATTCCCCTAAACACAACCAAGTGTAACTACAGAATGAGTTTTCAGAGCCAGGGCTGCTCCAGAGGTTGTGTCCTGGTGACCAGAGACTGCTTTCATCGGTACTGTGCTGACACAGAAGCTAA
This sequence comes from Arvicola amphibius, assembly GCF_903992535.2. NCBI lineage: Eukaryota > Metazoa > Chordata > Mammalia > Rodentia > Cricetidae > Arvicola > Arvicola amphibius. The sequence continues at coordinate 128,205,360 of NC_052047.1, forward strand.
AGCCAAACCAGACACCACCTGCATAATAGCACCCAGAGCTGGACCCTGTCTATAAGTGCCTGTCATGAACTAGTGAATATATTAAAATGTAAAAATCAGGGTGGCACTGTGATCACCTGTCACACAATGGAAAATAAAGGGAAGCTGCCATCTTTGGACCTACCTATTCCATGTGGAGTAGAACACAGCTCCATAGGAAAATACATAAAATATAATGGATTCTAAGGTTAAGGCTGCCATTTGATCTTTTTGTGTGTGGATCCTGTCACTGTTTGCGTGCATGATGAATTTACAAGTTTCTCTCTTCCTCTCTCTGGCCCATGGCAAAAGCATTATACTAGACAAGAAAAATGCATTCTGTCTGTAAAGCAAGAAAAACATTCTCCATTTTCTGTATTTTAAAAAAATTATAATTAAGAGTTGGTTGTAGTAAAGCAAACCTTTAATCCCAGCACTCAGAGGAAGGGCAGATCTTTGTGAGATCAGGGCCAGCCTAATCTACACAGTGAGTTCCACAACAGCCAGGGCTACATAGTGAGACCCTGTCTAAAAGCAACGAACAAGTTAAAAACCGTAATAAAAATTGGGCATAGTGGCACATGCAATAACTCCCAGGACTGGGAGCAGAAACAGGCAGATCTCTATGAGTTAAGGCCAACCAGAGATATACAGTGAGACCCTGTCTCAAAAAGCCAAAACAGTAGTAAGTAGCAGTAGTCACCTAAGAAACAAACCTCTGTACATGACTGTAAATGAATTTCTCAACTGGGCTAATAGGTTAGAAGACCCACCCTAACTGCCAGGGACAGAGTGCCAGGCTGAATAAAGAGGAAGAGCTGAGCACTAGCATTCATATATTCTCTCTCTCTCTCTCTCTCTCTCTCTCTCTCTCTCTCTCTCTCTCTCTCTCTCTCTCTCTCTCTCTCTCTCTCTCTCCCCTTCCCTCCCCCCCCTTCCCGCCTCTGGATACAAAGTGACTAGCTGCCCTGGCCTGCAAGCATGCATATGCACACTCCCTCAACACATATATACATCCCAGGACAGCCTTTTTCACACATATTGAATCAGAATAAACCTTTAGTCTTTGTTACTGTTGTATCACTGTGAGAAAACACAATGACCAAGGCAACTTTTAAAAGAAAGCATTTAATTGGAGCTTATAAGTTCATGACCATCATAGCAAGAAACAGCCAGCAGGCAGACAGGCACAGTGCTGGAGCAGAGTCCGAGAGCTCACATGATCACTGGGCCTGGCATGGGCTTCTGAAGCCCCAAAGCTCACTACCAGTGACACACCTTCTCTAACATGGCCACACCTCCTCCAACAAGGTCCTATCCCCTAGTCCTTGCTAAATAGTTCACCATTTGGGAACCAAACATACAAATATATGAGCCTATGGGGCCGCTCACATTCAAACCAGCACATCTTTCCTTCAATAGCTGCTCTTGTAGGCATTCTGTACTGGCAAGGAAAATGTTGATTTGCATTTATCTCTGAAGTAGAGGGTTTCTAACTTGTGCCTTCTGCCTCAGCCTCCTTAGTGCTAGGACTACCAGTGTGCTCTGTCATGGTCAGCTCTTTTCCTAGTTATTTGTTTCACGACAACTACTTACCAATTTAGGAAACTTTGACACACCAGGCAGTGGTGGCACACACCTTTAACCCCAGCACTTGGGAGGCAGAGTTTGAGGCCAGGCTGGTCTAACAGAGTTCCAGGATAGCTAGAGCTGTTACACAGAGAAACCTATCTGAGAGAGAGAGAGAGAGAGAGAGAGAGAGAGAGAGAGAGAGAGAGAGAGAGAGAGAGAGAGAGAGAGAGAGAGAGAGAGAGAGAGAGAGAAATTTCGATACATCTCTAAGTTTAAGGACATAATGAACCCTGAGCTCCTCCCATGTCACTCATCAGCTGTGAGGTCAGCCCTGAATCTTCTGTGTTCCAAGCACTCTACACTTCCAGTGGGTTGTTTCAAAGTAAATCCCAGGTGTAATTCATCTAATAAATACTTGTGTCTCTAAAACTAAGGCCTTAAAAAAAAGAACCACAAAAGCATATACCTAAAAAAATTCTGAATGAATGTTACTTTTTAAAAAGAAAATGCTCAGACAGCATTACTGCCTGGGCAGCTTCCTTGCCTCATTCTACTGAGGAAGCCCAGCATCATGGCAGCCCCTCAGGGCACAAGAGTAACTGGCAATAGTGACTACCTCTGTTTATCAGGGTTTTGAAGTTTACCTGTTGAGAACTGCTTCCTTGTCTCCCAGACGACTTTTAATTTTACTTGTCAGATAGTCCAAAAACAGTGTCCAGATATCCAAACAAGAGAAGTAACCTTCATGAGTAGGCTATGATACAAAAGAAATCCAGACAATGAAATTACTTAATGTGACTGTTGTGCTTAGAAACACATACACCAGAATGGCAACACCAAAGGCCTACAGTCTACTCTTCATAACCTCCACTAAGGACTGTGAGTCAGTCTTCACCAGAACCCTGTTAAATCTAACCAGACAAGGGCACCGTGGGACACTCTGTGAGGGAACTGCGCAGGGCTTGCAGAATGTGCCAAGGAACCCATCTGAGCCTGTGCAGAGTGGCTCCCAAAAACTGCCTACTCTGCATCAACTCTTGACAAAGCAGCTTATGCTCTACAGTCACTTACAGGAGCAGGACCACACCTGTCTTTTCTACTACAAATTCAAAAACGCAAATAGAAGTCAGAGTGCCTCAAAAGCAACGGTCCACACATCTGACTATAAGGAAATTAACAACGGTGGGTCTTTCTACATAGAAGACTGAAAAGGAGCTGTTGAGTATCATTCCAGTCTATTTATGACATTTGCAAACAGGTCAATAGCAACCTCAAACCAGGAACAAACAAAAACAGCAAGAGGAGAAAAGCATGTCTTTGTTGGACCCTGGTACCACCTGGCCAGTCGACCTTGGCAAATTTCTTAAAAGCCTTGAGATTCTATTAGTGCAAAATCTAGGCACCATGGTTCTTTTTCTTTCCTTCAAATCTGCTACTTGACCATCTCACTATGCCCCATATTTGTAGGAAGGAGGTTTGGTAGTACAGGCCTATAATCCCAGCTGATCTGAAGGCTAAGGAAGCAGGATCTCAAGTTCAAACCTTACTGGACCAAAGAGTAAGCTCGAGGTCAGCCAGAGCAACTTAACCAGACCCTGTCCCAAAATGGAAAATGAAAACAGGATTTGGACTGGGGTAGCGGTTAGTTGGCAAAATATTTTCCTTCCATATATAAGTCCCTGGGTTTGATCCCTAGCACACCCTAAATCAGGCATGATAACACATTCCTATAATCCTAGCGCTCTAGAGGTAGAAGAGGACCAGGAAGGGCCTCAAGGTCAGTCTCCAATACATGGCAAGTTGAAGGATGGCCTGAGATCATGAAAGAAAGAAAACACACCACAAAACAAAAGAAAAAGAAAGGGTTAGGGATGTCATTCATGGCTGCTCCTAGCACGTGTGAGGTCCTAGGTTCTATCCTTGAAACCCGAAAAAGAAAGCAAAGAAAGAACAAGGCTGGAGATAGCTCAAAGTAAAAGTGATGGCTGTGCAGGCCTGAGCACCTGAGTTCTCGATCCTCTGACCCCAGCAAGGGTAGAAGGAGAGCCAATTCTCAAAAGCTGTCCTATCTTCACATGCATGCTGTGCCATGAGTGCACACAATCACATAAACACACACATCATATACACACATACAACAAATAAATACATAAATTTTTAACTTTTTAAAGGAAAGAATACACTAGCTTTTCTATCAGATTTAGTTAATTTTTGTCAACTTGACACATACTAGGAAGAGAGAAACTCAGTCAAGGAACTGCCTCCAACAGAGTGGGTTTGTGAGTACATCTTGTAGGGCATTTCCTTAAAGACTGATGTAGAAGAGTCCAGGTCACTATGGGCAGTGCCACCTCCAATAAGCAGCCTTCCTCCATGGTTCCTGCTTCTGGTCCTGCTGAGTTCCTGCCCTAACTTCCGTCAATGATGGACTGTGATTGGGATACACCAGCCAATAAACCCTCTCCCCAAGCTGCTTTTGGTCATGTGTTTATCACAGCAACAGAAAGCTAACTAGGAGAAGTTTCCTTCTATTTCTGATTCACAAGGAAATCCAAAATTTTCAATAACATTTTTTTCAAGAAACAAATAATGAATAAATAAAGCAGGACACAGGGAGGAGGTAACCAAACTGAAATCTCAGGCAGGAAAATTATAATTAAAAATCCACTAGAATGCCGGGAAAGTTTGTTCTTTCTTGAACTCCTAGCATTTGAGTCTGAGGCAAGAGAGTTCCAAGTCAGTAGGAATTCAAAGTGAGATCTTGTCTTTAAAAAAAAAAAAAAAAAAAAACAAAAGTAACCTATAAAAAAATTAAAATAAGCCACAGGGGCATAGCTCAGCAGAGCATGTATCCAACCTATTTATGATTCTGGGTTCCAGCCCCAGGACCACAAAGATGATAAAAGCCATGCAGATTCCATCCACCTCACAACCCAAAGAAAGCTGAAGGGATACCCGTTAAGACCTTAACACCACCCAGGATGGTCGATCCATAAAACCATCCCAGAGAACCACCAGGTAAACCAACTATCAAACCACAGGGAAGTAACTGAGAGTTGGTAGATCAGCCACTGAGGCTGCCCATACACCTGCAGTCCTATTACGGCGTTGGTTTGCTGAGCTTCCCTCAGTAAATTCAGTAAATTACCTCACTGTCTTTTGTAATTTGAGAATAACCACTGGTCCCCTCAAAAGAACATGACTGATCAGATGTACATTGAAATGATTTTTAAAAGCTACTACAAACAAAAACAAACAAGCCAAACTTATGGCATTGCACCAATATACATATTATACTCATGAACGTGCAGATACACGGCTATGGCTAGAAACAAGTGCATGTGCTACCTTTGCACCGTTGGAAGCACCATCCATCACTCCTGCATCTGATAAACCCACTCTAAGATGCCTGTGCACTTGACCTTTGACATCAGCCATGGAAACAAAGAGGACAGACAGGCTGACCTGACTTTTGGAATCAATTTTTTACAACCCTTCCTAATCCATTTATTAAAAGTAACTGTATACAGATTTAATTTTCTTATCCTAAGGTTAACTAATCACTCACAATCCTGCCAGGGTTCTGTAACTGAGATACCAAGTCATGCCTTCCACATGGTTTAGAGTGGTGATTCTTCATTTGCATTGATCTTTATAGCAGCCTTAGAAAGTGAACACTTGTTTCTCCTATTTTACAGTTTAGAAACCCAAGGCTCAAAAGGGAAGTTGCCTGCCCAAAATGACAGGACAACCAAGAGACAGAATGAGAACTTCAGCTTCTAGTCCAGAGCCTTTTTCCTGCATCGTGCTACCCCAGACAGGGCTGTAGGGAAAGGGGTAAAGGAAGCAAGCAAGGCCATGAGGGACCTGATGAGAACACCGTGAAACAAGGGGCTGGAAGATAGGGACCTCAGGCTCACAGAGTTACCCAGAAGTACAGCAGCAAGGAGAGTCACAGTGGAGGCGAGTGTCTCAGCAGAGCCCAGATTAAAGAATGCAGGAAGGGAGTAAAAAAGGACAAATAGCTGAAGGAAAAAAAAAACAAAAAACAAAAAACCTGTTCCTCTTAAAATGTTGTATAGTAACAAAATGACCACGAATCTGGGAAAAGACAAAGTTGAGTATACTCCAATATACAGTCTAAGCAAGAAACCTTTCCCACTTCACAAATAAGAGCCTATGACGAAGCAAGAACACACCGTTAGTGGGTACAAAACTGCAAACCCTGAGGATGCCTTCATTTTGTTTTCTTAATCCCCCAAACTGTACTCTACCTCATCTTGAATACACCGAGTGCATGGTGCCCCTTCCTCCTGACATAATATGATGCCATTTTGGAGTAGAGATTAACCTTGCCTGTGCCATAGTTAGGTTTCTAGTGCTGTAGTAAACACCATGACCAAAGCAACTTGGAGAGGAAAAGGGTTATTTCAGCTTACAGTTCTTAGTTCCCTCCATCATGAAGGGAAGCAGAGGCCATGGAAAAAAGTTGCTTACTTGCTTGCTCAGTTCATTTTTTTATACAGCCAGGACCACCTAACCAGGCAGCACTATCCACAACAGACTGGGGCCTACCATATCAATCACCAATCAAGGAAACACCCCACAGGCTTACCTACTACAGACTGAACTTACGGAGGCATTTTCTCAATTGACAAATTGAGATTGTGTCATGTTGACAAAAAACTGGCCAGCACAGCCTAGTAGTTGTCTCAGTTAGTCTCAGCAGTCAACCTGACACAAACCTAGTCACCTGGGAAAAGACCCTCAAATGAATATCTGTCCAGATAAGACTGGTCTATGGCTATGTCTTCAAGGCTTTCTTCTAAATTACTGATTGATGTAGGAAAACCAATCCCACTACAAGCAGTGCCATCCCTAGGCAGGTGAGACTGGGCTGTATAGAAAGATCAAGCCAATGGCAGGCAGTACTTCTCTGTACTTTCTGCTTCAGGCTCCTGTCTTGAGTTCTAGCCTTGCCCTCCTTCAATGAGACTATATATAACCTATTTCCCCCATGTTTCCTTTCCTCTCCACACTGTAGTCATGGTGTTTATCACAGCAGCAGCTCTCCTACAGTGGGTCAGCTTACATCTAGAAGGAAGGTTCTCATGTGGGAGGCCTGGAGAAAGAAGCAAGCTGGAGTGACAACCATCTCCAGGTAAAGGGAGGGAAGGAGGCTTGTTTGCTTCTTGACTGTGTCTGACTCTTTTCCCAATTGTTTTTTTTTTTTAAAGATTTATTTATTTATTATGTATACAGTGTTCTGTCTGCATGTATACCTTCAGGCCAGAAGAGGGCACCAGACCCCATTATAGATGATTGTGAGCCACCATGTGGTTGCTGGGAATTGAACTCAGGACCTTTGGAAGAGCAGGCAGTGCTCCTAACCTCTGGGTCATCTCTCCAGCCCCTCTTTTCCCAACTGTAAATGACATATAAATATAGGAAACTATCACCTTCAGTTCAGTGGCAAACACACACAAGCCTACTAAAATACACGCTGGGGATGGCCCTGAATTATCCCCATTGTAGTCCATCTTCTGAGGTGAGGAAACCTAAACAGAAATGGGTTGTGCCAGGGCACATACTGAACAGAAATACCCACAGCTTACAAAGAGAACTAGGTCCAAGCGAGTTTAAGACATTCTTGTTCCTTTTTCCCCTAGAAGTCATTTCTGCACTGGCTCTTTATCCCTTCTTTCCCACACTATGAAACTGTCTTTCTCCTGCATCCTCACCTTCTACAATCTCTTCATTAGCTCTTCTCCCCATCCCAACAGCTCTGATGTACTCAGCATGTTTTCCTCCTGTTCCGCTTGCACTGGCCCCTTCAACCTGACAATTCTTCAGCTTAGCTCCTCCTATGACCTCACTCCACTATCTGCTCCCAGGAATGATTCACCTCACTGCTACCTCCAGATATTTCAATTTTTACACACCCTGATCCTCTCTGAGAATGGCTTTTTTTCAGATCAAACATTTGCTTTTCATATGCATACAGCACTCCAGCCTAGACCCCTGAATCTTTTAGCCCCGATAAACTGGAAAACTTTTTTTCTTTTTTTCCTGCTATTTTTTTTTTAAAGTCAACTTTTCATATTAGATGCCTTCACTCACCCAGCAGTGCCATCTCAGGGATATACTAACAGAAAGAACTACCCAATTACATCAAAAAGTATGTTCAAGAATATGCCAGGTGGGCTGGTTACATAACTATAAACACAGTCCCAGAGAGGCTGAGGCAGGAGGATTACCACAAATTCAAGGCCACTCTGAGCTATGTAGAAAAGAAAGAAAGAAAGGAAGGGAGGGAGGGAGGGAGGGAGGGAGGGAGGAAATGGGGATGGGATGGTGGTACACAACTGTAATGCCAGCACTTGGAAGGTGAGGCCAGGAAGATCAAGAGCTCAAGGTCATCCTTAGCTCCATAGCAAGTTCAAGGCCAGCCAAGGCTAAGTGAGTTCCTACTAACAAAACAAAACAAAACAAAACAAGAAAGACTATTTTATCTATGATTCATGGCTCCCCCAAACCAGAAAGAGTCAAATCAGCAAAATGGTTTTCATTTACTAGAATACAATAAATAGGAACAAACCACTGCACACAAGAGACATACCTCAAGCACAATGTCAAGCAAAAAAAGCCAGACCAAATAAATACACATTACATGCTTTCCTTTAGAGAAACTCTAGAACAAGGCAAAATTAGCCTGTGGTGTTAAGACCAAGCCTGGGGTTACTCTAGGGAGAATGGAGGGAGGAGTAGAGAAGAAAACGTGTGGGGATTTCTGGTGTGCTAGTACATACTATTTTTTAACCTGGGTGGAAGCTTGAACAGTTGAGTCCCTTTGGGAAAAAAAAATCATCAAACCGTACTTGTATGGCTGATATGCTCTTCTGTATGTATGCTGTGGTGCTTTGAATGAGAATGGCCCCTATAGGCCATATTTGAATATTTGTTTCCTACTTGGTGGGCTGTTCAGAAAGGATTAGGAGATGTGGCCTTGTTGGAGAAGATGTGTCACTGAGGGTGGGTTTCAAGGTTTTAAAAACCCACATCAGGCCCACTCCTGCTCTCTCTGCCTACAACCTGTGAACGACATGCGAGCTCTCAGCTACTTCTCCAGCACCATGCCTACCTGGCTGCCACCATGTCACAGATTAACCTTTAGAAAATGTAAGCAAGTCCCCAATTAAACGCTTTCTTTGAAAATTGTCTTGGTCATGGTGTCTCCTCACAGCAATAGAACGGTAGCTAAGACAAACAACATACTTGAATGAAAAGCCTATTGAAAAACACACTACAGGCAAAAGAAGAGCGTATCAGTGTTAAAGGCAGACTGTAGTGATGGACACACAAACTCAATTCACTGAACTCTTCAATTACAGTGAGGGGATTCCATGGCATGTAAAACTATACCTTAACACAGTCTTTTAGAACCCTGTGTTTATGTTTACACAGTATTTGGCAACTAGGATACAAATTTAGTAAAGACAGCCCTCAGAAGGCTGAGACAGGAGAATTACCACAAATACAAGACCATTCTGGGCTATGTAGAAGGTTATGTATCTAGCTCCTAAATCCAAAACGAACTCAAAGAACCTCTGTTACATGGTGACAAAACTGGATGTCACCCAAACGTAACTAGTGACTGCTTTGTATATCGTCCTCTGGAGAGCTTTAGGAGCAGACATGCAACAGAGAGAAATAGCTGTTAATGTATCTTGGAGTACATGCACACATGCACGCACCCCACAACCACAACAGTTAATGGGGGGAAATGAGAGTCCAGAATTCGAAAGAGAACAAAAAAGGGTGCATAGGAGGGTTTGGAGGAAGGGGAAAATGATGTAATTATATTATAATCTCAAAAAAGAGAAAGAAAATAAATCTTTTATAAGGCCCTAACCTTAGACTTTTCCTCAGCCCTACTTGTCTAACACAACCGTGGCAAAGACAGGACTGTATAACCCAATACTGGCTCCACACACAGAACTGTATGTCCCTGAAAACCTTGTTCTCTGTGCCTCAGTCTCTTTATCTACAAAATGGAGATCATACGCAAATCAAGAGCAACAACACTGGGTTCTTAGAAAGACTGAATTCCTTGATCTTCCTATAGTAAAGATGACTGTAAATGCTTGGGGTGGGGGATTTCTTTCTTAAAAAGGAAGGCCAGTTTGGGTGCTTTACCTGATGAAACGTGTACTTGAACAGAAGGGTCAGGAACTCCACCACAGGGAACTGGGAGTAGGACTCAATTCTTCTTAGATGAACACTCACAAAGAGCCGTAGAAAGTCAGTAAACTTCTCAATGTAGCTACATGAGACAAGAAGACAAACGGTGACATAAGAAATATAGCCACTTTCTCAGAAAAAAAAAATTAAATTCAATCAAACACTTTCTCAGTTCAGAACTATACAAACACACATTTCCAGTTAAAAACACAAAGGCCTGCAACAATTACCTACGAGACAGGCAACCCTTCATTCCATTATCACCTGAAACACAGCAGAGAAGCAGCTTTAATCCTCAGACACTATCTGTCCTACTTGTTACAAACTCAAGTTCACCTCTGTTCTAACTCATTAGTGTTAGGACCCAATTAAAGGAAAGGAGTTGCTGCTAAAAGGTGCTGGGAAGATGACAGTGTCTACAAACCTGGCAAATTTAGAAAGCCAGGGCTTGGCTGGGGCCGACATGAAATTGAAATATACTAGTAAGAGACAGAAGACGAAGTCTATCTAGAGGGGACAGCATCTAGGACAGTCAATCCAATTTCTGTCCTCCTCCCTGACACCCAGAACTAATGAAGGACTGCACATTTACTCCATTCTAAAATCGACTGCCAAATATAAAGAAGGAAGACTAAGATCTAGACAAGCCTCCATAGATGAGGCTCCAAAAGGTAGTGACCCACCAAGGTTACTCAGCCACCCCCCAACAGAGGGCACCATCACTCAATCGTAGTGCAGTGCCCTTTCTGTGCACTGTGCAGGAGTTCCTCAATTGACCCATAATCCCCAAGCCACTGCACAATAGAGTGAGTCAGTTACAAGGGGAAGAAGTTTCTGTTATTAGACACAGTACATTATCATGTTTACATTTCAGAAACTGGCATTTTAACCCCCTCAATACCAAAAAGAGAACAGAAATCAAGATGGACTTGCCTTCATAAATCTCATTTCAGAGACCAACAAAAATAGCTAGACATAACTAGGCTTTGGCCGAATATTAAGTAACGTCTAAAAGCAATCCTGAAATCATTAACTGGAAAAGCAGAGACACATAAAACAATAAAGGAAAAAGACAAGCATCCTTCAAAAGAACCACTGGCCCAGAACCTCAGCGTCTCCTGCTGTTCCTGAGACCTGCTCTCTCAGTGAAGCCAACGCCTGCCTGGCCTCTAGAAGGCTAGCTCATACAGTAAAACATTAAAATTAACTGATTGGGTTTTGTTTCTGTTTTCTTGAGACAGGGTCCTGCGTCCTGGAACTTACTATGTAGACTAGGATGGCTTCAACCTTTCAGTGATCCTCTTGCCTGACTCTCCTTCCTGTTCTTCCTCTGTGCTGGGGTTACAAATGTGAGCCACAGGCCCAGGATTAAAACTGTTTGTTCTGAGAAAGCAAAGTACAGAGCACTTTCTCTCTGCCATCTCCAGGGACTCCTTGAGGACACCAAGTCCTCATTTCTTACTCAGCATATGTACTGCTCCATGGTTTTACATGGATGTTCAGAGACAGCAGCCAGCCAGCTTACTGATCTTAAGGAAGATATACTCAAGTTTATTTTAATCTTCAATCCAAACTGAAAAATACAAGCTAATTATGGGGACTCATGCTGTTAATCCTAGAAACCCAGTAAAACTAGGGAAGGAGGAATGCCACAAGTTCAAGGCCAGGCTGAGCTACACAGCAAATTCCAGGCCAATCAGAGTACAGAGACCTTGTCCAAAAAGAAATGGGCGGGGGGAGTGGAGAGGGAGATATCATCCAAACAAGAACAAGGCTTATTGCACAGCTGACACTAGAGATGTGCCTGCACCTCATTTGTCCGCCCCACCCACCCGCCTTTCTGGTACAGATGCTAACAAACAGTAAAAAGTTAGAAAAGGGCATGAAGGAAGAGAAGCCAAGGACCTGGTTAAGCAGCTCCTAAGCAACTAACACAAACTAATTGGTTTATAATTAGTCAGGGATCAAGAGCTAAGAAGCAAGCACACACTGTTTCTGTCACCTTTCTGCTTCCAGGCACCTCTCAGCTTTCACTTCGGATCCAGGACAAGTCAAAACAACACAGTTGATATAAGCAGCTATATACATTTTTATTAACATATGAAGACAAGATGGCCTTTATCAATGCTAGAAAGGATATGAAATTGTGTGAATTGTGAGGCATTTAAATTCATATAGGAAGGTATTACTAAATAATGAGGGCAGAGAGATGTCTCAGGAAAAGGTACTTACTGCCAAACCTGAAGATACAAGTTTGATCCTAGGGACTCAGATGATAGAAAAGAAAACCAATTCCAGCAATTCTGACCTCTACATACAATGTGGCATGTGCCCCCCACCCAACCACAAAATAAATGTAACAAATATTTTTAATTAAGAAAAGATCCTATTGGATTATTAGTACTTTTGTGATTATAAAAGGCAAATGTCACAAAGCTTATTTATAATGAACCAAACCAAACTAACCAGAAAAACTTAAAGCTCCCCACTTTAAAAGGGCAGTAGAACTATCCTGACTTGGGGCAGCTGACTTTATAGCCTACCACACTTTGGCTAAACAAAAAGCAAAGAGCTAAGCTCTGTTATCACTTACTAACAGTCAGGTTGAAAACCCACTAAAATGTTAATAGCCTCTGCTCCAGGAAGCCTAAACTAGTTACTAATATAATATGCTGCATCTGCTTTGAAACATCAACAGCCCCAATGATTGTTAGAACTGCAACTGTCAGTTGCCCGTCACCTTTACATAGTAGTAGTAGCACTATGTTTAGCAAAGAAGATAGATGCTGGGGTTAGGCTGTGGACAGCGGCACAATGACTTGCCGGGCAGGCATAAGGTCCCGGGCCCCACCCTAGCACCACTGGGGATGAAGAGGAGAGGCAGAAAGCCCTAAGATAAACAGATAATGTCACCTGAAAAGGTGATAACTTGACTCAACCTACTTCACTGATGTCACTTTTTGCACTCAGGAAAAATGGACCTGAGGAATTTTAGGCCAAGAGGAGTAGCCAAGGAATCCAAATATGTGCCACTGAACCATACCTACCCGAACAGGTCTCCTATCTTGGACCAACAGCTATCTTTTATGTGATAGCTCACAATACTAACTAACAGCATATCTATACTCTGCAAGATGTCCACTCTGGAAAAGTGAAAACCAACAAGCAGTACCAAGTGAGAAGGGTGATGTAACCCTGTACCTCTGCAGACCGCTTCTGTTCTCGACTATGAAGGAGCCGCACTCTCCCTTCCTGCATACATGAGACCTGCAGGCAGACAGTGAGGAAGAGGGACAGAGCATGGACAGGAGGACAGGAGGTGGATGGATGGGGAAAAGAGACAACAGGCCTACACAATACACCAACACTTTTCACACTCAATTCATTTCCCTTAACCACCCAAGCCCTTCTAATTCAGCCTTAACATTCTGGAACACCTACCTTTCTATATTTATCAGTAGCCCCATATTCTGAAACCAAAGGAGGTTACAGACACCACATGACATGGTGTGCCAAGCAGCCAGGCCCTTTCTCGGGGCACGACTCCCGCCTGTTCTCATTACCTCTCATCGAGCTCCTCTAGCCTGCTCTTCACCGTGTGGGCATTGTTATCCTTGGTGATTTTTTGCAGGAGGTAGAAGGTTTGCTGGAACATTCGTAATAAGTACTCCTCAAATTCCATAGGCACACAGTTCTTGGACATGAGTTCATTGATGCAGGACATGGCCAAGACCCCAAGTCGGCCACGCTCCTGACCCAAAACACAGTTCTGGCTGCTGCCATTCACTGATGCCATCTTTTTGGCCCGGGTATCACAGCCAAATCGAGCAAAGTGGAAGATAGTGGTGAGGAGGGATGGGGTGATGCTGGCAGACAGAGGAATCCAACTGAAGAGGTGGGCCAGACACTCCAAGGCCAGGGAACAGATATACTCACTCTCCACATCCAGCACGGGGATGGGCGGGGGCAGCAGTTTGGCTGAACTAGGACTTTGCAACAGGTTACTCAGTAAATCACCTGGAAATTCAAAACATGCTTTTACAACACCCAGTACCAAACCTTTTGGAAACACTGCAATGAATTCTCCTTTCCCCACAAAAACATTTAGTCACTATAAAAGCGAAACCTAAAACCAATATGCTTTATATTCAATACCAACTACAGATAATACCGAACACCAAATACATATATACTAAAAAAAAGATTGCCCAAGTGAGTTACAGACTTAAACCAAAGACAAAGCTTCATAAGAAAAACAAGACATGACCATGGTGAAAGAGAGGAAAGATTTATTCAAACAACCAAAACACAAACCTTGACAAAAATACTGATGAGTTTAGAAACACATTGCCAAATAATGGTTTCTCACTGATGAAAAGGACTGTAACCAGGAAAACAGCAATAAGACAGCCACAATCCCTAACACTAACAATTCAAATGTGAAAAACAACTATTGCCCACCACTAGTCATATCCAGATATACAGCTAGGTCAGTGGTGGTTATGAAGAAAGTTTTCTAAAGAAATGCAGGTCAGCTGGCTTATGAAGATATGTCAAGCTCAGTCATTAGAAATGCAATCTAACAAGTGACAAAAAAATCAGGACTGTTGGCAAATACCACACAGATCAAGAGAAGCAACAAGAATGCTCACAGCTCTGCCACAGAGCATTCTGAACCCTGTTACCACTGCTTCTGACAAATGACTGTCCTGTTTCTAGAATACTCCAAAGCAATTCTCATACAAATCTAGGAGACAGATAGAGGCTCTTGTATAGGGGCAGCTGGAGGCAATCTAGGTTCCTTAGTGAAGTCAGAAGATCATCAAGACACTGAGGACATATGTCTCCTGTAGCAAGCAGAGGTTTCTGTCTAAAGGCATAGGTCACACACAGCAGGAGAGAAGGTAAAAAGACAAGGGTTGAATGAAAGGTTAGCATCAGAACACAACACTACCACATTATTTAAACTGAAAATATATGGATATCAATCAGCTTTTTGCAAAAGGCCATATATTATATACATTTCTGTCTGTTATGGGAAAGAGTGAATGGGAGAATAGGTTTGAAAGAGAATTAAAGAAAAAACAAACACACACACAAAAGATGAAGTGGGCATGCAATGGCTCAGAAAGTAAATGTCCTTTCTGCCAAGTCTAACAATCTAAATATAATACCTAGAATCTACATGGTGGAAGGACAGAACCAACAAAACTGTCCTCTGGATGATCAGAGAGAAGAGAAGAGACATAAAGACAGAGACAGAGGGAATAAGTAAGAGAAGAGGAGGAGGAAGAGAATAAAGAAGAAGAGGTAGAGGTTATGGAATCGCGTAGTGAGTAAAAGCATTTGCCATGGAACCCTAACAACCTAAGTCTAACCCCAGAGCCCATATAAAAAACCAAATGCACTGTACACAGCTCTAATTCCAGCACTCCTATGGCAAGGAACAGAATCTGAGACAGGAGAACTCACCTAGAAGCTCAGGGGCCAGCCAGACTAGAATACACAACACAGACACAGAAACAAGAGAGACCCTGTCTCGGGCAAGGAGGAAATAAAAACAGATTCTTCTTGACAAGTTGTTCTCTGACCTCCACATGTGCAGCCTGGTACACATGCACCCATGAACGAGAACACATACATACCAAGGTGACTCAGTGCTACAAACTGCACAAGTTTATTACCTGTACTAATGGCTTAAACTTTTAAATTCAAATATTGCTACAAAATATCAGTTCTCTTTACATCTGCAAAATTTTTAAATCATTCAAATACTGCAAAATGTATACCTGCTGAGCCACCAGAAATACCTACAAGAAGACAGCTTTGTCACTAAACACAAAGTTCACACATTATTGAAGGCTTGAAATAGGTTCTAGAATTCCATTACTAAGTAGTGTGAAAAATAACAAATGTTTTTTTATCTGAGTACAAGCAGACTGAATAAGTAGTATTCTGTGAGCAGCCCTCAGCCCAAACCCATGGGGTGGTTCTCAGTTCTGTAGGATTTCTGCAAGAATCCCTAGTTCATATCAACAAGCTGCATGAACAGCCAAGGCTTAGAGGTTTGATTTCAACAGTCCACTTCCTCAAGGGTGTGAGGAAACATTTCTCATTATCACATCAGCTTTTACAGGAGAGAAGGTATGTGCTAGCTCCAGGCTGTGCTCTACAGGAAAGCTTGTCTGGCTCTGGTGTAAGCAGAAGCACTTACACACCATTTAAAGACTTCACTGACTTACTATTACAAGCGCAATTATTTACATGAACAATGTAAATTCAGCACTAACTACTGCACATTGGTCCCCAGTTTGCCCTGGCAATAATGACTATTGTCCCATCAACAGGGAGAATAGCTTTCCCTTCCTACGTCCACGCCTTCAAGTTGCAGCTCTGTAGAACAAAGCAGACCTCTGAAATCCCTAGCTTATAACAAACTCAGTACAAACAAAACAACCAGGGAACCTGAAGAAAAAAAACAAAGATATCACAAAGAAGAAAGGACAGCAACTATTAAACTGGCGGGAAGCAGGTGAGACTGCTCAGCAGGTGCTTGTCTCAGGTCTAATAAGTTGAGTTTGATCCCCAGCTTCTGAAAGTGGTCTTCTGGCCTCTACACAGGCAGGGTGTACAACAAAATCAGGTATAAAAAGTTTCAATAATAAATTGGCAGAACAGAGATAGATGGCACAAGATCAAAGGTGCCATCTTCATGACAGACAAGAAGCAAAATGTGATATTCAAAACATTGTATTAGAAAATACGTATACTCAGAAGAAAACAGTAGAAAGCCAGCTTCTCAGAAAACATGGGCAGAAAGACCAGAACAGATTAGGGAGAATAAACAACTGAATCCTATGCAGATTAGCTATTGCTATTCCCAGGTGAGACCCTAACCATACAAAGCATACCACTTTCTCCTGAGGTCGGGGATGGTGGTGGGGTGGCAGCAGTAACACTGTGTTTGTCCCATACAGTTTCCAAGATACCTAACAAGAAAGGAGAAACAATTTGAGAGATATTAAGTTCAACATACAAAAATAAAAAAAAAATCTCCCGCTATCATTCATCCAACATCCGTACTCATATACCCCTTCCTCTCTGTATATCTACTTCCAGCTAATGGCTGTGCCTCTCTAATCTACTTCTAGCTATCTCTTTTCATTCATTTATGTATACAGTGTGCATGTTCACATGCACATATGTGGGCATGTGCATGAGAAGATTCAGGGTTGATGTGGACAATCTTCCTCAATTGCTCTTCCACCTTATTCTTTTGAGGCAGGGCCTCTTTTCGAGTATCACCAGCCAGCTTGCTCTGGAAGTTGAGGGAATTACAGGTGGGGCGTCACACCCACCCGATATTTGTGTGGGTTCTGGAGACGTGAACTCTAGTCCCCTTGTTTGTACAGCAAGTGCTTTAACTACTGAGCCGTGTTCCCAACTAAATTTTGCAGATTTCTGTCCCAGTGCAGAATTTTTACTGCTTCATCTGAATTCTGCTGTGTGGCTTCTCCCCACTGCTTCCTCCAACCTTGCTCTTTGTCAAAGCCACATGACTACCACATCTACTAAGGGTCTCTTATCCTCCCTGGACATTCCAGTGTTCTAGGACACTACCCAAACCCTTCTCTGACATGTGGTGTTGTTCTTAGCTTTCCTCTGGTTCTGAGTCTGTCTCCCATCATTACGGTCACCCTCTGCCCATCCATCATTTAGATCTTTTATCTTTCCTCTAGTTCCCATTCTTCTCCTACCCCCCCCCCCTCTCTCTGCTCGAGAAACTCTCTACTGCTGTGGCTTGCTTCAATCAAATGTCTCCCAGCCCAAAGCTAATTTCAACTCTACACATGAGCTCTATTGCTACATGGCAAGCATTCAGAAAGCAGGTAAGGTCACAGATTTAGACAGCCAAATGCTTCCTGGGTGGTAACACTTGCATACTCCAAACTCAGTTCTTTACCCCTACAAATCTACCACTGATCCCCATACATTCCTTACTGGGTAAGCAGCAGAGTCACAGAACTTGGCACCTGCCTCCATACCTCCCTTCCCAGGCTCACCTGACCCAGTCTTCCAGTCCTGACCCATCCATCTGCTGTGCCTTCAATATACACCATCCTCCTTCCCACCTTCCTTCTGCTCCCCTCTTCTAAATCTCAGCCTTCCCTCCACCAACTGCTGTCTGTCTGTCCCTCCCAGCTCCACTCAGCAGTCCCAGGCAGCCTCCACACATTAACATCAACTACAACTCTTAAACATTGCTTTTTAACTGTTCACTTGCCTCTCCCACTAGGGTGCAGATTCTCAGAAGCCAGGACTTGTTTTGGTCCTCCGTGTACCCTGACAGAGCCCAGCACACAATATCACCACAGAAGCTCATAAAAGTATTCCCCAAGGCCAGGTGTGGTGGCTCATGCCTTTAACCACAGCACTTGGGGGACAAAGGCAGGTAGATCTCTGAGTTTGAAGCTAGCCTGGTCTATATATAAGTGAAATCCATATCAGTCAGAGCTACATAGTGAGATCCTGTCTAAAAGCAAACAAAAAAAAAAATCTGCCTCCAAATATTTATTGCTATAGCATGGATAAACCTAGAGAACCTGTTAAGTAAAGAAAGCCACACATAAAAGGTCACATTGATATGGTGATATGATATAAGATAATAACACTTTATGACAGGTTCAAAACAGACACATCCCTCAAAGGTAGATGAGTAATTGCCAGGGACTGGAGGAGAGAATAATAGTGACCTCTTGTGGACTCAGGGTTGCTTTCTGGGCTAATGAAAAATGTTCTGGAATAAAGGCAATGGCTAAAAGACTTTCAAAAAAAATAAGCCCCTAAACTGCCAGTTTAAAGTGGACATGTGCATGTGTCTTACAACTGTCCTTGGACTGTTTCGTATCTGTAGGCATAGAACGTAGGGCAGGTGCATAAGTCATAGTCCCAACTAAAACAAATGCCCAGTTGATAGCAGTAAGTTTGCTTTGAATGAATACATTCTGAGGTTTTATTTCCATCTGGGATCCAGGGAAAGGATGAGGCAGGGGTTGGGGAGAGTAATAAGCACACAAGTTCACCATCATTAATCATTCTTTCAATCTATTTTAAAGTACCCACCAGATGCGAACCAATAAAAGACATACAAAAGAAAAAAAACAAAAAAAACACCTTGAATATCCAAATAGAATAGACACAAGATGAAACAGCGCCTTCACACTACAGACTCAAGCAGCAGTGACTTCTGGGCACCTCAAAGGTCTAGTGGCCAGCAGTCTACAAGTTGTGTAAGTGCCAACAGTAAGGCACCCCTGTCTCTGGGGATGTTCTTGCCATCTTCCTGCCTAACTGTATGACAGGCTTCCTCTCCTTTCCCCTCACACATTGTCATGAGACTCTGATCAGAGAGCTGGGATGAAATGTCACATACATTTATAGCCTAGGGCACAAGGGCCAACATCGCACCTTGTCACACTTCTCGACAGAGAATTTTTTTTTATCTTGCTACTCCTATCTCTCCTAATCTTAAATTCAAATTATTTGAAATAAAGAGCTTGCTACCTTCCTACTTAAATTACACTATCAGCATGTGAATCACATTCCTACAACCTGGCCTATCTATATCTATATCTATATCTATATCTATATCTATGTCTACCTCATTAGTCACATAGTGAGGACCAATTAAGAAAAGACTAAAAGAAAATTAAGCTACAAATCCCCTGTGAGGTCTTAGCACGCACCAGACTGTGAACCTGAGGCTAGAAAACCGGCACTAAGTTTTTCCCACACTTATACTCAGTCAACAATACCTAGAAGGCCTTGGCTCTGCACACCTGCAGCCAACCTGTCTCCAGGCACCACCATGGCACTCACTCACCTGTCAAGAGCCCAAGTACTGTCTGCACCTGGTCCAGCAGCAACTTCCGCAACTCCTCCTTTCGAGCCACACTGAGGTCCTCACGAGGACAAGCTAGCTCTTCCGAAGTTGTCTTCAACATGATCAGCCCAAGGGGGGTTGTCACAGGGGATTGGATCAACTGACAAGAAAGGGCAAATTTAAAGCAACATAGAACTAAGAAGCTACACAGAGGATTAGTAAAATTCAACTGAGAGGTGCTGAACCTCCTCCTATGGACAGACTACCTCAAGCAACACTTTTTAAAAAGAATTTAGAAGATCTAAATGCTTTACCAACCATTCAAATTTTATTCTCAACTTAGGGCAAAATTCTACCAGAAGAAACTTAAAAAGGAGCTGGAAACAATCCTCTCCAATACAGACAGGACAATTTTTATACAAGTCCCAATTCCCAACCAAGGTTTGCTTATTTGCATAATAACCAAGAGATACGGAGATATCCATATACTAAATGACAGACAATTCTATCATGGACAGAAAAATTCCTATCATCTGGTAGGTTTGCTGTAGTTTCTCCATGTTTGGGAGACATTTAATACATATAAAAACTTAACAGTGTCATAACTGCCTGTAGTACTTACTCAGTGTGTTAAGATGTGGTACAAGTCTGTAGCCAAGGAACAACAGGCTATACCATACATCCTAGGTATAGAGCAGGTTCTGCTGACCATGCAGTAAGTGCAAGTGTATGCACTCTGATACGCATGCTAGTGATACAAATATTTTACATACCAGTGATAAATAGTATACATCAATTTGTGTATCTTTTTAACATTCAAGTTAAATCAACTTATAGTTCTAAATCTTACATTTCTGACCTTAGCATATTTCAAGAAAGTTTAAAATTAAACACGTGGTGAAGCTAGGTATGGCATCACACACTTGGAATCCCTGCAGTCAGAGGAGACCAAAGCAAACAAATCAAGGGTTTAAGGCAAGAGACAGCAGGGTGACTCTGCAGACAAAGGTGCTTCCAAGCTGACAATCTAAGTTTGGTTCCTGGAACCCACCTGGTGGAAGCAGAACTGACTCATTTAAGGTTCCCTCCGACCTCTACATACATGTTAGTCATCATTCCCTTGACAAAAAAAGATAAATACCATTTAAAAAAAAAAAAAAGTTTAAGAGCAGCCTGGACTCAAAGTGGTCTCAAAGGTTTAAATGAAAAAGGGAAAGAAAATAAACATGTGGCAGAGCACACACATCCAAGACATTGCACAACTGTCATGATCATTGAGTTTTTAACACAGGTCTCACTATGTAGCCCAGACTGTCCTAGAACTTCTGGTCATCCTCCTGCTTCAGTTTCTCAGATGCTGGGATTACAGGCATGCCTGGCTACAGTTATAGAGTTTTGCAAATACCCATGTAATAAATTCAGTCACTATTTCCATCTTCTGGGATACTGTCTTCCAGAAGATGGGAAGATACACTTTCAAAGCCTGATGCTACTTATAGTGCCCTACTTATTCTCACAAGACACAAAACAGTACCATAAAAGTGAGCTGTTACTTTTATTACAAAGACCAACAATATTTGCCACAATTAAAAAGCAAACAACTTCCAGAGTCACTTTAAATTCAGCTCATCCCTGTTTTACTTATATACATAAAGTTTCTAAGCTTTAGAAAAAGAGACACTTAGGAATTGCATCAAGACAAACCAGACACTCTTCATTTCAACCAACCCGAGGCATACCACCTTCCCATCATAGACTACAGAAACTGTCCATCCAACCAGAAAGAGAAAAAAAAAAATCTGGGGAATAACAAGATGGCTCAGGGGGGTGGGAGGAGCACTTGCTGCACAAGACTGATGACATAGCCCAAGTTTAAAATCCACAATGGAAAGAGAAATCGATTCCTGAAAGTTGTAAAGGAAATTCAAGGGCAATTCCACTATACTCGGAAGCAGCTCAAGAAAGCCAACCAACAGAACAGCTGCCTTTAATCTTAGCAATCTAGAGACAGAGAGGCAGGAGTTCAGGAGACTATCCAAGAGCCAATCAGAAAAGGCAGAGGAGAGAAAGGGGAAGGAAGGAGGGAGGTGCTCCCTATAAAAACCAGCTCTCCTGAATGCTAAAACTTCCTACATCCACATTTTCTCTATTTTTTATACAAAATTCAACTATTTCTAACACAAACAATGTCTGCCTCAGTATAATTTTTGGTGTTAATAAAGTAGAAAAGGCCCTCATTAAGTCTGTATGAAGATTTCTGGGCTCTCAACCCTATTCTGAGAATTTCCTTTCCTTTTCCTCTTTTGTCTCTATTTTGAACTAAGTACTTTTTTTTTTTTTTTTTTTTTAGGAGGGGATAGTTTAATTTTGTGTATATTAGTGTTTTACCTGTGAATAATGTCTGAGCACCATCTGGGAGCATGGTGCCCTCTCAGATCAGAACAGGAAACCAAGTCCCCTGGAACTGCAGTTTACAGATGGTTGTGAGCCATCAAATGGACACTGGGTTCTCTGTAGAACTCTTATCCACTGGCGACTGCTCTCCAGCTCCTAAGTACTTAACCCTTCAGCTGAGAATAACCTATTCTGCCCAAATATTCTACTTGGCAAGGTTTACTTTCAAGATTTGAGTGTGTGTGTGTGTGTGTGTGTCCACGCACCTATGTGAATTTATGTGCACCACAAGTGACCAAGTGCCTGCTGCAGAGTCCATGATAGCCCCTGAAACCGTGAGCCGCCTGATAATACTGGGAACTGAATGAACCATGTTCTACTGTAATAATAAGCACTTCGACTGCCATGCCTTTCTCCAGCTCAGATGTTCACTTTCCTTCAGCTATGTGAGAGAAGGGGGAAGCAAAAAGAGAGACAGAGAAAAAAAAGAAAAGAAATCAAGTGGAAAAAAAAAAGCAATCACTAGGCATGATAGCACATGCCTGTAATGTTAGCACTCAGGAAGTAGAGGTAGCAGTAAGATCATGAATTGGAGGGCATCCTGAACTACACAGCAAGATCCTGCCTTCCTCTCCAAAAGAACAGGAGCTATAGCTCAATGGTAAAGGGTTTGTCTATCATTGCATGGCCTTAGGGTCCATCATCCTGAAGAAGGAGATGGTAAGTAGGCAGGTAGGTAGAAGGAAGACACTTTTCCTGACTTTTTTTTTCTTGGGGGGGGGGGGGGGGGGTAGTGCTAGAGACTAAATACACAGGACCTGAAGCATAACAAAGACAAAGTCACTTTTGTGATCCCAGCACTCAGGAATCAGATAGGCAGACCTCTGTGAATTTAAGGCAGTGGTTCACAACCTGTGAGTCATGACCAAAAAAAACCATTGGAAAGCACCAATATTTACAATTCATAACAGTAGCAAAATTATAGTTATAAGTAGTAATGAAAATAGTTCTATGGTTGGGGATCACTACAACATGAGGATCTATATTAAAGGGTTGTAGCATTAGGAAGGTTGAGAGCCACTGGTTTAAGGACAAAATGGTCTGCATAGAGAATTACAGGCCAACCACGGTCACAGTCAGACCCTGTCTCAAATAAACAAAAATAAAGAAGAAAGTAATCATTTTGCTTTCTCTCTCTGACTGTGCTAGACTCAGCTCTGGCTCTCTCCCTAGCTGCAGGAGGAAGAAGGAAGGAGGGAGCTGGCAAGAGGACAGAACAGGGAGGAGAACACTTGGTCCATACAGTTCAGACATGGACAGAGCCCGTCTAGGCTAGTATACTCTGCTCCAAATCTTATATGATTACATCTGATGGAAATGGTTACACTGCGTGTGAAATTAACCTGTACTGATCCCAAAGACTGAGGTGGATGAGTTGGTTCCAAAGTCTCGGACCTCTACATCACACTACTCCCACCTTGCTCTTTTTCATTATCTGATACCTCCTTGAGCTTATGTGGCTACACTATCAGTTGCCCTACTGAATGGTGAATAAGCTTAGCTGTGAGCAGTCCACTTTGGGACGCTGCTCCCTCACCAGCGGAAGCAGCTCAAGCAGGAGGAGATAAGGCTTCCATCTTGGCAAAGAGAGCGCTCAGGCCAGAAGTATAATGATGATTCCACCACTGCTCCATCCAGGACTTCCCCAGTCTTCTCAAGAAGTACTCAGAATCATTTTTACCTGGTTCCTTTTGTTGTTAGTGTTATAGTCCTTGTGGCTAAACCTTGGCTCTAAGGCATGAGCAAAGTTTGGGAAGGACACCCTATCTATAGCATCACCCAAATCCCCAGTACTGGAAACACTTCTCAACTGCCTTTCTACTGGTCCCTGCTTTCCCTGGTGCCTCTACTGTCAAGCAACTGAATCTTAAGGAACAGATCATCCACCAAGTGGCCACCACCATTTTTAGCCTCTCCTGGTCTGTCAATTTTGTCTGAGTGGTGAATCTTACCATCCTTTCTGATTATCTGTTAGCATTTGCCAAGATGTTTTAACTACATGGCATGGAAAACCACCTACCTCATCTTAGCCACTGTTCTCATCATCACCTGGCTGGTTTCCTTGCCTGTCTGGCTTCTGAACCTTGGCATACTCAATGAAACATGCTCTTTCTCACCTTTTTTGCTATTAGTATCACAATGAGGATGACAAAGGCTGTGACTCTCCTGGGCCTACTTCATTCTACACATGGCCCACAAATTCCTAATGAGAAAGCTGGTCAAAGATGAAAAGCTCAGCGGAGGACGAGAAGGATGCAGTGAGACAGAACCAAAGAGTAGATCCTACCAAATGCCACCCATCCTCAATAAAAATTGTAAGAGTGTCAGAGAGGTGGCTCAGCAATTAAGAATATATATTGCAGGTCTAGAGAAATGGCTCCACACTTAAGACTACTCACTGCTCACGCAATTGACCCCGTTCAATTCCCAGCACCCATATCAGGTGGCTCCTAACTGCCTGTAACACCAGCTCCAGAGGATGTGACAACACCCAAGGGCATCTGCATGCACACAATGATATAGACCCACACAGGTACATACACACATACACCAATAAAAATAACAAATAAGTTTTAAAAGAACCCAGAGGACCTGAGTTCAATTGCCAACACCCATAACACTAGCTCACGATCCCCTGTAATTCCAGCTCCATGGAATCCAAGGGCCTCTGAAGGCGCACGCGTGTGCATACGTGTGTGTGTGTGTGTGTGTGTGTGTGTGTGTGTGTGTGTGTGTACACAAAAAGTCTTTTTAAAAATCATAAGAATAACAAAAATGACTGGACCACTGCCCTAGATGGCCCCCCCCACACATTAATATATTGGGTGAAAATGCTAACCAGCCCCCACCAGGCTCTGAAGAGAAGAGAGAAAGGGACAGACACACTCTTGTCTTCTCTCCTTAATTCATCATCCAGGGGCCTTTAAGCCAGACTCTAGGCAGCCTACGGAGCAGAGAAGAGGCTGGTTAAACCCTTTGCTGCAGCAGTGATCCTGCTCCTGCTGCTCTCAAGCTCCCTGTCTATTGCTATTGAGACCTTTCTCACCTCTGAGGGCTTAAGAATTTGGGCCTAGTTGTTTGGCTTGACCCCTGACCTCTAGCCAGGGTTGATCTTGGGCCTCATTCCGCCAAAGCTAACCCAAGGTTCCACTTTCCTATGCCCCCTAGCTTGGCTTACAAACCAAAGCTGAGCTGACTTTAACTTCTTCCTTCCTGAGGCTCAAAGAATGGGTGTGTGACCCTCCCCCTCCTCTACAGAAAGGGCACTTCCTGTAGACTGCTCAGCTATCTCTATAGCTGCAGCTGCTTTCTCTGGCCTCTTCTTTCCTGTCAGCTACTCTAGCTGCTTTACAGTAGAATGCAACTGCTTCTATTTTGTTCTTGTCAAACATTTGGAGTTTCCGTTTCCAAAACACAACTGCAAGTAGTACCTGATACTTTGGTGAGGAACCATTTCAGAGCAAATTTTACTGTTAATGGTTTTTGGGCATTTTTGTTTTCTTGTTTATTTGTTTTTCCAGGAAGTTTCCATTGATGTTTGTTTGTTTAAGTTAAAATATAATCAAGATTAAAACATGAGAATGTTGTCAGATAACTAAGAACTGAAAAGGAGCCAGGTGAGGTGGCACACTCCTTTGAGTCCAGCACTCAGGAAGCAGAGGCAGAGGCAGGTAGATCTCTGTGACTTCCAGGCTAAACAGCCCTGTGGTGAAATTCTGTCTCAAAGAGCAAGAACAAGAAAGCAACACAGGATCAACTGAATAAACTAAGGAACTAAGGTGATCTTTAATTATTGCCCTCTACACACAATCCTTTACTTAAAAGAACTCAAAATGTATAATTTTTCATCTTCATTGTTCTTGTATCCAGAAAGGCTATTAATTAATTATATAACTGAAACTCTAAACACAGTTCAGCTTCTGTGTTTTATTTTAATGCAGCTTTTGCACCTGATGTAGCAGACAAGCACCTCTGGTTTCTAGTGAGCCTGAGAAGAGTCAATGGTTTTCACTACACGCCCCATCAGAGAGAGGTACCCAGCCACCCCTCCAGTGCTGCTTGACAAGACCCTATCTCAAAAGCTACAACACCAAAGGAAAAGAAAAACAGAAACTACTTTTTCTCAGGTCCAAAGAAAGAACTATGGAAGCACGGCGAGACCCAGCCCTGCCCAGGCCTTACTACTCTCCCCACAGCTCAGCAGCACAGTGATTCTCCTAAGAATGTTTAGTTACTGCTTGAGATTATCTCCTGACTCAATTCCGAAACCACTGAATCCCTCCCTTCACCTCAACACCCAGGGTATCTATCAGGAGCCATGTTTCAAAGGCTTGCTGAGCAGAACATCACAGGAGCTAACAAAGCAGCCAGGCTTACTCTTTTTCCTTCTCCTCACTATGCAAAGGTACAAGAACATAAAGGAAGCCAAAGTACTAATCCAGCCCGCAACATTTACTACTGCAGTCCCAACAGCTAACTATAAACTCAAGTCAAGGGATATAATCACTTCTACAAACAATTTATATGATAGTTCCCCAGGTAGATCCTTACCTGTAAAATGTTAGTGAAGAAGTCATGGTAGAACATGGGCCAATCTTGGCGTCCAATATCAACAATAACTTTGCAGAGCTTGTTCCGTATAAAGTAAGGTAAGGTTTTATGGTGAGCCAAGAGAAGTTTGGGCAAGCAGCTACGGATTTCCATCTTATCCTGAGATGGGACCCCAAGCCACATTTTATTGATCAGATTCTGAAAAACAAATACATACCCTTTAATGAGCTGTAAACAAAACAACTGGTTTTTATTCTATAGTTAGCTATAATCTCTCTCTCTCTCTCTCTCTCTCTCTCTCTCTCTCTCTCTCTCTCTCTCACTCACACACACACACACACACACACACACACACACACATTCCTCTAATAATTTAGGGCAAATATAAGTGAACAAGCCATATATGACAGCACACACATGTAATCTAATCACCTGGGAAACTGAGGCAGCAGGGTGGTGAGTTTGAAGCCAGCCTGAGGTACATAACCAAGATGCTACTCTCTACTATAAAAAAGTAAGGCAGTCACTTCTGTGAATGTAGCAGAGAGGATAGTGGGAAAGAGTTTGATGCTTACACAGGAGCTTACACAGGAGACAAAGTTTGGACGAGAGCGAACATGAATCTGTGGTTGGAAGATGATGGCAGGACAACCACTCTTCGTATAGAATATTTAGTTAGCTTGGTCTTTCAAATGATAAAAGTAAAAGGTTAAGTCACCAACATGACCTAACAGTGCCAGAAAGCCAACCACCTACCAGATCTTTTTGGAGTCGTGGACAGAAAGGTGTCCCAGACAGTAGGCAACTAGACAGAGGTGCCAATGTGGGTGGGTCAAGCTACTGTTTCCCAGTCATCTGTGCATTAAAGGGAAAGACTGGTGTCCGTGGTGTACAATTTCACTGCAGTTTTCAGGAATATGACATGACAACAACTTACCTCAAAAACCGTCAAACTGTACATCATTACATAGTCGTTCCTTGTGCTGGACAGAAAATACAAGCAGAATCTCCAGGCTCCTACTTGCTGGGCAAAGTTATTAAGAAGCTCTTCTGGAAAAGTTAAATAGTAACAAAACAACTATGAAAATACATGAAATTGATACAAGCCCAGGCTGCCATCATTTTAAAAACATACCTACCTCCCCATATAATGCAAATGGTGAAGAAAAAAAGCACAAATCGCGGCTGAATGGATTATACAGTTAGTACACTTGACTCTGGGGTGATCAACACAGGCAGTGCACCCTGACATCTCAAGGCCACTGACTTTTCTAAAGATACCTTTTGAGAACAGAGCCTTATTGCGCAAGCTCTTATTTAAGCTATATGTGGGAAGCAATACTATCTAAAATGTAAATGACACCAGCCAGTCCCTGCAAGCATAAGCCACACACCACCATGTTCTACCAGTCGTAGTTGACACTCATACGGCATAAAGGCTAGAGCATCGGGAAGAGAAAATTAACATTCCCAGCAGCCATGTGGTGGATTACAACTGTCTGAAATTCCAGTTCCAGGTAACTGGACGCCTTTCTCTGGTCTCTGTAGGTACCAGGCATGAAAGTGTATACAGACATACATAAAAGCAAAACACCCATACACATAAAATAAAAATATATCAAATATATTTTAAATAAGATAGATATAATAAGATTTAAAAATAATAAGATATAGCTAGGTGGTGGTAGTGCACACCTTTAATCCCAGCACTCAGAAGGCAGAGGCAGGCAAATCTCTGTGAGTTCAAGGCCAGCCTGGTCTACAAAGTGAGTTCCAGGTCAGCCAGAGCTGTTACAGAGAAATCTGTCCTGAAAAAACAAAATGATGATAATGATAACACAAAATATGCAAATAAGTAAAAAACCAAAAGTAAGAACCCTAAGAGTTGCCAGAGCAGTACTGATTGTACATTCAGTCAACTAAAAATGGCTCTTCTCCTCTCAGACTACTGACAGAATAAGCCAAAAGCCACAATTAGGAAGCATTAATTGTCTAGCTACCCACAATTATGTGTAGGCACAATGCTTATAAACCAACCTTGATCCATGTGCTAGCCATGAACCTCTGCCAGCAAGGCTGGCTTGTGCATGGTCACCATGAAGATACTTCATGCTTGTCTTGTAAACCTAACTAACTGCAACAAGGCAGCCTCACTAGCCATTCTACAGAATGGCTACAGAAATGGTTCAGCATTGTCTGCTCTTGGTGAAGACCTGGGTTCAATCCCAAGCACCTACATGACAGCTCATAACTTTCTACAACTCCAGTTCCAGGGATCCCACACCCACATCTAACCTCCTCCACGCACACAGTACACAGACATACATGCAAGTAAAACACTCATATACGTAAAATAAAAATAATTTTCTTAAGTCTTAAAAATTCTGTGAAAAGGCTGGGCGATGGTGGTGCACACCTTTAATCCCAACACGTGGGAGGCAGAGGCAGGTGGATCTTAGTGAGTTTGAGGCCAGCCTGGTCTAAAAAGCGAGTTCCAGTACAGACTGGACTGTTACACAAAGAAACCCTGTCTCAAGAAAAAAAAAATCTGTGAAAGATGATGGAGTGTCTTAAAAATTAAACAAAAGTTTTTTATGTAACCCAGAGATACAAGCAAACCAGACAATGTGAGTTATAGCTGGGAATGGCATGCTGGGCTCAAGTCAGCTGATCCCTAAGGTGGTCCCAGCAAGCCACTGCTCTACATAGTGCCCATTCCTCCACTGGTGATACACAGCTGGCCTCATGCGTGTCCACCATCTACTCTCTATTAATCTCTCAAGCACTGTAACTTGCCTGGCAGGCAGGTACGTAGGTAGAAGGTAAGATAGGCTTCCTTCTGTTCCCTTACCTCAATAGGCAAAGTCTTTAGTTTCTCCTGAGACAACAGAAAAAAAACAAACAAAAGTTCCAGCCATGCACTCAAATTAAGCTACAAAGACCAGGTACAAAGAGAAGCAAAAGACCTGCCAACTGATACAGAACGGTTCCAATTAGCCAGCATTTCAATTGAACATCTGCAGTATGAGTTGTTTTATGGACTCTTTGTGTTGCTAATGATGAAGTCCATGCTAGGAAAGTGCTCTTTGAGCTATACCCCCATTCCGCATAAAAACTTGGTTCAGATATGAATACCTTATACAAGATTCCACTTTCAACCCAAAAATGCACACATGTTAGCAATATTTGATGAGCAAATCAAATATTCAAAGAAAAATCAAAGACATTTCTACTGCAGTGACAAGAGTTTAAAGAAATCAGAGTGGACAATTATAGTAGATTAACATAGAGGAAGATCTACCATTCTGGTAAAAAAAATGTCTACTATTTTCACTATAAATATAAGGTACACTAGACCCAGGAGGATAATCAGTATAGAGAACCAGAGTAGCAAGCAAGGTAAGTCTCCTAGGCAGGCTCTGCTCATCTCCTGAACTCAGCAACCATCAGTGGTCCTTCATCTACTCTACTACTCTACAACGTACTCCCTTGGAAAAGAAAGGTATGAAGGGTGCAGGCTGTTGGGAGTGCCGGTTATCAGATGACATGACTAGGAGACTAGTAAAACCAGCTAGAGCCAAAGATGTCCTAGCTATCCAGACAAGTCTCAACCCCAGACAGACTTTGGGTGGCACTCAGACTAGACCAGGTTTAACTAACTAACATGAGTCAAGCCAATGGAGACAGAAATGGCCTTTAGGGTTCTGAGCCAGAGGAAAACCTTATGGAAAGGGAATGGAAAGGGAAGTAACAAGTACAGTTACAGAGTACAGAAGTAGTCTCTCTCTCTCTCTCTCTCTCTCTCTCTCTCTCTCTCTCTCTCTCTCTCTCACACACACACACACACACACACACACACACACACACACACACGTAAGAAAGCGCCTTTCATTCAAATTCAGGGTTAAGAGAGGATCTAAAAGAGAACAGACTGCTTGAGCAGCACAGTGGATCATGTCCCTGAGGCAGGACGTGACACTTAAATAAATTATCTTCTTCCTAGTATGTTTGATTAACACAATTGTGTTAATGAACACAAAAGTCAAACGTGGGTTCTCAAATATGCTAAGGCCCCGAGACAGCAAATGATTACACCTACATGTTCTCTCTGTGGCAGAGCCTTTATTCATGAAAACTGAAGAATGAGAAAACATTCTTAAGCGATAAAAAGGAAGGCTAGAAGTCTCCAGTGGCAGAACAGGTAAGGAATTCAAAAAAAAAAAAAAAAAACCTCTGCCTCAGGCTCATCCTGACAAAATGTAAATTGTTCTTGTTTTGAAATTAATGGGTTGTGGGTGTCTTTCAACAACACTGCTGAGATTAGAAACAAAACAGAGGCTTTCCCACTTGACTGAAAGAAAGAAAACCAATCACTATGCCCTTGCAGCTAGGTCTGCAGGCCCTACCTGCCACCAACCAGCAAAGCAAGAGCAAAGCCAAGACTTCAAGGGGCACATGCAGGTTTGACCAGCCAAGGGTATCAATTCCTTCTTCCCCAAATTTCACTTACCTATCTCACGTTTTCTTTCATTGGTTGTACAATCATGGAAAAATTCTGTCATCAGACTTTCCAGTGCCCTGAGGGAGGCTTCTTCAGATGCCTAACAAAAGAATTTGAGAAAACATCAATAAACAGCTTCTGATTCTTGGTTCCTTCCAGGTACCATCCCCAAGAAGAGTAATTAACTTTCCAAAACACCTTGAATCAACTTTCTTCAAATGCATAATGCAAGCCAGAAAAACAAGAGAATTTTCCCCCCGTGTGTGTGGAAAAAAAAAAAAAAAAAGAAAAAAAAAGAGAATTTTCCATCTGGTTTAAAATCCAGTTTTGGTTATCTTCTATAAATGCATGCCATGTGATTTTAATTATTTATGCTATGGAGAAAAACAATTCAAAATACAACTGTAGAAAGATGTTGAAAGCAAATTAATGGTCTGGTCCTGCCTGAATAGTCAGAACAAACAGATTCTGAGAGGCTTACAGACCCTCCACACATAATCTGGGCACCCCTTGCCTAATTAATTAGCAAAATTAATCCAGAGAAACGCAAGCCACATGAACTTTTGGGGTTTCTGAAGATGCTTCAAGAGTCCTGCATACAGTCAGCTTTCAGTCTTACATAAACAGCCAATAATGATGAACGTGCAGTTGAGAACAAAGCTTGCCAGGCACTTCAAGGTCAACCTCCACTGACCAGCAGAGAACAAACTAAACAGGGATGCCCAAAGCAAGAGTAAGGGCACTGAACCAGGCAGTGGTGGCATATGTCTTTAATCCCAGCAGGCAGAAGCAGGCAGTTCTCTTGAGTTTGAGGCCTGCCTAGTCTACAGAGCAAGTTCCCAGACAGCCAGGGATAACCTTGGCTGAAACCCTGTGTAAAAGAGAGAGAGAGAGAGAGAGAGAGAGAGAGAGAGAGAGAGAGAGAGAGAGAGGGAGGGAGGGAGGGAGGGAGGGAGGGAGGGAGGGAGGGAGGGAGGGAGGGAGGGAGGGAGGGAGGGAGGGGCCCTGAGTACTAATGGGTTCCCTCTTGCACATGGATCTCCCACCTCCACTTCCTTTTCACAGCTGCCAGAGCAATGAGCCTGAGTCTAAACTCACACAAAGTCATGGGCTGCATTGCCTGTCGGGAGGCTGAAGCAGGAAGATGACTGTAGACCAACCCTGACTACACACCCAGTCTCATAAAAAGTTTTAAGCAGTAATAGTAACAAAAACCACTCCATAAAGCCTGTGAGCAAAAAGGTGAGTATCTGCAGACAAATCTGAACCATCATTGGCATTATCTATCTGGAAACTCCTGTTATTTTAGTAAGTTCTTAATTCCTTTCCTACATGCCTCCCTTTCCCAAACCTCCTCCTTTATCCCCAGAGTATTAGGACAACAAGATCACATTTAAACATGTCTGTGTTTAACTGCGAGAGGTCTGCAGACCTCCAGCCAGTCCTTTACTTCTGTGGAGACTGAAGAACTTCAATCATCTTCCTTAGTAAGTCAGTTTACAAACAGCACCACGTACACCAGCAACACTGGCCATGCACAGGCAGTGACAGGCATGGCTGTGCCTCTCATACTGCTGGCACAGTAGACTATTGTAACTGGAGGTTTCTTACCCCACCTGGTACTGCAACTGCTTTTAAAATAACCAGTCAGAGGCTTAATATTAATTACATACTGTTTGGCCTATTAGCTCAGGCCAGGCCTATTATTAACTAGCACTTACAACTTAAATTAACCCATTTCTATTAGTTTATATTTTATCACAAGGCTTATGGTTTGTTATCTCACATCTTGTTGCTGGCATCTCCCTTGATTCTGCCTCTTTTCTCCTATATTTTCTGCTTGGATTTCCCACCTAGCTATATTCTGCCCTGTTATAGGTCAAAACAGCTTTATTCATCAACCAATAAAAACAACACATATTCACAGTGTACAGAAGGACATCCCACACCAGGCTGACTGTAAGATGACAAATGAACTGGGCTGCTGAGTGATAAATTCTTCCCTAATAGTGATAAATTCTTCCTAATTAGCACTTGTAACTCAAAGAAACATTCTTGCCTGGATTTTATGGCTTGCAAGCCAACCTGTTCTATAAAAATTACCTATATGCCAGGTGAACGGTACACATCCAGCTATTTGACAGGCTAAGGCAGGAGTGATCTTTGAGCCCAGTAGTTTGAGATTGTATGAACAATGTCTTGGTCTGTTTCATTAATCAAGTTTGGTATGTTATTGCATTTGAGAGAGGGAGGTGTTTCTATTTAAAATTTAAACTATAGCCAGGCCTCGGTACAAGTCATCACCCACACTACTCTGGAGGCTAAAATAGGAGGATGGGAAGTTCAAGGCTAACCTAGGCAACCTTGTGAGACCCTATCTCAAAATGGAGTAAAGGCTAGGGGTACACCTCAGTTGGTAGAGTGGCTGCCTAGCATGTATGAATCCCTGGATTTGATGTCCAACACCCCCCCACACACAACACAGTAGTATATGCCTGTAATCCCAGCTATTAGAGAGATGAAGGCAGAAGGAAATCCAAAGTCATCCTCAGCTACAAAGTTTGAAGTCCGGGGGGTCAAAAGCACATACTGCTCTTGCAGAGGACCCAAGAGCACCCATGCTGGGTGACTCACAACTATATATAACTACTATAACTACAGTGGCATGGGGATCTGACCTCTCTGATCTCCTCAGGCATCTGTACACACTGTACACATCACACACACACACACACACACACACACACACAAAATGAAGAATGAAAAAAATTACATCTTTGAAGCCAGCCTAGGCAATATGAGATCATCTCAAAACAAACAATACAAAAAATAAAAACAAAACAATAAATAAAAGTAGAAGACAGTTAGGGCTAGACATGGTGATGCACACCTTTAATTCCAGTACTCATGAGGCTGAAAGGTTGAGACCAGCCTGGACAGTCAGGCTAATAATAGCACAAGGTACAGGGCGAGCCGGGGGTGTGGGAGAATAAAGCTCAGCATGGAAAAAAAATAAAATTTAAAGGTTGTAGGAAAATTTAGAGAAAAAAATTAAATTAGAATGTATTAAAGTAATTCAATGCCCCAAAAATAAGTATCGTGTGTGTCTGTGGGTGTGTGTGCACGCACACACATGCGCATAAACGCATATACAAGATATAAGACATGAAAGCAGAAAGGGAATCATGAGAAGGGAAGATGAGAGCTCAAGGGAAAGAGAAGTGGGTCCTAGAAAAATCCCCGAGATCGCGACCTTCAAAGCACCCAAGCATAGCACAACATGTTGCCATGCTGACATCTAAACGATCATTGGCAGCCTCTCCCAAGAACCTACTGGTCTCCACTGTCAGTCTACCAACCCAGCATAATCCACCCTAACCCGAGAAGCTAAGGTGTAAATCAAGACGCTCTAGCAACTACAAAGACATGTGGCTGTTCCAGAAGACAGTGCTAGAACCAGCCGAGCACATCCCCAGGCACTTCCCAACAAGCACAAATCTAGGCTGTTTATATTCTGATCACTTCAATAACCCCAACACTAATGTTGGAATGTTTCATAGGACACTGCAAGTGTCAAATAAGATGATATATGTACAAGCACTAGATAACTAGAAGAATTATATACCTAGCAAAGATGGCTACCCTGATTTTTACTTGGTCTTTTGGTATCAAACAAAAACAGGCAGGAACATTTCAAAACAAAAGTCGTCAGACCTCTGAAACTATACTCATACATACTTTCGGCTTCTCAGACAAGAGCCCAAAATCAAACTGTGTTCATTTACAGTGGATAAAAAGGAGTCCCAGGCTTCACCTGAGTAAACATTCAGAACAGTAGAAGACAAACAGGATATGTTCAGACCTGCAAATGGTTAAAGGATACTGCAGATCCTTCAACCCCCTTAGCAGGAAGGCCACTGGAATCTTTACCAGCTGTTTGAAGCAAGTGGCAAGGCCAGATCCAGACTGGTGTGTTAAGGACCTAACAACAGTGAGAAAGTACTAACACACCACACAACACTATACTTTCAAGTAATGAGAGACAAAGAACATACATGACTCTAAGGTGGAACAGGTCAATATCTCAGGATTCAGAAGATCAATCTGCTGCTAGCTTCACATCTTATGCCGAGATTTCTGCTTCAGGTCTTCAAGACTAATTTAAAACTAAGTGAGGGGCTCTCCCGATGACTCAGTGGTTAAAGGACCTTTCCACCAAGTCTGCCAATCTGAGTTCAACTCCTGGAACCCATGTAACAGAAAGAGAGAAAGAACAGATTCCCAAAAGATGTCCTGTGGTGTCTATGTACATGTGCACCTGAATAAACACACAAATAAATGTATTTAAAATAAACTCAGTTTTAAATGTATTAAAAGTGAATTTTTAAAAAATCACTGAGACACATTGACATAAATGAAAAAAAAAAAAAAAACCCAGATGGATCAGAAAAACCCTTAAATTTAACCCACAAAATCTGAAAAGTCAAGTAATAAAGCTTCCAGAGGAAAATGCCTACATGACCGAGGTTATAGTTTCTTCCTACTGTTGGGGACACATAAAGCACTAAACACAAAGAAAGAGAATGGCAACCCTGACTGCTCATCCGATGGCACAAGAAAGCTGCAGAATGGAGAAGACAATTGTAACCAACAGAATTCACAGCAGAGTATAAAGTAACTTAACAAAGAAAAGACAAGAACCTTTGGACAAAGTTACTTATAAAAGAAAGACCTAAATAAGTATTCACCTCCTCAAAGAGAACAAACTTAAAATGTAAGAGGCTGTTACACAGCCATCAGAATAGCTAAGTCAGAAAGAGTCAGTGAGCTGGAGAGATGGCTCAGTAACTAAGAGCACTGGCTGTTCAGTTCTAGCACCCACATGGCAGCTCACAACCATCTGTAACTCCAGTCTCAGGAGATCCAATGCCTTCTTCTGGTCCTTTCAGGCACCAGACATGCACATGGTGCACAGACATGCAGGCAGGCTAAACATCCATACACAGAAAAATTAAACTGACAGACCAAGTGTTGGCTAAGAAACTGAGATATGCAGATACTGCTCACAGGAACATAGACAGGTGTCACCATTTGAGAAAATTTTGTCTTATGGCCACAATTAACCAGTGGAAATCTGTGCATGTATACCAAATAAAATGCACACACATACAAAGCCACTACAGAGAATTTAAAAAAATAAAAAAATAAAAAGAACTCAAATGTCTATCACCAATGGAATGTGTGAGTTGTGGTTTGTTTATTCGACACAATATTGCAATACAAAATGAATGAACCAATCTGACAGCAACAGTGAAGAATCTCAAACACAACAAATCAAAGATGTCAAAACAAACCCTTTCATTATTTGTTTACACACACACACACACACACACACACACACACACACCATCCCACTCCAGGCAGGGTTTCTCTGTGTGGCCTTGGCTGACCTGAAACTCTAGTAGACCAGGCTGACCTCAGACTCAGAGATCTACCTGCCTCTGCCTCCCAAGTGCTGGAACTAAAAATATTATCAAAATTTTTAAACAAACAAAACTAAGTTATGCTTTTATAATCAGAGCAGTGGGTACTTCAGGAAAGAGGGATTACCTTGGCACTCCAAGAATATTCTACTTTTGGCTTAGGTGTTACACACTGTGACCGCTATTATTACTTGTCGGTAAGTATGTGTACTACACACTGTACTTGGAGCTTCCAAACTGCATCTTCAAGTTTAGACCATGAGTTGTAAATTGCATTTTCATCTGTTAGTACAACTACTCACTACAGTGTAGAGAAAGACTTGCAGTCTCAGTCTGATCCCCTTGGATTGTGAGGTACACTGTTGCCTATATGTCCAGAACAGCCACCACAGCAATGTCACATATGGCTGCTTCATTTGCCTATGTCATCAAGAGGTCACCCAGCTCACCTCACAGAAAAAGGAACACACACTTAAAACCTTTGGGCAAAATGGGATGGAGGATTATGGCTGTCTTAGAATCCTCCAAGACAAACCTACATTCTATGCTGCAGAAATGATAGCGTGTACAAAGCTGCCTGCCTGGATTTCCACTGTTGTCTATTTCTGCTTCTGGATAAGCAACAGTTAGTTCAAAGACCTGTGCTTCTGACTCACTTACTAAAGAATCACAAAGCCAGTCAAGGCTCAGAATCACCTCATCAAAGAAAACTTGAAAGGAAGAGAAAGGTCACAGAATTTTCTGATACTGTCTATGGCTCCACTGGGCCTGCAGATTCGTTTCACATTACTTTCTTTCTCTGTGTGAAGACCTTCCTCACCACAACTTCTACCACTCTCTATTTTAGCTGGTCGGTCACCTTGATACCAACTTTCCCAGCTCTGATCCAGTCTGCTCTTCCTAAACAAACAAATCCTCTAAAGGCAGACTTCAACCCCAACTCCTCTAACTCGAGCTTTACAGAGCCTTTAAATCTAGGCTGACTTGAGAGACTGAGTTGTTAATTTGGCAAATGAGCTCGATACTCCTGGGATGTGAAGATAAATAAGAGTTCCTGACTTAAAAAGAATCAGAAGCAACCTGGGGT
Source organism: Arvicola amphibius (assembly GCF_903992535.2). NCBI lineage: Eukaryota > Metazoa > Chordata > Mammalia > Rodentia > Cricetidae > Arvicola > Arvicola amphibius. The sequence goes on from NC_052047.1 coordinate 128,243,150, forward strand.
GGAGAGAATAGAGCTAGGAATGAAATGTGGAGTCTGATGGTTGCCATCCTACAGCAGTGGTCATATATGAGCATATATGAACTTGTGCACAGGTCCTGCAGGGAGAAAGGAAAGGAGGTGGAAGCCCTCTAGTTCAAGACTCCCCCAGAGAAAAGCCATCCTGGTATCTGAATACTCATGGACTCATGGGGACTTCCATCCCGACTGCTATGGAAGAGAAGTTACAGCTCAGCCTTCATGAAATTTCTCACAAAGATTATAGGCTGGACCCCTCTGTTTCATTTTTACATCTTTTGTCTTTGATGGATGTAAGAAAGAAAGGTATATAGAACAGAGAAAAGTAAAAGCCCAGAGGCTAAAAGGTAAATGGATTAATTTAAGATAAGCTTACTAGCAAAAAAGGGGGGAGGGGGGGACAGTGGTGACCACCTTTAATCCCAGCAATCGAGAGTCAGAGGCAGGCAGATCTCTGTGAGTTCGAGACCAGCCTGGTCTACAAGAGATAGTCCCAGGACAAGTTCCAAAACTACAGAAAACACTGTCTTACAAAATGAAAGAAAAAAGAAGAAGAAGAAGAAGAAGAAGAAGAAGAAGAAGAAGAAGAAGAAGAAGAAGAAGAAGAAGAAGAAGAAGAAGAAGAAGAAGAAGAAAGATAAGCTGGCTAGAAACAAGCTAAGCTAAGGCTGGACACATATAAGTAATAATAAGTCCCTGTATATTTATTTGGAAGCTGGGTGGCAGGCCCATAAAGAGTTAAAAATAAAAACAAATAAACACTACATTTTGGCATTCCAATGTGAGGCTTGAATTTCCACAGGGCCTGCCTGAGAAAGTTTAAAATAACAAACAAGCAGACACCGCTGCTTTAAGAAGTTCTGCCATACATCAGAGCACTTAAACAGCCTTTTTCACGCTAAGTAGAAATAAAGAACTAAGTAAAAAAAAAAAAACAACTATCACAGTGCAAGGCACTGGCATTCCCAAGTTGGAGAACTGAGTGCAGTTCCTGGTCAAACACACCTCCCAACCTAGCCTGCCAACTTTAGGCTTGGTTCTCAGAACCCCAGAAGTGGTGTGTGGTCAGAAAAGGATAGAGATATACAGTAAAGTAAGTTCACCTGGGAAAAAAGCCCTCTAAACAGGTTCCAGTATGCTTTATAATGTGCATAGGTTTAAGAAAGAAAAGAGAAAGGATATAGACATAGAAAACCATAAATAGTTTAAAAATAATAGTCTTTAAAGAGAAAGTAAGACAAAAGAAAAAAAGCCAGGTAATGATTAAAAATACACAGGGAGTCTGGATCCTGTATAGTATTGTGTTAATTTTGAACTCTTTGACCACAGACATCCTTCCTATAAACTCACAGTCTCACTGATATTGATACTGCTTCCACACTACTTGTCAACCAAAGTTCAAAAATATACAGAATTAGCAAGGATGTTCAATCTCAAGAAAACTTTCAACAGTAACATAACCACCACAGACGTCTCCACTCTCAAATGAACACTCTCTCCTTACACTTTCACCACAGAAAATAAAGCAGGCGTCTTAGGCTGTATGCCTGTAAGTTAAGATCCAAAGCTTCAAGTAAAACATGACAATCGGTGTGAGGGTGCCCCTCCCTGACTCCAGTGCTGCAGTGCCACCAGGCTCAAAAGGCTAGAAAGTAGCAAAAAGCAGGAAGGAAGCTCTAGTCCCAGGAGACATGCCCTCCAAACTCCCACTCTGTTCAGGCCTCGCTGTTCCTCTATGTCAGAACCTAGTACTTTAATTTCTAAAACCCGTACTTGAATCTTGTTGAACTAGAAATCACAATGTGTTTCTTTCTAAGTAAGTCGAAACCAGCTGATCTGGAAGTCAGATGAGATCTCATTCACTCAGAGACTCTGAAGGACTCACTCAAAAGCCTTCTGCTGAGGAATGGCCAGCACTGTAGGTGGTGGTGGATTCTTAAATCTTCTAAGAGTACACTGGCAATGTTCACTGACACTTTAACAATCTAGAATTACCACAGAAATAAACCTCTGGACATGGCTGTAACAAGTATTCTGTCCCACCAGCCAATTCCCAAATAACGACACAGAGACTTTTTATTCATTATGAAAGCTTGGCCCATAGCTTAGGCTTGTCCCACTAGCTCTTATAACTCACATTAACCAATTTATATGAATCTATATTCTACCTCTCTTCCAACTTGCACCTCCTGTTTCCTTTCCATGTCTCCTGGCATTTCCTGCACACCTAGACTCCTCCTCTTCCTCTCTCTCCCCATAAATCCTGCCTATACCTCTTGCCTAGCTGTTGGCTGTTCAGCTTTTTATTACACCAATCAGAGCGATACACCTTCAGATAGTGTACAAATATCCACAACACATGGCTGTGAAGGATTATCTGAATAGGTTGAGGGTGGAGGACCCACCTCATATATGAGTGCACCATTCCATGGGCTATGCTTCCAGACCATATAAAAAGCAGAAAACTAGCAGAGCACTAGCAATTGCCTCTTTGCTTCCTAACTGCAAACTCGATAAAACCAGCTGCCTCCTCAAGCTCCTGCCACCATGTCTTCCCCACCATGATGGTCTGTATCCTCAGTGAGCCAAAATAAATCCTTCTCTTTCCTTAAATGGCTTTTGTCAGCTACATGATAAGAGCAAAAAGAGTAGTGACAGGCCATGGATGGAGTAGAACAGACGATGTAAAACAGGCACAAGAGCTACTAAAGCAGAGAACCAATGCTTCAACAGTTAAAAAAGATGCAGCCAGGACAAAGGCTTGCACACCACACTATGAACACCACCTGGAATCAAAGAGCAAAGTGACCTTTGCTCAGAAGGCTCCTTGTCTGCCTACGTTGAAAGCTCAACAGTATTTGCCCTTTGGGAACAATTACAGACATACCACACAGAATCTTTGCGTAGATCCGTGTGACTAAAGCACACACTCTGACCTCATCTAAACCTACTCTTCAGCTTCAGACTAAGACTTCTACAAAGATGCTAAGTGACAAACCATTCCTCGAGTGCTTCTTAGGTTTATACAAAGAGCCCAGTCAGAGTCTCTCTCTCTTCCATGAACAGAAGAGATCAATCACTGCTGAGAACCAGAAGCTAGAAACAAGAATGCCAAGCGTCTGAGCTAGAAAGTTCCACTGGTCCCACTGTGGGACTGATAAAGTCAAGGTGACACAGTCTATCCCTCATAGGGACCAACAGAGTTGGTGTTTGTAGACAGAGGACAGTGTATTTTCTACTGGGAAAACCTGCCTGTGTACTACTGGACAATACATAAAACAAGAGCAACCAACTAGCTACCAATGCACAAATGTAATGCTTTAGAAAAAACACACACAAAAAGCAAAAAACAAATCTATGGTGGACTAAAGACTCATGAGAAGCAAATGCTACACTTGATCCAAGACTGGATCCTGAACTGGAGGGAAAAAAGCTATATTGGGCCTACTGACAAAACAGTGATTGCAGGTGTGTGTGTGTGTGTGTGTGTGTGTGTGAGAGAGAGAGAGAGAGAGAGAGAGACAGACAGAGACAGAGAGAGAGACAGACAGAGACAGAGAGACTGTGTGGTGCATGGGTTCAAACGTATGTACAGGCATACATTTTGAGACAAAAGATTAATATGACTATCTTCTTCTATCACTCTACACTCAGTACTTTTTGTTTTTCAAATGGTGTGTGTGCACATGTGCGTGTATGTGTGCATGTGTGCATACATGTTCGAGTGCTTCTTAGGTTTATACATGTGTGCATACATGTTCAAGTGCTTCTTTTCATGAGTCTTTAGTCCACCATAGATTTGTTTTTTGCTTTGTGTGTGTGTGTTTTTAAAGCATTACATTTGTGCATTGGTAGCTAGTTGGTTGCTCTTGTTTTTATGTATTGTTTTATGTATTAACATGCATGAAGAGGCCAGAGGAATTCTTTTTCTCCTTCCACTATGTGGGATCGAATAATGGAAGTCGGGTTGTCAGGCTTGGCAGCAAGTACACTAAGCCAGTTCTCCCCCTTATTTTTTGATACACAGTTTCTCACTGAACCTGCAGCTAACTGTTTGGGTTAAGCTAGCCAATAAGCCCCAGGGATCCTCCTTTCTCCATTTCCTTAGTACTGGGGTCACATACACACACACACCATCACACCACACTTTTACTGGATGCTGGGGATCTGAATTCAAGTTCATGGCAAACACTCTATCCACTGAGCCTCTTCAGCCCCACTGTTGGCAGATTAAAGTACTGAACCAATTTAAATGAGCTGAAGCTGATAACTGTATAGTCATATGACTGTAACAGACTATCTTCACTAAGAACTATACTACATACTTCAGAAAAACAGCACATGTCAAAATATATTTATACATGTGCCTATGACAGAGGCAGAGAGAACAAACCATAAAGCAAACATCAAAAGTGTTAATAGGCTAGTTTGGATGTACTAGTCACTATCTTTTAACTGTAAAAAACTTTCAGCTAACAAGGGCTATTTCATTTGTTTGGAGGTGTCTGAAATAACTTCCAACTAACAAGGGTTATTTCATTTGTGTGGAGGTGTTTGTTTTGAGACAGTTTCACTCTGTAGCCCTGGCTGGTCTCAAACTCAGAGATCCACCTGCCTCTGCCTCCCTAGTGCTAGGATCTGTTTGCTTTCATAGTCTCACTATGTAGTCCAGGCTGTCCTAGAACACATGACTCTCCTGCATCAGCCTCCCAAGCAGTGGAATTGCAGGTGTACACAAACATGCCTAGCTTGAGGCAAGGAGATCATTTTTAAGATTCATTTTTATGTAAGAGTGTTTTGCCTCCATGTATGAATGTACACATGTGTGCCTGGTTCCCACAGAGACCAGAAGATGTCAAATCCCCTCAAACTGAAGTTACAGGCAATTGTGAGTCACTCTGTGAGTTGGGAACTGAACCTGGTTCTTCCACAAAAGCAGCAAGTGTTCCTAACCACTGAGCAACCCATGGGATGCTTTTTGTTGTTGCTGTTGTTTTTAAAATTATTATTGTTGCTGCTGTGCACAAGTGTGTGTGTGTGTGTGTGTGTGTGTGCGTGCATGTGCACATGCGCGCGCACACACAACCGAGTGCCTACAGGAGGCCAGAAGAGGTGTCAGATCCTCTGGAACTAAAGTTTCCAGCAATTGTAAGTTACATGGTATAAGTGTTGGAAACTGAACTGGGTCCTCTGGAAGAGGAGCAAGAGCTATTGCTCACTCTCTCCAATATCTTTAAGAAGGTATTTATTTTTATATGGAATGCCTCATGAATGCATACCTCCTTGCACAGGGGTCACACTATTCTCTGTATCATTCCAAGTTTAGTGTATGTACTGCCAAAACAAGGACTACAAGGTGTTTTGTTGTTTTGATTTATTTGTTTTTATCTCATGTGTGAGGGTGTTTTGTCTACATGTCTGTCTGTGTACCACATGCATGCAGTGCCTGAAAAGGCCATCAGATCCTCGGGAACTGAAGTTGCAGATGGTTATGAGCCACCATGTGGGTGCTGGGAGTCAAACCCAGGTCCTCTAGGAGAGCAGTCAGGGCTCTTAACTGTTGAACCTTCACTCCAGTCCCACTAACGAGGCTTTAATTTTCTGTTGCACTATTATCTTCCACCTCACTCCTCACTGCTCCAAGATGGCTTTGCAAATGAAAAAGAGAAAAGGAAAGGCATGCAAGGTACAATAGGAAGAGATTAACTTCCTCAGATACCAGGTAGATTTTCACTCACTGCTTTTGAAAAAGAGATATTACATAGCTTAAATGTTAAAAAAAAAAAAAATGTTACATCTGCTGGTTGGGTAACAACCATATCCACTAAAAACTAAAATATAATACACTGCATAAACTTTATTTTTTATATACCACCCAGAGGGCTTCAATTAGACAGACAAAAGAATGATAGTTATTCATTAAGAAAACTGTCCAAGGGCTGGAGAGATGGCTCAGAGGTTAAGAGCATTGCCTGCTCTTCCAAAGGTCCTGAGTTCAATTCCCAGCAACCACATGGTGGCTCACAACCATCTGTAATGAAGTCTGGTGCCCTCTTCTGGCCTGCAGGCAGACACACAGACAGAATATTGTATACATAATAAACAAACAAACAAATAAATAAATAAATAAATTTTAAAAAGAAAAAGAAAACTGTCCAAAAGAAGAGATCACCAGTAGGCCCTCTTCACCATCCCTCTGCCTCTCTTTCCCAGATACATATTCCAGAAGACAGAAGTATGTACCTACACGTCTAATGAATTAAATTCCAATCACATTTACTAACACGTTAACGCAAAGATGTTGTCCAGCAATTTTTAAAATCTTAAAACAGAAAAAATATCCCCAGGGAGCAGCAAGTTCAACCTTGTACTGGAAGAAAAGAAATAAAGTCCAGACGGCTGTTTGCCCAAGGTTACCTAGTTATTAGTGAAGTCAAAACATGGAGCCTACCCGTGATAGTTCCTCCAAGTGTCTGAAGATAAATGAGCTGGCATTGCACTGAATGCAATCAGGTAATGAATGCAACATTAGCAAATCACCACAATAACAGCACACTGCAACTCTGTAATCAAGAAAAACTACCAAGAACATTGCTCCCATGCAAACAATTTCAATTACTGTCACCAACTGTCCTATCTAATAGAAGCCTCTTTTTTAAACCCATATACCTTCATCATAAACTATTACCAAACCTCATACTGTAAATAACCTGCTTGATTTTGGCAAAAGCCTCCAGATGGTCTAAGGGACTGCTATGAACTGGGGAACATAATCACGTCCTTTCTCTTTCATGATCTACCCAGTGGTTTTATATCTCAAGATCCAAAGTGCAGGTCAAAGTCTACTGTTCTCCTCATTGGCAGAGACACCTGCCTCCTCTTCCATTGGAACTGGTTTTACTGCCACACCCCCAATCCTAGAGAAGAGGTCTGGCTCTAACCTCAGCAAGGATGCAAGGCACAGCTGAGCACAGGGCAGTGAGAGTTCTAGTACAAGGCTAGGCCGGGTTCTGATGCACGGATGCATGACTTCATACCTGGCAGACCAGGAGTGGACCCAGTACATCAAAAGCAATCACTCCTGAACAAAGGAAGAGCCGGCCCACAAGAATATACTCCATTGCTCCTCCCACATAAGGGACAGAAAGCCACCCCTAAATGTAGACCACAGCAAAAATGAAAGAAGATAGAAAGAAAGCAGTCCACACAGCCAGCAGGTTTGAGGAGCACCAGTGCTTCCACTAAAAGAGACGCATGCAGGAGAAAAACTCAGTCCACTGATTCAAGCCTGGGTAACTTTTGAGGAAATTCTGCATGCCTCCAGAGCACTCTGATGACAATCAGGGGTATACCTCAGTGTGTAATCTCTCCCTCACTGCAGATTTTGTTTATGTGAACTTCATGTGAACACTTTTATTGCACTTTATTTCATCTGCTTGAACCCAGAGCCTCACATACAGTAGGAACTACTCTGTAACTGAACTACATCCCAGTCTCTTCACTTGCTTTTATAAAGACAATGCCCAAAGTTGTTACCAGTTTATTCCTCTGACTACACCTATCACTACCTTAATAGTTGCTTTTTATTGATGCTCAGTCACGTCTGCAAAGGCTTCATGTCAAGACCATGACACCACAGTAGCAGCTGCTGAGAGCCCTTAGATGCCACTCCACAGGAAACAAGAGGGGTGCTGCATGAGCAGAGATTTGTACTCAATAGGAACTGTCTCTGGCTGGGGGCTCTGAAGGTTCCTGTCATCACACAGATCACCATTAGCACAAAGGGACAAGTTTGCATAGATTCTAGCCAGGGGATCCATGTGTTCTAGCTGAATGGTTTTTGTTCATTAAGAACTATGACTTTGGTCTACAAGAGCTAGTTCCAGGACAGGCTTCAAAGCTACAGAGAAACCCTGTCTCAAAAAAACAAAACAAAACAAAAAAAATGAACTATGACTTTAAGGGGAACTAGGGAAATGGCTTAGTTGGCAAAGTGCATGCTGCATACACACATGGACTTAAGTTTGGATTCCCAGCACCCATGTAAAAAGCAGGCTACAATGTTGTATGTCTATAACTCAAGTTCAGTTTAGGGGTGAGGATGGGGAACTGGAGATAGACAGTTCATTGACAGGCCAGCCTAGCAGTTCCAGGATCAGTAAGAGACCCGGTTTCAAAAAGCAATAAACTATAACTACAGGGAAAGGGGTGTGATGTGTTAGGGTCGCTGCATGCACATGAACATTTGCATTAATGCACCCAGGTGTGCACAAGCAGAGGCCAAAGCAGAACAGGGCACTTGGTTGGTGTCCTCCTCTTAATTGCCCTGAGTCAGGGGCTATGGTAATTTGAATAAGAATGGTCCCTATAGGCTCATATATATGAATGCTAAGTCACCAGGAAGTGGAACTTTTTGGAAGTATTAAAAGGATTAGTAGGTATAGCCATGTTGGAAGACAAGTATCACTAGAGGTGGGTTGTGAGGTTTCAAAAGCCCATGCCACACCCAGTCAGGCTTTGGATCTGGATGTAGTTCTCAGCTACCACTCCAGGGCCACAAATGCCACCATGCTCCCTGCCATGATGATAGGCAACTCTAAGCACACTCCCAGTTAAATGCTTTCTCTAAGAGATGCAGTGGTCATGGTGTCTCTCACTGAACCAACTCACTGGATTAGTTAGGCTGGCTAGGGGAGCTCTTAGGATCCACCTGTTTTCAGTGCTGCAAAGCCATGAACAGCTTTAATGTGGGTGCTGAGGTTTTGAACTCAAATCCTCATGTGAACAGAACACTCTTACCTACTAAGCCATCTCCCTGAGAACTACACTTTTTAAACTTGACATGAAAGTTCACACCTATAATTCCAATACTGGAAGGCTAAGACAGGTCTAAGGATAGCCTGGAAATATATAATGAATCCCAAGCCAGTCTGGACTACCCCTGTCTCAAAAAAAAAAAAAAAAAAAAAAAAAAAGTAGTAATTTTTTTTAAAAAAGCTATAACTTATGTAATATAGAAAACTATACTGTAATATTGGCATCATATATGTTTCTTTGCTCCACTTCACTTGGCTGTATATAAGGTCCATATGGAGGTTCGCCATTCTCTCCTTCCACCATGCTTCCTAAAGCTTGTTGGCAGGCACCTTTACACAGAGAGCCCCTCCAGTCATTTTTAGTTACCCACCAGTGTTAAAAAACTAAGTATATAGCCGGGCGGTGGTGGCGCACGCCTTTAATCCCAGCACTCGGGAGGCAGAGGCAGGTGGATCTCTGTGAGTTCGAGGCCAGCCTGGTCTACAAGAGCTAGTTCCAGGACAGGCTTTAAAAAAGCTACAGAGAAATCCTGTCTCGAAAAACAAAAAAAAAAAAAAAAAAAACCAAAACAAAAAAAAACTAAGTATATAAATGTCAGCACGTACCTTCTAGAATTCCATCTGTTTGACACACTAGAGTTTAGAACTATGTCCGTGATTCTAAGAAAAACAAAAGCTGTTTGACTTTTCTTTTTTGTTTGCTTTTCATTTTAAATGATATCTACTGGATGATGGGCACATTGTTAGGGGACAACCTGTGGAGTTCTCACTTTCTACCACGAAGGTTGCAGGGACTAAAAACTCTGCTGAGCCATCTCTTCAGTCTTGCTCATTCCTCCTGCATCATATTCCACAGAGCCAGGGCTATCTCAAAAGACTACCTCTTCTGCTACTCACTGCAACCCAGCCTGTTGTTTTCAGCACTTTTGACTATCTGGCTCTAAATCTAGGCTCCCCTAACCACTTCCTTCAGTTTGAATAATATTCCAAAAGAGGCTCACCAAACTCAGGGAAATGCTAGTGTTTAACCAGCTGTATTTTTCCCACAAAAAATCACAATCTTCAGTAGCCCTCTAAGAGTACAGCAACAAAAAAGGACAGACTCACATTTCAGCAGGATGTTACAGTCTAGTAATAGTCAATACATACAAATATAGAATTAATTTTTCACAAAGGTATGAAAGCAATTTATGGAGAATATACAGCCAAATACTTGGGAACTGGACATCTATGTTTATTTATGTGTGTGTGTGTGTGTGTGTGTGTGTGTGTGTGCGTGAATGTGTGTGTACACACGTACACATTTTACCAGGGTGTGTAAAAAGGTCATAGGACAATTTGCAGGGACTTGGAAGCATAGTATATAAAACTTACAAAGTGTACAAGTGAAGACATGCACCAAACGAGGTATTCAAGAAGAGCTGCAAAACTCGACTTCCCCGCCCCCATGCACCACCCTCCTGATAGATTCACTTGGTTAGCTACTTGCCACTGTTGTTAATTCAGCCCCAGACCCAAGGCTGAGGACTTTAATTTAAATTCCCAACCCTCTAATTCTGCCTGGTTTTTCTGGAAACCAGGGCCATAAAAAAAGCCAGTCAATTAGCAGACTCACTAGCACATAAAGGGACAACCTGTGAAATGCTTGGGATTTTACTAAAGATGCATCCCAAGTTCACACATTACAAAAGCACTGTCCTTGGCTTTGCAGATTCACACTTGCCTTTTCCATCTTTACCTCCCAGGGGATCAGGCTCTGAGAAAACCATTAATGAATTAATCAAAAGACACTGATTCTATGATGTATGAATTCACTATGTGTGATTATTTGGCTCAAGAAATAAAACCCTCTGTTGTATTAAACACTCCATTTTAGTGGTGTATTACAAAGCTGATGTAACTGATGGCTCATTCCCATTTGGGGGAAGAATCCACTTAAAGAACAAAACCATTCACTTTAAACATAATACTCCCTCCCTTTCATGCCACTAAGGGATCCCCATGAAAATTTCAAACTGAGAAACAGGGGCTCAGAGGCCACCTCTGGTTGCCCATGTCATATTCTTGGACAAAATTCATTCATCATTTTCTAAGGGTTTATGTGTTAGACACTGGCCCAGACTCACTTGTTTTTAGGTTGACTATTTTTGATGGCACAAAAGGAAACACCTGCCAGTTCTCCAAACCACACTTCGAATCAAGGGTAATGCCTAGAAGGTTCCTACTTATCCCCATTATGACAGGTACTGCCATTTCACTCAAAAGCAGCACATTGTTGCTACCTCTGTCCCTGTCTCAGATGCCTTCTTATCTCAGGCCCCATAGTTGTTGGTCCTCTGATAGTAACTGTAAAAACCTACTTCTTCCTTATGATACAGCCTGAGGCAGCCTTCCCAACTAAGTCTGCCAGAGACAGATTGCCAATTTTCTAACTATAATACATACGTATGATTCAAATGTAGTCTTAAAAATCATCTTTTATATGATTTAGAAGAGTTACTTATGCAGTTCTAGGTGCTCGGGAGACTAATGCTCCAGGAGTTCAAGGCCAGCCTAACGCAACAAAAGTGAGACCCCCCCCCCAAAGAGGAAAAGAAACTAGGTGATCACATACTATATGATTTCATTTATATAAAATACCCACAGCAAGCATATTCATTGGCACAAAAGTCAGTGGCCTGGAGGAAACAGAGAGAGAGACAACTGAGAGAGACAACAACAGGACTTCCTCTGGAGTGATGAAAACTTTGAAACTCTATGGCTCAAAATGTACCCAATGTCATATTTGCTGTTGTTTGTGGTATAGAGAACTGAACTCGGGGCATCCAAACGGGTGGTCTACTGGTGAGCTGTGCTCCTTGTCCTATGTCACTGAGTTTGGCACACTTTAAAGGATGTCGTTTTAAAGTAAGCATGGTGGTGTGCACACCTGCAGCCCCCAGCACGTGAGACAAGGGAGGAGGGAGGTGAGATGGAGGCTAGCCTGCACTACACACATGGATCTCCAAAACAAGCAAGCAAAAAAAGGATGGCTACCTCCTATAAACAGAAAAATGAACTTTAACTTGAAATAACTTTTCCTACATATGCACAATACTGAGGAACAGTAAGAAGCTGTTAACCTTTGCTGCAGCACTTAAGATTATCAATGTCATGAGTACATTAACAGCTGAAAGGAATAATGAGCTGGAACCTTCTGGAAAACATAATGAAGTACCTTAAAAATGTTTACATTAAACTTAAAATTAAAGCCAGGCATGGTGGTGCATGCCTTTAATCCCAGCACTCGGGAGGCAGAGGCAGGTAGATTTCTGTGAGTTCAAGGCCAGTGTGGTCTACAAAGTGAGTTCCAGGCCAGCCAGTACTCTTGCACAGAGAAATCCTGTCTCGAAAAACAAAACAAAACAGAAAGAAACTTAAAACTTTCCCAAAATAAGAGGTTTATGAGGAAAGGAGGAGGGGAAAGTCTCCTTACCCTAGAGCCTTTCTGGGAATCTCTCCTAAAGCAACTTCTAAAATTCAGAAAAAGCTTTTTGCAAAGACATTAATCACACATTGTTTATTATGGAAAAATCTAACTGCTTAAGAATCCATGCAATGCAATGCTACACAGTCATCATAAATACTTGGGACACATTTAACAACCTAAAAAAAAAAAAGTCTACTATACTGTTAAGTAGAAAAAGTGCATTTACAATACAAGAGTAACCACTTAGAAAATCAACAGAGAGCTGGAGAGATGGCTCAGCAGTTAAGAGCACTGGCTGCTCTTCCAGAGGACCTGGTTCAACTCCCAGCACCCAAATAATGGCTCACAACTGTCTGTAACTCCAGTTCCAGGGAATCTGGCACCCTAGCATAGACATACATGCAGGCAAAACACTAATACACATAAAATAAAAATAAATCTTTAGAAAGTATACAGAACACAAGACAAGGAAGCAAACAAACTGCTACAAAAAGCGCAATCAGGAGGTAGTAATTTCTTGTTTTCTAAATTAGCTATCAAATATTTTCAAAATATTTCAAAATAACTTCAAAAAGTTCAAAATAACTTGCAATCAGTATAACTACTGAGCAAAATCAAGAGCCCCCGTAAGTTCATACGCAGCACCAGCTTAATTGTTCATCAGTACTAGAACGAAGGTGGTCCAGACACCAAGTTAAAGATGGTCACAAACCAGCGTTCAGGTGTCTTTCTTGCAGGGCTCTGGTTTTGTTTTCAGTAACTCTGAAGAGAAGCATACAGATACCCTCAATGACTTTAGGAACTATCCTAAAGTCTAAAATTATCTTTAAAAAAAAACTAAAATAAGCAAACCCTTGACAGAACACTAAATTCTTCTTCCTAAGCAGACTGCAGATCTCAGAAGAAAATTTTTTGAGTAACCATGAAGAACAAGGCTCCCTTCCTGAGTTATTAACAGGTTTTCCCAAGTCACACCATCAAACAGCTGTGCTGCCTAGCAGAAACCCTGTTCAACATTTCCACTCATCCATATGACATGTCTAAACACACAATCTAGCTCCCTATTCCAAATGTACCCACCACATCATCTGCTTCAAATGCTCCAAACTCTGCCTAGAGACTCCATATCTGCTCTGAGTCCAAGCTACACACCCCCTCCTTTAGGAAGCCTTCTTAGCTACAACTGTCCCACGCCCAATTTAGCCAGGCTGGCTTTGAACTCAACTGGCCTTGAACTTCAGACCTCCCTTCCTCATCTGTGAACTAGAATGACAGGTGTGTGCCACCTAGTTGGCAGGACACTCAAACTTTCAAAGCTTCTGTTCATCTTCCCCTCCTTACCTTACATTACCAGCTGCAGGAGATGAACATGAGGCAGGCTCTGCAGCGTTGCTGGAAGGGATCTCTCACATTCTCAGTACTTGTTCTACTTAACTTCCAGTATTAGGAGGCCAATTACAGATGTCACACATTCCAGCACCTACACTGACATAAAGTCCTTTCAACTTTCTCTGACTAACCAGTAACTCTTCTCCGACCCAGTGAATGGAGCTTGGAGACCACTCTCCTCTAGGAACACTCACTGGCTCAGCTAGGTGACCTGCTCCAGACAACCTGAGTTAACACAAATCCTAACACCATTTATAAAAGGTCATGCGAGCTGCATGACCACACCATGATGGGCCACACCTTCTGTCCCAGCACTCAGAAGCAAAGGCATGAAGCATCTTCGTGAGTTGGAGGGCAGTCAGGTATATGTAGTGAGCTCCAGGCTAGGGCTACATAGTAAGAGTCTGTTTTAAAAAAGAAAAAAATTAGATACTAAAACCTAGCAATATTATATCTAACCAAACTGTCCTTCAAAAACCAAGGGAAAACAAGTTCTAAGGAATGCCTAACAATGACATCTATGGAGCAGCATGCACAAAGCCTTGGTGTGACCTCCAGCAATGCAGAAACCAAGTGTGGTTGTGTATGCCTGTAATTCCAGCACTCAGAAAGTGGAAGCAGAATGGCTACCATCCTCAGCTGTATAGTCGACCAAGGACACCCTAAGATACAGAAGACCCTGCCCCCAAATAAATAAGTAAATAAATAACTCGGAGCAGTAGGAACACTGAATCCTTTAAGATATAAAATACAGGGGCTGGTTCAATGGGTAAACTGCTTGCTATATAAGCATGAGGAGGACTTTAGCTCAATTCTTAAAACTCATGTTTAAAAAAAGAAAAGAGAGCCGGGTGGTGGTGGCGCACGCCTTTAATCCCAGCACTCGGGAGGCAGGGGCAGGTGGATCTTTGTGAGTTCGAGGCCAGCCTGGTCTACAAGAGCTAATTCCAGGACAGGCTCCAAAGCTACAGAGAAACCCTGTCTCGGGAAAAAAAAAAAAAAGAAGAAAAAAGAAAAAAGAAAAGGGAGGGAGGGAGGGAGGGAGGAAGGAACAAAGATAAAGCAGTTACTGTTCGATTGCTGTGAGGGGTTACCATGATCAAGGCAACTTATAAAAGAAAGCTTTAATTGGGGCTGGCTTACAGTTTCAGAGGGTGAGTCCATGATCATCATAATAGGAAGCATGGCAACAGGCAGGCATGGCACTGGAGCAGCAGCTGAGAGCTTACCTCTCATCCACAAACAGAAGGCAGAGAGAGAGACCACACCCTAATGACACACTTGCTCAACAAGGTCATACCTTCTAATCCTTCTTGAACAATCTACCAATTGGGAACCAAACATTCAAATATATGAGCCTATGGAGGCTATTCTCATTCAAAACATTACACTAGTCATGGCAATGTGCATGTATAATTTCAGCAGTGGGAAGTGAAGACAAGAGTATCCCTGATACCTGCTGGCCAGCCAGACTAGCCTAATCTGTGAACTCTAGGTTTCATGAGGTGTTGTCTCAAAAATTAAGGCTGGGAAGCAATTAGGGGAGGCACCCAGTCATCAGCCTCTGGATTCTGCACGTACATATACATACAGTGCATACACTTGCACACCCATGAATACATAAGCAAACACAATAACAACTGGAATACATCAAATGTTGATTTCCTGGTTTGGACACCACTGGGGCACCTAGTAAAGTAGACACAGGATTTTTTGTACGAGTTTTGCAACTTCCTGTGAGCACAGAATTGTTTCAAAATAAAGGGTTGTTTTTAACCTAAGTGGCAGTAACTTTTTTTAACTGTTATGATGCCCCCCCCTCAAAAAAAAGCCAACATACCTAGGCATTGTAGCTTTTATGATAATGATATTGGCGAGACTAAAAGCAGGAGGCTCAGCTAACTGAAGGCTACCTGAACTACATACATAATAAGGCTTTGTCCAAAAAAAGGGTTGGAAAGATAGCTTACTCAGAAGACCTCAGTTCAATCTTCAGAATACATGCAGGCATGCTCTCTCTCTCTCTCTCTCTCTCTCTCTCTCTCTCTCTCTCTCTCTCTCTCTCTCTCTCTCTCTCTCTCTCTCTCTCCATACACACAGAGCAAGGCATGGTGGCACACATTTGCAATTACAGTACTGGGGAAGCAGACAAGTGGATCCCTGATAGCAAGACAGCTGACCCAGCCAAGATGAGTTCCAGATCAGTAACTGGGGGAAGGTGCCTGAAGAACAGTGCCCAAGGTTGTCCTCTGCCTACCAAATGTGTGGGTATACACACACCTACACAGGAAGAAAAGGTAAGCGAAGAAAACAGGAAAGAAAATTATCACTACCACATAAGTACTGATTTGGGGTACTTACCTCTCTCTGTATGTGCAGCATGCACACACATCACATGCACTCCTTTTTTGTTAACGTCTTTGCACTTTTTGTTTTATTGAGCATGTGGCCACTTCTAAGGTCCTCTATCTAGCTGATACTCTAATTGAACAAAGAAAAGGGGGAAGTAGTGGTTTGAATGAGAGAAGGCCCCCACAGGCGCCTATGTTTGAATGTTTGATCAGCCATTAGTGGAACTGTTTGAGAAGGACTTAGGAGGTGTCGCCTTGTTGGAGAAGGGGTGTCACTGAGGGTGTGGGCTTCAAGGTTTCAAAATCCCACACTATGCCGTCTCTCACTTTCTCCTCGTGCCTATGGATCAGGATGTAAACTCTCAGCTACTACTCTAGCACCATGTCATGGACTGATCCTCTGAAATTATACAACCCAACTAAACACTTCCTTTTAAAAGTTGCCTTAGTCATGGTATCTCTTCACAACAACAAACAGTAACGATGACAAGGAGGAATCAGGCTTCCCAGGACTGATTAGCTAATTTACAAAGCAAGGATCTTTTATTCTAGCTTCATTCAACTCATAAAACACCCCCTGGATACTTCTGCTAGAGCCACGTACCAGGGTTCTTTTGTTTATTGTTAACTGTAAAAATGAGCCTACTAAATCCAGAATGGTAGGACTTGAGAGGTGATTGCAGGAAGATTAATCCAAGTTTGAGGCCAGCCGGGCTACAGTGAATTCCAGGCTAGCTAACTGGGACTATATAAAAAGACCTTGTCTTAAAAAGAAGAGAGAGAGAGAGAGAGAGAGAGAGAGAGAGAGAGAGAGAGAGAGAGAGAGAGAGAGAGAGAGAGAGAGAGAGAGAGAGAGAGATGCAGGAAGGAGAGGAAGAGACCTACTTACATATCTACTAAGCCTAATGGGTTTATCTAACCTGAAATGTGAAAGAAGATGTTCACAGAGAGACAAGTTGTTTGCTTTCTTGTCATATTATGGGATAGCCAGAAATGATAAGATGTCGGCAGATTTGACCACTTCAACCTGTCCACTATGGAGGAAATGTTCTCAGGTTTTAAGTTCAGCTGGCAAGATGCACTATTTTTCTAAAACAGGCTACATTTAATTAACTGTGCACTACAGAAATCTAGTAATCTGTGTACAACATGGCTTTGGAAGTTGAAACTTGGCTCTGTCAATCACCATGTAATTTTAGACAAGCTATTAACCTTACTCTTCCTGAGCCAATGTTCTTATCTTCCTCAATTATAAAATGGGAACAATAATAGTTACACAGCACAAAGACAGAAAGATTACATGAGGAAGCAGTCTGTAGTAGTTAGGGCCCCTAAGCAATGGTTAGCACCAAATGTAACTAAGAAATACACTATGCTCTCCCTCTAAACCCCAGTCACCTTCCCTTTCTACTAGCATCTTCCTAGTCCCCTCACTCTGCTGCCTTGTGGCTTTATCACAGGATCCACACAGCACTGGTCCTAACTCCCCAGACTCACTTCCTACACATGTTGACTTGCCCAGGGCAAAGCTTACAGATTACATGGATTCTAGACAAGTACTGACTCAGTCACACTCTATTTCAGTCCTTACCATATAACTCAAGTACTACTACTACTACCATTTCTAATCTCGACCTTCTTGTGTTTATTTCCACTCCTGACTCAAGTATCCAAAATGCTGATCTTACTAGGTACAGCAGCAGCAAAGAGGAGTGAGTATGCAAAGAAGTTGAGCTTCAACCTTCTGAACTGTTTGACACTTGTAAGGCTGTATGTAGCCTTTTAAATTATTACATAATAAAGATAAATAAAAGCAAACAAACTATAATCAAAGGTAAAATATTAAACTAATGAGCTAGAATGCCTCAAAAAAATGATGCTTTATCTTCAATAAGATAGGTCTCACCTACAAAAATAATGAAAGGGACAAGCATAAGCAGCAGGCAAGATGAGAAAGAAGGGAAAAAATGTCCCAAGTGCTCTGAGACTGATGAGTGGGAGGCTGTGACCAGAGAACAAGGTATGATTTGAGAAGTCTAAAAAATATTCTAGATACCACTTTTTGCATCTAGTAAGTCATTTTCTTCCCTGCTGAGAAGTCTAAAGTCATACTGCCTGTGGGAATCAATCCACATGTGTTTTAACTACTCTCCCGAATAAAAGCCTGGTCTCCAACAACCAAGGGAACCTCCCCTTACTCTGAATTACATCATGTGGCACCTTGGGCTCCCTGAGGTGGCAGACTGATGGAAGAACCTGGAAGCTGTAGGCAGCCTATCCTATTTCATTTCTGTTGTTTTGATAAAATACCTGACAAAAAGCAATCTGTGGTATTTGGCTTACAATTCAAGGTTACAGCCCATTTGCCCAGAAGTCAAGACAGAAACATGGAGCAGCTAGTCTCACCCACAGTCAAGAACAGAGAAAACAAATGCATGTGTTTTTGTGCTTAGTTTTCTTTCTCTAATACAGTGTAGGACTCAAACCCAGGAAATAGCACCACAGTGGGTTGGTCTTCACACATCAATTAACATAAACAGTCAATAATCACTCCTCAGACATGCCCACTGGCCAGCCTGATCTAAACAATCCCTCACTGATGACTTGAATGTGACAAGTTATCAGTTTCTGACACTAACCATCACAAAGATGGTGTGGTGGTAAGCACCTGTAATCCCAGCACTCAGACAGAGCTTGAATCCAGCCAGGATACAAGGTTTCTACCGTAAAAGAGGCGGGGGGAGGCTAAGAGCCTGACGCAAGCAGACTAGAAGGCCATGGTTAAGACACAAACATACTGGCAATATCATCACAGGTACAGAAGAGGAAGTAAAATATGACTCAACATTAAGAGTGTACAGTGGACAAATGAGGTCATTAATAGAACTAGGCCATGGGGAAAGAACACTACCCTGAGGGAAGGATGACAGATATGGTTTAGGTATTATTAACTGATGGCCACAGGATGCTAAAGTACACATCCATGCCCAAAGGTTTAATTCCTATCAGTACCCAGGTCACAAATGAAGCCATAGGCAGAAAAGAACAAGGGAGACTAAGTCATGAATGTAACAGCAGAGCTGGAGACGGCTAGGTCAGCAGTGAAGACCACTCACCACTCTCAGCTCCCAAGGATACGATGCTCCATACCCACACTGGGCTCACAACCTTCATGACTCCAACTCCAGAAGGATCCAACACTTCTGGCCTCCATAGGCACCTGCACTCATATGCACATACCCACACACAAAAATGCAAATTAAAAAATGCTTTCTAGTAAAATGAAGAAGGCAACAGCAAAGACATCAAGGGAGCCACGAAAAGTTATTTCAAGAAAAGGAGACAGCAGATACCAGAGGCCATAAATAGTTAAGAAACAAAAGGACTAAAAACAGGTTATGGGTTTTTTTTTCCTTTTTTTTGTTTTTGTTTTTGTTTTAAGACAGAATAGTATGTAGTCCAAGCTGGCCTCAAACTCACAATCCTCAGTATCCTCAGTGAGAGACCATAGCCATGTACCATAAGTTCCTTACATTGGACCCAACACACTGAGGTTATAGGTAGTTTTTAAAAAGTAGTTGAAGACCAAAAGTCTGCCTACTTTAACAATATGTTGTTGTACATTTCAAATCACTGCCAGATAAAATTTTGAAAGTTCTCATTACAAAGAAATGGTAATTAGAAGTAACAGACATGCTGAGTACAATATTACACTGCACCCCATAAACATGTACAATGATTGTGCTACAAGAACCTTAGATATTGGGTAGTGGTAGCACATGCCTTTAATTTCAGCTTTTGGAAGGGAGAGACAGGTGGATCTCTGAGTTCAAGTCCAGCATAGTCTACAGAGCTAGTTCTAGGACAACCAAGGCTACACAAAGAAACCCTGTCAAAGAAAGAAAGAGAGAGGGGGGAGGGGGGAAGGGGGAGGGCGGAGGGGAAGGGAGGAGAGGGGAGGAAAAGAAAAAGGAAAAGAAAAAGAAAAAAGCAAGAATCTTGGACAAAATAAAATACTAAGAATACCTTTAAAAGTCAATCTACAGCAAGGTAGTGGTGGCTTTAATCCCAGCACTTTGGAGGCAGAGGCAGGCGGATCTCTGTGAGTTCGAGGCCATCCTGGTCTACAGATAGTTCCAGAACAGCCGGGGCTGTTACACAGAGAATCCCCGTCTCAGGGGCAGGGGGTTAATCTACAATATGAATTATGAAGAAATGGGGAGAAGGCTAAAACATACACATGATAGGGGTACAACTCCACTATATGGTAGTGTTTGCCTAATTCACCTAAAGCTTTGAGCTACATCAGCAGTGGAAGAAAAAAAGCAGAGAAACAGTTACACTTCCTCTTCACCCCTGCCTATACCTGCACACTCTCCGTAATTTCAGCTGTCTTCAACTAGACCTTGTATTGCAAAGTGCCAATGCCTCAATCACAGCCTCCCATCTATTTATAGACAAGGCCAAATCAAGTATTTTGTCAGCACATGGCCAATCTGTTGATTCTATTTTTCAACCCTGCACGCCTACAAATCCAAATCACCAACTGACTCAAACTTGTAATTATTCCCAGTATCCATGCTAACGGATTCCTAAGTAACTTAAGTTTAGTTTCTTCCCCTTTCTTCACCGATTAATGAAGAGATTTAAAAATGACAATTCTCACAGGACATGGTAGCACACACCTTTAATCCCAGAATTCAGGAGGCAGATTAAGGTTAGCCTAGTCGACATAGTAAAATTCTAGGCCACTCTGAATCCCACATCCAAGAGCAGGCCTTTGGCACATTCTACAGACAATATTATCTATTTCACCAGTGAAATCAAGGCATAGCGATGGTCTATTTTCCTTTGAGGGAAATCGCCAGTTACTCTAGGGTAATTCTAGAAATCTTCCATCAACTAGTTAGCTACAAAAGACCTATGCATCACTGTCCAGCTGCTTCACCCAAGTCAGCACCATGGGTCAATCAATCTATCGGATGCTTTCTTTTTTTATTTTTTTATTTATTTATTTATTTTTTGTTTTGTTTTTCGAGACAGGGTTTCTCTGCAGCTTTTTTAGAGCCTGTCCTGGAACTAGCTCTTGTAGACCAGGCTGGCCTCAAACTCACAGAGATCCGCCTGCCTCTGCCTCCCGAGTGCTGGGATTAAAGGCGTGCGCCACCACCGCCCGGCTTGCTTTCTTTTTTAAAAAAAATATTTATTTATTTATTTATTTATTTATTTATTTATTTATTATGTATGCAATAGTCTGTCTGTGTGTCTGCCTGCAGGCCAGAAGAGGGCACCAGACCCCATTTCAGATGGTTGTGAGCCACCATGTGGTTGCTGGGAATTGAACTCAGGACCTTTGGAAGAGCAGGCAGTGCTCTTAACCTCTGAGCCATCTCTCCAGCCCTATCTGATGCTTTCTTAACACAGGCTGAGCGCGGTGATAGATACCAAGTCTCCAGCATTTGGGGGGCCATGGCAGGAGGACTGGAGTTTGAAAACAGCTTAGATAGCTTAGACATCTCAAACAGTGAAAGGCAAAAATGATTTTTAAAGATGAGAGAAATGATGTGTTGGAGTGAAGCATGTAGGTAACACCTTGGGAGCCTAGAAAGTCAGAGCACTCAAGTCTTAACTCTCCCTCCAGTCTCCTGACACCTACCGTTCTTTCCTTGTGTGTGAGAGAGAGAGATCCTGAAACCACACGCAAGTACTTTTACCTAGAGGACCTTTTGCCTCCCTTAGCTTTAAGATTCAAACATGCCCTCTCCCAGTTCCTTTAATCTCAAGCAGCCATTCCTTGGGCAAAAAGATTCTGCACATAAGCGATCTTTTACTATCACTCCAGTCGCCATCTCTAGCTATCAGAATGTGTCTCCCCACTACACTCACTCGCCTCCAGGGCAAGCAGGAGACTGCCATGAAAGTACAAGTTTTGGGACTAGATCTTTTTTCTTCTCTTTTTGGCACTGGAGTCTTCATGCATGCTAAAAGCAAATGTTCTGAATAAGGGTTTGAATCCCAGCTATCTACCATTTGGTTACAGTGTGACTCTGAAAAGATACCTAACCTTTCAATGCTTTGAATGCAAACTATAAAATGGAAAAGAAAGGGCTGGAGAGATGTCAGCAGTTAAGAGCACTGGTTGCTCTTCCAGAGGTCCTGAGTTCAATTCCCAACAATCACATGGTGACTCACAACCATATATAGTGGGATATGATGTATACCTTCCTGCATAGAGGTATACATGCAGATAGAGCACTTATACACATTAAATAAATTTTAAAAGAAAAAAGGTTAAGAAAATTAAGAGCTTGTCCAAGTAGTATCACAAGCCTTTAATCCCAGCATTTCAAAAGCAGACATATCTCTGTGATCTTGGAACCAACAGGGTCTACATAATGAGACCTACCTCAATATACAAATACAGATAGACAGACAGATAGATAGACAGACAGACAGACAAGAAAGGGAGGGAGAGAGGGGAAAAAGTTTGGGGCTGAAATGATAGCTCACTCAAGAGGGTAAAGAGGCCAATCCCACAAACCTGTCAACCTGAGTTCAAATCTCAAAACCCACATATGAGGCTAGATACGGTGGCACACATCTATAATCCCAGAACTCCTATACTGAGATAGGAGGCAAAGAGAAGAGACTCACCCAGAAGATCAAGGACCATACAGCACAGCAGCAGAACCCAGAAAGACCCTCCTTCAATCAGGTGGGAGAAGAAAAGGCCTCCTGAAAGTTTCTTGTGATCTCCACACATGCACCATAATGTGCACACACACTCACATACAAATTATAAAATAAAAAAGGTTGTTAAGGCGTGGCTAGAAGAACTGAAAGCCTAGCTAGTCATTTCTTGA
Organism: Arvicola amphibius; assembly: GCF_903992535.2. NCBI lineage: Eukaryota > Metazoa > Chordata > Mammalia > Rodentia > Cricetidae > Arvicola > Arvicola amphibius. Next base: position 128,266,053 of record NC_052047.1, read on the forward strand.
TATTGAACTGCCTCTCTAGACTGTCTCCAATGGCACAGCCAAACACAGGACCTCTGAGCACTACTGAACTTTGCTTACTTCCTGTCTTGTCACATGGTGCCTCCCACAGCACGGTGTACAGTACAACACATCACATGTGAAAGGTCTAATTTTGTCTTCATTGCAGGGACCACATTAGAAAAACAACCTTTAATCTATACAATTGGGGGATGCATATATCAAACACAGGTGCCATTCATCAGTGGATACTTTGCTTTTGATACAAGGTCCTTCATTGGCCTAGAGCTTACTAAGAAGTCTAGGGTGGCTAGCCAGCAGGCCCAGGATCTGCCTATCTGGGCATCACCAGCACTGGGATTACAACTGCTTTTGTTTTCGTTTGGATTGTTTTTTTGTTTTTCAAGACAGGGTTTCTCTATAGCTTTGGAGCCTGTCCTGGAACTCGCTCTATAGGCCAGGCTGGCCTCAAACTCACAGATATCTGCCTCTGCCTCCTGAGTGCTGGCTGGGTTTAAAGGCGTGTGATGTAGGTGTGTCTTCTATTTATCTGATGATTTCATTGGTTAATTAATAAAGAAACTGCCTGGCTCATTTAATAGACCAGCCCTTAGGTGGGTGGAGTAGATAGAAGAGGAAGAAGGAAGTGAGGTAGATGGCTCAGACAATTACTCCGCCTCTCCTCTCAGAGACAATCACCATGCCTAGCCTCTCTGGGGCAGATGCCATGCCTCTCCTCAGGGAGACAGACGCGATGAAGCTCCAGCCCAAGATGGACGTAAGCTAGAATCTTCCCAGTAAGGCACCACTTTGTGGTGCTACACAGATTATTAGATATGGGTTAGTCAAGCTGTGAGTAAGAGGCTGAAACTAATGGGCCAGGCAGTGTTTATATGAATACAGTTTGTGTGTTGTTATTTCGGGTGTAAAGTAGCCGTGTAGGATCCGGGCGGGACGAAAAGCAGGCCTGCCGCCTCACTACTACAGAAGGAGTGAACCACCACTGTCCGGCTACAACTGCTTTTTAAGTGGGTTCTGGGAACTCTCTCAACTAAGCAGTCTTCCCAAACCCACTGCAGTGTGTGTGTGAGAGAGAGGGAGAGGCGTGAGTAAGTGTGGGTAAATGCAACATTGTGGAGTCGGTTCTTCCCTTCCTCTGTGGGTTCCAGGAATACAACTGGGTCATCAGGCTTTCAAGGCAAGCACTTTCACACACTAAAGCCATCTAAGTAATTGGAGGGGAAAACATGCCAGTTAAGACGGTGACATACACCTGTCTCTACTCCTAAATACTAAGTACTCTACTTAGGAGTAGAGACAGGAGGATCACTACAAGTTCAAGGCCACTAGTCTACATAGTCTAGTCTACATAGACACTCAAGTATTAGGGATACATAAGACACACAAACACACACACACTTCTACAAAAAAGGTTGCTAATTTAAGCGAGGGCTCAATCTTGCACAGAATTTCTATATAAAGCAGCAACTCACGCAGTACTGAGGACCAGCTTTCAGAAAGGTTAGTAGGAACCACTAACATGTTATATCTCTCAAGAACTGCAGAATAAAGGCTGGGAATATAGCTCAGTGGTAGAGCGCTTGCCTAGCATGTATGAGGCTTACGTTCAACTCTCAGCAAAGGAAAAAAAATAAGTCAATAAATTAAACTTCAGAAGTCAACCAAAAATGATTCAGTCATTTAAAACAGGGTTCAAGGAGCTGGCTCAGTCTTAGCACTTATGTGCCTGCTCTTGAAGAGGACCTGGGTTTAGTTCCTAGCACTGACACAGTAGCTAACACCAGTCTGTAATTCCAGTTCCAGAGGACCTGATGCCCTCTTCTGATCTCTACTGGCCTCAGGCACACATGTAGTATCCAGATAAACAGGCAGACAAAAAGTTCAAGCACAAAATACAAGTTAATTTTTTTAAAGGGAGTTGAATACATCTAGCCATTTAGTAACTCTGCTCTGTAACTATGAATCTTTTTAAATGGTAGTATATGTGCAGCTCAAGATCCTTCCAGCTACAGTGATAGTTTTGTTTATTTTTAACTCAGTTATTCCCATGTCCCACTCCTGCCAATCTTAGAAGCCAACAAAGCAAGAGGGGGTGACACTCCCAATTACCCTTCCCATGATGGCGCTTAGAGTGCAACAAAGTATAGAGGCTTCCAGCAGAGCTCCACCGCTTGCTAGCAGGTACCCTACATCTGTTTGCCTTCCCTCTGCTAGTGACAACCGGGCAGGATTGTTGTAGTTAACTAATACTGAGCGATTAAAAGCAGCACATAAAAATAACTGGCATATGGTGAAGGGTGGAACGTGGAGGTTAAAGCATGGTCTCACAAAAAGCCCAGGCTGACCTGGAACACACTACTCAGACCAAGATGATCTCAAACTCTTGGCAATCCTTTTGAGCCACCAAAATACTAGGATTACAGGTATACACCACTGTACCTGATCAGAGATGTAAGTTTTACCTGTTGTGCCATTTTACTCATTTTTAAAAAGACATTTAAGGGGCTATAGAGATGGCTCAGCAGTTAAGAGCAGTGGCTGCTCTTCCAGAAGACCTGGTTCAATTCCCAGTACCCACATGGCGGTTCACAATTGTCTGTAACTCCAGTTCCGGGGAATCTGATGCCCTTACACGCAGGTAAAACACCAATAAACATTAAAAAAAAAAAAAAGACATTTAAAACACATAGATTTAGATCAACAATTATCTTAAAGGCTATAACGTAGCCAGGCCTACTGGCACACAACTATAATCACCACAGAAGGCTCAGGCAGGAGGGACAGGAGTTCAGGAGCAACCTGAGCAACAAAGTGAGTTCAAAGGCCTGCCTGGTATACAACCAACCTTCGATCTCCACAGAGTCACACTGTAAGCTGGTATGAATGAAGAGAAAAATAATTATTGAAATAAAAGGCTGTGATTCCCAGTAAAAGATCCTTGTTCTGTCAGGCACAAACCAGGCAATGGCTTCCTGACTAGTAGACAAAGACCGCACCACCCAATCCTCTTCTGGAACAATTGCTCATGAACTATTAGGGTTATGACAGTAGATCCTATTGATCTCACACCCACAGTGGCTTCTTTCTGTATGCTTAAATAGAGTTCTACATACAAAATCAACAACTTCACAATTAATTATTCAAAGGTAATCATGCTCTTAATGCCTTCTGAGCACAAGGGCGACTTACTAGCTCTGCTGTATACAAAATTCTGTCCCAGGAACATACAAAGTTCCCTGAGGGCAAGGCATTGGTCTCTCTAGAAAGATGGACATTCTCTAGGGTGTAGCACATAAAGACTGCTTAAAAGTAGTAACCAAAAGATTTGTACACTCAGAGCTGGAGAGATGGCTCAGAGGTTAAGAACACTGGCTGTTCTTCTAGATGACCAGGGTTCAATTCCCAGCATCCACGTGGCAGCTCACACCTGTCTGTAACTCCAGTTTCAGGGTTTCTGACACACTGGCATAGACATACATGCAGGCAAAACACCAATGACCATCAAGTAAAAATAAATTTTAAAAAAGATTTATATATTCATATTCATACAGTAGCAGAAGCAAATCAGGTATCCACTGAGGGATGAATGGGCAAGCAAAAGCGGTGCACTCATGCTGACGGGAGGGAATTCTACACACCCTACAACACTTACAGAATGGTGCACTCGTGCTGACGGGAGGGAATTCTACACACCCTACAACACTTACAGAATGGTGCACTCGTGCTGACGGGAGGGAATTCTGCACACCCTACAACACGGATGGACCTTGAAGATACTCCACTAAATGAAATAAGCCAGTCATACAAAGAGAATACCCTTCTACCCCACTCCCCAAAAAGTGGGCAGGGGTTAGAAGGATAGAAACAGAAAGGGAAATGGTAGTTGGGAGTCCAGGGAACAGAACTACTAATGGAGGGAACAGGGGTTAGTTAGTACTTCAGGATACAATGTTTCAGTTGGGGAAGATTCTGGAAATGTAGACCATGACAGCTACACAATATAATGCACATATCGCCAGTGAACTGTAAGTTAATTTAAGTGATTAAGTATATAGTATCACAATTTAAAAGTTCAAACACTTGTAACTGGAGAGATGGCTCAGCACTTAAAAGCACGGGTTGCTCTTTCAGAAGACCCAGGTCCAATTCCCAGCACCCACATGGTAGGTAGCTCAAAATTGTCTATAACTCCAGTTCCAGGGGATCTGACACCCTCACACCAATGCACATAAAATTAAACAAATTTTAAAAACTTCAAACATTTGGTTCAGTGGCAACACCTTTAATCCCAGCACCTGGGAGACAAAGGTCAGTGGATCTCTTTGAGTTCTAGTCTGGTAGTTCCAAGACAGTCAGAGCTACATAGTTAGACATATGTTGGAGGAGGGGGGTTGAATTCAAACATTTTATAAAATTATTGAAAAAATGTTAAGAACTCATAGATGTTCCATCTTTGAATTATTTTTAGAGAACATTTTTATAGAACATCTCTACACTGTACAAATGAACCTAGAGCTCAACAGATCTGCCACCTTTTATAGTACACACCATATATAAACATATACATCATATATAGTACCCGCAGTACAAATTACACCATGCCACTCAGCTTTGATGGTGTGTTTTACCCAGCTTGCTTGTAAAGCCAGGAGGACTACATGAGTGCCTTAGATCTTTTTCCATAACCAGGACCTTACACACTACCCACCCACCCCTCAAGACAGTCTAGTCTTGACAGTCAGCGTGTGTTAAAAAACTGTGCCAACGATTACATTTCCACTACACCACTAACTTGCCAGGGCAATGGGGAGGGGTGGGGTGCTATCCCTGGAGATGCTCAAATGCTGGCTGGGCAATCAACCACTTATCATGGGCTAGATGCCAAACTGAGGAAGATAAGGAATCAGACAACTAACTTCACCTTGCCAACTGTGATGGCCAGATAAGGCTCAGAAACAGCACAATGGCGAAAGCAAACTGGAGTTCGGAAGGCTAGAGGGCCTGGAAGTGGGGGAGAGGGGTAATCTTCCTTCCAAAGGTTTTTGAGCTGGATCTGAAAGGATGCAGTTTTCCAGGGAAAGGACCAGAACATAAAGCAGAAAGAACAGCGGCCAAGATGTCCAAAGATCCCACTGCTGACTCTGCCATCATCTCTATCAGTAACCTCTGCAAACCGCACTCTAGGTTTCTCCAAATGCAAACCTGCAGATGGGCAGAATGGTCTCCCAAAATCCAGCCAGTTAGAACGGACTGCTGATGTTCAAATCGTGCCACTGTCCCTGAGGAGTCGCTTGACCTTGGGCAGAGTAATTAACTGCTCCGTGCCTCAGTCTCCCCCATTTCCGGGGGTGGTGTATAACTAAACATATGTCAATCACTTAGCAAAGGAAATGGCACACAGTAAGCCATCAATAAATTAATAACTGGTAATCACGACTCGCTGCACTAGAAGCACAGCAAACTCAGAGGCAGGGGGTTGTACCCGCGGCGCTCACAAGGTCCCCCCCCCCCAAGACAGCCAGTCGGGGGAGGGGGGCAATGGGAGCGTACAGCCGGTAGCACACCCTGCACGCGTGTGTCACCGGCCTGGCTAGCACGCGCCTCTCCCCGCCCCAGGGAGAAGCGTTAGCTCAGTAGCCCCAAGGCCCACTACCACCCCTCCAACCGGGTCCTTGACCCCACTCACCATGCTGGCCGGGGAGGGGGTGGCTCAGGTGAGTTGGCGCTTGGGATCCAACGCGTCCCGCTCGCACAGTTCAGGTCATGGTCTCGGCAGGCTCGGGGAGTCCCCCGCCCATGCAAAGACAACCCGTTCCCCACCCGGGTCCCGCTGGCACCTTTAAAAGAAGCACAGCGGCCTCATCTAGGACCCCCGAAGCTATTCATCCAGACCTCGGCCCACCCCAGGCAAACGCAAAAGCAGGAAGTGGGGTAAGGAGGCAGCTGTGCGGGGCCCCCCGCCTGGGCCCGACCCCCAGGAAGGAGGCAGCGGGCCCAGGCAGGGATTCCCCGGCCTCCGCGGCTCTAGGCGGCGACGGGCCCGGACCGGGCTGAAGGGACGGAGGCTGCCCGGGCCTGGGCGGCGCGGCCGGCTCAGGAAAAAGGCCCAGGGGCCCGCGCAGTCCTCGCCACCTCTGCCCTCGCCGCGGCCCCGATCCGCATCCCTGCGCGCCGCCCGCAGCCGCCGCTCGCCCCGCGCGGCCACCCCCAGCCAACAGCCCAGCGCGCCGGAAGTGGCGAGCACCAGGCGGCCTCAGCCCGCGGCCTGCTGCGGCGCTGGAACCGGACCAATCCGGAATCTAGTGAGGGCAGAGGAGGGCGGGGCCGCACCTGACGGTTCGCTGGCCCCGCCCACCTCGTCCCCGCCCAAGCTGCCTCGGACCGCCGCGTTGGTAAAGGGACGCGCAGCCATTTTGGTAAAGGGGTGGTTTCCCTTTCGTTTCAGTCGCTCATTCATTCCGCAAATCGTTTTGGAGCGCCTTTCCGAACCCTGGTACCGGGCTTGAAGTTCCGCGGGGCTGGACTGCGCTCTCCTGGGGCCTTTATTCGTTCGGTCCACTGCTCTGGGTACTAAGACCAGAAAGTGTCACAGGACGAAATTGGAATAATTAGTGTCACGATCTTAATTGTCTTCATCCTCAATTGTAGAGTCAGACAATAATTAATAGAACAAAACAGAGAACAAAGGATCCAGTAGCAAAAGTAGCAAAAGCGGTCATAGATCGATGAAAAGAGGCCTAAAGAAAGCAGACACAAACCACTGTTCGTATGGAAGGTACTTAAAAGTCGGGGCAGGGGGACAAAAGAGAAACAACTGGTAACAACAGCTTACTTTTGCGTCCTTATCAACCAGTTAAAAGTAAGTCTAGAAAGATTTAAAAGAAACAAAACTGGTATGAGCCGGATGGGGCAACAGGGTGGAGGCTGCAGGATCCAGCGTCATCAGAGAAGTCCAGTTGGCTTCCCAGAACTCAATTTAGATGGCTCACAGCTACCTGTAACTCCAACACCAAGGAATTCAACACCCTCTTCTGGACTCCCAAGATTACACCTACACCCACACCCGCATGGTATACACATACATAGGCACACAAACATACATATAAATTGATTTTTTTTTAAGGGACATGGGAGCAAGGAGCCAGTGACATGGCTCAGCCTGTAAAGGCGCTTGCCGTAATATCTGACCATCCAATCTAGATTCAGTCCTCAGAACCTGTTATAGTCTGAATAAGAATGGCCCTCATGGAGGGAGTGGCAGCACACACCTTCATTCCCAGGGCTCTGCACTCAGGAGTCAGAGGCAGGCAGATCTTTGTGCGTTGAAGGCCAGCCTGACCTACGTAGTTAGTTCCGGAACAGTTAAGACTACACAGACTTGCCCCCACAGGCTCATATTTGAATGCGCAGTCATCAGATAGCGGCACTCTTTGAGAAGGATTAGAAGGATTAGGAGGTGTGACCTTGTAGGAAGAAGTGTGTCACTGGGGGTGGGTCTTAAGGTTTCAAAAGCTCACACCAGACCCAATCTCTTCGTCTCTCTGTGAATCAGGATGCAGCTCTTAGCTACTGTGGTAGTCTGAGTGTAATTGGTCCCCATAATCCCAAAGGGAGTGGCACTGTTAGGTGTTTGGCCTTGTTGAAGTAGGTGTAGCCTTGTTGAAGGAAGTGCCTCACTGTGGGAGCAGGCTTTGCGGTCTCTTGCTCAAGCGTCACTTAGTGTGACAGACAGTCCACTTGCTGTTGCCTTCTGGCCTTCTAATCAAGATGTAGCCAGTACCGTGTCTGCCTGCACACTGCCATGCTCCCTGCCACTGTGATAAGGGACTGAACTTCTGAAACTGTAAGCGAACCACCCCATTAATGTTTTCCTTATAACAGTTGCTGTGGCCATGGTGTCTCCTCACAGCAACAGAAGCCCTAACTAAGACAGCTACTATTCCGCCTTGCTCCCTGCCATGATAATAGTGGACTGGCCCTCTGAAACTGGAAGCGAGCCTCCAATTAAATGTTTTCTTTTACAACAATTGCCTTGGTCATGGTGTCTCTTCACAGCAATAAAGTAATGACTAAGACAGAACCCAATTGTGGAAAGAGAGAATAGACCCACAAATTGTCTTTTGATCATACTAGCATCAAGGTGGCTCTCCTCTTACAAAAGGGACCTATGGCTCTCTCTCTCTCTCTCTCTCTCTCTCTCTCTCTCTCTCTCTCTCTCTCTCTCTCTCTCTCTCTCTCTCTCTCTGGCAAAAGGGACCTATGGCTCTTCATTGACTTCTACCTGTGGCGAATATCAGCATACACATGCTAGCCCCCAGGCTCCTGTAGTCCCTATTCACAAGCTCCTGTTACTCATTTCAAAGACCCCACAGTAGCATTCTGGCCCTTCTCACCTCCTCCTCTACCCTAAAACTGGCAGGCCTGCTCCAGTCATGGGTCCCTTCCCACCCCCGACACTCATCCTTCTAGTAAGCCACTTGATGTTTCCATTCCCCATCTATGAGCCTGCCCCACTTTCTTGTTTCTCTTGCAGATAGCCCTGGTCACGTCCAGTCTACATTTTCTCTCCGCTCTGGACTCTTCCAAATGCCTCTAGATATTTTCTCTCTTATTCACAATTAAAACCTTCCACCTGCACTGAGCAGTGGGGGCACACACCTTTAATCCCAGCACTCAGGAGGCAGAGGCAGGCACACCCTTGTGAGTTCACGGTCAGCCCAGTCCACAGAACTAGTTCCTTAGCTGTCCATTTACACAAAGTAACCCTGTCTTGAAAAAACAAAAACCTAAAACAAACAAACAAAACCTTCCCCATAATGGAGTGGCCATTTTGGTGGTTTCTTTATGGCACCTGCTTGAATACAATAAATAAATGTAAGAGAGGGGAGAATGAGAGAGGGGAGAGAAGGGGAAAATGAGAGGGGGGAGAGAGAGACTGATCTACTTGAGAAATTTGGCATGATTTCTCATGAAGTTAAAAAACCCTGAACTAGACATGGTGGCTCACGACTTTGAGACCTAGCATTTAAGAGGCTGAAGGATTGAAATGAATTTGAGGACCACCTGGGCCATCGAGACCCTGTCATAATGCACCCTCCTACGCAGTTAATCGTCTGAGATTGGTGAGACAGAGTCTGTGCTACAGGACTCTAATCTGATGTTTAAGGTGGTCTCTTGAGGCCTACTACAGATGTTAGGAGAGATTGTTTGGGGGGTTTTTATGGAGTTCCCCCCATAAGCTAATTAAAGATAAAAGTAAAGAACAGTCCAGAGAGGAGATTAATCAAAAGAGCTGGCATGTAGGTCCAACCTACCGACACCACAGCACAAAGGTTTGGGTTTGGGATTTGGTCTTTGAGACAGGGGTCTCACTATGTAGCCCCAGCTGGCCAGGAACTCACTCTGTAGACCAGGCTGACCTTTGAACTCACAGAGATCTTCTTGCCTCTGACTTCTGAGGGATGGAATTAAGGATGTGTGTGCCACCAAGGCATGAACCTGGTCACCACCGGAACACCACTCACTCACTGCATTCAGCCCTTCAGAATGAAGTTTTCATCCACAAAGTTCATGCTGGAGTGCCACATGGTGGAATTATGAACAAAACATGCAAAAGAACCCTCATGACAAATAAGTGTACAACTTGTGTTGGGCCACACTCAGAGCTATCCTGAGTACATTGGCCACACTTAGGAAGAGGAACAGATAAGGAAGTCTGGAGAGACCCTGAATGAAGTCACCATTCTTTCAAACATCTGAATGAGCTTTTGATTTCAACTGAAGAATGGGGCAAGGGGCCAGAGGTATTCCCCATCAGGCAGTCTTGGTCAAGGTGTGGTCCTGGTGGATCATAGCAGTCCTGGCTCTGCAAGGTTGGAGGAAGTGGTGGACCTTCCTCTCTAGAGAAGGGAGTTGTCTCCCTGGGGGAGCAGCCCTGCTATCACAGATAATTACCCTCGCAGGAGAGTGGTCTGTCCTTTGAGGCCTGTGATTGCTTAGTGATAATCTCAGCCCCTTGTGTAAAGGTGTTTATGACAGTTCTAGTTTTCCTGGAATCCATGGTAACTGCAGGTTTGGGGGTAGGGGAGATACTCCCATCTGGAACAGGACATTGTAAAGCAACAAAGACAGAACAAAATGAAGGCAGAGATGCCAGGCTTTGAACCTTCTTTTAGTTCTCCTGTGACCCAACTGAGAATTACATTGTAGCAAAAACAGTTTCTAATCCCCATTTAAAGAGAACTTTGCAGGTAGCCCAGGCCTTTAATTCCACCACTCAGAAGGCAGAGGCAGACGGATCTCTATGAATCTGAAGGCCGGCCTGGTCTACATAGTGAGTTCCGGGACAGCCAGGAATACATAGAGAGATTCTGTCTCAAAAATAAATAAGTTGTTGTTACTGCCCTGGAGGACAAATAAACAACAAGTAATGAACAAGCGACTAAATTAACTGTGGGAAGAGGGGTGCTGTGAAGGAAAGAAGCAAGGGGTTGGTGTAACAGTGTTCTCAAACGATGGACCGAGACCCTTTGAAGGTTGAACAATCCTTTCACCAGGGGGTGCCTAAGACCATCAGAAAACAAAAATATTTACATTGTATTTTATAATGGTAGCAAATTGCAGTTGTAAAGTAGCAATGAAATAATTTTGTTGCTGGGGTCACCTTGACCCCAGCATGGGTCACCATGGGGTCTATAATAAAGGGTCATAGCCTAGGAAGGTTGAGGCCACTGGGATAGAAGATGGGAGATAGGGGGTGGGGGTGGGGGGACAAAAGCCTGCAAAAGCTCCAGAGTACCAAGTGTGTGGTGATGCTTGCTCTAGTCTCTAACCTGTTTTACTAAGAAGAGTGCTGGGGTTTGTTTGTTTTAAAATGTATTTATTTCTATGTCTGTGCCTGCCTGAGTTTCTGTGTTCTATTTGCATGCAGGAGCATGCCTAGAAGCCAGAGAAGGGTACTGGATCCCCTGGAACTGTATGTACAGGTGGTAATGAGCTTCTGTGTGGGTGCTAGGAACAGAACTTGTGTGCTCTGCCAAGGGTCTCTAACTATTGGGCCATCTCTCCAATTTCCAGAGTGCTGGTTCTAAGACATTCTGCCAAGAAGTTCAGTTGAGTCCTCAGGTATTCCCATTAATAGACCACAGCAAATTCGACTAACCCCATGGCTCTCAAAAACATTTGAAAGAGACGTTAAATTAGGAATTGCTCTACACTCTTGATTCTCATGCAGTATGTCTGAGGCAGGTCCTAAAATTCACATTTCCAACAAGCTGCCTATTGTGATTTCCTGTTTTCATTTTATTAAAAAAATAAAACTCAGGAGTAAATAATAGGGAATAAACCTAAGAGATCCAGACAGCAATGAAGACAAAACCCTACCTCTCTCTACTTCCCAGATGGAAAGGCCACACAACCCCTCCGCCCTCCTCTTCCTCCTCCTCCCTGTGTCCTCCATCTCCCAATGAGCCTGACAGGGGACTGTGTGGTTTACCTCAGCCAGCAGAATATGGACTCCACTCTCTAAACAAGGTTGGACTCTATTTGTGGTCTCTGATCATAAACACAAGCAGAACTCCCCCAACAGTTCCCCCTTTTGTCTAAACAAATAGGAAGTGTTTTAACTATAGACAATTGTTAAGTATTTTCCTTGGCCGACAAACCACTCCACCAATGCAAATAGCCAATCAGACTAGATCAGACCAAATTAGAAGATGCCCAGGTTTAATGGACGGCAGCCTTCCCAAGTGGCCCCCTGGAAGAACATGGAGAGGGGAACAGAAAACAAAAAGACTACAGAAAACCAGGAGAACACGGGAGAGGGAAAAAAGGAGACCACGTGTTCATTCTCTGGGGGCAGTTTAAATAGCCTGTGGGAGTGGTCTTGACCCTCCCTGAGGAAGGGTCATCGTTTGGCAGACTTTCTTGGAGGTGGAGTTTGGACTGAGGCAACTCCCAGGGAAGGGAGCTTTGAAATGGAGCTTGCCATCTAACATTCAAAAATGGATGCCAGGGGGCTGGGGTGAAGCCCCCAGGCAAACAACAATATGAACAATTATCAGGTATTGTCTAAATAGAAAGGAAAGGTATTAATTTTAACAAATGAAACTACATACAATAAGAACAATTATCAAATAAGAATTACTGTAGCACAAATTCTAATGGGTCTTAATAATAAAAACCCACATAGTCAGATATTGGGGTAAATGCTGAAAGCAAAAAGCCACAGGCCTCAGACCTCATCAACTTCTTAGCTGAAAAAGGGTCAAGCTCCTGTTTCCGACTTGCCTTATCACTTCCTCTATCCACCCAGCTATATCATTTCCTGTTTTCTCCTCCCAGGTGCTGGGATTAAAGGTATGTGTCACTACTGCCTGGCCTCTGTGGTTAACTAATGGCTAGCTCTGCACTATAATCTCCAGACAAACTTATTTGTTAGAGCACAAATAAAATATCACCACATTTCCTTTTTTGTCTAAAATAAGGAAAGGTTATAATTAATATAAGAAAAACTATATGCAATAAGTACAATAACTATATAGAATATATTCAGGCAATAAATACATCACAATGTCTAGTGTGTTTGCATTTGACAAATTCAGAGAAAATACTCCATTATCTATCCTATCTTGGTGAGTCCAAAGGATTGTACCTAATTTACCTTCTATCCTAATTTGCATTACCCAAACTATCTTTTAATGTCTCTCAACCTTCTACACTTCCCACCGCTTTAGAGAATTTCTGAATTCTCTAAACTGGTAACTGGTAACAAGGAAAAGTATAGCTATAACTATGAACTCTTCAGCTCCATCAGAGACCCAAGAAAGAAATATTACCTGAGTAAGTGAGAAGTACAAGTAACTGACTTCCAAAAACTATGAGAAATGACTGAAACATCTGGTTGTCTAGACAGTCACCCAAGTTTCCTCTGCAATATTGGGGCATCCATCATTGGTCTACAGGCCTAGCATATCCAACAGACCTTTCTGTCAGGTAGGATATTCTGAAGGGCAATGTTCAACAGTCCTTTTTTTTGTGTGTCCTGCTTGTCCAATTTGGACAGCGTTCTGTCGACAGTCAAGTCAAGGGCACTTTTTTACCTAGTATCTTACTTTTGCCACCAAGAAAGTAAACTCCATATGGAGATTCTTTAATTGGTACTGCCAGGATCAGACATGTCTCATTGTCATAAACTAGAACCTATTTATTAAAATATCTTAAATGCCATATTATGTAGATCTCTGAAGTATTTGAAGATTACCTCTCTAAAACATATCTGTGTCTACCTTCAAAATATACCTAGTATGACTACAAGTTCAATTGTAATAAGTGACTAATTACAAAACTGCATTTTCTTATTATCCTAAATAGTTGTTAATAATAACTTTCAAGGACTAGAAATTTGCATTACATCTTTAAATGAGCTGAACAGGTACAATACCTTGAACAATAGTAGAAATGTATACACAGTATGTTCTAACAAAATAATCTTAAATTTGTATCAATATACAAAAATCCATATCAATGTAAAATATTTAAGACTATTAGTTGCTTTTTGGTTTAAAAGTAGATTCAATAATCTACCCTTATCCTATCATGTCTATATACCCCTTTCTTTATTCAAAACAGAACCTTGAATCTAATCTCCTTTGTTCAACTTTTTCCTGACCATTACCAATAACAACTTGTGATCAAACCCCTAAACAATGACAAATATCTCTCCAAACTACTTCCCGGTTTTTATTGGGCAAAGTAATTTTTGGGGGTGTTCACAGTGACCTTTCAGGGGGGTCTTGGTCTAAAACATATCCTTAGACTCAAACCTTAAAGTCAAGATACCTTTATGCTGGTTTATCTTAGCAGCCCATACAATAAAATGTCTCTCTGTGTATATTTCATTTTTATGTGGCTTATTTTTCTTTTTCCTTATTACTTTTTCTGCAAGTTTACTGTCTCTTTAAAACTTTGTTTAATTCTGGTACCCTGTTTTTTCAGTAGTACCTGCAATTCCTTTACGAGAGCAGACTTGGAAGAATCCACCCCCATCCTTAAAATTCACCTTCTCATCTTTTCTTTATTACTTTCCTGCTGGCCAGTCTTCCAGAGGGTATCTCCCAGAGTGTCCCAAGTTCCCAGTCCCAGCAGAGCCTCCACCTGTGGTGCCTCCACCACCTGGAACTGTGATCGGGCAAGGGTCTGGGGATTAAAAAACACACAGTGCCATGGGTCACTCTTGAAACAAGAATGCCAATTTTATTGTGTTCCAGGGCAGCTTATATAGGGCTCTCCCTGACTAAAGGCCATGCCCTAGCTCTCAGGACTTTTCAGCTGCAAGCCCACCAGAACCCATTCCCCTGCCATCAGGAACTCATGAGGTTCTTATGCCCAGGGCAACTGTAAGCACAGGAAAGCAAGCTGTCTACTTCAGCAGGCAAGGGGTCATAGAAAATTCAGGATCTGAAGGTCCGCAGTCCCCAACATGATTTGTCCTTTTTCTTCAGATGTCTCGTTTGTCCAGTGGTCTTCAGATTCTTAGCTGGATGCCTTTATTCTCCTGAAAAGAAAGAAACAAAGCCCTGCTCCAACCCTAATTTTTGGGGAGGTTCCCTTTTGGCAAGTTATATCTGATCAAATGAGAAGCATTTGCTAGTCATATGACTGAATGGTCACACTGGTTGATAACTATCACCTCTTCTAATCAAAAGGTCTCTCTTGTTCAAAACAAATCTTTATCAATTTTGCTGATATCCATATCTTTTTTTTCTCCTGTGGAAACACAAGCAAAACCCCTTCCCCAATGTAACATATATACTGGTTTCCATTCTGAAGTCAACCATGTTTAACATATATAGGATGACTTAATTCCATTGTTTTTTCTATTATCCAATATCTCTCTGTAACTGTTTTTCCTTTCTCATTATCATTTAGAAAATTCAAAGTTAACAAAATATTATACAATCTATTTGAGTGTCTTTATTACCCCTTTCTCTTTATTTAGCATATCCTTTAGAGTTCAATTTGATCTTTCTCTAACTGCCTGCCCTGTAGGATTGTGTGGTATGCCTGTAATATGGTTTATGTTGTAATAAGCAAAAAAATATTTTATTTTACTAGAGACATATGCTGTAGAATTTTCAGACTTAATTTGTCCAAGTATATTCATGATGACCATAACTTCTAGCAAATGTAAAATTACTGAATCAGCCTTTTCAGAACTCAAAGCAGTCGCCCATTGAAATCCTAGATGGGTATCAATGGTGTGATCATCATATAGAGATTCCCTTTGTACATAATCTCCCTCTCCAAGAAGTAAGTCTTGGGAGATTTCCAAATTTGTAGCCTTACTTGGTTGTTCAATGGTCTTAACCTCATCTTTTCAACAGGTCCTCCATTGTAATTGAGGACCTGGCTCCAAGACTGCTGTAACCATGTCTCTCCAGTAATGAGGGATGACTCTATTACAAGTTGACTATGAGTTTAACATCTGCTTCACAAATGGTGAATGCATGTCATAAGAGACTATTGCTCCCTTGAATTTGACTATTATAGATGACTAACTACTAACTTGTATTTATTTATTATCCTAAATAACCTTCAAGAACTAGAACATTATATTACATTATATCTTTAAATGTGCTGCATAGGTACAATACCTGAAACAAGAAATAGAAATATATAATACATATAACAAAAATAACCTTAAATTTGTATCAACATACAAATATATCTTAAACAAGGATAGAAACATGTAGTTGTTTTTTGTTTCTCTTTGCTCTTTGGGGGACTGCCACCAAGCTCCCAGGTAAATAAACAGAGATTTATTCTTACTTATTAATGTCCAGACTTAGCTTGGCTAGTTTCTAGTCAGTTTTTCTAACCTAAATTATCCCATTTCCTTTTAACTATGTTTTGCCTCTGGACTTTTTATTCTTTTTTTATTCTATATATCTTGCTCTCCTTTTTACTCCATGGCTGATTGTGTGGCTCTTTGGCTGGCTCCTGGTGCCCTCCTCTCCTCTTTTTCTTGCTCCTTCCTCTTCATGTTCTTCTCTCAAGCCTAGATTTCTCCTCCTATTTAGTGTCTCTGCCTGACAGCCCTATTTCTTTCTCCTGCCTAACTACTAGCCATTCCATTCTTTATTAGACCAATGAGATGTTTTAGACAGGCAATGAACACAGCTTCACAGAGTTAAATAAATGTAATATAAAAGTGTGCAACACATCTTTGCATCATTAAACAAATATTCCACAGCATAAATGAATGTGATACATCTTGTGTTTCTACAACAGAAACATAAATAGAGAATGCTCTAACAATGTAACCTTAAATTTGTATCAATATACAAAAATCCATATTAATGTAAAATATTTGAGGTTAATAGTTGCTTTTTAACCTATCTCTTCATAAAAATTCCCGTAGGAGAATATGTAGAATGCAAAATAACCAGATTACCATCAAGCTCTGGATCCAGATGATCCACATGTGTATCTTCTAACTTCTTCTCTCTGCCTCAGTTGGTAATTTTCTTGGACTATTTAAGTGCTTATCACCTTACTTAGCTCTTGAGTTGTCAATCCAATTGTGGTCTGTAGCCAGCTAATATCTCCCTGCAGTTTTTGGAAATCATTTAGAATTTGTAATTGATCCATCCTGATTTGTACTTGATGTTATTGAATCTTTTGTAAATCTATCTTATATCCTAAGTAATTGATCTTCTCTTCTATATTTTTTTCAGGAGCAATTTGTAATACCCAACAAGGCAAATTTTTTTTGCTTCTTCAAACATTTTTCCTAAGATATCTGAGTGAATAAGCTAGTAAGATATCTCCATATGATGGTAAATTATAGCTTGAGCTGTTTACAAATTATTTCCAATAGCTATTATACAAAATATTGACAGATGAGACTGTTTAATATCTCTTGTGGAACAATTTTCCACTGATACCTTTTAACAGGCAGGAAATTATTATAAGTAGGTACCATGAAGGTGAATTTTTATCTATCCTGTTATTGTAAAGGCATAGTTTAAAAACCAGTCTTTTAAATCATTCACTATAATAGACCATCCTTTAGGTAATAAAGAAAGCAAGGGAATTCCAGGATGTAAAAAGTCCATTGGCTAAATCATCTTATTTATGGCTCTTAAAGCTGTTAATATTCTCCATTTTCCATGTTTCTTTTTAATGACAAGCTACCATTTTGTGGATGCTTTCTTAGTCAAGGAGAGAGATGAGGTCACTGGTGGCTTCTCCACTTTTCTGGTTATTCAGAATTGTGTAGTTAAAAAAAAAATCCTGTTGGGGCTGGAGAGATGGCTCATTGGTTAAGAGCATTGCCTGCTCTCCCAAAGGTCCTGAGTTCAATTCCCAGCCACCACATGGTGGCTCACAACCATCTGTAATGAGGTCTGGTGCCCTCTTCTGGCCTGCAGACATACACACAGACAGAATATTGTATACATAATAAATAAATAATAAATAAATAAATAAATAAATTTTTAAAAAAATCCTGTCTAAGATAATATCTTCTCTCTGTGTTATAATTCCTATAGGAGAATGTGTAGAAGGAAAAATAACCAGATTTCTGACTCCTGATATTTTACTGATAAAGAATAATTAAATAAGTGCTTCATATTGGCCCTTATTGACAAGCTGTTTGGGGGAAAGTTCAATACCTCTAGCCCTACTTTGCTGGTCTATGACCCTAGCTTCCTCTCTCCACCATGTTTTCCATTGTAACAGAGGACCAGCTTCTAATATTGCTATAACTAAATCTTTCCAGTCTTGTGGAATAATTCTGTTCCAAGTGACCCATGAATTTATCTTCTGCTTCACAAAAAGTGAATGCCCACCATATGAAACTATTGCTTCTTTAAACCTCCTCAAATCTAACATTTCAACAGGATTCCGGTTAGCTTCTGCATGGACTTGGGGATACCTGTCATCTGGTGGCCATTTTTGTGTGACAACTAAATAAATTAAGGTTGGTTTTTAAATAACCTTAGCCACCCCTCTTCAATTTCATAATGTAATTGTGTGATCAGTTTTGTTCTAAATTCTTGTATGTATGAATATTTTTTATTTTAATAAATAAGTTCATCTAAAGCATGTATCTTATCAGCCAAATTTTCCTTATTATTGTTAGTAAGTCTTTTTAGGGCTTAAGCCTTTCTAAAGCTTATATTTTATCGATAATAAGTTTTCCTAAAGTTTGTATCTTATCAGTCAAATTACCATATTTGGCACAGTTTTTTTTTTCTTTTTTTCTTTTTTTGGTTTTTCGAGACAGGGTTTCTCTGCAGCTTTTTTAGAGCCTGTCCTGGAACTAGCTCTTGTAGACCAGGCTGGCCTCGAACTCACAGAGATCCGCCTGCCTCTGCCTCCCGAGTGCTGGGATTAAAGGCGTGCGCCACCACCGCCTGGCTTGGCACAGTTTTTAAATCACTTTTTAAGCGTAAAATATGAATGCCAACCTGATAATAATAGTTATGATTCACGTTATGTCAGTTCCAGCTAAGTCGTTTATCCTCTCACTTATTTTTTCCATTGGCAAGTCATCCATAGCAGCACCAAACAGGGTCCTCACTTCCTGCATTGTGATATTTCCAATTCTTAACATGGGAAAAATGTTTCTCCTTAAAAAAAAAATAAAATAATAAAAAAAACAACTAACTTGCCATTTAAACATTCCCAATTCTCAATTGTCTCACTGTCTCTGATGGCGCTGAGGCGTAGGTGGAGATGTGCCGGGGTAATCAGCTGCAGTGATGATGTTCGATTGTGCAGGCATGGAGAGAGGGCATAGCAGGGGCACTGTGGCTGCTCTTGCATCATGTGGGGAGGGGTGGAGCTATCTCTGTGGAGCTAACATAAGGAGAAATTCACATGGCTGGTATGCAGCTGCCTGAGACGGGGCTGCCCCACCAGTTGCTGCTGGTGCCTAACTTGGCAGCTCAGCAGAGAGGTGCAAGGCCAGTCTCTTCAGCAGTTTGAGGCCATGGCAGCATTAGTAAAAGCCTGAGCACCGAGAGTGGAGGGATGGCGGGGAGGAGGCTGCGGTGGCAGATGAGGGGCTTGGCCAGGCAGCTGGACTAGTTCTGCGCGACCCTGGTGCTTGTGCTGTTCATGCAGTACTGGCCTGGGAGCAGAGCGGCTGGCTCGCTCCACTCCGCCCAGGTATTTGTGCTGGCTGTGCAGGGAGTGGGAGGAAGCGGCCTGAGAAGTAGGTGCAAGGGGTAAATGGGCAGGAGAAGCCTGCTTGGCTAGGACATGGTGTCAGGGAACAGTGACCTGTCTGAATGACAGGGCCAGGGATGATCGATGATTGGCTGACTCAGGCATCTGCAGAGCCAGTGGGTGGCTGTGCAGATTGCAATGAGAAAAGCCCTTGGTGTGAGAAGTGGGTGGCCCACAGTGGCACAGGTCAGGCTGGGAAGTGGCAGTTTTAAAAGCTATCATGAGATGTCACCACGTGTTAGACGCCAGATACTGATATTCTTCTATTTTGTTTTGTTTTGTTTGTTTGTTTGTTTGTTTTATTACAAAATAAAACTCAGAAGTAAACATTAGGGAATAAACCTGAGAGAGCCAAGCAAACTAGATCGGATCCTGACTCTCTCTACTTCCCACATCAAAAGTTGTGTGCAACCCCTAGGCCCTTCCTCTGTGTGTCCTTCTGTCGCCCCCTGAGTGGAACAGGGAACTCCATGGTCCACCTCAGCCGGGTGAACATGGACTCCTCTTTCTGAGTCGAGGTCAGAGTCCATCTGTGGTCTTGAAGCAATCAACACTAACAGATCTCCTCCAACAGCTCCCAGGTGATGCTGCAGGCCCAGAAGCCACATCTGAAGTGCCACAATCTAAACTGGGCGGTGATGGTGCACGACTTTTAACCCAGCACTCTCAGGGCAGAGGCAGGCAGATCTCTGAGTTCATAGGCCAGCCTGGTCTACAGAGCAAGTTCCAGGACACAAGGGCTACACAGAGAAACCCTGTCTTGAAAAAAACAAGACAAAAAAAAAAAAAAAAGAGACAAAACTACAGGGGCTTGGGTGTAGCTCAGTGGTGGAGCACTTGCATAGCGAAACAATCTAAAGGAAGAAAGGAAAGACAAATTGACAATGCTTTTTTAAAAATTTTTATAATTACATTTAGGTATTTTGTGTGCATGCGCGTTGTGTGTCAAAGCACTCATTGTACCGGAGTCAGAAGTTCTATCCTTCTGCTGTGTGGGATTTGGGGATCCAACACAGGTCATTAGACTTGATGGTAATGGCCTCACACTTTGAACCCTCTCCAGGCCCTTGTTGCCATTCTAGGCTCAGAGAGCACCCAGTGACATAACACAGAACTGTCCCAGTGTGTACAGAGCAGAGAAGGTTGCTTCCATCACTTTAACTGTGTGCAAGTTCTTTTGAGAGGGTACACACGTTTGTGGAGCTCTGCTTGCACATGTGTGCATATGGAGGTCAGAGAACAGGAATGTGTTTTACCTCCTTTTGAGACAGGGTCTCTCTTTACCGGCCTGGAGCTCACCAATTAGGCTAGATTGTCTGGGAAGTAAGCCCAGGATCCTCTTGTCTCAGACTCCACCGCACTGGGAATACAAGCTTATGCTGGAACACAGTGTTGTGGAATATTACTTTTCCAAATGTTTTAGCTCTGGAGGGAAAGGTATCTTGACTGTCAGAAGTCAGGCTATATCTACAGCGGTGAAGGAAGGGCATCCTGGATACCTACATTTGTGAAGGAAGGGTATCCTGGATACCCACAGCTGTAAGAAGAAAGGTATCCTGACTGTTGGGAAGTCAGGCTACTCCTATAGCTGTACTTTCCCTGCAGGATGTGGTAATCCTGCGCCTCTCTGAGAGAGCCCTTACAGCACAGCTCAGTGAAGCATTAATCTAATTAATCTTTATCAATACAAAATCAGAAGTCAAGCCAGGCAGTGGTGGTGCACACCTTTAATCCCAGTGCTCCGGAGGCAGAGGCAGGAGGATCTCTGTGAGTTTGAGGCTAGGCTGGTCTACAAGAGCTAGTTCCAGGACAGGCTCCAAAGTTACAGAGAAACCTTGTCTCAAAAAACAAAACAAAACAAAACAAAAAAACAAAATTAAAAAAAAACAAAAAAACAGAAGTCAAATCTTAGGGTAAGAACCTAAAAGATCAGAGAACAGCCACCAGTTGCTTCCTATGTCTTCTGTTCCTCTGTCCAAAAGGGACTAAAATCCTCTCTCTGCCCCCTCCATACTAATTCCTGACTCCTCTCTGTCTACAGTCCTCCAAACTTCTATGGTCAGCTAGTGGCTAGCTCTACCCTCTGATTCCAGGCAAGCTTTATTCGTCAGAATGGAATAAAAATATCACACAACAGCTCTGCTCCACTCTGCTAAGAGAGTTTCCCAGCAGAGATGTTCATTGCCTTTCTACTCTCTGCAGTGAAAGAAGATCTTCACTGAACTCTCAGTCGAGAGATTTATTGGGAAGGAGGAATCTAGGTGAGTGACTGCTTCTGCCAGGGTGGAAAAGGGCAGCTATCAACTAAACAGGCACAGGGCTTATACAGGAACTCTTAGGGACAGTTTTCCCAGGGAGAAGATTTTCAGGGTGGGAATTAGTTGGATTTCAATCCCTGATCTTAGACAAGTTCAGAGATTGGCTCGATTTTGTGCTTAGGGATTGGCTGGTTTTCCTGCTCAGGGATTGTTTGGTTTCATGTTACTTGGTCAGGGGTAAAGTGTGTTTCTTTGACTCTGGTTTTCAGAACCAGGGTGTGTTTCTTTCACTGGTTCTGTTTTCATGGCCAGGATGTGTTTCTTTGGCTGGTTCTTTTACCTGATGACTTTAATTAGGCAAATATGTGTTACATTTGTTTATACTGTATTTATTTATAGATGTAAATAAAGATGTGTTGGCCTGTCTAAGGAAACTGATTGGTCTAATAAAAAGCTGAACAACCAATAGCTGGGCAGTCGAGGGAGAGGTGGGACTGGTGGGCAGAGAGAATGCGTAGGAGAAGGAATCCAAGTTTGAGAGAAAGAGAATAAGGAAGAAGAAAGGGATATGCCTGGGGTGAGCCAGGCAAGCAGCTGCCACCCAGCCAGACACGAAATAGGACACACAGAATGAAAGAAAGGCAAAAAGTCCCAAGGCAAAATGTAGATGAAGAGAAACAGATTAAATTAAAGTATAAGAGCTAATAAGAAATGAGCCTAAGCTAAGGCTGAGCATTCATAACTAATAATGTCTCTGTGCCGTGATTTGGGTGCTGGTTGGTGGCCCAAAGAAAGCCTGCCACAACATGGCATTTTCTTTTTTAAACAGGGAGTTTGGGACTCAGATTCAGATCCTCATGCCTGCAGGGCAAACTCTTACCCACTGAACTTTCTTTCCAGCACCATTTTTACATTTTCATGGACAAGAAACATCTAAATAAAACAGAAAGAGAAAATTAAAAGGTGATAGGTCATTTTGAAGTTATTTTTCTTACAAAGGCTAAAGCAGAACAGTGGGTATTTCCTCATCATGCCAGATAAAACTAACCTGTTAGGAAAATTTCTCCCCATCCGCCTGTCCACCAGCTTCCCAGATGAACAATTGAATGATGTGAAGTTCATCACAGTGACTCCCATTTGGTCTGGTTATGAACCTACTACACAGGAGTACAGTCCCACAGCCCCCACAGATGGCTTTTTAAATCTTATTTTCTTCTCTCTAGGTTTGCTTTGGTATTCATTACTATGGGAAGAGATGGCTTTCTTGTTTCCTTAAGTGACAACCACTATTTCATACTAAACAGCATAGATATACTTTTGTCCTTAGGAATTGAGAGATACGTTGTTTTTAAAGCACCATGCAAGAATCAATCAGCTATAATCATGATAAAAGTAAAAATGGAAAAATACAGATGACCATGAGAAAATTTTGATAGTTATGTATCCACTTATCCAGGAATCTAAGCTAATCTGGGAGAAGGTGGGGTTGTGACATATGTGCTGAGTCCTATAACCATGGAATATTCCTTTATACTGTAAATATTTGTAGCTATGATTGGTCTAATAAAGAAGCTGACTGACAAATAGCTGGACAGGATAAGGTTAGGTGGGAGAACCAGACTAAGGACACTTAGAAGAAGAAGGGTGGAGTTAGAGAAGTCAGCAACCAGACATGGAGAGGAAACAGGAGGTGCAAGATAAAAAAGAGGTAATGCCACATAGCAGAATGTAGATTAATAGATATGGTTTAATTTAAGTTGTAAGAGTTAGCTAGTAATAAGCCCGAGCTATTGATTGAGCATTTATAATTAATAATGAATCTTTGTGTGTTTATTTTGGAGCCGGTAGTCCTGACAAAACCTCTTCCTACATATAACAAGTTGGAGTTTGCTGGGCAAAGAAAGGAGTCATGGAACGGTCTAGGCAACAGAAATAGCATGTCCAAAGAAAACCACCTAAAGAGGTAAACAAATGGAGGGATCAAGGCCAAGTAACCTGACTTTTTATCTTGGGTCAGTTAGAAGGATGAGTGAAAGGGCTCGGAAGAGATGTATTTGGCATATTTGGAATGAAGCCCAGCTCTTAAACTCTCTAAAGGCGGAGCCGGGGATGTAGCTCAATAGGTAGGGTGCTTGCATAGCATTCCCAAATCCCTGTCTTCAACCCCTGATCTGTGCACAACTGGGCATTGTAGCAAATGGGCTCCAGGACGGAGGAAGTGAAAGCAAGAGGATCAAGGGTCCAAGACTATCTTTGCTACAGGCTTGTGTATCTCAGACCAGCCTTTAACCCTAGGTAACAAGGACGCCCATGAATTCTGGGCCCTCCTGCCTTAACCTCCCCAGTGCTAAGGTGGTAAGTATGGCACCACACCTAACCACTAGTTAAAGTACCTTGGACAAGTCTCAGTTTCCTTACTAGAAATTGGATAAAGTGACAGAAATCCAAAACAAACTCAAAAGTATACTTTGGGCTGTCATAACTCCCATGAGCGGACTTTCAGAGTTAGGTCAACATTGACTGGGTGTGGCAGGTGTCCCTGAATCCGTTCTGCCAGGGTGTTCTTGGCTCTGCTCTGTTCTCTGCTCTGCTCCATGTCTCCAGCTTCACTCACATGGGTTCTCAGGACAGTCAGGACCACAAAACCTCCAGTTCATATCCATGGAGAGAACATCTTTGTTTTCAATCTTTCTCAGAGAAATAAGCTCATCCTTCTGGTCCTCACAGCCTAGGTCTGCTCATCCTTAATCCAGCCATAGTTAAGGAAGATGGAGCTTCTATTTTTAGCTTAAAATATGTTCTCTTGAAGCTAAAGAAACAGAGCAGTCCAGAGCCTCTGTCCTTCCTTCCTCTGTCCTCCTATTGCCAAGCTGGGGAAGCTCTAATTCAGTGTTCTATAAAACACCTGCCAATGAGGCACGCAACAAATGCCAGCTATTAGTAATCTCACTCTGGGGACTTTCGCCCAGGTCAACTAAATAACATTTTGCTATTAATATTAATATCAAGTTCATCTTGTTCCAAGTAAAGATTTAGGATTGTGATTACGTTTTGTTGGCACTGCTGGGGCAGCCCCCATCCATCTTCTCCTGCCTACTCCTATTGTTTCTGCTCTGCCCGTCTTCATTTGGTTATTCAGTCAGAAAATGTTAGAAGAGTTAGTACCAACCTGGTGTCAGGCATTTTACTAAAAACTAAAACTTCCAGAATGAGCAAGGTTCAGAGGTTCAGACAACTTGTTGATTAAAGGTATCAGTGGCAGTGATTAAAGGTAACAGTGCTTCTAACACAGTGCTAAAGGGCTATAATAGAGATGTGTGCTGTCATCTTCTTTTTGTGTATACTCTTTTGAAGCATGGGGGGATATAAGAAGGAGCAACTAGTTCTACAACAGCCCCCAGATCTTAGCACAAATGACACCGTGTTGGAGGCACGTTCTGACCTTAAAACCCAGCACATAAGGCCCCAACACCTGCCAAAATGGGAACAAAGACCCAGTCCATGAAAGACCTGCTCCATAGTTCCAGGAAAGTCCCTAAATGTTCTAACCTTGCTTTCTGGCTTCTGTAGTTCTGTCTCTTACTAACTGAAGTATGACAGGCAGGATGTGTTTTTTTGTGTATGAAGAACAAAAGGCTGCAAGGCTTGGGTAAGTCCCCTGTGTACTAGTGGCCAGCAACAAAGACTTTCCAGCGTTAAGAGTGTCTGTGAGGTGCTCTCTAGTGGGCTTACCTTGAAACAGTTCCTTGCAAGGCTGAACAACTATAGTAACATTTATGTTGGTTCTTGATGAATGCGTGGAAGTTTATGTAGCTAATGCAGTCTCATCCCATCCCCGGTTGTCTCTCACTGTGTCAGAACTCTCCATTGTAAGTAGGAAGGTTGGAACTCTAGAAACGGGCCCTATCCTACTGTAGGGAGAAAGGAAATATGTTGTCTCAGGTAAAGTAACTACTACAGAGTTAGATTTCAGACCTGAAACTCTTTAATGGTTACTTTATATTTTGCTTATGAAATGCAAGTATAGAACTCGGTTTTTCTCCTTTGCTGGTTCCACTTCTGGAACTTTATCTGAGCTGGGAATGTAGCTCAGTGGTAGATGCCTTGCTAGCACGTACAACGCTGGTTCAAACCCCGGAACTGCCAAAGTACTTCATCTACATGGTGGTCCCAGCCAGGACCAGTCTTTATCCTCCACCAAGCTGTAGACTGGCAGAAAATGATGGCATACCCCTACATGGTCCCAAGATAGTAATATCATTGGTTATGATTGAGTCAGATGCCCATTCCTGTAGACAGAGACTCCACTTTCATTTCCCGGCCACCCAGACCCAAGTAACCACACAGAAACTATATTATAACACTGTTTGGCCAATGGCTCAGACATATTCCTAGCTCGCTCTTACATCTTAAATTAACCCATTTCTATTAATCTATGTATCACCACGAGGCTGTGGCTTACTGGTAATGTTCTGGCATCTTTTTCCTTTGGCAGCTACATGGTATCCCTGACTCTACCTTCTTTCTCCCTGCATTCGGTTTAGTTTTCCCGCCTGCCTATATTCTGCCCTGCCATAAGCCAAAGTAGCTTCTTTATTAACAAATGGTCATAAAACATTTCACAGCACACAAAGGGGAATCCCACATCACATTCCCAAACCAATCATGGTGACCAGTGCAGAATAATGCTCTGATTGGTGAATTTGGTTCACATGCTCCCACTCCCAAGCTCCGGAATATTTCATTCAATGGAAAAGATTTTGCCGTCACAGTTGGGCAGTAATAGTGCACACCTTTAACCCCAGTACTTGGGAGGCAAAGGTAGGTAGAGCTCTGTGAGTCTGAGGCCAAACTGGTCTACAGAGGGAGTTCCAGGACAGCCAGAAGTGTTACACAGAGAAACCCTGTTTCAACCTCTCCCCTGCCAAAAAAAGATTTTGCGATCACAGTTCTGAGGGACTTCCAAAACCCAGAGGATTCTCTGGCTTTACAAATTCAGAAACATGTTGGATTCTCAACAGACAGAGAACAATGGTGTCACTCAATGTGGATTTAAAGGAGAAAGTAAGGTTGGGAATCTGGCTCCCTCTGGAGATGGCTGCAAGGCACTCAGCTTGGTCTGAGGTTCAGTGCTTTGCACTGAGTTTTTCTTTCCTCCACCTGCCAATTCTTTCTAATCTCAGATTCCTCATCCAGAAGACGGAACTAACATTAGCACTGATTGGCTGGATGGTACCTGTATCTTCAGATTCTTCTTGGAAATTCAAACTAGGATTAAGAGTTGAGCCTCTGATTGTTTGCCTGTTTTTTAGGACAGAATAAAGCAAACTCACAAGGATAACAGGAGTTCCCAGGTCTGGGACCAGCAGGACCATTAGAAAGCCAGAGGTGGGAGGCATGGAATGTTTGAGGGCAGAAAGGGAAATACCAGCCCAAGAACTGGGCAATCCTGCCTGCCAGTAAAGGGGCCTTTCTGAACTGTAGCTGGCAGCTCTCTACTAGATCAACCCAGTTCGAAGCCAAACTACAAGGGAGCCCACTGATTCCATTCACAGAGGTCAACCTTGTGGATTCAGGGTCAGACAGAGGAAGGAGTATGATTTCAGGGAAACAGATGAAAGAGATCAACTGCCTGCCATTACTGGCTGTGAAATGTTTAGAACCATGCACCAAAATAGAACCTGGCAAATCAAAATGTTTTGAATAGCTGAGGGTGGTAGAGCAAACCTATAATCAATGCCTGTACTGAAGAGGCTGAAGCAGAGGGATCAAGAGTTCAAGGCCAGTTTAGGGTAAACTGCAAGACCCTGTCTCAAAGACAAAATAAAACAAATAAACAAAACCCACCAACAGCACCAACTAAAGGCAAAAAGTGGTATACATAACCAGAGGCCCACAGGAAGGGCTGCTGTCTGAGAGCAGTATTGAGCCAGCACAGCTCCTCTCTCACAAGATGATGAAAGTCAATGGTCCACAGCCCTAAGCAAGCAGCCACGCGAATCCCCCCGCTATGCAAGCATCACCGGTTATCTGCTGGCTGCATCCATACAAGAAATGCGCTTTAAGGGCTGGCTCTGTCTACTTGAGGACCGAGTTCAGATTCCAGCACTCGCCTTAAAAACAGTAAATAAATAAAAGCTGGTGTAACAGTAACTCCAGCGCCGGGGGTGGCAGAGACAAGGGGATCACTGAGGTTACAGCCCCAGCCTAGCTCCTGTGAGAGACTCTGTCCCAAAGGAACTAAGTAGAGATGACTGATTGAGTAGGACACCTGAAGTCCTCCTCTGGACTTCACGTTCAGACGCAAGCACATAAACACACTGTATATACCACGCACACGCACTCACACACACAGGCATATACCACCATGCTTGGCATTAATTCCCCCTCCCCCTTCCCCTCCTCTCCCCTTTTCTTTCTTTCTTTCTTTCTTTCTTTCTTTCTTTCTTTCTTTCTTTCTTTCGTTCTTTCTTTTTTTTTTGATTTTTCGAGACAAGATTTCTCTGTAGTTTTGGAGTCTATCCTGGAACTCACTCTATAGACCAAGCTGGCCTCAGACTCACAGAGATCCTCCTGTCTCTGCCTCCCAAGTGCTGGGATTAAAGGTGTGTGCCACCACCACCCGACTCCACCCTTTTTTAAATGGCACATTAAAAAAATGTTGTGGCTTATGATGAACAGATGAATCCAAGTTATGACAAAAGAGAAAACGGAACCCTTTTGCCTGCACAGATGACCATGACTGAGTGCTGTGCTGTGCTAGACCTGAGTTCATTGTTTGCTTTGTTTAAAATGTTGGTCCTCGTTCATTGAGGCAGCAGGCACTGTTTATTTGTTTTCTGGGTTTTTTTGTTTGTTCTTTGTTTTGGTATTTCTAGACAGGGTTTCTCTCTGTAGCTTTTGGAGCCTGTCCTGGAACTTGTTCTGTAGAGCAGGTTGGCCTTGAACTCACGGAGATCCACCTGCCTCTGCCTCCTGAGTGCTGCACCACCACCACTCAGTGTTTTTTCTTTTCTTTTCTTTTCTTTTCTTTCCCTTTCCTCCCCCCCCCCCCCTCTCTTTCTTTCTTTCCTTTTGTGCAGTGAGGTTTTTGAACAAGCCACTATTGCCTACCCGGAACCAGACAAGCATCTCCATCCGCCAGGCTTACTTGATAATCTGTTTTGGCCAGCTCAGTGGAGGGGGTGGCAATATTTTTCTACTTCTGCTGCTGGGTAGCAAACCTGCAGTAGTTGTGGGGCCCTGGGAACCAACCCCGACTCTTGGCACAATCTGCCATCTTTTCCTGTGTGTTGCAGAAGAGCATCCAGGTGGTCACAGAGAAAAGGAGTTTGTCGCGAGACTTACATACTCAATAGCAGCAAACAGGATGGCAATGAAGCTCTTGGTGGGGACATTTCCCTTGGCCAGGAAAAAATGTCGTAGTTACCTTCCATGGGGTACTGCTCGAGAGACACGGGGTGCTTGGTGCAGACACTGATCTGGATGTCCTAGGCAGGCAGGCATTCTAATTCTTCACGGAACTCACGAGGGTCTGGAATACCAGGAAGAGGAGGGGGCCCAGGAGCTGGTGTGTAGGTCTGCTGACTTGGGGAGGATTCCTTATCATCAAAAAGGTAGCATTGGAATTGAGCTGTGTCTGCATAGGCTACTCCACCAGGCCAGGAGTTCCAGGATATCATAGGCCGGAATGAGCTGCTGCTTGGCCAGTTTGGACCCTGAAGTTGCAAGAAGTTTGAGCCCCAGGAGAACCAGCAAGCAGCCCAGCTTGTCATACCTGCTAAGACCCAGGCTATCCCAGTTCATCTCCCTTGAGTTGCTCATCCATGTTGGCCACAGCCTTCAGGACTTGTGACCAAAATGGCCCTAAGCCCCAAGCCTACGAAGGCCAGAAGAGAGTGTTGGGTCCTCTGGAACTGGAGTTACAGATAGTTGTGAAACACCCTGAAGGTGCTGGGAATCAACCTCAGGGGTCCTAGAAGAGCAACCAGTACTCAACCACTAACCCAACTCTAGCTCTACCATGCCTGGATTTAAATTCATTTATTTTAAAACAAGAACTCACTCTGTAGCCCAGGCTAGCCTTGAACTTTCCATGGCCCTCCCTGCCTCAGCCTCCCTAGGGCTGAGACTCTAGGAGTAATTTTTTTAATAGTTGAATTGATCAGTTTTTGGAGGCTTCTGGACTATTTGAATAATATTTTAACACTGCCCTGATGACAGAATGATGCAGGAATGTGTCTGTGGTTCTGTTCTGGTGGTGGGGGCTGACTCAAGGCCCCGCACTTATTAGGCGAATG
The DNA here is from genome assembly GCF_903992535.2 of Arvicola amphibius. Taxonomy (NCBI): domain Eukaryota; kingdom Metazoa; phylum Chordata; class Mammalia; order Rodentia; family Cricetidae; genus Arvicola; species Arvicola amphibius. The sequence goes on from NC_052047.1 coordinate 128,295,865, forward strand.
TTCTCTGGGAGAGCTACATGATTGGCCCTTGTTTCATTTAGATTTTTCAGACTGGGTCTTACTACATAGCTCAAGCTGGCCTCAAATTCACCCCATGGCTCGGGATGGCCTTGAACTTTCAGAAATCTACTTTTGTCAATGGCTTTTAGGCCTGCGACTCCGCGTTCTATTACCCATTCCCATTCCTTTTTTCCCCCCACAGTGCCACTCTACACAGCCCTGTCCTGGAACTGACTCAGTAGACCAGGCTGGGCTTGAATTCACAGAGATCCGCCTGCCTCGGCCTCCTGAGTGCTAGGATTAGAGTTGTGATCTAACATGCCCATCGCTTTTTAAATACTTGTATAGCTTTAAAAAAAAAAGGTAAATCACCGATTTGCTTGGCTTCTATTTCGGTGTACAGTGTGACGTATGAATCCAAACTGTTAATTGTTGTCCTGATATTCGAGAAGCCAAACCAAACAAGGGGCAGTCTAAGGTGATTCAGTTTCCAGCAAGAGACCAGGCCAGTTGCCAGACCCTGATGCATGGAACAAAAGATATCCCAGAGCTGGCCAAATTTAGTCACCAGGCTAGCAGGGGGCAGCACCACGTCCCAGCAGGAGCAATGACAAGAAGAGAATCAGATGGCGAACCCAGAGTGACAGTCAGCAGAGGAACAAAGACACAGAGAAGGGACTGGGATGCTGCTTTCTGACTGCAGACAAAGTCTGCCTGTGGCTTGGCCTGGGGTCTCCTTTCTGGTTATGAGGTACTAGAGATTACGCCCAGGACCTTGTAATGCCTCAGCCCCTTGCTTGACCTTTGAGGAGCCTGTAGCCTTCCAAACCTCAAGGTCACCATGACCCAAACCCTAATAATCTGATCCCCAGAGGCCCAGGAGAGTCTTTTTGCCTTCAGAATTTTATTCTTTTGTTTTGTTTAGAAACAGGTTCTCATATTGCTCAGGATAGCCTCAAACTCTGTCACTCAGGTTGACTTTAAACTCATATTATTCTTATTTAACTAGATTTATTTTATTTTATGTGTGAGTGTTTTACCTATGTTTATATACACCATGTGTGTACTTGGTCCCAAGGAGGTCAGAAGAGAGCATCAGGCCCCCTGGAACAGGAGTCAAGGATGGCTCTGAACCACCATGTGACGAGGTATTTCATCCCCTCTTACCTTTATAAATCTCCATTTTCCCATGTGCCCTGTATGTCTCCTCTCTATCCGGAGACAGTCCCCAGGGACAAACACTCCTTACCCCTCTCCCTTGCCCCTTTTCTCCCCTCTCCCTTGCCTCCTTTTCCTTCTCCCTCTCCCTCTATCTCCTGTCTTTGTCCCTTATCCCTGCCCTCTGTCCCTTTGGGGCAAATCAACTTTTGTGCTGAGAACTTGGTCTTGGGGTGTCTTGAGCCGACTTCGATGTTCCTGACACTTGCCTTTATCTCCTATGTCCTAGAATTACAGGCATGTACCATTATGCCCAGATTTAAGACTCTTTATTCGTGTGGCTGGGGAAATAACCATCTGTTAATGCAAGGACCTAAGTTTGATCACCAACATTTGTGTAAAAAGCTAAGAATGGTGGCAAGTGCTTGTAATTCCAGCCCTGAGGAGGAAACAATACAGTCCTTGGGGTTCAGCATCCAGTCAGCACAGCCTGATGGGCAATCCTTGGGGTCTTTGTTGTTATTATTTTGTTTTTATGAGGCAGGGTTTTTTTTCTGTGTAGTCCTGATTGTCCTGGAATTCAGAACATCCTAGTTCTGCCTGCCTCTGCCTCCTGAGTGCTGGGAATAAAGGAGTGCACCATCACCGCCCAACCCAAACTCTGGGTCCCAGTGAGGGGCCCTGTCTGAAAAAAATTAAAATGGATGACTCCAATTGAAGGATATCAAAAGTTGTTCTCTGGCCTCCACGTGCACACATGTGTACATGCAGCCACGTGAATACATGCGCACACACACATGCACACATACACACACACACACACACACTTCTTATTCATAAGGGAGTATTTATCATCCACCAGCTGTAGTTTCCATTGCTGTGAAGAAACACCATGAATACTGCAATTCTGTTTGTTTGTTTGTTTGTTTTGATTTTATTTTTTTCAAAACAGGGTTTCTCTGTGTATCCTTGGCTGTCCTGGAACTCACTCTGTAAACCAGGCTGGCCTTGAACTCACAGAGATCCACCTGCTTCTGCTTCCCAAGTGCTGGGATAAAAAGCATGTGCCACCACCACCTGCCCTCCACAGCAACTCTTACAAGGAAAACATTTATGAGGTGGCCTTACAGGTTTAGAGGTGTAGTCCATTGTCATCATGGCAGGAAGCATGGCGGCACACAGGCAGACATGGTGCTGGAGAGGTAGCTGAGAGTTCTACATCTGGATCCTCAGGCAGCAGGAAAAGAGAGTGACATTGGGCCTGGCTTGAGCATCTGAGACCTCAAAGCCCATCCCCAGAGACACACTCCCCCCAACTAGGCCAAAACCTACTCCAACAAGGCCACACCTGCTAACAGTGCCATTCCCTGTGGGCCTATGGAAGCCATTTTCATTCAAACCACTACAATAAGTGACCAAGAATAGAATGAAAGGAACTGTGGGTGGTAACTCCTGGCCAGGAGGACTCTGTGGGGCCAAGCCTCTGGGTGAGTGCTTAATGGGTGGGGGTTGTTCTGGACTGAAATGCTGCTGACAACAATCGCAGTGGGCATGGTGGCACCAGCTTGAGATGTAATCCCAACAGTCCAGAGGTGGAGGCAGGAAGATCAGGAATCCATGGCCAGGATGGGATGGGCAACAGAAGACTGCAGCACACCTGTAATCCCAGCACTTAAGAAGCTGAAGCAGGAGGATTGCTGTGAGTTCCATGCCATGTCTGGAGAATGAGGCCCTGTCTCCAGTCTTCTCTGGTGTCTTTCAGCAGCCTTTGGGAGTTTCCTCTGCATGGATTTTGTGCATCTCTTCCTACATCTATTCTTAGGCCCTCTGTCTTTTCCGTTGCTATAGTAAGTGTGGTCACCACTTCCACTACGCCCTTTAAGTAGGCAGTGCTGTTATAAATGGAGAAGCTATTGATTTCCTTATTTTAATTTTAGATCCAGTCAACTCACTGAATTTTTCCATCTTTATTTTTTTTTTTTTTTTTTTGAGATAAGCGTCTCACTGTATGGCCTAGGTTGACCCCCAGTTCACAGGCCTCTTGTCTCCAGTGCCTGTGTGCAGGAACTCCAGGTATGAGCCATCACACCTGGTCTGAGTATTTTATTTTGCAACAAATTCCAGGTATAAATGATACCTGCTGCAAGCCATGTTGATTTTTACCTCCCTTATTTCTGTTCTTAGGTAACACTGATAATCAAATGTCCCATTCCTGCATGTTCAGTGAGTAAGACAAAGAGAAATTTGCATGTAGCTTGGAGCTTTATTTATGCTCTTCCCTTCCTATCCCTTCTCTTGGTCCAGCAACTCTTACTATCCTATATGTATCCACCGTAAATGCTCTTCATCCACCAGGACACATTTGGGGGGACACGTGGCTGGTATGGGAGCAGGAAAGCTATTTGCTTACGTTAGAAACCTACCCTGTGTCTACCTCTCCTTCATTTCCTCTTGAAATTTCCCTCCTCTCATTAAATACAATTAGTAAGAACTAAGCTCAAAGGTCTAACCAGGCATGCTGCCTCATTCCTGTAAACCCAGAACTTTGGAGAGAAGAGGCAGAAGAATCATTTGTTTGAGGCCAACCTGAGATACATGGCAAGACTCTGCTGGTTCTCCCCACCCCCTGCCCCTTTGAGACAGGGTCTCTCTATATAGTGCTGGTTGGCTGACCTGGAACTCACTATGTAGACCAGACAAGGTTGGCCTTGAACTCACAGCGATGTGCCTTCCTCTGCCTCTCAAATTCTGTGATTAGAGGTGTGCACCACCACACCCAGCTTCTGTCTGTGCTTTTTGACCAGTATGTCATGGACAGGCAAAACTCAGAAATATGTCATCCCTTCTAAATCTCTGAGCTATATAGAAAGCTCCAGGCCAGCCCCAGTTACACAGTGAGACTATCCTTTTAAAAAGAAACAAGTGAAACCCTCAAATCAACAAAAACCTTTAAAAAAATAAAACATCTGTTATCTTGTAGGTAAAGAGAAGAACATCTGATCAGCTTGACCAGACAGATCCTTCCAGGACTTTTAACATTAAAATGAAGAGATAAATGGTTGGACTGTAGTTCCTGAAGTAGCACCCTTTCAGTGATAAGCCCATCCTCCCATCCTGGTCTCTGAAGTTGCCTTTCTGAGCCTCTGTTGACCCCATGAGCAGTCAAGTTTCTTCCTAGAAATCCCTTTCACTTAAGTTGGTGCTGGCTGATGACTGGGTAGGCTGTGCTGCTATAACAGAGAGCCCAAAGTACCAGGAGCACAATGAAAATTCCTTCCTTGTTCATGTCCTCATGGGAGTATGTTGGCAGGGGCACTGTACTCCACACTGTCATTCAGAGTCCCAGGCTCTTTCTGTCTTTGGGATCAAGAGGTCTATAAGTTCTTAGAGTGATTCAGCAGATGGCCTGGGGGTGGTTTAGGAGAAAAACCTAAAGTGAATAGATCTTACTTTTTAAAAAATCATATAGTCCCACCCAATCGCATAGAAAGATATGAATGTCTAAGTGCTAGAGGGCTGATTCAATGGGCAAAGGCATTTGCTAAGCAGACATGAGGACCCAAGCATTGATCCCAGCACCCACATTTTTTTTTTTGGTTTTTTTCGAGACAGGGTTTCCCTGTAGTTTCTAGAGCCTGTCCTGGAACTAGCTCTTGTAGACCAGGCTGGCCTCGAACTCAGAGATCCGCCTGCCTCTGCCTCCCGAGTGCTGGGATTAAAGGCATGCGCCACCACCGCCTGGCCCCAGCACCCACATTTTAAAAACAAAAACAAACTGGGCAGTAGCTGCACATGCCTTTAATCCCAGCACTCAGGAGGCAGAGGCAGGCAGATCTCTGTGAGTTCAAAGCCAGCCTGGACTACAAAATGAGTTCCAGGACAGCCAGAGCTGTTATACAGATAATCCCTGTCTCAAAAAAAAAATCCAAAACCAGGAAAACTAGCCAGGCTTGGCAGCACATGCTCCTAATTCCAGCACTTGGAGGTAGAGGCAAGTGAATCTCTGTGAGTTCAAGACTAGCTTGATCTATACAGTGAGTAGATCAACCAGTAGTGACAACCAGAACTACATAGAGAGACCCTATCTCACAATAAACAAACAAACAAACAAACAAATAGATAAAAATAAAACACTGACTGTGACTGTGCTTATGCTTGCAATCCCAGCAGTAGAGGGAGGAGAGAAAAGACAGAAGGATCACATGGACTTGCTGGCCACTAGCCTATCAGAAAAACAGCAAGCTCCAGCTTTAAAGAAAGACCCTGTCTCAAAAGCATAAGTCAGAGAGTCATAGAGGAAGAAACAATGTTCACACACACACACCCTCCACACACACATGTACACACACACACACACACACACGTACACACACATGCATACACTTGAAGAAATGTAGTCAGGATCAAAAGGATGGCTTAGTGATTAAGTGCTGTGGGACAAGTACCTGTCACTTGTATTTTAAATAAACGCTGATTGGCCAGTAGCCAGGCAGAAAGTAGAGGTGGGGCCATGAGAACAGGAGAATTCTGGGAAGAGGAAAGTTTCAGTCTGCAGTCGTCACCTAGTGACAAAGGAAGCCAGACACAGAGCAAGCAAGATGTGACTGCCTCGCCACAAAAGGTACCAAGCCACGTGGCTAACACAGACAAGAATTATGGGCTAATATAAATTATAAGAGTTAATAAGAAGTCTGAGCTACTAGGCCAATCAGTTTATAATTAATGTAGACCTCTGTGTGTTTCTTTGGCTGCAGGACCAGTGGGACAGAAACCTCAGTCAACAATGAAGAGCATTTGTTGCTCTTGTAGGGAATCTAGGTTCTGTTCTAAGCTTCCACATGGCAATTAATAACCATCTGTAGCTCCAGTTCCAGGGATCTGATGGCCTCTTCCGACCACTGAAGGCACCAGGCATACTTGTGACATACAGACATACATGCAGGCCCCCCTACATACAGTATAAAAAGAAATACAGCCCAGTTGTGTGCTAGAAAAAAATAGAAAATGTCAAAGGAGAAGGGTAGGCAAGATAAAGCTAGCAAATGAGCTTGTTTCACAAGCCGTGAGGTCTAAACTCCGGCTCCAAAATTCGCATACAGGTGGAAGGGGAGGCCCATCTCCACAGCATTGCTCTCTCACGTCCACATGGACACTGTGGCATGTGTGTCCACACACCTGTCATGCCGTCACACATAATAATATAAATTTTTGAGGCAGAGTCTTCCTATAGCGGCCTTCATACAATAGACCTGGGACTCACCATGCAGACCAGCCTGGCCTCAGACTCACAGAGCTCCACTGGCCTCTACTTCCTGAGTGCTGGAATAAAAGATGTGTACCACCACTCTTGGCAATAATCAATAATTTTTTAAATTAGGGGCTGTGGAGATGGCTCAATGAGTGCTCGCTGTGCAAGTATGAAGGCTGGGATTTGGATCTCCAGCACTCATGTAAATGTCAGGTGAACTTGGTGGCCTTCCTGCAATCTCAACACTCAGGATGTGGATACAGGGGATGCCCTAACAGAATAGAGCACTCTGGGCTCAAGTGAGACTCTGTCTCAGACATGAATGGTGGAGAATGAAACCAAAGGATGCCAGCTCTCAAATTTGACCTGCACACACATGTGTTCCAATGTAGGCTGAAGTTTCCTGCCTCAGAGCTGCTTGATCCCAAATATTCAGCAGCGACTCCCAAATTACTGCACAGAGGCTTAATAGTACTTATAAATGCTCAGCCAATAGCTCAGGCTTATTATTAACTAGCTCTTACATTTTAAGTTAACCCATGTACCTTATTTATGCTCTGCCATGTGGTGGTACCTTTTCTCAGTACAGTGTGCCCATCGTGCTCTCTCCCATCTGGCCAACATCTCCTGACTCCACCCTTCTTCTTTCCATCATCCTTAGTTTGGTTGCCCCTCCAGTACTTCCTGCCTGGCTACTAGACAATCAGTGTTTCATTAAACCAGTTTGAGTGACAAATTGTTACAGTGTACAAGAGGATTATTCCACAGCATACCCACACACAGGAACACTTGAACATATGTGCCACATACATAAAATTAATTTTAAAATTAGAAAAAAATCAAATCATCACATCTCAAGTAAAAAAAAATCCTATTTCTCCAAATTCTGACAGTTAGACAAAGGCCAGATTCCTCGGGGACTTGTGAAGCCAGTTCCCCTCTACCAAAAGTAGTCATTTCCTTCTTCATTGGCAGAAATGACAAATGGCTATCTATAGTGCCTAATAGCATACCAAAGTCAACACTGGCTCCCTCAGTATCACAAGCACCTACTGCACATGTTAGCATCCACGCTCCTCTCTCCTCTCCTCCCCTGAACTCCCTTCAGCTCACAGGCTTCTCTCTCCCAGCTACTCATTCTCCTATGACCCTGTTATTTCAGTTATGCTTACTTTTTTTGTCTTCCACTCACAACCAGTCTCTGTCTGTCTGTCTGTCTGTCTGTCTGTCTGTCTTCCTCCTCCCTTTCTCTACCCCCACCCCTGGTCCTGCCTTTCATGGCCAGGTCCAGTCTGCTGGCCAGATTCAGTCTATTATTTTCTCTTTGTTCTTCCTGATGCTTCTGGCTATTCTCTCCATCATAAAACCTTCCCTTTAATCAAACCACGGAGCAGGCATTTTGTCCATTTATATAACACTACTGTTCGCAACCAGTATGTCCTATTGATGCTGGTTTTTGTTTTGTTTTGGTTTGGTTTGGTTTTTTGAGACAGGATTTCTCTGTGTTGCCCCAGCTGTCCTGGAACTCACTCTGTAGACCAGCTGGCCTTGAACTCAGAGATCCATCTGCCTCTGCCTCCCATGTGTTGTGATTAAGATCATGTGTCACCATGCCTGTCTAAAACTCAACCAGTATGTCTTTTTTTTAAAGATTTATTTATTTTCATAAAAATTGCCTGAATTTATGTACATACACCATGTGTGCATCTGGTGCCTTGTGAGGCCAGAAGAGGGCAGTAGTTGCCCTGGAACTAGAGTTATAGACAGTTGTGAGCTGCCGCAGGGTGCTGGGAACAAATCGTCGACAAGAACAGTAGGTGCTCTTAATCACTAAGTCATCTCTCTAGTCTCTCAAAGAAAAGTTTTAGCCAGCAGAACCTCATGATTACACCTTAGGGATTGTCAAGTCTGCGTGGCATTAACAGTTATGAGTGGGTACGCCTGTGATCCCAGCACTTGGGAGACAGAGGCAGGAGGAGTTTAATGCTGATCTGATCTATATAGTGAATTCCAGGACAGCCTGGGTGACACAATGATACTCTGTCTCACCAACAAACAAAAACTACAACAAACAAAGCAAGGAGTGAGTAAATAAACTGTTACTGCGTGTGGTCTGATTATGTCATTCCCTAGTTCATATGCTGAAATCTAATCACTTAGGTGATGATATTGGTTGAGATATGGCACCTATGCTAGTCGGTTACATCATGAAGGCTTTACTCTCATGAGTGGAATAGGATCAGAGTCATTTAAAAGAGGCCCCAGTTGGGGGAGAGGGCAGGGGAACCTAGCAACAGTGGTAGAGGTCTTGCCTGCCACAAAAATCCTAGGTTTGATCCCCAGCACAGCAAAATACATAGATAAAAACAAAAGTCCTACTCTACAGTCATTTCTCAGAGCAACGAAAGTGCTAGGTCATGCGGTCTCCATAACCAGTCTCTTAAGGCTCAGCATAGGTTAAGAAGTAGTAGCCAGCAGCCATCTCGCTAGAAGACTGCAGAGCCAGGATTCAAAGCCTGAGCTCTTCCCACTGCCCCTTGCTGTCACCCACATGTTTAATCCATATGCTGAGGCCTGTGCTAAGAGCCTTGTGGGAGAATTCAATCGATAAAGACCCAGCCTTGGTCTGGAGGAGTTCACATCAGAAAAATCCAAGAGCAGCCCAATTGCCAAGACCAAAAAAACCAGCTCAGGACAGCGGCAGAGGAGACGGAGCATGCTTCAGTGCCAAATGCATGGTTTCGAGAGCGTGGGCAGAGAGATGCACTTTAGGCTGAACTCAACAGTCAGGGAAATCCTCAGAGACAAAGCAAAGCACATTGTGATGTACTCTGTGCGTGTAAATCATCCCGGAGACACTTCAGATTCAAGCCCTTGCCAGCCTGCATTCCAGTGTTTGTCATGGGCTAAAAATCTCAGGGATTGTTTGAAAGTTTATGAGATAAAAAAGCAATTCAAATTGTCCTTAACGAAACAAAGCCATGCTGTAACTCACATAGATTGAAAGTCTAGTTGTCAGTGGCTTTTAGACATGGCTGGATCCAGGGCTCTTAGAATGTTTTGGGGATTTTTTTCTATCTCTTTAGCCCTTTCTTGCTCTTGAGCAGATTTTGTGACAGACACTTGCTGTTCAAGACTGATAACCTTTTAGGATTAAGTCTAAAGGAAAGGAGGACGTTTTGTGTGTTTGTTTGTTTTGTTTTCTTTTCTTTTCCAAATCTGTTTTGTAAAGAGACCTAGGACTTATTCTGGGCCATTACTTTTGGACTGGACAGAACCTGATGTGAAGTTCTGGGCCTATGTGGGATACGCATTCCAACTCTGACCATATCTGTAATGTCACTTGATGTGGGATGTCCTTCGGTACACTGCGAATATGTGTTGCTTTTATTGGTTGATGAATAAAGCTGCTTTGGCCTGTGGCAGGACAGAATATACCTAGGTGGGAAAGCCAAACTGAATACAGGGAGAAAGAGGCAGAATTGAGAGAAACACGAGCAGCTGCCAGAGGGGTAAGAAGCCAGAGCATTACCTGTAAGCCACTGAGCCACATCACAATACACTGAGTAATAGAAATGGGTTAATTTAAATATAGAGAGCTAGCCAATAAGAAGCCTGAGCCATTTGCCAGTTTGTAAGCCTCAGAGTGGTTATTCTGGAGCTGGAGGGCAGGAGAGAAACCTCTAGTTATAACCACTCCCCCTTTTGTTGAGAGACAGTGCTGAAGGGTAATACTAGTGAAAAAACTGCTCAGAGAAAAAAAAAGCCCTAAGCCTGACATCTCTGTTGAGAGATGGGATTAAAAAGAGGTCCCAGGTCGGAGGAGAGGTCAAGGAAACCTCCCCAACATATCCGGAGTCTCAGTCCATTTGAGATACAAAGGATCATAAACTAGTGCTACAAGGAAAAGACCTTGGTCATTTGGGTTCCAGAGGCTACACACCTTACACAGAACCAGAAGTAGAAAGGAAGGATCCAAAGATAATCTCTGAAGGTACAACTTCTTCCAACTAGGCCCCTCTCCTCAAGTTTCCAGAACCTTCCAAAATAACCCCACCAACAATGGTTGTCATTTCATATTCAAGCAAGTATAGATGCCAATCCTATTTATGAGATCTCTGTCTCTATGACTTAATAGCTGCCCAAAGACCCCACAGCATGCTTGCTTTTAACTGGTGCTTATATACCTCTAAGCTAGCAGGTTTTCACCCCAGCCTTTGAACCTCGAGTCTTATTTATAAATAGGACAATAGAGGTTTAGTTAAAACTACCTTTAGTGGCAGCAACAGGGCTGGTGCGTGTGGAAGAGAATTCCTGCCAGGCTGTGGCCGGAGTGGCCAGGCTGCTGCCAGAGAAGCAGACCGGTAACTGCAGAGTTGAATGACTGAAATAGCAGTAGATTAAGGCACAACCACTTTGCTGAAGTTAAAACAACGCTCTCTTTTTAATGTTATTGTGCAAATTTGACTCAACATATGAGTTTTGGATGAATACAAATACTAAGACCATAGTGACAACATAGTGCTCACAAGACTTCTGGTAGGTAGATAGTCTAGTTTTCCTTCAAACTCAGTTTCTTAAATCTTTTTTTGCACAAAAATTGCCACAGAGAGCTTTGTTTGTCGCTCACTTGGTAGAGTGTTCGCCTAGTGCATGAAGACCTCCATTCAATCCCCAGCACTGCATCAAACCTGACTTGGTGACTCAAGCTTGTAATCCCAGCACTTGGAAGGTAGGAGCAGGAGGACCAGAAGTTCAGGGTTATCCTCGGCTACATAGAGAGTTTGAGGCCAGCCTGGGATTATGTCAGCTCCTGTCTCAAAAGAAACGTACGAGGGTAGATAGTAAAGTAGGGAGAGATTCTTGATTGAGGACAGTTGGAGGACTGTCTCTGCTTCCATCTGCTACTGCAAAACCTAAGAGAAAGGAAGACTGCTGAGACCAGTCCTGGAGGGGCATCCCCTTGCCCTCTCACAGTGTATACCTGGGTGGAGCCAAAGGACCTGTAGCCGACTGACTGGAGAGAGCAGAGTCAAAAGAAAAATGCCAAAACTATTTGCAGCTCATATTCCTAATGAAGGGGCACTCCGCCTGCTCTACAGAGTCCTCAGAATTATAATAAACAGATCAATGATCCAATAGGAAAAGCTAGTCTCTAAAGAGAAACTTCACTACCTATGAAAAGATGCCAAGGTCATTCATAAGCACAGAAATGCTGAAATGAGAGGCTACTTTTACTAACTGCCCCAAAGCTAGACAAATTGCCAATATTTGTACATTTTTATAATAGCGCATATCTATCCGGATCTCTTCAGGAATTACCATAGTTTTCTTCTATTCTCCACAAGCAAACTTCTAAAAGGAAATATATGGTGTCCCTGTGACATTTTCATGTCGTTAAATAGAAAGCAAATGCAGAAATCATTCTTGGTATGGATCTTCCATATTAGTCAGCTTTGCCTCACTGTATGAAATGCCTGATATATATAGAGAAGGTGTCATTGGGCAGTGGTGGACCTTTCTTCTCAGAACTTGGGGGACAGAGGCAGGCGGATCTCTGGGTTCGAGGCCAGCCTAGTCTACAGAGTGAGTTCCAGGATATTCAAGAATACACATAAAAACCCTGTTTTGAAAAACCACTCTGTTCCCCCCCTACACACAGTCTGTCTGGTTCAGTCTACTGGCCATGTTCAGTCTGGACCCTTTCAGATGCCTCTGACTGTTCTCTCCCTCATGTCTACAATAAATTGTCTCCTCAACCGTACCTAGAAGCTATCATGTCCTCGTGTGTGTGTGCGTGTATGTGTGTGTGTATGTGTGTGTTTTCAAAGTTTCTTTCTACTCAGTGATTTGGAGGGCCTGGCCTACCTTTGGTTAGCCCTGTTGCTTTGGACTGTAGCAAGTTGTGTATTTATCACTTGGGTACAAAGCTGCTTCTCATGTAGCACACTGATAGAGTGCTTGCTTAGCATGTGCAAGGCCATAGCTCCAACCCCCCAGTACCATCAAACAAGGCACATAGAAATCAACACCAAGCAAACAACAGGACGCCCTCCCTCCTGCTCTTCACAGCCGGGGCGCAAAAGGGAAAGGGTCCGGGGTCCTAGACCACTCCAAAACCAAGCCCCTCTCCCTTCCGTGCCCATAAGAACTTCCTATAAGGCCATGCCTCTCACAGGCTCCACCACCTCCCAAAGGCAGCTCTTAGTCTCTCCAGAGCTGCTAAACTAAAGGAAGTGAACAGCAGCTACTTTGTTGCCTAGGGGAAGATGCTTCCAGCCAAAGACACAGGAAGCGTGAAGACGCTTGAGTCCTGAGAACAGCTGCCTAGATCGTTCCCATGTGCTTTCTGGCTGTTTCTGCTTCTTTTGAAACTTCCAGTTCATGGTCTGTGGTTTGGAGTCATTGTCCTTGTAAGAACTGATTTCTTATTGCAGACACGGCTTTGTGTTACAAGCTTTAAAAATAGTTTATCACTTGTTTTGATTTTGTTTCTAGTACCTATTACTATGTGGACTCCTTTTTTCTTTCCAATACTGGATACTGAAACCAGAGTCTGTACTCCCTTTTCAATTTTTGATAGTCAAATCTATGATTCACCTGCTTGGTTACTGACCTAGAAAACCTGCCTTATTTTGACATTTTTGTTTGGTTGGTTTTATCAAGATGGGATCTCAACATGTCAACCTGGCAGGACTTGAACTCGTGGCGCTCTTGCCTCCGCTCAAGAGTACTGGGATTACAGATGTATGCCACCATGCCTGGACCATTAATCTTTTTTTAAAATTCATTCACATTTTATTCTAATTATTTTATGGTTTATTTTTAACTTTGGAATTTTTTTATCCATCTGTTGTTTCCTACGCTTTAAACAGTGAGGCATCTGGTCAATGAGAGTCCAGATTTATATCTTTATGAAGACTGTGGAACAGCCCACCTTCATACTAATTTGAACCCTTTGGCTCAAACCTACCAGCATCCAGCTGAACTGTGCGGAAACAGGCTGCGGCTTGCAGAATCCACCGAATGCACCCACAGGGGGCGCCAGAGGAGGGTGAAAGGCTGGAGGGTTCCTGGGCACTGAAGTTGCTTTGAGATGGCTGGAGGAGAACGTTGGCCCTCCCACCATTTTCTCAACCCCTACAAACCTAGCAGCCCAAAGAAATACATTGTAAACGTCCAAGTCCAAAGAAATACATTGTAAACATCCAAGTCCAAAGAAATACATTGTAAACATCCAACAGTGTGCTTAATCTCCTCTGCGGCTCACTCCAAAGTCCTTGCATCCTTTTCCTTCTCCCAGTCATATGGCTGTCTCCAGAGCCTTAGAGCCTACAGAAAAATTCTAGTACTTCTCATACTGGGTTGGAAGGAATGCTCAACAAGGTCTACGACAGCTCCTTTCATCGATGAGCTTGGTACACAGTCCGCCTGCCCACCAACCTTCTCCCTGAGTTTACCCAAAGGTGCCCATCCAAACAGAATTCCCAGATCCTCTCCTGCTTCTTCCTCCCCAATGCCACCTTACCAGGAAAAAAAATCCAAACCCAGATCAGAATCTGGTTGTTTTGGCTGCTTTTTAAAAAATAAATCCATCACAGGCTAGCGTTATCTGGGAAGAGAAACCTTAAATGAAAATCACAAATCCATCGGCCTGTAGGCAAGTCTTGGCTAAAGTGAGAGGATCCAGCCCACTGGGGATAGGACAACCCCTGAGCAGGTGGCACTTGGCTTGTATAAGAAAGCAGGCTGAGCAAGCTATAGGGACAAGCCAGTAAGCAGTGCCAGTTCCTCCACAGAGTCTGCTTCAGTTCCCACCTCCAGGTTCCTGCTCAAGGTCCTTAAACCCTTTCGTCCTCAAGTTGGTTTTGGTCATGGTGTTTTTGTCACATTATCAATAGAAAGCAAACTAAGCCATTCGTGTTGTTGGGGACAGATCCCACTGGGCTGGGAATCCTGCATCCTCTCTGACGCCACCATACTACTTGAGAGGTGGCTGATGCCACGGTCATTCTTTGAGTGGCATCTCTCTTGCTGGCACTGATGGAGTGCTCATCCAGGGGAGGGTTCTACTTATTTCCTAGAGGTCCCCACGGACACACTTAGAGCTGGAGATCCTTGGCACAGGGAGCCCTTCCTATGGCCTGAAGCTGTGTAGAAGGTGGTGTGTTCCCCATCTCTGTCCCTCTGCTCTCTGCCACGTGTCTATACCTCACTCTTCTTTCCTTGGACCCGTGTCACTCAATGCCACCTTAGCAGTGGAGCCTCCTGCAGCTCCCTCATCTGAGACTGAAGCCTCCCATCTGTTCCTCCTTCTTGCCCCCCCCCCCATTTAGCCTTCAGCATCACCTACTTCATTAAGCTATCCTGTAATCTGTCTTCTGCCATTAGACTCTGAGGTCCACTAGGGCAAGTGTCCTGATCTGTTTGATTTAGAGCCAAATCATCCACGTCTGGAAGAGGAGTGCACACAGTAGCTACTGAGAATATCTTCTTATCACCATCTCACAGCTACAGAAACTGAAGTTTGCAGGGGAAATGCTTAGCTTTAGCAGCAGCCCTGGGTTTCCAAGCCCAGATATTCCATGCGCTTAGCGGTAGATTGCACTGTGGCCACACATGGCTGGTTGCCGCTCTGGGTGGTGTAGAATGCTCCAGCGAAGCTGTAGGGAAATAAGCAAGTGATGATCTGCAGCCTCCTGTGATAGTCTGTAAGTGAATTAGCACAGATCTCTATGTGCTCCTATGGAATGATCTCAAGGATATTAGTGAGTGAAAAAAACAAGATGTCCCAGTGTGCATTGGAAGTGTTTTCAAAAGAAATAAATAAATAGGACTGCCATATGCTCCAAGGCTGGCTGCGCAGAGAAATAGTCTGGGGGACTCTGGAGGAGCTTGGAGTCTCTACCTCGAGCATTTGCTATCCGTTTTACATTGTTGAAATGTAAAATCTTGTACATGATCTCCTCTTTTCAACAATATAAATCTTTCAGAAAATTTAAAACAAAACCTCAGGACTCATATCAAGAAAATAACAGACCCCTTCTCTACCACCCATCCAATGCTTGAGTTCTTCTATTTCTAAAGGCAGTGAACTCAACCCTCACATCTGCCCCTTCTGTTTGCTGTTCTCTTTCTAAGCCAGGTTCTGAGCTCGACATCCAGGCCGCCACGTGATGCACGTCACCAGAGGACCTTGGTTACTTCTGGTTCTGGGGCTGGGGTGTAGCTGTGTGGAGGAGCACTTGCCTAGCACTCGTGATGCTGTGGGTGTGACTGAAGTACACTGGCCTCCTTCTCCTTCTCCTCCCTACACAGCAGGGTCTGATTCAGCAGGTCCAGAGCAGCTTCCAAGATTCTGCTTTTCCAATACACTCTCGTGTGACTCTGCTGATGCTGATTTATGGACCATCCTCTGAGTGGCCTGATTAGAACTAAGATGCTGATGCAGCTATTTCTCCATTTCTCTGGCTTTGATCTTACTTCCCACTGTAGAAAATAAAATTTTATTTTTCCTCTACCATTATCCCCCTCTCCCACATATACAAATCCTATCCTTATCCTTCCAACACAGCGATATACCTTTTTGGTTCAATTTTGGTATTTACATTATTATACCTTTATAGATAATAGTGACACCTTAGCCACATACTATGCTGTGATTACATTTCCTTTCTTGTTCAACTCTTATTTTACTTTTATTTACCTAGCTTTAATTATTGACCCCCCTTACTTTTATTAAATCATTTACAAAACTTCCAGATTAAACTGAAAATCTCTTCTCAGTAGACTCAAATACAACACAAAATCTATATAGAGACTGAGTATGTGGTATCTACCTGTCCTCCCAGTACTTGAGAGATGGAGGTAGGTATAACTCTATGAATTTGAGGTTATCCTGGTCTACACAATGATCTCCAGCCATCCAAGACCACATAGCAAGACCTTGTACAAAAAAAGCCTACCTATTGGAGCCCTGTCGTCAGGGTCCAATATGGACTAGTTACTCCATATATCTCCACAGACATGGCAGGAGAAGATAGGAGGGTTCCAAATCTCCATTCTGAGTTAGGTCTCCCTTACTGCTACAACCCTGGACTACCTTTCTCCTTTCTGTAAACCTCTGTCCCGAATGTTTGCAATGCTCATGACTATGTAGCTGTGACTGATTTTTTTTAGTCTCCTTTGCAGCTAGTTGACAGAAACATTTGAAAGTACAGAGACTCCCTTCATATCTCCCATTTCCCCTCTTTCTTAAGGACTAAAACAGAAATAAGGTACGTTCAAGCAAGAGGATCACCAGCCCCTGCACAACCACATGGAAAACAAAATCTCTTCAGTGATACAGCCCGAACCAGATTTGGTTTGGGGTGTAACTTTTTGTCTATGTGGGATAATTCACAGGCTCCTTCTAGGAAGACACTGGCATTCTTGCCAAGATGCTTAAGCCACATTCTGATAAATTTTAAGTAAGGTCCCTTCCAGGAAGCTGGCTTCCCGTCTATATAGCTGTCAGTCAGCCATCAGTCAGGCTTTTAGCGATCTGGAATTGAACTTACTTTTTTATTGTGTTTTGTTGAACAAGGAATATCTAAGCACTCTTATACAAAAGGGAAAGGACTACAGTGATCATGGTGACGCACACTTAAGAGACTGAGGTAGGAGAATCACAAGTTGGAGGCCAGCCCGGGCTATGTAAGAGCCAGAGTCACACATACACACACACACACACACACACACACACACACACACACACAGAGAGAGAGAGAGAGAGAGAGAGAGAGAGAGAGAGACAGACAGACAGACAGACAGAGATAGAGAGGCAGAGAGAAGCAGAGAGAGGCAGAGAGAGGCAGAGAGAGGCAGAGAGAGGCAGAGAGAGGCAGAGAGGGCAGAGAGGGCAGAAAGAGCTAGTTGCAACAGTATTTGCCTCTCTTCCAGCTATGGGCAAGCTAGGTTCTATACCACAGGCTCACCTGCGTTTTAGTGAGCATCTCTGAAAAAGTATCAGCTTAAGTGCATCAAACAGAAAGGTGTTTTGTCTGAGCCTCTGAGGTCCCTGGAGGAGGCAGGGGAATGGGATTTGTATTGGGTCAGTTGTATAGTTACAGCAACCTAAGCATTTTCCATACTTTGGCTAATGTAATGTTATCAGTGATCCCACAAGGTAGGGATTGGAGAAAGCTTCAGTGGCTTTTTCCTGCCAAGTATCCATAGGGGCGGGGTGGAGAATCTAAATTTGGATTTAAACGAGGGAGGGGTCTTACATGGATCACAGATAGCAGGTTGGCTGTAAATAAACAGTCTCTCGGCCTTCTGCACATGAGAGTCAAAGGGAAAGTGGGGGGTGTGAGTTAGTGCTGCAGAGGACCCTCCCCCAGCAAGTAGGTCCAGCATTGTAGCCTGTGCCCCAAAAGCTTATGTTCAAACTGGGACTGAGCCTGGCATCTGCTGGGTTCTAAGAGGGCACAGGGCAGAGGCCAGCATAGGGTCGAATGGGCAGAGGAAGGATGTTAGAGGTTTGTCATTGTGACAGAATGCCTGACAGAAATAACGTGAGGGAGCAAAAATTGGAAACTACTGTTCTGGGGCTCGAGACATGGCCCCCGCAGTTAAGAGTCTATGGCGCACTTCGACAACTGGATTTCCATCTCTGATCCGGGGGATGTTAGAAGTCAGGGCCTTGAATCAGGAGAATTGCCATGAGTTCCACACCAGTCTGGGTTCTCAAGTGAGCCCTGTCTCAAAACATTGATTAACTAAAAGTTATTCGTGAGGCTGAAAAGATGTTCAGCAGTTAAGAGCCCTTCTTGCTCTTGCAGAGGGACCTGAGCTTAGTTTCCAGGTGGCTCTTCACTCCCATAATAGGTCAGACACCCACACGTAAATAATTTTTCAATTAAAAAAATAAAATAATAAAAAGCATTCTTTAAATTTTTATATATTATTATTACTCTGTGTGTGTATGTGTGTGTATGTGTGTGTGAGTGTGTATGTGAGTGTGTGTGTGAGTGTGTGTGTGAGTGTGTGTGTGTGTATTTGTGTGTGTGTGTGTGTGTGTGTGTGTGAATATGTAAGCCATGGCACACATGTATAGGTCAGGGGACAACTCTGTGGAGTCAGTTCTCTTCTGTCCACTGTTATGTTGCTTCTGGGGATTGAACGAAGGCTGTCAGGTTGGACTGTCCCTATGACCAGTCCTTTACCGGCTGAGTCAACTCACTAGCTGGGGAAGAAAGGTTCACTACGGCTCATGGTTTCAAAGGTTTCATCCCGCGGTCAGTTGGCTCCCTTGTTTCTGGGTTGTGTGAGGCAGAGCACCATGGCAGAAGGCATGGTAGAGCATAGCTGTGCACCTCGTGGAGGGTAGGAAACACATAGGGAATCAGGAAGAGGTTATAGACCAGGACTTTCCAAAACATACCCCAGTGACCTGCTTCCGGCAACCAAGGCCCACGTCCCACTCCCGCCTCCTCCAACAATGCTGCTGTATTATGAATCCACTGATGAAGACAGAGCCGTTCTGATTCAGTCACTTCCCAGAAGCCCTGGACCCCAGGACACTGCTGCCCTGGGAACTATGCCTTCAACACAGGAGCGTTTAGGGGAATATCTGATATTCTAAACGAGCCCGGCCACCACCACTCTTGAGGCCCAGGACATGGAGACCACAACATCTGGCTCAGGCTTCAGCAAGTTAGATGGCCAGAGCCCTTTCAACCAGAAGGAGTGGACTCTGGGCCATCGGGAAAGTCAGGACCATGGGAATCGGGCAGAGTACTCAGCAGCCATCCTCCCACCCCCACCCCATTTTGAGATCGCTTATCTTCAGAGGTTGTTGTGTTTTGGAAACATCAAAATGTTTTATTTATTTTTTTTTCGAGACAGGGTTTCTCCGTAGCTCTGGAACCTGTCCTGGAACTCACTCTGTAGACCAGGCTAGCCTCGAACTCACAGAGATCTGCCTGCCTCTGCCTCCCGAGTGCTGGGATTAAAGGTACATGCTACCATCACCTGGCCCATCAACATTTTTTTTAAAGAACAGTATTATCGAGATCACCATGTGTCTGAAAGACTTACACTTGTCTAACTAGCAAGTATGCATACATACATACACACAGTGCATTGGTGGCTCTGTTGAGATGGTTACAGAAATCATGAAGGGCATCTACTCGGGGACAGGATGTGGCTGGGAGTGGGATGTGCTCATAATGATGGCTGCTGAATGAACCGGCTCTCTGTCCTGCCAGGATGGTTGTCTGTCTTTGTACATGGGTAACTGCCCACAGAAAGAGCATTGGAGGCCTATGCTTATAACTCTTCAGGAATATGACTCAGACTAGCTTCCCTGCACTCCAGAAGGTAGACCAGAGCAAACCCTGAGTAGTGAGGAGACCATTCCCATTAGGAGTCCCCAGACTCCAAGGTCAAGGGCTGCAGCAAGACCACAGCCCCCAAAGCTGGAGGAGAGGCACTGTTTTGTCTGATCCATAGTCCAAAGACTAGCATGGCTACCATGCATTTGGGAGAATGGCAAATGGCTGAGATACAGGGCTCAGCCTTTCCATAGAGTTTGGGGCAGTTTGGAATGCCATGGTAACCACAATCCCGCAGACTGGAGGCAGAAGGCAGCAGTATGTAGGAGAGGGAAGGGGAAGGCTTAGGCTTAACTAAGTCTGAGCCCATACCCTGCCCCTAACCCAAGATCAGGCTCAACCACCCAAACAAGAGACAGACAGAGCTTCACAGCTACTAAGAATTAAAACCTATCGATTTTCCCCATTAGCTAAAGAATGCCATCAGAGTGCATTAAAACCAGCCAAAGCACAGCTTCGTGAATAATTAACATCTGCAAATGACAATCCCACGGGGCCTGGGGAGGGGGAAGGGACATCCAGAGGCCAATCTGACCCCTCTGACTCCCACCTCGGGGACTGTGGCATGGGCTACTTCTCCTCTTCTGCCCTGTCTCTTGTCCCTTCTCATTCCATGCCCTCCTTTTGGAGGGACACCCTGCCAATTCTGCATATTCAGAGACCCAAGGTTGACCCTTGAACAGGGAAGGGAAGCCCCAAGTGTCACAGCCTTAAGGGAGATGCCACTCCTTTCTGAATGCATTCTCCTTGCTACGCAGCGCAGCCAGCCTCTAGCTGTGTCTTCTCAGTCTGTGGTTCTAGATAGAGACAGAAATCTAAAACCACATAGCAGTCCGCAGATCATCTCCCCAGCTCAATCTCCAACAAACAGAAAGAAGCACCCGGTTTGCATAGGCCAATTCAGAGAAGGTGCCCCATCCAGTGTAGAAGGAAGCAGGCCCTCGGCACAGACAACCCAGAGACATCCCAGAGGCAGGTGGGCATCTCAACATGAGGGAAGTCTACTTAGGAGAATCGTGAGTTCAAGGTCAGCCTGGGCTACACAGGGAGATGTGAGAAAGAACAGGAGAGAAGAAAGGGAAGAGAAGGAGGGAGACTGATTAAGGCAAACCATCCTCCAAGCTAATCTACAAGAGAAAGCCTTCCTTTCGGGTGAACCATTTAGGAAAAAGCCAAGTCCCATGCGAACATGCGAGCCATGGACAGAGTTGTATTCCAGCATCAAGCTGCTATCTGCCAGCACGTCTTTGGCCACTGTTCAGGAGTCAGTCCCCACTCTTTCTTGGCCAAAGAGGTCCAGGCCTGTCCCAACTCAGTTCTAGGCTTCTAACTCTCCTGCTTCCAAACTCACCAGGTCCCCAATTTCAAGCCAAGTTCCCACCTGTCTTCCCTACCCATCCTCCCTCTTCCTCACCTACACTGAGCAGGGTGGCTCAGAACACTTCCTACACCTCTTGTCTCTTCCTGTTTTGAAAGGCTCTGTAACACCCCATCATACTGGCTGTTTGCTAGTCTTGCTCCACCTCTTGAGCCCCTGAGAAACTCTGCTCCACCCAAAAAGCCTTCTTCAAGACCTTCCCTGCCTCTCACTCTCCTCCCCAAGTGTCAGCTAGTTCCCGTGTGTGAGCTGGAAGGTTCTCCCTCCAGATCCTCCGGCTGGCACCTCCCTCTCCTGCAGGTTGCGATTCTGATGTCCCCTTGTTGGGAGTTGGTTCTCAAAGCAGTCTTTCTAACTACCTGCCGGCCCATCAGCCCCATCTCACATCCCCTGGTTAGTCCCCTGACCTTTCCACAACCTGAATTTCTTTATCTTTTGTTTCTTCTGCTCCCAGGGTTGTACGTGTTGTCAATTTCTGCATGGGGGGAGGGGGGGCTGAGAACCAGCCAAGTCCCCACTGAAGGCAGGTGCTCTGGGATTGCCAGGAGGGAATACCCTGTATAGACCAGCCGCGGCCCCTTCAGCCTCCTGTGGGGTACAAGTCCACCAAAGGAGAAGGAGCTTCTGACTCTTGATGACTGTGTGCTCAGAGTCCTGCCCAGTGCCTGATAGATACATAATGATGATTAGGAAACAGGTCAACAGGGTCCACTCTGGTATCCTCAAGCTAAGCGTGCTACTAAACTGTGTCTGCCTCCTCTCTGGCTCCCATTCAGAGTGGCCATGCAATTGAACCCAGAGTCATAGATGGTGATTTCTGGGAATGTGTAGGTCTCGGTTAGCTGACTGTGGAGGTGTGAACTGGGGTGGGGGACGGGGCTGGAGATGCTCCCTGGAGCCCAGAGCTCTGAATCCTACCCAGATCCTTCCTACCTGTGTATGGAGGGTCCTGGTGGCACAGGAAATCTGACCGAGTCCCAGGGACTGCACAGTGTTCCGGAGAATCTGCTGCCGCACCAGGCTCCCAGCAGAGGCGTGGTCCTTGCTTGCCTCACTGTGGCCAGCCGCAGCCTCCCAGCTTTGGCAGAGAAGGAGTTAACTTCCAGGCTTCTCAGCGTGAATGTGGAGCTATTAATACCCACAGCCCAGCCATCTAGAGCCACCACAGAGCTGAGCCCCAGAGCTGAGCGGAGGGAGCAGGGAGCAGAGCAGCCTCCACTCTGGCCAAGCGGCACCTGACTTCAAGGGTCAGAACTTTTCCTGGGGACAGTGTAGACACCGTGCCAGCCTCACCTGACCCTCACCAGCCCTCCAGCTTTAAGTGTCAGCTGGCTTTCCTGGAGGCCACTGTACCATTCACTCCAGCAGAGGACAACAAACTTTGTCAGCCACCTCCGTGTCTGCTGGTCAACTCGGAGCAACAGACAACTGAACAGACACACAGACAGAAGGCCAAGGCAGCTGTGGGCCTGTCCTCAGAGTCTTACCTTTAGCAGACATCAGCAGAGCGGACAACTGAGGTGCTGAGGACTCCTCCAGAGGCAGCGATAGACCCTCTGGCCACCACCAGTCACCTCTTGAGTCCAGGCAGCTGCTAGTCGCTGTTCAAGTGTGGCTCCCGTGGCTGGACCCCCTGTGCCTCAGGACAGGAGCCCCAAGAGAGCCGCAGGCTCTTCCACCTACCGAGGCAACGGGTAACCTGAGTGAGAAGGCGCAGGTGGCAGGCAGGCAGGCACGGGGTCCTGAGGCCGACAGGCTGCTGACCCTGGAGCACACTGGCTCAGAGACCCGTGCCCTGGCTGGGGAAGATGCTGTGGAGACCACCAGCAGCCACCCCGGCCCTGTCCTGCGGTTGCCTCCTGCCTGGCCCCTGGGCTGTGGAGCTGATGATGTCCCAGCTTTTTGCTTGGTTTGCTTCCACAGAGAGGAGGAGGAACTGGAAGAGGTGCCACTGCAGAGGTCAGTCCTGGGGTGGGCAGCGGGCTGTCAGGACCATGGTGCAGCCCTCCCCTGGGCTTACAGGCCGGCTATGATGCCTATGGGACCTATCTGCCCATTCTCACCACCCCCTCCATCATCCCGCCAAGCTCACTGACTGTCACCACAACCTTCTCTTCATTCCTTCTACTCTGGTCCTAGATCGACTTGCCTGTTCCTTCATTTCCACTGTGGCCATTTCTTGTCCCTACTTAGACCTCCGTGGTTCTCCAGCTCCTACAACAGAAAATCAGCTTTCAGAGTTCAAGACCTGTGTGATTGGGGTTGACACCTCATCTCACTCTGTTCCCCTATGTTACCAGGGATACCCTGGCTCCCCTCCACCTAGGCCCAGCTGAAATGCCTCTTCTCCCAGGGAGGCCTTCTGGAAGCCACAGGTCCACTCAATCCAAGTGCCCCTTGAGCTTCTGGCGTTGCCCTGGCATTTAACAGGTGCCCGGTCTTGGCTGGATTAATAAGTGAAAATGTGTATGTGTGTGTGTGCTCAGGTGTGAGCACTCACACATGTGTGAAAGGGAGGGATAGAGGGAGAGAGAAGACAAAGGTTTCTGCAGCTGTGACTGTGTATTTGTGTGGGCGTGTGTGTGTGTGTGTGTGTGTGTGGTTGTATACACAGGTTTGTGGGAACAGAGGTGAGTTCTGTGAACCTTTGTGATGAGAGTGCATGTTGCCAGGTGGAGTTCAGACCCTCACACTGGTGTGACTTTCCCAACTCTCCTCACCCTGACCCTCAGGGAAACCTTAGCTCCGGTCAAGTACATGGCCCAGGCTCTGGGTGAATGTACAAGCTGGCCGGGTCACCTCTGCTCCAGCCCAGCCTGCCTGAGTCAGTGCCACTTTGGGAAAAACAGACACAGGACCATGCTGGGGTCTCTTCTATGCCCAGTAAAGAATAGGAAGAGAAGGCCAGGTGGTGGTGGCACACGCCTTTAATCCCAGCACTCGGGAGGCAGAGGCAGGCGGATCTCTGTGAGTTCGAGACCAGCCTGGTCTACGAGAGCTAGCTCCAGGACAGGTTCCAAAGCTACAGGGAAACCCTGTCTCAAAGAAAAAAAAAAGGAGGAGAAAATGTGGGCTCTCACATCCCAGGCCAGGTGCCCCTTGTGACTATGATTTCTCTGCTAGGGTCCTCTGTGTTCTCACCTGTGTAATGGGAAGAGGCTTCCTGCCTGGTTGCTAGCTGACCATGCCAGGTGACTGGACACCTGCAGAGTGCCAGGCTTCGGCTGGGACCTGGGATGCTGGCACAGCCCTAGTGGGGTCTACAGTAGATGGGTTCGGTATAGACTGAGGGCATATTAGTGGGAGCGGGTACACTGTGCTCATTAAGTCAGGCTACAAGATAGACCACCTCTGTTCACAGCAAACTCTACGTCTATCCAGATGTACAGATGCCTCCCAGGAGATGGGGGGCATCCAAGAAAAGGTGTCAGCGAGCTGTGGGGATGGCAAGGTAAAGGTTGGCGGTTTGGAAAAATCGCTGTCCGGGGATGGGGTGAGGACGGCAAAGACAGTAGTATCAGATCACATAGGCCCGGACTTCTGAGTCACATACTTTGGTCTATAGGCACCAGAGCAGTCATGGGAAGGCTAGAAGCCAGTCAGGTTAGGAGCCTCGTTGAAGCTAGGTGGGAGACCTTGTACTTAACTTCACAGAACTCCACAGGCTCCATGGAGCCATTGTTTTCCTAGGGAGCTTGGAGTGCTGGGAAAATGGCTGAGCAAAATGACAGGGGAGACAGGGCCAGGGCATCATCTGCTATTACAGACCCTCTGTCTCTCCTTCTCTTGGTGGGGAAGGAACCAGGGCCTTGCCCATGCTAGGCTAATTCTCAGCCCTGGGCTGACTATCCCCAGCACACACACTGCCAAGCTCGGCCTTGATGGTCTTGGAACACTGCATGCATATTAATCAATCCCGAGTGATGAGTGACTCAGGAAACCCCAGAAGAGGCTAACGCACTAGGACTAGAATCTTCTGCCCTCTTCTTTCTCAGCTTCCCCCTCAACACCCCTCCCACCTGCAGTTTAGGGGATTTCGGCATCAAAGAGGTCCCTCCTTCTCCTGCTCTGGGATAGGATGGCTTATGTTTCTAGGCGCTGATATTCTTTCTAAGGGACACTCTGGCTCTTTAAGGCCGAAGGGAGGGACACTGCCAGGCTGGGCAGAGATGATGACCACAGGTGCCAGGTGGTGAAGCTAAAAATACTGAGTGATGTGGACAGCCGGGCTGCGGGAGCTAGGCAGAGCTGGCTGGGAGGGGCAGCAAGACTGGGTGAGGTCACCTTGGACTTGGAGAGTGTGTGGTGCATTGGACGCCCTCACCACCTCACCTAGCCTCTCTCTCTGGGGCCAGGGTTTCTCTAGAGCACCCAGCTGCCATCTTTAAAAGCCATGGGCCAGTCCGAGTCTGCCACTGTCCTCTTTCCTGTGACTCTGAGGTCTTTTGGGGTCTCTTCTTAGGCAAAATGGGGACAGAGAGGCTGTAAGGGGTATAGGCAACCTGCTCATTCATTGGTAGGTTGAAGAAAGTTCCTGAAGCCTCCTGGGACTGGATGCTGAAGCCACAGAGATGGGAAGAATGCAGACACTGCCCTGATGGGACTCACTGCCTTGTGGGCACAAACGGCTATTGTGTGGACAGGAACCTCTGTGAGCTATAATGAGAGTGCACATCACGCTGATGGATTCTCCTGTAGGTTCATGCACACTGTGCCACATGCCAACGACAGTGTCACCAGCCACCTGCTCGTGCTGTGCCGATGTGTTAATTAGGTGAGGCAGCTGCTGTGCCCATGAGCCTGGAACTTAGGACTGCATTCTTCACAGCTGATGTCCTCGAGATGGAGTCTAGCGAGAAGGGCTGTGCCCCGAGCTGTCTTTCGCTGACCCTGGCTCCTTTCATCTTGGCATTGGCATCACTTAGAATCTCAGAATCCACTGCTAGAATCTGCATTCCACCAGTAGGCAGAGAAGGGAGATTGGAGGAGCCAGGTGGGGTGCGTGCCTGCAATGCCTGCCTTCAGGAGGCTGAGGCAGGAGGATTGTGAGTTCAAGGCCACCCTAAGTTATCTATAGTCTCACTCAAAACAAATACATTAACTTTAAAAGGTCACTTAAGGTTTTTGAGAGTCAGGTGGAGGCAGTCTCTTTTACTTGCATCTACACGCATTGCCTGTTACAGTTAATTGCAAGGGGAGCTGGGAAAGGCAGTCCGGTGCAGCAACCTGACTGGGGCTTTATGAAAGTGGGATAGTTTGGTATGTGAAGACAAATTACCTCATAATAGGTGCAAACTATGCTTATTCATTCACTCAGCAACGTGGATGGCATCCTGCACGGGAGAAAGCTAGGGGCCACATGAGAAACACCAGCTCTGTGATCCTGGAGCTCAGGGTTAATGAGGGTCAGACGACACCCGAGTAAACCCATAATGTGATCATCAGGTTCAGACCCACTGGGGAGGAAATGAACAGGGACACACAGGAAACACACACTTCGTGTAAGGTGACATGGGAAGCTGGCATCCCAGACCTGGCAAAGGGAGGGGACTGGCCATCCATGCAGATGGAACAGAGGACAAGCCGGAGAAGAATGGTAGGACGGTGATGTGCGTGAGTCAGGAACAGGCCAGATCCACTCGGCCTTGAGAGCTCTGCTGAGGAGCTGGGTTTTCTACTAGATGGGACAGGGAATCCTTTAGAAGCTTTTAAGTGGGGAAACAATAAAATCTGCTTGACATTTTAAAAGATCCCTGAGGCTGCTCTGAGCGAATCAATGGCTGCTGGGCCAGCATGGATACAGGACACCCGCACTGAGGTCATGGAGGGATGTGCGGGAGGTAGGCAGGCCAGGATCAAGGGAAGAAGATCGCCGCTAGCACATTTAGAATATGGTTGGTTCCAAGAATTCACACAGGCGTTCAGTCCCAAAAAGCTTGTGTCAATGATATCAAAAGACAGAAAATTAACTTCGGTGTGGTGTTAGAAATGAGATAGCGATCTCAATGGATTAGGTCATTAGGGTGGACGCTCCCATGACTGACTCATGGTGACTTCATAAGTAGAGGGAGTGAGGCTTACATGAGCCTGTCCAGATATCTGTGTACTCCAGCCGCGATGTAATGCACCTGTCAACACCTTCCTGTCCCCATCAGAGCCTGTACAACGCTACTTGGACTTACAGGCTGCAAACCTATGCACAAACTTCTTTAAAGATTAATTTTTGTATTTGTATGTTTGCGTCTGTGTCAGTGTGTGCTGTGCATGTGTGGGTGCCCTTGGAGCCCAGCTGGAGTTAGAGAACTCTAGGCAGCTGTGAGCCACAGGACGTGGATAGTGGGGGAAGAACCTGGGTCCTCGGCAAGAGCAGCAAATATTCTTAACCACTGGGCCATCTCTCCAGTTCCATCTTTGTTTATTATTTTTAAAGAATTTCAGGGTAGGCCAGTATGGAGGAGTATGGCTGAAATTAATTCTATTTTTTAAATATTTATTTATTTATTATGTATACAATATTCTGTGTGTCTGCCTGCAGGCCAGAAGAGGGCATCAGATCTCAGTTCAGATGGTTGTGAGCCACCATGTGGTTGCTGGGAATTGAACTCAGGATCTTTGGAAGAGCAGGCAGTGCTCTCAACCGCTGAGCCATCTCTCCAGCCCTAATTCTATTTTTTTTCAATTATTTATCCCGGAGGGTGGTGGAGAACAAAACTCCACGAGGAGCGTGGAGGTCTGAGAGCAATGTGGGCGTGTCGATTCTCTCTCTCCAACAGGTGGGCTCCGGGGATCGAACTCAGCTCATCAGGTTTGGCCACAGTCCCTTTACCCACAGAGCCATCTCGCTGGCCTCTGACAAACTTTTTCTTTTCTTTCTTAATTTTTTTCTAAAAGATAAGTTTATTTAGAACATTGCAAAGAGTGTAGTGAGCAGTACAGGACTGACTTGCCTGCAAATCTTCTTAAATTTTGGAACTTACGTGTACCCCAAAGGCCCATTTGTTAAAGGCTTGGTTCACTTGGTTCCCAGCAGGATACTACTGGGAAGTTGTGGAGTCTTTAAGATGCTGGGCCTGGTGTGAGGAAGTCAGGTCTTTGGGGGACACGCTCTTACAGGGGATATTGGACCCCAGTGTTCGCTCTCTTTTCCTCCTCCCCTCCCTCCCTTTCCCTCTCTTTCTCTCTTTCTGTTTCCTTCCCTCTCCCTCTTTTTCTCCCTCTCCCTGGACCCTCCCTCAGTAGCTCTGCTTCAGCATGGTACTCCCTACCATGATGCTCTACAGACCCAGAAGCAATGGTACGGAGTATCCATGAGTGGACTGTGAGGCCGCCAGTCAAAACAAACCTTTCCTATTTATAAATTGATCTCAGGTATTTCATCAAGTCAAGGGCAAGCTAACTATCATACTTCTCAGGAGGAAGATCTCTGCGGTGGTATTCCTTTTGTTTTTATGGTTTTTGTATTGCTAGGATGGAACCCCGGGCCCCACGTGTGCTAGGCAGGTACTCTCCCACTGACACTCATCTCCAGCCCGTGTAGCGAAATTCTTAAGTCTCTCAGTGCGCCTGGTCCCTGTTTCATATGATCCGATCCCAATCAGCTCAGTCACTCTTGATTCCCTTCTCCCTCTAAGAGGAAGAAGCAGCAGAATCTGTGCCTGTGTCTCCTAAACCGGTTAGAAGGTGCTGTTCCCAGCATTTCATGACTATAATGAAATAACTGAAGCCGTCCACTTTGTTCAGAAACACAGTCTGGGCATGGGAGATGACGCCTGTAATCTGCACTCAGGAGGCTGAGACCAGAGGGTCGTGAGTCCAGGCTCAGAAGAGCTTTCTACAAACTAGAGGGGGCAAGCCACTTGGCTTCTCCGGCTTCTGGAAGGCACCTGCTCCCTTGCTCTATTTCCCCTTTCAATAATGGATCGCCATGTCTATTCTCCGAACCACAGCACAGAGAGCTTTTAATGAGCCATGTGATTGGATTGGTGCCTTAGTCTCTTGTTGCTCTAACAAAATACCCAAGGCTGGTGATTTACAGACAATCTCGTCTCGTTCCGCTCACAAGTCTGGAGACTGAGAAGTCTAAGAGCCCGGCGACATGGCATCTGCTTTGGCTAAGGCTTCACGGTGCTTTAGTCCATGGCAGAAAACTGGAAAGCAGTGGGCATGTGTAGAGGAGACAAACACAGACCAGCCTCACCTTCTAAAGGCTCAATCTCCTCCCTCTGGAACACTCGTTCTGGCCCCAGCCAACTGTCTGAGGCTCCATGGTCCAAACCCTTCCCACCTCCCAACGCTGCCACACCAGGGAACTGAGATTCCTGCACCTGAATGAAGAGCGCAGCAACTGGACTCCACCTCATGACCTCAGCCTTAGCCCCACTTACAAAGCAGTTCTGTCATGTGACAGAGCACACTTACGACTTTGTGGGTTATGACTCCCTATAACCCCCCAAACTTTGGGGGTTAAGAGGGGTTGGTCTTGCCCATTATAGCACACATCAACTGGGAAGCACTCCCTGGGAAAGGAGACAAGGGTGGCATGGGGTCGGGACAGTGGGTACATGTGTGGGGACTAATTTAATAACAGATAAGGAAGTTGCATAAACCCTAAGCCCGTGAAGCTACAGTTAACTCTTCAGATCTCCAAAAGGTGCCGGCCTGGTTAGAAGGGAGGACAATGCTTGAAGCTTGGGTACAGCAAGGCTGCTTGAGAATCTTCTGGCTAGGTGGGTATGGTATATGCCTCTGCTCCCAACACTTGGGAGACAAAGGCAGGCACATGTCTGTGAATTTGAGGCTAGAATGGTCTACACAGAGAGTTTCAGACCAGCCAGGGCTACATAGAGAGGCCCTATCTCAAAACAAAACAAACATAAAACCAAACATCTTCTGTCTGGGACTGGAGAGGTGGCTCAGTGGTTAAAAGCACTGGCTTCTCTTTCAGAGCAGGGTTCGATTCCCAGCAGTCACATGGTGGCTCACAACTATCTGTAACTCCAGTTCCAGGGAATGTGACCACCTCTTCTGGTCTCCTTGGGCCACCAGGCTTGCATGTGGTGCACAGGCATACAGACGAAACACCCCCAAACATTAAATAAATTAGTAAAATTTAAAAAAGAATCATCTGGCCCACAAAGACTAGACATTTATTTCTCAGAAATGATGAGACAGAGAGACTAGATGAGGGTTTCTGCATCCACCTGGGAGGCTATGCAAAGGTGAGACACACTGACCCCACTCCTATTCATCCACCCTTCTCCCTCCACATTGCTGCCACACAGTGGGCTCGAGCTTGATCTTCCAGGAGCTTCCGGGGTTCCCCTCCATCTCTCTGTGAGTGATGAGTGTTTGGCAGTCGTTCTGTTTGATCCAGCTTTCTTCTCCCCACTAAGGTGCTACACAGCCTTCCAATTGTATGCCCGCCCTGGTCTGTGTTAAATCGGTCTTTTCTGGTGGTGGGTTCGAACCCAGGGCCTCTGCATGTTCCGACATGCAGTGCCTCTGATCAGCTGAGAAAGGAATGTCTAAATGTGGTGGACAAACCCAGACTTTTATGCTGAAACTCTGTCACCCAGGACCCCTCTCTCTACAACTACTGGGTTTCTCAACTGCATGTAAAGTTTGTAAATTTCACTTTTAAAAAAGTGACATTTTTAAAATTTCATGGTTTACTCACAGTGAACACAGAGTTTTTAGCAATGAGCTTAAGAAGTTCTGACAAATGTATACATCCAGGTAGCCCAAGCTTCCATTCATTCAGTCTTAGAACGTTCTGTCTTCTCAGAAAGTTTCTCTTGCTGCAGCGTCAGTATTTACACACACATGCATGCATGTATGCAGACACACACGCACACACACGCACACACACACACACACACACACACACACATGGTGGGTTCGCTACCACATGCCTTTGAAGTTTGGGAATGAGCAAGAAACCAGGGACCCACTTTTGAGAAAAGCCTGGAAACTAAGCAGAACCAAAGCAAGCATGGAAACAGTATTCACAGAGACAAAAACTTCCAATCAAGCCATGGGCTCTGCGTGCTCAATAAAAACAATTTTTTTAAAAAAAGTTTCTTTTAAAAAAATGGGGGTCGTCTCAAGAAATAACAGAAACAGCCGGGCGGTGGTGGCATACGCCTTTAATCCCAGCACTTGGGAGGCAGAGGCAGGTAGATCTTTGTGATTTTGAGTCTAGCCTGATCTACAGAGCAAGTTTCAGGACAGGCTCCAAAAGCTACAGAGAAATCCTGTCTCGAAAAAATAAAAACAAACAAACAAACAAACAAAAACAGAAATAACAGAAACAAAAGGTTGAGCTGGGGTCTACAAATAATACCCTCATGTCAAAACAACAATATATAAAATGTATCTTATAAATAAAACTTTAACTTCTCTTGATACATCTCAATATGTAGCCCAGGCTGTCCCAGAACCTGCCATCCCCCTGCCCCAGTCTCCTCAGCATAGCCTTTCAGGCCTGTGTCACCATGCTCTGCTGTATTTCTGTAAGCAGAGGTAATAGTGGGAACAAAAGAGAGTAGGAGGCAAATAGAGAGAGCCCCAGAGGATGAGAGGACAGACCAGAGGATGGGGAGGATGGGAGGACAGACCAGAGGATGGGAGGACAGACCAGAGGATGGGGAGGATGGGAGGACAGACCAGAGGATGGGAGGACAGACCAGAGGATGGGAGGACAGACCAGAGGATGGGAGGACAGACCAGAAGATGGGGAGGATGGGAGGACCAGAGGATGGGGAGGATGGGAGGGCAGACCAGAGGATGGGGAGGATGGGAGGGCAGACCAGAGGATGGGCAAGGGTGATGAGCAGAGGCAGGCAGCACTCAAACTGCTCCTATTCTCACCTGTGGTTACTCCCGAGGACACTGTGCACAGCGATCGAGAAGAGGCTAAGCTGTGGGGAGAGCAAGTGGGGGTCCTGGCTTTAAATTTTGTTTTTACTTTTATTTATTTATTTGTTTAGTGTGTGTGTGTGTGTGTGTGTGTGTGTGTGTGTGTGTGTGTGTATAGACCAGAAGAGGGCGTTTGAACTCTGGGAGCCTGACTTACAGCATTTGTGAGCTGTCTGATGTAGGTGCTGGGATCTGAACTTTAGTCCTCTGATAGAGAAGTAAGTGTTCTTAACCCCTGAGTCAACACTTTAGCCCTGGATTTTTTGTAAAAAGATTTATCTTACTTCAAACTCTGGGTACGTGTGTGTGTGGGGGGGGGGGGTGTGCACATGAATGCCAGAGCTCAAGGAGGCCAGATAGCGGTGCCAGATCCTTCTGGAAGTGAATTTACCACTTGCCATTCCATGTGGGTGCTAGGAACCAAACTCAGGTCCTCTGAAATAGTAGTGTGTGCTCTGAACTTCCGAGTCATCTCCTTAGCCTCGTCTTTTTTTTAAAGAATTTTTGCATATATTACTTACGCAAAATTTCATTATGCATTCTTTACACATGTGTATTTCATTATGATTCTTCATGCGTGTATATCAAATGTTTGAGTACATCTACACACTCTACAACCCCCTCTCACCCTTCCTACTGGCCCCTTTCTTCTTCCTAAATAGTCCCCTTTCCTTCACTGCTTTTAAAAATGTACATGAGAGAGAACAGGTGATATTTGCCTTTCTGAGTCTGGTTAATTTCTCAACATGATGATCTCAGGTTCCACCCATTTTCCTGGAAATGACATCATTTCATTCTTCTTTATGGTTTAATAATCTCATTGTGTATAGAGACCGTTCTTTTGGATGCCTTTGGTACGTTTGTGTGTGTGTAGCTGTGCTCATCTGCGCATGTGTGTTTGGAGGCTGGGGGCTGACACCGGCTGTCTTCCCTTTCAGTCTTTGTGTTATTTTTTGAGACAGGGTCTCTCACTGAACCTGTGGCTGCCATTTCTGGTAGAGTAGCTCATCAGGAAGACACTCCCTCTTCCCCACTATCTGCCTATCTTTTTTTCTGTCCCAAGTGCTGGGTTTACAAGCATGGGCTGTCACATCTGGCTTTTACATGGGTGCTGGGGATCTGAACTCAGGTCCTGTGTTTATGCAGCAGGTACTTTACCTACCCACCATTTCCCTAGCATTTCCTGTTTTCTAATTTATTATTATCGTTGCTTAGTTAATATGCAAAGTAATAGATTTCATTGTGACATCTTCAAATACACACACACACACACACACACACCTACACACCTTTTTGTTCATTACTCTGTGGAAAAGGCTGGTACCCTGCCTTGGCTGTTATGTGTAATGCAATGATACACCATGTAGGTGTCTCTGTGTTGTGCTGACTTAGGTTCCTTTGCTAGACCATGCCGTAGTTCTATTTAAGCTTTGGAAGTCCTCCACACTGACTTTCACAGTGGCTGTTGGGTTTGTGACTTGGCAGCAGAAG
Source organism: Arvicola amphibius (assembly GCF_903992535.2). Classification (NCBI taxonomy): domain Eukaryota; kingdom Metazoa; phylum Chordata; class Mammalia; order Rodentia; family Cricetidae; genus Arvicola; species Arvicola amphibius. Next base: position 128,329,433 of record NC_052047.1, read on the forward strand.
TCAGTGTAGTGACTTAGTTCCCCTGTGTTCTCCCAGAGAGGCAAGAACCATGCGTTGGGATGAGAAGAGAAGCCGGCAAGAGTCAGCCATGCCTTGCTATGTGGGTCTATGGACACCACAGGGGCATCACCTGGAGCTTGTGTGAGTGCGATTTGTCTCTCTCTCTCTCTCTCTCACACACACACACACACACACTCCGAGATCCTTCACAGATGCATGTCCATATGGAGGGAAGCTTGGTAGCAATGCTCAGAGGGGACAAGAGAGAACAGGGTCTGTGGGGCAACACAGAGTTCCCCTTCTAGACACACTTTTGGAGGTTAAGGGACATGGCTGCTTGGGATATGGCTGTCCCTGGTGAAACCACTTGCTTGGTGTAGGTAGTGTCAGGGTGGGTGAATTGTGGCATTCCAAGGAGATGCCCAATGGGAGAGGTGGGTGAGCAAGTGGGGCACGTTCCGGGAGTCCATCCTGTGACGGAGAGTGGACTCCATACAGGACAAGGTGGGTGGTGGTGACTGCCAGGCTGACAGGCAAAGAGAGTGAAACGGTACTGGGTAGCTGTCTCTGTGAGGTCAAAGGGCTGTCACATGCAGGAACTGGACAAACAACGGGGTAAGCAGGGATACCAAGGGAGCAATTCAGAGATTCTGGAAGGGTAAGATCATGAGGACCTGGGGATGTAGCCCAGAGAGGCAGAGTGGGTTGGAGGTGACATCATGACATCCGGGCACTAAGAAGACAGCTCTCTGATGTGACTCTGTTCTCTTAGCTCTGTCCCTCACTAGTCTAAACACAGTCATTTGCTCAGGAGCATGGCCTGGCATGGGACTTCTGAAGGCTCTCAGAAGACTAAGCAGCGGGGCTTCAGTACTACCGTGTGGACAGAGACCAAGTTCCTGAGGAAGGAAAAAGTCACGGGGGAACAACACAGTGCCCCGGGGGCAGTCGCTGCTCAGTCACAGCCAGGGGAGGCACTTTGAGTGGACCAGAGGGCCTGGTCTTGAATCCTGCATGATGGGGAGCAGAGGATAGAAACATGCTCTTCTCTCCCAGATCGGGATAGTGAATTGAGGGGTGGAGGTTGGGGGTGCCGGGCGCTCACATCCTTTGATCCGTCCTGCACTGTACAATACTGTCCACTAGAGGGAGTGCTGAACTCATATTTGTGGGGACTGGCCCAATAAGGCGCCGCCGTTTGCTCAACCTTGGCTTCTTTTTCTAATGACTGACAAGTTCAGACTTTGAAATCACATATTACAGGTCCACTACTTCTGGATTATGTGGCCTTGGCAAGTAACCCAAAAGTTCTGTCATGTGGTTTCGTCACCCATAAAAACAGACATAGAAATGTGAGTAGTGATATATGCCTATTATCCCAGCTCTGGCAGGCTGGGTCAGAATAGTGAATTTGAGACCAGCCTGAGTTACTACAAGGGCTACACACTGAGTTCAGGGGCAACCTGGTCTATATAGTCAGACCCTGGATCAAAAGAGAAAAATATAAAAATAAGTAGACAGATAGACAGTAGATAGTTAAATAAATAAATAAATAAATAAGGCAACACTTAAAACCCAGGACACAGCCGGGCACTGGTGGCACAGGCCTTTAATTCCTGCACTTTGGAGGCAGAGGCAGGCAGATCTCTGTGAGTTCAAGGCCAGCCTGGTCTATAGCGTGAGTTCCAGGACAGGCACCAAAGCTACAGAGAAGCCCTGTCTCAAAAAACAAGCTCTTCTGAAGAGCAACAACAAAACAAACAAAAAACCCAGGACATTCTGACCGTTCATCAAAATATTCAACATATTTGGAGAGCTAGAAACCCTGAGAACCTGAGTCCGCATTCACACTTGGTCACCTGGGCACAGCCATACGGAGACGATCCACAGAAGGCGAGAGGGTAGCTTGGTTCAATGCAACTGAGTAGCTGGTGTGGGCTCAAACTTTGGGAGTGTAATCCTCAGTAGTTTATTTTAGGCATGTTTAAGCATAGCACAGTTTAGCAAAAAAAAAAAAAAAAGTTCCTGGTGATCCCAGCACTTAGAAGGCAGAGGCAGGCAAATCTCTGTGAGTTTGAGGACAGCTTTGTCTACAGAGCTAGTTCCAGGACAGACAGGGCTACACAGAGAAACCCTGCCAATAAATAAATAAATAAATAAATAAATAAATGCAAAACAAAACTTTCCTGGTGATAACTCAATCCTGTGTTCACAATAAGGCTTGAGACATGGCCACATCGAAACTCTTTGTAAAGTGCATGTGGCATCTGTCATAACGACAGGCTCTGTAGACTGACTTCATGTGACACCTCCCGTAAAGATAGGTTTTACAGATTGACAGCTCATGATAAGGGTCTAGGGACGGATCCAGTGTGGTCTCAGCCACACAGATAGCACAAAGGTTACCAGGCTATTTGTCATGTCCGCTCCCAGCCTTCTGGGTAGCAAACAGGTTATACATCCCTTCATTTGAAAAGATAGCCCTGTGTGTTTAACAAGCCTAGTTTCCCACGTGTTTATCTGTGCACACAAACAAGGACCTCTGTGCCTCCCACACCCACTGCTGTGCATTCATACAGATGGAGGGGGCATCCCTTCTGGCCACTCCACTCCCACGGCCCTGGCTCAGGTTGATGCCATGTCTCCTGTCTGAAGCTGACAGCCTTCCAGCTGGTCCTTCTGAATCCCCTTCCCCACAGTCTGTTCTCCCTACACACCCAACTCTTCTCTGCTCAAAATCCTTCAGAGTGAAAGCCAAAGACTTCCAGCGATCCCCCCCCCTCTCTCTCTCTCTCACACACACACACACACACACACACACACACACACACCACTGCTCTGCTGCCCCAGTCCCAGCCTTTCTCCCTGCTGCTGAACGTCCCACTCTGACTGCAGGGCCTTTGCACCAGCCATTTCCTTGGCCTGGCTCCCCTGTCTGCACGCCCCCCTCCCTCACCTCATTTAAGTCTCTGCTTAGGGATCACCATCTCTGTGAGGACTTCCCAGCATGCCATTCGCCTTTTCCTGCCTCATCTCTTTTTTCACAGTAAAGCTTTGACCTGTATTGTTTATGCCTGGGTCCTATTTGCCAGTGCCTCTCTTTACTAGAGCCGAGGCTCTGCAAAGCTGGGGCTTTTCTGTGTTGCCATTTGGAAAGGCTACTTAGCACGGTAGGAGGACTTGATAAATAGCTGGGGTAGCCTGTAGCTCGGTGGCAGAGTGCTTGTCTGGCAGGTCAGAGGCCCTGAGTTTGATTCCCAGAACTGCAAGAGAGACAAAAAGGTAAAGAAGTATTTGCCTGGCTGCACACGGTGGCACGTCTGTAATCTCAGCACTTCAGAGGCAAAGGCAGGCAGATCTCTATGGGTTTGAGGCCAGCCTGGTAGTAAGTTCCAGGCCAGTGAGACCCTGTGTCAAACAAGCAAGCAAAGGAACTATTTGCCTGTTTAGTGGGTGGATGAACGTGTGCAGTGGACGCAATGGTGGTACCAAGAGACCCAGCCAGGCCTGATGCTGTGGATGCTGTGGGATGCTGTCTGTGGGATGCTGTCTGTGGGATGCTGTGGGATACTGTGAGATGCTGTGGGATGCTGCTGGACTTATCAACACAGAAGCACAGAGCCTTCCTTTAGGCTGAACACCCTGTGGTTGGTATCTTGAAGTTTTCCATTTGTTTTGTTTTTGACTCTGTGACTTAAGGCTCATGGGACCTTCCCACGAGGGACTGAATTGGGATGGATCGCTGTCAGGGAGGCCCTAAGTACCTGTAAGAGTCTACACCATCCTTCGAATGACCCTATGCCCAAGCGAGTATGGTATTCAATAGGAGTGAAACCCACCAGGGAAGATCCTAGAAGAAACCCTTCTGTCCTGCATTTTGAGCACAGAGTGACCCAGGTCAGCCCTGGGTCCAGGTACACTGTGGAGGTTGACCTTTTGTCCACCAGAGCTGTCAGAACTGGGGTCATTTTGAACCCCACATTAGAAAGAGAGAGCCCCCAAGTTCCTGGGACACTTGACATTTGAGGTGACTGGCATCTGGCTTTGCCCCTGGTAGCTTAAGCAGCAGGCTGTGATTTGGCTGGAGCAGGCCACTGGATTCCTCTCTGGGCTTCTGTCGTCGCATCTATGAACTAGGCAAGAACCTTTTATACACTGAACCTCAGGACGGGTGGGGAATTCAGTGATCGGCAACCGCGTTTTTTGACTGTCGCAGGGAATGTGGCCCTGACCCACCCTGGATCGTGTTTATGGTTATTCAGAACAGTCCAGAAGTCAAGGCTATTTCTATCCCTGTCCCTTGAAATGTTCAGGGGCAATCTAGCTTTTACTTCCAACGGTATGGGTGATAAGGGACAAGATAGAGTTCAGTAGTGACTTCAGGCCCAGAAACCAAAATAGTACTGGCTTCACTGAGGACTTCAGAAATACTTGGGGGAAGCTGCAGGACTTGGTCATGTCCTTAGGTCCCGGTGGTAGCTGTAGACCTTGAGCACAGCCTCTAACAAGTCCCAGTGACACCTGGGAGGTGCCGGTGTCTCATCCCCTGTCCTCCATTCTGGCTGAGCCCTCATATCTCCCCAGCCACTAGAATTCAAGCCATTCTCTAGGATACACTTAATTAGCCAAGCTTATTAACTCCCACAAGGCTTCTCCTCCCCTCCTAATTAACTCACTTAATTAGGGCTTGCAGACCCAGCTCCACCCAGCCCCTTCTGGCTCCCACCCCTGCCTGTCTCTTCCTGGCCCTGGCTCAGCCAAGCCCCCAACAGACTGGAGAAGGGGTAGATGTTGCCCGAGCGCCTTCTGTACGCTGGCCTTCACTTCATGTCCTCTGCCCTGTCACGGGACACCAGGACTCTGCCTTTTGCAGCGGCAGCACAAGACAGAGATGAAAGCAGGTCAGGGCAGAGGATGCAGAGAGGAGAAATTGGATGAGAAGAGCCTGAGCATGGTGGCAAGGAGGGCCAGGAGCAGCTGGGCTGGGGAGCGGGAGGGAATAGCAGAGCCTGAGCCCTGGAGGCAATGTGGTTTGAGTCCCGGTTGTACGAAAGCGCTATTCAGCCTCCCCTCTCTCTGTGCCCCTGATGCACTGAAGGGGCCCAGCCAGGTATCTAAGGTGCTATGTGTACAGAGTGTGGCCTGGCGCAAATCTGTGTTTATTAAATAAGCAGGTGGCCTTGAGAAGAGGCTGGGGGTGGGGATTTGAGGAACTGGGGGAAGGGTGGGGATAGCCAGGTGAGTAGCGTGTCTGTGGTCTATAATCTGTCTGGAGTATGCCAGAAACATTCTGGGCCTGGGAAAGAGGAAAGGGCGTGCAGATCTGGACGTGATGGTATCTACCTGTGATCCCAACACTGTGGAGGCTGAGGCAGGGAGATCAAGTTTGAAACTAGTCTGGACTGCATTGTGAGGCTCTGCCTCAAATGCAAAGAAAAGCCAGAGAATGGGGTGGGAGGAGGCGGGTGCTCACCTGGGACAGACGAGCAGGTGTTTAGTTCACTCCCAGATTTTAACTGGGGCGGGGGATGGGTGCTCACCTGGGTCAGACGGGGCAGGTGTTTAGGTGCTCACCTGGGTCAGACGGGCAGGTGTTTAGGTGTTCACCTGGGTCAGATGGGCAGGTGTTTAGGTGCTCACCTGGGTCAGATGGACAGGTGTTTAGGTTCTTACCTGGGTCAGATGAGCAGGTGTTCACTCCCAGATTTTAACCAGTTCAGAAATTCACATTCCTCCGCAGAGCAGAGAACTTGGGTTTGTAAGTAGCAGAGACCCAAGTCACTGTGATTTAAACTCAAAGGAGACTTTACCGGGTCACAGAACTAAACGGTCCAAGTCTTCAAGTACAGGGGTGTCAAGGAGTTCAGACAATGACACGGCTTGAACCCACCCCACCTAGGTTCTCTATCTTCTCTGCTGGCCTCATCCTCTGGAGGCTCTCTCTGGTGAGACAGCTGTGCCCTGGCTGGGGCAGGTACACATCAGAAAGAACCCACCCCTGTAGCCAGGAATGTTTTATACACTGATGGGCAGAGCTGAAGTCACAAGACCAGGCCAGGAGCCGAACAGGTGCTCCTTGTATGGGCGCCCTCATCATCAGCTCGTTAGTGAGTAAGGAAGGGTATGGCAGGGAATGTTGGTTCCTAAAGGAAACCAGGGGTCCGGGACCAGAACGTGTAGACAGATGCTAGGTAACGGATTCTGTGCCGCTTGGACTCTGTGGGCCTCGTGCCAAGCCTAGCAAAGTTCCAAATGCAGGCAGGCATGTGAGGCAGTCTCTGCCAGGCCCCACCCAGATGTCCTTGGCCTCTTTCCCAGCTTTTTCCTGCATCTTCATCTCTTCTCCTGAGGGCTTTCTGGTTCCACCCCCAGCCCTACCCCCACCCCAGCAGCTCATAGCTATCCTTGCCTCCAGGATGTGGCTGGCACGTCCTGCGTGCTGTCTCGAGGTCCTCGGTGATGTCAGCTGTGTGTATTTGTTCCACAGTGGTGGCCCAGTCCAGGATATGCCCTTGCCTATGTTCCCCCTCTCTTTGTCCTCCCCTCCCCGAGGTCACCTATGGGATAAAGGACTTGCTCAGCTCTTCATCTCAGGGTCTGTTTCAGAGAGCTCAAACTAGGACACCAATGAAGGCAGCCCCCTCCCCCAGCCTCCAGGGAAGTGTACTAGACACAGTTGATCCCCTATAAATGTCTGTGTTCCCGGGGGTCATTTTGCAAGGATCAGGGACTGAGTGAGCTCTGAGAACCCAGGCCTCAGTTGGAGGATTACAGAGATGCAGTAAGCACGGCTGGAGTCAGGTCCCATTAGGTCCTCATTCTATCATTTTCAAAAGCAACAGCTGCATCCCAGTCCTAAGGGCATAGCATCTATCACTATGGTGACAAGATGGCAGGGTGCTAAGGGCTAGCAGTGCCAAAGTCTCCCCAATCCTGGTACTTCTCAAAACATTGACCAACAAGGTCGTCCAGATTAAGTATTTTTCTTGATGTGTTTATATTTTTATTTTATTTTTGAGGCAGGGTCTCACTCCACAGTCAAGACTGGCCTTGACCTAGTGACAGTCTCCCTGCCTCAGCCCCTGAAACGCTAAGGTTGTAGGTGGAAACCTCACCATTGGGGTTTATTCTGGACAGTTCTAGGACCAGGCTTTAGGGAACATACTCACAGAGTGAAAAAAATTCAAAGTTGTGCCTGGTGATACACACCTGTACTCCTAGCGCTTAAGCAGGAGGATCAGAAGATGCTCAAGGTCACGCTCAGTTATACGGCAAGTTCAAGACCAGTGTGGGCTGCATGAGTCTCTGCCTCAAATAAAGAAAGAGGAAAGAGACAGACAGACCTGTGATCCCAGCACTTAGGAGGCTGAGGTAAGAGGATGGATAGTGAGTTCTGATTTAGCCTGATATACATATATATACACATACACACACACACACACATACATACATACATACATACATACATACAAACATACACACACATACATACATACAAACATACACACACATACATACATATACACATACATACATGTATATGTGTGTGTATGTGTGTATATACTCTCTTTCACACACACACACGCACACACATATAGACTGTCTTAAGGGAGGAAATCACATTTATCAAAACTTTCACAGAGTAAATTTCAGTTGTTTTGAAAAATGTATAGTTGCGGAAAGTGGAAACTATCCCAGAAGCCAATGCGAATGGTTTATCATCTCTGTACCCCATGGTTTTACTAAGAAGCAAACCACAACCAACATGAATCCCATCAGACCCCCTCCCTCCCAATCCCGGATCTTGAATATATTCCACGAGCAGCCACGCCCCTGACATTACAGACATCCTCCTGCCTTTGGCTGGCTCAGCAACAAGGAGCGGAGTTCTTGCCTCAAAGCGCAGCAGGCCTGCAGAACCACAGAGAAGCAGGTCTTTGCTCCAACTGCCATCACACGGCACTTGTCAGCATCAGTGGCTTCCTGCTGGCCACCCACGGTCGCAGTTGTATTTCAACATGGGGCAGAGAGCGCAAGAACACGGCTGGAACACTCTGCTGCTCCCGTGGGATGCATTCCAAACAGATTTCAGAGACCCGCTGCCTCCCAGCCACCGCGCTCTGGCTGCCCCTCTCTTTCTGAAGTACCATGGGTTCTGATGGAGCCCTAGCTCAGCTCATTGGCTCTGTCCTCAGGGGCCCTGGACAATTCTACTCCAGTTGCCTGTGCTTTCCATATCTGTGCACCCAAATGACATCATATCTGTCATCTTAAACCTAACCCGTTTCCTGAACTACCCAGTCACCAGCATCACCAGGACCCTTGATCCGTTGAGCTACATGAGCTGGTCCTGGGATCAGTTTCTAGGGGGTTATTTCTGTACAACAATACCATAGCCACAGGGATCAACAACTCAGGAACATCTCTGTGTCATGACTGGGACAAGAGCGAAAGAATGAGCCTGAGATGCCCCAATACCCCCCACAAGCATGGAGATGACTAATATACCAAATACACGCACTTCCAAGGTCACTGTCTTCAGCTAGGAGCCTTACCCAGACTCTAGTTTGAGCGTTGTCATGTACAGGGTCTAGATCATGTGATTTCTCCCTGAATCTTCTCTCCCCCACACCCGAAGAACTAGAAACTTGACTCAGTCACAGGGAGTGACCCTGAGGTTCTGAGGTTCTAAGCCTCTCATGTTTCCCAGTACAGGAAGCAGTCCTTAGGTGCTCAGGGGCATGCCATCCTTTATGCCCCTGGAATCTCTGCACGTGGGAGGTGGAAACAGGAAGACCTTGGGTTTAAGGCCAGCCTGAGCTACAGGGCAAGGCAGTGCTTCAAACAAAACAGAACCAAACTGACTTCTTTACTGCAGAGAGAGCTGTGTGTTTGGACAGAGGCAATCTGCATGGAGATCTGTTTTCCTGTATTCTGTGTGGCTGTGGAAGTCGTGGCCAAGTTTTGTCTTCACGTTCTACTTACCGTTCACGATGACCCTGTAGAAGGGCGCACTGCTATGGAGACAGCTTTGACTGGCACATTTCTAGGCATCAAGGACAAGGGACTGTAGCCAGTTGCCTAATTCCTCTGGTCAGATAGACTGAGTTGGTTCCAACACAGGTCATGGTGGAGTCAGGCAGACAAGCAATTTACTGCAGAAAATGCTTGGGAGGGAACTAGCGGAGGCTTGGACAAGTGCCAGATTGCAAGAGATTTAGCAATGAAAGGAGGGGAGTGGGGAGGGCAACGTTGGGTAGCAAGAGCCTAGAATGCTTCTATAAAGCTCAAGGGAAGCTCCGGACCCAAAGTTGCCATTAAAGGAGTCTTGTGTCCCCAAGGAATGGCTGGACCCTAGTTCCCTAGCTGGGGATCAGCCACAGAAAGCAAATGGGAGACTCCTTTGTAAACCATAGGTCAGTTTCACGGCTGCTGCTGCTGCTGCTGCTGCTGCTGCTGCTGCTGCTGGTGATTGATTCCAGCCCCAAACGGCTCAGTCTCAGTGGGAGAAGCTCAGGCCAGCGAATCCCACCACTTTCACTGAACAACAATTTCATGGATCCTGTGAGCCTCCTCCTAGGTGAAACCTTTGAAGGGGAAGGTGAGAGAAACAAGCTGTGCTCCCTCCACCTTGCTGCAGGCAGCTGGGGGCCAGAGCAGGCTTCCATTCCTCCTCTCCCCACAAGCATTCTAAATTAACCACAGCCTTCACTAAGGCTTTGGTTGAGACAGGTTACCCAGTGCCATACCCATTCCCCCCCCCCACCCCACCCCGCCCATGCCACCTAACCTAAGTCCAAATGCTTGGTTTTCAGAAGCAATGGATACCCAGATTCTTCATGATTTTTTTTCTTGTTCCTGTAAATGAAAACAGCCTGGTCCTCTTCTAGCAGGGCTGCAATGCCTCTAGCAGGGCTGTACCACCTGTCTTCCTTGCTGGCCCCCAAACATACAAAGCTTACAGCTTCCTAGCTTAGTTTTAAGGACAATATGTGTTTCCTGCAACAGTACTTTGCCTATGGGAATAAAGACTTCCCACCTTGCATTGTTGAGAGGGCAACAGGGAAGGGATTGCCCACAATGCATTTTGGCAAACCTTTACTAATTGCACTGTGGGCAATCAAGGCCCCAGTTGAGGAATCAAGGAAGTTTTTGCAGAAGGAAGCCTTCAACTGGGAAACTCTTGCCAATGCTTAGTCAGATGTCTGTTGCTATAACAAAATACCTGTAATAAAAGGATTATAAAGAAGACAGCTTCATTTTGGCCCAAAGTTTTGGAGGCTTTAACTGTTTGTTTGGCCGTATTGATTTGGGGCCAGTGGCAAGATAGTGTACCTAATGAGACCACGGTGGCAGAAGAAGCCTGCTTACAACATGGCCAGGAACAAAAAGAGAAGAGTGTTCCACAATTCTTTCTGAGAGCATGTCCTCATATTACATAAAACCTCCCAGTCGGCCCTGCCTTTTAAAGGTTCCCATTACCACTCAACAGTGCTAAGCTTTAGGACTGAGCTTCTCTTTCTAGTTTTCTGTCATTGTGGTTATTTAGGTATTTTCGTCCTCTGATTTTTTTTTTTTTTTTTTGAGTCAGGGTTTCTCTGTGTAGCCCTGGCTGTTCTGGAACTTGTTCTATAGACCAGGCTAACCTCAAACTCAGAGATCTGCCTGCCTCTTTCTCCCAAGTGTTAGGATTAAAGGCATATACCATCACTGCCTGGCTTCTCTTTCTGTTTTTTTTTTTTTTTTTAAGATTTATTTATTTATTATGTACACAGTGTTCAGCCTCCATGAGTGCCTGCAGGCCAGAAGAGGGCACCAGATCTCATTACAGATGGTTGTGAGCCACCATGTGGTTGCTGGAAATTGAACTCAGGACCTCAGGAAAAGCAGTCAGTGCTCTTAACCTCTGAGCCATCTCTCCAGCCCCTCTCTTTCTGTTTTAAAAGGTATTTTTAATTATTTCATTTTACTTCATGAGTGTATTGCCTGCATGCGTGTCTGCACACTACTTGCATGCCTGGTGCTCAAGAAGGCCAAAAGAAGGCATCAGATTCCCTGGAACTGAAGTGACAGATGGTTGTAAACTGCCCTCTGGCTCTGGGAATCTAACCTGGGTCCTCTGGAAAAGCAGCCAGTGCTCTTAACTGCTGAACTATTTCTCCAGCCCAAGGAACAAGCCTTTGGGGCACATTTAAAAGTCAAGCTATAGCAATAACCACAGCCAAGAACATGCCAAGGCCTGTTTCTTTGGATGAGGAAGTACTCTCCAAGCTTTGGTGTCTGGGGACTCAGTTATAAAACACAGGAAGAAGACACCCTTTCTTCCACAGTCTCCCATACTTACCCCATTCACTCACACAGACACCCTCAATTTGCTTGTTTGGAGCACTAATACCTCACTTAGTGAGTATAGGACAAAGATAGACCATTCGAAAGCTCTGACGGTGGAGGATGAAGCAGAAGAGAACAGGCAGCCACAGGAGGGTAACGTGTGTGGAAAACAGAAGAGCAGGGGAAAGCGTTGTAGGCAGGAGGAACCAAAGGCACAAAGATGTGGAAAAGCATGAAAGCGGATGTTCCAGAAAAACTTGTTGAGGTCAAGGCTGAGTGGAGAAGAGAGGATCACAGGGTTGGTGTGGCAAGCGGGTACCAGATGCTGGCAGTTTTCAACATGGGGCATCTTAGGATTTCTATTGATGTGAGAAACACCATGACCACGGCAACTCTTACAGAGGAAAACATGTCAGTGGGGCTGACTTCCAGTTCAGAGGCTTAGTCCATTATCATCACGCTGCGAAGCACGGCGCCATGCAGGCAGACGTGGTGATGCAGAGGGAGCAGAGAGTTCTCTATCTGGATCTGTGAGCAGCAGGAAGAGAGAATGGCACTGAGCCTGTCTTGGGCATGTGTAACCTCAAAGTCCACCTCCAGTGACACACTTCCTCCAACAAGGCCGCACCTACTCTCACAAAGCCACACCTCCTAATAGTGCCCCCTCTATGAGCCTATGGTGGGCTTTTTCATTCAAACCACCACGCAGGGTAAGGAAGGTAGGCTTTACCCTAGAGGGCCCAGGGAGTGCTGCCAAGTTCATTAAGGATGCAACCCAACCAAAATTGCATTCAACAAAGCTGGTGGCCACAAAAGATTTGGCTTCCAGAAAACCAAATTTAGGTAAAGGTTGGAGGAGGGTGGGGTAGGAATTAGACATAGTTGTGTTGATAGTGTAGGTTGCCAAGCAAAAATCTGTGCATCAACTTTTTTCCTTCCAGTTCAGGGGATCCAGTCAGGGCCTTTCATATACATACCAGGCAAACTCTCTTCTCCTGAGCCACATCTCCAGTTCCTATAAAGCAATTCATGTAACTTAGGGTATGTGTGTGTGTGTGTGTGTGTGTGTGTGTATGTGTGGTGTGTGTGTGGTGTGTGTTGTGATGTGTAGTGTGTGTGTGATGTGTATGTGTGGTGTGTGTGGTGTGTTTGTGTGGTGTGTATGTCTGGTGTGTGTGTTGTGTGTGATGTGTGTTGTGTGTAGTGTGTATGTGTGTGTGGTGTGTGTGTGGTGTGTGTGTAATGTGTGTGTAGTATGTGTGTGTGTGTGTGTGTGTGTAGAGGCTAGAAGTTGACATTATCAGGTGTATTCTTCAATCACTCCCCAGCTTATTTTTTTGTGGGGTATGTATGTGTAGTGTGCATGCATATGTGTGTTTGCACATACACGTGTGTGCATGTTAAGTGCAGTATTTATTTCTCTTAGTTGTTCTCCACTTTATGTATCAATGCCTGGACTCATACTTGAACCCAGAGCTCACCTATTGGGCTAGTCTTACGAGTCAGCTTGCTCTGGAGATCCTGTCTGCCTCCCATGTGAGTTCTGAGCATCTGAACCCTGGTCTTTAGGTTTGAGGGAAACAATTTTTTTTTTTTTTTTGAGACAGCGTCTTTCACTGAATCTGGAGCTCACTGATCAGACAGAAGAGGCAGGCAGGCGGCTCCAGGGATCCACCTGTCTCTGCCTTCCTAGTATTGGAACTACAGTTGTTATGACACTGGGTTTCTGGCTTTTATGTGGGTTCGATGACTGAACTCAAGTCCTCATGCTTGCCTGGCAAGCACTGTACCTAATAAGCCATCTCCCCTGGTCCACCTGAGGTTACTTAAGTTTACAATACCCTGTTCTAAAAGTTCCAGAAGCAGACAGAGTGGTTGGGAAGAGGATGCTGGTTTTAAAAAACAATCTGATCAGTGATTAAAAGGAGGGGGAGATTCTGGGTGTGCTGGGGGCTTTTTCCATGAAGAAAATAGTGTGCTGCGGGGATGAGGCACGGAAAAGAGACTGGGCCTCCGGAAGGACACGGTGTTCCCACTCCATCGCCATCTCTGCTTGTCCGCTCCACCTGCACCCAGACTACCAATTTCCGGTTAATGAACAAAGCTCTTCGCACCCGGGTGTCTTCGCACAGCTGCTGCCTCAGCCAGGAGCCCCTTTCCTTCCGTTCTGCTTAGACACCTTAACTCCTCACCGACTCCTTACAGCAGGGCTAGCAGGTTCGCCCTGAGACATACACGGACCCGCAGACCCCAGGTCTCTGAGTAGCCTGGTAGTCTTCTGAGGTCTCGTGAAGATGGGATGGATAGGTGGAAGGATGAATGGGCAGACAGGCGGGTGAACAGATGGACCGGTGGTTGAATGAGCGAGTGCATTCTGAATAGGAGGACTCAGATTTATTATCCTTCTTGGGAACAAATCCAGGCTCCGCCCCACAAGCACAGGCTGGAAGAGTCTGGGACAGTCTGGTCCCTCGGGGACCAAGCAGCTGGACCAGGTGACCCTCTGCGACTCCCCGGAGCCCTCTCTAACCTCGTTCTCGCCCCCTCCTGGGCTCTGACCTAGAAAAAGGAGCTTATGGAAGCTTCGGGCGGGCGTTAGGACCCAGCGCGGACGGAAAGCAGGCGGGGCATCGCTTAGCTCCCGCGGCGCCCGGCGGGAGTGCGCGGCGAGAGTGCGCGTGCGCGGGGCGCGCACCCGGAGCAGCGGACAAAGGCGCGTGCAGCGGCGCGCGAGACGGAGGGCGGAGCGGCGGGCGGGCAGGTACGCGCCGGCGGGAGGCGGAGCCGCGAGGCCGCGATGGAGCGCAGCCCGGGCGGGCGCCGGCGCTGGAGCCCGAACACCGGGTGGAGCGGGAGCCGAAGCAGGAGCCGCAGCCTCAGCCCGCGCCAGGCCGGGGCAGGGGCCCGCAGGGCCGGGCTGCTTGCAGCGGCGGCGCCCGAGCCCCCCAGCGGCTGAGCCGTGACCTCCAGCCCCGCACGCGGTTACCGGGACCCTGCGCGCGGCGGCCGCTCCAACCCGGGCCCCCTAAGATCTGCTTGCTGCAACCGCACACCTCAAGACACAGAGCGACCCAGCTTCGGGGCGGTAGCCCTCCCTGCTGCTCCAGCACACAGGGTCCCCCCAAACCTAGAACAGCGAAATCAGCGAGATTTTGCTAACGAGAAGCCGCGGGCACCCCAAAGCCCCGGGACCTGGGCGACCTAGCCCCTAGCGACGCCCTCCGCGTCCCGGCTTATGGTGGTGGTGGTGCCCTGAGCCCCTCTCGGGCCGGGCTGACGAAGACCGACACGGCGCCCAGACCCCCTGCCGCGGCGTCCCCGCGGCCCCAGCCCAGGTAAGCGGGATCCAGGTGAGGGGCGGCAGGTGAGTAGCCACCGAGGTCCCCAGAGCCCTGCAGGTGGGGAAGGAAGTATGAGTGCGCGCTCCCCCTCCTCAGCGTCGCCATGGAGCCCAGGCTGAAGGACGTCTCTTTGTGTCTCGCTTGGAGGAGCCGCCCCCTCCTCCTCTCCCTTCCCCCCACTCTCCACCCCAACTCTGAGGTTTGGGCACAGCTCCGGACGCCCAGAGAGAGTAGTCGCTATGCCCTGGAGAGGGAGAAGAGGCTGGAGAGTCTCCTTTATAAATCGAGCTTGGAGCGTTAGACCCTAGGTTCTTGAAGAATAAAGAAATACAGATGTCCCAACCCCCAAAGGCCAGGGTGAGTTGTTAAGCGAGCCTCCCCAACCCCGAAAGAAAATTTGAGGCGCCCACAGGTGAGAGGTGCCTGCATTCTGCAGCTCTGGGTGACAGCTGGGGCTTTGGGTGTGTGCCTTTGTCTGAGAGGGCAAGGAAGGGGCGTGTTTGAGAGAATGAACGGAGGAAAGCTGCTCTTTTCTCTGATTCCAATATCCCAACTCGGATCACAGTGGGGTTCTTTACCCGGGTCCCTCTTTTCCCTCTTTGTGCTTCCTGCAGAACAGGGAGAAGGCAAGCCCTCTCAAAGTGAGCAGCTAGTTTTTGGGTAGGGGAGGTACCCTAAGTGAAGAAGCCATTTCAGGTCAGCACACCTTTCTGTCCCTTTTTTAGTCCCAAGGGCAGCAAACCTGAGTTCCTTCCCTTTTCCTCACCCCCCTCCTCTCCGGAACACCTAGGGCCAAGTCCAGGACTGGGACGCTGTGTCCTCTACAATAAAGGAGTGAGCCCGGGTTTTTACTTAAGCTTCCAAAGCATCTACAATCAAGAGGCCCTCAACAAAGTCCAAAACCCCAAGACCCCGGGGAAGGTGGAAGACCCTGGGGGTGGTATACCTTTGAATTCTGAATCAGAGACCCCAAGAAAGGGTAGGAAGTCTTTCTCAGTCTTCCACCGACATGCGCTGGTGCAGAGTTAGGTACTAGGTGAGTAGACAGGCTGGGGAAGGCAGGACCCTGGGCACAGAGCCCTCTAGAAGTTCCTTTGTTCTTTTATCTATTCATTCATTGAAACTTCTGCCCTGGAATTGAGGCTTTCCCTCACCTCTTCCTGACTGTCTGCCCTCAAAGCCCTGGGCTGTTGTGTTTGCCCAGACCATGCTCTCAGGACTAACCTGCCCAGCCCTTGGCCCCATCCGTGAGACACCTGATCCCCCATATCAAACTTGAACAGCTGATGCCTTCCCATCACTACTGCCTGGACTCCACCCTGCTGCTGGCTTTGCCCCACGAGTGAGGATGTAGCGTGGGTCAGCACTCCTGCAGATCCTCCTGCAAACTCAAGGACGGTCAAGGCAGTCACCCCTAGCAGAAGATGTGCGGAAACCAGTTGCCCTGAAGACTGGGGTGACCTTGATCAAGCCTGTGGCATTTCCCATAGAGAATGTCAGTGAACCACATACTCTGCAGCCAGCGTGGTGACTATAGATTGGAGGCAGAACTGTCAGGAGCATCTGGGTGTGTCCTAACCATCTTGGAAGTATTCTGTGCAGTGGGTTGGAGCCCTGGGCTTTGTCATACACCCCACAGGCAAGGAAGTGGAAGCAGAGGCTAGAGAGCAGAGGTTCAAATGACTATGGCCAGAGAGAACCATTATGAGGCCAGCAGGGGACTGGTAGGAAGACTTTCTTTCCTCTCTGACCTGCAGTGGCTCCCCATTGAGTAGCCCTAATAAAGTAGCTTGGCAGCCCAGCTTTCTGCAGCCTGCCCTAATTTATGTCTTGGATACCCCCACTACACTTGGTTTATCTCCAGGTCCAGAACCCCACTCTAGGGTGACTTGGCGACTGTTTCTACCTCTACCTCCTGTTTTGTTCTGGCTTAGACTGGCACATAGTAGAGAGCACAGTCTGATTGGTTGGTGGCTGAGCAGCCTAGACGACAGTAGCATATGTCTCCATGTGCTGTGAGGCTGCACATCCAGGCTCAGCTTCAGGAGTCTGGGGCTGTCTTGTCCTGGCCACACCAACACTGTTGAGCCTACAGCCTGATGCCTTAGCATTGGGAAACTACAGTTTAGCGCCCCAATCTGCTGATCAGAGTATTTTACATGTCTGCATTTGTTATTAGTGCTCAAAATGTTTTGGAAGATTTCACATTCAGATGCTGATTTTGGGATCCTCTTGAAAAAACAGGGGATGTGGCAGCTTCAGGCCCAGAGCCATCTTGTTTGGACAGGGCACATGCCCTTCCACCTCCAGGTATCCCAAGGACTCCTGACCTGTTCTTTATTGATGTGACCTTACAGCCTTGCTGCTGACCTCCAGGTTTGCAGGGTGGAGTGGAAGCTGGGAAAAGGATTGCTCGGTGGTGGCTGTTGTGTGCCCCTAAGACCTAACAGTCTCTCACCTCATTTTGTGTGGCAGACCCTGGCCTTGGCCCTTTCTGACCTTAGTTCACCCTACACAGGATTCTCCCTGTCGTATAGATAAGCAGCTAAGAGCATCCCAACCCAGGGGGAGTGCGGAGTTGGTGCTCTCCGCATGGCACTCTGCCATCTCTCTTGACCTCGGGCTACAGCAGGCTTCCAACCAGGAGGATGGCATACCTTCCAAAGCCAAGGCCGGTGGCTGAGGCCTGGTGGTGGCCTCTGGCTCTGGCCCAGTTATTTGGCAATCAGTTTAAGGGAATGTCCGAAGCTGGGAGGGGCAAGGTTACTTTGTTTTGTTTGCTGGTTTGGGAATGGAACCCCTGCATATGGCAGGCAGGAGCAGCGTCCTTTGCCCAGTGTTCAAGCCCCCACCCGGTCACCGACAAAGCACAGAACTCCATCCTGGAAAGCCAGAGAAGAGAAAACTTAGAGGACCTTCACTTCAGTCCTCTCTGCACAGATGGGTAAACTGAAGTCAACAGCAGGTTGTCGGACTTGGCCTAGCTTCCTTTGGGTGCTGCTCTAGAGAGTGTAGGGCTTGGGGCAGGGAGTCATTAGAGGCAGTAGTTGGAAGAGCTGAAGAACTCTGAGACGTAGAGCAGAGAGGACTCCTAGCCCAGTCCTGGAGCCCTGTAAAAGCCAGGTCTGTGGGGTTAGTTCAGACCCGGCCACCTCATTCTTCCATTTTCCCATCCCTGCCACTCCTAGCTCCTCCTCCACCCGAGAAACCATGTCATTAATGTCAGGCTTGGAGGAAAGCGGTGGAGCCGTTTTCACTGTCAGTCTGCAGTTCCAGGCTCTGGAGAGATTTTCTTTGTGCCCCTAGACTAACCCTGCATTGAGCCCATGGCAGGATTTGAGCCTGGCCCTGTGTTCACCAAGGGGTCGTGTTGAACTGGCACCAGCTGCCTGTCCAGTAATCAGCCTGACCTTAGGCTAGTCGGGACCTGTGTTTGCTGACTGCAGAGGAGTTCTCAGAGCTCCCGGCGGACAAGGTGGTTGGGAAGGTCTAGAAGCCTGGAGCCAGGCAGGAGAGTTTCAGCTCTGCCTGCCTTGGTCTTCTCCCACTCCCTGCTGCCATATGCAGAGGAGCAGATCCCAGTCAGGGGACTTGCTGTGACTTCCCACCACCTAGCACTCATTCCCTGTAGCTTGAACAGCCTCAAGAGGGTTCTAGAATATACCAGGGGCTTCTGGGCTTCCAGGTGGTAGACTGGGCAGGGCCCACCTCTTCCCCAGAAGAGGTTCTGTCAGACCAGAGAGAATGACCCTGTAGTGGCTATATAACTCCACCCACCTCAGTGCAGCTCCCGCTGTCTGTCAGCGTCCTCCTTGGCCGGAGGGGTTGCTGGCCTTGCTCCCCCTGGAATAGGACTCTGATTACACCAGGGCTGTCACTGCCCTGGGGTGTCTGTCAGTTCTGACCCAGGCATTGGGAGCTCTCCTCTTCTGTAGTTAGAGCTGCGTAGTTTTCAAAAGTACTCTGGGACTAGCTGTGTGGCCTCGGGCAAGGTGCCCTCTCTGTGCCTCAGAACTCTCTTCTGTAAGAAAGGGTCCTAGCACTTGTCGTTAGGAGGACTAAGAGGATGGGTGTTTGTGAAGGGCTGTGAATGGCAATGGGTGTACCCCAAAGGTCTGTCTGTAATGCAGTCCTCAGGAAAATGGGCTCTGGCCAGGCATGGTGGCAAACAGCTTTGTTCGCTGTACTTGAGAGACAGAGGCAGGCAGATGTCTAAGTGAGGCTAGCCTGGTCTAATAGTAAACTCAAGGCCAGTCAAAACTATGTAGTAAGACCCTGTCTAAAAAGAGAAGGAAATCGGGCTCTGAAGTGAGGCACTCTTCCCAAGGCTCTCAGTCTTGAGGTTCAGGCAAGATTCTGGTCACTTTTCTCTCAACACACGGCCCGAGGTTTGGAGCTGAAGTTCTCCTAGGACGTCACCTGGGCACCAGCCTGTTCCAAGGGTCTGCAGCCCAGCTGTGCCGGGGTCTCCTAAGACAAGGCCCAGGTCAGGGTCACATGCTATGCTTCACCCTCGGGGAACAAGGCTTGGCCTCTCTGAGGACTTCCCAGGCTCCTGAGAGGGAAAGCCACTTCTCTGGGGTGTCTTCCGAGTTCCCCCAAGACAGTGGTCACCCTTCCTCATTCCTCCTGACTCAGCCTGTTAATCAATCAGCCCTCAGCACCTGCACTCTGGGCCTGTTCCGTGTCCTCTGCTGTCCCAGCGCAGTGTCCCCAGGCCTCGGTTCCTCGCTAAGGGCTGTGCTGCCATCCTTGGCAGCGTCTTTCCCTCTCCTCCCTGGCATTTCCCCGTGGATAACACCTTGTCTGACATGCGTCTGTTTCCCTGTCAGTGCCTTGGCTGCTGCATGGCACAGTGCAAGCTTCTTCAAGCCTGAGCTGCATGACTCCCGAGTGCTCCCAGATCCAGGGGCGGTGCACAGCACACAGTAGGTGCAGAGCACACAGTAGGTGCACAGCTTATTATCTCTAAGCCCCAACTGGCCGTGTGACCCGGGACATAACCAGACCAGTCATCTCTAAGCCACGACTGGCTGTATGACCCGGGACATAACCACTTAATCTTTGTCTTTGAGCCTCAGTATCCCTGGCTGTAAAGACATAAATAGCTCCTCCCAAGGGTATTTGAGGTTTAAATGAGTCAATGTGTCTAAAGCAGTTTTAAGTGGCTTCTAAGTGGCGGCTCTTGTAAATACTGCTTGAACCTGAACCATTTTCTACCCATTTTCCTCCTACTGTTGGAGCCCTGGGCATGTTAGACAGGTGCTCTGCCACTGAACCACATCTTTAGCTCTTACACCCATCTACTGGAGGAAATTGAAACTCAGGAAACAAACAACTTGCATAGGACCCTCTGATAGGAATAATAGTGAACACCTGAGCCTTGGCGTAGGCCACTATTCTGGCTGCAGGCTTGTTTGTCCCTCTGTAGCTGAGGGAAGACCTGGGGTTGGGAAGGAGCCCAGGTCCCCAGAGAGCCTCTGCTCAACCAAACATCTTTCTCACAGTCATGCTTGTTCACTGGGGACAACCTCACCAAGGTCACTGGCCCATCAGCCGATGGTCGATCACCTCTGTGCCCTCTAAGTCCTGAGTGCCAGATTACCTGCATCCTCTATCTAGGTACAAAGCCCTGTGCCGGCCCTTGGCCCTCTTTGAGGGCCCTACTCCTTGGGGCTTGAGGCTCCTGTCTTCTACAGGACAGAGAGGCTAGACAACCTATCTGGTAACAGAGTCAGCGACTTCAGTAGCGACCGCTGATGTGCCTAGGGAAGGTTGGGTTGCCAGGTAGAAGAGAGAGAGGCAGACACTAAGTCAGTCTTGTGCTGTGAGGTGCCGGTGGCTCCAGTGGCAAGGACGGTGAGGAAGCTGTGTCTCGTGGCTTGACCTGGTGACACTCCTAAGTCTCCACTTTCTGGATTTGGCACCTGGGGAGGGTGAGCCTGGTAATCACAGACTTTTCTAGCTGCGGCTGGTTCAGGATAAGATTTAGCAGCAGAAAGATGGCCTATGTGTGTGGACTAGAAGGACAAATTTCCTCGCATGGTCAGCAGAACTAGGCTCCAGGTCCCTCCATCTGGCCAGTTCTTACCAAGTATCTGCTTCATGCCAGGCGTGTGAGAAATACCTTTTGAGTTCTCACTGTAACCCATCCTGTCCACTGGGCATCTCAGCCTTGTTCCCGCTGATGAGCAAACTGAATTATCAGTAGAGGGTACACCCTACCCAGGGTCATGTTGCTAAGAAGGGGCAGTGCCTTGCACCCTGAAGGGGACTGAAGTGAATGTCCCCTTCTTCCTTCTGCTTTTTGGACCAGAATGCAGTATTTAATGAGTTATGCATTATTGTCAAAGGACGGAGACAATTCAGGCATGGTGGCTGCATGTCTGTCTGTACACACAGCACTCAGGAAGAGGCAAGAAAATTTTGAGTTTGAGGTCAGCTTGGGCTGTTTAGCAGCAAGACCCTGACCCAAAAAGTAAGACAAAGGGGAGGACTTGTTAGAATCCTGGTTTCCTAGGGGGCCTGACCCACAAGTGTTGGGTGTAGAAACAGGCGTGTGCCATGATGATGTTCTCAGCAGTAAGCAGAAGAGTCAAAGTGCAGGCAGATGCGGTTCTGGGGAAGCCAGCATGGAGCGTAGCAACAGCCTTTGGGGAGACTGTTCAGGAACGGATGGTCATATGGCCATCCTCTGACTGTACCTGCCACCTAGCCGCACCCAGCTTTTTCTTTCTGCTCCCCAGACCATGCAGGGTTGTGCTTGGTAAGGTTTCATCCTTCCTCACTTAGTCCCCGAGACCTCCCGAGAGATCCAGTTGTTCATCCCATAGATGTTTACTAAGCACCTGATTTGTACCAGGTACCATACCAGCTCCTGGGGACTCCACAATGAATAAGGCCAGTCACAAAATCCCTGCCCTCTGGGTGCTTTAGTTCAAGTGGGAGAAAGACACAGCTAATAGATGTCATCATAGTCAGTAAATTATGTAATGCATTCCAAAGGTGCTACGTTCTACTGGGGAGAACTAGAACAAGGTGCGGGGGAAGGAAGGGCGGGCGGGATGTGGCCCTGGTTCGAAAGATGTCATCCAAGCAGAACACTGAGGGAAGAACCACGTGGGCATAGAGGGAAGAGTTGTCCAGGCAGAAGGAACAGCCCCAGGCTGGAATATGACTGCCTGAGAATAGCAGGGAAACCTGGATGGGGGTGAGGCACAGAAGCAAGTCACAGGGGACATGACCAGTGGAAAGACTGGAGTGAGACAAGGACTAGTAGACGGAGTGGAAATGGGGGCAACACTCTGAATGCTGTCTCTAGAATAGACTGTAGCCTGGCACATTGGCACACATCTGCAATCCTAGTTTTTGTGGAGGCTGAGGACAGGAGGACTGGAAGTTAGAAGCCAGTTTGGGTCAAGGTCAAGCACTGCTACTAATGTGTGACATCTGGAGTTACTCAATGTAAGTACATGCAAATGAGAAACCTGTTTTACTTTCCCCTTGTCAAGGAAACACTAACCATCTGACTAAAGCAATCTGGAGGCCTGGAGAGCGCAGGGGAGCTGGTAGCCACGGCTGTGTTCTCCCAGAAGCAGCCTCCTTACTTGATAGGTTGTCCAACAGCATAGCAACTTGGTCCCCACTTTCTGCAAAAATTCCAAACCTACTTACCCTTTAACTTGCAAGCCTATTTCTAGAAGCTACCGTATAGATACACTTGTATCCATTGAGTGTCACATTGCTTCTATACAAGTCCACTTACTATTAGAAGCTAGGCACATCTACTGTGAGAACTTTGGGCGTCGGCATTGGAGACCCAGCTCTGTAGTTTGCTCATCCCTGGCTGCCCCAGTGTCTTCTATCCCGCTACCCCCCACTCTTCCTCTAGAAGGCACTACCCTGGGTGCTGTCCCGGCCTGTGGTGCTGAAGATGTGTTGGAAAACCTGGGACCCAGAGCTGCATGAAGACTTAAGAATAAAGAAGAGGATATAGAACCCAAGAAGCTAAGAATTCAGTCCTGGTCCTGAACTGATGGGCCCTCTGACCCTCAGCTATGAAAAAGGAGTTGCTGCAGAGATTAAGTGACAATTTTTAGCACTTCACTTTAGAGAGAATAAAGCAGCCGTTAAGCTCGGATCACAGAATGATTATGCCTGGTACTACTGCTTCCTGGATGGATGGTTTTGCTATAATGATATGACCAATCTGGGCCTAGTGGTGTATGCTTACCCTCCTAGCTACTTGGGAGGCTGAGGCAGGAGGGTCAAAAGCTTGAGGATAGACTGGGCTACATAGCAAGACTCTTATTTCAGAATGAAAAGGGCTGGGGATACAACATTTCCCTAGGCTCAATCCCAAGCATCAAACACAGGAGGAAAATAAAAAGACAACACCCATGCCCCAGTTTCCTTTGTAAACGTCCCATGCTCTGGGACAGTATAAGGGGTCGATGGGTCTGTAGGTATCAGCTCACCATTGTCACTTTTGTTGGCACCTCCACCCTGGGACTGGTAGAAGGCCATAGCACTTCATCCCTAAGACATCCTGGCTTCTGACCCAGCCCGCCACTGACCTACCTGTATGGCTGAGGGCAGGTGCAGTGCCCCGGCCATCAGTCTGTCCATCTGCAGGGTGGGGCCAACAGTCCTTCATGTGGTGCTAGAGAAATAACTGCGCCTGCAGGGTCACATTCAGGAAAGCCAAGATATAAAAAGTTACAACTTCCCAAACACGAAGGAATTATTCACCGGCATTTGTCACCCCCTGGCTCGGTGCTGGGAATAGCAAGATGATTAAGGCAGGGGCTGGCTTTCAAGGAGCTCATGGCTTTCTCTCTGGGTTTTAGGTACACTTGTCTGGAGTCTAGCTTGAGAGTTATATAAACCCAATCAACTGGCTTAATTAAGCCAGAACAGAAACCCACTGATTCATGAAATAAATGTCCAGGAGTATAGCTGGCCTCAGGCATGCTTCATCAGCACATCTCTTTTGCTTCCCTGTCAGGCAGGTTTCCCCCTTTGGTGTGGCCAGCCAGCTCCCAGCAGCTGTACCCCTGTGTCCTCTGTTTCAGTTGCACACCCAGAGTGGAGGATGTTGATTCTCCAGAGCTCCAACAGAAGTCCCAGGGCATGACTGCAGCAGGTCACCTTTGGGCACATGTCCATCTTGTGGTAGATAGATTAATTGACCCATGGGTCGGGCAAGCCTGGGTCAAGCCTGCCCCTAACAGTAGTGTAGAAAGCACCCTTGTAAACACATGGGCAGAGGGTGGGGCCGCTACCCAAAGAAAGGGGAACTGATGCTGAGCTAGGAAATGGCACATGGTTATTCAAGGAGCCACAGCAACACTGCGAAGGCCAGGTATGGTGTTGCACACCTGTAATCCTAGCACATGGGAGGCAGAGACAGGAGAATGACCACGTCTCAAATAACAGTCAAATGAATGAAACTCCATTGGAGCTGTGTAAGCAAGGCAAGGATTGAGTCAAATCTGATTTTTAGTCTGGCTGGGGTGGAGTGTGGGACAAAGTGCAATGACAGACATGTGAGAAAATGTCACAGGCACATTACCTTGTGTGTGGTAACTGTAACAAGTGCAGGATAGAAAAAAAAGCAGTTTATCTGACCTCAGCCTGAGCAGGCCTGAGGGAGCAGAAGACTGGAGTGTAAGAGAGCTGGCTTCCTCATGAAAGCCAGGGCTATGCAGCTGCAGCTCCCTTGCCTTCCTCCTATGGGGGAAGAGGTCACTGTGCTGAAATTCCACCACATGCTGTTTTTTTTTTTCCACAGGGACTTGGGATAATATCCAAAAAGGTGAGGTGACCTGCCGGAGTATCCTACAGTAGGGAATTCTTGTAACCCAGGCTTTTGTTAAGACTCACTTGGAGTTTGCTCTTGCCAGGGACACAGTGAAGGTCCAGGACCTAAGTGAGGGGACCTGAACATAGGACTCTAGTATAAGGGTTGGCTAGAGCCAGGCATTGTGGCTCCTGTACTCTCAGCTCTTAGAAGTCAGGAGCAAGGAAACCACAGGTTCTAGGCCAACCTGGACTGCACACCAAGTGCCAGGTCAATCAGGGCAAGAAAACAAAGGAGGCCTGGCTGAAATCCTTAGGTTCTGCCTCGCCCCTCACAGCACCCTCCCACCACATACACACACAGGTAGGCACTAACCTCTGCTGCACACTCCCAGGGATGGAGGATACACTTTTCTGAACTACGTCTGCCTTGAAAAGTCTCACAGGAGAGGCGCCTCAGGTCTGAAGCCAGCTCTGCCTAATGCCATTTTGAGTCCCCGACTGCCCCCATATCTGTTCTGGTTTGCTTAGTTCTGCTGCCACTGAGGACCTCTGACTGGGTGGTTTATAATGAGCAGAGCTATATATCTCAGTTCTAGATGCTAGGATGTCAAGGTCAAGGGGCATCCTGCCGTAGAAGGTGGGAGAAAAAAAAAAGGGAAAGATCAGGATGAGCCCTTAGAAGGACCCAGCCTCTAAACAACCTCCAAGGTCTGTCCGTTTTAAAGATCTTACATATTAGTGTTGGTGCATGTGAATGTGTACATGGCACATGTGTAGGGGGTGGGCATCCGTGTGCTACAGCATGAATGTGAGGGTCAAATGACAATTTGGTGAGGTCAGTTCTCTCTTACCGTAAAGAGTATTCTGGGCATCAAACTCTGGTCACCACTGAGCCATCTCACCTGCCCTGCCCAGGTCTCATCCTCCTTATAGGGATGCACCTACCTCTGCCTCCCCAGTGCTGGAATTAAAGGTGTGGCCAGGGCTCACCTCTTAATACTGTTAAAATGGCTGTTAGGACTGAGTATGATGGCACAGGCCTATAATTCCAACATCCAGGAAGCTGAGGAGGAGGAGGAGGAGGAAGAAGAGGAGGAGGAGGAGCAATAGTTTGAGGCCAGCTTGGGCTATGCAGGACACTATCTCAGAAGAACAAGGAGGAGGGGGCGATTAGGTGTCACTATGTGGCTGGGGGGGGGTTCTATAAAGTGAGGATGTAGCAACCATATCACTTGCGCGATGGTTCCTAGATTTAAATCTAGCACACAGTGCATAGGGCACCCAGAACAGAGTAGATGCTCAGTAAACACAGTGATATTATTCTCCCACAAGGCAAGATGAGGCAAGCTATCTTCTCTGTAGATGGGTCACGCTCCACCCACTCCTGTGGTTGCATCTTTGTCCTTGGTCTCTGGTCACCATTCTGGGGAGTCTGGCCATGTTCCAGGCAGGTGCAGAGCATAGTTCTGCTTCCTGGCTCCATACCCCTTGACTGAGACTGGCAGTAGCTGCTGTGACAAGCCGTGCTTCAGGGTTGGAGCACACTAGAAGCTCACGGAACAGTACAGGGTGGGTAATCTTCACCCCCTTCCTTGGGGACTCGAGCTGCTGCACCTCCATTGTGCCTCTACCACGTTTGAGGGTTTCGGGGGTCCTTTGTTCAAGCTAGCATCCAGGAGGCTTCTGCAACTGGAAAAATTCCTGAGCTGGCAATAACACACGTCACTTGTGTTCCCATCCCAGTGGGGGAAGCCAGCCACATGGCCACATGAGAGAAGCTGACAAGCGTGGTGACTTTGTACTGTAGAAGAGGAGACTTTGCTAGCAGCTGGCTGGCTGCCATAGCCACAGACGAGTCAGCAGACTCTTGAGCCGCTGTTATTATTATCTGTAGAGCAGAAAACATCACTCGACAGCGGCAGTGGCTGCTTGGGTCTATATGTTTACTCAGGCCATTGAGGTGTTCATGGGTATATAAGTCACACGGCAAGTAATCTGCTTCTGTTCAACACAGGCAGCTCCTTGCCCTCTCCTCAAGGTGTTGCGAGGACTCAGTGAGGAAAAATTTGCCAAGCTGGTGCCATTGCATATGTGTGTGCGTGTTTGTATGTCTCTGTGTGTGTGTGTGTGTGTTTGTATGTCTGTATGTGTGCATACATTTATGGCTTGTGTGTGTTTGTCTCTGCTTATGGTAAGGAATGAGAGTTCCAAAGCACTGTGCTGGGTGTAGCATCACAGGGTGGCGTCCAACCCAGGCTGCCTGCCAACAGGAAGTGGTAGGCGGTTCAGTCTTGCTTCTCACTTGGGAAACCCTCCCCCATTATGGTGGCCTTCCAGCATGTGGCAGAGCCAAGACTGCCATCCCAGCACGCTAGGCTGCCCATCTCCATCTCCTGGAGTATATACATATCAGATGGTCAAGACAGCAGCCCACCTGGTGGCTGCGGAAAGCTCCAGATCAGCTACACAGATGAGTCTCGGAGCAAGTAGGGGACACACCCTGGAAGTGCACCACCCGAAGGGTCTCTTGGGGCAGCAGTCACCCAGAGTGTGGGTGGATGCCCTGCCAAGCAGGGAGGAAACAGGTCGGCAGAAACCTGCTTCCTGGTGCTGGTGGTTCAGAGGTATAGAGGCTATAGCTAAGTGCATTCGAGAGGACGCGTGTCAGCACCTGGAGGACAGTGTTGCCTGATGTTAGATGTGTCTTTATCTTTTCAACCACTCAGGAGCTCGGCATGTCGTGCTTCACTCGGTATCAAGTTGTCATGTATACCAGGAGCCACGTGACATCACTGTGAGGAACAAACGGGTGGCACCAGACAGCCAACAGGAACTGTTAGGATTATATGGGTATGCTTGGCTGAGACTCCACCCAGCTACTGCAAGATCTGGGTGTATTGTTCCCAACACTTGTCTTGGGAGAGAACTGATTTAAAGGATGGAATTTGGATCCAGTTCCAATGCTAGCTGTGTGACTGTGGGCAAGCCACTTTGTGGTTATGCTTCGTTTCATCATACAATAGCAGCACTGCACTATGGAGTTAAGAAGATTAGCTGAGTCCTTATTACAGGTTTGCTGCAGTAGGTACAGATTGGTTAAGGTTTTTTGTTTCTTAGGTTCGTTGGTTTTGCTTTGTTGGGTTTTTGTTTTGTTTTATTTTGTTTTGTTTTTTAAATTTTCAACAGAGTTTCTCTGTGTAGCCCTGGCTGTCCTGGAACTCAGCTCTGTAGCCTGGGCTGGCCACAAACTCACAGAGGTCCACCTGCCTCTGCCTCTTGAGTGCTGGGATTTAAGGCATGCCACCACTGCCTGGCATTTTGTTTTCTTTAACGTATGGATGTGTAAACTGAGGCCCAGGGCTGGCTATAGGTCACCCAACTGAAATGACTCACAATAGGATCAAGGCCATGACTGTTCTAGGCTCATGCCATCTCTGTCGCTCCCTCCTGTGTGTCTGACCTGTTTGGTAACTGGGTCAGAGGCAGTATGTACCTGAGGGATTGACACAGCAGCAGGGATAGA
Source organism: Arvicola amphibius (assembly GCF_903992535.2). Taxonomy (NCBI): domain Eukaryota; kingdom Metazoa; phylum Chordata; class Mammalia; order Rodentia; family Cricetidae; genus Arvicola; species Arvicola amphibius. Next base: position 128,357,432 of record NC_052047.1, read on the forward strand.
CGTGGATTCATACACTGCCTCTTGCTAACACCTTGTGGAGAACATGGTGGTGGGAAAAGGGTGGCTGGGTATCCCCAGAACTTACCCAGTAGATTTAGGGAGTGATACAGAGAGGATGGATTGGTCTGGCCTCTGGCTTGTTGACAGGTGGGCACAGCTGAGACATTTTCCCTAACATGCCCAGCAGGGGGCACACAGATTTAAGTTCTTCCAGTACCAGTATGCCAGGGCAGCAGAGGTTCATAGAGGAAAGGGACCCAAGGACGGTAGCACTATGGAGGTCAGGCAGGAAGACAGGAAGTGGAAAGTAAAGGTTGCTTAGGAACACTGGCCTGACTAGAAGCCTCTAAATTTGGCAGAGGCAGTGTGGGGTGGTGGTCGGAACTGGCTTAAGTGTCCAGGGACAGTTGTGAGGCCCACAAGAAGGCACCCTTGGGCCTGGGTATGGAAGGAATAAAACCTCTTGCAGCTGCCAGCGTCCCAGAGGACACAGAAGCAGTGTGAGGGGACTGAACAGGGCTGATGCTCTAAGTGGGAGTTGCATCATGAGAGTACATAGGCCTACACATTAGGCTCTCTGTCTCCGTCTCCAGGAGTGTACACAAGTCAAATGGCCAGCCCAGCATCTCCCTGGGAAGTGGGGAAGGCTCCAGATTAAGGGGACTGTGTACTTATCAGAAACCCTTAGGAAAAACCACACACTGTCTTTGAATGGCTAGGGACAGTGGCCTGAGGACACCCTCAAAATTGGTGGTCCTTCCCTTTTGAGAGGAAGCCGACCATGGGTACTAACTTGTCCTCCTCAGATAGTTGGTGGACATTTGACAGAGCTCATGGTCCCAGAAGCCCTCCTTCTGGAGGAAAACTCCCCTCCTCGCTTCCCAGCTCCCTAGTATAGTCCAGTCATGGCTGTGACAGAATCCTAGCCTGGGACTGGGACAGTATGGACTTTGGGGAAGCAGAACTGGTTCTTCCGCCATCGTCTGGTGGGTTTATGAAAACACCACCATGCCACAGACTAGACTCCCAGGGTGATGCTGTGGCATCTCAGCTAGAGTCAAAATAAAACTCAGAAAAAGGCTGAAGCTGGGGGCGGGAGAACAGGGTCTATGAACAGAGCGCGTTCATGAATGGAGAGAGCAGGAGCCTGGGGAAGCAGAAGAAGTGGGAGCCAGTGCAGGGGGGGGGGCTCTCATCCCAGCCATTGCTGAGGATGGCACAGATGGAGCTCCGCCTATGTCTGGTGGGAGGCCAGGAAGTTCCCTCCTGATGTTCCTCCTCTCTGTGTGAAGTGGGAGGCTGGGTCGTGCCAGGAAGGAAGGGAAGGCAGGGGAAAGGGTCTGACCTGAAAGGGAGTGGCTGGCCAGAGCTTATGGGGTGCTCCCAGCACCCCCAGCTTCCAGCTCGGAATTGTAGTCCTTGTCCAAAAAAGAGTGAACGCACAAATGAGCACGGGCTTATGGCCCTGACAGCCCTGCAGCCAAGGAGAAGCTGCGCCATTCTTACCTGTCGCCTGTCTGGGGCTGTGACTGGAGACTTGGCATGGCACACCTACAGAGTACTTGCTGTGCCCCAGGCGCTTCGTGCCTATTTAACCTCACAGTGGCTCGTGGGAAGTGGGTTCTGTTACTAAATCTCTCTATAGATGAGGAAACAGGCACGGATGTAACCTGTCCAGGGACGTCCAACTAGTAAGTGACATTTGGTTTCTGAACCCAGCCTGAGTGGCTTGGACATCGTGTCTCATCTTGGATGGAACTCTTTGCTATGTCCTTCAGGGAGCAGAAGACTCAGAATAGCTGTGATGTGGGTTGAGAGGCCCAAGGGGGGTGCATGAGAGGCAGCTGACGGCAGGCCTGAATGCTGACCTCCAGCCCATACACTCATGCACATGCACACAGCCTGCCCAGCGCCCTGGGAGAGGCTCTGCTCCTAGCACACGTGCACCCCATAGCTAAGAAGGGAACGTTCTGGACGGTTGCCTGGAAGATAAGGATTGAGATAGAGCAGGCTTAGAGGAACAAAAGGAAACTGTTGGAGTGACAGATATGCTCATTATGTTGATTGCAATGATGGCTTCATGAATATTCATTTGTTCAAACTCATCAAGTCGTGTTTTAAATATGTAGTTTATCACATACCAAGCAAACCTCAGTAAAACCACAGAAAAATGGAGCAGAGCATAATGAAGTGGGAAACAGAAACGAGGGCCCCAGGCTGGGTGTTGGTTTCACCATCACAGTCAGTCTCCAGCCTCTGATTCGACCCCACGTGGTGCTCAGTACCCCCAACAGCAGCAGGGCCATTCAAGGATGATGGTCTGTGTGGAAACATCCAGTAGCCACGAGGGGCATATCCATGAAGACCAGCCCAGCTGTGGGCATAATGGGGCGGAGGAAAGCAGGGCCGCTGTGGGATAGGCCCCAGGACCGTAGGTATCGTATGCACCAGAGGGCAATGTGTTATGACTGTGTGGCCCCACGAGCACTCTCCTGCCTGTGTGGAGCAAAATGATTTTTTTGATATGGCAGAGGCTGCCATTAACTGACCCCAGTTCGTGCTACTGAGCCCACCCTGCATCTGACTGTAAAATGCCATTTGTGTGTTTGCTGTGTTTGTTGTCTATGTTTCTGACACATAAACCCACAAGGGCAAAGCTACTCGTGCAGCTGCATAGGGCTGGGGTCCCCAAAGGCTCTGATAACACACATCTGGCCAACAGGTGCTTCATCGTCACTGTGAATGAGGCTAGGACTGTACTCAGTGACAGGTCACATGCTTAGCATGTGCAAGATTCTAGATTTGACCCCCTCCAGCACCGCCCACAACAGAAACCCAAAACTTGTGAATGGGAGCATATGCGTGTCTGGTGCTGTGTGACAAACCTGTGTGCTTGCCGGGCACTGTGTGGGTTAGAGCGTGAGACAAATGGGTCTGTGACACAGTGCTAACGAGGGACGGTGGCTATCTCCAGAAACTCCGGGATGGTGACAGGATTTGCAATGCTTAGCATTCCTGTGGCCCGGTTGGGAATTTCCTAGGTGCTGGGGAAGCAGGAGGTAGATGGAGCAAGGGGGCTTGCTTGTCACTCACCATGCCATACCTCACAACAGGGAGAAGATGAGCGTGGGCTGCCCAGAGCCTGAACCGCTCCACTCCCTGCCTTGCTGCGGGCCGGGGGCCGCCCCTGTGCCAGGTGCAGGTGTGCCCCTCCTCACAGAAGACATGCAAGCACTGACACTGCGCACACTGACTGCCAGCGACGTTACCAAGCACTACGAGCTTGTCCGGGAGCTGGGTAAAGGGACCTACGGGAAGGTTGACCTGGTGGCTTACAAGGGCACAGGTGAGTATTTGTAGTGTGGCAGGGTATTAAGGTTGGAGTGGGGACATGCCTGGATAGAGGGCCAGCAAGGGCACAGAGCAAATACACTGCACAGTAAGTAGGAGTTAGCAAAGGGCCCACACTGAGGGTAGACTACTTTGGGGCCATCTGGGTGCCTTTGAGACAGATGTGCCCAGGGACAGGACACTGCTAGAAATTGTGATTGGAGAGCATTGGTGACACCTGATGCTAGGGAACTGGACAGAGGTGTGGACAGGTCCTTGGGAACGGGACTCATTATGTAGAAGCATGGGGAAATGTTCCTATGGGTTGGTCTGGACACGTTTCTCTGATAAAGACATGTGCCCTGATGTTCAGCTAGCCAGCCAAGGCATGGAGCTTCTGTGGGTTTGAGCTGGGATGGCACTCTATACTTTCCGGAGCAGGAGGAGCCTGTGGGACAGCCAAGACAGCAGGAAGAACACTTGCATGGGGGCACCTTATTGCTTTCTGTGTGACCCTGGGCAATGTAACCCGGTTCCTCTATTTAGGAAAGAAGGGAATCGATGCTGAGCTTATTGGGTCATTGGTAGTGTGGAAGGTGAACGTGAAGCGTTGAAGGCAGGGCCTATGATGTGTAGCATTCTGTTGCTATTGCATAGCTGCATGCCCAGCAGGCTACACATGCATGCCCAGTTTGGGGAACCAGTGTCCTACAGGGGCTTCTCTTATACACCCGTTGGCTAGTATTGTGTGGTGAATTCTGGAGACACCAGTACAAGTCAGGTTTCTGTGCCTCAGGGAGCCGTGGTTATTAGCCGGGAAGACAAATATGACAGATGAGTAGACAGTAGGTCAGGAAAATGGCTCGGGGCAGGAGGCAATACGTGTTCCTGGCTGCAACGTAGACGACTCGGGTCAGCATTATCTGCTGGGTGGACCTAGGTGTTTACTGTGCCGCGAGGACATCATGCTGACCCGGTCCACTAGCCATATTGCGGGGACAGATTGTACAGCTATATGTGGGGGTTTATCTGTGAGGGAGAGGGTCTCACTATTGTTGCTGTGGCCCTGCCAGGCACCAAAATGGCCCTGAAATTTGTGAATAAGAGCAAGACAAAGCTGAAGAATTTTCTGCGTGAAGTGAGCATCACCAACAGCCTGTCATCCAGCCCCTTCATTATCAAAGTCTTTGACGTGGTCTTCGAGACTGAGGAATGCTATGTCTTTGCCCAGGAGTACGCACCTGCTGGGGACCTGTTTGACATCATCCCTCCCCAGGTAATTCAGTTAGTGTTGGAGAGAGGGGACATGGGCTTTGGGGCTGCCAGAGTATGAAACCCTGGAAGGAGTTGGACTGGTTGATCAACCAGAAAGCAGGTGTGGTAGTGCATGCCTGTAATCCCAACAACTGGGAAGTGAGGCAGAGGCAGAAAGATGGGTTTTACGCCAGCTTGAGCTGAATAGTGAGACCTATCTCAAAAAACTGGGAGTTTTCTAATGGCATAGGTCTAGCATATATACAAGTCTGGGTTGACTCCTCCACACAGCAAGTAATAAGCAACTGAACAAGAACTGAGGCCCCAGAGAAAGTAACCCTGGAGCAAGTGGAGGGGGTTCTGGTACTTGGTTTGGAGCTTTCCACTTGTTAAGGGTTGGGGTCAAGACACCTAGCAAAGGAACAGGAGGGGTATCCTGCCAGGCTGGGAGGAGGACAAACAGGTAGGTATCAGGATCATGGCAGGCCCAGAGGACAGCAGGAGAGTTGTGGCCCCCAAGGTGGCAGGGCCTAAAAGAAGGAACTGGGGTGAGGGCAGGCGTACCTGGCTACCCCTGAGCAGCTCTTCCTGTCCCCCCCGCAGGTGGGGCTCCCCGAGGACACGGTGAAGCGCTGTGTGCAGCAGCTGGGGCTGGCGCTGGACTTCATGCACAGCAGACAGCTAGTGCACCGCGACATCAAACCCGAGAACGTGCTGCTGTTTGACCGTGAGTGCCGCCGTGTGAAGCTGGCGGACTTCGGCATGACGAGGCGCGTGGGCTGCCGTGTGAAGCGTGTGAGCGGCACTATACCCTACACAGCGCCCGAGGTGTGCCAGGCGGGCCGTGCCGATGGCTTCGCGGTGGACACAGGCGTGGATGTGTGGGCGTTCGGAGTGCTTATCTTCTGCGTGCTCACTGGCAACTTCCCTTGGGAGGCTGCGTCGGGTGCCGATGCTTTCTTCGAGGAGTTTGTGCGCTGGCAACGGGGCCGCCTGCCCGGGCTGCCTTCGCAGTGGCGCCGCTTCACCGAGCCTGCACTGCGCATGTTCCAGCGGCTGCTGGCTCTGGAGCCCGAGCGTCGCGGGCCGGCCAAAGAGGTCTTCCGCTTCCTCAAGCACGAGCTCACATCTGAGCTTCGGCGGCGGCCTTCGCACCGTGCACGCAAACCTCCTGGGGACCGCCTGCCTGGGCCCCTGCGCCTCGAGGCTCCTGCACCGCTCAAGCGCACTGTGCTCACCGAGAGTGGCAGCGGTTCACGGTCCTCGCCGCCCAGCGTGGTGCCCGTGCCGGTGCCTGTGCCCGTGCCCGAGGCTGGTCTGGCTCCGTCCGCTCCCCCGGGCAGGACCGACGGCCGTGCAGACAAGAGCAAAGGGCAGGTGGTGCTGGCCACAGCCATCGAGATCTGCGTCTGAGCTGCTAGGAGCAGCGCAGCCGCTGCGGGGAAGCCGCGTATGCTCCAACCCGTACTGGGGACAGGGAGCAGCCTCAGCGCGGTGGGAGGGAGTAGTGTAGACTAGGAGGCCCAGACACCCGGGTCGGTGATGGGCTGGTGACATAGCTAGCGGATGACCATGTGTGTGACCGGCCTCTGGCCCAGAGGAGCCGAGGCCCCTGACAAAGGCTGGGAGCTTGTGGGCCAGACTGAGCTCTGGAACCTGGACACTCCTGGCGCTTCACACCCCTTGGCAGATCACCCTACAATCTTCCATCCAAACCTGGGCACAGAAAGGGGCCTTTGGTGTTGGGCAAAGATGGGCACGAGACCCTTAGAAACTGGCTGGGAACAGGCACTGGGTTGACAGCAGTGGTGCCCAGGAGGTCAGAGGGAGAGGCCAAGCCCCCTAAATGTAGCAAAAGTTGTGCGCAGAAACAGACCCGAATATTAGAGATGCCCCCTCACCTTTTCCTGCTGATGGGTACTTAGATCCCAGAAGGAAGAGCCATTACCGCAGCCACGAGGCCATTGGGAACAGCGTTCCAGTAGGTACCCTCCTGAGGGTATAGGGGAACAGATGGCAGGAGAACAGGAGGCTTGGCACGCCTGTGTCTCTAGGGTAAGGGGGTGCATTCACAGCCCAGCTGCTCCTTCCCTGGGCACTCAACAAGCAGGGAAACAGTTGCGCCAGTTATTCCTGGGGTTTGTCAATCACGTGTGTGAGCCTCGCAGTTCTAGGGCAGTACCCTTGCAGGGGAGGAGCACATCCGTGGATGGGACAGGAAGCCGTTGAAGTCAGAGTGAGTGTGATGTGTGTCTGGTGACTTTAAGGGTCCAGACACCTCACCAGGCAGCTGCCAAGAGCCAGGCCTGTGTTTTACCACACTCCTCAGGGAATCCCAGGAGACACCTGCTGTTGGCTCAGGTTCTTCGGCAGCAAAACAGGATCTCACCTTGCCCCTGCTCTCCTTTGGGACTCCTATCAATGTGGAGGCTTAAGGAACCCCTGCAATAACCTCAGCACAGGGAGGCTGTGCCTTCCGCCTGGCACCACCCAACTGACCAGCCTGGGTTGCCTCTCCTAGGGTCCCTCCAAAAGTTCTGGGTCATTCTAGGAGGTTCCATAGTGGGGCTGGCTGGCTAGCTGCAAGGGGCACCAACCACCTCTCAGCCTGGAGCCCCCACCTCTCTATACAACCCCTCGCTCCCACCACAAAGGGCTATAGGTCTCCCTGCCCTGCCTGAGTCCAGTTTACAAACTGTGGTTGCTGCAGGGCCTGGTCCCACTTTCCTGGGGTGCCACCACTTCCCTAGTGGACACAGGGCCCACATGCCAGGTAAGTAGCAAACCCCTCCTCCTGCCAAGAGCTGAACCTCAGAAGGCCCCCATCACTGCCCTGACCCACTTGGGGCCACCAGGCCCTCCTTCCCAGCCGCTACTTCTCCTCTTGCCTTAGGCCTTTCCACCCTGATCTGCAATAACAAGGAAGCGAGATTCCACAGTAGACATCCCGCATCCCGTGTGCGCCCTCTCTCTGTTGAGATCCTGTGTGGGAGGCCTCTCCCTTGTAGTATCTCCCTTGTAGTATCTGGTAGTCCTCAGAAGAGACTTTAGGTACGTAGTCCAGCCCCATCCTCCAGAGGCAGCAACCAGCCTGACCCTGAACCGGACTCAGGCTGGGTCAGGCTCCGCTCTTGCTGCCAACACTGGTACTGTCTCTGTCTGTTGGGATGGGACCCTTTGCCCCTTAGGAGAGGTGTTGGTTACAGATGTTTACCTCAGTTTGTCACTGTTGAAGAAACAAAATAATACTAATAATAATAATAGCAAACAATTAACATCGTAGACATGGAGACTTAGAAGAACCCACAGGAGGAACCTCCCCCTTTGCAGTTTTTCTGTGAAGGTATAGTTTGTTCATGTACGCACACGTATGTGTGTGTCTCTGTCTCACCCCAGGGCAGGCCAGATCATCTACTGACACCTGTCCCAGCCTGTGTGTCCCGCACACTGCCCCTGTCCTTTGGTGCTTCCCAGGGGCCCCTTGAACTGGCTTGTGGGGTGTAGGGGAGCTTCCTGGATGGGAAGTGGGGCCTTCGGTTAGCTAGAGGTCTCCCACCGGATCCTGTGAGTAGAGGGCCCCAGGCTGTGTGATGCTCCCTGAGCCCACAGCACAGTGCTGGTGGTTGGCATCTGCCCAAGTCTGGGGCAGGGCCTGGGTTGAACCCACGCCCTTGAGCCTCACACTCCTGTCTTGCCTCCCCTACCCCATGTCTTTGTAAATACTCTGGCATCCTTTGGCCCTGAGGAGGTTTTTAAATGTGTTATTTACTTCTCTAACTATGACAATTGCTATAAAATAAAAATTTAGAAAAATGATTGTTTCAGCTGCAGGGTGGGAGGGGTACACAGGTCTTCCTGTCGCGGCTTACTGGCAGGCTCGGAGGTAGTGTCTGCAGTGGCCAGGCCATGAAGGAGGAGCATGCACATGAACTTTCTGGGGGAGGGGCCAAGAATTGTCCTGGCTTGGACTTCAGCTTCAGCTTAGACTCCTGCAGCCTGGGCCAAAATGAAAGTTCATGGCCACCACTCTTGACAGTATTTAGCGAGCACATTCGGCGTGCATGTCAGTGGTACAGAAGTGAGTTGTACAGACGGCACAACACTCAACAGTGGCTGTCTAATGATGGAAGCTTGTCACTTACAGAAGGCCAGGGCTTCGAGGTCACCATGTTTGGAGATGGCGGGGAAAGCTCTGGAAAGACAAGTCGGAGAATTCTAAGTTAACTGGGCGAGGGCACAGTGGGGCAATAGTGGTCTCGGAGCCAAGTAAACGTTGTGATGCTTGGGGGGGGGGGGGCTGTAGGGAAGTACGTGGTGAATATTTATTAGTTACCTACTAAGTCAGCAGAGCATTGAGTCTGCCCCTCCACGCCCAATCCTATCAAGAATTGAGCACCTAACATACCCTCCACATCCACCTTCCCATGCAGCACTCCTCCCTTTCAACAGCCCTTGCTGGTCTCCCAGCAACTCTGGAGTACCCTCGGGTTCTAGCACCTGGAACCTTTCTTTCCTACTAAAAGATCCATTGCTTTGTTAAGTCCTAAGTAGCTCCCCAGAACACCCCATGTTAAAGCTGAGGTTCCTGGAGTGGGCTTCTAGCCTCCTTCTCCTAACTCTGCTGGTACCATTTGCTGCCGGTGTCCTCTTCTGTGGACACCCAGCATGCTCACACCCTAGGACTTCTCTGATATCCCAGACCTTCCCAGGCCCCTTCCTGCCCTCCCTTCTTCAGACCCTTGCTGGGACCCGAAGAAAATTCTCCATCAAGTAGAAGGACAGTGCTTCCTTGCAACCAGCACAGTGCTTATCATCCCTGTCTCCTGGCTAGACTGTAAATTCCATAAGAGCGGAGCCAGGAGAGGGCAAGCTGCTACTTCTTACTGGCTCTTCCGTGTCCGACAGGGCACATTAAGAAAACCACGTCACAATTTGTCAAATTCATGAACAAACATCCAAGACTATTTTAGGAGCTGAGGGTCCACAAATAAGCAAGACAACAATACCTAGCTCATCCTTAGAAGTTCAATTTCTAAAACAAAATATTTGACAAGTTACGTAATTGTTTATGAACTGGGAGAGGGGAGAGGAAAAAAACCCAGTCCGAGCAGATCAGAGGTGAGAACTCTTACCCAAGATTAAATAAAACAGTTATTTCAGAGTGCCTGTCCCTTCTCTGAAATGATGGAGGGCGGAGGAAGATCTGCAAATGCAAACAGCGTGCTGACACAGCTTGGTTTACCACTCCCGGGTCGTCGGAGGAGAATGTCAATATTTACCACCAGGGGGCGTGAGCCTCCTCCTGCTGTGAAATCTGACACTCTTGCAGCCCTGGAGATAAAACCATTGTCTGCCGAGGGTGCCAATGTTTAGTCATAAAGAATCCAGCGGCACTACATGCTACCAGAGGATCCGGCTGTCCCCACACAGCCCCTGAGATGTTCAATTTGGGGTCTTAGTGTCCCTCCCTGTCCAGATTCTTCATTCTAGACTAACTCGGTATTAAAGTTCTAATTGGGCCAATGAGATTACTCACATGGTGAGAGTACCTTACCACCATGGGGTGGGTCCCTGGGACACACACGGTAGAGGAGAGAACTGGGTCCTGGAAGCTGTCTTTTATTTTGTTTTGTTTTTGATTTTGTTGGTTTGGTTTGGTTTGGTTGTTTTGTTTTTATTATTGTTTTGGTTTTGATTTTGTTTGGTTGTTTTTATTTTGGTTTGGTTTTGGCTTTTGTTTTTTCAAGACAGGGTTTCTCTGTGTGTTCTTGGCTGTCCTGGAATTCACTCTGTAGGCTAGGCTGGCCTTGAACTCACAGAGGTGCACCTACCTCTTCCTCCCGAGTGCCGGGCTTAAAGGAGTGCGCCACCATACCATGTGTGAGTTCTCTTTTGATCTCCATATTACCTCTGTAGTCCACATGTGTCCCCACTCCAATAAATAAATATAGTTTTTTTTTTTAAAGTTCCAGTTGACATTGAACTTCAGAAGTAAGTTCCTTTTCTGCTCAAAATGCTTCCTGAGTCCTATGTAAAGTTTCCCAACTCCTTGCCTGTCCCTGATACCAACACAAAGGATATAGGAAGGAGCAGTTTCAAAAGCAAGCTTGAAGGTCCTGTATGCCATCTAGTGGTGGTTCCTGGCATTCTGACACAGGAAGAAGCCAAACAGGCTGACAAGGAGCAAACACCCTACCTCAGTGGTCCTCAACTTTCCTAATGCCGTGACCCTTTAATACGGTTCCTCGGGTGGTGGTGACCCCCAACCATGAAGTTATTTCTGCTGCTACTTCATAACTGCAATTTTCTACTGTTATGAATCATAATGTACATATCAGTGTTTTCCAATGGCTGTATGTGACCCTTGTGAAAGGTCATTTGACTCCCCCAAAGAGACCCACAGGTTGAGAGACTGTTCTGTCCTTAAGCCAGGAAGAGTGAAATCGACATCAGAAAATCACACAGGCCTAGAGAGATGGCAGCGTGTCTGCCCACGCACGCACGCACGCACACGCGCACACACACACACATAAAAATAGGTCTCTTTTAAAAAGTATGGAGAAGCAGAAGGGTAACCAAGTGGAAGGAAGCAGGTGCACACTAGCAAGCTATGTAGACTTTCTTGCAGGGAAGAAAAAGAGAAATCAGAAAGCAGGCTGACAGTGGGAGCAGAGCAGTGGAGTCCAGCACTCCCACTCCACTCCAGTCTATGGGACAGAGAAGAATTTCAGGAGAGTCGGAGTGACATGAGGTTAGCACTTAAGGAGAGATGAGGGATAGTACAGACTTCAGATGGGAGCCCTAGAGAGAGAGCTGCCCTTAGGCAGACAATTCTTATTTACTTACTTATTTACTCCGCCTCTTTCTTCTCCTCCAAGATAAGATTTTTACTGGCTATCCTTAGCTGGTCAGGGACTCACTGTGAGGAAGATGGCTCAGCAAATCAAGGCACTTGTCCCCAATCACAATGATCTGAGTCCAATCCCCAGAACCTATAGGGTGGAAGGGAGAACCAACTTCTACAAGCTGTGCTCTGACTTCTATGCACATGCCTGCATATAGGTAAATGTAGCTTTTTTAAAAAGGTAGTTCCTAATTCAAGCAGTCCTGGTGCTGAGTACCCCCCCCCCATTGAGTTTGTAGGGGAGTTTCCAAAATCCACACGGAAGATTGAGTGCGTAGCAACGTCTTCCTGTTCATGAGAGGTGTTCACACAGCATGAACAGACGCGATTTCATAAGCACGTACTGCCCATGAGTTTGTGTAGTATGTATGAGCTGCTGGATGAGACGTTCATCAGATCAGATAAGGTGAGTGAGAACGTGACATCACTTCCCGCTCCATTAGGGAAGTTTATGCCTAACACATCTTTCAACTAGGAGGAACATAAGCTGTATTTACTTATTTATTTGTTTGTTTTGAGGCAGACTTTCTCTGTGTAACAGCCCTGGTTGTCCTGGAACTTGTTCTGTAGACCAGACTGGCCTCGAACTCACAGAGATCCACCTGCCTCTGCCTCCCAAGCGCTGGGATTGAAGGTGCATGCCACATGCCTGCCATAAGCAGTTTTGTAAGTGCATGTTCAGTGTTGCTCAGGGTAGTCACATGCACTTGGGGCAAGTTTGTGAGAGCACTTCCAACATGCCTGTGGGAACAGTGGTGAGACTGGCACCTTCTCCAGCCCCATTAAAGAAGAAGGCATATGTCCTGGCTAGTTTTATGTCAACTTGACACAAGCTAGAGTTATCTTAAGGAGGAAACCTCAATTCAGAAAATGCCGTCATAAGATCCAGATGTAAAGCATTTTCTTAATTAGTGATTGATGAGGGAGGGCCTAGCCCATGGTTGGTGGTGTGATCTCTGGACTGTTGATTCTGGGTTCTATAAGAAAGCAGGCTGAGCTGGGTGGTGGTGGTGCACGCCTTTAATCCCAGCACTTGGGAGGCAGAGGCAGGTGGATCTCTAAATTCAAAGTCAGCCTGGTCTACAGCGCGAGTACAAAGGACAGCCAGGGATATGCAGAGAAACCCTCTCTCAAAAACCAAACAGGAAAGGAAGAAGGAAGGAAGGAAGGAGGAAGGAAGGAAAGAAGGAAGGAGGAAGGAAGGAAGGAAGGAAGAAGGAAGGAAGGAAGGAGGGAGGGAGGGAGGAAGGAAGGAAGGAAGGAGGAAGGAAGGAAAGAAGGAAGGAGGAAGGAAGGAGGGAGGGAGGGAGGGAGGGAGGGAGGGAGGGAGGGAGGGAGGGAGGGAGGAAGGAAGGAACTCAGAGAGAAAGCAAGCCGGCTGATCAAAACCATGAGAACAAGTCAGTAGGCAGCACCCCTCCATGGCTTCTGCATCAGCTGCTGCCTCCTGGTCTTGCCGTCTTGCAGTTCCTGTCCTGACTTCCTCTGGTGATGAACAGCAATGTGAAAGTGTAAGCCAATTAAACCTTTTCTCCCTAAGTTGCTCTAGATCACGGAGTTTTATCACAGCAATAGGAACCCCAACTAAGACAACAGCACATAGCAGGTCTTTCATTTGCCATTTGCTTTAAAAGTGTATTGCTCCCTTCTCAGGATGGACTGATCTACTTTACTGAGCAACCTGCTTCTTACAGCAAAGATAGAGAATGGCATAAATTCGACGGATTCTAACATTCCACAAAGAGATTGCATTTATTACATCTTTAAAAGATGTATTGATTTTTATTTTATGTGTGTGAGTGTTCTACCTGCATATACTTACATGTATCACATGTGTGCCTAGTGCCCACAGAGGCCAGAAGAAAGCATCAGATCCCCTGAAACTTGAATTATGGATGGTTGTGAGCCAGCATGTGGGTGTTGAGAACTAAACCCGGGTCTTCTCTAAGAGCAATAAGTATTCTTAACCATAGAACCATCGGTCCAGCTGTTTGATTCACTGTAAGCAGCTCACGCAGACTGTTTTGTAAGTACGTATTTGCAGTTACTCAGTGGAGGTCTCTGCACTGTGGGAGAAGTTGCTTCTTAGTCTGTTTCTAAAAGCATAAGTGATGGACGAGAACGAAGCACATTCTGCCACTCTGATAGAGTGCGTCTTTGAGGCGTGGAAGTGTCTGTGCTTACTTACCAGGCCAAGGAATTAAACCAGGCCCAGGGTGGAGGGCCACAGCAAGACCAAGACTGTGACAGTTTTATTGAGAACAATCAGACTTTTTTTTTTTTTATCAGAAACAGGGTATAGTGGCAATTGTCAGGATCAATACAGTTGTTGCCAAGATACAATGAAATTTGTAAGCTATATAGGGTCCACAAGATTAACGTCTAAGACCAACTGTCCTGTTGAGCTTTCATGCTTCCTTGACTTCTAAGGGAACATACAGTGAAACAAAAAGCAGCCTGAATGTCTCACTGCCTGAGAGGGTGTATTGATCTCCCAGGAACTGAAAGGCACACAATGTACCAGGAGCCACGGACTGTACCCTGCAAAACCTATGTCACATGCCTCTCAAGGCAGCGAGGCCAGGCCAGCGCATGGTTCCCTGCAGAGGTGATTTCCGTGTAACGTAGATTCTAACGTGAAAGCAAACATTCTTTATTGCTCAATGTCAGCCTGTGTGTGCATAGGGGAAACTTCTCAGAATGTTCTGGAATGCATCTCTGTGGTGGATTAGAGTGCACATTCCCCTTTCTGTGAGCAAGGCTGTTCTGTGACTCTGTTTCTCATGGCATGGACAGCTCAGTCTTCAGGCACGCATTTCTTGTTGCTCAATGCGGCCTTTGTGCAGTTTGGGCTCAGATAATTTTCAGAGCGCAGTTAGTAGGATGGGCAATTATGTGGCACATTTTCCATTGCACGAGAGAACTTTCTGATTATACATCTTTTATCTAGCACAAACACATTCTGTTTAGTAAGTCCATACTCCCTATTCAGTGGGGGCCTGTAGTCATTACTGGGTAGAAAGTTTCTGTCATTTCTAAAACGCATTCACATTTATGGGTATGAATGCGGCACATTCTCAAATTCCATAATAGAAGTTGGTGTATCATGCAGTTCCCCTCTATTATAAACAGATTGTTTTATAAGTGAGCATTTACAAGGGCCCCAAGTGGCCTCTGGACACGCCAAGGCAATAAGTCTCACCGAAAAACATTTAACAATTATTAGCGTTTAACTTAGTATACAGGGGCTGGAGAGATGGCTCAGAGGTTAAGAGCACTGGCTGCTCTTCCAGAGGTCTTGGTTCAATTCCCAGCAACCACATGGTGGCTCACAACCATCTATACTGAGATCTGGCTCCCTCCTCTGGTGTATGGGCATACATCGAGGCAGACTTGTATACATAATAAATAAATTAATTTTTAAAAAAGAGCTGTAACTTAGTATACAAAGCAATGAGTTTCGTTGTGGCATTTTCTTTTTTCAAAAAAACTTTCATTTTGGGGCTGGAGAGATGGCTCTGAGGTTAAGAGCACTGCCTGCTCTTCCAAACGTCCTGAGTTCAATTCCCAGCAACCACATAGTGGCTCACAACCATCTGTAATGGGGTCTGGTGCCCTCTTCTGGCCTGCAGGCATACACACAGACAGAATATTGTATACATAATAAATAAATATAAAAAAACTTTCATTTAACTACTTTTAATTATGTGTATCTCTGTACAGGTATATGCACATAATTGCAGCTGCCCACCGAAGCCAGAAGATCCCCTGGAGCTAGAATTACAGGCAGTTGTGAGCAGCCTGATGTGGGTTCTGGGAACTGAACTCAGGTCCTCTGCAAGAACAGCACAAGCTCTTAACCCCTGAGTCATCTCTCTAGATTCTGGCATCTTCATGTGCACAGCCATACTTTATTTCCACTTGTCCCTCTCCCAGTGTCCTCTCCTGTGTCCCTTACTCCCTGCATGGTGGTACCCTACCTCTTCAAGTGTCCCCTTCTATGTTCATGACAATTGTATGCTCTGACCCTCACTCTCCCTGCCGCAGATCCTACATATGAATGCCGCTTCTATGTTCATGTCATGTGTATGCCATGACCCTCACTCTCCCTGCCGCAGATCCCACATATGAAGAAAACATGGCTTTAGTCTTTCCGGATCTTATTCCACTTAACTTGATGACTTCATTTGCATCAATTTTCCAGCCAATGTCATGATCCATTTTTCTTTCTTTAATCATTTTTTATGGTTTAATAAAACACTATGATTTATATCCACCTCACTTTTTTCTTTAATACATTATTATTAATTTTTGAAATTTCTATACATGCATACAATATAATTTTATCCTATTCACCCCTGCTCCTCCCTCTAACTCCTCCCTACCCTCTCCCAACTTCCTATCCTCTTTTTTAAAAATAGCTGTCCATATACTCATGTGTGTGGCGCCATCCGCTGGCTCGTGATGCCATGGGCCCTTTAAAGAAGCCTACTCTCCTCCCCACAGAAGCTTCTCATCTAGGTGTGGGGACTCATGAACACTTCCTCACTTGACGTCAGGACATTGATGGTCTCCATCCTGTACATGGCTTATGCAGGTAGCCACAGCTGCTGTGGTCAGATCCTGTCCAGAAGACAGTGTTTCAGTCTGGTTTCCCCCAACCTCTGGCTCTTACAATTGTTCCGTCTCCTCTTCTGTGACGGCCCAGTGAGGAGAGAAGTGTGACACAGACAGACTTTTACTTTCTGCGCTTTGACCTCTTATAAGCCTCTGTACTGACCAGTGTCCACTGCACAGAGGTGCTTCTCTGATGAGGTCTGAGTGTTGCATTCGTCTGGTGTAGAGAGACACAGATTTAGAGGGCACCTGAATACTGTGTCCACTCAGCTGAACCATGGTCATAGTTCACCCTTGGAGCCTTTGAGCTGCATAGTCACGGCTTTCTCCCTCATTGAGTAAAGGTTGAATCATCAATAAAAAAAAACTTTGTTGCTTTACCTTGCTACAGTGGTTGTACTTTAAACTACTAATGGCCCAGCCACTAAGGCCATAGTCTGGGGGGAGTTCTATTCCCCCAGACAATGGCTCTGTTGCTGCCACTAAAGGTAGTTCTAACTAAATCTATATAGTTCTAATAAAACTCAAGATTCAAAGGCTGAGGTGAAAACCTGTGAGCTCGGAGAGTTGAAATAGCAACTGGCTAACTTTCTCTCTGTTGGAGGCTGCTCGTTTGTTCCTGGCCGCTCCGACCTGAAATAACCACACAAAAACTATATTATTTGCAATACTGTTTGGCCAATAGCTTAAGCATATTTATAACTAGCTCTTATACCCTAAACTAACCCATCTCCATTAATCTATGTATCACCATTAGGTCATAGCCTACCGGCAAAGTTTCAGCAGACTCCAGAGCAAGCATCTGTCTCCTGCGGGTGGCTACATGGCTTCTCCCTGACTCTGCCTACTCTCTCTCTCTCTCTCTCTCTCTATATATATATATATATATATATGACTATCTATTAACCTGTATTTCTTAATTATACATTACACTTTAAAATGAGCAACACAAACACAATACCTTAAATAAGAGCAGATATATATATATGTATATATATATATATATCTTAAATTTGTAACGATAAACCAAGATCCATACCAATGCAAATCTCTATAGCATATCCCCCTTTAAATGTAAACAAACATTTATAAACAATATTTGGAAATTTGGACATAGTTCTTCCCAAACTGCTTCCTGCTTTTTGTTGGGCAAAGTAATTTTTGGGGGTGTTCACTGTGACCTTTCAAGGGTCTTGGTCCATCAAACCACATTAGTCTGGAAGGATTCCACAAGTTCCCATCCTCTGTGGAAACAAAAGAAGAACCCATTTTCCAAAGCAACAGATCCTTATAGCTTAGCATCCTGTACAATGAAATGTCTCTCTGTACTTAGCTCATTCACAGTTTAAAAATTCAAAGAAAACACAATAATATACATAATCCAGACTGCATGTATTCCATCTTTACGTGGCTTATTTTTTTTTACTTCTTTTACCTATGACTATCTGTACTTTGTCTCTTTAAAGACTTTGTTTTATTTTTTTAAAAATTACTTTTTAAATAACTCTCTATACTTTTTCTTCTCTCTCCCAAGCCTACATACACTTTTTAAACACACTGTGTCTCATTTAGAGGTCTTTTTTTGTCTGAATCTGTCCTATTGCGTATCTGAAATCCTTTTCTGACCAGGATTGCTTCTTAAAATGCTAAGCAGCGTGGCTAGGACTAAGGCTGCTTTGCCTTTGACTCTGCCCAATCCAACATGATGGAGGCATGTTCACTGCCTCTGAGGCTGCCGGGTGGAAGCCGTCCTTACCACCTCAACTCTGGGAAGCACCGTGCAGCATATAAACCTTTTTGATCTGAATAAAAGCTAAATCTGCCATGCAGCACACTACACAGCCTAGAAATATCTCTGTGTATGGTGGCAGGAGTCCATCATGCTCTCCTGCCTGTGAACTCTTAGCAGACCTGACTCTGCCTGCTCAGGCAGGGAGTGCTGAGCCGTGGGCATGGTCTCAGTTACTTTTATTCCAACCCCGAGTGGACACAAAAGCATCTGGACCTGAAGTGGGTGACGGGCATCAGCCCCAAACATTTTAGACCATATTGGCGTGCCAGTCTGTTGGCAGAGGCCACTAGTTCATTTCCTGACTGCTCTGACTCAAAATAACCACACAGAAATCTGTATTAATTGCAATACTGTTTGGCCAATAGCTTAAGCATATTTCTGGCTAACTCTTATATCTTAAATTAACCAATTTCTAGTCATCTGTGTATCACCACATGGCTGTGGCTTGCTGACAAGGTTCCCGTGGGTTCTGGTGGAGGCATCTGTCACCTGCCGGCCGCTACATGGCTTCTCCCTGATTCTGCCTACTCTCTCTAAATATCTTTTCTAGCCTGGCTATATTCTGTTAAGCCATTGACAGAAAGTAGCTTTATTCATTAACCAATAAAAGCAACACATATACAGAAGGACTTCCCACACCATCTCTCTTTGCTGGCATCTGGGAAGCCACTCACTTTCATGCCCCCACTCCTCACCAAAACCACACTAAGCTCTTCCCTGCTATTTCTGTCAACCAGTTGCTAATGCTGCCTCTCTGAACCCAGGTTAATTTTATTTAATTAGTGCAAATGCAACACATCTTTACATAGTTGACAAATGTAGTATGAACAAATGTATCACGTCTTTGCCCGGTTAAACAACTATTCCACAACAAAGCTTTGTCACCTTCTTTGTAAGTCTTGCCTTTGTGTGGGAACGTTCACCCACGGCTAAACTGAACGTTTGTACTGTCCTATACGTGGGTGAACACAGACATGCATGCATGCCAACGTACACCGAAACATCCAAATATATAGTAGATGAAATTACATGAAACTCCCCTTGGCCTAAGGAGCTCGAGGCACTATGGAATGTAAGAAGAGTAGAATATTATTCAGTCATAGAAGGATTGCTACACTAAAAACAACTCTCCCAGGCATCTGCTAATGCCAGTCCGACAAGACCACAACCAAGCAGTGGTTTGACTTCTACGGAAAAGCTACAGTAGGAAGTTTATAAAGCAGAACATAGGATGTGATCACAGTGACTTTGATGGAGCTAGAAGTAAGGGGTTTCCCTTCATGACTATGGCTTTGGTTTCGAGAACTGATCGTGTTTAGACATGCTGCATAGCAATTTGAATGTATTGAACACTATTGAACAATTAAATTTAATTAAAACTGAATAGTTTTAAACTCAAAACATCTGAAATAGTAAACTTTATATTGCTTTTCTCATGACAGTTAAAATGGTGACTAACGCAACCTTAAACTGTGAAAATGTCCAGAACCGAAGGCAACGGGTCCCTCAAGTGATGTGTGATGAAACAGGGTAATTTTTCTGAATATTTATTTAAGCAGAATAAAAATACTACCAGGTACCACTCAAAACAGAAAAAAATATGGCATGAAAACATAGACGTAGTCTATTGCATCGACAAGAACACACGTAATTGTATTGCAGTAGGCATATGGCTCAGAGATAGCTTTACTTTCAATTGCTACTAGCTTCATTTGCAATTTGTAAGTAGATCTGTATCATGTTGAGATTATCCCTCCCCATGTCTCCAGCCTTTTGTTTTCAAGCTCTTTCCCCTCTCATTTATCTTCTTCACCACCGATAGGTTCCTGTCCACTTGCATGCGTGTGTTTACGCTGATATACAAAACCTAGGCACCACAAATGAGAGAAAACACAGTATTTGTCTTTCTGAGATGGGCTTAACTCACCAAATATGACTATCTCGAAATTTCATTCTTTAAGGGTGGAAAAATCCCCCGTGTGTGTGTGTGTGTGTGTGTGTGTGTGTGTGTGTGTGTGAGTGTGATGCCAGATTTTCTTTATTTATTCCTCTGTTCTTGGGCCCCTAGGTTGTTTCCACAGCTTAGCCATTGTAAGCAGCGCTGCAGTGAATATCGTTGTGAAACTACTCAGTGATATGCTGGCCTGGAGTTTTTCACGTACGCACCCAGGAGTGGTGTAGCTGGGTTATACCGTAGATCAATTTTTAGTTTTTAAAGAAAACTCCAGGGACAAGAAAGTTGTGAAGAGTGTTCATTGCTCTTGCAGAGGACCTGAGTTTGCTTCCCAGCACCCTTGTCAGGCAGCTCACAACTGCCGGTAACTCTAGCTTCAGGGGATCTGACACCCCTGGCCTCCAAGAGCTCTTCGACACATGGTACACAAAACCTCATGTAAGTAAACACACTTGGACATATATAAAATAAAAATATAATTTAAAAAGCCCATCCATACTGACTTCCATAAAGACTAGACTGTCAGGATTGGTTTAACATACATAAATAAGTCAATAAATATAGGAAACCATCTAAATGGACTTAAATATAAAGATCACATGGTCATCTCAATAAATGCAGAAAAAGCCTTTGACAAAATCCAACATGTCTTTATGATAAAAGTTCTTGAAAGAGTGTGGCTGAAGGGAGCATACCTCATTGTAACAAAGGTTGTATACGACAAACCCACAGCCAACATTATCCTAAACAGAGAAAACTTGAAGCAATCCCATTACAATCAGGAATGTGACAGGGATATCCACTCTCCCCTCTCCTTTGCAATATAGTACTGAAAACACTAGATAGTAGGAGAAAATACAAGCATGACCTGGCAACCGACTTAGCACACTGTGCTTCTAAATAAGAAGCATGGCACACCATGCTCCTAAAGTCAGAACCCTGACTTCTGAAGTCATGTGAGCCGACGGGAGCTGGCCTGTGGTGTGCGCTCTCTGTGTGTCCCACGAAGAGATCCTGGTGGTACGAGTGCTCACTATCCAACCTGAAACAGTGGGCCAGCCAATCACACTTGGAAGGCTCCCACTATGTGAGTGGCTGTTCACATGCAATAAAGCAGACAGTGTTTTCTAAAACTGCCTCCAGACTGGTTTATCTCAGCACCCTTTACCAACCCATGGGCATTACTGTCTGCAGTAACAAAGCAAGAGAAGGAAATTAAAGGGATACAAATAGAGAAGGAAGTTAAATTATACCTATTTGCAGGTGATATAATATCATATATAAGAGATCCCAGAAAATTCCACTAGAAAATTTATAGAAACAATGAACAACCTCAGCAAAGTGCAAAACCAATTTATGAAAATCAATAACTTTTCTATAAACCAACAACAAACACATTGAGAAAAATTATTGACACCCTCCCATTCACAATAACACCAAAGATAATAAAATACCTTGGAATTAACCTAGCCAATGATGTGAAAGACCTCTACAATGAAAACTGAAAAACTTAGCCGGGCGGTGGTGGCGCACGCCTTTAATCCCAGCACTCGGGAGGCAGAGGCAGGTGGATCTCTGTGAGTTCGAGGCTAGCCTGGTCTACAAAAGCTAGTTCCAGGACAGGCTCCAAAGCCACAGTGAAACCCTGTCTCGAAAAATAAAAAAAAAAAACTGAAAAACTTAAAGAAAGACAAGAAAATGGAAAAACAATACATGTTGATGGACAGGTAGAATGTATATTGTGAAAATAATCATTCTAGCAAAAATTACTTACAGACTCAATGCAATCCCAATAAAAATATGCTCAATATTCTTCACAAAAATTTAAAAATCCTTAAATTCATATAGAACTAGAAAAGACCCCAGATAACCAAAGCGCCAGGAATAACTGACCAATATAAAACAGATTCCGTGCTTCTTTTTGTAGGGAGGTGCCATAAGTCACAGGAGTGCTCAGTAACTAATCACCCTCATTTCACGAGGTCAGGGCATCAGAGTCAGGAATTCTGTAAGGAGGACTAAAACCCAGATGCAAGGCATGTTGGGATTATTGCCTTGTGAATAAAGTGGCTGTTTCTTGCTGTAGATTTCTTGCTTATCCCCTTCTGTTACAAATTTCAGATTTATGTCCCATAGTTCAGCACTATTTGATCATTTATTGGGCACAATTTCCCCTGTGCATTTGAGGTTTATGATTATATCTCCTAACTGTGTGTGTAAACAGTCATACGGTCAAGAAACCTGCTTCCCACTACCAGGTCTCTGTTCCTTTCTTCAGTGTAAATGTAGAGATCTGCCTTCCTGTAATTATCTTTATTGACAAGCGTTTGCTGAGCGTTAAGTGTCCAGGAAAAATTATTTCATTTGTGAGATTCCCAGATATCCAAGGACTACATGCCCAAAATTGTTGGTTTATAGCTGCTCAGAGAGATAGAAAAAATAAGCATGCCCTGGTTTTACCTCATGTATAGATAAGAAAAGAAATGACCTAAAACTAACTTTACATTAAAAGATTCCTAACTCCTCATGCTCACCTTCACCTCAGTTTACTGGCGATTTTAGTTCAGGAGATTTACTGCTAGTGTCTTACTCTCAGAGATAGAAGGAAAAATAATTAATCATTTATCAGCAGCTGGGAAGAAGACAAACCTCCACTGGCATCTCTGATCGGCATCAAGCCCAGAATCTGATAATTTAGAGGCTTGTGTCTCCTCTTTGTTTCAACTACTTAGAGTAAATGGTGTAAACTTCAGATCTGAAAGATCCTTAGAGCTTAAAACATTTAGTGAAAGCGCTAATGGATCAAGGTCCACAATCTTTCTTTGTCTGTTTACATAGGTTGCCTAGTTACTCTCTATGCCTGCAAGATTTTGTGGGTCTTTATAGCTGGGTAAGAACAAAGAGAGAGGACAGAAGCTGGAGCAAAAGTTGGAGCAGAAGCATCCCAGAAATTGGCAGAATAGGACAATGAAGAGGAGGAGGAGGAGGAAGAAGAAGAAGAAGAAAAAGGAGAAGGAAGAGGAAGGAGGAGGAGGAGGAAGGAGGAAGGAGGAGGAAGCAGAGAACTGGAATTCTAATTGAGACAGAATTAGAGCTATAGGACAGAGGAATTAGATAGAGCACAAGAACGAACAATGAAGAGACACGGAGAGAAAGACTATATTGTGAGTAGATTTCTTCACCCTCAGATGTTAGTCTTTTCGCTTTTTGTAGCATCATTTTTGAACCCCGAGAGAAAGTTTTAGAGGCTGTTCCTTTAACATTTTCAAAGGAGGGGTGCTTTTGCTTAGTTTTGATGCTTTTTATCTTATTGGTTTTGGTTCCTTTTGTTTTTTTAAATTGCTTTTAATTTTGTTTATTTTTTTGAGGAGAGAAAGAATATGATGTTGGGTGGTAGGGAGTTAGGAAGGATCTGGGAGGAATTGTGGGAGGGGGAAGCATCAAAATACATTGTGTGAAAAAATTTTAATAAAAAATTAAATGCAAAAATTGAAGATTATTGTAGGGATTGCTATTCCAGACTTCAAGATATATTAAGTTACAGTAATAAAATATAGTACTTTCACAAAATCAGATATGTAGATCAATTAAATAAAATAGAAAATCCAAACATGAGTGCTCATAGCGACAGCCATCAGATGTTTGGTAAAGATATCCTTGAATTTTAAAGAGATTAAATTTTCAAAGTTCAAGCTTCTCTGCATATCCAAAATAAGGCAGATGTTTGTTCTACACATAGATATGGATGTCTGGAACAATAATAGTTTAAAAAAAAGGAAGCTACCAACTTGAAAGTGGGAAGGCATGGGAGAGCAAGTGGGAGGGACTGGGTAAGAAGGAGGAAGAAAAGTAATGTAATTCTATTTCAATTAAAAACATGTATCAAATCTTTAAAAGAAAAGGAGAAAAAAAGGAAACCTCCACCCAGATCTCTAAAGAGACAGGACCAGTTTCCATTCCTACAGGAGTATAAAAGATCCTTTCTGTCCACATCTTCACCAGCATTTGCTGTTGTTGTCTTAATGACCAACAATCTGAATGGGTTAAGAAGAAATCTCATTGCAGTTTTGATTTTCATTTCTAGGAAGGTTACTGAGGTGAATTAGTATTTCATGTGTCTACTGGCCATTTGTATTTCATCTTTTTCTTCTTTTTTCTTTTATTTAAAAAAGCCAAAAAACTATCTTTTTTTTTTTCATTTTAGATACCAATTCCAGTTCCCACTCCCCTCCTCCCATTCCCTCCACCTTTCCCCACCCCAGCCCCCATCCACACCTCAGAGAGGGTAAGGCACATTGTTTTGAGGAAGGACCAAGCCCCCCCCCCCCCACTGTATCTAGACTGAGCAAGGCATCCCTCCAAAGAGAATGGGTTCCAAAAAGCCAGTAAAGAAAGCAGTAGGAATAAAACCTGGTGCCGCTGCCAGTTATATGCCGCAGCCACATTCTGAATGAGGGCCTAGTTTGGTCCTATGCTGGTTCCTTCCCTGTCCGGCCAGAGTTGGTGAGCTCCCATTAGCTCAGGTAAGCTGTTTCAATGGGTATCCCCATCATTGACCTCCTTGCTCACATTCTCACTCCTCCCAATCTTTG
The DNA here is from genome assembly GCF_903992535.2 of Arvicola amphibius. Classification (NCBI taxonomy): domain Eukaryota; kingdom Metazoa; phylum Chordata; class Mammalia; order Rodentia; family Cricetidae; genus Arvicola; species Arvicola amphibius. The sequence goes on from NC_052047.1 coordinate 128,381,875, forward strand.
ACTGGACTTTGGGAGCTCATCCCAGTACTCCACTGAGGCTCTCTGCCTCTGCTTCCAACAGTTGCTAGATGAAGGCTCTATAATGACATTTAAGATACTCATCAATCTTACTACAGGGCAGGGCCAATTCGGGCATCCACTCCACTATTGCTTAGGGTCTTAGCTGGGGTCATCCTTGTGGATTCCTAGGCATTTCTCTAGTGCCAGGTTTCTTGCTTAACCCCATAATGGCTCCCTCAATCAAAATATTCCTTTCCTTGCTCTCTGTCTCTGTCCTTCCCCCATCTTGACCATCCCGTTCCCTCAAGCTCTCCTCTCCCCTTCCCTTCTCACCTTCTGCCCTCCATTCTCCCCTGAACCCCCATCCTCCCAATTTTCTTGGGGGATCTTGTCTATTTCCCCTTCCCAGGAGGATCTATATATGTATCTCTTAGGGTTCTCCTTGTTACTTAGGTAGTGGTAAAAAAAAAAAAAAATGACATCTTGAAATTTGCATGCAAATGCATGGAACTAGAAAAAAAATCCTGAGTGAGTTAACCCAGACCGAGAAAGATGAGCATGGTGTGTACTCACTCATAAGTGGATAACAAGTTGTAAAACAAAGGATAAGGAGCCTATAGTCCATGACCCCAGAGAAGCTAAATAACAAGGAGAACCCTAAGAGAAACATATGTATCTCATCTTTATGAAAGCTGTTTATTTCCTTAGTCCATTTGTCGATTGGGTTGTTTGATTTTTTTGCTGTTGAGTTTTTGTTTGAGTTCTTTATGTATCCTAGATATTAAATCTCTGCCAAGTGTTGTCTTAGTTATGGCTTTTATTGTTGTGACCATGACCAAAAGTAGTGGTGGAGGGAAAGGTTTCTTTCCTCTTACAGCTTTTAGTCCACCTTCCAGGGAAGTTAGGGTAGGAATTTGGACACAAGGACTGATGATGCAGGGCTGCTGCTTACTGGCTTGCTCCCCCAAGGTTTGCTCAGCCTGCTTTCTTATTGCACCCAGGACCACCAGCCCAGGGCTGACACTGCTCACAGTGAGCAGAAAACCTCTCACACAGCACTAATCAGGAAATGCCCGCAGGCTTGCCTTGACAGGACAATCTTGGGGGAGTGTTTTCTCAATTGAGGTTCCATCTTCCCAAATGACTCTAGCTTGTGTCAAGCTGACAATAGGCTCCTGTCAACTTGATACACAAGCACGTAACTGTTAAACCCCAACTTTTTCTTTCTTGTTCATCCCCCAAGATCTCATATTAATATTAATATTGCAATGTAAAACATTCCAACTTTTAAAAGTCCTGCAGCCTTTGAAAAGTCAAACACTTTAAAAGTTCAGTTTCTTTAAAGTATCTATTATGTAAGTCGTTCAGACAGAAATTAAACATAGAAACCCTGGAATTTTAAAGAGACTGAACTTTCAAAGTTCAAGTCTCTCTAAATATCCAAAAGTCTCAAAAATATCCAGTCTCTCTAAAACTCCAAAGTCTCTGTAGAACTCCAAAGTGGGTGCTTATAAAATTAAAAAAAAAAAATGTCTTATTCTCCCTCCCCTTCCACCCGTCGTTCTCCCCCCACCCCATACTCCCAATTTTTTTCAGGTGATCTTGTCTGTTTCCTCTTCCCAGAGGGATCCATGTATCTTAGGATTCTCCTTGCCACCTAGTTTCTCTGGGATCATGGACTATAAGCTGGTTTCCTTTGCTCTATGTCTAATATCCACTTATGAGTACATACCATGTTTGTCTTTCTACATCTGGGTTACCTCACTTAAGAGGATTTTTTTTCTAGTTCTATTCATTTCCATTGAAAGAAAATGCAGCTTTGTTGAAGTGGGTGTGGTTGTGTGAAGTGTGTCACTGGGAGGTGGGCTTTGTGATTTCATATAAGCTCAAGCCATGCCCAGTGTCTCAGACTACTTCCTGTTGCCTGTGATATAAGATGTAGTACACAATGACTACTTCTCCAGCACCATGTCTGCCTGCATGACACCATGTCCCACTATGATGATAATGGATTAAACCTCTGAAAATGTAAGCCACCTCAATTAAATGTTTTTCCTTTATAAGAGTTGCTGTGGCCGGGCGGCGGTGGCGCACGCCTTTAATCCCAGCACTCGGGAGGCAGAGGCAGGTGGATCTCTGTGAGTTCGAGGCCAGCCTGGTCTACAAGAGCTAGTTCCAGGACAGGCTCCAAAGCTACAGAGAAACCCTGTCTCGAAAAACCAAAAAAAAAAAAGAGTTGCTGTGGTCATGGTGTCTCCTCACAGCAATAGAAACCCTTACTCAGACAATGATGCATGGTATTTTTTATGTGTCTTTAAATTTAGTTTGTAAATATTTTATTGAGAATTTTTACATCTGTGTTCATCTGAAAAATTATTGATAATTTTCATTTTTTGTTTTTGAAAGTTTATCTGATTTTGGGATCAAGATAGTACTGACTTTGTGCACTTTCAGCAATTTTTCTTGATGTTGACTTTATTCTATTGTGGTCAGATAAAATACAAAGAGCTATTTTTTTACATTTGTGAAGACTTGCCTTTGTGTTCCAATGTGACACACGTTAGTAAAGTTTCACGTGATGAGAACACTGTGTATTCTGCAATATTGGTGTGACACGCCCCGTAAATGTTTATTATGTCTGTTTGAGCTCTGATGATGTTTGTTTATTTATGTGTGTGTGCATGTGCCATGGAGCACTTATAAAAGTCAGGGGATAACGTGTGAGAGTCAGTTCTCTCCTTCAATCATGTGATTTCTAGTGGACAAACCCTTTCAGGTTTGGAATCCAGTGTTCTTACCCACTGAGCCAACTCAACAGTTCCCTATGGTATTGTTTAATCCCAGAGTTTCTGTGTTTAACGTTTGTCTGAATGATATATGTGTGAAATCTACATAGATATCTATTTACATATGGATAACTATATAATGACGAGAGAGTGGCATTGAGGTCAACACTATTACTGTTTTGGGTTAATCTGTGGCTTCATACATAGATATTTGTTTTATTAATTTGACTTTGATGCATATATGCTTAGAATTGTGATGCTACTGATGGGTTGTTAACTTAATCAGAGTGGTCTGTTCTGACTAGACTTTGAAGTCTATTTTGTCAGATAGTAAAATTGCAACACCTGCTTAGGTCTTAATTTGCTTGGATACATATTTCCATTCTTTCATCCTCAGTGGCTGTCAGATCCTTTTTTTCTAATTCAATCTGCTGATCTGCTTGTTTTTTTTTAGAAAAAAGAATATAATTTATTTATTTTAATAATTTCATATATGTATGTATACAATGGATATTGACCATAGGGTCTTCAACCCTCCTCATACTTGACCTGGATGCTCTCCCTACACATTTGTTCCTCCTCCCACCTCCACATTCTTGCCCCCCACCCCTGGTCTAATGAGTGCTGCCTTCTGCAATGCAGATTGAGCTCAGGGCTCAACACTGCAGGTCTTCTGCAGGTGACTATAGCTACAGTGAGTTCAAGTGTGCAATGGCCTTGTCGTGTCCAGAGAGAGCAATTCACAGCTCCCCCCCATCCCCTGGCCCTTACGTTCTCTCTGACCCCTCGTCCTCCATGTTCCTTGAGCATATGATCCATTTATAGCTGAGCAGTCTTTAGTCCCCTTTTTCTAGGTTTGACTTGTTATGAATCTTTGCACTGCTGCTATCTCAGAAGGGAAAAAAAAAAAAAAAAAAGGTGTCTCTGGCCAGAGTCAAGAGCGGCACTAATCTATGGGTATAAATATAAATATTTAGAATGTAGTTTGACAATAAGTCCATTTAGCAAAACAATGAAGTGGATTCTCCCTTAGGACCTAAGAAGACCTCATGACCATGGCTTGTACCAGGTTTATAATACCAGGCATAAATTCCTTCCTGTGAAATACACCCAATGTAAGAAAGGTGTTTGGTTACCTCTATAACCTTTATGCCATTAATGCTGCAGTAGGCAAGCTAGACTTTGACAGATGAAGCATTTTGGTGTCAGGGACCATTGTCCTAAAATATGATAGCAGGGACCATTGTCTTTAGGATGTTTGCAGAGAGCCTCACATTTCAACCATCTTAAGAACTGTTTGTTAACGGAACCCCCCTTACATTCCAACTATCTGTTAACGGAACCCGCCCTACATACCAACTATCTTGAAAACTGTTTGTTAATGGAATCACAAAAAGAATGTTTCCGCTTACACCAGGGGTGCTTTGCTACTCCGGCAAAAGTTCCTTCCTACCCCCACCCCATTCAGGGGCTATATAAGCTGTAAACTTCACCCTAATAAAGGAGACCTTGACAATAGAATCTTGCTTGGTCTCGTTTCTCTCTCCAGCCCATGTTCTTTTTTTTTTTTTTTTTTTTTTTTTTTTTGGTTTTTTTGAGACAGGGTTTCTCTGTGGCTTTGGAGCCTGTCCTGGAACTAGCTCTTGTAGACCAGGCTGGTCTCGAACTCACAGAGATCCGCCTGCCTCTGCCTCCCGAGTGCTGGGATTAAAGGCGTGCGCCACCACCGCCCAGCTCCAGCCCATGTTCTTTCAGGTAGCGTCTCTTCAGGAACCCTGAATAGCTGACCTGCCCGCAGGGAACAGGTAAGAACACAGATGTTTCTACTCCAGGCTGTAACATGAGGGCTGGGCTGCTTGTTGGAGTTTCTGTCCTGCCCAGTTCCCACAATCATTAGGTCCCAAAGAAAATCACACAGAGAGTCTACATTAGATATAAACTGATTGGCCCATTAGCTCAGGCTTCGTATTAGCTCTTATAACTTATATCAGCCCATTATTCGAATATATGTTAGCCACATGGCTCAGTACCTTTTTCAGTGGGGTAGATCACATCTTGCTTCTTCTGTGGTCTGGGCAGGACTGCAGAAAGAGCTTCCTTCTTCCCAGAATACTCCTGTTCTCATTGCCCCACCTCTACTTCCTGTCTGGTTTTCCCACCTTTACTTCCTGCCTGGCTACCAGCAAATCAGCGTTTATTTAAAATATAATTGACAGAATATAGAATTGTCCTGCTCTACCAGGCCATGAGAGTTAGTCATCAGGAAGGCTATTTTCAGAATAGTCCCAGCTTCCTTTTTCTATGTTTTACAGCCAATGTGTGTTTTTGCTCTTTTTTTCAGTTTTTATTTTATTTTGGTTTTTTATTTGTTTTGAAGCAGGCTCTTGCTATGTAGCTCTGGCTGTCCTCAAAATCACTTTGTAGGCTAGACTGGCCTCAAACTCAGAAAAATCTGACTGCCTCTGCTTCCTGAAGGCTGGGATTAAAGGTGTGTGCCACCATGCCTGGCCAACAATAGGATCTTATTACACCATGCCTGGCCAACAATAGGATCTTATTACACCATGCCTGGCCAACAATAGGATCTTATTACATCATGCCTGGCCAACAATAGGATCTTATTACACCATGTCTGGCCAACAATAGGATCTTATTACACCATGCCTTGCCAACAATAGGATCTTATTACACCATGCCTGGCCAACAATAGGATCTTATTACACCATGCCTGGCCAACAATAGGATCTTATTACACCATGCCTGGCCAACAATAGGATCTTATTATTTGGTTTTTTTGGACAATAAGAGTGATGGCAACAGCATGTGCTGTTTTGGGGGCCTCTGGGAGACTCATCCCATGCTGGACATTGAGATTTTTGTTTAATAATCCTATCTTCTGCAAGAAATAATCAAATTGAGGGCTGAAATCAACAAAATAGAAACAAAGAAAACAATACAAAGAATCAACGAAACAAAAAGCTGGTTCTTTGAGAAAATCAACAAACCCTTTTCCAAACTAATCAAAAGGCAGAGAGAGAACATCCAAATTAACAAAATCAGAAATAAAAAGGGGACATAACAACAGACACTAAGGAAATTCAGAGAATCATTAGGTCATACTACAAAAACCTGTACTCCACAAAATTGAAAAATGTAAAATAAATGAACAATTTTTTAGATAGATACCATATACAAAAATTAAATCAAGACCAGGGGAGCAATTTAAATAGACCTATAAAGTGCAAGGAAATAGAAGCTGTCATCAAAAACTTCCCAACCAAAAGAAGCCCAGGGTGAGATGGTTTTAGTGCAGAATTCTACCAGAACTTCCAAAAAGAGCTAATACCTATACTCCTCAAAGTGTTCCACATAATAGAAACAGAAGGAACATTACCAAACTCTTTTTTATGAGGCTACATTTACCCTAATACCAAAATCATACAGAGACTCAACCAAGAAAGAAAATTACAGACCAATCTCATTCACGAACATGGATACAAAAATACTCAATAAAGTACTGGCAAACCAAATCCAAGAACACATATAAATAAATAAATAAATAAATAATAAACCACCGTGATCAAGTTGGCTTCAACCCAGAGATGCAGGGATGGTTCAACATACGAAAATCTGTCAGTGTAATCCACCATATAAACAAGCTGAAAAATAAAAATCACACAATCATCTCATTCGATGCCAAAAAAGCATTTGACAAAATACAACATTCCTTCATGATAAAGGTCTTGAAGAAAGCAGGGATACAAGGAACATACCTAGACATAATAAAGGCAATATACAGCAAGTCAACAGCCAACATCAAATTAAATAGAGAGAAACTCAAAGTGATTCCACTAAAATCAGGAACAAGACAAGGCTGTCCTCTCCATATCTCTTCAACATAGTTCTTGAAGTTTTGGCAATGGCAATAAGATAACAAAAGGAGATCAAGGGGATTCAAATTCAAAAGGAAAATGTCAAACTTTTGTTATGTGCAGATAATATGATAGTATATATAAGTGACCCCAAAACTCTACCAGAGAACTCCTACAGCTGACAAATACCTTCAGTGATATGGCAGAATACAAGATCAACTCAAAAAAAATCAGTAGCTCTACTATACACAAATGATAAAGAAGATGAGAGAGAAATCAGAGAAACATCACCTTTCACAATAGCCACAAATAACATAAAATGTCTTGGGGTAACACTAACCAAAGAAGTGAAAGACCTATTTGATAAGAACTTTACGTCTTTGAAGAAAGAAACTGAAGAAGATACCAGAAAATGGAAAGATCTCCCATGCTCTTAGATAGGTAGGATCAACACAGTAAAAATGGCAGTCCTACCAAAAGCAATCTATACATTCAATGCAATCCCTCTGCATGGAACAGTTCTGAGACTGGACCACAAATATTATAACTAGTTTGACCGTTATTTCAGAGTCCCCTAAAGATGCCATCAGATTGCCTCAGACAATAGAAGTAGTCCAGGAAACACAACGTCCATATTCACAAGAGATGGGGTAGGTGGTTTTCAGTCATTCATGGGTTATGAATGTTTATCATCATTTGGGGGAATATAGAAATATAGGATAAAAAGACAACAATTAACCTCAAATATTTTACATTAGTATAGATGAATTTTGGTATATTGATGCAGATTTTAAGTTATTTTTGTTATACTGTATGTATATTTCTACTTTTGTTTAGGGTATTGTGCTTATGCTTATTTAAAAATGTAATGTATAATTAAGAAATGCAGGTTAGTAGTTAGTCATCTATAATAATCAAACTTATAGTCATGTTAGGTATGTTTTCAAGATTAAACAGATATATTTTAGATAGATAGATGATCTTAAAAACTTCAGAGACCTACAGAATATGGCATTTAAGATGTTTAATAACCTAAGACTTTTCATGACAATGAGATAGATCTGCTCCTGGCAGCACCATTCTACTTCATTTCATAAAAGGATGACGCGTACTGAAGAACCTCCGTATGGAGTTTGCTTTCAATTCGGCAAAGCTGGCCATCTGGGCAGAAAACTGCTCTTGCCTTGACTACTGACAGTATGCTTTACAAACCGGATCAGCAGGACACAAAGGAAAAAGACTGCCGAACTTTGCCAGGATAAGGCTGGTAAGTCCTTCAAAATTGCTGCTTCATAGAAAAGTCTGCCAGATATTCTAGGCCTGTATGCCAAAGATAGATGTCCCAACATGGTGGAGGAACCTTGGGTGACTCTGCAGGCAATGTTGGTGATGTCTCTGTTGTTTCTTAGTTTTGGAAGATATTTGCTTATCACTTCCTATTTAACCCAGTAATATTATATCCTTCTTGGGTCTTTAATGGAGTTAAAGACCAGATAGCTATAGTTACAGTTTCCCTGGATATCAAATTTAGAAAAGAAAGTTCCCAAAGTGGTATAAGGTGTTGAGGGACACAGAAGCTTAAATCGTTTAACTAAGAAAATGTTTGAGGTCTAAAAAATAGTTTTGGGTTGGTAATGCAAGTTACAATAGAAAGTAAATTAGGCACAAAATTTTTTATTTTCTCTGAATTTTTCAGATACAGATAGACTGGACAGTATAAATGTAATTCTTACTTGATAATTGTTCTTATTGTATATAGTTTTACTCTGTTAGAGTTAAAACCTTCCCCTTTTATTTAGACAAAAATGGGGAAATGTGGGATGCTCGTATACTGTGTGAAGATATATTACTGTGATTGGTTTAATAAAGAGTTGAAAGACCAGTTAGCCAGACAGGAGGAATAGGTGGGACTTCCAGGCAGAGAGAAAGGAAGTAGGAGATGAGTCCAGGCTTGAGTCAGACACCAGTGAGACCTGAAGGGAATCAGACATACAGAATGAAAGAAAGGTAAAAAAGCCACAAGACAAAGCATAGATCAATATAAATGGTTTAATTTAAGTTATAAGAGCTAGTGGGACAAGTTTAAGCTAAGGCCAAGTTTCCACAATTAATAACTCTCCATGGGCCAGGCAGTGGTGGCGCACGCCTTTAATCCCAGCACTTGGGAGGCAGGGGCAGGTGGATCTTTGTGAGTTCGAGGCCAGCCTGGCCTACAAGAGTTAGTTCCAGGACAGGCTCCAAAGCTACAGAGAAACCCTGTCTCGAAAAAACAAAAAACAAACAAACAAACAAACAAACAAAAAAAAAAAAAACCTCTCCATGTTGTTATTTGGGATTCATTACAATCAAGCTGCCATCTAAATCCATAACTCTCTACCTGTAAATTAATACAGCTCTCAGACCCCACCAGAAAATTCTCTTTGTGCAATGGATGGCAGTTAATGCAGAAGCTCACAACTGGTCAAAATGCAGAGAATAAGGAAGTGTCTGTGGAGTGCTCAGCTACAAACAGGACTCTATAGCACACTGCTCCTCCCTTCTCCCAAGGTTCAGGGACCGTTGCAGAAGACGGGGCTGGAGGTTGTAAGGGCCAGAGGTTTGGGAGAACCACACTGAGCCAGAGGTTTGGGAGAATCACACTGTCTTCTGGGCATGACAGTACTACCACAGTCACAAACTCACAGCTGCTGTGGTTGCCTGAACAAGATCTGTACAAGATTAAGCCAGTCAGCATACTAGCATGGAATAGCAAGGTGTTCGTTAGCCCTGAACTCTAAGAAACTATAAATAGCTGATGGCTTCTGGGGATGAGAGAGTCGGTTTTCTTTAAAGGTGAGTTTCCTGATAGGCCACTCCAATGGGTGGTCACACACTCAGAAGTATATGGGAAGCACAGATTGGAGTGAATGTTGTGTGTTTGTTTGTTTGTTTGTTTGTTTAAAAGAACAGGAAGTTGGCAATTGGTGATATGGGGGGGTGGATCTGAAGAATTTAATAGGAGTTGGGGATAAAGATGACTAAAATACATTGTACAAAATCCTCAAATACTTAATTAAAAAATTGAAAACAAAAATACCTTTTGTCCTAATTCGCTTTCTGTTGCTCTAATAAACACCATGACCAAAGGCAACTTGAGAAGGAAAGGGTTCATTTCAGCTTAGATTCTGTCCCAAAGGGAAGCCAAGGCTGCAAATCCTCAAGGCAGGAACCTGGAGATAGGAACTGAAGCAGAAGCCAGGGAAGAATGATGTTTACTGGTTTGTTCCCCATGATTTGCTTAGCCTGCTTTCTTATACCATCCGGGACCACATGCCTAGAGATGGCACTGCCCCCGTGAGCTGGGCTCTTTCACATCAATCATTAATCAAGAAAATGTAACACAGACTTGCTATAGAATAATTTGATGGAAGACTTTTCTGTTGATGTTCTTTTTTTCACAGAAAACTGAAACTTGTATCAAACTGACAAGATAGAGATAGATGGAGAGAGAGAGAGAGAGAGAGAGAGAGAGAGAGAGAGAGAGAGAGAGAGAGAGAGAACTAACCAGGCTGGGCAAACACCTGTAATCCCAGTACTGTGGAGCCAAAGGCAGACAGATCTCTGTGATTTTGAGGCCAAAATGGCCCGCAAAGCAAGTTCCAGGTCAGCAAGAACAACATCATAAGACCCTCTCTTAACAAAACAAGAATGAAAACAAACACAAAAGCCCACTAAACTGGACAGCTAAGGAAGACTTCCTCAGGTCAGCTGCAGCTGTGGAACTTGAGGGCAGGCTCCACCTGGAACTGAGAGGAGAACATAGCAGCGTTCACAAGGTAGTGGTTTTTAAGACTGAGGGAACCATGGAGGCTTTCATTAAGGCTCGAGAGAGCCATGCATTGTGAGGCAGGAAGGACATTCCTGAAAGAAGTCCCTGAAAAGCCACTACATAAAGCTGGGGAATGGACACCTAAGATGCAGAGTGGATTCCAAGATCAGAGATACCAGGGTCATGGACAGCCACAAGAATAGCTGCAGGTATGGAGTGGAGTTGGTTCAAGGGGGTGGTGTGTGTGCAGCCTGGGACAGAGCTGCGGAAGTGGGGCTACTCAAGTCACTTATAGCCCATATAAACACCATGACTCTCAGATGCCAAGCATGAACTGCAGGACTTGGTGTCTTCCCTCACTGGGTTTCAGTCTTGCTTTGGTCCAGCCATTCCATTGTTTTTCCGTGTTGGAATGGTGTAGTAGATTGAATGAGAATACCCTCATAGACCCCTATGTTTGAACACACGGTCCTCATGGCTGGAGATGTTTGGGACAGATTAAGAGGTGTGAACTTGTTGAAGGAGGCGTGTCAGTAGGGACCAGAGGTTTCAGAAGCCTACCCTATTCCCCCGTGTTCTCTCTCTGCTTCCAGATGCTGGATCAAGATGTGAGCTCTCAGCTGATACCTTTGCTCCACTGTCATGGACCCTAGCCCTTTGAAAGCATAAACCCAATTAAATGATTTATTTAATAAGTTGACTTGGTTTTGGTGCTTTGTCCCAGCAATAGAAAAGTAAGGGAGATGGAAATGTTTATTGTGTGTTGGAAAGATGTGCCTTCTTTATTTTTATTTTTTTTTTTTTGTTTTTTTTTTTTTTTTTGGTTTTTCGAGACAGGGTTTCTCTGTAGCTTTGGAGCCTGTCCTGGAACTAGCTCTTGTAGACCAGGTGCCTTCTTTATTTTATGGGACCTTGTAGTTAAGAGAGTCCTGTAGTTGGTTGGTTTTTACCCTTAGTTCTTTGACTTTTGGGAGCGCTGCCACCCAGTTCTCCAGTAAATCACACACATGAAGACTTACTCATATATCCACCACATCCTTGAATCATTAAACAAATGTTCCACAGTATAAACAAATGTAACACATCTTAAACTAATATTCCACAACAGGACCCTTGAGACTCCAATGAAGACATAGACATTAAACTTTTAAACAGCATAGGAATTGTTAAAAACTATGGGGACTTGGATGCTAGACCAAATCCATTTTCTGCATTATGAGATAGACATGAGCCTATGAAGACAAAGGGAGGAAATCGTGACTCTAAGTGATATGTTTGTGTGCCAAGCTGACAAGACGTTGAGTTGTTGTGGTTAACAATGTCACCCTGGCAGAATGGAGACTCACCTGGGAGGCAAGCTCCAGGACACTGGGGAAAGTTCATCTAGATTAGCTTAGCTTCTGGGCACACCTGAGAAGCATTAACCTGGTCAACTGAGGTGCGAAGACCCACATTAACTGTGGGTGGTGACATCCCACGGGCTGGAGTCTAAGACTTAATCCAAGGGAGGCAGCTTGCTGGACACTTCCTGTTCCTCTTCTTTGCTTTAGACGCAGTGTGACCAGCTGTCCTTCTGCTCCTGCCATCAGGCCTCCCCGTGTTTGTGGAACCCCTCAAACTGTCAGCCAGAATAAACCCTTCCTCCTTAAAATGCTTCTTGCCAAGTATTTGCCTACGGCAATAAGCAGAGGAGCAGATGTGCTCTCTGAGACCTCCCTCCGTGTTTTACATCTTTCTCAGCATGCTTGTCTTCCTGATGCCCCCAGAATGGCCCATTAAACTCTGCATAGAGCATTTTAAGATTTCTTTACCCCACAGCTACAAACTCCTCCACATTCCTCCCACAAATCAATTCCAAAAGCTTCAGGTCTATAACAGCAACATGCCCACGGTTGGCACCGACTGCTCAATCGGCTTATTATCTCTCATCACTGTGACCAATACTAGATCAGAAGCAATTTAATGGAGGAAGGGCTGCTTTTACCTTCAGTTTAAGAAGGCATACTCTTTTGTGGCAGGGGAGGCAGCGTGGCAGGGGAGGCAGCGTGGCAGGAGTGCCAGGTCGCTTAATACATCATACTGACCATATCGTTGTGTTAGTGGTTTTAATCTACTAGCACAGAGACTCGCCCCATCTTTAGAGTTCTGTGGGTAAGGTGGGTCCTGTCACCCAGAGTCCTCTTTTGCCTGAAAGCTGCTCTGATAGTCTAACCATCTGGCAAAGAATCATGCGCTCCATCTTGCTGCACTTTCCTCCCAGATGAGCTCTGCAAACCTCAACTCCAGCAACTCAACACCTCACTTTCCCGCAATAACCAGAACCCACAACACTCCTCCGTCCTCTTACCTCACGTCTGACTCACTCTGATATCCCACCTACAGCTACCCAGAAGCGTCCTCCTCGGGATTTCCCCGGATGATGTTGAGGTGTCTGGGTTTAAAGCTGAGTCAGTACGCTGTGGGAAATGGCACGGGTTCCTTCCACAGGGTGGAAGTTGTGCCTCTGCCAAAGCTTGCGTGTCTACTCTCACGGGAACCCGGTGTCTCCTCACTAATATTGAGAAGTTGTAGAAGCAAAGAGGGTTCCTGAGTTGCAAAGAATGTAAAGCAATGAGCAGTATTATGAGAGGGAATTTTCAGAGATGATGCAGTCCCCTGCTGTATAATCACACATTTTAGAGCTACCGTGTATTTCAACATTAGACACCACAGAAGCCGGGTGAATAGTCTTCTTTACCATACTCCGAGAGTACTGCCTTCAAATGACAGATAGAGATATCTCCAAGGCTGCTGGGAAAGCCCCAACAGGATGATCTTAAACTAACCACTAAACACGGAGCCCAGAGGCCAATAAACAAATCTGGAGAAACATCAGCTGTCCATACTGTAATAAAAGAGAATTCTGGGCTTACAAGAGATCAAGTGTTGCTGTCTTCTAGACTCCATGAAGCAAACGAGACACTGAACTACAGGGGGAAATCACAGTTAACGTGAGTAGTAGCCTACTGTTCATTCATTTTCTCGCCGCTCAGACACAAATAATCACACAGAAACTATATTAATTACAGCACTGCTTGGCTAATAGCTTAGGCATATTCCTAGCTAGCTAGCCTTTACATCTTAAATTAACTCATTTCTTTTAATCTGTGTATCGCCATGAGGGTGTGGCCTACCGGTAAGGTTCTGGTTTGCCCTTGCCCTTCAGCAGCTACGTGGACTCTCTTTAACTCAGCCTACTCCCTCTATCTCTATTCTGATTTCCTGCCTGGCTTTACCCTGCTAAAACATTGGTTCAAACAGCTTTATTCATCAACCAGTAAAAGCAACACTTATGCAGAAGGGCATACCACATAGAACGGGGGCCAGTAAGATGGGTCAGCAGCGAAATCTAACGGCTCAAGTTTTATCCCCAGGACCCACGCAGTGGAGGAAGTGAAGTGATTCCTGCCCATCTCCCAGATAATTAGACAGTAAGTGAACACGTGGAATAAAAAGATTACCTCTGTGAAAAACAGTGGCACCAGAATAATCCTACTGTGCCGTCACAGTTGTTACGCAGCCTGCCCCGGTTATCCAAAACAAACCTGGGGCCGTTTTAACTTACCTAATGGCCCATTTGAAGTGGGGAAGATGGGTTTATGCAGCAATCTTCACAGAGACACATATATAGAACTAGATCTTCTCCAGTTTAGTTGAAGTATTTCCCTGTGAACCAGCTACCCTTCAGCAGCTAAGGTTCTGTTAGAACAATGCCCACCGGAAGTAACACCCTCCCAGCCGGAAGTCCACACTGCAGAACCAATGAGTTTACTAGGCTTCCTTACTTACAACAGCATGTGTGATCCCAAAGCAGCCACATCACCAGAAAACCTCACCCCAACACAGATGAAAACTTTCCCATAGCTCTTCCCATAATCTACCATCCTCTGTCCAGTACCGCACCTCTGGAGTCCAGTGAGATTGCTTGCATGTAGGGCAGAATCATATGCAGGTGGCCAATTTTGGGAGCCAACATAATTCCTAACTGTGTGCTAAACCCTTACCCACAGATCCATGTAGCTCACCCCTCATGATAATAACTGTAGGTCTTTGAAGTGTTTGAAGATCACCTATCTAAAATATATACCTGTATGACCTTGAAAACATACCTAACACAACTACAAGTTTGATTATTACAGATGACTATCAAACTGTATTTTCAATTATGTATTACATTTTTTAAAAAGATACATAAGCATCATACTTCAAACAAGACTAGAAGCATACATTCAGTATAACAAAAATAACTTTAAATTTGTATCACTATGCCAAAATTCATACCAGTGTACAATATTTGAGTCTAGTGGTTATTCAAAAGTAAACTCAACAATCTATTCTTTTATCTCATCATTTCTATATCATAACCCCTTTTTCCCTTTTGAAAGAGATCCTTGAATCTAATCTTTAGATTTCTTCCTGACTGTGACCAGTAATAAGTGGTAACCAAGCTCCCTAAATGATAACAAATATCCATAGCCCACCCAATGACCAAAAACCACCTATGCTACCTTTTGAGAATGTGGATATTGTGTTCTCCATACTGCTTCATGTTGTCTGGAGATGCTGGCATCTATAGGTGATCCTGAGAAAATTGAGATAGCGGTCAAGTCCTCAGTGAGCTAGCTGCATTATTTGTTGTCCAGTTTCTGTGTAACGGGAAAATGCAAGGCTGATCTGAAGTCCTGGCTGGAGTAGTCTGTGAGGCTGGACCATCTCAACCAGCAGACTTGAAGTTGTTCTGGATGCAGAACTCTGAGGAAACTGCAACAGAGTCTGAGAGACTGGATCACCTGGGACATCTGTTTTCATTGGTATTTGGTCCCCTTGCTCTGAAAACACATAAACTTTCAAAGGTACCATATATATCTGCATTAACACAAGTATGGACTATGTGTTGTACACAAGTCAGTCAAAGATGATTTTTTTGTTCTATGTTTGAGCAGGTAAAATATACTTCACCTGTCTTGCAGTTTTTCTAGATGTATTTCTTTATGATTGTAGTCAGAATTTTACAGGGGATCTCTCCTGGTCAGATCTGATCTCTATCAACCTTGAATGAATCCACAGCTTTCTGTGGAAACAAAAACATAACTTCTTCCCCAATGTAACTTTTTTTTTTAACTTCCATTTTGAAGTTAAGATATTTTTGAAGGGGGCTGGAGAGATGGCTCACAGGTTAAGAGCACTGGCTGCTCTTCCAGAGGTCCTGAGTTCAATTCCCAGCAGCCACATGGTGGCTCACAACCATCTGTACTGATATCTGGCGCCCTCCTCTGGTGTGCAGGCATACATCGAGGCAGAATGTTTTATACATAATAAATAAATCTTTAAAAAAAAGATATTTTTGAAATATATAGGCTGGTTTAATTTCGTAGTTTTTATAATCTAGTGTCTCTCAGCAGCTATTGTTTGCTCATTAGCAATCAAAAAATTTAAAATTAACAAAACACCACATAAGGTTCAAACCAATTAGTTATAATATTTCCTATTCTTACGTGGTTTATTCTTTTTATTAATATTACTTTACTCTCTTTAAAGACTTTAGTTTATTATATTAAACTATTTTTATGACTGTCTATATCCTTTTTCTTTTTTTCTTAAGCCTATGAACATTAAACACACTGTAACCTGTCTAGAAGTTTAGGTTGGGGGGTTGGTTTATTTTATTTTTTGTCTGAACCTGCTTTACTGCATGTCTGTAAACTTTTCTGTCCACATGAGTAAAACTTAAACTGTTGTGTGCAGCTCAGTTCATAGCAGGCTGGCGGTTCAGTCCTGCAGGCATCAGCCAGGAGATGCAACTCTGTACCCTGGCATGCATGAGACTGTGGGACTAGGAAGCTGTGTTTGGCTCCATTTTGTGTGTTTGGAACATTTTTAAGCTTTCTTGGGTCTTATGTGGAAATACATGCCCCACATTGAATGCCATTTGTAGGCAATTTTTCCCCACTTGCCATCCCTCAAATGACCACAGAGACTTCTTATTAATTACAAAAGCTCAGCTGACATCTTAGGTTTGTTTCTAACCAGGTCGTATAACTTAAATTATCCCAGTTTAATTAATTTACTTTCTGCCTTGTGGCTTTATTACCTCATCTCCATATTGCCCATCCTACTTCCTCTGCCTCTCCTGGCATCTCTGCCCTTCTTCCCAGTGTCCTCAGTGTGCCTGGAAATTCTGCCTAGCTATTTGTCAGGGACCGTAGGCCCTAACATAGAAACTACCTTTCCCTATCTGGACCAGTGCGGAGGCGCGAGAAGTAACCAGACACAGTTCACACAGTCATCACGGAAGGGCATCTCAGGCTTCTCCCCATCCTGAAGATCTACCCGCGTTTATTCTACAAAACATCTTTTTACCCCAGGTAACTCAAGGTGGATACCTCATTAATATTCTCTTTCCGGGGGACATGGGGCTAGGGAAACACCTGCAACTTAGTCATCAGCTTCAGCAAACACCTCTCCCCAAAATGAGTTCTGTGTCCCAGAAACCGAGAACACTCAAATGTTCAGTTTGTATCTTAGTTCTAAAGCAACAGGTTTCAAACCACAGCCAGCTGCAGACACCATAGTCAGCTCATGTCAGCAGGATCTCTTTGTCTGAAGTCTCTGGAGGCCTAATGTCACCCTGCAGCATGCAAGTCAGCAGCTGCAGGTCTGGATCAGGCTCCTCTCTGTGGGCTGGATTACAGGTTCCTCCTGGAGCTCTTCTTATTCCATTTCTCCTGCTGGGCGGTTGTCAGCTAAGATGTCCTCTGGTTGGTTGTCCTTCTGCTGAATGCACCGAATCAGTCATTCTGGAAGCCATCCGGCTTGATTTTCATCCTGGGAGAAAACACAAACATGCCCTCTACCCCATATTAGGATGGGATCAGGCCCTTTCCATATTCCAGGGCAAGGGTCCTTCCACCTTGCTTTAACAAATGCAGTTTTTGTACCTTTATGCCACAATCTGTCCACAGCTGATCACTCATAGACATCTGTATTTAGAAAATTTAGCATAAACAATGCATGATTTAAGGCATTGTGTAGTGTCTGAGGATACAACTCCCCTGTCTTTAATTTTTGGAGTTGTGTTTTCAAGGAGCTATGTGCACGCTCCACAATTCCTTGCCCTTGAGGATTATAAGGAATACCGGTCTTATGTACGATATTCCATTGAGTACAAAATTTTTGAAAAGCTTTGTTAACATACCCGGACCCATTTTCCATGCATGAAAAGCATTCCAAGCAATGAGTTATTACATGCTTGGCAGCTTCCCCAGTTTGTGCTGTGTCCATCATGAATCCTTAATACTTATCAATTGTCATATGTACATACTTCAATTTTCCAAACTCAGTGACGTGAGTTATATCCGTCTGCCATATATGGTTAGGAAGCAGTCTTCGGGGATTTACCCCCAAATGAGGCACAGGTAGATATTGTGGGCATCCTTCACATTGCTTAACAATTTGACGAGCAGCTTCTCTGGTCAGCTTAAATTGCTTTCTTAAACTTAAGCTGTTTTGATGGAGAAAAGCATGTGACTGCTGTGCAAGTTCAACCTGAGATATAGCGATTATTTTTGTAAGTTCGTCAGCTAGAGCATTGCCTTCAGCTAACGGACCAGGAAGACTTGAATGTGCTCTGATATGTCCCACAAAACATGGCAATTTTCTACATTGTATGGCTTCCTGAATCTGCTGAAACAATATCTTAACTTGCTCATTGCTAGTTCCTATATATGGCACTGTTTCCAAGATCTGCAACACATCATAAATATACCGGCTATCTGTATATAGATGAAAAGCCTTATTAGCAAAATTCTTAAATTATATCCTTAAATATTAGACCTACAGCCCACAGCTGAACTATTTGAGCTGAAGCTGGTTCTGTCTGTACCACGTGTCCTTCGCCATTGACTACATAAGCAGCTTTTCCATTAGATGAGCCATCAGTGAAAATCAACAAAGCATCCTTTATGGGATTCTTTGCTACTGTTTTAGGAAAAATGAATGAATGCTGTTGAGTAAACTGCAGTAACCAGTCAGCTGGGGAAAGATTACTAATCTGACCTTGAAACAGAGCAAATGCAATTGTCCAAGAATCATTATCTTAAAATTATTAATTAAAAAAATAAAAATAAAAAATAAAAAATTATTAATTAATCTATTGTTTAGTATAAGAAACATTGATCATATTCAATTCTCTGCTAAACTGTCTCCTAGATTTCATCCTGCTCTTTTTCATTAGATAAGCTACTGCTTTAAATTAAGAGTTTAATATCCTAACTGACAAAAATGAGATGTAGCTATAAAAGACATTGTTTTTCTATAAAACTGTAGTAGAATAAGTTTTGTACTTAATATGTACATTTGTTAAGCAGAATCATAATTAATATATTGTACTTGTTGATTACTGTATATTCCACCTGTGGATCCACCTGGCAGCGTCTATAAGCTCTCTACTGGAAAGTGACTCATTGCTCCCTTTAATTTTACTTAGGCCGGGCGGTGGTGGCGCACGCCTTTAATCCCAGCACTTGGGAGGCAGAGGCAGGTGGATCTCTGGGAGTTCGAGGCCAGCCTGGTCTACAAGAGCTAGTTCCAGGACAGGCACCAAAGGTACAGAGAAACTTTGTCTCGAAAAAAAATAGGAAAAAAAAATAGGAAAAAGGTCTCCTATAAGAATATTACAACTAAGGCTTTAACTGTTGTATATCTAATTAAACGTTTGTAAATTATCCTTCTCTTAAGTTGCAAGTCTGCCTAGCTGATAGGAAAATGGAAAAAGAAAGCATATTTAACTAATGATCCTGGCCTAATTAGACATCAATATGTAGAAGAATAAAAAGATCCATATTTATTTCTATGCACAAAACTGAAATCCAAACTGAATCAAAGACCTCAGCATAAAACCAACAATACTGAACCTCATAGAAGAAAAATTTAGAATTAACACTTGAATGCACTGGTACAACTCTAACACAGCCTCAGTGGCATACACATTGAGAGAAACAATTAATGACATCTCCTAAACTGAGAGGCTTCTGTATAGCAAAGGACATAGTCAACAAGACATAATAGCCTATAGAATGGGAAAATATCTTTACTAACCACTAATCCATTTCAAAAAGCATACAAAGAACGCAGGAAATTAGTCATCAAAAGAACAAATAATCCAATAAAAATATATGTAACAGACCTAAACTGAAAACTCTCAATAGATGAACTTAAAATGACTGAAAGATGCTCAAAAATTGCTCAAATATAACATCCTTAACCATTGGATGTAAATCAGAACAACTCTGAGATTCCATCTTATCCCTGTAAAAATGACCAAGATTAAAAATACTGCTCACAACTTATGCTTAAGAGAATGTAGGGTACAGAAAACTCCTCCACTGCTGGTGGAAGTGCAAACTGGCACAGCCGCTTTGGATCCTAGTATGGCGACTTCTCAGAAAATTAGGCAACAAACTACTTTAAAACTCAGCAATGCCTCTTTTGGGCCTATATACAAAAGATGCTCAACCATGCCACAAGGACACGTGCCCAACTATGTTCACAGAAGAAATGCTTTATCATACACAGAATCTGAAAACAACCCAAATGTATCTCTTTTACACACATGATAAATGAGATAGTCTCAAATAACATAAAATATCTTTGAGTAACTCTAATCACACACATTGAAAAACCTGTATAACAAGAACTTTAAATCTTTGAAGAAATTTAAGACATCAGAAAATGGAAAGATCTCCTATTCTCTTGTAAAGATAGCGTCAACATAGCAAAATTGACAATCTTACTGAAAGTAACCTACAGATTTAATGCAAATACCCATTAAAATTATAACAAAATTTTTCACAAACTTTGAAAAAACAATCCTCAACTTTATGAAAACAGACAAAAACTCGGGATAGCCTAAACAATCTTAAAATCCTGTACAATCAAGGAACTTCAGAATGCATCACAATCTCTGACTTTAAACTTCACTACAGAGCCACAGTACTGAAATCAATCCACCTTAGATACGAATTCACATGCCTACAAACAACAGACTTTTGACAAAGAAGCAAAATTGTGAAATAGAAAAGCATATTTAACCTCCTTATTTATTTTTAATTGTCTAAAGCTGCAGTTCTCAGAGGCTACCTTATTTCATTCAAACCTGCCTTTTTTTTTTTTTTTCCAGCTGAAGCTGCGCCGCATGGCAGTGGGTAGGACACAGGCTCTCTCCTTCTCTTAGACTGCCTTCACGAGCTCTGGTGGGTAGATTTTTAACTTTTTTATTTTAACTTGTAAATCATAAAATTGGGAGAATTTCTGAATCCTCTCCTCTGCTCTATAGACTGTGTGAGGTTAAATTTGCTCTCTAAACTTACTCTTGCTCCTGCTTGCCTTTTACCTGCAGGTGGGTTGGATTAACTGGCTACTATGCGCATGTGGCCTCAATCTCAGCGGTAACTTGGTGGTTCTTGGGCCAAAAGTCATTTTTTTTAAAGATTTATTTATTTATTACATATAGTGTTCTGTTTGCATGTATACTTGCAGGCCAGAAGAGGGCACCAGATCTCATTACAGATGGTTGTGAGCCACCATGTAGTTGCTGGGAATTGAACTCAGGACCTCTGGAAGAGCAGTCAGTGCTCTTAACCTCTGAGCCATCTCTCCAGCCCTCAAAAGTCATTTTTCCTTCACCTTTCCTACTCATTTAGCAGGCAATACAAGTTGCAATTCTGCGTCTATCACACTTATAGATTCTCAGTAACTCTGCCATTGTTTCTGCTCCACTCTGACTTAAGCTACCAACATATATAACTGAATACTTTCTCCTTATCCCATATATATATACCTTATTTACAAATTTTTACACCCGATTTAAATTTTGTCCCTCTTTTCCACATTTCTTTAAATTCTGATCTCTATTTCTGAGCACTCAATACTCACGCATCCACCGATTTTTTTTCTTGCGGGTTCCTCACGTCCTGTCACTTCCCTGCTTTTGGGGGTGCGTGGAGCAGCCTCACGTTCTCCTCCTTCCTTTCTCTGGTTTCTCTCAGGGTTCAGCGATCAGCATTCACTGTCTCTCTCGTCTTGTCCTTTCTCTGGCTTTTCTTGGAGCTCAGCGGTCAGCACCACGTTCTCTTTCATACTTCTTGTTCTCTCTCCGGCTTTTCTTGGGGTTCAGTGGTCAGCACCACGTTGCTGGTGCCATTCTGTCAAGGCCCGGTGCTAACCCGGACCATAGATTATTTCTTTTGACCAGACCCCAACATAAACTCTCTTGACCGGCATGGAGGTGCAGGAATAACCAGACACAGTTCACAGTCATCCCGGAAGGGCATCTCAGGCTTCTCCCCATCCTGAAGATCTACCTGTGTTTATTCTACAAAACATCTTTTTTACCCCAAGTAACCCAAGATGGATACCTCATTAATATTCTCTTTCCGGGGGACACGGGGCTAGGGAAACACCTGCAACTTAGTCATCAGCTTCAGCAAACACCTCTCCCCAGGTGATCTACATTTTTAACAAAGGAGAAAGGAGCAGTACATCCTGGCTTTTGTTAGGGCAGTGACAGCCTGTCTGCAGCGCTAGGTGACCACCTCAGGTGGGGCCTATGGCTTCAGAGCCTGGCTGCCACTCCATATAAAAATATGGGCCTACAGCTATTGGCCCTTTAGCTTTTTGTTAAACCAATCAGAGTGATACATCTTCACAATGTACAAAAAAGTTATTCCACAACATGCCAGGGTATTCCCTTCACGTCCTTGGTTTCATATGCATTTACGCGACAGAGTTTATGCAATTCTTTCTAGAAGGCCATCTTGTGGAAAGAACCTTCTCCACTGCCCCATCCACAGTCTACAGTGTGTTCGCAGCTTCTTTTTTTTTTTTTTTTTTTTTTTTGGTTTTTCGAGACAGGGTTTCCCTGTAGTTTCTAGAGCCTGTCCTGGAACTAGCTCTTGTAGACCAGGCTGGCCTCGAACTCAGAGATCCGCCTGCCTCTGCCTCCCGAGTGCTGGGATTAAAGGTGTGCGCCACCACCACCCGGCTTCGCAGCTTCTTTATACAGGCTTCCACAAGTTCCCTCGTTGCTTGGCAGAATGTCAGAGAACAAAACACACATGCCCAGGTTAAAACAGCTTTAGTGTCCAATTTGTATACTTGGACAATTACTGGTAGGCACATGATTATCCACAATAGGTATGGTCCTCACAAACCACCATGACCAATACATATATTACAGAAATTCTATCTAATTCTTTGTACATGAAATCTAGCTGACCTTGTGCATTATGTGAAAAGTCTGAAATACTAAAGCAGCATGTGCCAGCCAGTGCGGGTATTTTGGCAGTAGATACTCATTGTTGTTTGATTTTAGAGGACTGCCCCTCTCACTTCATTCAGTTCCCGATCTCTGTCAGTATGGTGGAGGTAACATTAATAGTTTTGATGAAGACACATGCTATCTTCCATGTCTTCTTCTGCATCCTGGCCGCCAGTCTGGGTATAGGGAGGAGGAACGCTGCTGCAGGAGCAGCCACAGTCAGATGCAACACCTGAGGGTTATCACCACAGTCAGCAGGGAGAGCCCGCGTGTGCCCCAGGAGATGCATAGGCCGTTGGAACAGGATGGGCACCATCCACCCCAAACCACAAACTCATGAAACTCCTTAGACAAAGCTGCAAAAGTATGATTATTGCAGAGGAATGCCCAGCCTGTAGCTCCCTCCCCAGCTCCTGCCTTCCAGGTTACAAGGATTAGACACATCATTAGTTAGTAACTGAAAAGAGAGTAGCCATATCAGCTGAATGACTGATTGTCATCTCCTGTCTGATTATAAGAAGCCACTATCAGTACCCAAGACCCATTAAGTTCCCTTGGAAAAACTCATTAATGTTAGATGCACCTGCGAGGCAGAAGTATTTTCTCTTAGGAACCAGTTGTGCCCGTTGGAGCCAAACACTGGGGTCTCGGGAGCCGATATAACCTGTACCCTAGGAGATAGAAATTTCTTACTAGGAGGTAATCACAAACAGTCATCTGCCACTTTGGGCAGGTATGGTTCCCTAGGTCGGAATATTGCAGAGATAATTTGGAGATACTGAGTCAGTATTATTTTGTCCGGGTTGATCAGAGGCATTCTGCCATCTGGTTTTCCGACCACCTGTTTGGCTATAAACCTGCTGTTTCTTGCTATTTTATGGTACAATTGTAGTAACACTTCAAGATAACAGTAATTTTCAAAATTGGCTTCTCCCTCCAAAGCGATCTGCGGGGCACAGGGAGTCATAAGAGACTCCATCATCATCAGGACTGAAGATAAAGGCGGGGCTGCAACTGATAAAGGATTTGTTCAGCTTCCTGGGAAAGTTTCTTCCAAGCGGTCTTTACATTTTCTATTGGATTCACATTCTGCACTGAGGGAGTTGAAAGTTGTTTGCTACTTCTGAAACAACACAAGTAAAACCTTCACCCCATAGCTTCTCATGTCTCTTTTCTGGGTCTTGAGAACCCAGAGGTGTAGACCACCAAGCAGGAGTTAGTGATGACCTCAGGTCCTTTGAACTATTAGAAAAGAGAATCTCTATTGGAGAAAGGCCATTATCCTATAACAATTCAAAATTTAATGTATAGAATACTCTAGATAACCAGAGTTGCTGTGTCTTACAGTCTATCCCTTCTAGTATCCCTTTTCGGTTTTGGAAATAGCATTCAATGGTGCAGTGCCTGTGCTTTACACCATCTTACCCTGCAGAGTTGTATGGTATCTCGGTTTTGTGTGTAACACGAAAGTGTTGTAAAACTGCTGGACCGCATGAGATAGGTAGGCAGGGCCATTATCTGTTGCGATTGTCTTCCCACAGAGGCAAAGCAAGCCTGTAAGTGTGATATGCCATGCACAGCGTGCTCTCCAGGTTGAGATGTTGCCCATGTTACATTTGAGAAAGTATCTATGGGAATACAGATGTATTTTTGCTTGCCGAATTCCAGAACTAGAGTAATATCCATTTATCAAAGGTCATTTGGTTCTCTCCTTTGGGGAGTAAATCTCCAGGGAAGTGGTCTAGTATCCAATTTAGAACAAGTGGGACATGGCAGAACTACATTGGGTTTGTTATTGTTTTGTCTGATTTTTGGTTAATGGATTTTGCTTGCAGAATCCAGCAGCACTGTAAGTTGGCATCAGTGCCCTTGAACAGTTGTGACTGAAGACAGAGAGGGGCTAAAGTGTGTGCCTGCATGTTCCTGTGAGCCAAGGGCCCGGGCAGTCCCGGATGAACACACATGTGGATGACGAAGAATTGTGAAGATCTAGAATGAATTATTTGTAGAGCCTGGGGAAAAGAAAACATGGAAACCTCATAGTTTGGAACATGTAGCTGCTTCCAGCACAGAGAGGGTAAGGGTTGTGCCGACAGAATCAGGAACCTGGGCAAGGGTGAGGCTCTAGCGTCCTCCTGACTATATGTCATTTATTGTTGGAATGAGCAATCATTAGTACAAAATATCATTAGATAAGGTCCCATGTGCACAGCCTTGTGATCCTTTGTTCTGTCTGTGAGATAAGAAGTGGCAAGCTTAGAAGGGAGAATCCGCTGAGTGCATTTCAGAAGAGCAAGCGGTTTTCCAGAGACAGAGTTGACAACTGGGCTTCTCCAGACAATCTCAAGTGAAATTTGTCATTGAATATATTTTCCTTAAAGCACCTTTATTTTTCAGTAGCATATATAACTGTACAAAATAATAAGTCTCATTATGATTTTGATACACATTTTGATATATGTATGTAAAATATTCCCAAAGACATCTTTAAGCGGGCTAGCTTCTTGACTTTGGCCAATATTCTGGGGAAGCATGCTAATAGTTACGAATATTTTATTATGTCTCTTGTGTATAGGAATTTTTTTCAACTTATTATATCAACCTGTGTAACCTCAGAACACAGGAGAAAATCATTGTTTATAGCTCTTTATCTTATTCAAAACAGCATGTAGAGCAAAGGTAATAATTCAGCAATTCCTCTCCAATGAGCCATGACTGAGACAACACACTAACCCTCCCTTGTGCATTATCCTGGGTGAATAATCACAGTAGCCCTAACTGGGAAACTCATTCTAATAACTTAGAAAATAAAGTCATAACTACGTATGTTCTAGAGAAGAGGAACATTCTCATAAACACAAGTAGTTTGGAGTTAAAGAGGAAGAATACACGAGGGGCTGGAGAGATGGCTCAGTGGTTAAGAGCATTGCCTGCTCTTCCAAAGGTCCTGAGTTCAATTCCTGGCAACCACATGGTGGCTCACAACCATCTGTAATGAGGTCTGGTGCCCTCTTCAGGCCTGCAGACATACAGGCAGAATATTGTATACATAATAAATAAATAAATAAATAAATAAATAAATAAATAAATAAATAAATATTTAAAAAAAGAATACACGAAAGTAATCAAAAAGTTCATATATGAAGAGCTGGAATGTCAAGTAATTGCCAAGAAAAGTCATTTTTTTTAACTATCCCTCAACTTTTTGATTTTTTTTTTTAACACTCTCCAAATGATCTACACTTTAAAATGAAAAGATTTGGTGGATCATTTGTTTTAGTCACCCCAAGTTATGAAGTCTGTTAGTGGACTGGCATTCAAAACCTTCTGACACAGAAGGCAGAGAGAGCTGAGTGGTCACCAGATGTCACCATTATTCCATTTCAAAGGCATTTGAATCACCCCAAGATGCTTCTGGGGCCACTCACAAACCTGGTCTTATTTTCAGTATTTGAATTTAAATCGGCAAATATTTTAAGTACCAGGAGTGTGTGTGTGTGTGTGTGTTTGTGTACATACATATATACACACATATACATATATGAAATTACACGTGTGCATATATGCAGATATAAATACATAAAATTATGTGTGCACATATACGTGTAAATGTGTATATATACATATACATATAATTTTTCCACAATGAACCGATTATACAATAAAAGTGTAATCAATTCATTCATCTGAGCTCGGAACTTTTCCTACGAGGAGGAGTGCTCCCCTAGAAAGACCTGTATCAGGTGTGCACTTTATGATACAAGCCCGGGAATGAGGGTCAGGGTCAAAGCCAAGACCAGAATTAAGAAATGGGACAGACATAAAAGACAAAGGCAGCGACCGCTTAGTAAGGGAGGAGAAGCCGCAGGAGACGAAGGATTATCTCCTAGCAGGGGTGCCAGACAGCGTTTGAGGGCCGTCCTGGGTCAATGCCCCTCCCCCACATACACACATGCACCCCATCTAAAAGGCTTCTATTATTTACTGAAAGCAGAGTTCTCCGTTGTTGCATCGGGTCTCCTCCCCACATTTATGGTCAAATCAAATACCAAAGGCTTTAAAATAGCTTATTGTTTTTCCGGCCTAAGGCATTTAAGAGAGTCCAAGCTCCACCACATTTGGGACGCAGTCCCTGCGTCAGAGACCTGAATGGTTTCTCTACCTTGGTCCAATTAGTAGGCCCGTGTTTTAAGGCAATGACTGACGTTTCATTTCAGCACCAGTATCCAATAAACTCCGGGATTGACGTTCCCTTATCCACACCGCACATCAAGGTCTCTCTGTTCAGCAATTAAAGTATTATGCCAAATCTGAGTGTCAATTTGCCAAAGCCGCCAGCTCTAGGAGAGGCGTGGCATTAGGAATTATGTTTGGTAATAGAGCCATTGAACAATTCCTTCTCCAGCCCGCAGATGGAGCGCTTTGTCTACGGATGCCATGCTCGGACATTTAACCCTTAAAGAGTACAACTGCTTCTTCCCAATAGAGGCCCCATAGAGCCTACTGGGAGAGGGCCAAATATCCCAGCTTATAAAATTTGGACATTTTGATTGGGAATTTAAAATATATATATATATATATATATATATATATATATATATATATATATATATATATATATCCCTTTTAAATCAGCAGGTGCATTGCTAAGAGTAGCTGCAAGTTTTCCCCATCTTAATTCTGTTTATTTCCCTGTATTGCTGAACAGGGTTCTGGGAAAAGACCCTTTGCTGAGTTTCCCAAATCAGTCAGAGGCTCGGTTTTTTTTTTATCATTTTAGAACTACATTATCAGCCCAATTCCTTCCTTTTTTACATCAGGGGCATAATCTGATGCCTCTTTGACATATATAATCGCCTTTTTAAAAAATCCCTTTTCATGTTATCCATGTTGTCATACTTAAAACATTTTATTTATTTTCCTTTCTGGTTGAGAGCAGCCGCTAGTGGCAGAGCCCACATCTATGCATGTCCTGGCATAATCTCCCAAAGATTCCCCTGCAGCTCAAAGAGGACAAATAATAACCCTTTGACATTCTGAACTGGCATGCCCAAAAGCCAGACTATTCAGAAGACAATCCCTGGGATCAGCTTAGGATATAGTTTTCCTTAGATTATCCTGTAGTTTGGCCACAAAATCCACCTAAGATTCTGAGTTGCTTTGTGAAAAATTGCTAATAGGAAAGGGGGCCTTGAAGGGTGCAGTCATCCCCCTGCCCCTAAGCTTTAGTGCACCAAACAGACTTGATTTACATCCAAACCATCATACCAGGGCTACGTCTCTGTTCATATCCAATCTCCTTGCCTTATTATCCCTGCAGCAAATGTCGAACCCTCCTCCCCATTCCGGGGTAGGGCTTTTCTTTGGGAGGACTCTTAAAGGACTCCTCAGATGAACTCTCACCTGGTTTCGGCTCAAGCTCCTCCATTTTCTGTTTCAAAGATTTCGTATTTCTTTTTTCAGTTTTACTTTCATTAACAGGTCCTCGGTCTTTGATGCAGCTGAGGATTTGACTACAGAGCTGAAGAGATCAAGTTAGGAAGGGACCAGGTCTGCAGGGGAAAGACTTCTCCCCTGTGGGGAGCTCTTGGAAAGTCCACACCACCTCTTTCTCATCTGTCCCTCATAATGTCCCTTGTGGGACATTAACACAGTAACAGTGTCTTTGGATGCGCATATGCAGAACCTGACCATCCTCCCTGGAGGACACTCCAGAGGTTTTAAATAAAGCTCTTAACGGTTTGTAACAGTCCTCGGGCTTAACTTCCACACTCTCACTTTGGATTTGCCCCAGTTTTGTTCCCCTGGTGGTCTCAGTATTGAACCCCTATATTATGCACGATTCCCTGGGTGTCTTCCTGCATGGATGATTTTGGGATCTCCACCCTGCTCTTTGAGCCCCACATTGGGTGACACTTGTCCATTGACCAGCAATCAGTGAGATCTCCAAGGATCGAAGGAATTTGCCAAAGGTCTGATGTGGGGGACCTAGGCATCTGAGCTCAAGAAGAGAGCCAACAAAGCTCTTCTCATTTTTATTAAGGCAAACAGAACATAAGGTAACGTTTACGGCTAGCTTAAGCAAGTACAAGCACCTGGTCTTATGGCTTGTCATCTTTAGTCATGTGAAAAGAACCAAGAATATTCCTCTCAGGCCTTTGCCTTTCCCTCAGAGATACTGTGGACATACCAGGGCATTCCCTTCATGTTGTTGCTTTCGGGTAAATTCACTCATCATAGCTGATGCATTTTTTCTAGAAAGCCCCTCACGGGGAGAACATTCTTCACTCTGTCCCATCCACAGTTCATAACACATCCACAACTTTCTAACACAGCTCAAAGTCTCTCTAAACTCCCAAAGTCTCTATAATATCCAAGGTCTCATAACTGTAGGTTCCTGTAAAAGAAAACAACAAGCTGAATACTTTCTCACTCTGAGAGGAAAGGATCCAGGGTACGGTCAATCAAACAAAAGAAAACCAAGACTCAACAGTATAAAAGGCTCAGTGCTTGACATCTGGGATCCACTCAGATCCTCTGGGCTTCAAGGAGTCTGGGCAGCTAATTCAGCTCCACCCTCTACAGTATGCAGACAGAGCTTCTCTCCCAGGCTCCAACCCTGAAGTTTTTCTTCTGTTTTAAGTTAATTTATTTTTATTTACTTTTAGTGTGTGTGTGTGTGTGTGTGTGTGTGTGTGTGTGTGTGCGTGCGTGCATGTGTGTGTATGTGTGATAGTGGGATGTGTATGTGCATAGGAAACTGTAGAAGTCAAATGACACCTTTGTAAAGTTGGTTCTTTTCTTCCTCCTTTGCCTCTACGTGGATTCCAAGATCCAAATTCAAGTCATCAGGCTTGTGTGTCAAGGGCCTTTAGTTCCTCAACCATCTTTCCAGTTCCTGAAAACTTTACTTTTATTTATGCTTTATTATTAAAGTTTCAAAAGCATGGCAAGAGAGTGTCATTACTAAAGCATGTTAATAAAATAAAAGGTATTTGTTGAATTTGTCACATAATTGTGAGATGGAAGAACAATCCTAAAGAAGAAAAGTGGGAGATGAACAGAGACGGTGACCAGACCTGTGGCGGGTCCATGGAGCCCACTGCCAATGGCAGTGAGTGAGAACTGCCGAGGGGAGGAAGAACAGCTTCGGCAGGTTTATTAACCAGAGGGAAGTGACAGTATTCTCTACAGATGCCACCAAATCTGTGGCCGGGTCACACGGGACTCCTGGGCTCTCCTCTCTTGCCCTCTCCCATTACATCCACCTCCTTGATCAAAGGAGATGACAAATTGAGTGTTGTTTCATGACTGCATGCCACCTGTAAGGTCAGGATGCTCGCTAGAGCCCCAGCTGCTAGGTGGGGATCTTGTCTCTCTTGCTCTAACCCCTTCCCTGACTGCTCCCTGCTAATCTCTCGCAACTGTGGTGCCAGGGCAAGGCAAAGCTTCAATCTTCCCCTCCCTCAGTATACTTATTGTATGTGTTTGAGTATTTTGCCTGCATCTGTCTCTGTGCATCACATGTGGTCTGGTGTCACAGAGACAGAAGAGCAACAGACAGTTGTGAGGTACCATATGGGTGCTGAGAACCAAGCTTTGTTCCTCTGGAAGAGTAGCAACTGCTAGGCTGCCTCTCCATCCACCTTGAACTATTTTTTTTTTTAATGTTTCTCTCACCACGATCATTTATCAAGCTACAAAGAAATGTCATCTAGAATCTCTCATTATTTCTGGGGACTCTTAAATTTTCTCTTCTCATGAGTTAGGTTTTTTTTCCCATTGCAACTCTCATAGATACCCTAAGTATCTCCTGTATATTAGGCTCTTTGAGGAGGATGCAAAGGTGAAGAGCAGAATGACTGAGTGGATGGTATGCTCGGGAAACTTTTCTTTCTCTCTTTGGATTAATTCCTTCTCCAAGATGAGCTAAAAAGTTGGCTGCTTCCATTTGTTCAGCCTCTTCCATTTTTCAAGCACCATGTTAGCATCAAGACTGAAAATACTAAGGTGCTACAGAGAAACCTTGTCTCAAAAAAACAAAAGAAAGAAAGAAAGAAAAAAGGAAGGAAGGAAGAAAGAAAGAAAGAAAGAAAGAAAGAAAGAAAGAAAGAAAGAAAGAAAGAAAAAAGAAAATATTAAGGTGATCCACATGAAAATGTCTGGTATGTCTCTTAAAGACTGGCTTCAGGGAGAGAGTGATTTTAAAATGTGGCGTGGAAATAGCTTATTGTTTGCATTGATGTCTTTTTAACCTCATACACAGAGCTGCTAGCCAGGACATGTAAATGGAGACTGTTTTTTTTGTTTCCCAGCCACCCAGACCCCAATAATACATAAAAACTATATCAATTACAACACTGTTTGACTTAAGGCTTCTTATTAGCTAGCTCTTATATCTTAAATTAACTCATTTCTACTATTCTGTATATTGCCACAAGGCTGTGGCTTACTGGGTAATGTTCTGGCAACTGACTCCTTCGGCAGCTACATGGCATCTCCTTGACTCCACCTACTCTCTCTCTCTCTCTCTCTCTCTCTCTCTCTCTCTCTCTCTCTCTCTCTATCTCTATCTCTCTCTGACAAAAATTGGAAATAAGTGAATTACTGAAGTGGCCAGATTTAAAATGTCACCTTGGATTGATCATGCAAGCCCCACCCCCAACCACAGAACCCGTCCCCAGTTCGTGGGGCACCTGCCCCAGTGGGCCGACCTACATTTTTGCCAATGAAGATTTCCAAGGGTAATGATGTTGAGTCTTCCATGGAACCTGGGAGCAACACCAGGTTTCAGCTTGTTGGGATGAGTCACCAGTGAAGGGTTCAAGAATAAGAACACAAAAATATAGATTCCAGAAATAAAAATGTAAAAGTAAATATATATATATAAAGTTGTAAGCCTAGGAGAATAGGAAAGACTGTCAGCAGCTTTCTCAGCAGCTTGAAGATTAACTATTAACAGTGGGTTATTCTGCTTTACAACCCATAGCTCTATTCACAAGGCCAAAGCATCGCTCTGCAAACTGAGAGCTAGCCTACGGATATGAGCTGAGTCAACTTTTAGGAAATAGATATGTGACCTCTGGGTTATGCATTATCCCTGCTGTGTGAAACTGGCAGCATCAAAAGGGAGACCACAGGGCTTCAGTAAACACTGCCTAAAAGTACCAAAAAAGACATAGTTAAACATGAGTTTAACTATGTTAATGGAGGTTGTAAAGTAAGTCAATCTGTATCTGAGTTTTACCTTGAGACTGCAAAAATTCCTTTGTTCAGACCTAATGCCTAGTGCCCCCATTATAAAAAGGTAAGTTCAGAAACCGGCCTTTGCCACAGCCTAATGAAATCCATATCTGGCTGTGGTCTCAGCTAGCTGATAAGCTTTTTGTGCCCCAAGGAGATTTTTATTTTATTTTATTTTTTATTTTTTTCTGGATTCTGGTTTCTGGAATAAAGTTTGCTTCTGGTTTATTAGACTTTAGTGGTCTGTCCCCATCTTTGTGCAAACCCCACCACTACCCAACAACCAGAAACCCAGAGCTTGTGCTAACGGTGTTTGGACTTCCATGCAGGAGGACTCCAGGAAGTTTCCCACCCGTCCCCCCCCTTCCTGGCCCCCCGGGGTCTAGAAGGGAAGTTCAGTCTTCCAGCATGCTGTCAGTGATGAAGTTGGACCTAGTAGTTCCTTTCTTCAAAGGTATTGACAGCCTGGATTCCTTTAGCTGAGGGAAATCAGCCAGAGTGAGCAGCTGTCCCCAGAGTGGACCACCGTTCTCACTTGCTGCTTCATGATTGCCTCCCCCTTGTTGAAAGCCCATGCGCTTCCTCCACACTGTCCTATCTACAGATACTTCAGGGTCTCACCAACCACCTCTTCCATCCCCAAACATCCTTCCATGGCCACTGCGGGCCACACCATCTATTGCTGGCTTTATATCACACCACATGGCTTCTTTCTGTATTACAGAATACCGATTCCCTCTCGGTGCACGGAAAGAACCCTCTCCTCCACAACACACATGCACACGCACACGGGACTCCCCTCCCCCACTGTCCCTTAAGCTTCATGAGCCACATCCTGGCATTTTCTACCGACATTCGTCTTTTCAGTTTACAGGCAGAGCCGTGTTTCCATAGGCATCTTGCCCCGTATCTTAACAACCAGCTGTAGAATTGGTTAAAATGCACTGGCCCTTCCCTGAGTGCTGCTCCTTCCCAGGCTAAAAAAAAAAAAAAAAAAAAAAAAAAAGGTCAAACCAGCAAACCAGCCCGCACACCTTCAGACCCCAAGTCTAGAACAATCCCTACAATTCACAGGTTCAAGATGACTCAGTCACCTCCAGACAGCTTTGTTATACCAGAAATGGTTATTTTTCAAGACAAATAAACTACCCTGGTGCTTGGCTGCCTGAGGCTGAGATAACAAAAGATGCTGTGGTCTGCTGGTTAAGAGCATACCTTGTTCTTGCAGAGAACCCAAGTCTGATTCCCAGCACCTGTATCGGATGGCTCACAACTGCCTGTAACTCCAGCTCCAGGGGATCCAACACCTCTGGTCTCTGTGGTCACCTGCACTCTTGTGCAAAAACCCACACACAGACTCACACCATCCACATGATTTAAAATAATGAAAAAAAAAAACGTTTTAACAAATAATAATGATAACAGTTAAGAAGTGCTATAGGCTTGGTGATTCAGGAGAGACACGGCTGTGAGCTGCTTGCCCTCCAGCGTGCAAACCTCGAGACAAGCTTCCTTCTCTATCACTTGGTCCCAGAGTAGTATTGGCCCTATTGGCCCTCTCTGAAAGCAACAGTACTAGGGGCTGACTCTCTCTCTCTTTCTCTCTCTCTCTCTCTCTCTCTCTCTCTCTCTCTCTCTCTCTCTCTCTCTCTCTCTCCCTTCCTCCCTCCCTCCCTCCCTCCCTTTTTCCTTCCCTCTTTAATGTGGTACTGAAGCTGAACTTAGAGCTTCATAGGAGGCACTCTATCATTGAACTACACCTGCCTTTACTTTCAAACAAGTTCTCAGTGTTGCCTAGACTGGCCTGTGCCACCAGACATCACAGAACAGGACCTTTCTCAGGTGCATCACCACTAAAAATGTGGAGTTCCTTTCCCTGACTCTCAGATGAGGTCAGAGTGCAAGGTCTTTGCACACTATTGCAGGATGTTGTTTGTTTGGGGCGCAATGAATGCATGTGTGTGCATGTGTGTGCATGTGTGCTTGCATGCATGTATACCTCATTTGCGTTCACACAGAGGCCAGAAATCCATGGCAGGACTTTTCCTCTATTGCTCTCTGTCTCACTTTCTGAGTCAGATCTCTCACTGAACCTGGAGCTCACGATTTCAGCTAGACTTGCTAGCCAGTGAGCTCGTGGAATCTGCTGCCACCCTGACCTGGCCTCGGGGTTGGGCTACAGACACCTGCCACTCCGCCCTGCTTTTGCACTGGTGTAGGGATCCAAACTCAGGACTTCAGGCTTGCACAGCAAGCACTGCACTAGGTAGGCAATCTTCCCAGCCCTGAGCTGTAGTTTTATATCCACTGGGTTTACCCTGGATCCGCACCCCTATCCTACTGGATAGCAACCACCTGGCTTTGAATCTTTGAAGAGATTTTTTTTTAAAATACCTGGGAATAAACCTAACTAAGGAAGTAAGAGATCTATAGGGTGTAAACTTTAGGGCTAGAGAGATAGATCAATAAAGAAAATAGTTGCCCTGAAAACCATGGACCTGAGTTCAGATCCCCAGAACACTAACCAAAGACTAGCGGTGTGAGCATCGCTGCCCACCTGGAATCCCAGCACTTGGGATGCAGAAACGAGAGATCCCTGACACACACTACCTGGAATCCCAGCACTTGGGATGCAGAAACGAGAGATCCCTGACACACACTAGCTGGAATCCCAGCACTTGGGATACAGAAACGAGAGATCCCTGACACACTACTGGGAATCCCAGCACTTGGGATGCAGAAACGAGAGATCCCTGACACACATTGGCTGGACTAGGCAAACTGGCAAGCTCTGGGTTCAGCAAGTGGGGTAGTCTGAATGTAACTGGCCCCCATAATCACATAGAGAGTGGCACCATTTGGAGATGTGGCTTTGTTGCAGTAGGTGTGTGTGTGTCACTATGTGGGTGGGCTTGAGGTTTTCTATGCTCAGGATACCGCTCAGTGTCTCAGTCAACTTCCTGTTGCCTGCAAGATGTAGGGTTCTCAACTATTTCTCCAGCAGCATGTTTGCCTGCATGCCACCATGCTTCCAACCGTAAGGATAATGGACTGAACCTCTGAACTCTAAGTTGCTACCTCAATTAAATGCTCTCCTTATAAGAGTTTAAAGGATGTTTAATGGTGTCTCTTCACAGCAAGAGGAACCCTAACTAAGACAGTAAGAGATCTGTATCCATAAATAAAGTAGGGAGCAATTGAGGAAGACTCCTGATGCACATGCACATATGAACATGTATACTCACACAACACACATGAAAAAGAAAGCTTTCCAGGAAAAAAAAAACTGACGAAGAGCTAGCAAGGCGGCTCAGCTGGTAGGGACGCTCATCACCAAGAGAGATGGTCTGAGTTCAGTCCCTGGGGCCCACATGATTGAAGTGAACCAACTTTTCCACTTTGCCCTTTGACCTCCACATGCATGTTGTGGTCTGTTTACACATGAATGCACATGTGGGAGGCATAGAGAAAAACCCTGAGTGAGCAAAGTGTATGTTGACATGAGCACACCATGTCAAAGACCTCGGAGCCTCAGACTCATGGAAGGAGGGAAAAACCTCCCCCTTGTGCTGAGGCTCAGAGGTAATGGGCAAAGCCTTTCTTAAGGGACCAAGTGTGAGTGTCAATGATGTATGCAGCAAATGCTCACCATAGCTTACCTCCCTACACTGGCCCGAATATTAGCAGCCTGAAGATGGCTAACCTACAAAGAGTACCAAGGTTATCTAACCTGCCTCCTAGGTCCGATAAACCCCACCTCCTTGTTTATCTGTATGTATTCACTCTGTCTATGCATCCAGCTGTATGCAATAGCCCCGCCTATGTTCAACTCTATACAACAAACAGACTGAGCTTCTGTGATGCTACCTTTTCTCCAGCCCAGAGTCTAAACCATCAAATTCCAGCTTTCTGTCTATCTCTCTGTGTTTGTCTTTTCTTTATTACTTTGTGCCTCAGTCAGGTCCATCCCTGGGTGGAACACACATACACACACACACACACAAAAAAAAAAAAAATAAATAAATATTAAAGAATAGAATAAATTGATGCTGGCATGGTGGGGCCAATTTAAGTACTCCAAGGCAGATATAACTCTAAGTTCAAGGCTAACACAGTCTACATAGTGAGCTCCATGTCAGCCAGGGATACATAGTGAGACTCTGTGCTTTAAAAAAGTTAAATAGAAGAAAACACCTAGAAGATGAAAGAGCTCTATAACTACTTCTTCTGAATTGAAATATTCTCTCCAGTAGAAGGAAGGAGACTCGTGAGACTCCAGAAGCTCATGAAACTTACAGGACTCAGAAAGATGAGAGTATTACATGGATCCTAAGGGATCTTAGTTAGGATTCTATTGATGTGATAAGACACGATGGCCAAAAGGGAACTCAGGGAAGAAAGAATTTGTTTTGCTTAAACTTCTATATCACAGTCAATCACCAAAGGGAATCATAGTCACAACATCAAAGAAGCTCAAGAAAGGAATCTGGAACCAGGACCTGAAGCAGAGGCCCTGGAGGAACACTGCTTACTGGCTTGTTTCTTGAGACTTGCTCACCTTCTTCCTTATACCATGCAGGACCACCAGTTCAGGAATAGTAGCACACGCACAGTGAGTTAGGCCCTCTCACCTAATCATTAGTCAAAGAAAATGCCCCAGGCTTGCCCACAGACCAATCTGGTGGGAGGCCATTTTTGGTCATGGTCTGCAAATGAGCCCCATGTCTGGGCACCATTATGTGGGGGTCTGGTGCTAGCCCGGACCTAAAATATTTTTCTTGACCAGACCCCAACATAAACTATCTCTCTCTGGACCAGCGTGGAGGTGCAGGAATAAAGACACAACTCACGTGGCTTATTGGGAGGGAGATTTTTCAGTGGTCCTCATAAAGTCCTGAGTTTAACATCCTGAGAATTCCCCTTGCTTTATTCTCCAAACAGCTTTTATACCAAAACATAAACTGAGTGGTAAATACATTAGCATTCTGTCCTCCTAGGTAACCGGGTGAATGGCTTTTTAGTCACATCCACATCTACCTATCTGCTCTGTATGCCAGCTGTCAGGTAGGCTTGAATTAACATCTCTATCAGGCATCCTCCAAATTACAAAGAAAGGAGCAAAACAACATCCTGACCATTTTGTTAGGTAGCTACAGCCTGTCTGGAAGGTTACATGACTGCTCCGGATAATAGCCATGGCCCGAGAAACTGGGCTGTCACACCCATGTAGAAATATGGGCCTACAATCCACTCTCTCTTATTAATTTTAATAAAGCCTGTGCTTCTGCAACAAGACAGTATGATCACACCTGGCTTGGGCAAAGACCTTCTTCATTTACCCAAATTTTCCCATCTTTGGAACAGGCATTTTTATATGCAAGCTCCTTTCATAGGCATTTGGGGAGAAGAAACTTTAAAACCTGTCATTCACTGCTGAGCCAAGCACCAGGGTAGTTCATTAGTTTTGAAAAATAACCATTTCTGGTATATGAAAGGCTTACAGCTGTCTGGAATGTGACTGAGTCATTTGAACCTGTGAATTATAGAATTGTTCTTATGTCGACCGGACCCCGACACATTTCTTAATCAAGGTTCCTTTCCCCAAATGACTCTAACTTGTATCAAGTTAACAACAACAACAACAACAACAACAAAGAATTAGCCAGTACACAAGGTTGTTTCCCAAAGCTAAAAAGCAATAAAAAAACAGTTGTTGGGAAGAGGGAAACTCTCCATCCTGACAAGTGATAGAATATTCATGAGGCCAACACCCTCCTTAGGTGGGCTTTTCACGGCTGCAGCTGTCATTGAACCACCCAAGAACCTGACAGTAACCCCTCAAATTGATTCTGTAAGTAACTCCAACAAACTTACTGGTTATGTTGGACTTCTGAGGCATCATAAAGAGACAGAGTCGGAAAGAGACTGAGTCTGACCTTCAACAGATGGAACTGTGTTTATTATCACACACAGCGAGGGGCACCTGCTATCCTGCAGAAATTTGAGGGACTACTGTTAGGGACCATAGTCTTAAAAGATGATAGCAGGAACCATTGTCCCTAAAGATGATAGCAGGGACCATTGTTTTAAGGATGTTTGCAGAGAGCCCCACATCCTAACTATCTTGAGAACTGTTTGTTAATGGAACCTGCCCCACATCTTAACTATCTTGAGAGCTGTTTGTTAAGGGAACCACAAAAAGAATGTTTCCACTTGCACAAGGAACACCAGGTTTGCTAGCTAGTGACTTTTGCTATCCCTACCCCCCACCCCAATACGAGTTCCTCATTCGAGGGCTATATAAGTTGTAACCATCACCCTAATAAACGAGACCTTGACAATAGTATCTTGCTTGGTCTCCTTCCTCTTCTTCAGCTCACGTCTTGCAGGTTAGCGCCCCTTCAGAGGACCCTGAATAGCTGACCCTGCCAAGCGGGGTTACAGGACTACCAGGGTAAAAAGTTGGCTGGCAAGTTCCAGGGTAGAGGCACGTGGATTTGTGATGGAGGAGAGTTATCTGTCTATGTTTCTTTCATTGGTTAATTAATAAAGAAAACTGCCTTGGCCCTTTAAGAGAGGTGGAGTAGACAGAACAGAATTGTGGGAACAAGGAAGTAGAGTTGGGGAGACGCTTCAGGCAGTCTCCATAGGAGTCTCCATGCTGCTCCTCTCCGAGATGGACGCAGGTTAAGATCTCTCCTGGTAAGGCACCCCTCGTGGTGCTATATAAATCACTAAATATGGGTTAAAGCAAGATATGAGTATTAGCCAATAAGAGGCTGAAACTATGGGCCAGGCAGTGTTTTAAAAGAATACAGTTTCCGTGTAAGTTATTTGGGGTAAAGCTAGCCGGCGGCGGGTGGCGGGAACGCAGCCCCGCCGCTTCACACTACAGATTGGCGCTCCAATGTGGTGACCAAATCCACGTAAAAACCTGAAAAAGCTTTAAATAAAGGAGAGAGAGAGAGTTTAACACAGCTTTTTGCTATTTGCTAGGACGTGCCATAGAGAGATTTCCTGTTTCGGCAATAGCGGCAGAGAAAAAGCGAGTCATTTAAAACGCAGGCTTCCTTGTGCTGTTGCCGCCAGCGCGAACTCTGGCTTTAAAGCATTCAAT
This sequence comes from Arvicola amphibius, assembly GCF_903992535.2. Classification (NCBI taxonomy): domain Eukaryota; kingdom Metazoa; phylum Chordata; class Mammalia; order Rodentia; family Cricetidae; genus Arvicola; species Arvicola amphibius. Next base: position 128,421,056 of record NC_052047.1, read on the forward strand.
GGCTTTTATAGGACTGGATATTTGTGTTCCCGCGTGGGATGGGAAGGAGAGTGCACTGAGACCGGTCCAAGGCTCAGAGATCCCTGCCTGCACCTGGGCAGATGGCGGAATCTAGCTTAGGCAGTGGAGAGCATGGCGGATTCCATCCGCCATAGAGAGAGAGGTGTTTTTCAGCTGCAACGTGTGCTCTGCGCGTCAGATTCGGCTGTGACTTGGATTAAAAGAGTTTCTGTGCTGCACGCTCAGTATCAAAATTAAACTGCTGAGTGGCAGCTCCAATGTGGACCTGCTGTGTACCTGTAACTGTGTGCAGCTCAGGGACACCAAATGACTGAGGCAGTAGCAGCCTCTGGCTCTGCTCCACCATGCTGAATTGTGCTGAGCTCAGACAGGTCTATCACAATTACCATAATAACAGCGCAGTTAAGGTTTAGACTTGGCTTGTAACAGCAGTACCATATTACCTCTAACTGGCGCAAACTTAAGATTTTAAGAAGTGGTTAACCTTTTAAGAAATGCTCCTGGATAGTAAAAAATTACAGATTCACAATAGAAAAGATTCAGACATAGAAGGCCTTTAAATGGCTCACGTAGGCTTAAAAGAGAGAAAAAGAAAATATAGAGAATAAAGTTAATGCCTTAAAAAAAAAAGGTTAAAGTCTTTAAAGAGACAGAGTACAGATAGTTATAGATTAAAAGAAGTAAAGTGATAGAGTAAAAATAAGCCACATAAAAATGGAAAATTCACAGAGAGTCTGGATTATTTTTTGTTTGTGTTTTCTTTGAAATTTTTGACTGTAAAGGAGCTAAGTACAGAGAGACATTTCATTATATGGGCTGCCAGGCTAGACCAGAATGGACATCTTAACGGTATGACTTCAGGATTTGGATCTAAGAACATGATGCTTTGAAAAAGAGTTTCTTCTTTTGTTTTCACAGAGGACGAGACTCTGTGGATTGCTTCTATCCCAATATGGTATGATAGACCACGCCCTCCTGAAAGGTTGCTGTGAACATCTTCAAAAAATTACTTCGCTCAACTGCCGACTGAGATGAACCTGGCAGACAGGTTATACCATGAAAGACCTAAATAACAACGCCCCCATTCAGCAGGAAGCAGTTTGGAGAGAAATAACTGCGCCCATTTTCCCAAATATTGCTCATAAATGTTCTTTTACATTTAAAGGGGGAGATGATATAGATATGAATTTGCATTGGTATAGATTTTAAGGTCAATTTTGTTATATGTATATGTATTTCTGATCTTGATTAAGCTATTGTGATTGTAGTTCATTTTAAAAACTGTAATGTATAATTAGGAAATATAGGTTGTTAATGGATAATCATTGATAATAGTTAAGCTTGTAGTCATGTTATTAGATTTTCTAGATATGTAGAGATATATTTAGAGATATATTTCAGTTAGATAGACATTCTTCATATCTTTCAAAGACTGCAGAATATGGCATTTAATGTTTTAATAACTTAGGGTTTTTCATGACAATGAGACATGTCTGCTCCTGGCAGCACCAATCTACTTCGAGAGGAAGATGGGCATCGAAGAGGCTACTTATGGAGTTTGTTAGCCATTTGGGCAAGAAACTGCTCTTGGCTGGACTGTTGCATAAACTGGACACAAAGAACCCACAGAGAGAGGACTGCTGAACTTGCCTAAAGGTGAGATGGTCTCTCAGGGTTCCTGATTCGTGAAAGAGTCTGCGAGACGTTCTGCAGGACACAGCAGAAAGTGACTGAACTGTCTTTGGAATTTTTCTGCTTCATGGAAATGTCTGCTGGATACTGTGGGCCTGAAGCCCGAAAGATGGATGCCCCAACGGTACAGAGGAACTTTGGGTGACTGTCCAGGCAGTGAGTTGTCTCTGTCATTTCTAGAGTTTTATAAGTTACTTATTTCTTATTTACCTTAGGTAGCATTATATCCTTCTGGAGTCTTTGATGGAGTTGAAGAATAAATAGATAGTTATAGCTTTCCTTAGTTATGATAAAAGATAAAATAGATTTAAATATTGTAACTGTAATACTTGCTTGATAACTGTTTTTGTTATATGTAATTTTGCTATGTTAAAGTTGAAGCCTTTTCTTTTTTGTTTAAACAGAAAAAGGGGAAATGATGGAGGAGAGTTATCTGTCTATGTTTCTTTCATTGGTTAATTAATAAAGAAAACTGCCTTGGCCCTTTAAGAGAGGTGGAGTAGACAGAACAGAATTGTTGGGAACAAGGAAGTAGAGTTGGGGAGACGCTTCAGGCAGTCTCCATAGGAGTCTCCATGCTGCTCCTCTCCGAGATGGACGCAGGTTAAGATCTCTCCTGGTAAGGCACCCCTCGTGGTGCTATATAAATCACTAAATATGGGTTCAAAGCAAGATATGAGTATAGCCAATAAGAGGCTGAAACTATGGGCCAGGCAGTGTTTTAAAAGAATACAGTTTCCGTGTAATTATTTTGGGTAAAGCTAGCCGGCGGCGGGTGGCGGGACGCAGCCCCGCCGCTTCACACTACAGATTTGAAAAATTAAGTAGGAGGGACAGAGATACAAATGAAGTACAGAGACATAGGATAGAATTGGGAGGGCTATCTAGGAATACTGAATATGCTCATGTTTACGTGTGTGTGTGTGTGTGTGTGTGTGTGTGTGTGTGTGTGTTGTGTGTGTGTGTGTACCCCATCCAAAAGGAGGGGAGGAAGGTGAAGGGACTTCCTTTAACATGACACTCAAAGGACAAGCAGAACAGTTACTTGCTTCAGTACTTGAGAGCAATCAAGAAACTATATCCTTTAGTTAAGATTCTTTTGTTTAGGCAGGACATATATGACCATAACTTAGGAACACCAAAACATTCTGCAGCAGCCACTCCCTGGGTCAAAATCTTCTTGCCTTATCCTTGAACAGAGTAGGAATAGGCCTTAAATTTTCTGACCTTTGGCCAAGTTGGAACATATCTACCTCTATGGGTCCCATCTTATAATATCCTAAGTGGAAAGAGCAATGCTCAGGGTATCACAGTACCCGATTTCAGCATGACAAGAAGACCCAGATTAACAAAAACTATATAGAAACTGGCACAAAAGCAGTCACTTGGACCATAGAATAAAGAGAGGATCCAGAAACTGATCCTCACAGCTATAACCTCCCTATATTTGATAAAGTGTCAAAAAATATACTGGAAAAGAGACAAGCTCTTGATTAACAAGACTGGTGTACTGACTGGCTTTGTGTGTCAACTTGCCACAAGCTAACATCATCAGAGGAAAGAAGCCTCAGCTGAGGAAATGCCTCTTTTGTGGAATATAATCTTAAAATGTGTTACGTTTGTTTATACTGTGGAACATTTGTTTAATGATGCAAAGATGTGTTGCATTCTTTTCTGTTGCATTTGTGTAACTCTGTAAAGCTGTGTTACTTTGCCTATCTAAAACACTTGATTGGTTTAATAAGGAGCTAAATGGCCAATAGCTAGGCAGCAGAGAGAAACAGGTGGGGCTGGCATTAAGAAGAATAAATAGGAGGAGAAATCTAGAAAAAAGAGAGAAGAACGAGGAGCGAGAAAAGGAAGAGAGGAGGACATCAGGGGCCAGTCACCCAGTCAGCCACAGACTAAGAAGGAAAGAAAGATATATGGAATAAAGAAAGGTAAAAAGTCCAGAAGCAAAGCATAGTTAAAGAGAAATAGAATAATTCAAATTAGAAAAGCTGGCTAAAAACAAGCCAAGGTAAGGCTGGGCATTCCTAAGTAAGAATAAGTCTCCAAGTATATATTTGGGAGCTAAGTGATGGGTCCCAAAGATAAAAAAAGAAAAAGAAAAAGAAAAGCAGCTACATGTTTCCATGAAATCCAGTTGTAAGGCATTATTTTCTCAGTTTACTGATCAGTGGGGCGAGAACTCAGCCATTGTGAGAGGTGCCATCCCTGGGCTGGTGGTCCCGGGATCTATAGTAAGCAGGCTGAGCAAGTCAGAGGAAACAAGCCAGTAAGCAGCACTCCTCCATGGGCTTTGTATCAGATCCAGCCCCAGGATCCTGCCCTGTTTGACTTTCCTCTGTCTTAACTGTAATGGTCTGTTCCTTCCCTCCCCAGTCAGCTGAGGCAAGCTGATCCTTTAGTTCCAGCCTAAGTCCCTTCCTTTTCGGTCTCTCCCCTGAAGAGACAGCTTCTGCCTTTCTCCACTTCTCCCCCTTCCTCCCTTCTGTCTCTCTCTCTGTCTGTCTGTCTCCCTCTCTCTTCTCTCTCTCTCCTCTCTTGTCCCTCTCTCTGATCTTCTCCTTCTCCTCTTCCCTTCCATAACCCACTAAATAAATATCCAACCTCACTCTACATGAGCGTTCTTAGTTATCCAACTTATCCATCTCTGTTCTCTCGGCCCTGCTGCATAAGCTCCCTGCTTAGGACCAGCCGCCTTCAGAGACCTGCAGTGATCTCATGCATGTCCATTCTGTCTGTCTCTCCTCATGGCCTGCTGCAGCCACTCAGGGAACTGCACCATCCCTACCTAGGACTGGCTGCTCTTGGGACCCGCTGCCCCCTGCCTGCCAAAACATGGCCTGCTGCCTGCCACTGCTTGGGGACCTGCAGCATTTCTGCCACTGTAGCAGCTGGGGATCCCGCAGCATTTTACTTAATCTGTTACATTGACTTCCTTCAATAATGAACAGCAATGTGGAAGTGTAAGCCAAATAAACCCTTTCCTCCCCAACTTGCTTTTGGTCATGGTGTTTCCTGGTGGCAATAAAAACCCTAAGACAAATTGGTACCAGTTCAGGGGGTATTGACTGACCTGACCATGTTTTGGGGAGGATTGTGGCTAGGAGAGCCATTGAGTATTAAGAGCTCAGTGGAATGTTCTTTAGGAGTTTGGAAGATAAAAATGTTGAGCACATTACAGAAGCTTGTGTGCTGCCGAACCGGTGGAACTGAGAAGTGACCCCAAGCCCATTGGAGGAGTCCAGAAGATCATGAGTGGATCCAGACATTGAATAGTTAGAGAATTTTTGATTGTGAAGTAAATCCCAGATAGTTGAACATTGAGTATGTATACTGTTGGAATTTGATTTTTGCTTGTTCAAATTGTGACAGTGGCCTTGTTCTTACCTCTTGAAGAAGGTATATTAATTTAATTTTGATTTTTTTTAAAGAAGCCCACAGATAAAAGACTTGAACTTTTAATAAGAGACTGGCCTATTTTTTAAAGAGACTGAAACCCTTAATGTGTTTTTGAAGTTATAAAGACTGTGGGACTTTTAAATTTATTTATGATTTTAATGTGAGATCTTGGGATAATGCAGTTGCCAGAAGCCCTGCTCAGCTGGGGTTTCAGGTCCCAAGGAGGTTGTTATGGAGTTGGCAGTGGGGGCGCTTGGGGGAGGAACCAAGCACAAATCTGGAGTGACTCGGGATGGCTTTGCCAGTGAGTTTATTGAAAAAGACTACATCTTTTATTGCACGTAGGATTAAACTGGAGACAAGGGGCGTGTGAGCTGGGGTGTGGCTTAGGATCCAGGTTGAGGAATCCAGCATTGACCTTGGCAATAGGCTCCGGTTGTCTGTTAATGGAAGGGACCAAAGTCCCTCCTGCTAGAGATGAGAATGACTGTGTTAGTAACCAGGAACTTTCCTTAAATCCCTCTCCAGGGAATGGAGCCCTTTTCTAAATGCCTGACCTTAGGAAAAGGAGGACATCTGGGGACCAGACGCTATATGTACTACTACAACTTAAGAGCAATTTTTATTCTTCAAGGGGATAAGCACTGAGCTATTCCCTAAATGTGTCCCTTTGTGTCTTAGGCTTACTAAATAGACCTGTTCCCCTCACAACGCTCCAGACAGGGAAAGTCTGACGTCCTACTCTTTCCCATTGTACTGCACCGTTCTGATTTCTCTGTATTTAACTCAACTCTTCCATCTAATGTTTATTTTAGGAGTTTCATCCTTGGGATCAGAAGTGTCTAGTAAATCTCTAACTCTCCTATTCTTGGTGCAATTAGGAGGGCACAATGGGATGTTCTATAGTAGTAGGGTTTTTTTTTTTCCAAAGAATTCTTTTGTTTAGGGATGCTACCATTGTGTATATTTTCATCCTTTATCAAAACCTGCACACAGTTTCCCAAAGGGAAAGGCCTTGATAGTGAGAACCAATAGAAATGAAAGTTAAACAGCTCTGGAGAAGTGTGGTCTGAGCGTCAAAATGCCGGAACTTTGTCAAGCAGCAATGGTTGCCATGCAGGTCACACACAAGAAAGGAAGGGTTATGGGTTAATAGTGATGTGTTTGACACAAGCTGGAGTCAAATGTGATAAATGTTTGAAAGCCCCGGTTGTAGGTTTCTCCGCCAATGCAATAAGCCAAATCAAGCCGAATTCATAAGTTCATAAGACCAGGTTTAATTTGAGCAAAGCAACTCCCAGGGGATTCTGGGGGAGGGGATGAAAGCAGGAGAGAAATCAGGTTGGTGCTCCCAAGGAAGGGCCTTAAATACTCTGTAGGTGTGGTTTTTAAGTAGCTCCAGGGGAGGAGCCGCCAATGGTGGGCTTTCTGAGAAGAAGGAGTTTGAAATGGAAGGAGTGGGACGGAGCTCCCAGCTGAACATCTTTCCTGGTGGGGTTTGGAATGGGGCCTGAGCTAAAAATTTCCCAACATCCAGGGAGGAAGGAGCCTCAGTTTAGGAAAAGCCTCCATGAGATCCAGCTGTAAGGCATTTTCTCAATTAGTGATAGGTGGGGGAGGGCCTAGCCAATGGTGGTGGTACCATCCCTGGGCTGGTGATCCTGGGTTCTATATAAAGCAGGATGAGGAAGCCAGAGAAACAAGCAACCCTCCATGACCTCTGCATCAGCTCCTGCCTCTAGAACCTGGCCCCGTTTGAGTTGTTTCTGTCCTGGCTTCCCTCGGTGCTGAATGTCATATGGAAGTGTAAGTCAAATGACACTCTGTCTTGTCAGCTTGCTTTTGGTTGTTGTTGTTGTTTGTTTTTCTTTTTTCTTTTTTCGAGACAAGGTTTCCCTGTAGTTTTCTAGAGCCTGTCCTGAACTAGGCTCTTGTAGACCAGGCTGGCCTCGAACTCAGAGATCCACCTGCCTCTGCCTCCCGAGTGCTGGGATTAAAGGCGTGCGCCACCACCACCCGGCTTCAGCTTTGCTTTTTGATCATGCTGTTTAGTTGCAGGCGATAGAAAGCCTGAGTAAGACAGCTGGGAAAACTGGATTTCACAACGGAAAGTGTGAAGCTAGATCTAGACTTCTCACCTTACATAAAAAAAAAAAAAAAAAAAAAAAAAAAAAAAAAACCAAAAGGAAACAAAACTTTAATGTAAGAACTGACACTTTGAACCTGAGAGGAAAACATCTCAAGACATAAGCAGAGGCAAGGCCTTTCCCAAGGGAATCCGATGGCACAGAAAATCGTCTCAAGCATCTGCATAGAATTTCAAAGCTTCTCTTGGGCAGGTGAGCAGGCTCTGCAGGGAAAGGCACTTGCTACCAGTTTCTTCACCAAGAGCCACCTGGTGTCAGGAATCGTCATCCTCTGACGTTCATACCTGTGCCTCAGCGTGTACACACACACCACACACACACACACACACACACCACACACACACACACCACACACACACACACCACACACACATACACCACACACACCACACACACAACAGACACACACACACCACACACACCACACACCACATAGACACACACACACCACACACACACACACACACACATCACACCACACACACCACCACACACCACACACAAGATACCACACACCCACACACACACACCACACCACTACCACACACACCACACACACACACACACACACACACACACACTAAATAAATGTAATAATTTTAAAAATACAAGGTAAACAAAAGCTTCTCACATAAAAGGAGAAAGGTGGGGGAGAGAAACGTGCTCAGTGAAGAAAATGATTAGCAGAGAGAGGAGACAGCCTGAAAGGGGCTCGTTACATTGTTTAGAGGTCCTGAGGGGTCCTCACAGCCATGCTTTCCAGACAGAGGACTAATCGCAAACGTAAACACCAAAATAATCACCTGGTCAAGAAGTAGGTGAGTGAACGGATAGTTTCCAAAAGTACAAAGAGCTAGTTAGAAGTCTTGGGGGAGGGGGTGGAAGTTGCTCACCCAGCACCGAGACACCAGAGGCAGGCCGGTCTCTATGAGTTCCAGGACAGCCAGGGCTAAATAGAGTAAAGAGATCTTGTCTCAACAACAAAAATAAAAATTAAGAAATAAATTTATGAGTTAAAAAACAATTTGGAAAAAAATGAAAACTTCATTTGATAGGTAGCATTTTGTGTGCCCAAGAAGCACAATGGACAATGTTAAAAGGTTTTACAAATTGGTAGCTGCCTTTCCTTTCTGGTGCTATTTTATTTTTCTTGGGATTAGCAATTTCTTCCCCCCGCCACACTGGTAATATTATTACTATAGTAGTAGTATAAATAGATTCTTCGGTTATCTTTAAGAGGTTGAGCCCTGGAAGTTTGAGCATGCTCCAGTAAGTGCAACACCAAATTGACTTAGTATTTTTTTCTTCTTTTGTTTTGGGGGAGATTATAAGAATGGGGGAGGAGCAGGCAGTAGTGGTGCACGCCTTTAATCCCAACACTTGGGAGGCAGAGGCAGGTGGATCTCTGTGAGTTTGAGGCCAGCCTGGTCTACAAGAGCTAGCTCCAGGACAGGCTCCAAAGCCACAGAGAAACCCTGTCTCGAAAAACAAAACAAAACAAAAATAAATAAATAAAAGAATGGGGGGATGTTGGGAGGACTGGGAAGTAAACAGGAGCAGGGAGTATTGCGTGAAATTTCCAAATAATCAATAAAAAACATCAAGTTAGCTTCTTCCTCGGCGCTACCCTGCGAGGTGGGCTGCCATCTCCTTTGCGGCATCATGGCTGCCCTCCGGCCTCTGGTGAAGCCCAAGATCGTCAAAAAGAGGACCAAGAAGTTCATCCGGCACCAGTCAAATCGATATGTCAAGATTAAGCGGAACTGGCGGAAACCCAGAGGTACTGACAACAGGGTGCGGAGAAGATTCAAGGGCCAGATCCTGATGCCCCAACATTGGTTACGGGAGCAACAAGAAAACCAAGCACATGCTGCTAGCGGCTTCCGGAAGTTTCTGGTCCACAACGTCAAGAGCTGGAGGTGCTGCTGATGTGCAACAAGTCTTACTGTGCTGAGATTGCTCACAATGTTTCCTCCAAGGAACCGAAAAGCCATCGTAGAAAGAGCAGCGCGGCTGGCCATCAGAGTCACCAGTCCCAACGCCAGGCTGCGCAGCGAAGAGAATGAGTAGATGGCCTCGCGTGCACGTTTTATTTGTGTTTAAATAAAACCACAAAAACTGCAAAAAAAAAAAACCAAACATCAAGTTAAAAACAGAAAAAAATAGATTCTTCTCTTATACAATACATCCCAAGCACAGTTTCCCTCCTGCCACTCCTTCTAGCCCCCCCCACCTCCCCTCTCCCTCAGATCCATGCCCCTTCCATTTCCTGTCAGAAAGGAGTAGGCCTCCAAGAGGACAACCACCAAACACAACAAAACAAGATACGGTAAGACAAAAACCTTCATATCGCGGCTGAACAAGGCAACCCAATAGGAGGAAAGAAACCCCAAGAGCAGGCAAGAGTCAGAGATACACCCACTCCCGCTGTTCCAAGTTCTACAAAAACACCAAGCAAACGAAGGGCCACAACATGTACGCAGAGGACCCGGTGTGGACCCACGCAGGCCTTACACCAAAATCTGATCACTCACTAAATAGCTTTGTGTACAAAGAACCTCCATTATAGAGCCAGTCAAGTCCAAAGAAAATGCTGGGACGCCATTAAAAAGAGCTAACTGGTAAGCTTTTAATTATCATAGGACAACCCTTAGAGTAGACCCTGGCAGCAATTCTGTCTTGAGATACTTTTATTGATGTTTTGTTTGTTTTTTTTTTTTTAATTCCCTTCGAATAGTAAGTAACGCGCTTACTTCTAGTTCAACCTGAAACTCCCTGCCAGTTATTTAAATCATTTCTTGACAGTTCAGTTAGATTAGGTGGTTTGCAAATTTCATCTCGAGAAATTTCTCTGCTTAGGCTCCTGCTGTGCAGTGAGCCAAGCCCCGGCCTGCCCCCACACCTGTGGTTCTGGGCAGCTCTCTCCGAATGCTCCCTGCGGAGCCTCCTCTCTACAGACCCTAAGAGGAACTGTCTGCTTCTCTTCTGTCGGTTTTCTCTAGTTTTTATCGATTGCGTTTTTTCCTGTGTTTTCCCAACAGATGCTGTATAGGTTATCTGAAAGCTTGCCAAAAACCTTTCGTCAGCCGTTCCCAAAATGCCTGTTCCAGCCTTTGCTTCTTGTCTGTCTGTACTTTACATCTGTACTCTTAACCGCATTTTTTTTTTTCAAATGGGAGTTTCTTGTTGTTGTTTGTATCTTTTGTTGCATTTTTTGAGACAGGGTCTCTCTGTACAGCTCAGCCTAGCCTTAAATCTCAATCCTCCTTCCCAAGCTTCCTATTGCTAATATTACAACATATGCTGCCACGCTGGCCTATATCCAACACTTCCCAGCATTTCTGCCGACGATATAAGCTGTGGCTCTCCATAGACCCCACTTCTGAGCCATGTCCTTCTGTCTGATGGACACTGCACACACCTCTCGGGTGCTTTGTTTGGCATTCCCTGGCCACTGGTGAGGTTGAGAGTCTGTCCTGTGTTTATTTGCTGCTGGAATTTGCCTCTTTGTGAACTGCTTTTTCACACCCGGTTCCCTTTTTCAGCTGTTTTACAGTTCTCAGTCTGTAAGGACTGTCCTGACTACAGCGACTTGCCTGCCCAAGTGCAGCTTGGCTTTCAACTTGTCGTAAGGTACTTTCTCATAGCTTTCGCTGCAGTACTTTTGTATTAGGTGGAAGTATAAACTATATACATAGACAGAGTCTCTCTGTCACTCAGGGTGAACGCAGACCTGCTTCAGTCTCCCCAGGGCGGCCATCAGAGTTGTGTGCCAACACGACCGGCCTCAGGTGGCTGTTTTCTAACATTTCACTGAGAATAGAGGGAAGCTGGTCTGCTTCTTAGTTTTTGTTTGTTTGTTTTTTGGTTTGGTATGATTTTTGTCGTCTGTTTCTTGGTTCACTGTGTGCATCGATTTTTATATTAAGATCACATTATGTATAACATGACAGAGACAGGAGGATGCCTGAGTCTTGCTAGACAATTAGTCTGTTCAGTCAGTGGGCTCCAGGTTCATTAAGAGACCCTGTCTCAGAGAACTAAGGCAGAGAAACAATTGAGGAACTGATGTCAATCTGTAATTTACACATGCATTCTCTCTCTCTCTCTTCCTCTCCCTCTCTCCCTTCTCTCTTTCTTTCTCTCTCTCTCTCTCTCTCTCTCTGTCTCTCTCTCTTTCTCTCTCTCACACACACACACACACAAATAAAATTTAAAAGTAAAAAAATCATGCTGCCTCCCTAAAATAGAGTTCCCACCATCTGCTGTACCCTAGAGCACTGTAGATAATCCTGGATACCTTCCTCCTTTTCTCCACTGGACAACTCAGAGGGGATGTCACCTCCTCTGGGATGTGGTCCCTACACATAGAACCTTAGCAGATCTCTCATATATAAGTTCTAAGTTTGTTGCCTTCATTTTGTTTGGTTGGTTTTAGTTTCCAGATAGGGTTTCTTTGTGTAGCCCTGGCTGTCCTGGAACTCTCTCTCTGTAGATCAGGTTGGCCTCATAGACCCACCTGCCTCTACCTTCTGAGTGCTGAGATTAAAGGCATGTGCCACTGCAAACTGGCATTACTTTTGTTTTTATCCCTTTTCGAGACAGGGTTTCTCTGTATAACGGTCTTGGCTGTCCTGGAACTCGCTTTGTAGACCAGGCTGGCCTCAAACTCTTTGAGATCTACCTCCCTCTGCCTCCCAAATGATGGGATTAAAGGCGTGTGTCACCACCATTCAGCCTGTTTTTACCACTTTATTTGAAGGGATTTTAAATCGTCAAAGCCTGCTACTTTTATAAGTAATTTTTAAATTATTTATTTTTATTTTATATGCATTGGTGTTTTGCTTGCATGTATGTCTGTGTAAGGGTGTCAGGACCCCTGGAACTGGAGTGTTACAGTTGTGAGCTGCCATGTGGGTGCTGGGAATTGAACCTGGGTCCTCCGGAAGAGCAGTCAGTGCTCTTAACCACTGAGCCATCTTTCCAACCCCCATAAGCAATTTTTTTAAGGCCAATTCCTACCTGACCTGTAACTCGCTATGTAGACTAGTCTCTCCTCAAACACAAGAGATCCACCTTCCGATGCTTCCAGAGTGCTGAGGTCAAAGGAGTGCATGTGCCCCCACACTCACCTGATGGTTTTATAACTATGGGGAGGGGGGATTTATGGGAGGGAGAACGGGAAGAGAAGAGGGAGGGGAAACTGTGGCTGATATGTAGAATAAAAAATGTTAACAAAATAAATAAAAGTAAATTTTTAAAAAATCATGACCAAAAGCAAACGCACACACACACACACACACACACACACACACACGCACGCACGCACGCACGCACGCATGCACGCACACAAGCACACGCGTACACGCACAGAAGTTATATAGCACAAGCTAAATGAAGAGCCAAGGGTCAAGCTCAGGTGTTTTATGACTTTCTCATCCTTGTCACCACAGCTCAGGGGCAAGGCAAGTGCAACGCCCACTGCCTTCTCCTAACAGCTGGGGCCTGTTGGCCCAGGGCAGAGCCAGTTTCCAGCGGTTCCTTGCAAGGAAGTCAGACCCCTGGGGTGCAGCTTGCGATTTATCTCTGTTCTCTTCTTCCTTGCAGTAGAAAACGTGCCCACATTTAAACCTTGGTGTTTCCTTACTCTGGAATTTATGTGGGCAACAGACAGAGACTCTAGGGGCAGCAAGACAAACGGGATTTGAAGCCAGCTTTCCACCATGGTGCTGGCTAACGGGTACCCGCAGGGGCTAGTTCTCTCAGCTGTAAAAGAGGTCTATACAGAGCTCTAAAAAGTTAAAGGCCTCAGAGCAGATTCTCCATAGACATGTCCTGCTTGTCCCCACCCCACCTCTAGCAGGAGGGAACTGAGCTTTGCTGAATGAACTGGAGGAAGGAGGTACCCCCAAATCTAATAGAGAAAGTAGGTTAGTACTCAGAGGTAATCAGGCTGGGATGAAGATGATGTGGGATTAGCCTGGTACTGCAGATGGAGAAACTGAGGTATGGGGAGGTAAATTGCTTGCTGGAGGTCACACAGTTACAATGTGTTGACTCTTCTGTTGAACCCTCCATTATGGGCTGTGTTCCCTGTGAGCCTGGGCGTCTCTGCAGCCTTCCACAGCCACCCACACAACTAGCTTCTGCATGCCCTGACACTTCGTACTGCTACCCCTCTCCCCCCCTACCCCCGCATGACTCACCAGTTGTCCCTGCTCCCCGCTTCCCCAGGGCTGCTTGTTCCCACCCCTCCCCCACCTGGGAGTGGCTTCTCACACCTGCTGTGAATTTAGGACTGAGGGCAGAGACAGTGGCAGCAGGCAGGGCTCCTGCAGGAGGTCAGAAGCCTGGTCCTACAGTGAACAAGGAAGTAAGGAGAACACTATCCCTGCAGCACCCAAGGTCCCCTCATCTTGGGAGACAGCAGACAGCCTCTAAATACCCATCAGCTGAGAACAGTCTGGGCTTCCTGGAAAGATCCCATCTCAAAGAGAGAGAGAGAGAGAGAGAGAGAGAGAGAGAGAGAGAGAGAGAGGACCCAGGTGATGGTGGTACACCCCATAGGCAGGTGGATCTCTGAGTTCAAGGCCAGCCTGGTCTACAGAGCGAGTTGGACAGCCATAACTACATAGAGAAACCAGTCTCAAAAACAGAAAGCAAAAGATAGCAAATTCTTAGGTAAATTACAAGATGCTACTTACATAATCCGCAAAATGCCCTTGTCCACAGGTTACCTTCCAAGACTGCCAAAGGCTTCTTGAAATCCCGCATCCTGCCAAGAACTGAAGTACACCAGAGTCGGTCTCAAACTGAGCCAGCTACTAAGTGCGTTACAGGAGCGCCCACTGTCCTCAGTTGGACAAATGGACAATGCGTGTCTTAGATAGGGCGGGGGCAGAATCGTTACACTATTTAGAATGGCATCCATTTAAAAATTATGACTTGTTTGTTTCTAGAATTTTCTATTTAATATTCTTAGACCAGGTTTGCCAGAGGCGACTTTAAACAACAGACTCTAAATGGCAGGTGAGGAGAGAATGACTATCAAGTGAAAAATGCCAGCTATGAATGGTACAGAATTACACCACTTACGTAAAAAAGAAGGGGTGGGGAGTAAGCATTCATGTGCATTTGCTTCTATAGTAAAGAAAATCCATACTTTTCGTTCTGTTATTATTGTATGAAACAGAATTTATGTAGTGCAGGTTGGCCTCGAACTCATAATCATTCTGCCTCAGCATTCTGAGTATTGAGCTTACTGGCATGAGACAATATACCTAGGTTACGTAAAGCACTTTTAACATTTATTTATTTATTTATTTATTTATTTGCTTATTGAGAGAGTGTATGTGTTTACACATGCCACCGCAAGAGTGTGGACACCGGAAGACAGTTTGCAGGAGCTGGGTCTCTCCTACCATATGGGACCTGGGGCATCACACTGAGGTCATCGGACATGGTGGCCATCCCAGTGGACAGTTGATATTAATAACATCAGCTGCGCCTTGGGACAGGGACTTGGTTGTTAGGGATGGAATAGGAGGGAAATTTTTTTCCATGGACAGCTGTCCTTCAGAATCCTGATTCCAGGACCCGGAAGACACCAAAGTCTTTGGTGTAAAGTGGCCTGGTGTTTGCATGTAGCCTACAAAGTCCTCCTGGGTGCCTTAGATCAACTGTGGAATATTCATAGCACCTCCTCACCTGTGGTGAATCTTCATGGCCAACTTAACAGGCCTTAGAATCACCATGTAAACACACTCCAGCTGTGTCTATGAGGGTGTCTCTAGAAAGGGTTACGTGAGCAGGGAAGGGAAGATAGGTCGTGAATGTGGTGACATTCCTCCCACTCTGCTTTCTGACTATGAATGCCATGGGAGCATCCTCCTACCTCACCCTCCTACCACCGTGTCTTCCCCACCACGAAAAGGTTACCCTCAAACTGTAGCCAAAGCAAGCCCTTCCTTCCTGAAGCTGCTTTGCCAGGTATTTCAGTCACAGCAAGGACAGAAAGTAGCTCATGAGTTCCTACGGTGAAAATGCTATTACAGAGATGCCGGGTTGTGTGGCTGAGGGGCTGACAGCGCTGGCAAGAAAAACTGCGCATGCTCAGTACGGAAGCAATCGCTTCTCCAGATAGCTGCTTCTCTTTGTTTTGGGCAGCCCTAGCTGGACTGGAACTCATGAAGACCAGGCTGCCCTTGAATTCACAGAGATGTGGCTGCTTCTGCCTCCAGAATGGGGGGGGGCTTAAAGGGGGGCTTCTTCAGACATTTCCAAGGCTGGCTGCATCCGTGGGTGCATGATTCATGGCTAGAGAGCGAGCACCATTTGGCACCTTTGAAGCCACAGCAATGCACTGCCAAGTTTATAAAAAAAAAACATTAAATTGTATTGAAAATTGAAATGAAAATAAACAAGCACATGCACACGCGAGGCTACAGGCCACCGTGAGATGGTCCACATCTGTGTGAGCCGGAGGTGAAAGGCCCATGAAGAAACCCGTGATCCAAATGGCGGCCACAGCTGACAGCCTGTGGTTGCCCTCTCCTTGGCCCGAGCACTTCCTCCTTAGTAACAGAATTCTGTTTGTATTTGAGGTTGCTATGGGGCCAGATTCAGAAACACAATTCCAAGTATCTTTACAATGACAAGTGGCCCTGACCTCAGTTGTGGCCTCCCTGAATGAAGATTCTTCCTATTTCTCTGACAGGCCTCAAGCTGGTGGGAAGGGTCCCACCTTTTCCTCCCCGTTTTCTTCTCACAGGGGCCGCCACCTTGTCACCGCTAGGTGAAACTAAGAACTAGGGTGTGAGGCAGAGAAGCAAAGCACTCTGTGTCCCAGATGCTGCCCAGCCCACTGCCCTCCCTCAAGCAGGGAGTTACTGTGCCAGAAGGCGCATCATTCCTGCTCAGACACCACAGGTTTACATGCGGATGGCGATGGTTTTCTGGAATATAGTAGCAAAGCATTTCACTTAACAAAGTCAGCTTAATAATGGTTTTCAACACATGAAAACACGGAGAACAAAACACTCTTTTCTTTTTTTTTTTTCTTTTCTTTTTTCTTTTCTTTTTTTTTTTAGACAGAGTTCTTCAACTATGGAGCCAGTTCTGGAAATAGCTCTGAAGACCAGGCTGGTCTTGAACTCAGACAGACCCCGACTGCCTCTGCCTCTCAGGTGCTGGGATTAAAGATGTGCGCCACCACCATGCCTGGCTAACCTCTGGCTTCTGAAGGCATGCAAACATGTGCACATATATATGCACATATACACAGGTACTCCAAACATAAAAAATTAAAAACCCATCACAAAATTAACCATGCAGATCTTCTGCAACCTAAAGTGCAGGAGTAAAGCGTTTGAAATCACACATTTGGTAAGCAGTTAACGTCCACAAAATGTAAATAACTCATAACTCAACAATAACCAAAAAAATGACACAGCCTTAAAAGTAGGCAAAAGATTTGTAGACATATCTCAAAAAAATACAACAAATGGCCAACAAAATATAAGAGATGCTTATGTTACGAATCTCTCAAGAAATGCAAATTCGCCAGGCGGTGGTGGCAACAGGCCTTTAATCCCAGCACTCCCAGCAGAGGCAGGATCTCTGTGAGTTCAAGGCCAGCCTGGTCAACAAGAGCTAGTTCCAGGAAAGGCACCAAAGCTACAGAGAAACCCTGTCTCGAAAAACCAAAAAAAAAAAGAAAGAAAGAAAGAAAGAAAGAAAGAAAGAAAGAAAGAAAGAAAGAGAAAGAAAGAAAAAGAAAAAGAAAGAAAGAGAAAAGAAAGGAACGCAAATTCAAAACAAAGACTCCATTACAAACCTGTTAAGACAGCCACCATCAACAGCAGAAACTACTGCTGTCAAGATGGTTCAGCAGGTGAAAGCCTTTGTCCCTAAGTCGGACAACCTGAGTTTGCCCCCCAGGAAAGTGGTGGCACCTGTGGGCCCAGCACTCAAGAGGCTGAGGCAGGAGATCCAGGGGTCTAGACCAGTTTAAACCAGTTGTAAACCAGGGTTACACAATGAAATTTTGTCTCAAAAGAGAGAAAATGAAAGAAAGGGAGGAAGGGCAGGTGGAGGGAAAAAGGGAGGGAGGGAGGAAGGGAGGGAGGGAGGACAAAGGGAGGAAAATGGTGGGGGGCAGGGAAACAAGCATCAGCAAGATACTGAGGACCTGGAAGCTGCGTGTGCCATTGATGAAAATGCGGGGCAGAGTGGGCACCGTAGGAAACCATGTGGCCTGGCCTGAAAGAATTTAACACCTGACTTGTGTACAATCCATCCATTCTATTTCTGGGAGTGTGTGCAAAAGAAAGGCAAGGCTTCGCACAGATGTGTGCACTCTGAGGTTCACGGCACTGTCATGCACACAAGAGCAGGGCCACCTATGACACGTGAGCGGATAAACGAAATACAGTCTGTCTACTAAGCATGGTGTTATTCAGCCTCTGGGAGGAAAAACTGAGCAAGGTGGCCTGTGACTCAGGAGGCTGACTAGCAGGATCATTTGAGACCTGGGCTATATACTGACTGTCTCAACAAAAAAGAACAAAATCGTCATCTATACTACAGCATGGGTGAATCTTGAGGACATTGTGAACCCAGTCAGAAAACAACCAAAAATGAAAACTAGAGTGGAGAGGGGAAGTGGGACATTGGTTAAGAGTACAGTTTTCATTTTGCAAGATGAAAGGATTCTGGAGCTCAGTCTGCCCCTCGGCAATGCGAGCGTACCCAGCGCTGCTGAATTTACATATGGCTGAGCTGGTGATTTCATGTCCCATGGGGGCTTCTCTTTGCTAGTCTTTAAAAACCAAGCACTTGAGTGACTGTCTGCCGCTTTCACTGTTTCACGGGCGCCTGTCCCGCCTGCTAGAGCTGGACGGCGGTGAAGCTCAGGAGCCTGCCCTTCTTTTTTAATGATTTATTTTAAATTAATGTATGTGAGTGTTTTGCCTTCACTTACAACTATGCATGTGTCTGCTACCCTCGGAAGTCAGGATGCCAGGGGTCCCCTGGAACTGGAGTTACAGATGGCCGTGAGCCACCGCGTGGGCACTGGGAATGGAATCCAGGTCCTGGTAAGAGCAGATCCTGATAATTGCTCTTAACCGCTGAGCCATCGTTCTAATTTGCCAGCGGTTTTGGTTGTTTTGTATTTTTCTAGATAGGGTCTATGTAGCCCTGGCTGTCCTGGAACTCACTCTATGGACCAGGATGGCCTCAAACACAGAGATCCACCTGTCTACGTCTCCCGAGTGCTGGGATTGAAGGTGTGCTCCACCACCACCCGGCTAATCTACCAGCTTTTAAAAGCAGTTTATTTTTTGCTTGTTTGCACCGACAGTGTTGGGGATTGGACACGGGGCTCTGGTGTGCCAGGCAAGTGCTGTGCCACTCGAGCTGTTTGCACAAAAGCAGCCTCCGTCCTTTTGAGCTATTTCTCCAGTGCTATTGGCTGAGCTCCGACTCCCCTGGAGTGGCCCTGGAGAACACGCAGCACACAGTCCAGAGAGACCACAGAGTCAGGGACTGAGGGTGGAGCCCAGGCACAGAACATATCTTAGCATGTGCACAGCCCTGGAACCCCGGCACTGTCCCTGGAAGAATAATTGAACGTTATGAAGCCAACCCCACGGTGTAACGGGATACAGGGGCACTTGGAGAGGGAAAGGACTGTTTGAAGAGAGAGTTTTCAAGCCGGATCCAACTGACTGAAGGCGGCCGGAACGTCAGCCAGAGAGAGCAGAGCAGCCGTGTCTGAGCTGGCAGGAACTGGGAGGCAGCAAGAGTGATTTGGGGAACAAGTGGGAGGCAGGTGGTGGAAACACTGCCAGCAGCCCCGTATGCACGAGTCAGATGAGAAGCCATCGAGGTAGGAGTGAGACTTCCAGGGCTACACACTGAGATTCTGGAGGGGGAGCAGCGGGCGGGGAGTGAAGTCCAAATACCATGGCAAGAAAAGTGATCATAAGAACCAACTCTTGAGTCCTGGAG
Source organism: Arvicola amphibius (assembly GCF_903992535.2). Lineage (NCBI taxonomy): Eukaryota > Metazoa > Chordata > Mammalia > Rodentia > Cricetidae > Arvicola > Arvicola amphibius. Next base: position 128,440,336 of record NC_052047.1, read on the forward strand.
AAAAACTGGCCAGTCACTAAGCCTCCTTGGGCTCAGCTTTTACCTCAGCATTCACTGTAATGATGAGAAAAGACACCTATCCACTATCCACTCTGTCTTCCGTCTCCCTGTGCAGTGGGTGCGCTGGGGCCCAGAGACGGGAAGAGAAAGCAAGGCTGGGGCCCAGAAACAAATGTCAGGGTGGGGTGGGAAGGCTGGGGGAAAGGGCTCCCCAGTGTTGGTGGTCTTTGCTTATGTGAGAGAAACCCCAGTGGTATAGGGCTAGAGAAACCTGGGCCCCACTCACCTTGTGGGCACAATTCCTCTCCCTGACCCTGTAGTAACTAGGAGTGGGACCCAGTCCGGGCTCAAAGGAATAACACAGGGGATCCGAGGGAGACAGGAGTCACACTGCGCCCATGACCTTGTGGCAGAGTTATGGGTGTCTGGGCTAGCAACAGCAGCCACTACTTGGTATGACTGCCCCTGCCTCTTGCTTGCTCTTCTCCCATGATCCCCATGCCTGTCCATGGCCCCGACATAGCTACTGGTGTCCCAACTAGGCCACTGACTGGTCACGTGGGCTTGGATCAGTGAAGCTAGGCTTTGTCTGGTAGGTCTGAAACATGCCCAGTCAAACAAGGGTTCTCAGTTATCAACTGACTGGCAGTCACCTAAACCCCAGTCTTTTCTGAGCTGGCAAGATGGCTCAGAAGGTAAAGGGCACTGGCTGCCAAGGCTGGTAACCTGAGCTTGATCCCCACCATGTACACAGTAGGAAAACTCCTTCCCACAAGTGGTCCTCTGCCCTCCACGCACATGCCATGTGCACTTGAGTACAGTCAATCAACCAATCAGTGCAAATTTTTAACATTTCGATCCAGTACTACTGATGGGTAGAGCATGCGTTAGGGTATGAGTCCTGGGTTCCCGTCCGCAGCCTGAAATCAGGCAGTCAAATGCACTCCCTCTGCATCCAGTCACAGCCAGCCGTGTCCACAGCTGCCTGCACTCAGCTTTTACACTATTAGTCTTTAAAGCAGCCTCCTTTGGGGCTGGAGAGACAGCTCAGCAGTCAAAAGCACTGGCTGCTCTTGTAGCGGGTTTGACTCATACACCCACATGGCAGCTCCCTCACAGCAGTCTGGAACTCCAGTCCAGGACAAATCCAGTGCCCTCTTCTGGCCTCCACAGCTACTGTATACATGTGGTGCATTTACATTTGCTGGCAAACACTTGAATAAATGAAGTTTTTTTTTTCTTTTTGAGACAGAGAGTCTCTATATAGGCTGTCTTGGAACTTACTCTGTAGACCAGAGATCTGCCTGCCTCTGTCTCCCAAGTGCTGGGATTGAAGGTCTGTGCCACCACATCCAGAAATAATATATTATTAAATTTTTTATTCAAAAGGGGTTATAGCTTGATTCTGTCTGAATACATAAATAAACAAACAACAATGGACCGGCTTAGAGCCAACCAGACTTTGGCAAAAACCAATTTAATGGGATCAGATTCCTGTCAGGAGGGCATCCTGGTGGTGTGACCGTAAAGTCTCTCAAATTCTCTGTGCCTCAATTCCCACACTTTCTAAATAGAGTTAATAAAAGCAGCTACCTTGGAGTTACAAGACAAAAGCAGCGGGACAAGTCACAAGTGCCACCAAAGTAAGTTCACCACCATGAGAGTGGGAAGACTGAGAAGGTTTGGGAGGGGGTCCGGACCTCTCTCCTGCTCCAGAAACCTCTCCTCTGACCCCTGGCAGGCCCAGCTGACTAATCCCCTTCCCCCAAGGGTCTGATCACACCACCCTCAACTGTTACAGTCAGGCCCTTGATTTAATTCTCACATGATCAACTGGTAAGGAGGTGGGTTCGATGGGCCCCATCCACAGAGGAAAGAAGGGAGAGGGAAGAAGGAAGAAGGTTGGTGGCAAGACCCCTCGGTCTGCTTGCAAGGGAGTGAAAAGATGCTGGGCTCCCGCCCCTCCCCCTCCACAGCACCCCCAAGGCATTATCTCCAGGCAGCAGTAGCAGCTGAACCTCCTGGTATCTCTCTGATCCCCCAGATTTCCGGTTCCCCAAAGACAACTCAGGATGTGGGGAAGGAGGGGCAGGGAGAGGAGGAGGAGACCGAGCAAGAGGAAGGAGAGAGAGAGAGAGAGAGAGAGAGAGAGAGAGAGAGAGAGAGAGGAAAGAAAAAGGAGGAGGTAGGAAGAAGAGGAGGAGGAGGAGGAGGAAGAAGGAAGAAGAAGATGGAATGACCATCATCTAGGGACAGTGACAGACCACACCAGAGGGAAAATGCAAGACAGAAGCAGACAGACAGAAAGACAGTTGGAAAGACAGAGAGAGGCCTGTCATTCCTGTCATTTCAGGTATTAGGGAGGTGGAAGCAGGAGGATCAAAAAGTTCAAGGTTGCCAGGCTGGTGGTCACCTTTAACCCTAGCACTAGACAAAGGACAAGCAGATCTCTATGAGTTCAAGGTCAGTGTGGCTTACACAGTGAGTTCACACCGACCAAAGCTACGCAGTGAGAGCCTCTCTCAAACAACAACAAAACGTTCCGGGTCGTTGTCGTTGTCCTCAACTACACAGTGAAGTTAAGGACCAGCCTGTGTTTAAACAGTCTCAAAGGGAAAAAAAGGAGATCGAATCAGAAGGGCGACACACGTACAAGGGAGGCAGAGGCGGGGACGTCGAGAATGCAGCAAAAACTGAAAGCAGTCTGTGGGAGAGGGCGAGAGGAGGGCTTGGTGTGTGGGGTGCTGCAGGGACCCAGACAGAGAGAAAATTAGTAAGCCTGTGAGCCCGGTGGGAGAGGGTGAGAAATGCTTAGCACCTACCTGGTGGTGCGAGGAGGAGGGGTGGCTGGCCCAGAGGCTAAGCCAGAGGGCAAAGAATCTGTCACCGTCTTCCTCAAGGCACTAGGGACCTGTCCTTCCCCATCCCCCTTCCCAGTCCCAGGGTTTCTGATGCTGTAAGTACCACCCCACCGAGCTCACACAGCTACTCCCTAGAGAAGTTCCAGTTGGGGAGGCACGACACAGAGAGGATCCAAGAAGGCACTCCGGGCACAAACTAGTGAGTGTGGTGGCTGAGGAAGAGGAGATCAAAGAAAGACTGGCTGGGAAGATTGCTGGAGGGAGAGCAGACCCAATCCCGAGTAAGCCTGGCTGTCCTCTCTGAGCCTCAGCTTGCCAAGACAGGCGCATAGAGAAGCCATCCAAGGGTGACCTTCTGAACAGGCTATATGAAAGCACGGGCCCTGAATGCAGCATCTGGCAGGTGCCTTGAAGCCCGGGGCCCTTGCTGCAGTTGATGCCCCACAAGCATCCTGTCTGTGAGTGAGACACTTTCAATTTACAAACAACGGCAAATACACAGCTGAAGCCCATCTAGGCCAAAGGAGGTGCTGGAGAACCATGTCCTGTGGCTGGGCCTGACCTCTTCCCAGGCCTCAGTGGAGTTCTCAGCAACCTGCTGCCTCACCCTCCCCCCCACCCCCGACTATCCTCTCGGGATGGTCCCTCGAAACTCCAGGCCGGGCCCTGTTGAATGGTCTCCGGGTGAAAGAGTGTCTTCCGGTGTGTCAGGCAGAACCAGATGACTGTAGTTACTCTTTGTTTTGCCCTGCTTTTCCTTCGCCAACATCTACCTACCGGTACACGGCTCCCCTTCCTCTACCTCCCAGCAAACAGCGCTTCTGTTAATAACTGTGCAATGAGTTATGTGACAGAAAGAAAAACCTTTTAACCTCCGGGGCCTGTTTCCTTGTCTACAGGATGGGCCCCAGTGGAGTGCAGCAGGAGTGGCGTGGCTCCACACGTCTCTGCAGGAGAGAACCTGGTTTTCTTCAGATGCCTGCCCATTTCCAGTCCCTTTGGGTTCGGGGTAGAATATAGAACATGGCAACCTCGCCAGTCAGCACAGGGGAGTTCTATCAACCCATGATTGGTTCAGGAGAGTCATGTGTCCTGATAGAGTTCAATAAGATAACCTCAGCCGGGTGTGGCGGCGGCACACTCCTTTAATCCCAGCACTCAGGAGGCAGAGGCCAGCAGATTCCTGTGAGCTTGAGGCCAGCCTGGTCTACAGAGCGAGTTCCAGGACAGCCAAGGCTACCCTGAGAAAAACCCTGTCTCAAAAAAAACCAAAGACCAACCAACCAAACAAAATTTAGTGTTTTTGCTGGAGAGGCCGAGACATATTTCATGCTCCCCGGAGGATATGGTACTCAGAGCAGACAGAACTATCACCTGACTACACAGGGAAAGGTTGTGAGGAGATGGCTGAGGGGATAAATTGTTTACGCTAAGCGTGAGGGCCTGAGTTCAGATCTCAGGACATGTGTAAAAATAAATCCAGGTGTGTGGCAAACTGGTGACTCTGGAAGGCAGTGATCAACCACGCTCTCCTGGTGCCTCCCAGTCACAAACTACCTGCTTCTGCACGCCTACCTCAAAGCCGTCTACCTCTCCTAGTCAGCCTCCACAGCTAATGCAGAGAGAGTTCCTGAAACACAAACTCGGCCCTGTCATCCTGGCCTCCAGTCTCCAGGGGACCAACCACGGCCTCAGGATGAAGCTGTCGGCTTGCTCAGTCCCTCTGCCCACCCTTACGTCTGCTGTGGGATAATCTTTTGTACACTGTGGAAATGGTATCACTCCGATTAGTTTACTAAGAAGCTGAATGGCCAAAAGTTAGGCAGGATTTCCAGGCACAGAGGATGCTGGGAAGAAGGGTGGAGTCACAAGAGACACAGAGGAAGCGTGACGTGTAGGAGATGAGATAAGCCATGAGCCACGTGGCAGCACTTAATAGAAATGGGTTAATTTAAGTTCTAAGAACTAGTTAGAAACAAGCCTACGTTATCTGCCAAGCTTTCATAAATAATAAGTCTCCTGTCATAGTTTGGAAGCTGCTGGCAAGATAGGAAAAGACTAGCTACGACACATGTCTGTGCTTTCTCCAGTATCCCGACACAGTATTTCTTTAGCTCTTCAACCTCTCCTCAGGGCTTTAGTGTGTGTCGCCCATAGAGCCTGGAGCATCTTGGGCAATTCATCCAACTGTCACAAATCAATCAGTGACGCTCTGTTCCTTGGCTGCTTATGCCACACACTTCATGTCCACCATTCCTGGGCCCTCCTTGATCTTGTTTCTGTTTTGTATTTGATTATTTGGTTTGTTTGTTTTGTTTTTCAGACAAGGTCTTGCTAAGTAGCCCTAGCTGACCGAGACTTGCTACATAGATCGAGCTGGCCTTGAACTCACTGGCTCTGCCTGCCTCTGCCTCTCAGGTGCCGGAGTTAAAGACACACACCATCATGCCCCCAAGCCCTTGACTTTAATTATTATGAAATCATCCAATCTGAAAACGCTTCAAATATCAAATAATTATCAAATACTTTTGGAGTCCCTCCCCCATTACAATGTTTTGGGGGAGGCAATGCCGGAGCTCAGACCTCCCCACATGCACAAGTCTGCTACCACCGACTTCCCCAGGCCAGACATGCACAGTTCACTGAGGCCTTTGCTGAACTCCCATCCTGGTTCTCTCCCTCCACTGAAGGTGATGCTGTCCTGAATTTCGTATTCACTCCACACTGCCTTGCTACACCACGTGCGTGTGCCCCTAAGCAACACATACAGAAAACACCCCTAAATCCAAACATCTGAAACCAAGATACTCCCAAATATAAAACATTCCGAGTGTTGACATGACATTCTGAGCAAAAAAATCCACGTCTGACTTCAAAGGGGCAGGTTTCAGTCAAATGCAGGTGCATTCACAACAATGGAGAGAGGTGCTCTCAAGACTATGTGTATACGGTGCATATGAAACATAAGGATTTCATGTTTAATAATAATAAAGTCAAGCAGAGGCAGATGGCTTTCTACTGGGTCCTCTGTTTCACTGCAACACCGCCTTGCACGGCTGGTGCCTGTACATCCATTGAGTTGGTAAAGGTCCTACTCAGGGAACCCACTAAGCACAAGGGTCTGCCTAACTTCAGCTTTACACTTGTTGCTAGGTTGTTCGACAAGGTTGTTCTGCCAATTTGCCTTCATTAGTAACTGCTGTTGGAGCCTCTGCCTATTCCTTTTGCTCCTGCCACCCAAAGAAAAGAATCTAAGACCATTAACTTATGCCAAGGTTTCCCAGACTATCCCTCTTCAATCTGCTGCCGCTTGATAATCTGAAGGGCTCCCCTGTCTCCAGCTGTTGGCACTTTGCAAAATCACCAGAATATAGAGGCTAGCAAGAAGCAGCGTAGTGACTCTGGAGGCCCAGATCTGATCGTAGACTGATCTTTCTGGCTGTGCATCTTTGAGCAAGTTACCTCACCTCTCTGGGCTTGTTCCCTTGCCTACAAAATGCAGACACTAGCCATAACCATCAACAGGGAAGCCACAGTGATGCATGGGATACAGGGGGTACCGGGAACTCAGATTACTTCAGCAGCCACAGAGAACCACTAACTCTGTATTCATCAGAGTGGCATTGGTTCTACAACTGAGAGCCTGAGCCAGTTGCTGACACACTGTGATCTACGGCACCCATGAACCAGAGGTTGTAGAGTCATTTTGCTCATATGTGATAAGACTCAGGTAATATCTAAACCACCCCTCTCCTTTCCAGGGTTTCATTCATAGGCAGGCCTTGCCAATGGGGTCTCCAGAACTACATCCTTCTGACCCGGTAACAGCTGGGATTTAAAGGGGTCTCCTGAAAATTCCCAGACCTATCCCACTGCCGCAGGCCACAGGCCCTACCTGAACCATCATCATGCAAGGCAGGAGAGGACCAGCTCACGTCCCAGGACGGAGGGCTGGGTTGCCACCTCTAAACACACACAGAACGGAACTGGGAGAGAGTGGGTCCTGAAGGAGACCCGGATAAAACGCCCAGAACACAGGCGATGGAGCCAGGCCATTCCCACTTCCAGACCCACTAAGCTGGCGTCGCAGTGACGTCTGCAGGTGCTGTCACACAGCGCCACTGAAGCGTGCTGGCTGCGCCTGAACTTCAGCTGCCTTAGCCACTTCGGTGGGGGGTGAGTTATGTTCCCACTATGTGTCTGTGCCAGGCTGGCTTCAAGCTCCTGGGCTTCAGAAATCCTCCCACTCCACCCAGGAGCAGCTGAGACGACCAGTACACACCACTGTGTCTGACTTGCTCAAACCACTTCAGTGACTTCCCTGAGAACCACACAAAAGACAAGAACCGAGATGCCTACCGGGGTCATTGGGGCCAGCCCTGTGCTTTGCAAGTAGAAGGAACAGAGTCAGTGAGGAAGGTCTTGCTGCTGACACACACTCCCCGCCCAGAGGTACCCTGTACCCCTGCTCTGCCACTGTCATATTCAGCTGCACACCCATGAACTATCTGTGGGGAGATACATTCTGAACCCCAGAAGGGCCAGGCTGGGTCAGAGGCCTCACTTAGAAAATGGCTTAGTGACTTAGAAAAGTCACTAAGTCTGCTGTTACTTTCAGTATTTAACCAAGACTGTGGAGAGAGGCCCCTGTGGAGGAGGGAGACCCACAGACAGACAGAGCTATCCAAACACTCTGATGCAGACTTGTACACACACACACACACACACACACACCTAGACCCATAGATCATGTATGTCCACCTTCACAAACATCCCACAAAGAAAAGGACAGCCCTCAACCCAACACTACCTTACCCAGCCTTCCAGGACCCCAAAACCAACAGGGCTGCTGACATCTGTACACATCTGTACTCCCAGCACCAGAAAGGCAGAGGCAGGATGATCACCCACATGTTCAAGGCCAGCCTGATCTTGATACAGCAAGACATGCCCCAAATAAAAACAAAAACCAAAAGGAAGACTTCTGACCATAGGGGCCTTTATTCCATGACAGAGTCAGGCAGAGAACAAGATTCATTCTCAGGGCTTCATCCAAGGTGTAGGAATACTGGGGACATAGACTGGACCCCAAGTAACAATAAGTGAGGGGAGATTCTCAGACTGTTGACAAGGCAGAGGTCAAACGGGACTCCCTTAGAGCCACTCCCAGCTGCCAGTTCCACCTCCCAGCAAGGCTAGTTCCAGGACAGATGGGCTGCAGCTGAAACACAACAGGGCAGGGAGACAGTGAGGGCAGAGTCACTAAGTCATGAAACCACTCAGGTGTCCAGAGCCATACGTGCCTAACAGCTGGAGGTGGCCAGGAAAGCGGTCCTGGAGAGAAGGCCCGCTCACCAGACTCTCAGTGAAGTTCCTGCAGGTTCTCATAGTCGGGAGCTTCCTCTCCCTTCCACTCCCTCTTCTTTCTCCTTCATCTTCACCTCCTGGGACGTCACAGTGGCTGGGAGGGAAAGGCAGAGGGAGATTGGTGTTCAGCCCGCAGGTATGCTCAAGGCAGCTCTCCAAACTCTGTTCCCCCTTCCACTAGGTACCAACACCTGCTCAGCACCGCCCTACGTGCTGCAGCTCCTGGGACACATTGACATACTCCCGGCTCCCGTCTGTGGAGGACAGATCAAGAGGGACAGTCACGGGAAGGGCAAGGACCATGGAAGGGTGGGGAGGGGCTATAGAACATACGTGGAGCACAGAGCCACCTACCCAGAGACGCTTCTGCACTGTCCCCACTCTCAGGAACATTCACGTAGTCTTCACCCGACTCCACTGCAGGTACAGCCTTGCAGTACAGTGATTAAGTGACTAGAAGACCCTCAGGCAGGCACTGCTTCCCAGAAGCCCCCCCTGGTCTCCAGACAGAACCTTCCCCCTGAGGCAGTCCCACAAGCTATTCAGGAAAAGCAAGGGGAGCAGCTTGGGCAAGGACCAAGAAGATGGACAGAGATCCGCTGAACCAGGGCCACCAGGAAATGAAACTACGCCACAGTACGGCTGGGAGCAGGGATCAAAGGAGCTCAGAGGACAGACATCTTGGTGGCATGTGAAGGAGGTGGCACACTTGGTGTCCCGTCTTCATCAGACCTGTCTGGCTACTCAATATTACCAGCCATTGCCCACACCACATCTTCCCGGGCCCACACATATCACTCGCTCTATTACATTGCTTTTTTGGTTTCACAGTTGCCTGGTTTCTGTATTAGCAAGTAGACAAGCGGGGCTTTGGAGCCAAATATCAGGGTTCAAATCCCAGCTCCAGCACCAGCCAGCTATGTAACCTCAGATAAGTTACCTCAACGTTGTTCTATACCTCAGTTTTCTTGTCTGTAGAATAAAGTTCATAACAGGACCTGCCCGCAGGGACTACTGTGCGAATTAAAACAGTAAATTGTAAAATCAAGCCTGCCATACGCGATGTGCTACTAAGTATCTATTCATAAACCTGCTGGGCATGGTGACACAGGCTTGTGGTCCCAGAAGGCTGAGGCAGGTGGTAACTTGAGCTCTGGGTTTACAGACAGAACTGGGTGGGCATCACTATAGCAAGACTATGTCAGTCAATCAATCAGTCACAGAAATGAATGAACGAACCCTTGCATAGTACAGAGACGGAAGAGAAGGGCAGGATGGGGAGGATGTAGTCAGCGGAGCACCCAGGAACTGTGAGGTTTAGTGAGTTCTATGTACTACAAGGGAATAAAGCAGGTCCTCGGTCACCAGCAGCTCCTTTAGTATCTTCGTGTGTGCTATTGCGAATGCACGCACCCCCATGCACCCACGAACACGCAGATGCTTTATCCACTCCACCTCAGGTCCTTGAGATTCGGCCGCCTAGCAATGATCTTTTATCGTTACAATTTGCTGAGCTGATTTACTAATCCCTAACATAATCCAGCAGACAGACCCAAGAAATAAGAGAGGGGATGGATGAAATGGGTGGATGGATGGATGGGACGCATGGATGGAGAATCACTTAAACATTTTCAGGGTACAAGAGAGAAATCAAAAATTAGAAATCTATAATTGGAACCAGAGCCAGATGGAACATGCCTATATCCCAGCACATAGAAAGGCAGAGACAATTGGATCGCTGAGTTAAAGGCCAGATGAGTCTACAAAAGCGAGTTCCAGGGCAGCCGGGGGCTACACAGTGAGATTCTGGCCTCAAACAAACAAAAACCACGCAGGGCCAAGGTATAGACACTATAGTCTAGGGTAAATGCAGAAGGTTTGGTGTTCCTGAATTAAACTACTCCAAAATTCAAAGAATTCCAAAATTCCAAACCTTGTAAGTACTGGTATGATGCCACAAATAGAAATTTCTTCTGCGCCATGAAATTTGGTTTCATGCAAAAGCTTAACTAAATTTTCAATAAACTACTACCTCCAAGGCTAAGCATGGAGGCACACACCTTTAATCTCAGCACCCAGGAGACAGAGACAGGCATCTCTGTGAGTCTGAGGCTAGCCTGGTCCTACATATCGAGTTCCAGAACAACCAGGCTATACAGTGAACCCTGTCTTCAAAAAAGCAAAACAAAACAAATTCTACCTTCAAAAAATATACACATACATACATACACACATATAAGTGTGTATATAAATATATATGGTGTATATAAAACATAAATGAATTAATTCCATGTTTAACCTTGAGTTTCCATCCCCAACAGAATTCATTATATGTGTATAAATATTCCCAAATCGGCATCTAAGATTTTCAGGTAAGGGGATACTCATGCTACAGAGAGAGAAGAGACTGAAAAACTGAAAATCCAACCAAACCCTAAGGAATGTCCCTGAAAGGAGAGGGGGAAGGGAAAGACAAAAAGCAGAAAATGCAGCCCAAGAGGACAAAGACCACATGGTAAGCAAGACAAAGCTTCAGAGGAAGAGAGAGTGTGAGAGAGACAGACAGACAGACCGAGAACAACCTCTAACCAAACTTCTTACGATATATTAGATGATATGCTTCCATGGAACAAGAACAGGGTACTATATAAAAAGAACACTCAGAGCCCAAAAAGAGCTTTCAGGTAAGAGAAGTGAATCTTTCTTTTCTTTTGTTGGGTGGTAGTGCTGCTGCTCTGGTTTTTGAGACAGGGTCTCATTATGTCATCCAGGCTAGCCTCAACAACCCTCCTACCCAGACTCTTGATGCTAGGGTTTATAGTGTGTGCACTCACATCCAGCCAAGAATAAAATTTCAGAGGTAAGAGCTAAGGGAGCTAAGGGAGAATCAGGACATTCAGACAATAGACAAAAAATGATAAGACAAAGAGGTGGAAAGGTGTAAGGAAAAGCCAGGCAATCAGAAGCGAAGAGCAGGAACCAGCATCCTGAAGGAGGAAATGGAAGGGCAGCGATCATCGCAGAAATGAGAGGGAAGCGAGGAGCAGCAGCACATGGCGGAAGGAGGCGGACAGAATCCCTGACTCACTGGAGAAGGCACTGTCCCGGAGGCCAGGGTTGCTGGGCACAGGAGCAGAGGAGACGACGGGAATGGTGGCAGGGGGTGCTGTCCAGGAAGCACCTCTCTGGAAGGAAGGAATGAGGAGGTAAGAAAAGGGGACCCAGCTTCCACTCCCACCCTCTACCTCTCCACTCACAGTGTAGCCCTCATTGGGGTAGTCCATCCGTCCTCCTCGTCGTCGTCCTCATTCTTACTGGCTGGCTCTGTGAGGAACGAGAAGTCAACATGGCCTGGGACAGACCAGCCTCCCCCACCCCGCCCAGTGCCCCAGACCCTAGACCCACCCTGGTTCTCGTAGCTCGCCACACTGTTGGCTTCAAAGAGAGGGAGAGGAAGATGGAGTCAGCGCAGGCTGCACGCCCTCTCCCCATCCCTCTAGCCCTGTGCCCCCTTACCATCATTTGAATCCTGCTGGCAAAATGGCAATCCGATGGGAACCCCAAAGGGCTGTGGGGATCTCCTGGGAAAGTCAAAGGTCAGGGACCAGGTCTAGATAGGACTCTGAGGGTAAGAGGCATTACAACAGGAAAAAGTCACCCACCCCCATCCTAGAAGGTGAGGAGGCACAGTGGATCAGAGGGAGGGAGTTGAGAGGTACTCACAGGTCTGGCTGCATCAGGGGTGGGAAGGAAGCTACAGGAGGATACGAAGTGGCAGTTGTTGGGGGGCTGTTATTTCTGAGGACATAGAACCAAGCTTGAGGGAAGGACTCCAGACATTCCCCCCCACCCATATCAAGGCCTCGAAGGACAGATGTACCCATAAACACCATATCCTAAACAGGCATGGGGGCTCCCACTTTCCCCCAACCCAACCCAGGTAACAGCCCTGCAGACAATCTTAGGGACAAGGCACACTCCCGAGAACCCTCAAGGAAGGCCAAGGACTTACGAGTTGGGTTGATGAAGGTATTGCTTGGGTACAACCTGGCACGAAAAAGGCAGCCTGATACAGGGCCAAGAGGGCCCCCGATCCCGAGCGCTTCATCAGAATAAAGGGAAGGCACAGGGGCATGGGAATGAACACTCACCTCTCTGTGGACACAGTGTCATAGGAAGCTGGAGGAGAGGAGGGCCAACAAGGCAGGATCAGGGTACACTGGGAACAAAGACGCTCAGTCCCATCCTACCCCCCAAGCAGGACGAGGTACAAACAATCAGAGGGAGCCAGGGGCTGGGGAGAGGATCCAATGGGGTAAACCAGCGTCCAATACCCACATCTCCCCCACTTACCTGGCAGCTCACGGCAGCGCAGCACAGGCAGCCAGGAGCGTGACCAAGAAGGGGCAGCAACAGGAGCCCAGCCCCATGGGGGCTCAGAGTGTCTGCTTCCATCTGCAGAGCACCTGGCCCAGGCCCCACTGCACCGCAGCCCCTCCAGGCAGATGGCAGCAAGTGGTGTGGGACTGAGTGTGGCCCCAGCCTGGGATCCAGTGGCAGTTAGCTGTGTCCTTCTTTGGGGCTCAATGACCCCCGCTTCTTGCTGGACTGAGTTGAGATCAGTGTTGGGCCTGTGCCCCAGCTACCAGTGGCGCGATCCCGTGCCCAGCTTACTGCCCCTTTCTTGTTCCCCGCCTGCTTCTCCTCCTCACCACCCCGCGTGCGACAGGAAGCTGTGGTGAAGGCAGGAAATCATCAGGCTCCTCAGCCGGCTGCGCCTGCCCCCTGCCCACTCACCCCCACCAGTTGTGGGAAGGGGGAGGAGGGCAGCGGGACTAAGTGAAGGAAGGGGTCCGAGGCTGCAGGACGAGGCAGCCCCTCTGCTAGGGAGACAGGTGCCAGCTGGGCCGGCTGTGGCCTCCCCATCCCTGGAGGGGAGACTCTGCTAGTGGACTGTGGAAAGCAAGGACAGCACTGCCCCCACCTTGCAGGCTTGCCTCTGGGAGATCAACTTCCAGGGGACCACAGTGAGTCACGTCACACCGAACCAACTCACTCAGAAGAGAGCGGTCCTCCTTCTAGATCGCCCAGCCCCGAAGACATGGACTCACCACAGGGGTGACCCGACTGCCCTGGTAAGTTCCTGAGGCTACAGACTTCCCTGAAACCAATGGCACCCACAGAGAGACAAGCAGTCGTCACAGTCTGCTTACAAATTTTATCCGTTACAAATAGCACCAAACTCCTTGGGTTGCCCTAATAGACAGGAAACCCCCCCCATTTCTGGAGCCCCCATCTCTTCCCTGGCTGCCCATGTAATGGTCTGGGAGCTGGGCAAACATATATCCCAAGCTTCCTCCTCGGAACTGGATCTGTTGAGGGCTTCTGCCTGGGCACCTCCCGGGGTGGGCCCAGGGCCTGTTGCACCTGGTGGCTGGATGGGCAACAGCTCCTCAGATGAGAACGCTGGACACGGGGACACGTGTAGAACGGCCTCGCTGAGGGACCGACAATCCTGTCATCTGAAGGCCCTGTCTCCCCTGCAACAACCTGATGGGAGAGGGTCAGAGCCAAGGCCAATCAGATAAGAGTCAGCAAGGGGGACAGGTGACAAACGGGCCGAGGGGCAAAGATGAGACAGCAGTGAGAGCCCTCGGAAGCCCGATACACTCTTAGACAGACTCAAAGCTGAGTGGGTGGTACTCTTGACCCTGGCAGGTGGCTGGTGGCTTGGGCCTGGTTGATGGGACAGTCTGAGTGGTGGGAGAGCTGTGAACTAAGAGATGTGGGGGTGCAGACGTGTGAGTAATGGATGTGACAGACTGACAGGCAATACGTGAGTGTGGGCTGACCGTGCCCCCACTGACCCTGCACGTGGAGTTGAGCCCGCCGGCGGTCATCCCCGCAATGACATAGCAGTGCCCAGGAAAGCCGCGCCACCCAGTGCCCCAACAAAAAGCACAGAGCATGAGTGAAAACTGCAGGGGCCCGGAACTCGGACAAGAAGGAAGCGGGCCAGCTCCGTCGGAGGCGGTCTGAATCTGTGGGGACAAAGAGTCAGAGACCCAGGAATGGAGAGCCCTGAACACCAAGAAAATGAAAAATGGAGCCTAGAAAGACCCTGTTTGGGCCACAGAGTGAGACCCACAGCCCCAAAGGTAAAACCTTTACAAAACTCCCTTCCCATCCTCCAGAGGGGCACTAAGGGGAAAGTAACCACAGGTGGACTATTGCCTAACGAGGCCAGACTACCCCATCCACCTAGCCTCCTGTCACCAGCCACCTGCCAGGCTAGGGAGTGCCAGATCCCCAACAGCATCCCATCCCGGTCAAGGATAGTACTCACTAGACCAATGAGGTAGGGCTCCCAGCATCACCCAGCAAATGGGATAGCACGATCTGGAAGGCCTCAGCAGTGGAGGCGTCGAGTGGGGGATCACCACATACTGGGGAGAGGGGAACTCAAGTAGGGGTCCCAGGAAAACCAAGAACAAAGCCCACTATAAGCCCAAGGCAAATTTGTCACTGAGGTCAGGATGAGGCAGACACAGGACAAGGCAGCCCAGAGGCCCCTCTGTGACTGGGACTCTGAAGTACACATGCAGCTGAGATTTGAGGGGAAAGGCCAGAATTCGGAACAAGTGCCACTTTCTGACCCTGATCCCTGCTCCCTTCAGCCTCTGCCCAGTTTACTCACCAGTAGGATGTCAGCCACGATGGCCCAGTTCATGGACAGCAGGGTCTCCCCAATAAAGATAAAAATCTGGAGGGCAGAAGTGGGAGCGAGTCACATGACCAGGCTTACTTATCCACCAACTCTCTTAGTTCCCATGGCGCCCCACAAGGCAGGTGCTAGCTCCCTGTACCACCCACTTTACACCTGAGGAAACAGCGAGGTTGGCTTTGCCAGTCGCACCCCAGCAGGGAAGGCCCAGGGTTGGGATTTGAAAGAAGGCATTCCACCTTCAGCCTGCTCTGAACTACTCTGCTGGCTGATTCTGCACATGGAGTTAGCTGCCGGCGGTCACCCTAAACGGACACGGCAGTGCCCAGGAAGGCCAGACTGCCCTCCTGCCCCGTGCAAAGATATCCGCTAGACCCCTGGTATCCGACTCACTAGGTGGCCACGATGCTGCCTCGGGCACAGGCCAAGGACAGGAAGAGGAAAGGGCGCAGAGCCCAGGAGGCCAGCTGCACAGACCAGTGGGTCGGCCGTGGGTTAAGCGGCGAAGACGGCGCTGATCTCCACACCCCAGGCCCACACCCAGAACTCCAGTCAGGCACGTGATAGTCCAAAGATGAGACTAGGGTTAAGCCCAAAGATGAGACTCCCTCCCTGGCATACTCTTGCTGTAGGGGCATAGGAGCTACTCCCTCTCCTGTAAGGTCCTGAACCCAGCGAGGACAGTCCACCCCAACTGCCCTCAAACCCAAACCCATTCCACACAGAACCCCGGGGCCGCTGTTTACCACCCTCATCACACGGGTTCTCAGAACCAGAAAACCGAGACCCAAGAGTGGAGTCAGGACTCAAACCCTCCCGGCCCAGGCCAAATCCCCTGATATACCGCCCCCCCCAACACACACACACACACACACACACACGCAACTCACCCACAACCCCTCCCACGCACCTGTCAGAAGACGAGCATGAGTCTCCAGGAAGACAGGGCAGGGGTCTCTCCCAGAACAACACGGGAGCGCAGCAGGAACGCTGGGCCCAGAGAGCCAGGGAGCCCGTGACGAAGGCCACAGCAGTGAAGCCGAGGGAGGACAGGACGAAACTAGGACTGGGGACATTGGGAGGAAGTCAGACCCACGGGGGTGCCCTCTCCTCCTCCCTGGCTTATTCTGCTGTCAGAAGTTGGATGTGACCTATGCGCGTAACTCAGACAAATGCCTCAAGACAGCAATGCCTGCGTCCCTGGCCCTAAATATGGCCTCCTGGCAGGATGCAAAACCTGGCCTGTTTAAAACTTCAGCCCCCATGGAGGCCCCCGATGTGGAAGAAAGGGATCAACTCACTTTCGTGCCAGCGCCTTCAGATCTGCCCACCATGAGGTGGGGCTTAGGGGCGGTGAACCCGAGTGCCGCTCCACAGCTCCTCTCGGGGGCTCCTGTACCACCAGGAACAGCAGCAGAACAGCCACCACCCCCAGACCTGGTGTCACCTGGGGAAAGAACAAGCTTTGGGATGCAGGGCAGGGGTATGCTGAGCCCCTGGGGCCAGGAGGAGCGAGGAGGACAGACAGCTTAGCTCCCTAGGTCTGAAACTCCATAAGGGCTGGTTTAGAAAAGTTGGGACTGAGACTTGGGAAGGTTTGCTTCTGGGGACACCCTATTTTTACAGGCCTAGATTTACTTCTTTTTTGGTCACAGCACCCTGATTTTGTTTCAGGGGCCCCCATCTTACTCCACATGGTTCAGACTGATCCAAGGTCTAACCAAAAGGGCTGTTAATCTCCTGCCTTCCGTAACTGGTTACATAATGGACACATGACCCAGGCTCATCCAATCAGAGACCATCTCATGACTGTTGTTCAAGGAGCTGAGGTGCCCAAGATGCTCAGTTAAAAAACAACCACTTGGGGGCTGGAGAGATGGCTCAGAGGTTAAGAGCATTGCCTGCTCTTCCAAAGGTCCTGAGTTCAATTCCCAGCAACCACATGGTGGCTCACAACCATCTGTAAAGGGGTCTGGTGCCCTCTTATAGCCTGCAGGCATACACACAGAATATTGTATACATAATAATTAAATAAATATTAAAAAAAAAAACCACTTGGGTTTTGTTTGTTTGTTTTCAAGACAAACTTTGGAGTCCATCCTGGAACTAGCTCTTGTAGACCAGGCTGGCCTTGAACTCACAGAGACTTGCCTGCCTCTGCCTCCCCATTGCTGGGATTAAATAGTTTAGTGTAGGGAAAAGGAAAGTTAAAACAAAACATGAGCGAATCCAGTGGTGGCATGGGAGTCCCGGGTCAGCTTCACTGTCCACCAGGAAAGCTACTACTGCAGCTAATTTTGCAGCTTGCAGCTTTACACCTACGAGGGAGGCTTTTGGCTCCCTACTGAGGACCAGACTTGTTGCAGGCTCAGCACAGTTAGCACAGCCACAAAAAGGGAAAGTATGGGGCCAGTGAGCTGGCTTAGTGAGTAAAGGGTCTTGCAGCCAAGCCGGACCACCTGAATTTAATCTCCAGGACCTTTGGCTGAAGGAGAAAACCAACTTCCAAAGTTGACCTGACTCCTTCAGGCATGCATACATACACACACGTTTTTGTTTTGTTTTTTTAAGAGTTTAAAAAGTGAACAATGACGATCAGAAAGGGAGGCCAGCAAGAATGTGGCTGACTCCCCAAACTATGACCAGACTCACCCGCAAAGCCCAATGCCAGTCTCCAGCCACATCCTTCACTTTGGAGCCTGCAATGTAACCTAGACCACTGTGGGAAGGCAAAGGGCAAAGAGGGTACAAGCTGTCAGTCAAACGCCCCACCAAGCCCCTGCCCCTCACCAGGCCCACGGTCTACACACCTGCCCACGGGAATAGCGAAGTAGAAGACGCTGAGCATCCGACTCCGCTGGTCTGCCACGAAGAGGTCGGCGATCAGAGTGGGCGCAATGGTGGAGTAACTGGCCTCCCCGACCCCCACCAGGCCCCGGGTCAGGAGGAGCAGCCAGAAACGCTGGGAAAGGAGACATGGGGGAGGTGGCATCCCACCCTGGAGCCAGCCTCCCAGGAGACATCTCCAGCTAGTGCTGGAGAGGCAGCAGGGACGGCGAGAGGCCTGGGTTGAGAATCACACAGACCTGGCTGGAATCCTGGCTCCACTTACTAGCTGTGACTTTGAGAAAATAACTTAACCTCTCTGAGCCTCAGTTTCCTCATCTGCAAAAGGGGAACAACAACAGTTTGTTCACATCGATACTGTGAGGGCTTCGCACTCATTAGGTGCAAAATCAGTCTTGGGTTTCTACTGTTCCCTCCCACCCATGACCCCCCCCCCATGGTGAATAATGATCTTAACTGGGGGCTGTCTGCTTACCAAAGGCACCTGGTGCCAAGGCCAGGGTGCATGATTACCTGAGGGCACTAGGGCCTGGGGCTGAGGACGGCAGATGGGAAGATTTCAAAGACACAGAAAAGCATCTGCCAGGGAACTGGGAGGGAACCCCGTGGCATCATGTGTGTTCAGAGTTTTTGGAAGGAAGAAGTGGGTCATTGTGTCAGAGTCTCCCCAGAGATCCGACAAGGACGGGCCAGGAGAGCCACATGAAGCAACCAGAACGCCGTTGTCGACAGCCAACAGAGCAGCAGGGGCAGCCCTTGAGGGTGGGTGAACTGGGGAAGTGACAGCTGCCCCCGGCTGCTCTCTCACCCACATTAGCGCCAGGCTTAAGAGGAAACCCAATACCAGGAAGGGAGAGGACAGTGCACAGAGATCAGCGGTGAAGTGTTTAGGTGTGCAGTGGGAGAGTTAGGGGACGAGCCAAATGGTGAGTGGAAGAAAGTTCTAGAAGAAAAGCGAATAGGATAGAGTTGGGCAGGATAACCCAGGCAATGGAAGAGTGTACGGTGGCACAGATCACGGAAACTCTAGATGTCCCCCACACTCAGTTCAAAATGACTCAGAGAGCAACAGCAATATTGATGGGGAATGGGGAGAAAGTTCAGCACCTCACCTCTCTGGGAATGAAGGATGACCCCAGCGTCACCAGGGACCAGAAGGCAATGCCCCCGCACATGAGGTACTTCCGATTGTACCTGTCACCCAGGTAGCCGAACACTGGTGCCAACACCATATAACTGGAGATGAACACTGGGGGAAGAGCAGAGAGTCACAGCCCAGTCCTGGTCCCTTACTGCCCGCCCCCCATTCCAGTTAGGGAGCAGGGTAGAGGAATGCCTAAAGACAGTCCCCAGGCCACCTGCACAACCTCCCATAGAGAATGCAGCATCCAGCAGATAGGCCCCACCCTTCTACCCAGCCTGAAACAAAATCCACGCTCCACACCGCACTCACTATGTCCTATCTAATCCAGTCTCTGTACCTTCATGACAACTGCCAAGATCGATACCACATTAGGGTTCGGCACTCAGTGTCCCCTCTATAGGGACCATTTTCATTTGTCCTGAGCGTCACAAAACTCAACTGCTTCAAATTCCAACCCAGACGCATACCAGACTATCATACATCCAACCCAGACACACACCAGACTACCATACATCCTGACCCCATTTTCCTTTCTTTTTTTTCCCCAGGTGGAGGGAAGCTCACTATGGACACAGGCTGCACTGAGCTCACAGGGGTTCGCCCGGCCTTTGCCTCCCAAGTGCAGGGATTAAAGGCGTGCGCCGCCACACCTGCTCCAGGCTTTCTTTCACACTCAGCCATCTGAAATTATCACAGTCCCCTGAGGCACAGGAGGATGTCCGCTCCTGTAGGGGCCACGACTGGGAGTCTCATTTAATTCACAACCTAGCACAAAGCAGGTGTTCAAGTCACCTGTGTTGAACGAAAAGAGAGTAAATGAAGCCAGCTAGGGGATCTGCTTCTCCTCTAACTCAACACCACCTTGACCTAAGACCTTATTCTCACTTCTCCGCACTAAGTACCCCCCAGTTCCTCATCGGCCTGGAGTAGGGAAACAAACACTTCAATTCCCGTTCACCTATCCACTCATGTGACCCTGGGCAAACCCTGATTCTTCTCACCCTCCGAGTTTGCTTATGAAAATACAGGTAACTCCATCGACTCCCTGTGCAAAGCAGGAAGAACGCTACTCCTCAGCCGATGGAAGGGTAAGAAGGCAAGAATGCCTTGCCAAAGTCCCTTTAGGGCTACTACCACTTCTAAGGTTCACCACTAGGCCCTGGCACATAGTAGGTTCTCAGAAAGAGAGGAAGGAAGGAAATGAAGACTTCACTCACAGCAAGAACTCTTGCTATTATTTACTGGTGCCTGCTATGTGCCACGCATGGCATTTCTTAGTCCTCGCACCCGTCCAAAGAATTAGCCCATTTTATTACTGGCTTGGGGCTTAGAGAAAGTGAGCGTGTTGCCTCCCATCGCACAGTAAGTTAAGTACCTGGCTGGCTCCCTCTGTCCCAGCTCAGCTAGACAGTCCTAGAGCAGTCAAGGTCATTGCCTCCACGAGCTCTGGCCAATAAGCCCTAACTAGGCAAACCTGCAGGGATGTAGGCCCAGCTGAGGCAGCGAATGGCCGGTGGTTGTGTGAGCAAAACCCTCACTCACCAGTCTGGATGAGGCCAGAACTGCTATCTCCGATGCTGAAGAACTGCTCGATGTCTGGGAGAACGCCTGGAAAGAAAAATCTCAGGATGAGCACGGAGAGGAGACCCCATCCTGGAGAACTGCTCCCATGCCCATGTCCCTTCTTCCGAATGGCAGTGCATACCAGCCACGGTGAAGCGGTCCATGTAGTTCAGGAGGTTGATGTAACACAGCACAGCCACTATCAGGGTCGAATGGCCCTGAGACAAACCAGTGATGCGCTGCAGGCCCTCGCGGTCCGGAATCTCGGGCTCCCCGGACTTAGGATTCCCCATGGGCCCTGGCATTCCCGGGTGGCCAGGCGCTGGCCCGTCATCTGGGTCATCAGCTTGGCTGAGGAACGGCGCCGTGTCGGACCCTGCCATGGTTCCAGGAGAATGCAACCTCCCACGCTCCGGTCCCACCTCCGAAGGAAGGAGGTTGGCGAAAGGACGGCGAGGAGGATAGCCCACAGCCGGCTAGGAGCGTGCTCCGATGCACAGAACAAAACTGTGGAGAGCCCTGGCCTTCGTCATTCCCTCTGGTCCCGATAGAGGAGAGGACGCGTGAGACGCAGGTGACGTTGGGGACAGGAGCAAGAAGACGAGGATTCAGTCGCCCTTCCCACGCTGATGCTCTCCTCACCCCGGGAAGGAGCGAGCCACACTTGCTGTCGCTCAGTCCCGGCGTTGCACCACGGCCGCCGCCATGTTACCCCAGAGTAGGTCATGTGACACCGGAGCCCGACCGGAGAAAGTCACCCGGTGCAAGGATTAAGCACGTGACGCGCAGCTGACTACGGAAGCCTCCAAGGCTTTTTGGGCTCCTGCACACAGCCAAGCACCATGGCAACCCGACGCTTGTTCCCACTTTCACCAGAAGTCTCTAGGAGGCATCGCAAGTTGGCAAAGCCTTGGATGGAATGCCCATTTATCCTGTTTCTTGTCATCACACAAGATAGATCACAAAGGTTTGGAAATAATACATCTCTACAGATGCTAGTGAGAAGTTCCCGCTTTCTTCTTCGGTGACTGGCTGATGTCTTCATTGCTCAGTAATTGTTGGATGGATACGAACGGCTGCCCACTTTTATTTCCCAACCATAAGCTTTTACTGTGGACACTTGGATTCCTACAAAGTCGGACGTGATGGTGCACGCCTTTAAGTCCCAGAAGGCAAAGAAGTCTTTGCAGCTTCAGGGCCAGCCTGGTCTACAAAGCCAGTTCCAGTACAGCCAAGGCTACAGAATGAGAACCTCCTGCCTCAAACAGAAGATTCCTGTAAAGTAGAAGGAAGAGGACACACCAGCTATGGCCTCAAAGAGTTTTTCTCCAGCAACCAAGACTGGAGTCCTCGCGCCCTCTGGTGTCTCTCCTGTAGGACAGGCAGAGGCTCAGAACCAAAGAACTGCAGCGCCCTACATGGGAAGCCAGGCGGTGAAGGCACAAGCCTTTAATTTCAGCCCTTGTAAGGCAGAAGCAGGTGGGTCTCTGAATTCGAGGCCAGCCTGGTCTACAGAGCAAGTCCATTACAGCCAGGGCTAAACAGAGAAACTCCACCACGAAAAAACAAAAACAAACAAACAAAAGACAATCTCCCCTGGGTGTAGTGGCTCAAACCTTTAATCCCAGCGCCCAAGGCACAAGGGTTTTTTTGTTTTGTTTTGTTTTTTAGTTGTTTTTTATTTTCTTCCAAAGTTTCTCTATCCAGACTGTTCTGGAACTCACTTTTTAGACCAGGCTGGCCTCGAACTCACAGAGACCCTCTGTCTCCAGAGTGCTGGGATTAAAAGTGTGTTCCACCACCCGCACAATGCTTGTTTTTCTTACTCTACGTACATTCTGAATAAAAATTGCTATAATCCTATAGTAATCCCACTTTGTGATCCCACTTCCAGAACTGGGATGTAATTCAGTTGGTAGCATATTTGCCTAGCACAGGGGAGACCTGGGTTCAATTCTCCAGTATCTCACAAGCCAGGCCAGTGGCAGGATCCAGGGAAGGAGGATTGAAAATTCAAAATGGTCCTTGATACATAGCTATAGTAAATTCAAGGTGAGTTTTGGGTACATAAGACCCAGTCTCAAAAAAAATTAAAAGTAATTAAAAACAAAGAAGTTTGAGGGCTTGGGGACTAGACTGTATTGAGTTATAAAGCAGCCTGGACTAGATGATGGTGGTGGTGTGATGGTATGATAAAGAAGAGAGAGCGATAAAGCTCAAAATATGTGAGGGTCAGCAAGATGGCTCAGAAGAGAAAGTACTTGCTGCCAAGACTGACAACCTGCGTTCCATCCCTATGACCCAAGGGGAAGAAGAAAACGGACTGCCGCAAGCTGTCATACATGTGCCATGGCAGGCACACAAAATAAAAATGTAATAAATAAAAAATTTACAATGGCTGGGCAGTGGTGGCGTATGCCTTTAATCCCAGCACTCGGGAGGCAGAGGCAGGCGGATCTCTGTGAGTTCGAGACCAGCCTGGTCTACAAGAGCTAGTTCCAGGACAGGCTCTAAAGCTGCAGAGAAACCCTGTCTCGAAAAAACCAAAAAAAAAAAAATTACAATGCTGTTAAATAAGTAGCTGAACACAATAGACCGCATACTGTCTTCCCCAATGTATATGAAAATCTGGTGACTGGAGACGCCTATTGTCCCCCATGCTCAGGAGGCTGAGGCAGTGGATCGCTTGAGCCCAGGAATCTGAAGCCATCTGGGCTATCTAATGAGTCTCTGTCTCAATAAACCGATATTAAAATCAAATTTACATCTGAGAAAAGTTGACACTCAGTTACAGGTAGATGGAAGAGGGTTAGGAGGGAAGCAGCAGCTTACGTCACTACACTACAGACAGGACATGGAATGAAGAGGGACAGAAGGGCACTGATCTGAGAACTGAGACAATGAAGTTCGAAACTAATTAGAAGCTAGCCTAGGCTACATATCAAAACCCCATTGTCAGGTGCTGGTGGTGCACGCCTTTAAACCCATCACTGGGGAGGTGGATGCAGGTAGATCTCTGTGAGTTCAAGGCCAGCCTGGTCTACAGAGCAAGTTCTAGGACAGGCTCCAAAACTACAGAGAAACCCTGTTTCAAAAAGCAAAGACAGAATCAAGGGGTGGTGGGGGGGTCAGTCATGGAGACGTAATGAAGATGAAGCACTTCCAGCCTGCTTGGGACCCCAGGTGCCATCCTAAACATCACAGAGCAACAGCCTGAGTGAGGGCTTGGTTTCCATCCTCTGTACAAAAAGGAGCAGGGGTGACACATTATTTCTGGCTCACTCACTGAGATGGTGGCGGTGGGGTTCTCTGAGCAAACTTTTGGGAGGCAACTGCGTGTGAGATCATGAACGGCGGGCTAGACATTGTTGAAAAGAAGTAGAGGAAGCTACAGCCTTGTGTCACGCTAAGGTGGGACAAGATGAGCCCATGGCTGGGCGGTGGTGACGCACGCCTTTAATGCCCGGGGAGGAAGAGGCAGACAAATCTCTGTGAGTTCAAGGCCAGCCTGGTCTACAAAGCAGATGCCAGAACTGTTACACAGAGAAACCTTGTCTTGAAAAATCACACACACACACACACACACACACACACACACACACACACACAATGAGGTGGCCAGCTCTTCAGGAGCTCTAAAAAGAACAAACGTCTGAGTTAGAGAGGACAGTAGGAGCCAGAGAGATGGGAGATTGTAAAATTGTAAGGGTGCATAAGAAAAGGCAAACTAACCAGCGTGGTGGCACCTACGATCCCAGCCCCGGGAGGCTGAGACAGAAAGATCTTGAGTAGAAGGCAGCCTGGGTTACATAGAAAAACTCTGTCAAGAGGACTGTGGGGTTTTCTCAAAGATTTCTAATTTCTGGTATTTAAGGACTGGGTGTGAAGGAAGATGGTATGGAAGGAAAAAACCAAAGTGCCATGAGCATTTCCCTGCCTGCGGGATCATTCCCGCAGGGCCACACCTGCTCTGGCTGCAGAGAGCCACTAGCACATAGCCCGGATCTGTCTTCTGTTCAGCAGATACCTTTTGTTTTTTGTGTCCTATGTGAATCTGGTCTGAAAATTTTCCCAAAGGTGCAAAGCCTATGCAAAACTTGGTTAGAAAACTGCAGTATTTTCTTATGGAGAATTTACACTTGGCTTTGTCCCTTTGGAAGCTTCCTCGGGATGTTTTAAGGATGTGGAAATCAACTTGCTAAAGTATAAATTGGAAAACAATAAAAGAAGCCCTGGATGAAGGGAAAACAGTTCAATACTTAGAAAAGGATCCACCCGGCAGCCAAGAAAGGCTAAATTCATTCTTCAGGTGCCTCTGTGTCTTCTTTCCACAGACCCGCGTGAACACCCACGCTGCAACAACCCCGAGTTCTCATCAGAGACAGGCATCCCAGGCTGATCAGAGTCTCCTCAGAGTCTCTGGTCCGGACCACATGCTCCAATGCCAGCTCCTGCCCTCCCCGCTCCCGATTTTATTTCATGAGTATGAATGTTCTGCCTGCATGCGTGTGCCTGATGCCCTCAGAAGTCTGAAGAGGACGTCGAATCCTTGGAACTGGAGTTAACTGGTGATTGTTAAACCACCACGTGGGTGCCAGGAATTGAACCAGAGTCCTCTGCAAGAGCTACAAGTGTCCTTAACCACTGAGTAATCCCTTGAGCTCCCCACCTACTTCCTTTTTTTTTTTTGAGATGAGGGTCTGACTATGTCACTATGGCTGGCCTGGAACTTGATAGAACAGGATGGCCTTGAACTCACAGACATCCTCCTACCTCCAATTAAAAGTGTGTGCCGCCCATTTGGCCTTTCATCTAAAAAAAGTGGTTGGTTTCTTTTTATCTGTGTGTGTGTGTGTGTGTGTGTGTGTGTGTGCCCATGTGTACAAGCCCCATGTGTACAAAGGCCTGGAGAAGCCAGAAAAGAGCACTGGATTCCCCAGGGTTGAGTTTCAGGCAGTTGTGAGCTGCCTGATGTGGGTGCTGGGCACTGAGCTCCCATCCTCTGTAGGAGCAGCAAGGGCTCTTCCTCACTGAGCCATCTCTCCAGCATTTTACTAGGATCCCAGGACAATTGGATTACACACTCCAGTGTGCCAATCTCAAGAATTCAGAGTCTCAGGTCAGGGCCCCTGGAACCTAGCTCTGCAGTGGTTGGTTGTGAGGACTGTGGCAGGTTAGTCTCCTTAGCTTTGGTTTTTATGGAAAACTTGCGCTTCCCACGGTGGCTGAGGAATGAGATGACGGAAAGTGCCACACTCGGCCTGCGACATTGAGGAGATGCTTATTGATGTCTGAAAGGCAGAGGGAATGGGAGGAAACTGGACTCTCTAGCACTAGCTATGGAGTCAAAGGTGTGGATAAGCAATCCCACAGAACAAAAGAAGCTGGGAAGTAGCGTGCATGCTATTGCTGACCTACGTTCTCAGTCCAGCTTTTCGTTTTGTTTTTGAGACACGGTTTCAGTTTACTGACCTTGAACTCACTCTAGCCCAGGCCGGCCTTGAGTTTTCCCACACCCTGCCTCAGACTACTGAGTGACTGGGATCGTAGACCTATGCCACCAGACCTGGGGACCACGTAGGTACATATTCACACCCATTTCATTTCTGCAACTAGACATCTGTGGAAACCAGCCCATTGTTTCCACAATGGAAACAAAATGGAGAGATCCACGATAATGCTGCTTGCAATAGCTGCATCTTGGGATGTTGTGTTCGAAGTAGTGACATCTAGGGCTGCTTCGAGTGACAGAAATCCTTAAGCGAGTGATTTCAACAAGACAGTTGTGTCAGTGCTCTGGGACAATACACGGACTACCCTGTCTCCCTCTGCGCCCACTGAGTTCCAGTTCTGAAAGTCTGTGTTCACAGAACACTCTACCTCCCGTTGGCAGGAAATAAGCAAGCAGAGGAGTGGACACTGTCTCTACCGATGTCCCTGGAAGGGCAGCCCTCCCCACTTCCATCCCAGGAGGCTGAATTACACATAGCTAGAGCCCTAATACATGGTATGGGTGCTGTGTCAATAGTTACACCATGGGCCGGGCGGCGGTGGCGCACGCCTTTAATCCCAGCACTCGGGAGGCAGAGGCAGACGGATCTCTGTGAGTTCGAGGCCAGCCTGGTCTACAAGAGCTAGTTCCAGGACAGGATCCAAAGCCACAGAGAAACTCTGTCTCGAAAAACCAAAAAAAAAAAAAAAAAATAGTTACACCATGGTTTTCGGGGAGTAGTGATGAAGACGAACCTATATGAGCTCTGGCATAAATTTTTTCATACGTAAAAAATTAGATAGGGTTTTGGTATGTAGCACAGGCTAGCCTCAAATTCACAAACCTACTGTCTCTCAAGTGCTGAGATTACAAGATAATCTAATGCCCGAGTTTCCTGATTAATTTTGATCCATGGTCGGTTGAGTCTGTGGAAGCTTCATAGACTCAAAGGATTGATTATAGTGTCTATAAAACCCTTGAGGCACACAAGTGGCCTCTCCCCTGAGGACCTCCAACCACCGGGTTCTACCCATGGAACATCCTAACTGCCCTAACGGCTGGGCTGCTGTCAGGACAAGGACTAGAGGAAGCAATGAGTAGTCTACCAAGACCTTCCAGATGTTTCATTATCAAGGCTTCTTCTTGATTTTGGATGGGGTGTAAGGAGAGGCGTGTGGAGGAAGAGGTCCTGCGAGCCCGTAAAGCCACGCTGCCCATGAACGCTTTGGACACGTCACACTCTTTTCTTCCTTCAGCATGTCCACAAGAGGCTGCTGAGAGACAACTCTGTCCTCTGCAGAAACACGTCTGTCCATGGAACTGGAAGCTACGCTTCTGAGAGCTCCTAGTGAGTCACCTAAGTACTTATGTCTTTGCCAAGTATTCAACACCAATCTTCTAGAGAACTTAAATAGGTGACAACATACGTTTGATAAACAAAGTATATATTTTATAATGGAATGCCTGGTCCCCCGAGCGGGTCCTTTTCCCAGAGTTGGGTATTTGGACAGAGGCCCCATGGCCTTTCAAGGGCAGTGCTGGCCTCTGATCAATGCCTCAGTCCCTGCCCATGGGGCACACCCCCAGCTCACAAGCCCCCTTTCTCCTGTTCCCATTTTGTCCTGGGGTCCTTGTCACTTTTCCTTGCCGTCCAAGAGACAGCCTTAACATCTTGGTGCAAACTTGTTCTGCTGGAATGGCTATTTTGGTTTCTTTTCTTTTTTTAAAGATTTATCTATTTATTATGTATACAGTGTTGACTGCATGTGTGCCTGCAGGCCAGAAGAGGGCACCAGAACCCATTACAGATGGTTGTGAGCCACCATGTGGTTGCTAGGAATTGAACTCAGGACCTCTGGAAGAGTAGCCAGTGCTCTTAACCTCTAAGCCATCTCTCCAGTCGTGCTATTTTGATTTCCTTACTGAACCAATTATCTATGATTAAAAACTCTTATTTTGGTATTACAAGAGCTTCCATTCAAAATCATTATCTTCAAAGCTAAACCTGCAAGATACATAATGTAAAGCCCTAGTCTTATGGAAGCTGCTAACTTATTGTCCGCAGTTAGGGAGCACGGTAGTTGGTCATCCCTACAAATGATGAAGTTCTTTCTTTGTAGTCATGCCAACTGCTGATAGAATTAATTACAGGTATAAGCCTTACTTAGCCCCCCATATATGTTTTCAAAGCTGTTTAAAACAAGCAACTAGAAACAAAGTTTGTCTACTCAGATATACCTAATAGACGAGTTCTCACATGCTAAGAGATTTGCAGAATATGGCATTTAAAATGCTTAACTGAAAAGCTTTCTGTGATAGAGGACATGCCTGCTTCTGGAAGCACCCAATTTCCTCCAAAGATGGATAGGCACAGAAGAACCTCCACCCAGAGCTTGCTTCAAATGTGGCGACACCAGCCACTGAGCAAAAACTGCCTTTTGCCTCAATTACTGCAAAGCCCCTCTTCAGACCGTGGTCAAAACAGGACACTGGGAAATCAACTGCCTCCAGTTACCTAGACAAGGTAGGCTAGTCCTCCCACAAGTCCCTAGTCCACAGGAAATCTGTCTGATCTTTGGGGGCCTGGGAGGCCTAGGCGAACAGTGACGTCCTGAGACCTCTGCCCTCAACGACTATGGGGGTCTGTGGGGTAGTGTGGGGTAGGCAGCAAGTTAAGTGTCTTCATTTTCATCACTGACTCAGGTAAAATGTATCCTTCTCGGAACTCTGATGCTGTCTGCCGACAAGGCTTGATAGCATTGTGGGTTTCACAGTAGCAACCCGGGCTTCAGCTGCCTTCTCGGTTCTCTGTGTAAAATTCAGGTCACAGGCCTCGCTCTCCAGAGCTAATACTAAGTCTGGACACAATTTGCCTCAGTACCAGACTCGGAAAAGAGAGAAACACACAAAACAGATGTCAGGGTAGCTCTTTGCTATTCCTTTGTTTAAAGGGACCTACTCTGCAGTGACTCCCCTCAGTAACCAGCCACCTGTATCTCCTGGTGAGTTAGAAGGTGCTTTAAGGTTGGTTTCGGTGAAGAGAGGAAAGCTTAACTGGGGATCAGGAGCATGTACGTGATTTGAGATGTGTAAAAGGATGAACCATGTTCCAGGTTCCTCTCTCTCTTGCTGTGTTACTGTGCATAACTGGCAGGACTCTGACAGGCAGAGCTCCCACTCCCCAGTGTACTCTGTCTCTATACAATCAGAGCACAAGCTCAGCATCTTAAGGTCCTTTGGTTGTTTTCTAACCAGACTTAAAAGGTGCTTTTCATTGTGCTAAAAACATCTGTCACGGTTTTCTGGATAGAAAAAAAAAAGTGTTAGTGCTTTCAACCAGAATCATTTCCGCTGTGAGCATACTGCCATTTCTACAATATAAATTTTAGCATAGATTATAAACAATGGGGATGCTAATATGTCTTAAAAACTCACCTTTGCCCAAACTCAAAGAATGCTTTCAAGCTACGGGGAGTCGACTTGGTCAGATGCACTCCAGATAAGTACCGGTAAAACAACAGACTAAGTCTCCCCCACCTTTCCCTGGCCTTGGGATTCCCCTCCCTCAATTATCAGGATCTAAGAAAATAATTTTTCCCCTACACTTAAACTCTACCCTCTGCTCTGTCAGCCTCTCGCCAGGTCCACGAGGCACCAGACGGCCCCACAGAGCCTGGACAGTGAAGTGAAAGAGCCAGCTATTCCTGGATTTGGCCAGCACCCCAACTTTCTCAGGTCCCCCAAAATGCAACACCCCAGGTCAGCAGGAAGCAGTTTCGAGATTCGGAGCCCTCATCCCGTCTCACCTGCTACCTCTTTCTAGTGCCTTACCTTTTTGTAACAAACAAAAGGGAGGAATGTAAGCGGTCAGGCAACTGCACTGGCCTGCCCTTGGGGACCTGGCAGGATACACACATGAGCTTGCCAGTACTCAGGCAGTACTCTGGCCTGGTCAGGGTTCTGAACTACTTGATCTCTGTGCGCATGTGCTACGCCCCTCACCCATTAAGAAACAAGCTCTGCCCGACTCCTCTTTCTCTGCCTCTCTGTCTGTCTGTCTCTCTACCTCTTCTTACCCACTTCTGTCTCCAAAGGCTGGTCTCCTTCTCCCCCCCCCCCCTTCCCCATTCCTTTCCCCCAATAAAATATCCTCCACGTGAGTCCTGTCAGTCCTGGCACATGATAGTGCCCCCCCCACGGCATTTTAAAATTATAAGAGAATTTGGCCTCAATACCCCTTAAATAATCAATCCAAAGGGCTATTTAACAGCAGCCTAGATCCCAATATTATTTGAGACCTTTACAAATACTGCGATCAATCAGAGAAATGGAAAGAGATTTCCCACTTCCCATTTCTCTTCTCTCCTCTAAGCCGTTTGGTTTCGTCTGGTCTCCCACAGACACACTGTGTAAATGTCCAGTTCCTTAAGTAACCTTTGATCAATCTGTAACTTTGTTGCAAAGTGGGAGCCCAGAGTCAGACCTAGCAACAGGGGAGAGCAAAGGAGCAGGCCAGCTGCAGAGCGCATCCACCCTGCACACTCTTCCCAAATGGTGCATTTCTCAGTTCCCTCTGGCAGTGTCCTCCGTCAAAAATGTTCCCATCTTCAAGAAGTCTCTCTTTTCTCAGCTTCCTGGATTCAGTCTCACAGGAATTCAGGTGTCTTTTAGGTATGAATGGCATTAAACTGTTGTTTTAGGTTTCCCACTTCAATTAAAAGCTGGCTCTGGGGTTGGGGTATCCCCGCCCACCTTCTAGACCCAAGCATGCTTGTTTAAAAGTTTCCTCCAAAATCTGCCTATATAAATCTGCCTTTCTCTGGGTGACAGAGAAAGAACAGCAGAACAAAATAAAGGGGCAGACCATTCCCAGTGGGCACTATGCTTCTCATCTCATACTCTGTGGCTTTGGTTTAACTCTAAAACTTTTGCTAAGGTATAAGTCTTATCTCAAGATTTTTAAGCGTATTGGATTTTTTTTTATTTTTAAAGATTTATTTATGTATTATGTGTACAGCATTCCTTTCATGTGTGCCCACATGCCAGAAGGGAGCGCCAGGTCTCATTATAGATGGCTGTGAGCCACCATGTGGTTGCTGGGAAATGAACTCAGGACCTCTGGAAGAGCAGTCAGAGCTCTTAACTGAGCCATCTCTCCAGCCCTGGATATTATTTTTCAAAAAAACCTATAAAATAAGTAACAAATGGGTTAACTTAAAACTCATAACACCAGGGTTGATAGTTAAAAATCTATACATAAGGAATCTTTTTTTTTTTTATTATTGGTTTTTCGAGGCAGTGTTTCTCTGTGTAGCTTTGGTGTCTGTCCTGGAACTAGCTCTTGTAGACCAGACTGGCTTTGAACTCATAGAGATGCACCTGCTTCTGCTGGGATTAAAGGCGTGAGCCACTACCGCCCTGCCTTTACATAAGTAATCTTAAAGGAAAACAGGTGGCTTGCTGTCATCTTAGCTATTGCCCCAACCCCCTAACAGGGATGGAGGCAACGGCATGGCTGACAGTCATCTTTGCTAGGGTTGGAAAGGATGTATTCTGCCATGTGACTTCATTCTCATCTTGATTAAAAATGACCACATGACATAAGCCAACCAAGGAAAAACAACTCCTCCTAGCTAGGAAGCCCAAACCAGGTGATTCCTGCACTGTTTTCTGCACACTGATGAGCCTCCCTTATTGGCCTCAACCCAGTCCCTTCTCTCCCTCTCTGGCCTCTTCAAACTCCTTTTGTCCCTCCTCAGTGATAGCTGCCCATATCAACCTCCCAAGCACCCACTTTCAGCCCACTGGTGACTCTTAGTCCTCCTGCTACTCACTTCCACTCCACCATGGGATCCCCTTTCTTTCCCCTATCCAGCCTAAACCGGCCACAGTTCTCCCCGTGCTAGAGGTTGCCAGCGTGGATGGCTTGGTCAGGGTTCACATCCCCTTCTCATTAGGCAAACACTCTTACATAGAAAAGAGATTGGGGGCTGATGCTGTTAATTCTTCCACCTTTATGAAGAATGCCAGCATATTACCCAATCTCACATCCTTGCCTTCCATGATGTTTATATGATTCTCACTTTTCTTCCTGAGGAGCACAGGCGAGTCTGGGACCAGGCTAGGGCACATGAGGATGAACTCCACCAAACTAATACCACCTACCCAGTTAAGGCTGAGGCAGTCCCTGATGGGGACTCTGAGTGGAATTACAATACCCCAAGAGACATCCTTGCTAGGAATCAATTTATAGCTTGCCTTCTAGCTGGTCTATGCAAGGCCCCATTTTTTTAAACATTTATTTTTATTATGTAAACAATATTCTCTATGTGTGTATGCCTGCAGGCCAGAGGAGGGCACCAGACCTCATTACAGATGGTTGTGAGCCACCATATGGTTGCTGGGAATTGAACTCAGGACCTTTGGAAAAGCAGGCAATGCTCTTAACCTCTGAGCCATCTCTCCAGCCCCTGCAAGGCCCCATTAAAGCAGTAAATTATGAAAAAATTTAAGAGGTTTTCCCGAGGAACGTGGAAATCCACCTCAATTCCTAGACAGCTTTACAAAGTTTCTCTTACAATCTTGGTGAATCTGGATCCTGATACTTCAGATGCAAAACAACTCCTTATGACCTAACTCTTCTCCCAGTTTACCTGATAGGACCAAACTTAAACGTGTATAGAAAGGCCCCCTGACTCCACAGGCAGAAGTCTTAGCTGTGACCTTCAAGGTGTACCATGAGAGATGAAAAAGCCCTAAAACAAAAATACCTGATGCTGGCTAAGGCCTTTCAACATAGGCATTTTTGTTTTCGGGAGAAGAATTAGGGCCCTTCTAAGCCCCCTTCTACTTTTCTTAATCCTTCTAGTTGCATCGTGACTAATAAACTTGTCTAGATTTCAACAACAGATCCAAAAGATTTCTAACTAGACTTTCAGTTTATTACAGGATTACTGGCCCTGGCTAAGGACTCCCAATTATACCAAGGTGGTGAAGGCCAAGCTCACCCCAGGGACTTCAATGCCCCATTCAACAGTCGGTAGCCTAATAACACTGCCTCCCTTTCCTGACCGATTGTTTATCAATAATAAACCCAAAGGGGGGGGATGTAAGGCCCTGGAGGCATGTAAGTGGCCAGGTCCTCCTCTGAGAACCCCCAACTGCCCTAAAGGACAGTTAGTCCCTACCATACATAGTAATAAAAGCCCAAGCTCAGAACTTGAAATCCCACCAAACCCTACCTTGGAAATATAAACCCTGTCTTTTTTTTTTTTTTTTTTTTTTAAAGGTTTTTCAAGACAGGGTTTCTCTGTAGCTTTGGAGCCTGTCCTGGAACTAGCTCTTGTAGACCAGGCTGGCCTCAAACTCACAGAGATCCACCTGCCTCTGCCTCCTGAGTGCTGGGATTAAAGGCGTGTGCCACCACCACCTGGCATAAACCCTGTCTTCTGCTCAGCTCTCTTGCTGCTTCTGACCCAAGCAGAGGTAGCCATCCTCCTGTGTTTCTTCCCTCCCAATAAATGTCCTGTGTGAAGCTTACTGGGCCACTGGTGTGATGTGGTATTTCTTGGCTCCCGAATGCCAGGATTCCTTTTCCCTGAGAGCTGTAACACAGTGTCTTCATTCTGAGCATCTCTGCACTGTGTTAAAAGCCATGGATTTTGTTAACCAAGGACAAAGAAGGTTGGTGTTTGGGAATAACTAATGGACTCTAGAACTTCAAATGAGATCGATCAAATGAGAACCACAAAGACAAACATCAGGTGTTCCTAAGTTTCAGGCATCTCCCTTTATTAGCTGAGACTGAATACATAGCAGCAATGTGTTCAGATTCATTAATCCTCATACAAGAGCTGAGAAACCTGGAAGCTATGCCATTTCACAGAGTATTTTAATGTTAAAAATTCAAAGGAATAACATTCTTACAAAAAATTTGAGAAGTTGACATATTTTTGTGAAAGTCAGACTATATATTAGTAGATTAATTTTTTTAGTAGACAAAGCTTAGAAAACTGTCTCATTATAATAAAATACAAAATAAAACTTGCTCTCCCAAACAAGGTGCATTTCAGATGGTTCAGAAGTGATGTACAATAGTTAGGATCCAGTACAGCCTAGCTGCAACCAGGGAGAACCAGAGCTGAGAGCTCAGAACAGCAGCACCCACACCACACCACAGTAGACCAGCTAGAACTCCATTCTCATTTAGTGATCTCAATATGAGAGAGATAAAAGAACAAAAAACTAGCAAGCTAATAGAAGAAAACGGAAGTTTCTTAACTAGTTTAGAAATCCAAAAGTATCAATCCTGAGATTCCCACTAGAGCCCTCCCACTCTGGAAGTTCTTTCCCTAAGGAAAAAAAAAAAGCAATAGACCTTCGACCAAAGCCAACTGTCACTGTCTACATTAAAATTAAGAATGTCTGAATGTCTGCTTGGTGAAAATCCCCTGAATACACAAGGTGATATTCTGAAGGCTATTTACAATTGCCCAGAACACAAGCAACTCCTCGAGGGGAAGAAGCACACACAAAAGCAAGCCTTACAAGAAAACAAGCAGTTAACAAAGATAACCAGAAGGTGGACGTGGATAAGAAATGGTGATCAGATAAATGATATTAAAGTATGCAGTGCTTTATACACAATGAACTGGCAAAATCAGAAAGTATGGCGCCACCAAATACTGCTTAAAGATAAGGAAAGAGAAGCTCCAAGAAAGGCCAGTCCGCATTCTGAAGAAAACGTTAGAAAAATCAGAAAATGAACCTGTATAACCCACAGTCCCATCCTGGGCAAGTATGCCAACTACTACCCTGGCCCAGAAGTAAACACATAAGATGTTTGCTGTAGCCTGGAATAAGGTACCACGGAGCTGGAGACTCAGGCAACCTCCCACTTAAGGCAATGTGTGAGTAAAATCACCAATGCCCCTAAGGGGCACCCACAGCAGATCAGAGCAACAACAGATCTAGAAAGCACTAACATGGCTAAACTGTCACTCACACTGCGTGGAGACAGAGTGCCTATCACACGATACCATGTATATATACTAAAATCACACTCGTTTAGAAATTTATCTTATAAAGACATTCACATTCAAAGACACAAATATACTAAGTGGGTGGGAGGATCGAAAACTAGAGAAGACCTCGAACTCAACAGAGGCATGTGCTCATATGTGGCCAGACGTACAGGCCAGGAAGTGTATTGCAGACATTGGCTAATCCTGGAAGACTGGATGCCCAGGGCTGAAGACACCACTATTGTTAACCTTTAAAAATTACACTCATCTACCTAGTTCTCAGCTTCAGCATCTATGCTGCCCATCACCTGCTTATTTTCCTGCAAACAAGGATCCCCACCAGGGAATGTACATGTATTCTCAGCTCCCAAATGAAAATTAAAATCACTGTTGGTCCCCAATGTGGCCTAAATCCCAAGCTGGAAACCAAAATGCAATGCCCATTTAGCTCAACAAACCCAATATATGCCAAGTTTCACAGCACAGATGTTTGATGAAGTGCACTAATGAACGTGAAATGGTAGGGAAGCCAAATCGCCTTCTCTGTACCCCAGGGACTGCCAGATACAGCACAAACATACACACAGCACAGGCAGCCGGGGCAGCCACAGTCACACAAATAACAATCAGCCAACTGCTTGAGATTACGGTAACAAGAGACAGGTCAAAGGTCATGCCTTGGTTTTACCTCAGCTTCACAGAAACATCCTTAGCATGTGCACAGTCCAGGGTTCAATCCCCAGTGCTGGAAATAAATAAATAAATGAGTTCTAATTCAGTTTCTGTTAGCCCTTGTGGGGCAAAAAGTAATAATAAAAGTGGGAACTGTTGTCCCCAAGTCTTGGCTCTACATCCAAACAGGAGGAGGAAGCTTCAGCCCCAAACTTCAATGAGATCCCCAGATTCCATGCCCAGATCAGCTGGCAGCTCCTTGCCCGAAAGCTTTGTTCCATCAAAGAAGAAGGAGAGCTTGTGTCCGGAGAGTCCCATGGTCTTCTCGTAGTGTGACATGAGGACCTTAAGAGGAGAATCCTGCACAGACACAAACAACAAATTTAAGACTATGAACGGTAGGTGGGGAGCTCCTACGGGGGCAGGCAGAGAACCTGGGACAGAGGTCAGGAGCGCAGCACAGCGGCCAAGCACACACTTTCAAGTTCAATGTGCTAAGTTCATTCTTTAGCACCAAAAAAAAAAAAAAAAAAAAAAAAAAAAAAAAAGGTTAACTTTTAGCCAAGCATGCAGCATATGCCTGAAAAGACATGACTTGCAGGGTAGAAGCAAAAAGATCCCAAGTTTCAGGCCAACCTGGGCTACACAGTGAGCTTCAGGCCAGCCTTGGCTACACAATTAAGTCTCAGGTCGCCCTAGGTTACATAATGAGACACTATCTGAAAATAAATTAAACAGAACAAACAAAAAAAGAACACGGGACAAGGAAGACGAGGGTAGAGCACATCAATAGAGTAAGAACCCTGGAGGGGAAGGCAAGCTCCTCTCTGGAAACTAGTCACAGGCTCCTCAGGAACTGCAGAGTGGGACCACAGAGGACAAGACTCCAGGGTACAGACTATGGGATACACAGGTTCCCTAAGCTCAGTCAATCCCCCTCTGAAACAGAACCGCAAATGAAGTGAACGTAAATTCCAGAGGACTATGTGTGACTTAGAAAAGTGTTGTGGGTCAGCCTGTGTGCCCCAAAGACACCCTGTTATCCTGACCTGGTACATGGGAATGTGGCCTTCTTGGACTTAGGCCTCTGCATATATAATCAAGTTAGATGAGCTGACACCTTGTTCAGATAGCTAACCCAGCATGACCTAGGTCTTCACAGGAGGAAACAGACACCATGAGTACACCAAGGAACTCCAGCTGCCACCAGAAGCTACAAGGAGAAGACTCAGCGTGGAGTCTCAGCCTACAGAACTGTAAGAATCGGCTTCTGCTGCTCTAAGCCCATCAGCTGTGGTGGTCATCCCTTGTTCATTCCATGGGGAGATATATTCCAAGACATTTATCTGGCACCTCAAGTCAACGATAGTACCAAACCCCATATGCACCATGCATAGTAACACACCTACGATACTTTAGATGCTATGGGGCAGAGAGATAGCTCAGAGGATAAAGGCACTGGGCTGCCAATCCCTACAACTCCCATGCTAGAAGTAGGAAACTGATTCCCTCCAGTTATCCTCTGACCTCCATACATACTCCATGGCACAGACACACACACAGACATTATAAAGTAGGAAATTAACAAAAGTAAAATTCATTTTTTGTTGTTTTTGGATTTTTTTTTTGAGGTTCTCACTCTACTCTTGGGTGGCCTGCACCAGATTGGCCTAAACTCAGAAATCTACTGGAATTAAAGGGGTGCCACCACACCTGGAAAATTAGAAGAATCTTAACAATATACTATATACTAATACTATATACTATAATAAAAGTTATAATTTATTATACAAAAATGAAACAAGAAAAATACAGTAAGTCTTAAAGCAGTGGTCCTCAACCTTCCTAATGCTGTGACCCTTTAATACAGTTCCTCATTTTGTGGTGACCTCCAATCATAAAATTTTCATTACTACTTCATAACTTTAATTTTGCTATTGTTATGAATAATAATGTAAAAAACTATGTCTGAGGCAGTCCCTGTGAAAGGGCTGTTTGACCCCCAGAGGGGTTGTGACCCACAGGTTGAGAACTACTTTTTTTAAAAAATAATTTATTGAACTTTATTTCATGTGCGTTGGTATGAAGGTGTCAGATTCCCTAGGACTGGAGTTACAGACAGTTGTGAGCTGCCATGTGGGTGCTGGGAATTGAATCTGGATCCTCTGAAAGAGGAGCCAGTGCTCTTAACCTCTGAGCCATCTCTCCAGCCCCGAGAACTGCTGTTTTAAAGTGAGCCAG
This sequence comes from Arvicola amphibius, assembly GCF_903992535.2. NCBI lineage: Eukaryota > Metazoa > Chordata > Mammalia > Rodentia > Cricetidae > Arvicola > Arvicola amphibius. The sequence goes on from NC_052047.1 coordinate 128,478,269, forward strand.
AGAGATGGTTCACAGGTAAAGGTGCTTGCTGTCAAGCTGTATGACCTAATTCAGTTCCCAGAATGCCACACAGTAGAACCACCTCCCACAGGCTCTCCTTGAACTTTCACACATGCACTGTGACACAAGCACCCACACAAATACACAAACACAAAGGGAAAAAAAAAAAACCCTAAAACTAAAAAGACGTACGGGGTTGAGGTGTGGTTACAGCTCAATGACAAAATAACAGCTTAGCATGCACAAGGTATGGATTTAATCCGTTATTACTGTATATCACTGTTATTAACAAGGGTCCTTTTCCAGCTAATAGGAAGAACTGCAGTGGTTTGGATGAAAATGGCCCCCACAGGTTCATAGGGAGTGACACTATTTGAAAGGATTGGGCTGAGTGGTCTTGTTGGAGTTGGTGTGGCCTTGTAGAAGGAAGTGTATCACTAAGAGTGGACGTTGAGGTTCTCAGAAGCTCTAGCCAGCCCAGTGTCAGTCGCTCTTCCTGCCTGCAGATCTGGATGTAGAACTCTCAGCTACCTCTCCAGCACTGTGTCTGTCTGCACGCTGCCATGCTTCCCACCATGATAATAATGGACTGAACCTCTGAACCTGTAAGCCAGCCTCAAGATAATGTCTTCCCGTGGTCATGGTCTCTTCGTAGCAATAGAAACCCTAGACAGGAACATATGGTTGCTAGCAGAAATGGGATGGAAGCTATGGTTTGAATAAGAATGGCCCCCATAGGCGCTAGCATTTGAAATCTTGATCCACAGTTGGTAACATTTTGGGGGAAGCTTAGGAGGTATGGCCTTGTTGGAGGAAGCAAGTCATTGGAAGAGGGGTTTGAGAGCTCACAAAATCATGTCCTTTTGGTGTTTCTTGACTGTGATTAGCCATGGAGGCTCACGGTGGCTGTCCCAGCCCTCATAAACTCTAACCTTTGAAACCACAGACCCCCAAAATCCCTTCCTTTTCTAAGTTGCCTTGGTCATGGTGGTGTATCACAGCAACACAGGAGCAACACAGACCCTGAACAATATTCTTTCTCTCCATGACCTAGGCTGGGTAGGCACACAGAAACAGAGGGGATTTGCAGCAAGTCAGGACTAGAAGACGCCCATGCCCTGCCAACTGACCAACTGACAGGAGGTGGGCAAAGCAAAGGGGAGGGGCACGGGCAGCACTTTTCCTACTTACAGGAGATAGTGAGATCTCCAACATCTGGTGTTTCTCCTTCCCCTGCACCCGGAGCTGGAGCTGCTGGGATGTCTCTGTGGCCTCTGAAGAACTGGTCAGCACCACACAATCTATGGAGAGCGGGATTGAGATGCCAGGTTCAAGTGGAGGCCCGGGAACAGAGTCTACCTCTAGAGACTTTCCATCCCTCTTAACCCCGCCCACAGCAAAGACAGCAAAGACTTCCTCAAGACCCTCTTCCTTGCCTTCTACTCACCAATGATGTCAGCCACTCCTAGTTTTAGGGCCCTAGGAGTGGCAGTAGGGGACAATTCTGTCTCTCCAAAAAGTAAAAGAATCCTGCTTGGAGACACCCCAAGATGATTTGCCATGTAATCCACCACATTCTGAAGGGGTTCCGACTAGGACAAAGACAAACAAAGGAATCTTCTAGCCTTGAAATTCCACACCACAGCCCTGAGCCACCACCCCAAACATAAGGTTCTGGCCTGGACCACTTGCTGAACTCTTTAACTGTGAGAGTTACCATATTTACCAGTAAAATATGAAATTAAATAGTCAACTCAGTGGTCTAGGCAAATAGCACAGAGAAATTAAAAGGCTGGGGCTAAGGAGATGGTTCAGTCAGCAAAGTGCCTGGCATACAATCAAGAGGACCTGACTTTGATTCTCCAGCACTACATAAAATGCTGGGAGTGACATGTAGAACCTGCAATCCTGGTATTGAGAAGGTGGAGATAAGAGGATCCCTCGAGCTCACTGGCTAGTCAGCCTCACTGCATCAATGAGCTCCAGGTCTAGGAAGAGGTCATCTCAAAAAACAAGGTAGGCTGGGCAATGGTGGCACACACCTTTAATCCCAGCACTCAGGAGGTGGGTCTCTGTGAGTTCAAGGCCAGCCTGATCTACAAGAGTTAGTTCCAAGATAGGTTCCAAAGCTACAGAGAAACCCTGTCTTGAAAAATCAAAAAACCAAAGTGGACAGCAATTGAGGAAGTCACCAGACATCATCCTCTGGCTTCCACAAACATATGCATGCATACAATCACACACACTCCCACATGCACATACCCAGAAGATCATATCCTTAACAGAGAGAAGGGGGGAGGGGGGGAGGGACGGAGGGAGGCAAGCAAGTGGATTAGGAGGTAAAAAAAGGGGTGAAGGGGCAGAACCTCAAATACACTCCAGGCACTACTACTACCATTTTTTTCCTTAAACTCAGAAATTTGAGCCCTTGGGGAAACTGCTCATTTCAAAGTCTGGTACAAACTCATTCTTCTTTCTCAGTGCTAAAGTGGAAACTCAGGGCCTCACAGACACTGTGCCAGCTCCCGTCACTGAGGCACAGCTCCAACCACGCATCTGTGTTGGAAGTACCCTATGAAGCAAAAAGAGCAGCGCCGGTAAGGCTGTCTGCAACCAGTCTACAAGTCTGAGTTTAGCTGCTTGGCCACACATGGTCCGTGCTCATGAGAGGTCACTCCCACTAGTACTCTTGAACTTAGCATTCTGCACAAATGTCGGCCTTTGCCAGGAAGCTGGGCAAGCTCAGGATTACTGTGTGCTACCTGCTGTGTCCAAGACAGTACGAACATACAAGGGAAGCATGGCACCCTGGAGGAGAAAGGCAGTCTAGAGGAGGACTCTTTTTAAAAAAAGCTTCAGGAAGCTGGGCAGTGGTGGTGCAAGCCTATAATCCTCCAGCACTTGAAAGGCAGAGAGGAAGGCAGCTCTGTGAGCTGGAGATCAGTCTGGTCTACAGAACAAGTTCCAAGACAAGCACCAAACTACACAGAGAACCCTGCCTTGAAAAAAACAAAACAAAGAAGTAGACAAATAAATAAATAAATAAATAAATAAATAAATAAATAAATAAAGCGAGCTTCAGCTGCTGGAGAGGCAGCTCACAATTGTCAGAAACTCCTAAGTCCTGAGAATTCAACGACTTCTTCCGCAGGTACTTGCACTCGTGCAGACACACACCGAGACATTTTTGTTTGCTTGGTTTGTTTTTTAAGACAAGGTTTCTCTGTGTAGCCCTGGCTGTCCCGGAACTAGCTCTGTAGACCAGGTAAACCTTGAACTCACAGAGATCCGCCTGCCTCTGTGCTGGGATTAAAAATGTGTACCACCACCACCCAGCAACACCTACACATAATTAAAAAATAAATCTTAAAACCCATAAAGATACCATGAATTTCTGTGTGTTCGTTTTTTCAAACAGGGTATAGCTATGTAGTCCATGCTGGTTTCAAATTCAAGAGTCTCATGTTCCCACCTCTCAAGTGCTGAGATTACAGATGTGTGCCAACCATCACACCTGGCCTAAAGATGGGATGCCTAGGTAGCCTTGAAAAATGGGTAAAGTTTGTCAAAAAGAGACAAGAACGAGGAAAAATGTAGACAAAGGGAACAGTAAGAGCCAAAGCGCAGAAAGATGGAAGCGTGATGGGGGCTCCAGAGAACAGGACAGGAAGACAGATGGACCCCTCTGCCAGTGCACTTTAATACCCATCTCTCCAAAGGCAGACACGGTCCTGTCCCTGCTGCCCCAAGCACTCACCGTCATGACAGGCAATCTGACTAGGTCAGCTCGGCACCGGATCTTGAGGGTGAAGAGTCGTGGGCTCTGTGGCAAGGCAGGTTCCTCCACTAGGACCACCTCATCATCTAGGCTCTGAAGGGCCGGACTATGGTGCTGGTTGGGGCTTAGGCAGGACCGCAGATCTTGGAGACGCTTATTCACTTCCCTGGGTACAGACAGGACATTGGGACAGTTGAGGCCGAAAAGCCTCTCCATCAGCCCTTCCCTGCCACAGTCAGAGCTCCCCAGCCCCAGCACCTCAACTTCTTGAGTGCCTCCGAATGCTTTCTGCTTTTGTTCCTTGGTGAAGGCCGGTGCAGAGGAGAGATATCTTGGTCCCTACAGAAAGAAGAGATGTAGGATGGTGGCAAAGGACAGATTCCAACACATACTTCCTTGTAGACTGGGGACCTCAAGGAACCTGAGAGAGCGGAGAATCTAGAGAAAACACTTCTTTGCTAGAAGACATCTGTGGTAAGAAACAGTTTTTATATTTATGTGACTCAGAAATAAGCGACGGAAACACTTCATTTTAGGATTAAGTCACTTTCCAGGAATGTCGGCTCTCTAACAGACACCAGGCACTTACTATCCAGCTACTCAATGACTCTCAAGTAGGGTGACTGACTAGCTTCAGTACAGAGTGGACAGGGACAGCAGGTGGAGTTGGAGCCATATCCCACATTTCCACCTCCTCTCCTAAGCTCCTAGGAGGTCCTGTGTCGCCCTCCAGGACGAGCCACCCAAAAGTCCTGCCTTCCTCAGCTTCTTTCCAAAGCCCTCCTTGCTCCCAGAGCCTTATCGCCCCAGCGCCTCACTCACGGAAGTGCCTCCATTTTCGTCTCTTCTTTCTCGTGATTACTCCTCAGCTTCTTCTTCCAAGGAGAACCTAGAAGTAGGGCATCAGAGGGACTGCCAGAATTTGCCACATCCGCCTCTAGGGGCAGAGGAGAAAGAGAAAAGGGTTAGCTGACAGATGGCAGGGAGGTCAGGAAGAAACAAGGCTAAGACTTCAGGAGGGGCTGGAGGCCAGGTGTGGGGGCACATGCAAATCTTGGCACAAGAGAGGCTGAGCCAGAGGTCAAGGCCAGCGTAGGCCAGAGATTCTGGGAGTTTTTGTTCTAAAAATGGGTGGGCAAGAGGTGGGGAAATAGCTCATTATAGAGCATGTGAGCATCCAAACACCCTGCTTTCAAGTCCTACTAACAAAAGAAAGGAGGAAAAAAGAAATACAGGCACACATAGCGCTTTGAATGCATGTGTACACATGTATAAATGCATGTTTGTGTGTGTTTGTGTACATGTGTAAATCGGAAGTCAACTTCAAGCCAGGTAAGGGTGGCACACATCTTTAATCCCAGCACTCGGGAGGCAGAGGCCAGTCTGGTCTACAGAGAGAGAGTTCCAGGACAGGCTCCAAAACTACTGAGAAACACTGTCTCAGGGGGAAAAAGAATAAAAATAAAATTAAAAAAGGAACAACAACAAAAAAGGTCAACCTAAAATGTCATGCCTTAGGTACCATCCACCTTGTTTTTTGAGACATGGGCTTTAATTGGCCTGGAACTAGGTGACTAGACCAGGCTGCCTGGCCAGCAAGCCCCCAGGGATCCACCTGTGTCCAGCTCCCTCCCCAGTGCTGGGATTATCAGTGTATGGCACTTCTCTCCCTGGGTTTTGGGGCTCAAATGCAGCCCTTAGGCTTGCACAGTGAGCACTTATTGAGCCGTCGCCCTGGTCCCTATGCAGTACTTTTCAACATTAGACAAGTGCTTGTGGGATGTGTTTAACTGTTCACTTGTGTGCTATGCTGCTGCTCTTTATGTGTCTGCGTGAGGTGAAGGCGGCAGATGGCAGTCAGCTCTTGAGAGCTGGCTCTCTCCTTCCACTGTGGATTCTGGGGACTGAGCTCAGGTTTCCAGGACTGTTCAGCAAGCGCTTCTACAAACCGAGCCATCTTCCCAGTCCTATTTAATATTTTTTATTTCTTCCCCCACTTGGATTTAAATTCCCTTTTGTTGGTTAATGAGCGTGCTCTTCACTCAATTCTTTTTTAAAAAAAAAAAAAATATTTATTTATTTATTATGGATATAATATTCTGTCTGTGTGTATGCCTGCTGGCCAGAAGAGGGCACCAGACCTCATTACAGATGGTTGTGAGCCACCATGTGGTTGCTGGGAATTGAACTCAGGACCTTTGGAAGAGCAGGCAATGCTCTTAACCTCTGAGCCATCTCTCCAGCCCCTCTTCACTCAATTTTTATTTATTTATTTATTTATTTATTTTTTATTTGTTATGTATGCAATATTCTGTCTGTGTGTATGTCTGCAGGACAGAAGAGGGCATCAGACCTCTTTACAGATGGTTGTGAGCCACCATGTGGTTGCTGGGAATTGAACTCAGGACCTTTGGAAGAGCAGGCAATGCTCTTAACCACTGAGCTATCTCTCCAGCCCCCCTTCACTCAATTCTTAACACCACAAAATAAATACTGAGCAAATGAAACTATGATACTAAACCCTACATGATGGTTCTCAACAGAGACAAATTTGTCTCCCAGATGGCATGTCACATGTCTGAAGTGGATTTTGACTGTCACAACACAGACAGGAAATGGGTTAGAGCATGCTACTGACATCTAATGACCAGAGGTCAGGATGGTCCAAAAACTACTCTATCCAGCATCCCTACAACAAAGAATTCTCCAGTCTAAATTGTCAGAGACGCTGAGGTTGAGAAGCACTGACCCTAACTAAATATGGCAGCTACTGTAGGACTGGGGTCCTGGTTTTTTTGTTTGTTTTGTTGTTGTTATTGTTTTAAAATTCACTTATTTGGGGCAGGGGTTTCATGCCATAAAGTGCGTTCTCTCCTACTCCCTACCAAAAATAACAAGATCTCCCATTATTTTTGTCATTGGGTACGTGTGGCTTCCAGCAGCGTCTCTTCCTGTTTCACAGTAAGAGTGGCAGCATTACAGATGTGCACCACTCCATCTGTTTTTTTATTGATTTTATTTATTTATTTATTTTGGTTTTTCGAGGCAGGGTTTCTCTGTGTTGCTTTGAAGCTTGTCCTGGAACCAGCTCTTGTAGACCAGGCTGGCCTTGAACTCACAGAGATCTGCCTGCCTCTGCCTCCCCAGTGCTGGAATTAAAGGCTTGCACCACCACCGCCCGGCCCAAGTGTGCACTCTTGAAAACCTTCCAGAAATCCCCAGCACTACTGAGTTTAGACACTAAGGACATTCCAGGTGCTACCCTAAACCACATGCATGGCCAATAAAAAAATATATATAATTCCTTTAATTCTCAACAAAAACCCTTTGAGATAGGTCCACTATTACCCCCATTTTCCTGATGAGGAAAACTTGCCCAAGGTCACACAGTTATGAAAGATTCAAACACAGGCCACATGACTCCTAAGGCTGCTCCTTAATCAGCCTACCACACTCCCTCACCTAACAGAAGTCTTGATTCAAGACTAATCACTCCACTAGTAGCCTTGATCTTAGTCCTGGCCTTCACAAAGGGTTTGCAAAATTCCTATCAACAGGGAAATAAAGACTGGGTAGTCATGATAAAATTCTAAGAATAGGCCAGTGGTCCCAGCACTCGGGAGGCAGAGGCAGGTGAATCCCTGTGAGTTCGAGGCCAGCCTGGTCTACAAGAGCTAGTTCTAGGACAGCTAGGACTGTTACACAGGGAAACCCTGTCTCGGAAAAAAAAAAAAAAATTCAAAGAATACTCTTCTGGCTTCATAGTGTCCCCAGGGAATGGAACCCCATAAGAGTTCTGGTGTAACATGAAGTCAAGAGTCTCAGCACCTCCCATCCGCCTCTATTATGAGAGCACAATTGGAATGACTAGAGGAGGTTCCTCAAAACCTGTACACTAACATATTCTTATGCCTGTCAGGACCTTTAGGTGGGGGAAGGAAATGGACATTGCTGCTAAGTAATGTCCTGCGCCTTCTGACTAATAAATGGGTCCCTTTCTGGACTAGAACCTTTCCCTAGGTCAGATACACGAGTCCCTTCTCCCAATCCCAGTTAGAATCAGGGGTGTGGCTCAATGGGACAGCACCTGGGCACCATTCTCCAGACCCTAAGTTCCTCTGAGGCAGAGAGAAATGGAGAGAAAAGATAACGCTGACTGCAGAGATGTAAACTCTAAAGTCCCAGAGAAGCCAGCGCTGGATAAGCCTTACAAGCCCTTCCTTACCATCCTCAGGCTCTGAGAGGCAAAATTTCAAGAGGGATGAATTATCTGGGATGAGGTTGAGGCTGCTTTGTACCTACAAAGACAAAATGGAGAAGACAGGTCTCGCATCCGCTCTACTCTACTCAAGCTGGGAATGGTTCTTCCCCCTCATCCAGCTCTTAAGCCTTCCCTAAGGACTCCAGCCTCTGAAGGGCATCCAGAGTCTAGCTTCCTCACGATTCAAAACTGCAGTGCCCTCCTCGCTCCTATGGTACTCTGAGGATGCAGGCTTAGTTCCCTCTTCTTAACCACTTTGCTAGCCCCAGTCACCTGGCTCACCGGAAAACCTAAGGACCCTGGGCTCCTGGAAACCCCCGTCCTTTCTGAATCCCCATAGATCCTCCCACCCACCCCCGCCCCCATAAATAGCCCAATTTTTTGGCTTCCTTACTACCGGCTCCAACCTCAAAATCCAACATGCGCCAAAAACCGGTCCCCTGTCCTTCCAAATCCTCTCTGAATCATCTGGCACCGAGTCCCTCAGTCTCCCTCTGCTGAAGACTACAACCCCAGATACCTGCGTACTTCCAACATCCCCGAAGCCCCTCTTGTCTCCAACCTAAAGGTATCCATGACACCCCTACCCACACACATCCCACCGCCCTGAGCCAAACCCACAGCGCCAGCCTTAGCACTCCCTCAACAGCCCTTCTCGGGGACCTGGCTGCACCTTCCCGGAGTACACAGGAACCACCGGCGCTTCGCCCGGATCCAGCAGCCGCCGCCGCCGCCGCCGCCGGACCAAGGGACGAGGGGCTCCTGCAGGCCCCTCGTTCGTCCCTTCACTGTTACTGTCGCTGTCCTGGCCAGGAGCGGCCGGCGCGGGGGACCGGGCGGCCGGCATTTCCACAGGGTCCGTGACGACTCCCAGGATCTCCTCGTCGCTGTCACTGACCAAGTCCACAAGCACTGTGTCTGGAATGAGCCGAGACGGAGCCTGCGGGGCGCGAGGACGCCAGCCACCGCGGGACCTCGGGCTCAGGCTCCTCCCGGGTTCCGCCATCTCTCAAACACCTTCCACACACACCGGCCTCTACAGCCTCGCCGGACCCACACGAGCGACTCCACCTTTCATTGGACGAACACCTTGCCAGTCGGCACCTTGTCCCGCCCACACGCTCTGGATCCGCCTACCCACCCTCTCATTCGTCAATTTACCCGTCTATCACCCACCATCCACTAAAACAAAAGCGCCAAAGATTCCAATCCTTCGGTGCAATCAAAGAAGGTTTCGGTTCTGTAGAGCTCACCCATTGGCTAAACTTCCTCCGGACCCGCCTTCCCCAGGACCCGCCCATTGGAGAAATTCGTCTTCCTGATTGGTGGAAGACGGGCGATCCTGGAACTTGTAATCCTCGTACTCGGAAGTGACCGGATAAACCAAGTGGACTAAGGTCTTCAGCCTGTGTCTTTGCAGATTTCATCCCTTTGTTGGTGTGGCAGGAGCTCCATTCAACACTAAACACTTTCATACATGTCATCTCGGACATCCTCTACAAACACAGTTATCAAAACAGCATATACCTTAGCACAGCACACACAACTCAGAAACACTTTTTAGAGCGAGTACAAATTGAAAGGCTTACTTCTCCCTATTGCAAAAAGAAAGAGGCTTCGAGCTCCTCTATTTCCTGTCCCTTGAAATAAAGATGCTCCTCGATTTATAGTGGGGCTACTCCTGATAAAGGCCTTACATTTACTCCATCTAGCGTACAGAGCCCTGCAGCTCATGAACACAGTGGACTACAGAGCAATTGCAGGCTGACTGGGAGCTGCGGCTCACCGCCCGGGGCAGCACAGCATGTTATGCATGAATACCTAGTTTGGGAAAAGAAACGACTTCGAAATTGAGAGAGGGGTCCCTACTGCTGGTCTATTGCTTGTCTAACTGATAAATACCCTCATGCATATATCATCAATTGGAAAAATGTAAGTACTGCCAGTCAGTAACGTGTGTGCATATGTTACTCCCAATGTCTTAATAAACCCCTTGCTTCTTCACAACTCAGCAGTTCATGGTAGAGCCTTGTTTTTGAAATGCAGGCATCAAGCTGGGCAGTAGTGGCGCATGCCTTTAATCCCAGCCCTCGGGAGGCAGAGTCAGGATCTCTGTGAGTTTGAGGCCAGCCTGGTCTACAAGAGCTAGTTCCAGGATGGACTCCAAAGTTTGTCTTGAAAAACAAACAAACAAAACCCAAGTGGTTGTTTTTTAACTGAGCATCTTGGGCACCTCAGCTCCTTGAACAACAGTCATGAGATGGTCTCTGACTGGGTGAGCCTGGGTCATGTGTCCATTATGCAACCATTTACTGAAGGCAGGAGATTAACAGCCCTTTTGGTTAGGCCTTGGATCAGTCTGAACCATGTGGAGTAAGATGGGGGCCCCTGAAACAAAATTAGGGTGCTGTGACCAAAAAAGAAGTAAATCTAGGCCTGTAAAAATAGGGTGTCCCCAGAAGCAAACCTTCCCAAGTCTCAGTCCCAACTTTTCTAAACCAGCCCTTATGGAGTTTCAGACCTAGGGAGCTAAGCTGTCTGTCCTCCTCGCTCCTCCTGGCCCCAGGGGCTCAGCATACCCCTGCCCTGCATCCCAAAGCTTGTTCTTTCCCCAGGTGACACCAGGTCTGGGGGTGGTGGCTGTTCTGCTGGTGGTACAGGAGCCCCCAAGAGGAGCTGTGGAGCAGCACTGGTCTCGAAAAAACCAAAAAAACAAAAACAAAAACAAAAACTAAAAAAAAAAAAAAAAAAAAAAAGCAGGCATCAAAGGAATTAGCTACTCAGGCTTCTGGTTCGGATGAGAGGGTCAGAACCTACAATCAGAAGTAGTCTTGTGTTGGCAGAAGTTTCCAGTACTGACTGTCGGTTCCCAAATAACCAGAAGCGGCTTCCCAAATAACTACTAGGCAGTAGAAGGATAGGCAGGGATTGCAAGCAGAGAGAATAAGTAAAAGGAAGAATCTAGGCTCCAGAGAGAAAGAGGGAGATAAGGGAAATGCTCAGGGTCAGTCAGACAACCATCAGACAGATAGACACAGAGTAAGTAGAGAAATAGGACATACATAAGGAAATGAAGGTAAAAAGCCCCAAGGTAAAACACAGATCAAGAAAAAGATTAATTTAAGTTATAAGAGCTAGTGGGGCTAGCATAAAATAAGGCTACACATTCATAAATAATAATAAGTCTCCATGGCTTGATGTGGTATGTCCTTTGGTATATGTATTGCTTTTATTGGTTAATGAATAAAACTGTTTCAACTAATGGCTTAAGAAAGTAAAATCAGGTGGGAAATCTGAAGAGAGAGAGAGAGAGAGAGAGAGAGAGGGGGGGGGGGAGAGAGAGAGAGAGAGAGAGAGGGCAGAATCATGGAGACACCATGTAACTGTTGAAGGAGACAGATGCCAGAACCTACTGGTAAGCCACAACCTCATGGCAATACACAGATTAATAAAAATGGGTTAATTTAAGATGTAAGAACTAGCTAGGAATATGCTTAAGTTGTTGGTCAAGCAGTGTTATAATTAATATAGTTTCTGTGTGATTATTCACTTCTGGGCATTTGCAGCAAAAACTGCACAACTCTTTTAAGAGCTGGCTTCCTAGGGCTGGAGAGATGGCTCAGTGGTTAAGACCACTGGTTGTTCTTCCAAAGGTCCTGAATTCAATTCCCAGCAACCACATGGCAGCTCACAACTGCCTGCAACTCCAGTTCCAGGGGACCCGACACCCTCACACAGACATATATGCAAGCAAAACACTAATGCACATAAAATAAAAAAAGAAAATGCCGGGCAGTGGTGGTACATGCCTTTAATCCCAGTACTTGAGAGGCAGATGCAGGTGGATCTCTGTGAGTTCGAGGCCAGTCTGGTCTACAAGAGCTAGTTCTAGGACAGACAGACAAGGCTACAGAAAATCCCTGTCTCGAAAAACAAAAACAAAAAAATGTATATAGGCTTGGGAAAGAGAGGGAAAGAGTATAGACCGTTATAAAAAGAAGTAAATAGCTTTAAAAAATAAAAATCTTTAAAGAGACAGTCATAGATTAAGGGAATAAAGAAAAACAAGCCATTCAAAGATGGAATATACACAGAGAATCTGGATTATGTTTATTATTGTGTTTTCTTTGAATTTTTTAAAATGTTTATTTATTATGTATACAATAATCTGTCTGTGAGTATGTCTGCAGGCCAGAAGAGGACACCAGACATCTTAGAGATGGTTGTGAGCCACCACGTGGTTGCTGGGAATTGAACTCAGGACCTTGGGAAGAGCAGGCAATGCTCTTAACCTCTGAGCCATCTCTCCAGCTCCCTTCTTTGAATTTTTTGACTGCAGAGAGACATTTGATTCTGGGGGCTGCTAAGTTAAACCAACATAAAGATATTTCCACTTCAAAATTTGGCAAATTTGAACAAAAAATGTGATGCTTTGGAAAAGAGATTCTGCTTTTATTTCCACAGAAGATGAGAACCTGTGGATTACTTCCAGGCTAATGTGGTTTGATGGAACAATATCCCCCAAAAGGTCACTGTGAACCCTAAAAATACTTTGCCCAACAAGGAGCAGGAAGCAGTTTGGATTGTTTATAAATGCTTGTTTTTCATTTAAAAAGGGGTTGATTTTAAGTGATTAGTGGTCACAGTCAATTTCTAAAAAAAAAAAAAAAAAAAAAAAAAGGGAGGAAGGGATGGTGTAAGAAGGCCACTTGTTTGTTCCAGGCTGCTCAGCCCTGAAATAACCACACAAAAACTGTATTAATTAAATCACTGCTTGGCCTATTAGCTCTAGTTTCTTATTGGCTAGCTCTTACATCTTAATTTAACCCATTTCCATTATTTTATATATTACCTCGAGGCTCTTGGCCTACCGGCAAAGTTTCAACTGACAACTCACGTCTTTCCCCTCTAGTAGCTACATGGTGTCTCACTACTCTGCCTTCTTTCTCCCAGCATTCAGTTTAGTTTTCCCCACCTCCCTCTATTCTGCTTTGCCCAGGCCAAGACAGTTTCTTTATTAGCCAATGGTATTCACATCATACAGAGGGGAATCCCACATTGGGGGAGGGTATAATATAGAGATGAACACTTTGCATTGGTATGGATCTTAGTCTGTCAATACAAACGTAAGGTTGATTTGTTACACTGTGTATATGTATTTCTGCTCTTGTTTAAGGTATTGTGTTTGTGCAGCTCATTTTAAAATGTAATGTATAGTTAAGAAATACAGGTTAATAGATAGTCATTTATAATACTCAAACTTGTAGTCATGTCTATATATAGAGATATATTTCAGTTAGATAGATAATCTTCAACTCCTCAAAGGCCTACAGAATATGGCATTTAAAATTTTTTAAGAACTTAGACTTTTGACAGTGAGATATGTCTGCTTCTGGCAACACCAACTACTTCAGAGAGGTTGGGTTGATGGGTATTGAAGAAATGCGTTATGGAATTTGCCTTCAATGTGACAAGGCTAGCCATTTAGGCAAGAAACTGCTCTTGCCTATACTTCTTAATGGTATTCTGTATGAACTGGACATGCAGGACCCACAGAAAAGTGACTGCTGACCTTTCCAAAAGATGGGATGGTCCTTCATAGTTCCTGCTTCAGAGAAGAAACTGCCAGACATTCTGCAGGACACAGAAGAAAGCAACTGATGAACTTTACCATTACAAGACAGAACAGATCCTCAAATTTCCTGCTTCATGGTAAAGTCTGCCAGATATTATGGTCCTTTGGCTGAAGATGGATGCCCCAACATTACAGAAAAACTTTGGGTGACATTGAAGTGAGATGTTTCTATCAATTCTAGAACACTGGAAGTTGCTTATAATGCACTTCCTGTTTACTTAGGTAATATTGTATCCTTATGGGATCTTTGAAGAGTTAAAGACAGATAGTTATAGTTTTCTTAGTTATAATAAATTATAAATTAGATATAAAACCTTAGATTCATATAGATAGAATAGATGATAAAGTATTTTCCTTAATTTGCCAAATGTAGATGAGCTAAATATTGTAACTATAATTCTTGCTTGATAACTGCTTTGTATAGGTAATTTTACTATGTTAAAGTTAAAACCTTCCTTTTTAACTAGAAAAGGGTAGATGATGTGGGATGTCCTTTTGTATATGTATTGTGATGGGTGATGAATGGACGCTTAAAAGAAATCCCACACTAGCTCAGAACTGAGAAATAGATATTTATTTAGGGGTAAACTCACAAATCAGAATGCTCTGCTTGAATGGTGGACAGAGATGGAATCCAGCAACCCAACAATCCGAACGAGCAGCCGACGAAAAGGAGGAAGGGGGTGATGCAGGCTCTGTGTCAGCATATATGGTCTAAGAGGCCACGCCCCAGTAGGCGGGTAACCACAAACTGTAAGTCTTCCTACAGCACCTCCCCCTTTTGTTTAAATAAGAGAGTTCTAAACCTAATACAAAATTATATACAACAAGAACAAATATATTCAATAATTATCCTATCCTAACTAATTTAAGTCTTGTAAGATAAATAACTTGGCCAAGTCATGAGAGGAAAGTAACTACAATTATTTAGTCTTCAGCCCCATCAGAGATCCGAGAAGGGAAATTATATTACTTGAGTAAGCAGGAAATGCAATCAAGCAACTTCCAAAATGTGCAACAACTGACAGAGACAACTGGCTACCTGGGCAACCACCCAAAGTCTCATTTGCTACGTTAAAGTGACCAACTTTGGCTAAGGCCTAGACTAACTGACAGACTATTTTCAAAGGCAAGAAATTTTTCAAAACCCTCTTAACATGTTTTGGCAAGATTTGACAGTCCTGCTTATCCATTTCCAGATACTATGTATTTTGTCAGTGGTTGATGCATGGGCATTTCTTTGCCCAAAAGCCAGTTTTTGCCAAGAAAGAAGAAAACAAGCTCCATGTGTAGTGTCTTAAGTGCTCAACATTCTCTCGGGAATAGATCAGTGCTGCCCGGAGCAATTGTGTCTCACTTCAATAGAACTCTAAGTTATTTAAATGCCATTTTCTTTTTTCTTTTTTTTAATTTATTGAACTCTACATTTTTCTCTGCTCCTCTCCCTGCCTCTCCCCTTCCCCCTTCAACCGTCCCCCAAGGTCCCCTTGCTCCCAATTTACTCAGGAGATCTTGTCTTTTTCTACCCTGCGCCTATAAAAATTCCCTTCCAACCCCCAACCCTATACCAATTATAATCAACTCCTAAATGATGTTCCTAACCCTGAGGACAAACTTTGTTAGGAGAGGGGACTTTACCTTCTAGAATTACTTCCAGCTGTCATGGGGGCGACGTTCTTTCTATGGGATCCTGTGAAAGTAAAATGATGGTTAAGTTCCAAGATTAATGTCTGGTATAATTGCAAATAGTCTCTGAGTATTTAGTGGAGGTCTGGCTAGAACATTGTAAAAATGTTCACCATTTCAGCTAACCAAGTTGGAACCATCTTGAGCAGCTGGTACCCGAAACAGGTCTTGTAGTAGCGCTATCAGCATCATGACATCATATCAACCAGGTGGAGTTGTTGCTGTGGGGTCCCATCTTCTTCCTGAAAACTTCAATGATTACTGCAGGAAAATTCATTGTTCATTGTGGAAAACTTAAGCATTATTTATATAGACATATACAGACATATATATTCAATGAAAGGTGTGAAAAAGACAAAAATAGATACGAAGAAAAGTAAATTTTTTTCTAAATACTTTTTTCTTTCTGTTCCATATCATGGCTCCCGACATGAAACAGAAAGAAACTCTGGGTTTTTCTTTTAACAACATGGTTGGATTTAAAGGACAGAGCCATTGTCCAACTCCAAAACCAACTCTATATATTCATAAATATAAATACATATATATAAATGTATATTTTAAACATTTGTACTTACGAATCATATTCAGTTTTCTTGATGGTCCTTATTGGGTAGTTATTTTTTCATCTGTCAGGGTCTCTTGAAGTTTTGAAGATGAGCATTTTCCTGCAAAGACAAGAACAGAACCCTGCCCCAACCCTTCTGCTTTCCTTTCCTTACCACCTGTATGGTTACCACCATCGTGGATGAGCTGTCATTTCTCCTTGTCAAGAGGTTTCTCCTCTTCAAACTGAATCTTTATTAATTTTGATGGTATCCATAATTTTTCTTCTCCTGTGGAAACAAGAGCAAAATCCCTTCCCCAATACAGCACATCTCCTGGCTTCCATTGTGAGGTCAGCACATCCTTGAAATAAACCAGTTGGTTTAGTTCAGAAGACTTTTCTATTATCCAGTGTCTTTCTGCTGCTGTTGTCCCTTTCTCATTAGCGTTAAGAAAATTCTTGGTTAATAAAGCATTATGTAATCTATTTCTGGGGGCATTTTCTACCCCTTTTTGTTTGTTTAACATATCTTTTATAGTTCAATTTGATCTTTCCATAACTGCCTGACCTGTAGGATTGTGTGGTATACATGTAACATGCTTAATATTATAATAAGCAAAAACCGTTTCATTTTTCTAGAGACATATGCTGGACCATTATCTGCCTTTATTTGTGCAGGTATACCCATGATGGCCATAACTTCTAATAAATGTGTGATTACTGAATCTGTCTGCCTTTTCTGAGCTTAAAGCAGTTGCCCACTGAAAATCTGAATAAGTGTCAATGGTGTGGTGTACATATTTCGATTTTCCAAATTCTGCAAAGTAGAACACATCCATCTGCCAGATTTCATTTTTTGAGTACCCTTTGGGTTAGTCCCTGCAGGAAGCAGTGTTTGGTTATAGAAAGAACAAGTAGGACATCTCTTTATAATCTCCATAACTTGTTGCTATATAATAGAAAACTCTTTCTTTAAACCTTTGCTATTGATGTGATTTTTTAATGAAATTCTGAGACCTGCAACACACTTCCAATCAATAATTGATCAATTTCTGCATTACTTTGTGCTAGAGGACCTGGCATACCCATATGGGATCGGATGTGTGTTATGTATATAGGACAAAGCCTATTCCTGATTATGTCTTGCACCTGGATAAATAATGAGGTCAATTCTGTATCATCTGGTATAAATTCAGTGGTTTTAATATGCAAGATAACTCTGCATATTATGAGTCAGTAACTATATTAAGAGGTTCTTTAAAATTCCTTAATACCATGAGCATAGCATATAATTCTGCCTTCTGGACAGAATTATAAGAGCTTTGTTCCACCTTACTTAATTCTTCTGATTTGTAACCTGCCTTCCCTGATTTATTTGCATCAGTATAAAATGTATGGGCTCCAGTTATTGGGGCATCACATACAATTCAGGGAAGAATCCAAGAAGTTCTTTTTATAAAGTTAAGTCTATCGCTTTTTGGATAGTTGCTATTAATTTCTCCCCCCAAAATTAGCACAAGCTTATTGCCATGATTCATTCTCTTCCCATAACTTTATTTCATCAGTAATGAAAGATTATAATTTCTGCTGAGTCTATACCTGCTAATTGATGAAGTTTCAATTTATCTTTTATAATTAATTCAAAGACTTTTTCCACATAAGTTTTTAATTTTTACTTGGTTTATGTGGTAAAAAGATCCATTCTAAAATAATATCATTGCTTTGCATTAAAATTCCTGTAGGAGAAATTATGGAAAGCAATATGACTAGAATACAGCTAAGATTTGGATTCACCCTATCCACATGTGCCTTCTGTAATTTTTCAACAATTGTCAATTTCTTTTCTGCTTTAGCTGTAAATTCTCTGGGATTATTCAAATCTTTATCACCATCAGAGGTTTTGTTTAAATGAATTATTAGATCAGGTGTTATCCCAACAGCCGGTTGTAGTCCAGAAATGTCTCCTAACAATCTTTGAAAGTCATTAAGAGTTCATAACCAGTCTCTCCTAATTAGTGCCTTTTGTGTCCTAATTTTCTGCAAACCTATTTTATAACCGAGGTAATTGACAGAATCTCCTCTCTGTATTTTTTTCAGGAGAAATTTGTAATCCTCATTTTGGCAAAACTTTCTTTACTTCTTCAAACATTCTTTTTAAAGTATCCATGTTTGAATCAGATAGCAAAATGTCATCATGTAATGGTAAATTATAGACTTAGGAAATTGCTTACGTATTATTTCCAATGGCTGACTTACAAAGTATTAGCACTGTTGCAGCTAGCTCAATTCGGGAAATAACCAGGCTAGCTTAAAGATAAACAATTATATTTTTAATTGTTATATGGGGAAACTCACGCCACAAGAATGGGAAGTCCAAGTTCCTCTGTGTCCAGCAGGAATCATCCAGAGAGAGAGTGTGCACCTGGTCCGTCCCAGTTTTTCTTCCTGGGCTCCAGTTACACACACCTTAACTAGGCGTGATTGGTTAACAGAGCTTCCCCTATCATCTCCCCCTTTTGTCTAAACAAGATCGATCCAAACCCATTACAACTATATACTATAGGAACAGATACCAAATATAAAATTACAAATAATATAAACAATATTAAGCAAGGAACACATAACAAAGGTTTTATTAAACATTCTATTTTAAGGAGTCTAAATCTTGCATTGAAATTAAGCTTGGCTAAATCATGAGGAAGGTAACTACAACTATCTAATCTTTAATCCCATGGAAGATCTGAGAAGGGAAACAATATTACTTGAGTAAGCAGGAAGTGCAATCAAGCAACTTCCAAAATGTGCAACAAATGACAGAGACAACTGGATAACTGGGCAATCACCCAAAGTCTCATTTGCAATGTTGAAGCAACCAACTTTGGCTAAGGCCTAAAATGACTGACAGACCATTTTCAAAGGCAAGAAACTTTTTTTTTTGTTTTGTTTTTAGAGACAGGGTTTCTCTGCAGCTTTAGAGCCTGTCCTGGAGCTAGCTCTTGTAGACCAGGATGGTCTCGAACTCACAGAGATCCGCCTGCCTCTGCCTCCCGAGTGCTGGGATAAAAGGCGTGCGCCACCACCACCCGGCTGCAAGAAACTTTTTAAAACTATTTTACCCTGTCTTGGCAGGATATGACAGTCCTG
This sequence comes from Arvicola amphibius, assembly GCF_903992535.2. NCBI lineage: Eukaryota > Metazoa > Chordata > Mammalia > Rodentia > Cricetidae > Arvicola > Arvicola amphibius. Next base: position 128,497,320 of record NC_052047.1, read on the forward strand.
TTTTATCCATTTACGGATACTATGTATCTTTGTCAGTGGTTGAGGTATGGGCATTTCTTTGCCCAAAGGCCAGTTCTGCCAAGAAGAAAACAAGCTCCAGATGGAGTGTCTTCGGTTGCTCAACATTTTCTTGAGAAAAGATCCGTGCTGCCAGGAGCAATTATGTCTCACTTCAACAGAACTCTAAGTTATTTAAATGCCATTTTCTACAGTTCTTTGAAGTGGTTGAAGATTATCTATCTATGCAGAATATGATTTCTATGTATCTAAAGAACCTGATTAGTCTAATTATGACAAACATAGATGACTACTGATCTCTAATTTTTAATACCTATATAACTTAAAGACTAATACAATAAACAACTGTGTAATAAATGAGGACAATGACCTCCAAATGTAAACAATGTATAAGTATCTTGATCAGAGGTAGAATGTACATTGCAATACAACAAATTTATATCAATATATAAAAAATGTTTTAAGCAGAGGTAGAGCCATGCATGCATACAATATTCAATATTATTTAACTTTGTATCAATATACAAGAATCTATACCAATGGAATTGTTTATAAATAATAACTCACAAACCAATCTATTATCCCATCATCCATAACACAACGTGCGGCTTTTGAGCATTCCCTGTGGGAGGATAGTTCATTGGTATCTCCTAGTATGCTGAGAATTATTATAAGTATGCACTGTGAAGGCAAATTTTTTTCTATCCTTTTCTTGTAAAAGTATAACGAAGAAACAATCTTTCAAATCAGTAACTATAAGAGGCCATCCTTTTGGTAATAGGGAGGGCAGAAGAATTCCAGATTGTAGAGGGGCCATAGGTTGAATTACCTTGTCAACAGCTCTTAGATCTGTCACCATTCTCCATTTATCAAGTTTCTTTTTTTTTTTTTACAACAAATACAGGAGAATTCTAAGGGCTGATTGATTCTTCAATATGGTGAGCATCTTGTTGCTCTTGTACCAGTTGTTCTAAAGCCTGCAACTTATCTTCAGCTAGAGGCCATTGCTTAACCCATATTGGCTTCTCAGCTAGCCATTTTAAAGGTAGATCTGTTGGTGTCTCTAGAGATTTGCTAGTTGCTTTATGTTCTTGTACAGCCTGAATGGCTGGTGACCTTTGTTCATAGTACCTTATTATATCCTTCCCAGAATTATGAGTTCCTGCGACTGCAAGGGTGTTAATCTGGGTATTCCATTGCTGTAGCAGGTCATGGCCCCATAAATTTATTGCAATATTAGCTACATATGGCCTCAGCTTTCCTCTTCGATCTTCCAGCCCAATACAGTCAATCCATCTCATACTTTGTTTAACTTGAGATATGGTTCCAATTCCTAGTAATTGAGCATCTGCCTTTTGAAGAAGCCAATTTGGATGCCAAGATTCTGGAATAACGATACTCACATCCACACCTGTGTCTATCAGCCAACAATCAAAATGCCATTTATACGTACTCTTAGCTTTGGTCTTTGACCATTTATAGAAGTTTGCCAGAATATATGTTTCCTATTTCCTATTTGAATTTTTTACTTATCCTCTATGTTTATGCCATCATTTAAAACAGTATGGTCTTTCACAGAAGGCTCTGGATTTTTAATTTTCCTGGTGTGACATGTTCTCCACAGTTACTGGGAATGACTGGGCCACTTTTGGCTTGGGGGCCTATGAGAGGACCCTCAAGGAGTTTCCTGATGGTATTGGGTTGCCTTGTCTGTCTGTTGTTGATATGCATTCATTGGTCCAATATCAGCTGAAGGCTGAGGTCTCCTATTTTTGCCATTCCCAGAGGAGATATTATTCCTAGAAATTCCTTGCCTACAATCCCTTCTCAGATGTCCTATTCTACCACAATTAAAACATTTGGCAGTTTGATGTCTCCTCATTTTTTGGAAATTGCTTCTCCTACCCAAGACTCAGCATTATAGTCAAATGTCTCAACATTCATTGTATGCAGAATCCATTTCTCCATAGGTGCTGATCTAACCTTTAAAGGCCCAATTATTTTTTTGCATTCTAAGTTTGCATTTTCAAAAGCTAGAGATTCAAAAATTACTCATCTAGCATCTGGGTCTGTTATTCCTATTTATACAGCCTTACTTAATCTTTGTAAAAAGTCAGTAAAGAGTTCTCTCCGTCCCTGTCTAACCCTGGTATATGATTCAGCTATTTTTCTTGGTTCTTGAATCCTCTCCTAAGCTTTTGTTTTGTTTTGTTTTTTGAGACAGAGTTTCTCTGTGGCTTTGGAGCCTGTCCTGGAACTAGCTTTGTAGACCAGGCTAGCCTCGAACTCACAGAGATCCATCTGCCTCTGCCTCCTGAGTGCTGGGATTAAAGGCGTGCGCCACCACCGCCCGGCTCTCTGCTAAGCTTTTAAGGATGCTTTGGGGCATAGGGACAAGATTTCTTTGTCGGTAAAGAGCTTGGACCTGTGGGTCAGCATAAGGGCCTTCACCAAGAAATTGATCTTGGGGAATCTCAAGGCCTTTTGCTATTCCCCATTGTTCCAAATTTTTGGACTCCTCTCTGAAATAAATTCTAAACATCAATAAAGGTCCATCATCCAGGACTGCTGAAACTACATGAAAGAAGTCATGAGGGGTTGCCCTGATGTTAGAAGCTCAAGTCTTTATCATCTCCTTAACAAATGTGGAATGCAAGCCATAAGTTACAACAGCTTGCTTAATTTCTTTTAGATTATTCATTCCTATAGGTATCCATCTACCTTCTTTGGATCCTTTTGAGCCTTTAGAACCTGATGCTTTGTTATAGTAGATTACAGGGTAGGAAGCTAAAACCCTGGGTAAGCCATCTCTGACAGCTACTGGTGATGTTGAATCCTGTCCTTATGCCTTCTTTCCCTGTTCATCAGCTCCAATAATTTCCTCAATCATTTCAAATCTTTTTATTATTGCCTTTTGTAAAGCCTGAATCTCTTGGCCTGTATATATTTCTAGTGGCTTCATGGAGGCACTTAATCTCTGGTCCTCAGTCAGCACCTGTGATTCCAAAGTTTGAATTTTCTCCTTTAAAGATAACATCTCCTCCTTGGACTTTACTTGAATATCGTGCAGATTGCCATCCTGGAGATACATTTTTTTCTGTTAATTTATCATAACTTTTTGACAGCTTTTGATTTTCAAATTCAACAGTATGAATTCTTTCAGATAACTTCCTAGTCCCCTTAGATATGGATTCAGTTTTGTCTGTCATAGTATTAACTTTTTCAGATAACCTTTGATTTTCAATTATATTAATCCTGTCAACTAGCTGTTCATTATTAGTCTGTAAAGATTGTATAGTTCCTAAGAGTGCCATATTCTTCCTTAATGATAGAATATGGAGAAGAAAACTGAAACCTAATAACCAATAAATTGAGGTATCCCCATAGTCATATAAGCCTCACATAATACAATCCATAGTATTAGCAAAAAAGGTACTAAAAGTTGCATTGGTAACGAAGTCTGCCATAATGATTTACTTGTTACTTGATTATGTGATCTGGTAAACAGCAACCTTTATTGTTCACCAGATGGTGTGGTTGCAGAGTTGCGACTAGAAGCAATGTAACCGGTGACAGAATCGGTCTTGGGCTGCTTCAGTCTCCACCTCAGTACTGGTTAAATACTGAGAAATATGTGTTGCTTGACAAATTAAAGGCGATTAATTCAATTCCATACATGGAACAAGAAACCCAGAATCTAGGGGCGGGGAGCAAAAACCGGAAGCTGCACAAGTTACCACGCGACAAGGAATTGTCTCGCCCCAGGGAATGCCCCGGCATGCGTAGGAGTGCTTGGGAAATTTCCAAGTTGCCACACACAGCAAACTCTGCTGTGACGGGAATTCTACAAAAAATCGCTTAGGCAAAAGCAAGCCTGTCTGGGCAGTGGAAGGGCCAGGCCGTCTACCCGGTAGGCGTGGAGTTTAAATCCACGTGGGCGGCAAGTGATGAGTGATGAACGGATGCTTAAAAGAAATCCCACACTAGCTCAGAACTGAGAAATAGATATTTATTTAGGGGTAAACTCACAAATCAGAATGCTCTGCTTGAACAGTGGACAGAGATGGAATCCAGCAACCCAACAATCCGAATGAGCAGCGGGCAAAAAGGAGGAAGGGGGTGATGCAGGCTCTGTGTCAGCATATATGGTCTAAGAGGCCACGCCCCAGTAGGTGTGTGTATACACACACACACACACACACACATATAATATACATACATATATATATATATATATATATATATATATATATATATATAGAGAGAGAGAGAGAGAGAGAGTCTAGATGGAGTCAGGGAGACGCCATGTAGCTGCCGAAGGAGACAGACGCCAGACACTTATCAGTAAGCCACAGCATTGTGCTGATTCACAGATTAATAGAAATGGATTAATTTAAGATGTAAGAGTTAGCTTTTGTTCCCCCTCATGCCGCTGGGCCTGCAGGCCTGTGTGGAGCCACAATTGCAGATTTCTGTTCCACAGGATGGGGTTTGCGAAAGTTGGCAAGAATAACGCCGACTTCAAGACATACCAAGTGAGATTTAGAAGGCGGCAAGAGGATAAAACTGACTACTACGCTCAGAAGCGATTGGTGGTCCAGGACAAAAAAAAGTACAGCACACTCAAGTACAGGATGATAGTTCATGTTACTAACAGAGACATCACCCGCCAGATTGCCTATGCCCGTATAGAAGGGGATATGATAGTCTACATAGCACATGCACAAGAACTGCCAAAATACAGTGTGAAAGTTGGCCTGACAAATCATGCTGTAGCCTACTGTACTGGCCTGCTGCTGGCCTGCAGGCTTGTCAATAGGTTTGATAGGGACCAGATCTATGAAGGCCAAGTGCAGGTGACCGGAGATGACTACAGCGTGGAAAGCATCGATGGTCAGCCTGGGGCCTTCACTTTTTATTTGGATGCAAGTCTTGCCCGAACTACAACCGGCAATAAAGTTTTTGGGGCCCTGAAGGGAGCTGTGGATGGAGGTTTGTCTATTCCTCATAGTACCAAACAATTCCCTGGGTATGATTCAACGCAGGAGTTCAATGCAGAAGCACACCGTAAGCACACCATGGGTCAGAATGTCGCAGACTACATGTATTCCCTAATGGAGGAAGATGAAGATCCTTACAAGAAACAGTTCTCCCAGTACATAAAGAACAGCATTACTCCAGACATGGAGGAGATATATAAGAAAGCTCATGCTGCTATACAAGAGAACCAAGTCTATGAAAAGAAGCCCAAGAGAAGTGAAGAAGAAGAGGTAAATCCGTCCCAAAATGTCTCTTGCCCAGAAGAAGATCGGGTTGCTCAAAAGAAGGTAGGCTTCCTCAGAGCTCAGAAATGGGCTGCTGACAGCTAAAGCAATTTTCTATGAGGATTTTTTTTTCATAAAGACAATAAGCTTATTGAGCAAGCAGCCATTTCTGTGTTAGTTAAGCCGTTATTATGAAACCATAGGGGATAGCATGCAGTCATGAAAGCCAAGGGGTGGAACTCTCAGCTCCACTGCCTCTGCTGGGATTGAGAGAAAGCACAGCCAGCCCTGCCTGACAATTTCCCCACCCCAACAAAACAAGCTTAGTTATTTTTCCAGACATCGTCATTGTACGTAGACTCCAGCAGAGCTCTTGGGGTTCTAGTCTTCCTGGAAGGCATCGCTATCCTTTAGTTTGTCAGATCTGGTAAGCTACAGACCCACGATCATTAGGACATGGTTCTTCCATCTGTTTATTACAAGTAGATGATAAATGAGAAGAAAATACCTCAAAGTCAATCTTGAAAGCAAACTGGTGTGAATCCATGGCTGGAAGATCTGAGAATGACAATCAAGTTCACAGATTTTAACAATTTGAACAGAAAGGGATGTGGGCTTTTCTAGGTTTATTTTTATTTATTTATTGGTTGGTTGGTTGATTGGTTGGTTTTTCAAGGCAGGGCTTCTTTGTGTATCAGTTCTGACTGTCCTGGAACTCACTTTGTAGACTAGGCTGATCTCTAACTCACAGAGATCTGCCTGCCTCTGCCTCTGTTCTGGGACTAAAGGAGTGTGCCACCACTACCTGGCCTTAGGTTTCATTTTATGCAGATGTTGAAAGGTACGTGCCAGACCTGAATACATATAGGAAAATAACTTGAAAGGGTCCAATATTAAACTTTGAATTTACAAGGTTTATATGGGAAAAAACTGGGTGGTACATTTATACCTCTTAAGAAATAACTCTTGGTCCCACAAGAAGTAACAGTTGTCTTCTGTGATTTATACCAGCCTCAATAGCCTCGGTTTATTTGTATTGTCAGCTGAGGTGGTTCAGGATTTGAATCTCTGGTATTAAAATGTCAGACTCTGCTTTATGGTACTGGGCTTCACGAAAACAGTTGCTTAGGGGCTGGAGAGATGGCTCAGAGGTTAAGAGCATTGCCTGCTCTTCTAAAGGTCCTGAGTTCAATTCCCAGCAACCACATGGTGGCTCACAACCATCTGTAATGGGGTCTGGTGCCCTCTTCTGGCCTGCAGTCATGCACACAGACAGAATATTGTATACATAATAAATAAATAAATATTAAAAAAAAACAGTTGCTTAGGTACATCCCCAGCATAAGGTAATGTCTGTTGGCTGGTTGATCCCCATCAGATCTTCAGGATAAAGAAAGTTCACCTAATTCCGGTCAGTGCTAACTGCATGTTAACATGTGGAATAAATGTTGAAACTAAAAGTCACTCCCAACAGTTTCCATACTTCATCTGAAGTTAAAATGTGTAAGTATAATACAATAAACTATGCTATAAACCCAACCTTTTAATAAAATGAGTCATTTGTTTTTTTTTTTTAAAAAAGCTGTAAGAGTTAGCTAATAAGAAGTCTGAGCTAAAAAGCCAAGCAGTGTTGTAATTAATATAGTTTCTGTGTGATTATTCGGATCTGGGTGGCTGGGAAACAAATGAGCGGTCTCTGTTTACAAAGTCATGATTTGGGAGCTGGTTGGTGACTCAAAAGAAAGCCTGTTACAGATGACTTTGTGTTTTACTAAAAGATGTTAAGAACACTGGCTGCTCTTCCAGAGGATCCGGGTTCAATTCCCAACACCCACTTGGCAGCTCACACCCGTCTGTAACTCCAGTTCCAGAGGCTCCAGCCTCCTCTTCTGGCCTCTTCAGGCACTGCATTCACATGGTACACAGACATACATGCAGACAAAACACTCATACACATAGAAATAAATGAATTTTTTAATTTAAAAATCCTATGGGGGGGGAGGTTGGAGTGATGGCTCAGAGGTTAAGAGCATTGCCTGCTCTTCCAAAGGTCCTGAGTTCAATTTCCAGCAACCACATGGTGGCTCACAACCATCTGTAATGAGATCTGGTGCCCTCTTCTGGCCTGCAGGCACACATGCAGACAGAACACTGTAAACAAAATAAATAAATAAATCTTTTTTAAAAATTTAAAAAAAAATAAAAATCCTATTGGGAAAACCATGTCCAAGAACTTATCAGACAGGCCAGACCAAGGAAAGAGTATAACACACTCCCTCACATGGAGCCCACAGAGTGATGGGCTCTAAAGCCCTAAAACTGATGGTACAGCCCTGACCTATGGCCTGACACCTGATGGGTCCGTCATGGACTGAAAGGTAACGGGGTCCCTGACTTTCCCTGCAGCTTCAGCGGGCTCAGCTTCCCACTGCTGCCTTGTCCTACACAAGTGCCTGCCCTTAAACCTGTTCTCCTGTCCCAGCCTGGGCTTTACCTGCTTTCGAACCCTGGCTCCAGCCACTTCCCCCATACCTGGTCTTGTTAGTTTTCAACAGACTCTCTCACCTCACCTCTTCTCAGTTCACTTCTGAAAGCTTTTGTTACTGTTTTTGTTTTTCAAAACAGGATTTCTCTGTGTAACAGCCCTAGCTGGAACTTGCTCTGTAGACCAGGCTGGCCTCAAACTTCACAGAGATCCGCTTGCCTCCGCCTCCTGAGTGCTGGGATTAAAGGCGTGCGCCACCACTGCCTGGCCACTTCTCAAACCTTTTGAACTCTGTCGCAGCCTTCTGCATTTATTCGGATATATATATATATGTGTGTGTGTGTGTGTATATACATATATATGTATATATATGTGTATATATATATGTGTGTATATATGTATATATGTATGTGTGTGTGTGTGTGCGACATAATTTACTGCATGCTGTGTCATGTGAGAGTTCATGCTGGTAATTATGATTACAGTAAAAGAACCTCCATTCACCTTGGCTGGGTCTCAAATAGGTGGATTTTATGTGACAAACTACCGCCGTTAAAACCACCACCATTTGTGAGCTTATTGTTACTCAGTAAGTTCTGTCACTGGAAAGACACAGACATGCTTATGTTTCTGGCATAAGATGCTCATGACACATCTCTGCAGCAAGCCCCCTTAACCCACTGAGGCATCTGGCAGACAGTTTATTAATTTATTGTGAAGGGCTGGAGGTTAAACCTTAGGCTTCATGCATGCTAGGCCAGTGTATTAGTCAAGGTTCTCCAGAGAAACAGAACTGATAGGATGCGTTATTTTGTCAAGGCTGCAGCTGAGAATATTATATTCTCAAAAAGTTTCAGAATATGTATGTGAGATTAATTAGGTTGGTTTACATGCTATGGCCTTGGTGCTCAGATACTAGTCACTCAGTCTCTGGGGCTGGATGTCTCAGCCATCCCAGTCTGGTAGGGAAGGCCTGGAGAGCTGCTGATCCCCAGTCTACGTTGGAAGCCCAGGGAAGTCGGCTCTGGCAGCAGTGCAGCGATGCTGCAGGAGCAGGGTGGATGAGCCTGCCAGCAGAGTAAATGCAGCAGGCCAAAGGCAGGCCCTCCTCCTTCCTCAACCATTTATCCAGCTGCTGGTCCAAAAATTCCTCACAGGAGTTTCCAGAGGCTTGCATTTAGTTGATTCCAGGCCCAATCAGCCCAATCAGGTTGACAGGTGCCCTCTCACTGACCTATGACCCCATCACACAGACACACACACAGACACACAGCCTTTTTTTTTTTTTTTTAAGACAGGAGTCTCACTATATATGCTCCAGATGGCCTGGTCCAGATCCTCCTGCTGCTTCAGCCTTGTGAATGTTGGGGTTATAGGTGTGTGCTGCCACTCACGGTTCAGAACGGCATCTTGGCTGCTGTCCACAATCCATCCAGGACACCTCTACTACCACACGACAGTGACAACCCCTCATGCTCCTGCCTCAACTCGAAAGCATCTCAGATGCTCCAAGTGACTCAACCCTGGTCAGGAGTAAAGACATACAGCCACCGGCAGGTGGAGCTCTTTTCCTGGGGTCTAGCCAGGAAAAACCGGCAAAGTCTTTCAGCTCTACCCGGGGGAGTCAAGCTAAACTAAATGCCCTGACGCAGACCATAATATGCTGCCCCGCAGAGTGCTTCTTTGCCACATTTTCCTGTCACGATTTGGAGAAATGCAGATGAAGCATCCTCTGTAGAAGAAACCCCTGAAGGAAATGCACAGCAAGCCTGTCCGCAGTAAACCAAGTGCTGCAGCACACCAGGAATCCCAGCACATGGGAGACTGAGGCAGAAGGATCAAGAGTTCGAGACCAACCTGGGCTAAATAGCAAGACTATGTCAAGATGAAGGGGAAGGAGAAAGGAAGGAAGAGAGAAAGGGAATAAGACAAGAAAAATGAGAAGGAAACAGGAGATGCAAGACAAAAGCATTTCCTGGGGGCCTCATATGGCTTGCCTCTACTTCCCCAGAAGTCCCAAGGCCCTGTTTCCTCTGTAGCTCAGGAAAACACATAAACTTCTGTCATCTGTGCCCATCACTTTTTTTAAAGTTTCTTTTGTTGTTTAAAACAAGATCTCTCTATGTAACCTTGGCTCTCCTGAAACTTACTATGTAGACCAGGCTGTCCTTGAACTCATAGAGAGCTGGTTGCCTCTGTCTCACATGAACTGATATAAAGGCATGCACCCCCTTACTCTGGCCCCACCACTTTTTTGTATGACTGTCATACATGTGCACATAATTAAAATTAATTTTCTCTTCTTAATCTGTCAGTTTTTCTAGAGATTTTATTTATCAAACTCTCGGATAAAGAGGAAAATTTTTCCTCATAAAAAGTGTTTTTTTAAGCCGGGCGGTGGTGGCGCACGCCTTTAATCCCAGCACTCAGGAGGCAGAGGCAGGCGGATCTCTGTGAGTTCGAGACCAGCCTGGTCTACAAGAGCTAGCTCCAGGACAGGCTCTAAAGCTGCAGAGAAACCCTGTCTCGAAAAAAACAAAAAAAAAAAAAAAAAAAAGAACTCAAAAAAAAAGTGGTTTTTTTAGTGTATGGGTGTCTTGAATGCATGTTTTTCTGTGTACTACATGCATGCAGTGCCTGTGGAGGCCAGAAGAGGGCATCAGATCCCCTGGAACTGATGTTACAGATAATGGGACCGCCAGGCACGTGACTCCTGGGAATCCAACCCAGGTCCTCTGCAAGAGCAGTCACTCTGGAGACTTAGTACTTTAAAGTACTAAGCCATGTCTCCAGCTCCAAAGCCGCCTTTTTGTTTTTTCCTTTAGAGGTGGATTTTCTGTCTTAACCAAGCGGACACTAAACTGTGGAGCCAAGAAGCTAGGACTGCAGGTGCAGAGCAGGCCTAAATGAAAACTTTGACGTCCTCCACATCCCTCTCCCAACTTTGGACCTATCTGGGAAGCAACCACAAGCTTGGGGATACAGGAGGTGACATTGAGGACCTCAAATTTTCTCCAAGCCTAACTCAAGAGCTGAGATTGGTCCAGACCCTACCTAAAACAAGAAGCATGGAACAGGAAGTTAAACTGCTTTGAGACATGGCTCCTTCAAAGGTCTCTACATAATGCTTTGGTGCTCTCTGCCTTCTGATATACATACAGTAGGATCTCAGTAAATGCCAGATGATAATAATAGCTCATGTTAATGCTTACCATGCTACACTCAGGCATGTCACACGTCATTGTCTCAGGAGTCAGGTGGTTAGTGTGCTGCCCTAGCATGAACAAGACCTTCAGTTTGATTCCCAGCACCACAAAACATAAGAAAGATTAATTCAGAAAGAAACCATCACTGCTGTCCTTATTTCTCAGCCCAGGAAACTGCCATGTGGAGACCCTGAAGCGCGGAGCTAGGGCAGGGAGGAGCTGGAGTTTCATATCCTGATAGCCTGTACAGAGCAACTGGCAGCACAGCTCAGTGCCAACCGTAGCACCCAGTGACGCCCACCGATGTGTCTCTGTCCTCTGCCCCGGAATACAGGAAACCCCCAAAGAGTGCTTTGCACAGCCCATTATTCCGCATCCACTTCCCTTTCCTTCTCAGCTCTGCCTTCCTGACGGTCATCACCCTCTCCTGGCGGGAACACCAAGGGTGAGCACCAAGGAGACTGAAACAGAGCTGACCGCAGTGGGCAGGATACACACCAAAGTGCTTCCAGCAGAGCTGACCTCGAGCTTATGGTATAGCACGGGCTAGCCTCTCAACTCCGGCGGATCTGCCTACCTTAGCCTCTCAAGAACTGGGATTACAGATGTGAGCCAGCCCATCCAGCTCGCAGACAAGAGCTACAGTGAAGCAGGCTGGGTGAATTCTTTCTGTGCATGAGAAGGGCTACGCGGAAGAATGGGTGCTCCAGCTAATGCAGCTGGCTTTTCATGGTTTTGAGCCAAGGGACTTCTGTTCAAAATGGAACCCCAAGGAAATGCTGGAGGTTCGAAGCCTTAAATGTACATATATTATGCAGATTTAACAAAGGGTGCTTTCTCTGGTGGTTTGGGTTTTGAGGGATGTGACTGGAGCTCCAGGTTTCAAACATACTCAGCAAGTACTGCAGCACCGAGTCATACCCCCAAGCCAGTTTCTTTTCTTTTTAAATAATTAAGCTCAAAAGCAGAATTCTCATGATCCAGAAATAAAGAAACCAAAGCCACCAAAATGGGTGGGCGGGGAAACGTGTGGTCAAGCAGCTCACAAGGTTTGCAAGAATCCCTAGCACAGAAGTTTGACTACTTGACTGGGGACAGAGGTGGAGACTGAGGCCCTGGGAACAGCACCAGCTGAAATGGAGCTTCTGCCCGAGGCTGGGGACTGAGAAAGGACTGCCCCTCTTCTGGGCACAGACAATGAAGGAAAAGCCTCCCTCAAGCCCTGGTATTTGGTATGAGAGTAAAAGTCATCATGCAGGCTAAGGAAGTATCTCAGATAGCGGTGATTACATTCATGAGGCTCCGTGTTCCATCCCCAGCACACTGTCTGCACACACCTCTAATCCCACAGCTGAGGAGGAGAAGGAGGAAGGTCAGAAACCCAAGCATCCTAGGCAAGAGAGAGAGCTGGAGGCCAGGTATACATGAAAGTCTGTCTCAAAAACAAGATAAAATACAAATTCTAGGGGCTGGAGAGGTGGCTCTGCAGTTAAGAACACTTGTAGTTCTTACAGAGGAACTTAGAGACATAGAATCATCTGTAACTCCAGCTCTTGGGAATCTTCTGACCTTTGTTAGTTCCAGGAACATACGTGACATACATATATGCAGCCAAAACACTCCTACACATAGAAATATGTATAAAATAACACTGGAAAGATTGTTTTGCTTTTATGTCATCTAAGATAACTTTGAAATTTCTTTTGAATAGGTTTTGATGGACAATGGTGGTGCACGCCTTTAATCCCAGCACTTGGAAGGTAGAGGCAGGCGGATCTCTGAGTTAAAGGCCAGCCTGGTCCACAGTTCCAGGATAGCCAGGGATACACAGATAAACCCTGTCTCGGGGGAGGGGGAGAAAAAGAAATAAAGAGAGGCAGGGAGAGAGGGAGGGAGGGAGGGAAGGAGGAAGAAAGATAGACTGGGTTTCAGAGACTGGAGAAATGACTTAGTGATTAGGAGCACTGGCTGCTCTTCTAGAGAACCTGGGTTTGATCCCCAACAACCATGTGGCAGTTTTCAACCTTTTGTAGCTCCAGTCCCAGGGGATCCAAGATCCTCTTCTGGCCTCCTCAGGCACCAAGCAGGTGTGTGGTACACAGACATATGCAGACAAAACACCCATACACGTAAAATAATAGACATCTTAAAACTTTTTAAAAGAGCCTGGTGTGTCTCCAGCATACAGCCCTAACACACCCAGAGCCCTGTGTGTCTCCAGCACACAGCCCTAACACACCCAGGGCCCCATGTGTCTCCAGTACAAGCCCTAACACACCCAGAGCCCCGTGTGTCTCCAGCACCACAAAGTACACATATAAAGAATCAGAAGGGAGACATCAAGATTGAATGTGGGCAGAGAACTAGAGTGCATGGCCTCACCACATACTAACTAGACAAGTCTTGGCATGTTATTTATCTCCTCTGCCTGCCTCAATCTCTTCATTCATGAAGCTGTCATAGTATTAGAAGGGGATTTTTGATGATGATATGACTTAATAAACATTATCTGATACTGTAGCAGAAATATATTCAGATTCTCTGCCCCCCCCCCCGCACTCTCACTAAGCAACAATCAACACAGATTTGTACAATCCCAAAACAGTATGGAAATTCCCCTCCACCAACAAGTGATGACGTAATTTTTAGGGCTCACCAGGTGACAGCCTTTAATCTAGCTGAGTACTGTCAATGTCTCCTGGAGAAATCAGATTCCACAGCATGAGGGCAGCGGTCTCAAGGCTGGCCCTGTTGCAGGGTGTCCTACTTGTGCTGTTTTGCCCTGAGACCAGATGGCCTTGAACTCTCCACCCTCCAGCCTCAGCCTCCCAAATCCTAAGAGGATGGACGCGATGTGTAGCTCACCTGTGCTTTTGAGAAACCGATACAAATCAGGGTTCCCACAAGCCTCTTCCTGGGCTCAGTTTACTTTGGAAAGCCTCCACGTGCTCAGCCACCTCCGAGTCCTCCAAACCTGTCCCCTCTTTTCTGCTATTGTTTTCGTAGTCCAAGCTGGCCTGGAATTTACGATTCTATTGCTTCATCCCTCCAGACATACACATAGGCATGAGTGATTACTTCAGTGGCCAACTTAACCTTCAGTCTTCTCCCCTTTCTGGAGGATGGGGGAGCCGAAATCCCCAACCCTCTAATCCTACCTCGTCTTTCTGGTGATCATTTCAATCCTGAAGCTACCAACCATCAGTGCTGCCAACCATCAGTCAATTCACTGGTGTGCACGGGTGCTTTCACACACACACACACACACACACACACACATCACATCACAATATAGGAAATGTAGGATTATCTGTGTGAGTCTAAGGCCAACCTGGTCTACAGAGTGAGTGCCAGGACAGCTAAGATTGTAACTCAGAGAAACCCTGTCTCGAAAAAGAAATCAAACAAAGAAACATGCATACATTTCATGAAGCTTCAACTATAACTGGGTTACAAAGTGTTCTCAGCAGCATTGTGTGAGGCCCCAGATTTGGTTCCAGTACCAAGAGAACAGGTCGGTTTTACAGAAGATCAAGTCACTGAGGAAGAAAGATTCTAAATTGAGAAAAGGCCTCCATCAGTTGGTCTGTGCCTAAGTCTGTGGGGTCTTTTCTTGATTAATAATTTCAGAGGGCCCAGACCACTGTGGGCATTGTCACCCCTAGGCAAGGGGTCCTGGAAGGTCTAAGAAAGCAGGCTGAGCATGTCATGGAGAGCAAGCCAGTGAGCAGTACTCCTTCATGGCCTCTGCATTAGCTCCTGCCTCCAAATCCTGCCTTGAGTTCATGCCCTGACTCTCCTGGATGATAGGCTAGTGGTGGTTGTTTATTGCAGAAATAGAAACCCTAAATACAATACATATCAAAATCTCATCTCAAAAGCTCACACACAGCCAGGCGGTGGTGGTGCATGCCTTTAATCGAGGCCAGCCTGGTCTACAAGAGCTATTTCCAGGACAGGCTCCACAGCTACAGAGAAACCCTGTTTCAAAAACAAACAAACAAACAAAAAGCTCACACACCCTTCAGTTCCGTACATAAATTTACTTTGATAAATCCTGGCATACTCAAGCAGTTTTGTGACCTTACTGTAAGAATGAAATGACTCACAGATGTTAATGTTTAGAATAGAAAAGACAAAAAAATCTGTAGTGATGCTGGATAGTGCTTTCTAACAGACTGCCAATCCCATCACTGCCTCTTCCTCATGGGACAGCAGCTGGATGGTGAATAAACAGATGTGCATCCCTGGATGTTCAGAAAGTGGCTGTTGCCAAGGCATGGGAAGGCCGGGGCCAGGCAGCGTTCAGACGGCAGCCCTCCTCCCTCTAGATGATTCCTTCCTCTCCCACACAAGGGCATGGCTTCAGAGAACTTGACTGGCTCATTGAATTTATTTGGGGGAAACAGAAAAGGGTGGGTAGGAAGCTTCGTTTGTGCGTGTGTAGGAGTATGCATGTGTGTCCATGTCCACAAATCCTAAACAAGGTTATTTCATTGACTGACACCTTCTGCTTGGGACCTCCAAATTTCAAAGTTGGACGTAGTTCTTGGAAGCTGAGGAAGCCCAGGCTATGTAGAAAGAACAACGATGGGGGCGGAGACTGATCCCTTCCACCAGGCCCTGGAAACCCCGCCTCTTCCACTCCCCACGAGCCAGCACTGCACCCTTGTTTATCTCCCTCTTCCTCCCCTCTTCTAGGGGCAGTGTCCGGCTCACCTAGTCACTTGGGAGTCATCTGGTATTCCAAGTCCCCATGTGGTCCTCTCCTCCCCATGCTGGTTCTGGATCATCAGACTTGTCCATATTTTCATAAGAGTCTGCATCTGGATAAGACCAGGAGAAAGGAAAGTATAAACAGGATGGGAAGGAGGCAGGAGGAGGGTGGTCCAGAGGACCATTAGGAATATGCAGAAGCACCTACCTTCCTCATGACTGGGACCAGACCGAATCGATCGGAGCTGGGGAGCTGCATACAGAATCCCTCTCATATCCTCGTAGGACTGGGACCCTGCTTAGATAGGAAATGGATTGGAGACTCAGAAGCTCTACTGGGGCTTGCAGGAGGGGAGCCCTGCCTACTACAAGGCAAGAGCCAGGCAAGGGAAAAATGGAAGCTTCTCATGTCAAACTAGGAATGATTTGCTCAGCATCAAGCTCCTACTCAGAACTGGGCATGATGGCACATGCCTTGAACCCCAGCACTTAGGGGGCAGAGGCAGGTGGATCTCTGTGAGTTCGAGGCCAGTCCAGCCTGACCTCCAGAGTGAGTTCCAGGACAGTCAGGGCTACAGAGAGAAATCCAACTCGAAAACAAACAAAACAACAACAATAAAAAGATTTTACTCAGTTGTAGGATGGCCAAGGCCAAAGGAAGGGTCAAGAAGAGGATTGGGAGGAGTCAAAGTAAGTCAAGATCACAGGAAATTATACAGACAGCTGGAGTCAGGGTTAAGACTGCATTAGACAGGGTTTGGTAAAGCTTAAACTTCAGGCAGGAAAACATTGCCTTCAACTTTTTTGTTGGTTAGTTGGGTATTTTTTGTTTTGTCTTTGTTACAAGGTTTCGTTCTAGGCTGCCCTGGAATGTACTAAGTACTGCAGGCTAGCCTCAAGCCTGTGGCCATCTTGCCTCAGCCTCCACAGGCTGGGGTTTCAGCACCTATGTCAGGCCCATTGGAGTCTACATTGATGTTCAAGGTAGAGACGGTATAAATACTAGGAAAACTGGATAGAGGGTAGAAGTCGGAGGTGGGAATGAAGTCTAAGACAAGGGTTGATCTTGGGCTTGGGGTCAGAGTTAAGATTATATCAGCCTCGGGGGCTGGAGAGATGGCTCAGAGGTTAAGAGCACTGACTGCTCTTCCTGAGGTCCTGAGTTTAATTCCCAGCAACCACATGGTGGCTCACAACCATCTGTAATGAGATCTGGTGCCCTCTTTGGGCCAGCAAACATACAGACAGACAGAACGCTATATACATAATAAATAAATAAATCTTTTTAAAAAAGATTGTATCAGCCTAAATTGTCTAAAGAAGGGTCTTCCTAAACATCTCTCACCAAGTGAGGATGCTTCCCGGCTGGGGTCCCAGGCAGATCCGTGGGGGCTCAGGAAGTCTGAAACAAGAAGAGACTCATGGTCACTTTTTTTCCTGGTCTCCAGCCTCATCCCAGAGTGATTTCACTCACTCACTCACATACACTCACTCACACACACACACACACACATACACACACATACACACCCATTGTCCTGCCGACTGGTTGGGCCAGCTCCTCATCTGCGTTTTCGTAAGACTCAGCTGTGGGAGAGAGATCTCAAGCAGGGCTCCTGTGTGTTAGGAGCTCCGCAGCACAAACATATCCTCCTGGCCACCAGCCCCTCAAGGATCCCATGTTACCGTTAGAGAAGGAGTCTTCTTCCTCTGGACCTATGGGCTCATCCTCAGGGTTCTCATAGCCACTACCATCTGATAGAGAAAAGGGGGCATCGCTAACGAGGTCCACAGCCGTGGAAGTGTCGGGACCAGGGGGAATGGGGCCTCACCCTGAGAAAGCTGGTCCTGCCCAAGGTTGGAATCGTTCTCGTAGAACTCTGAGCCCTCCTCGCTGTCCGGCTCTTCATAGGCCTCCCCTTCTTCCAGCCCTGAGTTTGGGATGGGTGTGGAGGATTGAGTTATCTCTAGCTCTCCTCCTCCACCCCCAGTCCACTGATACCACGGCAGGCTGATCCAACATTCTCAAAGAGAAGAACTACCCTTCAGTCTGACCTGATTCATGGCTCTGAGCCCCAGTGTCCTGGACTTCAATGCGTGGATTTCCAAAGGACCTGCTGATACTCCCTAGGCCAGCAGCCCAACGCTGATGGGCTGATGAAAAGAGCGTTTTAAAACGGTCATCAGACAGACCAGAAAGGAAACAATGCAGTAAGCCTCTGTCATCTGGATAACTGGCCTTGAATCATGGGAAAGGGATCTAAAGCCTCAGTTCTAGGACAAGGCGCCAGACTTCTGGCGGGACTCGCACTGGGCTCTGCTCTGGGGAAGGCTCTGCTCTCGAAGACTGGAGAAATGACCATGTGCAGCTGGCTAGCTCTGGAGGGAAGGGTCTGAGTCAAAGGCCCCTGGGGAGTCCCTCACCCGAGCCAGAGGTGGATGTAGGAAGGGAGAGCACATTCCCGTACTGGTTCTGAGTCCCGTTTCCTGAGGGAGGCGTCACTTTGAAGAATCTGGAGGGAGAAAGGGTTGTTACACCTGGAGGCTAAACAGTGTAGGCAGTCTCAGTTCTGGTCTGTTCCCATGGTTAATGTGTAGGGACAGTCTACCAGTGAGTTTGGGACCATGCCAAGGAAGGTGATTTTGGAGGCAGCCTCTGAACTTGGGTAATATTATAGAAATGGTGCCAAGGCATGCAGGTCTGAAGAAAGAATATAGTGTTTGTGGTCAAAGGACCCCGCTACTTTACCTCCTGGCAGGGTCCGTCATTCGCTTTCTTTTCCTCCTCTGGATAAGGACTGGTGGGATTTAAAGAGATCGATCAGAAGAAGGACTTCCTGGCAGGAGGAGAATTTGGGAGACACGGGGGAGGTCCCTTGGGTCAATAGAGGAGATGGCTGTACAAACACCAGAGGCCCCGGGAAGTTTGAGAGGCATTAAAGAAGGAGGGACAGGGCTGTGGGACATGTCAGATCACTCAGTGTAAGCTTATTCTGGGAAAGACTGGGTAGAATTTGGGACAACTGGGGGACATGACTCACCTCTTCGAAGATAGAGAAAAGCCACCAGAGAAACCAGACAGAAAATGAGATATACTATAGTCACAACTGGAATCTTCCATCTACCAGTATCCAACAGCCAGGTCCACACTGCAAGGAGGAAAGAGCTATAAGACAAGGATCGTATGTCTAATTTATTCCCCAGCCCCTCAAGGGACAGATGTCTGTGAGACCAAAGCAAGACACAGCCTTAAAGCCTTGAGCTCTGCAGAGGGCTCTTCTCCCTTCCACTAAGAAACTGTTATTCCCAGGAGAACAGGGATTATGACACAGAGCCTGGCACAGATCACAAGACACTGTAGTAACAAACCACACACACACAAAGGAAGGGTATTAGCCAAGAAATGTCAGGATTAGGGGAAGGTTAATTCTGCACTTAAGGATAATCACAGTCAAAATGTAGGGCAAAGGTGAGTCTACCAAGTTAGAGCTGAGATCCAGTAAGTCTCAAGATCAAGTTTGGAGTGGAAGTTGAGGTAGCATTTAAGGGCTGTGGTCAGGATAGCATGGTAGGGTTGTATTAAGGAGACAGCAAAGGCAGGATATGGTGACTGATTTGACAGATGGGATAAGGAAAAGGAAGAAAGTCAAGCTCTGAAGCTTGGGCATGTGGACCCAGATAGCTTCTCTTGGGTGCTCCATGTGTACAAAGCCACCCAGTAGAGCAGAGGCGGAAAAGATGCTGGGTTTGACTTTCTATAGTAAGCCTGAGAAGTCCATGGGACATCAAATGGCAGTTCCAGGAGATGGCTGGGTATAGGGAGTGTGGAGACCAGGGTAGGGATGAAGGCATGGGAACTAGGAGCTGCGGGAGTAAAGGATGCTGAATGAGAAGAGAGTGTGGGTAGGAGTGGGTACAAGGCCCAGGGCTCTAACAGGGAGGGGCTGGGAAGGAAGAGGCCACAGAAGCTCACAGGAGAAAAACCGAGAAAAACTAGTTATCAGAAGCGATGAGCAAAGAGCTAAAATTAGAATTCAATGTATAAATTGGAGTTTGGGGTGAAGTTTGAAGCTGGTCTTAGTGCTAGGCTGGCTTAGAACTTATATTCATGCCTCAGCCTCCCAAGTTCTAGGGTTACTGTTGTGCACTACCAGCCCTAGTGTCTGTCTTTCTGTCTTTCAGTCACTACATACCCACACACGCATGCGCGCGCACACACACACAGTACTAAGGTTGGAACCCAGGGTCTCATACATGCTAAGCACACACTCTATTGAACCACAATTCTTCCTAAACCTTCCAGTTCCTCCAGGAGCTCCACACAGATTCCCAGAATTGAGAGAAACCCTACCTGACCTTGCAATGACCTTCACATGCATCTTGATGGTCAGGCCTCGGTGGAGACAATAATAGGTACCTTCGTCTAAAGCTGTGGCTTGAGGCAGTGACAGATGAGGCCCCCAAACCCACATCTCTCTGTTCAGGGGCTCTTCCCCAAGGCTTAGGTTTAGTAATGGAACATTAGACCTGCTAGGATGTACATGGGCCCAGGAGATGGAACCTCTTGTCACTGGGACAGGGGGTACCCCACAGGAGAGCCAAACTGTGGAGCCAGGGGCTACAGTGAGATCTAGAGCAGGGAAATAAAAGATAACGAAAGTATGAACCACAGGGTCTCATCTCCCCAAACCCTCCAGGTCCCCGCGTCCCCTCAGCATTGTCCCCTTACCTTGGTTGATTAGACTCTGATTCAGACTAACCCTCCGTGGGGCACATACAGGCTCTGTCCCCACGACCTCAGGACGGCCTTTCGCCCACACGTACAGCAGGGATTTGTTGCGGGAATCAGAAGCGGGGCTTTGGCTCCCTGAGGACCTGTTCCTCAGGCCACATTTCAGGTCCTCTATATTTGAAGCATTCCAGCGGAACAGCTCCCCTGGGAAGAAACCCCAAACCATACATAGAACATAAGATGGGGTGGGGGGAGATACAGAGACCCAGAAAGGCAGAGTCAGATACAAAGAGAAAGCACCTATGGCTGACAGAATTCCGAGTCAGAGATGTGGGATAGCTCAGAGCAGTTATCAAGCCATAGGAACCAGCTGCCTAGAACCCCTTCTTCCTCAGCGGCTGTTGCCCCACTTTGGCCAAAGAACTTCCTCTGTCCGCGGAGAGCCCCTCTCCAAGCAACGCCCACTCCCAGCCCAGCCAGCCACTCACCACTATCTTTCACGTTCACCGTCCAGGCGGGCTGCCAGGTATCCTTGAAAGAGGGCCTCTTCTGGCACAGGTAGAAGCCCCCCATATGGTCCGAGACATTGACAATGACTAGCAAGATGCCCAGGGGCCCCACATGCAGGCCCAGGCCTGGGGACCCTAGGCTCAGCTCCAAGAAGGGTGTAGACTGATTTCCTCGATACCAGGCCAGCTTCTCAGAAGAGACAGGTGGGGGGTCCGAGAGGCACGGCAGCACAAGATTGCCTCCCTCTGTGGGGAGACAAGAGGGGAGCCCCAGCCCCCCTTCCCTCCTTATAAACCATAGGACCCCAAAAGTTCACCATATGGGAAGCCCTGAGGGTCTCTTCTGACTCATCCCAGAGGTTTACAAATAAGAAAATGGAGGCGCAGAGGAGGCCAGTCCCTCAACCCAGAACCCAGGCTTCCAAGCCCAGCTCCTTCCCTTCAGAGGCACGGGCAGACATACCTTCTATCTCCACCTGTACCGGCTTCGGGGTCCTGCCTCCTACAAGGGTAAGGAAGAGAAGGAAGGAGAGGGGGAGAGGAGATGGCATGGTAGCCAGGCTCCCCGGGGCACTCAGCTTCTGTGTGGCCGCCGCGCAGAGGATGCTGGGGCAAGCCGGAGGCTGGTGGGCAATGAACCGTGGGTGTCTGTGGGGGTGGTGGCAGTCCCCCTGTAGAGGAAAGGAGTGGTCACACCTTAGGCCCCCTTCTGCAGGCAGTCTTCCAGATCCACGGCAGTTGCTTCCCTCCTTGTCACCCAGCACTTAGCCCAAGTAAGTGACCTTGCTATGTCTTAGCATGGAAGTCCCATGGGCAAGGCTAACATCTTCACCACAGCACACACAGTGTTTTCCACATAGTGGCCTCTGGTAAATATTTATCAAATTAGTGGATACGGATACCAGGTCTCCCTTCTTCTCCTTTATCCTCCCTTCTCCCGACTCTGATCCTGTCATATCTCTGTCTCCCAAGTGATGGGATTAGGGGCATGTGCCACCTGCCTGGCTTCCACCTTTTTTTCTCTGTCATCTGTGCATAGTTATTAGGACTTTATACTGGATATGGTGATCCAGTCCTATAATTCCAGCTACTTGAGAGGATCACAAAAGTCAAGGCCATCTTGGACTGCAGAATGAGTTCAAGGCCATTCTAAACTACTTATTAAGACCTGTCTGAAAAAAAAATTAATAAAATTATTTATTTATTTAT
Source organism: Arvicola amphibius (assembly GCF_903992535.2). Classification (NCBI taxonomy): domain Eukaryota; kingdom Metazoa; phylum Chordata; class Mammalia; order Rodentia; family Cricetidae; genus Arvicola; species Arvicola amphibius. The sequence goes on from NC_052047.1 coordinate 128,519,459, forward strand.
TTATTTATTTATTTACTTACTTACTTACTTATTTTACATCCTGGCTGCAGTTTCCCCTTCCTCTTCTCCTCCCAGTCCCTCTCCCCCAGTCCACTCCTCTGTTTCTGTTTAGGAAAGGGCAGGTCTTCCATGACTATCAACAAAACATGGCATAGTTGCAGTAAGACTAAGTACCTCCCCATGTATTAAGGTTGGGGAGTATGAGGAGTAGGGTCCCAGAAGCCAGTAAAGGAGTTGGATACAGCCCCCATTCCCGCTGTTAGGAGTCTAGGCACTCTGTATATATGTCACAGCTGTGTACCCTGTCTGAAAACTTAAAAATATTTTTTAAAAAAGCTCGGGAAACTGGGCAGCAGTGGTGCAAATCTTTAATCCCAGTACTCAGGAGGCAGAGGCAGGTGGATTTCTGTGAGTTCGAGGTCAGCCTGGTCTACAAGTGCTAGTTCTAGGACAGGCTCCAAAGCTACAGAGAAACCCTGTCTCGAAAAACCAAAATTAATTAATTAATTAGAAAAAATAAAAAATAAAAAGCTGGGGACATGGTTCAGTGATAAAGTATATACAAGACCCTAGATTCAATCCTGCTACCACATACACACACACACACATAGACACATACATACCACATATTGTATTTCATTCCAGTTTGGGCTACATAGCAAGACCCCATTTCAAAAAAGAAAGCCAAGCAGACATGCACAGTGGCAAACACCTTTAATCCTTTAATCCCAGCAACTGGGAGGCAGCAGCAGTTCCAGTTCTGATCTCTGGGAGTTCCAGGCCAGCCAGGGCTACATAATGAGACCCTGACTCAATCCCCCTCAAAAAGAAAAGAAAAGAAAAGGAAAGGAAAGGAAAGGAAAGAAATCGTGAGCTGGGTATGTGATGTAGCTCAATGATAGAGCCCTTGTTTACCATATACAGTTCCCCCGGTTCCCGAACAGGAAAAAAAGTGTGTGTGTGTGTGTGTGTGTAGTGTATGTTTGAGTGTGTATGGGGTGTATCTGAGGTGTGGAGGGCTGAGATCTTGTGTGGTGTAGGGTGGTGGGATATGTGTATAGTATGTGTATGTGGAGGTGTGTATATGTGGGGTGCGTGTGTATGTGCGTGGAGGATGTGTTTGGTGTATGGAGTGTGTGTGTTTGTGTGGTGTGGGGGGTGTATGTGTGTGGTAGTGGGGAGATGTGTATGTGGTGTGTGTGTGTGTGTGTATGTGTATGCATGTTTGGTGTATGGGGTGTATATGTTTGTGTCTGTGTGTGGTGTGGGGGGCTGTTGTGTGATGCAAGGGGGTGGGATGTGTGTGTGTGTGTGTGTGTGTGTGTGTGTGTGTGTGTGTGTTTTGGCCCAGCCTACAGTTCAGTTTCTGAGAGACAGTATCAGTTAATGCCTGAGAGTGGAGCCATTAGCTACTGCAAAACCATGATTAAATGTCCTCATCTCTAAGCAAGTTAGTAAGAGAGCTGACCCCAGAGAGGGTTCTGGGGACACATCAGTCAAAGCTGGGAAGGGTGGACAGCTGTGTGGGGCAAGAGCCACTGTCACTCTTTGCAGGGGTCTTTGGAAATGACTTCTGGTTAAGGGTCCCTTTAATCTTCCAGCTATGAAGGAGATTCATGGAAATGGGGGTTTAAGCCTCAAGAAGGGAAAGACATTCTCTAAAGTCACAGAGAAGGTGCTTCAGTAGTTTGTGCGTGTGTGTGTGTATGTGTGTTTGTGTGTCTGTGTCTGTTGTACATGTGTGCCTGTGTGTCTGTGTGTGTTGTGCATGTGTGTGCCTGTGTGTCTGTGTCTGTTGTGCGTGTGTGTGTGTGTGTGTGTGCAAGTGTGTGCCTCTGTGTGTGTGTGAACTAGCTGAAGAGAGCCTGTGTATGTGCCTAGGCCTTTCACTGATGACGTCCTGAAAGGAAACCCTAGAGACCCCAGAGACAAGCTTTCTTAGTTGAGTCCCAGGCCTGTCTCAACTGGGCTGTGACTTCCTGTTTGCCCCAGGCAAACCTCAGGGGACTCCACAGGTGGCAGGGGCCCTCACTTCCCTTGATTGAGCTGAGAGGCCAAGAGGGGAGAATGAGGCTTGGGAAGCAGAGGCTTCAACTGCCTAGCACGCAGCAGCACTTCTCCCGAGCTATCTCTTCCTTGCCACCCCTCCTAAAAGCCCCAGAAAGACTTCCAGGCCATGAGGGCAAGAAACGAGGCCGTTTTGCCTTTGTAGGTCCGCCGTAGCGCAAGAGCATCTCCCACCCACAGGGCCTTTGTATGCTGCTTTTCCACTTGGCTGGTTCCTTTCATCATTCCGTTCTCAGTTCAAATATTACTTCCTCAGAACGGCCTGCCCAGAACTCCCAGGTACTTTTCTGACTTCACATCCTTGTTTTTTTTTCCTATCTAGCATTTACCCCTGTTTTAAATTACACTTTCTGTTAGTTAATCTCCTTATTTGCATCTTGAACCAGAATACGGACTGTTCCACATCTTTTCTTACGACCCTAGCAACCCAGGATCTCAAGCAAGCTGTGGGAGCCCTGTCTTTAAGGAAGGACCCACAGCCCTGGGCTGGAGGAACTGACTGAGCTCTTCACTGTCCCTAGATGCACCCTGGTTTAGTCAGGGTTTAAGCATTATTGACTAGGGGGAAGAAAAGCTGGGAAGAATAAAGAAAATCTTTCCTTGAGGTGGGGGAGATAGCTTGCCTCAAAGCATGAGGACCTGAATTCAAGCCCCAGAATCTTGTATAAAAATGCTAGGCATGATCTGGGAGATGACTTGGTGGGTAAAGGAGAAAAACCCCAAGTTGGGGGTTCCTCCGCCAATGCAATAAGACAGATCGAACCAAATTAATAAGACCAGATTTAATAAACAGAGCAAAGCAACTCCCAGGTGCCTCTCGGAAAGGCAGAGAGAAGTCACATGGCAGGGCTAGGAACCAGATCATAAATACCCTGTAGGCGTGATCTTGAGTAGCTCCAGGGGAGGAGCTGACCCTTAGCTGGCTTTCCGAGGGCAGGGAACGGAAAGGGAGGAGAGGGCCTGAGTTCCCAGCTGAACATCTGGGCGGGGTTTGGAATGGAGGAGTGAGGCTTGAGACTGGAGCGGAGATTCCCCACAGTGAGGGTCCCAGTTCGATCCCCAGAACCCCCTTAAAAGCCAAAGTAACCTGCCTGTAATCTATAATGCCAGCCTTCCCAGAACAGCCTGACTAGCAAGGCTAGCCTTATTGGTGTGCTCTGGGTTTGATTGAGAGATCCTGATTCATGAATAAGGTGAAGAACAGGGGAGGATAACTCTGGGCATCCGCTGGGACCTCCACAAGCATGCATCCTCACATGCACGCATGTGCCTGAATGAGAAAAAGAAAGAAAAGAGGAGGCTATGACTGCCTCTAGGGTACGGTAGAGGAGAAAGTTTACTGTGGATATGAAGGACAGCCTAGTCAGAGGCAGAGACATCTGCGAGAGGCCAGAGTGGGCATGACCCTGAGCCAGGTCATGTTAGAGGTGGAGGGGAGAGCCAGGAGACCAAGAGGCCAAAAGGATAAAAGGTAAAAAGAACAACATAGCCAAAATGGTTGGGTTTTATAGGGAACAACCTCTGGAGGAAGGACACCCAGGCCCTGGGCTGGTAAGCTAGTCAAACCCTGTAACAGGTAGGGACTGAGGGATTCTGGGAAAACCTGATGGTTAAATAGGCACCTCATCCGTTTGTCCTGGGTTTGAGACCTTTTTGTTAATAATAAATGATAAGGGGTGACATATAATCTACTCTATGATAATCTCCTGCTAGCATTGGGGGCATCATTGTTGGGGACCCAAGGAAGCTGGAATGCAGGACAAGGCCAGGAGGAGAGTTCACTGTCCAGGCTCTGTGTAACCATCTGAGGCTTCAGAAGTACTGGCCTCATGGTAGCAGTCTATGATGCTGGACCTCCTGGGGCTAACCACTTTGGAGCCTTCTGGGATGCAGATTTCAAGGGAGTACCTGTGGCTGGGGAGTTGCTAGAGTGGTGGACAGTTAATTTGAAATCAGCTGGGACAGATGGACGAGGGAGCAGAAGGTAAGGTTAAGGAGTTTAGGGGAAATTTTTAGCTTAGGTGTACATTTGAAACTTCCAGACCCAAGGGCCTGGTAGCTGGGGGAGGGGAATCCCAAGACCAGGGAGGGGGAGAGAGGGGGGAGGCAGTGTCAGGAATAGGCAGAATAGGCAGGTGGGGAAACAGGCTGTTGATTGACACTACTTATGAGTTTATTTGATCTGCAAGAAGTGCATCAAAGTTGACTTGGTGTGGGAAGTCCTTCTGTCTATGTGTTGCTTTTATTGGTTAATGAATAAAGAAACTGTCTTGGCCTGTTGATAGGGCAGAACTTAGGTAAGTGGGGCAGGGACTAAACTGAATGCTGGGAGGAAGAAGGGAGGAGTCAGAGAGAAGTCATGGAGCTGCCGCGGGAGATAGATGTGCTGAAACTTTGCTAGTTGACCATGACCTTGTGGTGATGCATAGATTAATGGAGATGGGTTAAATTAAGATGTAGGAGTTAGCCAATAAGAAGCTAGAGCTAATGGGCCAAGCAGCGATTTAGTTAATACAATTTCTGTATGATTATTTCGGTTCTGGGCAGCCAGGATAAACAAGCAGCCCCCTCCAACATTGACTCCCTGAAGCTTACAAGAATTTTTTAAGTTCATAAAATGAGATAAAAGTTTTGGATATAGAGAAGGTGCCTGAAATGGCCTTGTCCCATAGTCAGACTGATGACTATCTTGAATATCACCATAGAACCTTCATCCAGTGATGGATGGAGACAGAGACAGAGACCCTCATCGGAGTACTGGACAGAGCTCCCAAGGTCCAGCTGGAGAGTGGAAGGAGGGAGAATATGAGCAAGGAAGTCAGGATCACGAAGGGTTGGTCCACCCACTGATACAGTGTGCCTGAGCTAATGGGAGCTCACCAACTCCAGCTGGACTGAGAATGAATGAGCATGGGATCAAACTGGACCCTCTGAATGTGGTTGACAATTGGGGCAGACTGAGGGACCAATGATAATGGCACTGGGATTTGTCTCTACTGCATGTACTGGCTTTTTGGGATCCTATTCTCTTTGGATGCATACCTTCCTAAGCCTGGATATAGGGACTTCCCACAGGGCAGGGTGCCTTGTCCTCTCTTAGGACTGGAGGAGGGTAGGGGAGAGGATGTATTGGGGATCAGGAGGGAAGTGGGAGGAGGGGAGGAAGTGGGAATTTTGATTGGTATTATTTATAAAGTAATCAAAAAACAAAAACAAAAAAAAGTTTTGGGAGCCGGGCTGTGGTGGCGCACGCCTTTAATCCCAGCACTCGGGAGGCAGAGGCAGGCGGATCTCTGAGTTCGAGGCCAGCCTGGTCTACAAGAGCTAGTTCCAGGACAGGCTCTAGAAACTACAGGGAAACCCTGTCTCGAAAAACCAAAAAAAAAAAAAAAAAAAAAAAAAAAAAAAAAAAAAAAAAAAAAAAAAAAAAAAAAAAGTTTTGGATATGTTAGCACTACCACTGTTTGAAATCTATACTGAAATCCACATAGAACAGCAGACTCAAGAGTTATAGTAAAAACTTGGGGACCCCAAAATACTTTGGGTTAAAAGCATCTATGAGTTTAACCCTTTCAGAGTCTGGGCAAAGTCAACTGTTTGTCTTCCTTGGCTGGAGACCTGGTTCTCACCAATGAGGAGAAGGCCACTGTAGTCTTGAGGAGGAGCTGGTATGCTTGCTGTTGTTGAAGCTACAGTGATTCAGTCAACATCGGAGATCTCAGAAGGACAGATTGTAGCAGGAGGTATAATCCAAATGGCCTATGTATCAATGAAAATGACAGAGACTTACCCACTACCTAGACTGCCCTAGGATCTCATGGTCTCAGTGGTGTCACTGGAAGCAGTGGTTAGTCTTTGGCTGTCACACAGGACAGCATTTTATCTTCAGCTGCCACACAGGGTCGCATGGGTCTTTGGTTGCCAGGCCCAGAAGCTCTGAGAGATTTTCCTGTAAAGGAGGACCTTGGGGGAACTGGCCTCACATTGACCAGGAAAAGTAGGGCAATCAACCCGAAAGTGTTCGTGTTTATGTACGGCCCTGGCAGCAGGCAAGGCACAGGGAAGTTTTCCCCAGTGGGTAGTGTTACCACCTCTTCTTTGGAGACCTTAGGCTTCCCTCTAGGATCTAGCATTTCCGTCTATCATGGGAATTGTCTTTATTAAACATTATAAGTATCATAATCAGCAGATCTCTGTAGAGTTTGAGGACCATAATCCATTAAGTATTGGACCTAAACTACCTTTATTGTAGTTACTTGCTTTAAACATATACAGTAGACTAAAATCCTGTCACTAAATGAATTATCTAACAGTTGACAAGTTAGTAACTATGATAAGATTAGGATTTTACGGCTTTCTCCCTGTTAAGTTTGATCCTTAAAAAACTGAGTTGAAGATTTAATTGAGGTTAAGTCATAGATACAGTAAACTTTAAACCGTAAATGGAGCCCACAGAGAGACAGAACTTTATCCTTTGATGGTAGGCCATTACAGGATATCAGCTTCTTCAGTTTATCCAAACAGCTAAAGCTAAACAAAGCGAGCAAAGACAATGAGGCTCGACATACATTACTGTAAACCTGAGCAGACCTTAGGAATTTGTAAGTCTTATTTATCAAACATATGTTGTTCCTTATTTAAATTTCCTACAAGCCTGGTGTTGAGTACAGTTGGCAAAGACAAAAACCGTCAGACATCTATCTGTAAGCTAATTTTGTTAATCTGAGTAAATCTTTATAACCTTGGGAATTTATCACCATATAAAAATACATCCTAGAGCCAGGTGGTGGTGGCGCACACTTTTGATCCTAGCACTCAGGAGACAGAAGCAGGCGGATCCCTGTGAGTTCTAGGCCAGCCTGGTCTACAAGAGCTAGTTCCAGGACAGGCTCCAAAGCTACAGACAAATCCTGCCTCAAAATACCAAAAAAAAAAAAAAAAAAAAAAAAAAAAAAAAAAAAGAATCCTAATCCAAGATATTTTGGAGACCTGATGTTGCTTTCTTAATCTAAAAAGGAGACACGATAATGCTAACACAAGGACTCAGTAGGACTGAGAAGTTTTATAGGTGCTGTCTTAGTTGATTAATACCATGTGGTTATCTTAAGATGGTGGTGAAGTCACATGGCACATAGAGATTGATAGAGATATTTTAGATAAATTGTAGAAATAATTAACCTTAATAAAGGTGACTGCCAACCATGTGGTTGCTATTTAAAATATCTATTTTTTAGTAGATCTATTTTTTAAACAAGAGCTCAATCTAAATTTTATACATATTATATATTCTAAACAAGAGTTGAATCATACATGTAGCAAATTAAGATTACCTATGTATAGATTTTTTAACTATAACCCTTTCATTATGTTTTTAAGTCAAAAATTTTTTTTACAGATTTTGTAGATTTTTTTAACCATACCCAATAAACTTAAAAATCCTGAGATAGATTTTACAGCATATTCTTAAGAGATTTTTTTTTATTGATTTTTATTGAGCTCTTCTTAAGAGATTTTTTGAGAGCGGAACACAGAGAAATTATAGAGATAAAAGATTTTAAGGGTGGAAAATAGAAAACCTCTGAGATGAGAGACTTGTGGAGGTGGAGGTCAGGGAAATTAGCCATAGGAGATTTGGGGATCATTTGTTTTGTGCAGTGGCAGTTGTTCCGATTTGTGAGAATTTAGAAATGAAGCGTGCCAATCATTGGCTATTGATTTATACTAAAGCCAAAATGTTTGTATGCCGAGGAGAAGAGAAAGAGACAAAAACCAAAACTCTGCTGGAGGGAATTTCTATTCACTCCAAGAGGGCTGAGAGAGCGAGCTTGGGTGGCCCAGAAGGGATTGGGTTTGGAGGAAACACAGTTGGAGCTCTGCCCCGGGGAGGGGGGGGGGCCTAGGAGGGTGTAAGGAGCAGACAGAGCCGGCAGCCTGGAGCCCGCAGCCTGGAGCCAAGGAGAGGAGACATTAGGAGGCTGCTGAGAGCCGAAGTCTGGGACTGTAGGCGGGACTGCAGTTCCCAGGCCACAGAGAGGGAAAACTAGCTGAGCCGAGGTGGATAAAGTGTCTTTGTGACAAGAATTTCCATCCTGGGTGTCTCCAAGTAGAATGGAAAACTTGCCAGAGAGAAATGTTCCAAGTCATAGAAAAAAAGGGAGTCCCTTGTCCTTATGACTGGAGCCCAGTGGGGGCGAGAGGATCTTCCTAGCCCGTGGGCTAATCATAATCATAATCATGTCGTAATCATAGACAAAGCAGGTAGCTCAGGGTGACACTGATCCATCAGAGAGAGAGAGAGAGAGAGAGAGAGACAGAGAGAGAGAGACAGAGAGACAGAGAGAGAGACAGAGAGAGAGAGAGACAGAGAGAGAGAGAGAGAGGTCACGTGGGGGAAGTAGGCTCTAGGAGCCAGAGAGACCAATAGAGGAGGAAAGGTGTACTCTAGAATTTGGAATTAGGCCAAATATGGTGGCAAAAGTCTGAAGAAACAAATGATCTGTACCTATCTTCGGAGAGTCAGACCAGCAGCTTGGTTCAGAGCAGCTGAGTTCCTTGGTAAGAAAGCTTTCATTTTTAATCATTGATTTAAAAAAAAAACAAACAAACCATTTTTTCTCATTTTACATCTCAATCCCACTCAGTTCCCTCTCCTTTCTCTCCCCTCCCAATGCCCCCCATCCACTCCCCAGAGAGGGTAAGGCTTCCCATGGGGAGTCAACAAAGTCTGACACTGAGAGTCACTCTGAGGCAGAACCAAGGCCCTCCCCCTGTATCTAGGCTGAGCAAGGAATTTCTCCAAAGAGAATGGGCTCCAAATAGTTTGTTCAGGTACTAGGGATAAATCCTGGTCCCACTGCCAGTGGACCCACACCCCAGACATACAACTGTCCCCCACATTCAGAGGGCCTATTTAGGCCTATGCAGGTTCCCCTGTCAACAGTTCAGAGTCAGTAAGCTCCCTCAGTCTCAGGTCAGGTGTTTCTGTGGGTGGCACCCTCATGGTCTTGACCCCCTGGCTCATGTTATCGCTCCTTGCTCTTTGACTGGACTCTGGGAGCTCAACTCAGAGTTCCCGATATTAATCCACACACCTATGAACACCTGACATCTGACAAAGAGGAAAGAATGTTTTTATTCGTCACGTGTTTCATTTCTGAATCTTTCTACGGCTCCAGGACCCACATGATCACTTCTAAGCCCGATAGCTCTCATCAGGCTCTCCTCAAGATGACTGGAATGTTTGGTCTAGGCATCATTTTGTCCTGTTCTGTAGAAGCCCTGGACATGCACAAGAGTCAATTGGCTTTGTTTCTAATAATAAAATAAAATAAAACAAAACAGGGCTGGAGAGATGGCTCAGTGGTTAAGAGCACTGCCTGCTCTTCCAAAGGTCCAGAGTTCAATTCCCAGCAACCACATGGTGGCTCACAACCATCTGTAATAAGGTCTGGTGTCCTCTTCTGGCCTGCAGGCATACAAGTAGACAGAATACTGTATACATAATAAATAAATAAATATTTAAAACAAAACAAAACAAAACAAAAACTAGCGTATCAGAATAGGACAAAACAAACAGAAGGGAAAGAGTCCAAGAAAAGGCACAAGAAACAGATACAGACTCAGAAATCCCACAAATTTTATGGGGCTTTTACGTCTTAAAAACACTAAACTGGAGGCCATAATATATACACAAATGACACTCTCTGCATCCTCTTCCACAGGGTTCTCTTAAATGGGAGACATTCCATTTAAGGCTGAGTGTTTCAAGGTCTCTCATTCTCTGCACATCTGGCCGTAGGTCTCTGTGTCTGTTCCCATCTGCTGCAGGAGGAAGCTTCTCTGATGATGGCTGAGCAGGACATGATCTATGCGTATAGCAGAATGCCACTAGGCAGCGGTTCTCAACCTGTAGGTTGTGACTCCTTTGGGGGGTCACATATCAGATATCTTGCTTATCAGATAGTTACAATTCATAGCAGTAGCAAAATTACGCTACGAAGTAGTAATGAAATAATTGTATGGCTGGAGATCACCACAACATGAGGAGCTGTGTTAAAAGGTCGCACATTAGGAAGGTTGAGAACCACTGTTTTAGGAGTCCATTTTTATTGGTCCTTTTTTTTTTTTTTTTTTTTTTTTTTTTTTGGTTTTTCGAGACAGGGTTTCTCTGCAGCTTTTTTTTTTAGAGCCTGTCCTGGAACTAGCTCTTGTAGACCAGGTTGGCCTCGAACTCACAGAGATCCGCCTGCCTCTGCCTCCCGAGTGCTGGGATTAAAGGCATGCGCTACCACCGCCCATCTTTTTTTTTTTTTTTAAAGAACAGTAGTGTTTGGCTTTACCCTAGTTCCCTGGGATATCTAATCTCAAGTTAATGGTTACCCAAGCAGTGCCGAGTATGGGTTCATTCTCCTGGAGAGGTCTTAAGTCAAATCAGACATTGGTTGGCTTCTCCCACAAATTTTGTGCTACTATGCTGGCTTGTCTTATGCTAACTTGACACAGGTAACAAGAGTTATCTAAGTGGAGGAAACTTCAGTTGAGAAAATGCCTCCATAAGATCCTGCTGTAAAAGATTTTTTTAAATTAGTGATTGATGGGGGAAAGGCCCAGCCCATTGTGGGTGGAGCCATTCCTGGGCTGGTGGTCCTGGGTTCCACAAGAAAGCAGGTTGATTGCCAGGCAGCGGTGGTGCACACCTTTTATCCCAGGAGGCAGAAGCAGGAGGATCTCTAAGTGCAAGGCCAACCTGGTCTACAGAATGAGTTCCAGGACACTCAGGGCTGCTTCACAGAGAAACCTTGTCTCAAAAAGAAAAGAAAGAAAAGAAAAAGAAAAAGAAGAAAGCAAGCAGGCTGAGAAAGCCATAAGGAGCAAGTCAGTAAGCAGCACCCCTCCATGCCTCTGCACCAGCTGCAGCCTCCAGGTTCCTACCCTGCTTGAGTTCCTGTCCTGATTCCTTTGATGGTGAACTGTGATATGGAAGGGTAAGCTAACTAAGCCCTTTCCTCCCCCACTTCCTTTTGGTCATGGTGTTTCATGAGAGCGACAGTAACCCTAGCTAAGACAGCCACCCTTGCACAGGCATCCTTGTAGACAGGACCAATTACAGATGAAAGTGTTTGTAGCTGGGTTGTGTTTATGTTTCTCCTTCAGTAGTTTGTACAGTACCTTCCTGTACAAGAGACGCCGGCATGTAAGGGTAAGGCTCTACATAGCCACCAGCTTGACTTCTCCACATTCAGTGAGTTGTGTAGATGTTGTCTTCAGCACAGGGGCCTAGCCATCAGTTTGGGGAGAGAAGCCTATAGTCTTGGTCACAACCTAAGTTGTGTGGGGATTCCCACGGGACCCCTTTGACCAAGAACTCAATGAGCATAACCCAAAAAAGTACTGAAAGCTTCATTTGGTGACAAGAGAGGTCCAGCTGGGACTCTATCTTCCCTGTTAATTGGCAATTTCATTTAAACAGCTTGTGTGTGTGTGTGTGTGTGTGTGTGTGTGTGTTTACAAAGCTTCTACAGTATTAGGTTTTTATACTATCCTTCAAATGGCCCTGAATTTTAGCTGTCTCTTTCCACATTCTCTCCCTCATCCCAGCCTTCTTTCCCCCTCCTCATTTGACTCTCAGGCTCCAGTGCTCCACCACCCATTCATCCACAACTATCTATTATTGTATTTCCCTAGGGAGATCTATCTGCACTGCACCCTCCCACACACACATACTCCGTCCCTTACCCCATACACAGCTTCTGTGGCTCCATATTGTAGCTTAGTTATATTGACTTAGCAGTTAATATCTACATATAAGCTAATACATACCCTGTTTGCCTTTCTCAGTCTGGGTTAACCTCACTCAGGATGGTATTTTTCTGACTCCTTACATTTTCCTGTAATTTTTTTCTTTTCTTTTTGTTCTTTGTGTTGTTTGTTTGTTTTTGTTTTTTGAGTCAGAGTTTCTTTATGTAGCCCTGGCTGTACTGGAACTAGTTCTATAGACCAGGCTGGCCTCCAGCTCTCAGAGATTTGCCTTCCTCTGCCTCCTGAGTACTGGGATTAAAAATGTGTGCACCACCGCCTGACTATTATTATTTTTTTGATGGCTGAGGAATATTCCATTGTGTAAATGCACCACGTTTTCTTATCCATTAATCTATTGAGGGACATCTAGGTTGTTTCCAATTTCTGGCTATTACGAATAGAGCAGCAATGAACATGGCTGAGCGAGTGTCTCTGGGGTAGGATGAAGCATCCTTTGGGTATATGTCCAGAAGTGGTATAGCTGGGTCTTGAGGTAGATAAATTCCCATCTTCATGAGAAACTGCCACACTGATTTCCATAGTGGCTGTGCAAGTCTGCACTCACACAGCAATGAATGATTGATTACTTCTTTTACCCCACATCTTCACCAGCATGATCTATCACTTGTTTTATTGATCTTGGCCATTCTGACAGTGTAAGGTAAAATATCAAAGTAGTTTTGATTTATAGTTTCCTAATTATTAGGAATGTTGAACATTTAAAGAAATGTTCTCAGTGTTTCTCAGCCATTTGAGTTTCCTCTTTTGAGAATTCTGGTTAGATTTGTACTCCATTTTTAATTTGGATTATTTGTTTTCTTGATATCTAGGGTTTTTTTTTTTAGTTCCTTACATATTTTAGATATTAGTCCTTTATCAGATATATAATTTCTAAGTATTTTCCTGCTCTGTAGGCTGCTGCTTTTTCCTAGCAATGGTGTCTTTTGCTGTGCAGAAGATTAGTGTTGCCAGGAGCAGATGTATCTCATTGTCATGAAAATTCCTACGTTCTTAAAACACTTTAAATGCCATATTCTGTTAGTCTTTGAAAGGTTTGAAGAATAACTATTCATCTGAAATATATCTCTGTACGTCTAGAAAACCTAACTAACATGACTACAAGCTTGACTATTATAGATGGCTATCTATTAACCTTTATATCTTAATTATGCATTACATTTTTAAAGATTTATTTATTATGTATAGTGTTCTATCTGCATGTATGCCTGAAGGCCAGAAGAGGGCACCAAATCTCATTACAGATGGTTGTGAGTTACTATGTGGTTGATGGTAACTGTACTCAGGACCTCAGGAAGAGCAACTAGTGCTCTTAACTTCTGAGTCATCTCTCCAGTCCTATATACATTACAATTTTAAGTGAGCTGCACAAACACAATACCTTAAATAAGAGCAGAAATGCACATAACAAAATTAACCTTAAATTTGTATCAATAAACCAAGATCCATACCAGTGCAAAGATTCATCTCTATATCATACACCCCTTTAAATGTAAACAAAACATTTATAAACTATCATTAGGAAATTTGGATATTGTTCTCTTCAAACTGCTTCCTGCTTTTTGTTGGGCAAATTAATTTTAGGGGTTTACAGAAACCTTTCAGGGGATCTTGTTCCATTGAACAACGTTAGTCTGGAAGAAATCCACAGGTTCTGATCCTCTGTGGAAACAAAAGCAGAACCTCTTTTCCAAAGCAGCATATCCTTAGACCCAAATTTTGAAGTCAAGATACCTTTAAAATATATATGTTGGTTTTACTTAGCAGCTCCCAGAATCAAATATCTCTCTGTACTTAGCTCATTCACAGTCAAAAAATTCAAAGAAAACACAATAATATACATAATCCAGACTCTCTGTGTATATTTCTTCTTTACGTGGCTTATTTTTCTTTACTCTTTTAATCTATGACTGTCTGTACTCTGTCTCTTTAAAGACTTTATTTTATTTTTTAAAACCATTTACTTCCTTTTATAACTGTCTATATTCTTTTTCCTCTCTCTCTCTCTCAAGCCTATGTACATTTATTCAACACTATAACCCATTTGGATATCTTTTCCATCTGAATTTGTCTTTATTGCATATCTGTAATAATTTTCTGACCAGGATTGTTTCTTAAAATACTTAAGCAGCTTAAGTAGGACTAAGGCTGCTTTTGCCACCCAGTCCAGCATGGCAGAAATCTATTCACCACTGGCTCTGGGACTGCTGGCTGGGAGCCATCCTCACCACCTCAGCTCTGTAGCACTGTACAGCATATAAACCTTTTTTATCTGAGTAAAAACTAAAACTGCCATGTAGCACGCTGCATGACCTGGAAATACCTCTGTGTATGATGGCAGGAATCCGCCATGCTCCTCTGCCTGTGTCTTATCAGGCCAGATCCAGCTGCTTGCCCAGACCAGGGTGCTGATCTACAGGCATGCTCTCAGCTACTTTCCTCCTAACCCTGAGCAGGCATATAAGCACCCAGACCTGAAGTGTGTGGCTTGCCATGCAGGTTAGCCCCAGTTGTTCAGGTGCCATTCTGTTTGCAGGGACTGTTTGTTTGTTTCCTGGCCACCCAGACCCAAATTAATTACACAGAAACTGTATTGTTACAACAATCTGTGCATTGCCATGTGGTTGTGGCCTACCGGTAAGGCCAGTATCTATTTCCTGTGACAGCTACATGGCTTCTCAGTGTACCTGCTTTTATGTTGGAGTCTTTGATCTATTTGGATTTGCATTTTGTGCAGAAAGATAAATATGAATCTATTTTGATTCCTTTACATACAGATATCCAATTTGACCAGAACCATTTGTTGAAGATGCTTTTTCCCTCCAGTGTGTGTTTCTGGCTTATCAAAACTCAGGTATCCACAGATATATGGATTTATGTATGGTCTTCAATTCTGTTGATTGTTGTATGTTTTTATGTCAGTGCCATGCTGTTTTTATTACTATAGCTCTGCAGTACAGTTTGAGATCAGGGATAGCAACACTTCCAGCATTTCTTTTATTAATTATTCAGGATAATATTAGATATCCTGGGTTCTTTGTGTTTCCACATGAAGCTGAAAATTGTCTTTGTAACATCTTTAAAGAATTGTGTTGAAATTTTGATATAGGATTGCATATTTGATAGAGGATTGAAATTCTAGATTGCTTTTGGTGAAATAACCATTTTAAAATGTTAATCCTATTAATCCATGAGCATGGGAGATCTTTCCATCTTCTTATGCTGAGAGCAAAGACCGGTATTTGGTTATAGCCATGTTAGTCACAAATTAAGTAAGATATTTACCTCTATAGGGCAAGTTACAGACCCTTTTCTCCCCCTGTGAGTTAAAAATGTCAGCAGACTTGCAGGCCCCAGGCTTCAGAAGTAATTAGTATTTCCTTGTTAGTAAACATTTACAGACCCTCAGCTTTCCTTATCTCTTCCTATAAGTTAGGAGACGTCTCCAGACCTGACATTCCAGTTAGCTCAATGACATTCCAACAACCTACCCTCTCCCCTGCCTTTTTGCTACATAATGCTCCCGTTCGCGTCCCGAGTCCCACTGGTCGGGACATTCTTATATCTTCTTCAATTTTTTTCTTTAGTGTCTTAACATTTTTATTATACAAGTCTTTTGCTGGCTTGGTTAGATTTACCCCAAAATATCCACAAGCTATTGTAAAAGGTGTCATTTCCCTGATACTGCTCTCAATTTCTCTGTCACTTGCATATAGGAAAGCCACTGATTTTTGTGAGGTAATTTTATATCCAACTACTTTGGAAAGTGTTTATCAACTGTATGATGTGGGATGTCCTTCTGTATATGTGTTACTTTTATTGGTTGATGAATAAATCTGTTTCAGTCAATGGCTTAGCAGAGCAAAGCCAGGCAGTAAATCTGAGTATATATATATATATATATATATATATATATATATATATATATATATATATAATATATACATATATATAATATATATATTATATATAATATATATATATATATAGAGAGAGAGAGAGAGTAAGCAGAGTCAAAGAGACACCATATTGTTGCTGAAGGGAACAGATGCCAGACCCTTACTGGAAGCCAAAATCTCATGCCAATACACAGATTAATAGGAATGGGTTAATTTAAAATGTAAAAGTTAGTTAATAGAAGCCTGAGCTAATAGGCCAAACTGTGTTGTAATTAATATAGTTTTTTGTGATTATTCATGTCTGGGCAGCTGGGAAATGAATGCACAGACTTTGCTTACGGCTGTAAGAATTACTCTGTGGAATTTTTTGGGTCACTTTGAAGTGTTGATCTAATTATTCTTTATCAATAAAACTTCAGGAGTCAGATATTAGGGTAAGAGCTTGAATGATCAGAAAAAAACTGGAAAAGTGACCAGTGATCTCCTCTCTCTGTTGTTCCTGGATCTAAAATAGTCAAGACCCTTTTTCAGAACCACCATACTCCTTCCTGTATCTATCTGTCCTCAGTCCTCCAAAACCTCTATGGCTAATTCTGATCAGCTAGAGGCTAGCTCCATCCTCTAATTCAAAACAAACTTTGCTGACAGTCTTGGAAACATCAGAATACAGTCAAAATATCACACAACATTTTCCCCTTTTGTCTAAATAAAAAGGGAAGGTTTCAACACAGAAAAATTATATACAATAAGAACAATTATCAGGAATAATCACATTCATAATTTCAAGTCCACTTGCATTTGGCAAATTCATATAAAATATAACATTATCTGTCCTATCTTGGTGAGTCCAAAGTTTTGTACCTAATTTACTTTCTATCCTAACTTGTATTACCAATTTAAAACTATTTTTTGACCTCAAGACATTTTCTTAGATAAACAATTTAAGCTTTTATGTCTCTTAATTTTATATACTTTACATGTCTTTTATGAGTTTCTTTTCTGAATTTTGTAACAAGGAAATCTATAACTATAACTCTCTAATCTTTAGCTACATCAGAGACCTGAGAAGAATATAATATTACATATAAACTGGAAGTACAGAGCAGGCAATTTCTAAAGCTATAGAAATGACAGAAACAACTGGCTGCCTGGACAGTCACCCAAGGTTCCTCTTTAATGTTGGGTCATCAGTCTTTGACCTACAATCCTAGGATGTCTGAAAGATTTCCTGTAAAGCAGGAATTTTGAAGGACTGTTTCTCCTTGTCTTCAACTATCATCAGTCATTTTATTTTGTGTCCTGCTTATCCAATTTGAACAGCATACTGCCAGAAGTTAAGATAAGGGTAGCTATTGTTTAATTGCTAGCTTTTGCCACAAAGAAAGAAAACTCCATATGGATGTTCCTTGATGGCCATCATCTTCTCTGAAGTAGATTGGTACTGCCAGGAGCAAATGTGTCTCATTGTCATGAAAAGCCTGATATTATTAAATCATCTTAAATGTCATATTCTGTAGGTCTCTGAACTGTTTGAAGACCACCTGTCTATCTAAATATAACTGTTCGATCTTGAAAACATACCTAACAAAACTACAAGTTTGATTATTATAGGTGACTACTTACTAATCTTCATTTCTTTGTTATCCTATGTTTGACTATTATAAATAACTACCTATAAATCTTTAGTTTTTAATTATACATTATATTTTAAATGATCTGTATGAAAATAATACCTTAAACAATAGTATAAATAAAACATATAACAAAATAAACCTTAAATTTGTATCAATAAACTAAAGTCCATACCAATGTATTTATTTCTATATCATATCCCCTTTTTTCTTTAGAAAGACCTTGACTGTGACCATTAACTGTTTATAATCAATACCCTTTAAATGAAAATAAACATTTATAAACAATATTTGGGAGTTTGGGCATAGTTTTTAGACTACTTCCTGCTGACTGGGGAGGCAACGAACAGGTCCTGTGTGATTGGCCCATCTAGTCAGCAGTTGAACCCTGGGCCAACATTTCAGGGGGTCTTGTTTGATCAAACCATATAAGCTTGTATGAAATCCATAGCTTTCTATCCTGGTGGAAAATAAGTAGAACCTTTTTTCCAAAGTAACATGTCCGTAGACTTAAATTTTGAAGTAAAGATACCTTTAAAATATATATGTTGGTTTAGCTTAGCAGTCCATACAATGAAATGTCTCTCTGTAGTTAACTCATTCACAGTCAAAACACAATAATATACATAATCCAGACTCTTTGTATATTTTTCATCTTTACATGACTTTTTTACTGTATTTTTTATTTTTTTAATATTTATTTATTTATTATGTATACAATATTCTTTCTGCATGTATGCCTGAAGGCCAGAAGAGGGCACTAGACCTCATTACAGATGGTTGTGAGCCACCATGTGGTTGCTGGGAATTGAACTCAGGACCTTTGGAAGAGCAGGCAATGCTCTTAACCGCTGAGCCATTTCTCCAGCCCCCTGTATTTTTTATTTTTAATTTTTGCCTTTTTGAGACAAGATTTCTCTGTGTGTCTTTGGCTCTCCTGGGTCTCACTCTGTAGACCAGGCTGGCTTTGTACTCACAGAAATCTGCCTGTTTCTCCCTCCCAAGAGCTGGGATTAAAGGCATGTATCACCAGGCCCAGCTACTCTATTTTTTTAATAAGGAATTTCTTTATCTTTTTTTTCTCTCCTAAGCATAAGTACATTGTGAACCATACTGTAAAGTGTTTGGAGGTTTTGTTGTTGTTTTCCATCTGAATCTGTCTTTATTGCATATCTCTATCTTTTTCTGAGCACATGAGTCTTTAATCTGGTAAGCAATATAGCTAGGATCAAAGCTGTGGCTTTGGTGGCTGACTCCACCCCATTCCTTAGCTTTTTAAGAGTCTAGCTTCATGGAGGAGGCACTTGTGGGAGTCAGATTTATTGCCACAACTCTGTAGAGTTTCCAGGTCCTTGCTACCACCAAGAAGCTTGTTGCTGGCTGTTCATAAACACAACTTAAGTGTTTGGTGGCAGAGCCTCTTAAAAGAGATGCAAGGTTTTTAGCACTAACACTGAGTTAGGAAGCCTCTCTTAAAGGAGCCACACCTCTGCTCAACACCAGCAGACACAGGCTACCAGAGAAAAGATGGTTACTAAGAAGCTGCACTTGACTCTGTTCTTGTCTGTCTAGAATACATTTTTTAAAGCTTTCTCCGGCTTTGCGTGGAAATTCTTGCCAAATGTTTGAGCACCCTTTGTAGAAAAAGACTGTACTTTCATTTCTTGTTTGCCCAGACCCAAATAATCACACAGAAACTATATTAATTACAATACTGTTTGACCAATGGCTCAGGTATATTCCTAACTAGCTCTTACATATTAAATTAACACATTTCTATTAATTTACATATCACCACAAGGGCATGGCTTACCAGTAATGTTCTGGAAGCTTTTTTCTTTGGCAACTACATGGCATATCTTTGACTCTGCCTACTCTCTCTATATATTTCTGTTCAGATTTCCTACCCGGCTTTACTTTGCTAAACCACTGGCCAAAAGAGCTTTATTCATCAACCAAGAAAAGCAACACATATACATAAGCATATCCCACATCACCCTTGCTATTAACATGAGTCTTCTAGCACATTTCCTACCAATAGCTGATCAATTTCATCATTTCCTTGTGTTAGAAGGCCTGGTAGACCTGTATGGGATCTGATATGTGTTATATACAAGGGGTTATTTTTATTCCTGATTATTTCTTATAATTGGATAAATAACAAAGTTAATTTTGACACATCTGGAATAAGTTCAGTGGTGTCAATATGTAAAACAACTCTTTCTGCATATTGATTATCAGTAACTGTCTTAAGTGATTCCAGAAAATCTAATAATACCATGGATATAGCATATAATTCTGACTTTTAAATAGACTTATAAGGACTTTGAGCTATTTTACTTGAATTTCCTGAATTATAACCTGCCTTTCCTGATTTATTTACATCAGTACAGAATGTGAGGCTCCAGAAATAGTGTTCCTCTTAATATGAAAAAGGATCCAATTAGTTCTCTTTAGAAACTGAACTCTCCTGCTTTGGGGATATTTGTTGATATTCTCTCCCAAGAAATTATTGCAAGCTCTTTGCCAATGTTTATTTTCTGTCCATAGTGAGGAACTTTCAGCATTAGTAAAAGGTACCACATTTTCTGCTGGGTCTATTGCTGCTAATTGACAATGTCTCAATTTTCCTTTCAGAATCAATTCAGAAAACTTTTCTACATAAGTCTTTAACTTTTTAAATCTGTTTTATGGTAAAAGTATACATTCTAAGATATTATCTTCTCTCTGTATAAGAATTTCCATAGGAGCCAGGCAGTGGTGGTACACGTCTTTAATCACAGCACTCGGGAGGCAGAGGTAGGGGTGTCTTTATAATCCTGAGGATAGCCTGGTCTACACAAGCTAGTTCCTGGACAAGCTTCAAAGCTACAGAAAAAACCCTGTTTTGAAAAAGAATAAGACAAACCAAATTTGTGGGGAAGAAAGATTAGAAGGTAAAACAAACAAGCTCTGGATCCAAACAATTCACATGTATATCCTGTACTTTTTTTTAACCAAAGTCAACTCTCTCAGCCTCAGATAATAATTTTTTGGACTATTTAAGTCCTTATCACCTTGTAATGTTTGAAATAAATTACTTAGTTCATGAGTGAGTTGTCAATCTAATTGTGAACTGTAGCCAGTTAATATCTCTCAGCAATTTTTGAAAGTCATTAAGAGATCATAATTGATCTCTCCTGATCTGTACTTTCTGTGGTTAAATTTTTTAAAAAAATCTATCTTATATCCTAGGTAATTAATAAAATCTCCTCTTTTTATTTTTTTAGGAGCAATTTGTTAACCACAATAAGGCAAATTTTTTTCTTCTTCAAACATTTTCTCTAAGGTATCTGCATTTGAATCATCTAGTAAGATGTCACCATATAATAGATATTATTGATTGAGGAAAGTGTTTATGAATTATTTCCAATGGTTGTTGTATAAAATATTGATACAAGGTAGGGCTGGTTAATATTCCTTGTGGAAGAATTTTCCACTGATATCTTTTAGCAGGCTGGGAATTATTCTAAGTAGGCACTGTGAAGGCAAATTTTTATCTACCCACTTCTTGTAAAGTTATTGTTTAAAAAAATCATTCTTTTAAATCAATCACTGTAATAGACCATCATTTAGGTAATAGAGAAGACAAGGGAATTACAGGATGTAAAGAGCCCATTGACTGAATCACCTTATTAATAGTTCTTATATCTGTCACCATTCTTGATTTTTCAGATTTCTTTTTAAATACAAATATAGGAAACTTCCAAGGACTGGTAAATTCTTCAATATACTGAACAACTGTTCTAATGCCTATAATTTTTCTGTTATCAAAGGCCATTGTTCCACCCAGATGGGTTTGTCAGTTAACTGTTTTAAAGGTAGAGCTGTTGGTACCTTTGAAAGATTATCAGCTGTTATGTCCTACTTATGTATAACCTGAATGGTCAGTGACTGTTCTTAATTATACTTTCTAATATTTTCTCAGAAGCATATGTTAGTTTATTGTTTGTTTCTGAGATTGGAGGAATGTTAATCTGGGTTTTCCATTGCTGTAACAAATAACATCACTATAAATGTATTGCTACGTTAGGCACATATGGCATTAATTTTCCTGTCTTTCTGCCTCTATACACTCAACCCATCTTGCATTAAGTTTTATCTGAGATAAAATTCCAACTCCTAGAAACTGAAAATTTACCTCCCAAAGAAGACAATTTATATGCCAAGATTTTGGTGCAATATTGTGACATCTGCTCCTGTGTCTACCAAACGCTCAATTTCAGTGTCATTTATTTGTACTTTTAATTTTGGTCTTTTATAATTCATAGAAGTTGCCAAAACTTTTTTCACGGTCTCTCCTGAAAATTTTGTTTTTTTCAAATGAAGTGTGTTCTGTCATCTAAAACAGCATGTTTTTCTACAACAGGCATTAAACCAATGTTGCCAGGAAATGATTAATCCAAACTTGACACAGGGGCCTATGAGAGGCATCCTAAGGCATTTCCCAATTGCAAAGGGTTACCTTGCCTGTCCCATGTTGATCTGCATTTATTAGTCCAATGCCAGCCTTTGCCACTCCTTCTGCATATTCCAGAAGGCTGGGGCCTCTGCTTGGACTAGCTCTAGAAAAAAAAAACACTGTTCCTAGGGATACCTTTCCTACAATCCCTGTTCAGATGAACTGGTTAACCATAATTAAAACAGCTACCCTTCTAATTTTTCCTAAAAATTTTAGAAACCACTTTTCCTATACAAGTAACTTCGTAAGTGTGAAATCCAATATCAGTTGTGTTTCAGATCCATTCGTTTATTGGTGCTGATCTTGCCTTGAAAGACTTAATCACCCTTTACATTCTGAATTAGCATTTTCAAAAGTCAAAGATTCGACTAATATTTGTCTAACTTCTGGATCTGATATTGTTCTATTTATAACTGAAGTCAATCTTTGTAAAAAACAAAATCAGTGAAGACTTCTTTTGGGCTTTATATAATTTTAGTAAATGACTCGGTCATATTTACGATTGATTCTTCAATCTTTGTCCCAAGCATTTAAAGCTGCTCTATAGTATAATGCCAAGGTGTGATTATCAAATGTAATCTGTCTTCGCAAATCAGCAAACTGGGCCTCACCATGAAGCTGTTCTTGATAGATTTCTATGCCTCTAGCCCTACTTTGTTGTTCTAGGACCCTACCTTCATCTCTTCATCATGTTTCCCACTGTAACTAAGACCAGCTTCTAATAACTGATGTAACTAAATGTTTCCAGTCTTGTGGAACAATTCTGTTCTGAGTTGCCCATGAATTTAACATCTGCTTCACAAAAGGTGAATGCATACCATATGAATCAACTACTTCCTTAAATCTCATCATATCTAACATTTCTATAGAATCCCAGTGAACTCTGAATAGCATTAACTCTTTTTTTGACGTCTGGTAGAATTCCGAGATAAAACCTTCTGGCCCTGGACTTTCTGTTTTGTTGTTCGGTTGGTTGGTTGGTTTTGGTTGGAAGACTTTTCATTAGTGTTTCTATTTCACCAGGGATTACAAGTCTATTTAAATTGCTTATTCAATCTTGATTCAACTTGGGTGGGTGGTATGTACTGAGAAAATTGTCCCTTTTAGATTTTACAATTTGGTGAAATAAAGAATTTTAAAGTATATTCTTATGGTTCTCTGGATTTCCTCTGTGTGTATTGTTATGTCCCCATATTCATCTCTAATTTTGTCAGTTTGAATCCTCTCTCTGCCTTTAGTTAATCTGGATAAGAGTTTGTCAATCTTATCAAGTTTCTCAAAGAACCAATTCTTTGTTTCATGATTCCTTGTTTTTTGTTGTTTGTTTCTTCCTATTTAATTGATTTCACCCCTGAGTTTGATTAGTTCTTACTGTCTACTCCTCTTTGGGTGTGATTTCTTCTGTTTTTCTAGAACTTTCAGGTGTGCTCTGTTAGTATGAGATATCTCCAATTTTTTTGTGTAAGCATTTAGTGCAATGAGCTTGCCTCTTAGAACCATGTTATTGTGTCCCGTAAGTTTGTGTTATATTGTGTATTTTTATTTATTCAATTCTAGAAAGTAAAGTCTTTAATTTATTTCTAAATTCCTGTCTTGATTTTCATCCAGTAGTGAGTTGCCCGGTTTCCATGAGTTTGTAAGTTTTCCATTGTTCCTGTTGTTGCTGATATGTAGCTTTAATCCATGATGGTCAGATAAGACACAGGATGTTATTTCAAATTTCTTTGCTTTGTTTCTGAGTATGTGGACAATATTGGAGAAAGTTCCATGAGCTGCTTAGAAGAGTTATATTCTTTTGATAGGGGCTCCCTGCAGGTATCACAGTCAACAAAGAATCCTCAAAGAGGTGAGAATAATAGCTCAGTTCAGTTTGACTTCATCAAACTGGATCAAATGTCTAAAGACTCTGATGCCAAATAAGGAAGAGTTTGGAATAAATATTCTGGGGACTTTGGGTGAGGTCTGTGTCTACAGATAGCAAAAGTTTCTCCCTATCCCAGTCACTAACAATATCGACTCTCAACTTTCTGGGTGGAATATAGAGGTATTTTATCTTCTCCATTGAAGAGACTCTTCTGGGTGTCTAACATTCCTGGTTTCCTTAGTGCTTTTCTGAGAATATAAGGACCTTGTGCCCGCTATGTTTTCTGTTTGGATGAAATGTTCTGTAAATTTAGGCAAGGTTCTTCCATTGATAATATCAGTCATCTCTAGCATTTCTCTCTTAAGTTTTTTTTTTTTTTTTTTTTTTTTTCGAGACAGGGTTTCTCTGTAGCTTTGGAGCCTGTCCTGGAACTAGCTCTTGTAGACCAGGCTGGTCTCGAACTCACAGAGATCCGCCTGCCTCTGCCTCCCGAGTGCTGGGATTAAAGGTGTGCGCCACCACCGCCTGGCTTTCTCTCTTAAGTTTTTGTCTGGCTGGCCTGTCTATTGGTGAGAGTGGGGTATTGAAGTTTTCTCTATAGGTGTGTAAAGGTTCAGTATGTGATGAACTAGATACCTTGTGTTTGGTGCACACATGTTAAAAATTGCGATATTCTCCTGGTGAATTTTTTTTCCTTTGATGAGTATGTAGTGTCATTTCCTATCTTCTCTTATTAGTTTTGGTTTAAAGATATTAAAGTGGTTACACCAGCTTGCTTTTTAGATCCATTTTCTTGGACATAATTTTTTCCATCCCTTTACCCTGAGGTGGTGTCTAACCTCAACATTAGGTGTGTTTCTTGGATATAGCAGCAAGATGCATCCTGTTTTCACATTCATTCTGTTAATCCGTCTTTTTTTTTTTTTTTTTTTTTTTTTTTGGTTTTTCGAGACAAGAGTTTCTCTGTGGCTTTGGAGCCTGTCCTGGAACTAGCTCTTATAGACCAGGCTGGCCTCTAACTCACAGAGATCCGTCTGCCTCTGCCTCCCGAGTGCTGGGATTAAAGGCGTGCGCCACCACCGCCCGGCCCGTCTTTTTATTAGGAAATTGAAATCACTGCTGTTGAAAGATATCAATGAGCAGTGTTTATTGATTCCTGTTGTTCTGCTGCTTGTATGTATGTATGTATGTATGCATGTGTGTGTTTCCCGTTTGGATTTGCTGGTCTGGGATTATTTATTCTTTTTGTTTTCTTGGGTGTGGATAACTTCTTTATGTTGGAGTTTTCCTTTTTTGCTTTCTATAGACCTGGATTGGTAGATAGTTATTGCTTAAATTTGGTTTTTATTATGGAATACCTTATTTTCTTCATCTATTGTGATTGAAAGCTTTCTTTGATGTAGTAGTCTGGGCTGTCATCTGTGGTCTCTTAAGAGTCTATAGAATCCTTTTGGCTTTAGAGTCTCCACTGAGAAATAAATGTTATATTGCTAGGTCTGCCTTTACATGTTACTTGGTCTTTTTCTCTTATGGCTTTTAATATTCTTTCCTTGTTTGTACATTTGGAGTTTTGATTGTGTGCCAAGGGAAATTTCTTTTCTTGTACAATCTGTTTGGTGTTCTTACGCTTCCTGTACTTTGATAGAGATTTCCTTCTTCAGGTTAGGGAAATATTTTTCTATGGTTTTGTTGAAAATAATTTTTGAGGGCTGGAGCAATGGCTGAATGGTTAAGAGCACTGGCTGCTCTTGCAGAGGACCCAGATTCATTCCCAGCACCTACATGGAGGCACACCACTGTCTGTAACTCTGATTTCAGAAGATCTGACTCCCTCTTCTTATCTCCTTGGGCACTAGATATGGTTCATATATGTACATGCAAGCAAAAGCAGACATATCAAGTAAAGTAAAAAAGTTAAAAAGTGTAGACCATGGTGAATTTATGTTTTTTTTCATCCCAGAACTCAGGAGGCAGAGGTAGGCAGATCTCTGAGCTCTAGAACTCAAGACCAACATGGTCTACAAAGTGAGTTCTGCTGTAGGATAATGTTCTTGTACACAGTAAAACTTTTATTTGTTTAATAAAATGCTGATTGGCCAATAGCCAGGCAGGAAATATAGGTAAGGCAACCAGACTAGGAGAATTCTGTGAAGAGGAAAGGCAGAGACGTAGTCACCAGCCAGATACAAAGGAAGCAAGATGAGAATGCCTTACTGAGAAAAGATACCAAGCCATATGGCTAAACATAGATAAGAATTATGGGTTAATTTAAGCTGTAAGAGCTAGTTAATAATAATCCTGAGCTAATAGGCCAAACAGTTTATTATTAATATAAGCCTCTGTGTGTTTCTTAGGGACTGAACAGCTGTGGGACTGGACAGGACAGACATTTCCGTCTACAGAGTTCTAGAACAGCCAGGGCTAAACAGAGAAACCTTGTCTCATGAAAACAAACAAACAAAAACCTCTCCATGACCTTTCTACTTCCTCTACTCCTATTATTCTTAGATTTAGTCTTTTCATAGTGTCCCAGATTCCCTGGATGTTTTGAACCAGAATATATATATTTTTTTAGACTTAACATTTTCTTTGACTGAGTTATCCATTTCGTCTAACACATCTCTAATGCCTGAGATTTTCTCTTCTGTCTCTTGTATTCTGTTGGTGAGGCTTGCCTCTGAGATTCCTATTTAAATTCCTAAATTTTCATTTCCAGATGTCCTTCAGTTTGAGTTTTATTTATTGATTCTACTTTCACTTTCAGCTCTGGAACTGTTTTGTTTCCATCCACTGTTGTTTGTGTTTTCATAGATTCCTTTAAGAGATTTACTCTTTTATTCTTTAAGGGCCTCTATCATATTCATAGTTAAGGTCTTTGTTTTGTACTTCAGCTTTGTTGCCATTTTTTTCAAGACCCACTATGGTGGGACTGCTGGACTCTGATGGAGTCACATTGTCCTGGCTGCTGTTAATTGTATTTTTTTTAACTTTATTAACTTTATTTCATGTGCATTGGTATAATGATGTCAGATTCTCTTGAATTGGAGCTACAGACAGCTGCAAGCTGCCATGTGGGTGCTGGGAATTGAACCCCGGTCCTCTGGAGGAGCAGTCAGTGCTCTTAACCACTGAGCCATCTCACCAGCCCCGAAACTTTTTTTTCTGATATTACGCCACAAGAGGGTGCATGAACTCAGGACAGACAGCCGAAAGCTGCTGTTTCACAGCCAGGAATCGAACTTGGGACCTCTGGACGCACAGGCAGTGCTCTTAGCCGCTGAGCCAACTCTCACCTTGTTAATTGTATTTTTATGATTGTGTCTAGGCATCTGTGTTTGGGAAGAATGTAATTCTAGGTACTGATATCTGGTTTTGTCTTTGTTGGGAGGGTGTTTTATTCCTTGGTTTCTGTTGCCTCCTCTGATTCTTAGAAGGTTGTGGTGTGTGTGCGTGTTGCCTAGTAGGTAATTCTTCTGGGCTCCAACTAGGTGTGGCCACTGGGGATTCTGGGTAAAATGTGTTTCTATGGATTGGGAGCTGACAATTAGGAATGGAGATGGACTAGGAGGTGAGGGCTGGAATAACAGGATGAGGGGGGAAGGAAGTTTAGAGGGGAAGATCTGTGAGATCCACTGGAGATGGGAGAAGCAGGAAGGGGAAGGGGCAGTAGGCAGGTGGCCTGCTACAGAGCTGGGGATGAGGCTGGGGAATGGAGAGGAGGGAGCAGAAAATATAGCCCAACTGCTTCTCTGTCTCTGTCTCTGTCTCTGTCCCTCCCTCTCTCTCTCTCTCTCTCTCTCTCTCTCTCTCTCTAAAGTTGGGTCTGATATAGCTCATGTTGGCCTCAAACTTGCTATTTTCTGAGAGTGACCTTGGACTTCAGAATCCTCTGATTCTCAATCTCCCAAGTGGTAGACTTAATTCTTTATTGTTGTAGTTATTATGTTTTGGGGCTGTTTTTGTTGATGGTGGTGGTCTTTGGTTTTTTGTCTTTTGAGCCAGTGTCTTATTTTGAACCCCAGGCTGTTTTAGAATTCATTATGTAGCCCAAGATAGTTTCAAACACGGCAATTCTCCTGACTCTGTCTCCCACATGCTTAGATTGTAGGAATAAGGCAACAGACCTTGCATTGTTTTTTTTTGGCTCGTTTGGATTTTTTTGAGACAGTCTTATGTAGTAACTCAGGCTGACCCCAGACTCTCTAAATAGTTCATCATGACCTTGGAATCTGGATCCTCACACCTCCATCTTTTAAGTGTTGGGATTACAGGCCTGAGCTACTAAATTTTGAGGCTTAGGGAATGTTGATTTTGAGACAGGGTCCTGCTATGTAACAGAGGCTGGATCAGAACTTCCGATTGTCCTGCCGCAGCTTTCCAAGTGGGATCTTACATTCCTACACTACTACATCTGCTGGCAAAATTCCTTTAACATGAAATGGTTTGATTTTTTTGAGGCAGTGACTTACTATGTAGCTCTGGCTGGCCTGGAACACTCTTAATGTAGACCAGGTTAGACTGGGATTCAGAGAAATCTACCTGCCTCTCAATGATTAGATTAGAGGCCTCTCAGCCGTGTCTGGCTTTTCTGCGGGTGCTGATGCTATGCACCCAGGACCTCTGGCTTTCGCAGCAAGTGCTCCTACCCACTGAGCCGTCTCCCCAACCGCTCATGTTGCCTTCCTTAGAGACTGCCACGCCCTTTCCCCTGGAATGGCTGCACCGCTCCACATCCCACTATCTGTACTCCACATCTTCAGCAGCATTTGGTGTCATTACTCTTCTATTCTGAGGGGACTCTAGCGACATCTCGCTGTATCTTCATTTGCATTTTTTTTTTTTTTTGGTTTTTTTCGAAACAGGGTTTCTCTGTAGCTTTGGAGCCTGTCCTGGAACTAGCTCTTGTAGACCAGGCTGGCCTCGAACTCAGAGATCCGCCTGCCTCTGCCTCCCGAGTGCTGGGATTAAAGGCGTGCGCCACCACCGCCCGGCTCTTCATTTGCATTTCTGTAATCACCAGTGATTTAAAAAATTGCTCAGTCCCTTTTCATGAGAATCTTTGCCACCTGTGACATCTGTGAACAACGGTGTGCCCCTCTAACATTTTAAAGCTAGACTAGTCTAAGCCAGGAGGAGACTTGATTCATGCGTTGGCAGGATCACTTTGGCTACATTTAAAATTAGCTAAAGGGGCTAATGTGGCAGTATAAGGCAGTGCAGAGGTTCCTCTATCTTGTATTCTTGCTGAGGCCATTTTAGGTCTTACTAGAATTTGATTTCCTTGATGGGAAGCCCTGTGGAAAGCTAATCAACACTATTTTAGGAACCCAAGGCTAAGGTGCCCCCAGCTAACTTAGCTTCAGTTAAATTGCCTGCTTGTGCAAGTCCCCCCAGCTAACTGCTTATCTTAGATTCTGTTAAATCAATTGTTTGTGTAAAACCTCCCCCTGCAGCTGCAGGCACCCTTGGTCTAAACGCTTGGTACTACCCATGGGTCCTGAGTGTAGTTCCAGCCTGCTGGAGTAGACTTTCATTGGGCTAAGTCCACCAGCAGGTACACTGGGAGGGGCGATGAGAGTTATCTTGCCAGTTGAGGAGAGGTGATGGGTCTTACGACTGGTGTTAGCGCTGGAGAACTGAAGAACCTAGCCTGGTATAAGTACACTGGTGTTAGTTTACTGGACTTCGAAGGAGGTCACAAAAATCAAGGACTTACAGGTTCAAGCGCCCTTTATAGAAAACCGGTTTGGAAGCAGTCTCTGTATTTGTTTGAAGTGCTGTGACCCTCCAAGGCGAGAGAGAGAGGTCACACATAATGAGAGATTGACCTAGACCCAGGCTGCAGAGGAAAGATTTACACCCCTGGGAGTGGAGAAGGGGATTTGCAGGAAGCCGTATGGAAATGGGGGTGGAGACACGCAGGTTTTGCACCTCTGCCACCGACTGCGCCAGGCTTCAGAACGCCGACCCAGCCCTGGCCCGCGGGGCGGAGGTGCTGGGAGGGCTGGGCAGCGTTTTGTTGTAACGCGATCCGGGCTGCGGCGGAAGGGCGGCCGAGAGGAGGGAAGGGGGAGGCCGCGCGCCGCGTCCTCCAGGGCTAAGGCCCGGCGTTCCAGGACGTAGGCTCCAGTGGAGCAGTGACAGACACGCGGGCTTCAGAGAAGACTGCAGTAGACCCCGAGCCGTCGTACCCTCCAGGGAGCGAGGACGCGCGGGAGCGCGGACGCGCGGCCCGAGAGAGAGGCGGGACCCGAGCCCCGCAACCACTCGAACGCCTTCGGCGCGGCTCGGCAATACCCCCACCACCCTCAACCACCGCGGCCCCTCAGCCCCGATCCGGAAACAGCCGAGCGGATCCGGAAACAGCCGAGCGGACCCGGAAGCGGGAGTGCCATCACCAGAGAGTGCGGGAATCCGCCGTTTGGGCTGAGACGATGGCAGCAGCTGCGCCGGCAGCCCTAGGTGAGGACCGGCGGCGCCGGCGGCCAGGGGTCGGTGCGTGAGGGCGCCGCCCTGCACGTGGGGAGTAGGGGGCTGGGGGCGGGGCAGAATGCGGCGGCCTGCGGCAGCCGGCCAACGCGGAGGCTTGGGAAGGGGGCGGGGCACAGCACCCGCCAGGGTGGGCGGGGTCTGGGGCGTGGGCGGGGCCTGAAGGTAGGGCAGGTAAGAGGTGGGGAGGAGCGGAAGAGGGGGCGGGGCCATTGGAAGGGATTGGACTGTCGAGCGGTACACTCCAGTACACTGCGGGAGGCGGGAAGGGGCTGGACCAGGTGAGTGGGTTGAGGCCAGTGCAGATGGAGTCTGGGACTGGGTGACCGGACTGCTGGATGTTCTGAGGTGCTAAGAGACCTACGAACCATGGGAAGAAAGGTTGGTCCCTGTCCCCCCACAGCGCCGAATCCCCAGCCCCAAGATGGGCAAAAGGATGCATCCGAGTCCAGTGAGCTCGGACGGCTTCGTGCTGAATTGGCGGGTGCACTGGCAGAAATGGAAACCATGAAGGCTGTAGCGGAGGTGAGCGAGAGCACCAAGGCAGAGGCCGTGGCTGCGGTGCAGAGACAGTGTCAAGAGGAGGTGGCTTCCCTACAGGCCATACTGAAAGGTGAGGAAGCTGCTCCCAAACACACCCACCTTCCAGACTATCAACCTCCGTCCCTTTAACAGGATGCAGGATGAGAAATTCAGGTGAGCTTCATGTCGCTCAGCAGAGAGAAGAAGTCTGTGTCCCAGTCTGAGGAGAAACACAAGTGTTGTCATCAGCTCTTGTCAGTCACCGCTAAGTGTAGCACTCATTTTTACCCGTTCCCTCACGGTTGTCATTTCTCGTCCTTGATCAGCCCTCGTCAAATCAGCCCTGAATATGAGCCAGAAACTTGTCATTTCCCTCAGCCTGTTCTCAAGATCTTGAGTTTTGTCTTGTGGTTTCGTTCCTTCTGAAGCGCACCACCGCCCCAGCACCCTATACAAACACATGCTTCTCCTTCCTTCTCTTCCTCTGCCTCATGGCCTCTGGATTGATAAACAGCAGTTTTCCTGGTCTTAGGTCTCTCACCTTTCCCTATTCCCTGCCCTTCTCTGGGCAGGGACCAGAGTCTCTTCAAGGATGGCAGATCTGCCCTTCCTCTGTGCCCTGGCAGTAGCGTTGCTTTGGCCAGCTCTATTGAGCTACTGCCCCAGCCTCTGACAGAGTTCCCTCTGTGGTCTGCCCTTGACCTTGGCTTCCACAGTATACTGCCTAAAATTTCCATCTCACCCTATCAGGCATGGCGGTTTATTGTAATCCCAGCTCTGGTGGTTGGAGATTGACATATCCCTAGGAGCTTGCTGGCCAGCCAGTCTAGCCGAGATGGAGAGCTCCAAGGTCAGCAAGAAACCCTCTCTCAAAAGTAAGGTAGAGAGCAACTAAGGGAAATACCTGATATTGACCTCTGGCTCGCGTGAGTGTGCACACCGTGAGCATTGCAGCCTGGGTAGAAAGTATCCTGGCTGTCTGAGGCCAAGGAATACCACAGTCACTGTAAGCAGAGCAATTTACAGCTCTGCTCCAGGGAAAGGTTTCCCCAGTGCAAGTGTAACAACTCTTCGCTGGGGGGAGGGAGTTTTTACAGCTCTGCTAGCTAAGAGAAAGTTTCCCCCGCAAAAAGTGTTACAGCAGTGCTCTGTTCTGAAAGTTGTTACAGTTCTGCTCAGATCCCAGACATTTCCTGGTGAAAGTGTTACAGTTCAGCTCAGATCCAGGAGTATAACAACTCTGCTCCCTAGGGGAAAGTTTCCCCGGCAAAAGTGTTACAGCAATGCACCGTGCTCCGAAAGTTGTTACAGCTCTGCTCAGATTCCGGAGGTTTCCCTGGTGAAAGCATTCTAGTTCAGTTCAGATCCCAGGGTGTAGCAACTCTGCCCCACTAGGGAAAAGTTTCTCCAGTGAAAGTATTACAGTTCCGCTCTCAGGAAAGTTGTTACAGCTGGGCTCGGCTTCAGGGAAAATGTCTCACTGTACAACAAACCTCACTCAAGAGGTTTATTGGGAAGGAAGAATCCAGGAGGGTATATGCCTGGGTGAGAACAGTAGCAAACTGAACAGGGTATAGACGTTACATAGGATTTCTTGCAGGGGTGTGGGGATGGGGGGCTTTCCAGGGTGCCTTGGGACTGGTGGATTGTTGTGGCCTGATTCAGCGCAAGCTCAGGCATTGGTGGGATTTCAACCCCTGGTCCTGGGGTAAAGACAGAGTTAGGGTGTTTCTCCTTGACCAAGGTCTCCAGCTCTAGACAGAGGCAGGGCATTTTTTTCCCTTGGCTCCTTTTTACCCTACACGCACACCAAAGAAAAAGGTGTATCCTAAGTTATAACAATGGTTTCTTTTTTTTTAAATATTTATTTATTTATTTATTATGCATACAATATTCTGTCTGTGTGTATGTCTGCAGGCCAGAAGAGGGCACCAGACCTCATTACAGATGGTTGTAAACCACCATGTGGTTGCTGGGAATTGAACTCAGGACCTTTGGAAGAGCAGGCAATGCTCTTAACCACTGAGCCATCTCTCCAGCCCCAACAATGGTTTCTTTTTATTGAGCACGGACCGTATTCCAGACACAGATATAAATGCTCTATAAAGTATTCTTTTTATTTTATTTTTATTTATTAGTTAGGCTTTGGGTTTTCAAGATAGAGTTTATCTTTATAGCCTTGGCTGTCTTGGAATTTGCTTTGTAGACCAGGCTAGCCTCAAACTCACAGAGATTCACCTGTTTCTGCCTCCTGCGTGCTGGGATTAAAGGATTGCACCACCACCACCTGATTCATTAATTTTTGGAGACAAGGCTCAAGCTGGCTTCAAACTGTATGTGAACTTGCACTTTTTTTCAACTTAGAATTAGGCGTGTGTGTGTGTGTGTGTGTGAAAAAGGGAGCTGTGGGGCTCTCATACATGCTGTGCTACTCATGTTGGCCCAGAGGACACCTTTATGGATTCTTCCACCTTTATGTGAGTTCTAGATACCGAACTCGGATCATTGGGCTTTCATGACAAGCCCCGTTAACAACTGAACTACCCTGATGGCCTTAAACTTGTGATCTTCATCCTGCATGTACTGGGATTAAAGCATGCACCCACCCTGGTTTTATGCAGTATGGGAATCTGACCCAGGGTCTTGTTTGTGCCAGGGAAGCACTCCACTCCCCAAGCCTCATCCCCAGCCCCATTTTTTTTGTTTTGTTTTGTTTTTGATTTTTGAAGACAGGATTTTGCTGAAGCTTTGGAACCTGTCCTGGAACTAGCTCTTGTAGACCAGGCTGGCCTCGAACTCACAGAGATCTGCCTACATCTGCCTCCCGAGTGCTGGGATTAAAGGCGTGCGCCACCACCGCCCAGCCCCAGCCCTATTTTTGTTTTTTGTTCTGTTTTTGATTTTTTTTCCATTAGGATCTTACACTGTAACCCAAGCTAGCCTGGACTCATTTTATAGTCTAGTATAGCCTCGAATTCAAGGTAGCCTGTAGTATGAGGCTGCTTATTCATTTCCCTGCTGCCCAGACTCCCAAAATAACCATAAGAGACTGTATTAATTAAATCACTACTTGGCTTATTAGCTCTAACTTCTTTTTTTAAGATTTATTTGTTTGTTTATTTATTTATTTATTGTGTATACATACAATATTCTGCCTCCATCTATGCCTATATGCCAGAAGAGGGCGCCAGATCTCATTACAGATATTTGTGAGCCACCATGTGGTTGCTGGGAATTGAACTCATGACCTCTGGAAGAGCAGCCAGTGCTCTTAACCACTGAGCCATCTTTCCAGCCCCTAGTGCTAACTTCTTCGTTTTTTTTGGGGGGGGGGGGGGGTTTCGAGACAGGGTTTCTCTGCAGCTTTAGAGCCTGTCCTGGAGCTAGCTCTTGTAGACCAGGCTGGTCTTGAACTCACAGAGATCCGCCTGCCTCTGCCTCCTGAGTGCTGGGATTAAAGGCGTGCGCCACCACCGCCCAGCTAGCGCTAACTTCTTATTGGCTAGCTTTTACATCTTAATTTAACCCACTTCTATTATTTTATATTTTACCATGAGGATCATGGCCTACTGGCAAGGTTTCAGCCGTCTCTGTCTCCAGCAACTTCGTGGCTTCTCCCTGACTCCGCCTCCTTTCTCACAGCATTCAGTTCAGTTTTCCCTGCCTAGCTCTATTCTACCCTATCATGGGCTCAATTCAGTTTCTTTATTAACCAATGGTATTCACAGCATACAAAGGGGAATCCCATATCAGTAACCTTCCTGCTTCAGCCTCCTAGGTACTAGAGTTTTGGATAGGAGCTACCATCCTTGGCTGTGTTTAATCTTGACAAACTCTTTGAAGCAGGGGTTATTATCTGACTGTTTTACAGGAAAAGCAGAATCACAAACAGGTTCACTTGCATGCCCATGAGTCAGTGATACAGCCACATAGCAGCAAATTTTAACCCATACAGTTTGTCAACTTCTTTTTTTCTTTTCTTTCTTTCTTTCGTTTGTTTGTTCGTTCGTTCGTTCGTTTGTTTGTTTCGAGACAGGATTTCTCTGTAGCTTTGGAACCTGTCCTGGAACTAGCTCGTATAGACCAGACTGGCCTTGAACTCACAGAGATCCACCTGCCTC
Organism: Arvicola amphibius; assembly: GCF_903992535.2. Taxonomy (NCBI): domain Eukaryota; kingdom Metazoa; phylum Chordata; class Mammalia; order Rodentia; family Cricetidae; genus Arvicola; species Arvicola amphibius. Next base: position 128,554,369 of record NC_052047.1, read on the forward strand.
TGCCACCCAAATCCTTGGAATATAGGTGTGTGCCGCCACCACCACCCGGCACAACTTTAGTACATGTTAAGACAAAACTTGGACCAGAGATAGCACTGTGGGTAAAGTGTGATGGTTTGAGTAGAATTCCTAGAATCCACAGGGTGGAAGGGGAAAGTCAGCTCCCTTTACAGCAGAAACCAGAGAACCTGCCTGAACATGGTAGAAGGCCAGAATCTAGCCCTGAATATTATCCTTCTAACTGCCACATGTAATTTGGCACATGATTACATGCAATTACATAATGATTTTTAAATTTTTATTGTATTTCTTGTGTCTGTGTGTGTGATAGAGTACTTGTGGCAGTTGATTCCTTTTACCAAGTGGATCCCAGAGATGGACCTCAGATTTTCAGGCATGGTAGTGCATACCTTTAGTTCCATTACTTGGGAGGCAGAAGCAGGGGGATATCTCTAAGTGCCAAGCCATAGTGAATTCCAGGGCTACACAGTCAGATACTATTTCAAAAAAATAAACATTGGACAGTCATGGTAACCCACACCTGTAATTACAGCATTGTAACACATACCTGTAATCTCAGAATGGTAACTCACACCTCTGGTAGCAGATACCTGTAACCCCAGCATGGTAACATACACCTGCAATCCCAGCATGGTAAAACACGCCTGTAGTACCAGCATGATAACGGACACCTCTGGTAGCACACACCTGTAATCCCAACATGGTAACCCACACCTGTAATCTCAGGATGGTAACTCACACCTCTGGTAGCACATACCTGTAACCCCAGCATGGTAACACACACCTGTAATCCCAGCACATAGGAAACAGAGTCTGAAGTGTCTCAAGTTTCAGGCCTGCTTTGAAAAAAGCAAAATAAATGAATAAGCAACTGAGGAAAAACAAAATGTTAATGTCTGTTTAACACCCCTTCTACCAGTAATCTAGAGCTTAATTTCCAGACCCCTTAGCTTGGCATTCAAAGCCTTAAGAGCCATGTCCGTCACTTTTGCACCCTTCCCTGCATCCTTTGTGCACCCTTACATTTGGGCCAGACACACCAGCCCATAGTGATCCTGTCGCTCTGCCTTCCCTTCCTGGCCAGGCTCACAGGGCGCCGTTCCTTCCTTTGGGATCCATTGGGATTAGGCCTTCTCACCCCACATCCTTACCATTTGTCTCTGTCTTCTGAATACTGGGATTAAAGGGTGTATCACCATGCCCAGCTCTCTGCTACAGTAATCGGTTCTTCAGTGCTACAGTTTACCCCCGTGCATAAGTCGCAGAGAAAGTGACAACTTCCATAATAAGAATTCCAGCTCGCATGGGGGCTGGAGAGATGGCCCAGAGGTTAAGAGCACTGGCTGTTCTTCCAGAGTTCCTGACTTCAATCCCCAGCAACCACATGGTAGCTCACAACCATCTTAATGAGATCTGGTGCCTGCTTCCTCTTCTGATCTGCAGGCAGACATGCAAACAGAACACTGTATACATGATAGATAGATAGATAGATAGATAGATAGATAGATAGATAGATAGATTTTTTTTAAAGAATTCCAAATTTCTGGGTGGTATCACCTTTAATCCCAGCACTCAGGAGGCAGAGGCAGATGGATCTCTGTGAGTTCAAGGCCATCTTGGTCTACAGAGTGAGTTCCAGGACAGCCAGAGCTACACAAAGAAACCCTGCCAAATAAATAAATAAATAAATTCCAGCTCATACTGCAGTCTACCTGCAGTTTCTGTCACAGGGTGCACAGGCAGCTCCTTGGACTGTATTTGGCTTGTCTTAGAGTCCAGGTCCTGTTTTAGCCACAAAATCAAGATGTCACACTGTGCTTGAGAAAGGGAAGTGGGCATTTGGGGACCATAGATACACCCATCAGCCTGCTGTTGGCTATTTGGAAATTTTCAGTGACCATTCTGCCCAACTTGGTTATCTTTTGCTTGGTTTTGTTTTTGAGACAGATTTTCTCTGCAACTTTGAAGCCTGTCCTGAAACTCACTCTGTAGAGCAGGCTGGCCTCAAATTCACAGAGATCCACCTGCCTCTGCCTCCTGAGTGCTTGGATTAAAGGCGTGCGCCACCACTGCCTGGCCCAATTTGTCAGTCTTCCAAGGCATAATTTAGTCAGCTCTCCCTTCATGCTGACCTGCAGGCTGCGCCTGTCCGTGGCTTCCACTATACCTAAGCTAACCACAAGGATCTATTCCTCTGTTTTGGTATCTTCTGGCAAAATGGAGGACTCATATTTGAGTCAATTTATGTCTTATGAATGATTTGAAAGGAATACTTTCAATTTTCTTTTCTGCATATATCAAAACAGTCTCCTATGAAGTGACTTCTCAGCTTGGGATTTTGGGGATTTTAGTTTGTTATGTTTGCTGTGCTGGAATGGCAATGGGCTCAGTTTTTGGTCTTAGCCCTTATGATATTTTGCTTCCTTTGTTTTTTACTAATAGGCTTCATACTTGCCTGGTTTTAGTAAAAATATCCTAGGGCCAGTTCCTCAGCTGGACTATATCAGAGCAGCATACTGTGCAATTGGTCCTTATTGTATGCCAGATGACTGACACTTTACATGTCATCCTGACACTTGCTCCTGAGACGCTAGTGCACAGGGGTGCTGCGGTCTTGCCTGGCTCCGTTACCATGGTAACTGCTGCGGTTGCTCACCTGGGAGAGGGCAGGTACCAAGCACCCATCCTTCCTGCCCACAGACTCCATCAGCAGCTATGAGACCCAGATCGCAGCCCTGAAACAGGAGCGGCAGCAACAGCAGCAGGACTCTGAGGAGAAGGATCGAGAGCTGGGCCACCTCAAACAGCTGCTGGCCCGGGCCCACCCCTTGGACTCCTTGGAGAAGCAAATGGAAAAGGTTGGGGTGGGATGGACTGCCCTGTCCCTGGGGGTTTGAATAGTAGTGATTGTTGGTGTCTCATTGCCTGTCACTGGACACAGTAATGACTCCAGGATAACGCAGAGTGCTTAGCAGGATCCCTTGCTAGAAGTGACCAAGGTTATTTACCTCTAGAAACAAGGTCAGGCATGCGGAGGAGAGCAACTAACCCTTTCCGTGCTGGACACTGCTGAGTGCTGGCAGTGAGAACCGTTCTTGTTCTCTGCGATGGGATAATGCACCCTTTACTGTCACTGTCATTAATAACAATAGGACACTGGGTGTGGTGACAGATACTGATAGTCCCAGCCATTTGGAGGCGGAGGCAGGAGGATGGCTTGAACCCAGGGCTTCAAGATGGCCTGGATAACATAGTAAGAAACAGGATCTTGCTGTGTAGCCCAGGCTGGTCTTGAACTTGCCAAAGGTCTCCTGCTTCAGCTTCTGAGTGCTAGGATTTATTGGCATGTACACCCACAGTCAGTTGGAAACCTGAAAAGGGTGTGTGTGTACGTGTGTATATATATTCTTCAGGCATGCTAGGCAAGCACTCTCTATATATTTTTAATACCTGCATGTGGAGGAACATATCTATAATCCCAGCACTGGAGAATCTGGGCAGAAGAATTCTGGGTCTGAGGCTAGCCTAAGGGTACTTAGTCACACCACCACCTAAGAGAAAATGAAAACAATTACATTCTAGGACGTGTGGATTTCCATATGCTTCCTCTTGTGAGCCGTGTGCATTCTTACCTTACTTGATCTTCACAGAAGCTCTGGGAGGCCAGTATTTAGTTAGTGCCCGAGGAAACAAGAGCTAGAGTCAATTTTCCGCTCATGAAAGCAAAGAGCAAGCAGGAACCCAGGCTAGAGCTGTGATCGGTTGCTGGAGTGCTTGCCTGGTGCATATGAAGCCCTGGGTTCAGTCCCAGCACTGCGTAGAACCGGGCATGGTGACACACATCTGTGCTCCTAGCATTACGGAAGCCTGGGATGTGAAACCTTACCTCAAAAATCAGAACAGCAAAACTGGGGCCAGGAAAGGAAGTCTTTGACCTGCAGCTTCCACTGGAAGTTGCTGTTTGCTTTCAGGCCTCCTCTGGGCTGAGAACAGGGTGAGGCTCAATGTCAGCCCCGGGGACAGCAGAAGGAGCATCAGGTCTGTCGGGCAGGTTCCGATGCTGCATTCAGCTGTGCTGTGTATCTTGCTATACATACAGTATGATTCCAGGGCTTCAGACAGCTTCAGACACCCTGTCTATGACACGTGCCGCTAAATGAGTTTGTCTGAGGAGTCTTTGGGGCATTCAAGAGGCCGAATGAGCTGAGAGATGGTAACAGATGAAGCATGGCTGGAGCATGTGGCCGGGGCAGGACTGCTTGTTTTGTGGTTTGCCAGAGACAGAGCTTCTCTGTGTAGCCTTGGCTGACCTGGAACTCATGCTGTAGACCAGGCTGGCCTCGAACTCACAGACATCCACCTGCCTCTGCCTCTGCCTCTGCCTCTGCCTCCTGAGTGCTGAGATTCAAGGTGTGCACCTCCACTGCCTGGCAGGGCTGTTTGTTTTTACTGACCCCATGCAGGACCTTAAGCTTGAAAGGAGACAGTCAAGAAACAGTCAGCTTTCCGCATTGGGAAGGCAGGCCGGGAAGATGTGTCTGTTAAGATGAGGTTGGCTGCATGTGATCGGAAACACGAATCAGCAGTCATTTAAATAAGATAGTTGTTTTTCCTTGAAAGTCCATACTGATAAAACAGTCATTAGAAACCCAGACTTCTGGGACTGGATAGAGGACTTGGCAGGTAAGAGCACTTGCTGCTCTTCCAGAGGATCCAGGTTCAGTTCCCTGAACCTACTTGATAGCTCACAACTGTCTGTAACTCTAGTTCCAGAGGATCAGACGCCCTCTTCTGGTGTCTGGATGCACTAGATAATGCACACGATATATGTATATATGCCAGCAAAACATGCATATACATAAGATAAAATACTTAAATATTTTTTTAAAATAAGAAACTTAGGCTTCTGTATTGCTGTTTGACTGTAGCTGGTAGGTTACCTCATGGTCCAAGGTAGTTGCTTGAATGCCAGGCATCATTTCCACATTCCAGTCAGCAAGGAGTTATAAAGAAAGGCACATCTTCCTTTAATGAGTTGGCCTGTAAATTCATGTACTGCGCATGCGCTTACATCGCATCAGCTAGAACTAAGTTGTGTGTGGTCGCCTTTAGCTCCAGAGCAGCCAAGAGATGTAGGTGATGCTAGAGAACCGAGACCACGTGCCCCGTTAAAAACCGGAGGTCCTGTGATATAAAAAGGCGCATGTTGGGATGAAGCTAGTCTTGGCCTTGGCCCCTTTCCCTGGAAGCACTTAGTGCGGGTGTTCTGGAGTCTTGCCGGTGGACATAACCTTCAGGGAGGATTAGAACAGTTGGTGGCCCTCACTCAGGAGGGAGGGGCTGTCACTGCCCAGTGCCCATCCCTCCAGGCTCACGAGGACTCAGAGAAGCTCCGGGAGATTGTGTTACCCATGGAGCAGGAGATCGCAGAGCTGAAAGGGAAGCTGCTGAGGGCGGAAGAGCTGATCCAAGAGATCCAGGTGAGGAGAAGAGGGGACGTCGGGGCGCTGAGGGAAGGAGGGGTGCCCGAGACCCTGGCTTCCAGCCTCTTCTCTGCAATGTTCCCTAGAGACGACCAAGGCAGCCTGCCTCCCTGCACGGCTCCACAGAGCTGCTTCCGCTGTCAAGGAACCCCTCGCCTCCACTGGAAGCCTTGGAGGAGCCAGGTGGAGACGCAGGCTCAGCTGCAGAGGCCTTTGCCCACAACTGTGACGACAGTGCCTCCATCTCTTCCTTCTCCCTCGGTGGGGCAGCCAGTACTGCCTCCCTGCGAGGCTCCCAGGGCCTAAGCCCTGAGCAGGAAGAGACGGCTTCTCTGGTGTCCACTGGCACTCTGGTCCCTGAGGGCATCTACCTTCCCCCTCCTGGGTACCAGCTTGTTCCAGATAGCCAGTGGGAGCAGCTGCAGGTGGAGGTGAGTGGCCTGAGCTAGGGCCTGAGCATGTTCCTGCCTCCCAAGGTGGTGGGGGGCTTGCACTAAAGCTGTAGTGGAGAGGCCAGTGAGAGAGAGAAAGGTCTCCCCCCAGCAAAGGAAGTTGGGCATAGCATGAGTAGGGATGCTGTAGAAAATAATGTTATGGTGAGAAATGCCCAGAACAAAACTGAAAAGGGACAGGGTGTGGCTCAGCGGTAGAGCACTTCCTAGCCTGTGAAAGTCCCCAGCACTGGGGGGAAAAAAAAGAAGAAATTGTAAGTAGCCCAGAAGATGGCAGCAGAGATGGCAAGAAGTAAAAGGTATCTTTCCACTTTAGAGAAGCAGCAGGACCTACTGAGGGATGGAGGGGAAGGAGGAGAGTAGGCATGAACCCCTGCCAGCAGAGCTGAAAAAATAAGTCTGAGGTGTGGGTCTGGCAGGGGAAGCAGCTACAGAAGGACCTGGAGAGTGTCAGCCGTGAGCGGGATGAGCTGCAGGAGGGCCTGAGACGGAGCAATGAGGACTGTGCCAAGCAAGTAAGTTCAGCCTCATTTTGGGAACCCACGGGGCCCTCTGGCCGCCTGCCACCCCTGCCCCAACATCCCTCTCATTTGACCCTCTTTCCTCCTTAGATGCAGGTGCTCCTAGCCCAGGTCCAGAACTCAGAGCAGCTGCTTCGAACTCTGCAAGGGACTGTGAGCCAGGCCCAAGAACGCGTGCAGCTGCAGATGGTGAGTGCTGCATCTAGGCTGAGAGGTCAGGGCCACTGGGGGCCCTGGAGGGCGTGGGAAGCCAAGTCTCAGCCCTGCCCCCATCCAGCTGCTCTCACTAGGTGAGTGAAGACATCGAGGGTGGCCTGGCTGTGGCAGAGCTATGTGATTTTGAACTAACCCCACCACCTTGGAGTGTACCGGTTACCGTTTGTAAACAGAGCTAATGTGATCTAGTCTGCAGAATCAGGAGGACTGAAAACAGATCAGCACTGATCAGTTCCACCCTGAAGTGTGTGAGTGGCCAGATGTCCTGCTTTTAAAGAGAAGCCAGAGATCTGGAAGTGTATATATTCCCCCCATTTTTAAAGTTGGCAATTGGGCTGGAGAGATGGCTTAGTGGTTAAAAGCACTGGCTGCTCTTCCGGAGGTCCTGAGTTCAACTCCCAGCAACCACATGGTGGCTCATAAACATCTATGGTGGGATCTGATGCCCCCTTCTGGCGTAAAGGCATTCATACAGATAGAACACTCATATACATCTGTAATGAGATCTGGTGTCCCCTTCTGGCCTGCAGGCATACATGCAGACAGAACACAGTATACATAATAAATAAATAAATATTTAAAAAATAAATAAGTTTGGCAATTACATGAGGCTGGAGAGATGACTCAGTGGTTAAGAGCACTAGCTACTCTTCCATAGGTCCTGAGATCAGTTCCCAGCAATCACATGGTGGCTCATAAACATCTATGGTGGGATCTGATGCCTTCTTCTGGCGTAAAGGCATTCATACAGATAGAACACTCATATACATAAAATAGATAAGTCAATCTTTAAAAAAATAAAGTAAAGTTGGCAGTTACTTCGGCGCTTAAAAAAGCATGCTTGAGGGGCTAGCATGATGGCTCAAGTGGGTAGAAGCACTTGCCATAAAGCCCGGTGACCTGAGTTTGACATCCGGGACCCATGTAGAATGAGAGAACCCATTTGGCAGGTTGTCCTCTGACCTCCACACATGCTTGTGAATGCACATTCTTTTTTTTTTTGAATGTGTACAGTGTTCTGCCTGTATGTATGCCTGTAAGGCAGAAGAGAGTACCAGATCCCATTATAGATAGTTATGAGCTATCATGTGGTTGTGGGGAATTGAACTCAGGACCTCAAGAAGGGCAACAAGTGCTCTTAACCTCTGAGCCATCTCTCCAGTCCTGTATGTACGTGCACATTCTAAATCAGGTATGATCCCAGCACGCAAGAGTTTGAGACAGGAGGATCATGAGTTTGAGGTTAGCCCAGACTATAGCAAAATGATACACTACACAATATACACACATATGTGTGTGTGCACACATGTGTACAACACCTAGTGCGTGGGCACCAACACACATGCACATATAGTATAGTAAAAATAAATTTTAAAAACACGTTGCAGGGTTGTGCTTGTCTGGCATGCACAGAGTCCTGGGTTCAGTCCCCAGCACCATGTAAACTGATAGGGATGGTGGCTCATGCATGTAATCCCAGCACTCAGGAGACGGAGGCTCATGCATGTAATCCCAGCACTCAGGAGATGGAGGCACATGCATATAATCCCAGCACTCAGGAGACGGAGGCAGAGGGGCCTGGAGAAATAGCTCATGGTTAAGGACGTTTGCTTGTCTTCCAGAAGACCTGGGTTCAGTACCTTCATGGTGGCTCACTTCTATCTGTAACCCAGTTCCAGGGTATCCAGTGCCCTCCTGTGACCTCCTCAGGTGCCAGGACACACATGATACACACACCACATGAAGGCGAACGTTCATGCTCATAAATTTCTTTTAAAGAAATTTGGAGTCGGGGGCTGGAGAGATGACTCAGTGGTTAAGAGCTCTGACTGTTCTTCAAGAGGTCCGGAGTTCAATTCTCAGCAACCACATGGTGGCTCATTACCACCTGTAATGAGATCTGGTGCCATCTTCTGACCTGCAAGGACTCATGCAGGCAGAACACTGTATATATAATAAATAAATCTTTAAAATAATATATAAAAAGTTTAAAGCCATCCTTGACTGCCCCAAGTTTACGGCCAGCCTGGGCTTTAAAACCAGGAGCATGTGTTGTGGGCAGGTGTAGCCCTCTAAGGCTGAGACAGAAGGATCACAAGTTCAGGCCAGCCTTGACACATAGTGAGACTCTGTCTAAAGAAGGAAGGGGGCATCTGGAGGGATGACTTAGTGGCTAGAAGCACTGGCTGCTCCTTTCACAGGGCCCAGGTTTAGTTTCCATGGGCACCCATGTGGCGGCCCACAACCATCTGTAGCTACAGTTCCCAGAGATCTGACATCCCCTTCCGGCCTCCATGGGCACCATGTGGTGTGTGGCTGCACATAAATATATAGGCAAACGCTCATACACTTGAAATAAATCTTTTTTTTAAAAAATGCCATCTAAATGAAATACCCACAGTGGGCTGTGGCTGCCAGTGTCAGCAGGGACAGAATCTGAAGAGTTTAGAGCCAGAGAGAGCAATAGTTTCTTCTTAGGCTAGTCGGTGACAGCACACACCATTAATCCCTTGAGGCCAGCCTGGACTACAGAGCAAGTTCCAGGACAGCCAGGGCTACACAGAGAAACCTTCTGTCTTGAAAAAAAAGCGGGGGGAGGAGGTCAGGAGGCCAGGGCTTTCCAGATATCAGGCTACTGGGGACTCTGAGTTTAGCCGCAGGGACTAGAGACACAGCCCTCTGATCGCCTTATACTTCGGTATGTCCCCAGGCAGAGCTGGCCACGTCTCACAAGTGCCTGCACCATGAGGTTAAAAGACTAAACGAAGAAAACCAAGGGCTTCGGGCCGAGCAGCTACCATCCTCCACCCTCCAGAGCCCAGAGCAGTGGGAGAATGAGGGCGAGGCCCTGCCCAGCTCCATACAGGTAAACGGCACCAGAGCACCTGATGCCAGCCTGCGGCTGTCTCCTCCCAAAGACCCGAGGACAGACCCTGGCCCTCGTGTATTAGCCGTGTCTAAGACTCGTTTTCTTCATCTGATAAATGGAACCACACCAGCTTTCCACAGTTGGCATGAAAATAAAGAAAAGTGTCGGCCGCAAGGAAGAGAGCCGCGATTATGTCCGCCATTTTTACTGCAGCCCATGCTGCTCGCACTGCCCTCACTGCAAAGGGTTAACTGCAGCCCATGCTGCTCGCACTGCCCTCACTGCAAAGGGTTAACTGCAGCCCCACACAGGCTGGACAAGCACTGCACCACTGAACCACACCTTGAGCCCTTGATTTTGTTTGCTTGTTTGTTGGTTTGTTTTTGGAGACAGGGTTTCTCTTTGAGACAGGCTGGCCACCTGAGTGTAGAATCACAGGCCCTGCCACACCAGGTGCTGTTTGCTTTTTTTGTTTTGTTTTTGTTTTGTTTTTTTGTTTTTCTTTTCTTTTTTTTTTTTTTTTTTTTTGATTTTTCGAGACAGAGTTTCTCTGTGGCTTTGGAGCCTGTCCTGGAACTAGCTCTTATAGACCAGGCTGGCCTCGAACTCACAGAGATCCACCTGCCTCTACCTCCGAGTGCTAGAATTAAAGGCGTCCACTTTTAAGTGACCGTGGGTCCTTAAGATTAAAATCTTCGGAGTCTTTGAACCTGTGTTCCATGATGGTCTGTGTTATTTTAGTTTATAAACAAACTCTACCCTGAAGATTATCGCTAGCGTTCACTTTCACTTCAGTGAAACTGCCCCACAGTCTTTAATTTTCAATTTCTCCATTTCCTGGTTTTTTGTTTTGTTTTGTTTTGGGGGGGGGGTTGAGACAGGGTTTCTCTATGTTGCTTTGGAGCCTTTCCTGGAACTCACTCTGTAGACCAGGCCAGGCTGGCCTCGAACTCACAGAGATCTGCCTGCCTCTGCCTCCCCAGTGCTGGGATGAAAGCCGTGTGCCACCGCCGCCCTGGCACCGCCCTCGGTTTTTATACAGCACTGGAGATCAAATCTCGGGCTCATGCCTGCTAGATGAACACCCATCAACTGAGCCAGACCCCCCAGCCCTCCCTGCTCTCCTTTTATTGTAGTTTTCATCATGCACATAATGGAGAACTTGAGTCGTTTGGAAGCTTATAGGTATTCTGGAACTTTCCGCACTTGCTGGAAGTCCTCCGTAGCACGGGCAGTCATGATCTCCCATTTCTTCATCCCACTGTATCTCTGCAGCTTGTTCACCCCTCTGACTGTGGTGTTTGGCTCCTCCCTCCTGTCCCTACACTCTCCATACAGCCAGCGGTCCCTGCCCTCCTCTCTGCCCTGTGCCCAGCAGACCCTTCTTGTCTTGCAGGAGCTTCATCTGCTGGTACGGCACACCCGGCAACAGGCGCGAGCCAGGCAACAGGCACAGGAACATGAGGCCGAGCGCCTGCGCATTGAAATCGTGAAGCTGCGGGAGGCGCTAGACGAGGAGACAGCAGCCAGGGCCAGCCTGGAAGGACAGCTGAGGGTGCAACGAGAAGAGACAGGTAGGGTCCCCTGGGTCAGGCATGGGCGTCAGGAGGTGCAGTGGAGATCCAGCTTTGACCTCTCTCTCTCTCTCTGTCTTACCCCGGCAGATGTGCTTCAGGGTGAGTAAGGGTCAGCGCCTTGTGGAGGGCTGCGCCAGCAGGGCTGGGACCACGTGAGCCTGAGTTCAGTCTCCCTGCTCCTTGACTTCCCAGCCTCCCTGTGCAGCCTGAGGACAGAGACAGAGCGGGTCCAGCAAGAGCAGCGCAAGGTGAGTGGCACCCGGTGCCATGGCTTGGCTAATGCAGCTGTGTGGTTATGCCGTCCTCACAGCCTTCCTGTCTCCCTCAGACCAGGAAGCCCTGCATCAGCCACCTGGCTCGAGCCAAAGGAGGCCAGAGTCTGGTGGTATTGAAGGGACACCAGTGTGGGTCATCCCATGGCTCTGGCCATCCACCCTCTCGCTTAGCCAAAGATGAGTCAGGCCCCAGCTCTGCATCTTGTCCCTGCAGGCCCAGCTCACAGACCTCCTCTCTGAGCAGAGGGCCAAGGCACTGCGGCTGCAAGCCGAGCTGGAGACCAGTGAACAGGTGCAAAGGGACTTTGTACGGCTATCCCAGGCCCTACAGGTATGTCCTGGCCTTTCCTACCTGGTTGGTTTGGCTATGGGTGACTTGTCCTGGGTCTCACAAGGGCAGTCCCCAATTAGGAGAGGTCCTTTTTCTAGACCTGGCATGATCTTTCCCCCTAAGCTGTTGCTCAAAAACATGGAAGCTCTCTTGCATACCTCAGCTGCATGACAGCTTCATGTTGTCAGCCACATGAATGGCCAACAATACCCAAACTTCCTAAGGCCAAGCTCCTGTGTGGGACCTATTCCTTCCCTTGACCCCATCTGAACACATTGCCTCTGCAGAGCTGACCCCTGAGAGGCTGGCTGGCCAGGCAGGGGCTGTTTCCTTGGCGGGGCTTTCCATATCTCCCACCCAACCACACAGGTACGCCTGGAGCGGATTCGCCAAGCAGAGACTCTGGAGCAAGTGCATAGCATCCTGGACGAGGCACCGCTCAGGGACATCAAGGACATCAAGGACTCCTGAGGGGCCCGGCGAGAAGCTTCCCTGCTGGGGAAGCCGCCTCGTCCTCTACCAGAACTGTGAGACAAAGACAGGTCTCAGAATGGAGCCCACCCACTCCAGGTCTGGATGGTAGTGTCACCAGGGCCACTACTTCCAGCCATGGTGGCTGGACATGCTCTCAGGGATGACACCTGGATGAGGGTCCCAGCCTCCTTCCAGAACCAAAGTACAGGCTGAGCCCTGTAGCTTTCAGGCTACCATGCTGCCTCATGGATCCTGCCTTCCTGCCCTGCCACCTCTAGCCAGCAGCCCGTCCCGGTCTGGGGCACGCTTAGCTTGTGGCTAGATGCTGTTTTTATCAGCGGATTCCTCACACAGAGACCCTGGGACACGCAGCTGCTTTCTGGACTGTATGACACTAAGGTATCTGTCCACAGGCACTGGAAATAGGACCCGAGATAACAAAGGCAAGGCCAGACTTTTCTGTCATTTATTTTGAATAAATAAGCAGCTCAGCTCAGTCAGTCGCCTTGTCCCTGCAAGCCCCGTGAGGTTGGGAGGGGATTTACAAGGTTCAGAGGGAGGGCAGGTTGCTGAAGGGGGACAGAGGGTCAGGGAACTTTGTTTATAAACAGAATTGGGGGAGAAAAAGGGTCTGTGTCTCAGCTCTGGCTGAAGATGCATTGCTATGAGGGTGGGGACGGCAGGGCGAAAGGGCTGTTTACTTCCTTCTTTCATCTTCTGGATCTGGAAGAAGAAAGGAAGGGGATGGAGCAGGCGTGCACACGAGGGAGAGATGCATCTCCTTGTGCCTTGTGCATCTCCATCACACTCACCTGGAGGGGCCTGCGGCCCCCTTCCCTACTCACCTGTGTGTGCCAGACCCCAGCCCGCCCCCAGCCACCACCACCCCAGCAGCAGAGACAGCCAGCGCAACGCAGCGCAGCCCAGCAGACTGCAAGGCCAGGATGCAGCCTCACAGCTGCCAGTGCCCACAGGAAGGGCATGGCCCCCCTGTGGAAGCGGGCAGTGGCAACAGCAGCAGTGGCTCCAGGGAGAGCTGCGAGCGCAAGTGACCGCAGGGGTGCGCGTGGGCTGGTGGGCGAGCGGCAGGGTACAGCAGCTGGGGCAAGGTGTGTAGGGAAATACCTGTGACACGTTCAAAGACATGGAGGAGGGGGACGGTTATCCTATGGCCAGAGAGGACAGAGAGAGGCCGTTATCAAGGGGAAGGAGGCCCACAGGGCCATAGGGCTGAGCAGGCTGGGGGAAAAACCCCGCCAGTCATAGAGTGGGACAGAGCTTGGGCTGCCCTCCCTGGGGACATTGGTCCTGCCAGGGCCTGAGAGAACTTACCCACCTGCAAAGGAAGAGGGAGTGAGGTGTGGCGCGTATTCGCAGCGCAAGAGGGCAGGGGCTCTGCTCAGGACTGGGTACCAGGGAAAAGGGGTGTCTCTTACCCTCCAGATAGTTCCGAGCAATGAACTTGAGAAGCTCGTCTAGCCCGATGACTGGAAGTGAGATCTTGAGGACCATGAGCCACTGGGTAAAGTCCAGGGCCCGGAGCTTGAAGATCATCTGGGGTAGAGACAACAGTCATCAGGAAAAACAAAGGGTTTTCTCAGGAAGAGAAGAACCAGAGTGCTGGGCACTGCCCTCCTCTGTGAGCGCCCTGTGGTCACAAGCTCTGCTTGGGCTCCCTGGAGTCTGGGAGGGGCGGTAACAGAAGGCTCACCGGCAGGGGGTCAACATAGAGGATGAGGAAGTGGAGGGACATGGACAGGCAGATGGAACCCAGCAGCCAGATGTTCACCCAGGGCGGCATCCGCAGCAGGGACTGGTTCTCAGACAGGCTGTGGCAAAGGCCAGGCACATGGAGGGATAGGGATACACAGAAAGATGTGGTGAGGCAGAGTGGCAGGAGAAGAGAGGTGAAAGGCAAGAGAACAGCCTCGGGAAGGCGTATCAGGGTCCACCCAAGTGGAAAGGACCTACCTGTTGAGAGCATTGCACATTTCAATAGTCACCAACACTGACAGGGCCATGGTCATGGGCTCAGGGGCCTCGAAGACTTCACAGTCCAGGCCGTCGAATTCAAGGTTGTGCTCAGTGCACTGCATGAAGTGAGTCTGTAAAGGAAGAGACAGAAGTCTGAGATCCACAACAGCCTTCAGGATGCCTCCCAGTCCCCACCGCTCCATCTTCCTACCAGCTGGTAGTAGGTGACGTGAGGCCCATCGTCTGCATACAAGAACCACCAGGCAGCTGCTCCCACAGTGGCTGCACCCACATAGCCTGTGTTGGGAAGAAGAGGGGGGCTGGGGTCAGGGCTGAGGAGGTGGGAGGTATCAGGCGGGCCTTACACAGCTGGAGACAGCTGGCTAAGGAAGGGGCCCCTTTGGGCAGCTTGACTCGGGAAAAGCTGGGATCAGGGACAAGGTCAGTCCCAAGGGCTCAGAAGGGTTGTTGAGTCCCTTCCTGCTCACCCCCAATTGCCATGTAGCGGAAGAAGAGCCAGCCGCTGATGAGAGGCTCCTTGGGACTCCTGGGGGGACGGTCCATGATGTCCAGGTCAGGTGGGTTGAATCCCAGAGCGGTAGCAGGGAGCCCATCGGTCACCAGGTTCACCCATAGCAGCTGCACAGGGATCAGGGCCTCAGGCAGCCCCAAGGCGGCTGTCAGGAAGATGCTACCAGAGGAAGGAGGTCATACGTTGGTCCTGTTCCAAGTCCCATGATCACCCCTTTCAGCCCTGTTTTTTCTGGATGCCCGCCCCGGCTGCTTACCAGACCACCTCGCCCACATTGGAGGAAATGAGGTAGCGGATGAACTGCTTCATGTTGTTGTAGATAGCGCGGCCCTCCTCCACCGCAGCCACGATGGTGGAGAAGTTGTCATCAGCCAGTACCATCTCGGAGGCTGTCTTAGCCACAGCAGTACCAGAGCCCATGGCAATGCCAATCTCGGCCTTTTTCAGGGCAGGGGCATCATTGACACCATCCCCTGTCTGAAGGCGAAAGGAGAAAGAGAGAAACTCAAAATTCCAGACGCCTTATGTTCCCCTCCCAAGACTCCATGCATGGGGACACGCAGAGCCTTGACCCAGGCAGCCTCTGGAACGTCTTACCATGGCTGTGATCTCATCATAGGACTGCAGGTACTCCACAATCTTGGACTTGTGTGACGGCTCCACACGGGCAAAGCAGCAGGCGCGTCTGCAGGCTTCCCGCTGCTCAGCCAGGGGCAGATCGTCAAACTCACGGCCAGTGTAGGCACGGTCTGTCACCTCCTCGTTCTCCGAAAAGATGCCAATTCGTCGGCAGATGGCAATGGCTGTCCCCTTGTTGTCCCCAGTGATCATGATCACTCGGATCCCAGCATCGCGGCACAGCTGGATAGAGCCTGTGACTTCCTTGCGGGGTGGATCCAGCATTCCCACAACACCAACAAATGTCAGGTCCATCTGGAAAGGGTGGTGACAGGACAAAGAGGGATTGAGGACAAACAGGAGGAAGTTCAGAGGGAGATGGCAGCAGCGCTGGGAAAACCACAGCATGCTGCCTTGAGGCCAGGTGTTAGACATCAGCAGGGCCTTGGAAGCACAGGCAGGAGACATTTCTCCTTCCTTAACGCCTGCATATCCTGGCAATGCCAAGGCCTGCTGCAAAAAGGAGAGCTGAAGCTGGGCATGGTTGGTAACCTGTGATTCCAGCACCCAGGAGGTAAAGAGATCGTGAGTGAGTTCAGGGCCAGCCCTGGTTACATAACAAGACACTGTCTCAACAAGAAGAGAAGGAAAAGAAAAGAAAAAGAAACTACATGGTAGCATCTCCTTTCAGCAAACCTGTCACTGGCCCATCACTCTGAGCACATCCCCAATAGCTGGCAGGCCATGGTCTCCACCCCCATCCCCACAAATGCAGACAGTGAGTTTTTGGGGTTGTTGAGAGTCCACAGCAAGAGGGAAGCCTATATTGGGAAGTACATCCATTGCCTGAAACACTGCACGGGGTGACAAAGAGTCCCTTCTGGTAAGTACCATCTCCGCTCTACATAGCACAGTTAACATGGACTGTGGCTGCAGATGCAGCTGGGGCACCACACACCTGTCTGCCCTGGGTGCCCGTCCCACACAAAGACAGTACTGGGCTAAGTGGTTCTCTTCTCTTGACTTCTGTTTTCGCGGTTACTTGTGTGGTGGAGGCTGGCCTACTTCAGTCTCCTGAGGACTAGGTTAGATCCGATTCATAAAACTGTCATACCTTAATGCCCTGTGAGCTGGGCATTCATAGTACACAGCCATCGACTCGATGCAGGATGGTGGCAGGGAAGACGGAGCCATCGGGAAACCCACCTTAACACAATTCCCAAAACGAAAAGAGACCTTTGCTAGCTCACCTCGTACTCCATGAACTTGGCTGAGTCATCTAGAACCATCTCCTCTCGTTTAGGGGGTGTGTCCCGGGTAGCCAGGGCCAGGCAGCGTAGGGTATCCCGACCAGTCCCCCACTCCTTGATCACTGACATGATCTTTTCCTTCACCGGGCCTGTCAGTGGCACACGGGTTGTGCCAACACGCACATAGTTACAGCGGTCGATGACCCCCTCAGGAGCACCCTAGAAAACCAGAACAGCATTCAGAGACCCTTGCTGCCTTCCCGAGTACAGAGGACAGGCACAGGAAAGAGCCCCAACGTTAGAGAGAGAAGGCTTCTGACCTTGACAAACATCTTGTTTCCTACAGCAGCCCGAGAAGACTTAGCTGGGGAACAATAAACAGACATAGATTTTCTGTCGCGGGAGAATTCCAGGGTGAATTCCTTCTTCATTAGTTGGCGGATCACCTGGGAGGTAAAGACCAGATCCCTTTAAAACAGTCCGAAAGGATCTGGATGTCAGAGTAGAGCCTGTGTCAGCCTGAGACTACAGCAAAACCTGGTACCCACATGACAAGCAGAAACTCCAGGGCACCACTGCCACCGTGGGCCGTTTGATTTTCAGTTTTGTAGTACTGAGGAGAGAACTCATGGCTCACACATGCTAGGCAAGTGCTCTACCACCGAGCCACACCCAAAGCTCGGGTGTCCAGTTTAAAGCGCAACAGAAACAGAGTGGCCTTGCATGCTGCTACCCAATAGAACCCTCGGGGACTGAAGAAATGTAGTCTGCACCACCCGATGCGGTGCCCGTGGGAAACAGCCAGTACGACCAGGGCTCTTTTTGAAACAAGGTCTTTCACTATAGTTCAGGTTGGTGTTGAACTTACAGTAATTCTCCTGCCTCTGCTTCCCAAGTACCTCTAATTTGAATATAAATAACACATAGCCTAGTGCCCAGCACACAGTGAAAAATGAATGAGAGCCACAGCCAAGCATGGTGAGCTATGCCTGTAATCCCAGCACTTGCAGACAGACGCTGGAGCACTGCCGTGAGCTCAAGACCGACCTTCTGGGATGTGCAACAAGGCTTTATCTCAAAACAAAGCAGGAGGAGGAGGAGGAGGAGGAGAAGGAGGAGGAGGAGGAGGAAAAGGAGAGCCTCTATTTACCAACTACATTGTGGATGGGACCAAGGCTTTACTTAGTAGTAAAGCACAAACCTAGCATGTGAGAGGCTGGAGATCAATTCCAGCACTATATACAAATAAACAAACCTCCAAAGAACCAAATAAACATAACAAGAGGTGGCAGCGAAAGAGCATTTGCCCAGCAGGCGTGAAGCCTCAAACTCATCCTTAATGCAGGAAAAAAAAATTAGTTTCACCTTTTTGTTATTATTAAATAAAGCAGATGCTCAGTGGGTTAAAGCATTTGCCACACAAACCTGATGACCATACAAGCCATGGTGAAAGACAAGAACCAACTCCCCAAAGTTCTCTGACCTCCACATACAGTACACTCAGTGCCCCATTACACATCATACGCCCTCACCACATACAAAGACATAATAAACAAAGCAGCAGTGTGTAGTTTGCACATACAGAGAGAAAAAATTTAAAGAAACAATAAAAAAATTTTAAGCCAGGCAGTGATGGAGCACGCCTTTAATCCCAGCACTCGGGAGTCAGAGGCAGGTGGATCTCTGTGAGTTCGAGGCAAGCCTGGTCTACAAGAGCTAGTTCCAAGACAGGCTCCAAAGCTACAGAGAAACTCTGTCTTGAGAAAGAAAAAAAAAAAGGAAAGAAATATTTGCCTAGCATGTGTAAGTTTCTGGGTTGCACTTCCTAGTACCAATAGAGAAGTATAGGAAGAGATGAAGAAAAGCCAGCCATGATGGTACACACTGTTAATGCCAGCAGTGGGGAAACTGAGGCAAGAAGATGTCGAGAAAGAGCGATATAAGTAACCTAATACTCAGAAACCAGCAAGTGTTCACAGCTAGAGCCCACTGAGTGGCAGCACTGGCTTTGTTCCCCCGGGAGAAGACCTCATCTTGTGGGATCGATGGCTGCACAATCCAGACCCCCCAACAAGACCTGAGATCTGATGGAAACCAAAGCACTGTAGCTAAACTTAGGGCCAACCCAACAGGCGACACCATGATTTCTGTCCATCTCTGTCCAACCTTGAGTCACAAAAGCAAGTGACCTCCCAGGATATTATGGCCAGACAACAGAAACCGTATCACTATGGGGAGAAGGAGTTTCACCAGAGTTCAGCCTGGATAGGAAAAGCTGTGGGTGAAGCCACTGCCTACCTAGTTGGGGTCCCAGCACAAACACAAGGCTCTGTCTGTCTGGGTCTGGCTGGATCTGGGGTCCAGGCCTGCGGAGGGCACCCCGACTCACCGAGTTGCAGGCATTAGCCCGCTCCACTTTCGAGAGGCTTCTCACTTCAGTGTTGAACACATTCATCTTCTCCACCAAGGTGGTGAGGGCTGTCTCCGTGGCCTCGCCTACCTTCTCGTAAACACCTTTGGTCTAAAATAGACAGAGGAGGATGAGGAAGTGTGTGCCTGGATCTCCCGTCCTCACCCAACACCCCCGTCTTCATTTGGATGGAACAAGAAGAAGCCAACTGCTTCCTTCCCTCGAATGTATGTTCGCTTCCTAAGACCCCTTCCTCCTGGAATGCCCAGGAAGCACAGACTGAGCCACAGGCATGGAAGGGGTGGCTTTGGGGGTGGAAGGTTACCTCATTAAAGTCCAAGGAGGAGTCATTGCAGAGGGCACAGATGGTGGCCAGCTCTACCAGCCCATCATACTGCCCTGCTCGGATTGGTTTATCATTCTTCAAACTGGCAGCAAGGTAGAAAGGAAGGCAGGAGAGAAACAGTGGAGAACAGAACGTGAGATGCAGACAGCACAGAGAAGCAGACAGGTATTGGGAAGGAAGAGGATATGGTGATGAACTTGGAAGATCGGGTGGGAGAGAACAGGTTGGGAAAGAAGGGAGTGAAAAGGAAGGGGGGACTAGCAGGAGATCCCAAGTGAGGCAGGTGGGGGTACACACACAGCACGGGGGAGACTCCTGGATGACTTACACCTCTCCTTCGGGAGCATACGTGGAGCCAGTGATGGAGAACTCATTCAGCGAGCAGACATCCCCATCCACCCGGTCAATGATGAACATCTGCGGGGGAGAAGGACCACATGATGATATTCCACATTCCCATCCCTGAGCGCAGGTGTCCTCAAGTTCAGACTAAGCGAATGCCCCAGCACACCCCCCCCTCCCAGTTCTCTTCTCCTTGACCTGTGCTGGCCCCTGTCACTCCAGGGTTTTACAGTGATTCCATGTTCCTTGTCAGTGACCTTAAAAACCAGTTATTGAGGGCTATGCTAGGCTTTCTCCAGATCAGTTCACAGATGTGTACAGCAGGGTGTGGTGGGGACTGGAGCCAATGAACTCGTGAGCAGCGGCTCCATCTGCAGCTCCAGCAATGGTGCTGCAGCTTTCTGACTCCTTTTCCTATGACATTGTCATTTTTATAGGGAGACAGGAGCCACATCCTGCAAGACTGTGTTCTGGCTGTGAAGCCTGTGTGTTAGAGACAAGCAAAGGACATGATGCTCAGAACAGTGGCTCACTCTGCCTACACGGTCCACTTCATCTCAATCCCATCTCAAATTCTTTGTTCTTCCGAGCGTCATTTTTCTTTCTTTCTTTCTTTTTTTTTTTTTTTTTTTTTTTTTTTGGTTTTTCGAGACAGGGTTTCTCTGTGGCTTTTTGGAGCCTGTCCTGGAACTAGCTCTTGTAGACCAGGCTGGTCTCGAACTCACAGAGATCCGCCTGCCTCTGCCTCCCGAGTGCTGGGATTAAAGGCGTGCACCACCACCGCCCGGCTACGTCATTTTTCAATTTTTATTTATTTACTTATTTTTATTTTTGTTCAATTTTTGGGGAGTGGTTTTATTTTGGTTTGGTTTGGTTTTTGGTTCTTGAACACAGGGTATCCAGTGTAGCCCTGGCTGTCCTGGCTCTGTTCAAGGCCAGCCTCAAACTCAGAACTCAGAGATCTGCCTGTTTCTGTCTCCCAAATGCCGGGATTAGAGGCATGTGCCACCGCTGCCCAGCATTCATTTACTTTTTGAAACAAGACCTCACTGTGGGGCTCAGGCTCTCCTGGAACTCACAAGGCTGGCTTTAAACTCCTGGCAATCCTCCTGTGTCAGGCATGATTACTTATACCAGGCTTTTGTCCATTCACTCATTCATTCATTTATTCCTCCAGTGCTGGGGCTAAGACAGGGCCTTGTGCATGCTAGGCTAGCGTTCTGCCACTGAGCTGTGTCCTCAGTCCGACAGAAAAGTCATTCTATATTAAAGTCACAATATTCCACAGAACTCTGCTTAGGGAAGGTAGGAGCACCAGTGGCTAAAACCTGAAAGAGCCTGGGAAGCTAAGCACGGTAGCATAGGTCTGCAGTCCCAGCCCTTGAAAGTTGGAAGCAAGAGAATCAGGAGTTCAATGCCAGCCTCAGCCTGGGCTACATGAGACCCTACCTTGGGAAGAGAGGGAAAGAGAGGTGGACATTCTTAGAGGACAAAAAATCAATAAAAAATTAAAATAGCTCTCTTTTTTTTCCCCGACATGTAGCATTTCCTTCCAGTTATGAACACAGTGGACAGATCACATCAGAATTAGTACCACCTATGGCTTTGGGTTGAATGGGGTGGTACAGGCCTGTAGTCCCAGCTATTGGGGGCCAAAAGTGGGAGGATCTCTTGAGACTGACAGGTCAAAACAACCTTGGAAAAACCCTGATGGAAAAACAAAACAGAAAGACCTCTAAACCAAGGTTGTGGCTTTATAGGACAGGACCATAGACGCCTGTTTGTCACCCTGGCTTTCCTGAGTCCTCACTCTGGGCAGCACTCAGACACTAGACCCATTGCCGGGGCTTGTTCTGAATAAAGAAACAGATAGTGTTAAATTAAAAATATTTTTGATAGCTGTATTTCAATCAGTGGCTTATTTTGTAATCTTACCTATTTTTCCGGTTTTAAAAAAGAATACTGGCTGGGTATGGTGCCACATGCCTTCAGTCCCAGCACTCAGGAGGTGGAGGCAGGGAAGCTCTGTGAGTCTGAGGCCAGTCTGGACCACAGAGCAAATTCCAGGCCAGCTACATAAAGAGAACCTGCCTTCCCTTGCAAAAGGGAAATGGCTGGCTGGCTGTTTAGGGGCTAGTTAAGCGGCTCAGCAGGTAGAGAGGTACTTGCCACCAAGCCTGATGATCTGAATTCAGTCCCCGAAATATGCATGGTGAGAGAATGAATACACATTCTCTCTCTCTCTCTCTCTCTCTCTCTCTCTCTCTCTCTCTCTCTCTCTCTCTCTCTCTCTCTCTCTCTCTTTGTTTTTCGAGACAGGGTTTCTCTGTGGCTTTGGAGCCTGTCCTGGAACTAGCTCTTGTAGACCAGGCTGGTCTCGAACTCACAGAGATCCGCCTGCCTCTGCCTCCCGAGTGCTGGGATTAAAGGCGTGCGCCACCACCGCCCGGCACATTCACTCTCTCTGAAATAAATATACTTTTAAACTTCCTAAAGAGACGCTGTTCAGGACCAGTACGGCCAGGCTGGCTGGCCCCGTCATGAAGTGGCCACTCGCAGGGTATTAGCCACACAACAGAAGCTACAGAGCCATGCGTTTTTGGGTTTGGAACTCAATTCTGCTACTTTTTCTTTTTTTTCTGAGACAAAATCTCACTGTTCCTTGAACTCCTCAGGGGAAGTAATCTTTGTATCCCAACTTCCCAAGTAGTTGAGAGCCCAAACTACATGAGGCAGGGCTTCATTGGCCTTAAAGTACACAGCCAAGGCAGACCTCACATTCATGACGTCCCCGCCCCCACCTCTTGAGTACAAGGATAACAGACAGACACCACTCTGTTTGGCTCCACTGTTTATAAACTTGGTATCTTTTGGTAAACCCCTAAATCTCCCTAAGCCTCGGTTTACTTTCTGGAAAGGTGAGGTTAAAGAGAATGTCCCTGAATTGGCTACTATGGAGGATCAGAGAGAAACACAGCCCAGGGGTGAGGACTGGGATGGCTGTTCTTGTTGTCGTTGTTGCTATTGACCTGACACAATTGGAGTTACCTGGGAAGAGGGACTGCCTCCTTCAGATTAGCATAGGGACATTTTCTCAACTAATAATTGATGTGCAAAGGCCTAGGCTACCATAGGCAGGTGATCCTGGGGTGTATAAGAAAGCAGGCTATTCCAGGTGGTGGTGGCGCACACTTTTAAACCCGGTACTCAGGAGACAGAGGCAGGTGGATCTCTGTGAGTTCGAGGCCAGCCTGGTCTATGGAGCAAGTTCCAGGACAGGCTCCAAAGCTACCCAGAGAAACCCTATCTCGAAAAAAATCAAAGAAAAGAAAAGGTGAGAGAGAGAGAGAGAGAGAGAGAGAGAGAGAGGGAGAGAGAGAGAGCAGACTAAGCAAACCAGAGGGAACAAGCCAGTAAGCAGCCTTCCTCTGCTCCTCCGTGGTGTTTGCTTCAGGCTCCTTAGCTTGAGTCTCTGCCTTGGCTTCCCTCAGTGATGGACTGAAGCTACAGAGGAAACAAAGCATCTCCTCCCAAAGTTGCTTTTGGTCACGCTGTTTATCAGAACAACAGAAAGCAGACTGGCAAGCAGTTTCCTCCATGGTTCCGGCCTCCGCTCCTGCTTGAGTTCCTGTCCTGGCTTCCCTCACTGATGGACGGTGACAGGGACACACCAGCCAACTCAACCCTCTCCTCCCCAAGGTGGTTTTAGCGAGGGTTTTATGAGAGAAAGAGAAAGCAAACTAACATGGCTCCTGGCTTGATCTAAGGGTGGCACTCAGTGTCCCTTAGAGTAGTTCCCCGGCCACACCAGTACAGAAGCCGGTCTTCAGAGGGCTCCTGTCGCCCCACCTGTATGTCTCCTCACCTTGCAGACCGACATCTGGTTGGTGGTGAGGGTCCCTGTTTTGTCGGAACAGATGACAGAGGTGCAGCCCAGGGTCTCCACAGAGGGCAAGCTCCTCACGATGGCGTTCTTCTTTGCCATCCGGCGGGTACCCAAGGCCAAGCAGGTGGTGATGACTGCAGGAAGCCCTACGGGGATAGAGATGGTGTAAGCAAACCAGGAGGAGGGAGACCTAGTGTGGCTGCTTCATCACAGCCACCAAAGCTATGAGGACCTTCTCCACAGACCGTCATTGTTACTTTATCTTGAAACATTGTTGCCTTACCTTCTGGGATGGCTGCCACAGCCAAAGCCACAGCAATCTTGAAGTAGTAAATGGCCCCCCGGAACCAGGAGCCCCCATGGACAGGGTCGTTGAAGTGACCGATGTTGATAAGCCAGACGGCCACACAGATGAGGGAGATGACCTTGGATAGCTGCTCCCCAAACTCATCAAGCTTCTGCTGCAGTGGGGTCTTGTCCTGCTCAGTGGCAGCCATTTGGTCTCGGATCTTGCCAATCTCAGTACTCACACCAGTGGTGGCCACAATGCCCACGGCCTTGCCGGCTGCAATGTTGGTACCCTGGAAAGGTGAGGAAGGAGCAGGGTCAGGCAAGAGGTGTTCCTTATGCCACAGGCTAGGGGCCTCATCTCTTCTTCCGCTGCCATGATTCCCTCCACACCCAGCTCCTCTGGCTGGTCATGTGACTGCTTACTGAGAAGTGGTCATGTGACTGCTTACTGAGAAGTGGTCATGTGACTGCTTACTGAGAAGAGCATGTTCTTCTTGTCCTGGTTGACAGCTCGGGGGTCAGGGACAGGATCTGTGTGCTTGATGACAGATACAGACTCTCCTATGGAGAAAGGACCAGAGCGTTTTCAGGTGACATCATGTCTCTGTCTCTAACATTCTGACACTTCGCAATCAGCGCGCAAACACTCTGGCAGTCTTGCCTCTAGAGGAAGGTGACTGGGGCAAGTGGGAAGTCCATTGCCTCTAGAGTTAAAAGACACCGACCAAGCCTAGTGTGTGACTTCGATCGCTTCACTTCCATTTGTTCCCCATGTCCCGGTGAAAATCAAACAAACCAGCGGCTGTGAGGCTTTTATCAACTGCACAGCCCATTCCTGAGGGCCGGCCAGTGTGGAGTCCTCACCCAGGACAGAGGTTCAGGCCCTCCTGCTGTGGGTCCAGTTTACACTGTCTCCCTCCCAGAGTTTAAAGGGTCCAAAGTCCCCACCCTATCCTGGAATCCCTCATTCGAGGACTTCTCAGGATGCTAGAGAGGAAAGGACAATTTGCGGTAGGGGGTGAGTTCCCTTTGTCCATGCAGAAGGTGTAGGGCAAAAACTATACGGAAACAGTCACAGACATCCTCTCCAATGCCCCTTGTGATAGAATGAAGACTGAGCCACACCAATGATGCTACCTCAGAACTAAAGAGAGGCCCTACTGCGGGATGCCCTTCTTCATCCATCCGAAACCTTCCCTCTGGCTGCCTGCCTGGCTCCTCCCTCACTATGCCTTCCCATCTGAGCCAGCCTACCTGTCAAGATGGACTGGTCGACCCGGAGGGTGGTGGATTTGATGGAGAGGATGCGGATATCTGCCGGGACTTTGTCCCCCACTGTAGAGAAAGGAGCAAGTTCAGCGGGGAATGGAGCTTCCTTCCTTCCTTCCCAGTCTCTCCCTCCCTCCCTCACACCATCCATCCTTCAGCCCCTACAGCATTCGGCTGCTCATAGGCCTTCAGCACAAGATTCCCCGCTTCGTTCCCACCCCAGAGATACTATCCTGGTGTTCCCCCATTAAAAGCTTTCTCTTCCCACTGGCTGCAAGCCTGCGAAGGGAAGCTCCCAAGATCCCTGGAGTGTAGTGTGTGCTCATTAAATGTATTCTTGGTAACTGAGATGAAAGCTGGGGACAAGCCAGCTAAAACTGAGAAAGGGAAACAAGAGAAAGGTAAAGAGGGACACGGAATGATGTAACTCAGAGAAAAAGAGGGTGACTGGGAGGATGGGAGAGCAAGGTGGATGCTGGGAAAATCCAGGCCAAGTGAGATCAAAAGTGGAGCATGAAGCCGAAAAGAATGGTCGGGAGGAAGTGTGAGGGCACATTCCTGACTGTGGGAAGTGGGAAGTCAGGCTGTGAAAGCACCTTGACAGGGGCTGAGGAAGACACTCTGCCAGACTAGAGACCTTTTAGGGGACAGACGCACACCTCCTCGGGCCTCTGCCTAAAGCCACCTTGGTTTCACAGGTGGAATTGGGGCGAAGTTCACTTGCTTTCCTTTCTCTTGGTTTCTAAGGTCCCTCCGCCAGTACCAAAGGAAGCAGGAGGAGGGAGGGGGTCAGCAAAGGAGTCAGGCAGACACCCTTGTCACCGAAGCCCGAGTGGTATTTATAGACATTCATGGCACTGACCCCAAACTGTCACCATAGCAGAACTGCCCTGGGACAGGGCTATGGGGCCTCCAGCCCACCAGCTCTCCACCCTAGGCTTCTCCTGGTGGTAACATGGTATAGAGGGTGACATGGTGTGACATACACATTCACCAAACTAGGTGCCTAAGGAGGTGGAAAGGCCTGCTCAGGGCACGTATAAAAAGCGCTGAAGGGGGCAGAATCCCAGTAATCTTAGCTAGCCAGCACCACCCCTCCCTGAGTCGGCATTAAGTGTCCCTGAGGGGGCAGGGCCCTCCTTGAGCGCCCTCCTCTCAGGTCCCGTGCTCTTAGCTGGTGGAGGACTAGGAGTTACCTTACATGGTGGTGGGAGTAGTCGTCCACCCCCCTCCCACTCCACCCCCACTCCCTTCTACTCCCATTCCTTCCCCCTTTGAGAGGCCTCAAGGGCACTAAGGGGTCAAGACTGAAAGCTGACCAAGCTTGTGGTGGGTGGAAGGAGAGGGGAGCCAGGCTCGGGAAGGGGTGGAGATGGGGCCATTGGCAGGGACTGGCTTCCACCTGTTGCTTGCAAGTGTTGGCCGAGGGGAGGGGGGACGGGGGTCTGTCTGCTGCCTCAGGGACAGGACTAGCTGTTCCTATTGAGACTCTAGCAGGGAGGGGCGCTGTGGCCTGAATGTCCTGGGGTGACCCCTGAGGAGTCTGGGAAGGAGAAGCAAAGACGCTGTCATCCTCAAAGATCCAGGATTGGGTTTGTCAGGTCCCCTGCTCTCTTCTTGGCCTCAGACTCAAGGCTTCCCCCCTGAAGCACCCATTCCAGCCCTTACCAGCCACCTCGACGATATCCCCAGGGACGATGTCCCTGGCCTTGATCCTTTGCACTGACTTTCGGTCAGCCCGATAGACCTTGCCCATCTCAGGCTCATACTCTTTAAGTGCCTCAATGGCGTTCTCTGCATTCCGTTCCTAAGGAAGAGAGCAGACAAGAGTGGAGTCAGAGAGGGAGGAAGGTCCTGGACCCGCAGGAGGCTGGTCTGGGTCAAGCAGGAAGGGTGAGGGACAAGCAGATGGAGGAACAGGAATTGGGATCCTAGCAGAAAGAAGGACATTGCAGAAAAGGCTGGCTCATGCAGGTCCAGCTAGCACAAGAGGTGGACAGAGGAACCCTACACACAGCAGGGATGTGTTTGTTCTAGAAAACATTGCCAGTGGCTAAAAACAGGGTTTGGACCAAGAAGAAAGGAATTCATAAAAGCAAAAACAAAACAACAACAACAAAATAAACACAGAAAGCAAGGGACAAGAAAAGTAAACCGGTAATGTCAGAGGAAGAAAGAAATCAAACTAGTCTTGTTTTCCTTTTCCTTTCCTTTCCTTTCCTTTCCTTTCCTTTCCTTTCCTTTCCTTTCCTTTTCTTTTTAAAATGGGCTCACTATGTAGCCCTGCCTGGCCTGGGATTCTCTATGTAAACCAGGCTAGCTTCAAATTCACAGACATCCACCAGCCTCTACCCCTGCAACTGTGGGACTAAAGGCAGTGTGTCACCGCATCTGACCTCACCCCCTTTCTGTCCTTCCTTCTTGTAGTAGGATTACAAGTGTGCTCAACCTTGCATAGGTTGTTTTTTTTTTTTTTTTTTTTTTTGACAGAATTTCACACTGTAGTGCAGGCTAGCCTAGAACTCCTGCGTCTGCCTCTGGAGTGCTGTAGGTGTATGCCACCACACCTAGCTTACTATTCCTAGTTTCCAGGTGAGGAAACAGGCTTAGGGAATGGAGAATTCCCTCAGGGTCACGCAGTAAACATGAGTTTTTCCGGCTTATTCCCAACTGAATGAGAAGACCAGAGGAGTGGGCACAGCCAGGGGAGATGATGAAGGAGGAGGGGATGGGAAGGAGGTCTGGCCCCTTGCCCAGTGCTGAGACCCAAGCAGGGAGGAGTCAGAACTAACCTGCCAAACCCCCACGATGGCATTGGCAATGAGGATCAAGAGAATGACAAAAGGTTCCACAAAGGCGGTGACAGTTTCTTCGCCTTCCTCAAACCAGGCCAGCACCTGAGAGGGAAGGGGGAACCACAAAGGCCCCAAGTGACTAAAGAAAGAAATGGGAAGGCTTTTGAAGAACGCTGCGGAGGTCAGATGATGTATAGGAGTGTAAGGACTCTGCAGGACTCTGTACACACATTCCCAGCCATCCTTGTGATGCTGTGCAAATGGGCAGTGCAGATACACGCTTGCGTGCATACACACACACACACACACACACACACACACACACACACACTAACCGGGAAAGCTTTCAGGTATCCTTGACCAAGCTGTTGGCTTGTAAGCAAACCTTCCCAGGACACCCAGGGTCAACTACCCCTTCAGCCACATCCATCCCACAGGGACCCAAGCCCAAAAGGAAAATCCCTATGGTCCTCGAAGGGCCCAGCCCACCCACAGCCCTCCCTTAGCAAGGCATGGAAGCTCCAGTTTCATGAGAGAACAGGAGGGGAGTAGGGTTACAGGCCTCCAGCACCCACCCCACCCCAGCTGTTGCCACTGCCAGGCAGCAGCCACAGGCAAATGTCAAG
The DNA here is from genome assembly GCF_903992535.2 of Arvicola amphibius. Classification (NCBI taxonomy): domain Eukaryota; kingdom Metazoa; phylum Chordata; class Mammalia; order Rodentia; family Cricetidae; genus Arvicola; species Arvicola amphibius. The sequence goes on from NC_052047.1 coordinate 128,582,927, forward strand.
GAGCAAATCTGAGGAGAGAGAAGGGAGGCTGCCAGCTTAGACGCAAGGGTGCGTGGGGCCTCCATGGATGCTTTATGCTTTTTGCCTCCTAGGCCTTATTTTCCAGGTAGGATGCTAAAGAAATTCTAAAATGCAAGATGAACTGCTGGACCAGTGGGTGACAGGAGCCAGCAGCCGGGGCTGTGAACACTGGAGATGTTCACAAGGAGATGGGATAGCAAAGGCTCTGAGGGGCTGGAGACACCAAGAGGTAAGGATGAATCAGGCCGGGTAAAGAGAAGTAGGAGCCACATGCCAGCCCCTAATGGAAGCAGGATGTGGTAAAGTCTGGAGACAGTTGAGGGGTGGGTGTGTAGAGGGTCGAAGGGGCTAGAAGGCACACTGGTAGTTACCACTGTACCAGCAACACCTTCCCCACTTCTCCAAGCAAGCCTTTCTTTTGGCCAATCAACATCACAAGCTGGAGAGGGCGGGGCAGGACTAGAGAAGCAGAGTGAGGACCAACCAGGACAGGCAGGGCGTACTAATGGCCCCCCACAGTGGATGCTGCATCCCACATCGAAGCTAGGAGCCCTGTGCTTAGGGGGTAACCTGAGCCCTTGAAGCCCTTGAAGCAGGGAGGGTTCGGGTTAGGGAGGGTGGCTTAGCTTCAGTGTTTTGGCTGAGAACGCTCTCAGGGCTTAAAATAAAACCTCTCTGCAGGGGAGGAAGCAAATCAGCACCCCGCCCCCAGTTCCAGCCTGGAGAATAGGGTGTTCAGGGCTTGGCCCAGGGCATCTAGGATGGTCAGAGCCCCCAAATGCCCTCGGCACTCACGAAGGAGATGCAGGCCGCCAGGAGAAGAATCCGCACCAGCAGGTCTTCAAACTGCTCTACCACCAACTCCCACAGGGACTTGCCTGGGGGAAGGGGAGAAGAGAAGTCCCAGGGGTTACAATCTAAAACTGATGAGGGTCTATGGCTCTGGATGGTCTTGGGTCCAGAGTCTAGTCTGCCCTGAACCAGCCTAGTTTGATAGGAGAGAAAGATGAAACAGCCAAAAAGGCTTTTCAGATCTGTGGCAATTGTTCAAGGCTGGGACGTCTCAAGGAAAAAGCATGTGGAGATGTCTGACACCGAGCTCTAGGGAAGAGATCTGCCTTTTAGGTAATGCTGTGGGTCTCAGAAAGGAGAAGGCAGGGAGCCGGGAATGGGGCACACACCAGGGGTGTCATTTAGCAGGGGGCTCAAGACTCAGGTAACTTACCTTCCTCAGCAGGGAGCTCTATTCAGGGGGGGGAAAAGAAAAGGACAGATTTAGTAGGGGTTCAGCCTCATGTCCCCCACACTCAGATCTTGGCGGCTAAGAGCTCAGGCTATCAAAAGGGCATCTGAAGTTCAAGGTCACCCCGTAAAACCTCCCCAAACTCCAGATGGCAAAACTGTTTTCTTTAGTATCCTGCCCCTCCTGCAAGAAGCCAACAACTGCCCCACTCATCCATGCAGACCCCGGAGGAAGCAGTTCCCACTAGCGGGGTTGGGAGGGCAGCCATGCCTGCCTCTCCTCTGAGGGTTACTTACCATTGGGGCCGTATTTTTCCAGATGCCGCTTAACTTGGTCTGGGGTAAGGCCTGTGGTCTCGCTCACCCCAAAAAAGGACAAACATTCCTCTGTGGACTTGGAGTGTGCGGCCTCCATTGTGCTCCCTTCTTGGGGCCCAGGGGGCGATGTATTCCTTCTTAGGGGCCTCTCACTGGAGGGGGAACGTCTTCCGTGTGTCCACCTGCCTGTTGATCTGGGCTCCTTCCTTTTTCTCGCCTGCCCCCCCCCCAGATTCTTCCTCCTTCCACGAAGTTCTGACCCCAGTCCCACTTGCAGCAGCCGGCCACCCCCCCAGCCCCCAGCTGGTCCTTATGAGGGAGTGGGGGGGCCAGGCTCCCCCTTCCCCCAGATCAGGGATTGGCTGGCTGAGACCCCAGCAGGAGGGGTCAGAAGAGAGAGAGATTTCTGCTGACAGAGAAGAACAGTGGGCCTGCAGCCTGGGATGTCACTCATAAGGGTGGCCCCAGCCCCCGGGGGGGGGGGCAGGGAATAAAGCCATTTTTCTGTTATCTGCTATTGACCCTGCCCCCCAGGTGCCTCAACTTCCCCAGTTACATTAAATGCCCCACTCCAAGCTCACCCTAAGCACACCCCTCTGCCCTCAGGTCTCATGGCCCCTCAGGCCTCTCCTATCTTGACCATCCTGAGCCCCTTCCCCCTGTTGTGTGCAGAGGACAGAGGAAGTGCTCCAAAGGGATCAAAGGAGAGGGGAGAGCATCTTTGGGGGGCAGAGGAAGTGGCTCTAGAGAGATAAGGGGAAGTAGGGAAGGGAGGTGGTCAAGGGGACTGGGCAGAAGATGGTAACCTTACCCTAGGGAGGGGTTGCTGCCGCCATCAACAAGGGATTTAGTGTCCAGGCCCTGGCGAGCAAAGCCAGAACTGTCTGCGTCTCCTACACTCCCCCCCCGCCACGACCGCAGTAGCTCAGCCTCTGGGAACACAGCCTGTAGCTCCCCCTCGAAACTGGCAGGGAATCCCCCCTGAAGAAAATGGGACACCCAGGCAGTCAGGTAACCCAAGAGGCTACAGAATGTGCTGATGGCAGAGGGGGAGGGATAAGTGTTTCAGGGTGAGGCAGGGGAATGAGGATTTCCTCATCCCACACTGGCCTTTAATCCCAGAGGTGTAGGGGTCTCAGCCCTGATGCAACAGGTCCACAGAGGGAGTGAGGATCAGGCCTGGTGGTAGGAGGCCTGCCCCATGCCAGGGTGCCCGGCACAGGACCCCTGAAGCTGGATGAAGTAGACGCTCCAGAGAGGGAGGGAGGGATAGAGATGAAGAAAGGAGCACAGAACTGAAGTAGGAACAGAGGCGGCCCAGACTACGTCTGAGGAGAAGAGGGAAAAGAAACAGCAGGGTGCTGGCAGTGGCAGTCAGGTGGGCGTGGCCCCGGGGGCTGGGTGCAAAGCCACAAGTTGTTGCTGAAGGGCTGGTCTGGGTGTCAGCTTCCCTTGAAAAGCAGCTGCTCTGCACCACCCTTCCCGACCCCGGTTCACCACTGGGGCATTTTTTGGTTTCCACCAAGGCAACTGCTGGAGGAGCAGGCAAGGTACATAAGCCAGGATGCAAGCAGGGTGGAAACTGAGGCAGAGAAGTTTCCATGGGAGTCAGTGAGGGCCGGCAGCATTGCAGCCCTAGAGCACAGGTCCCACTTCTACCCAGGCCTCAGTTTCCCTGAAAAGAACCAATAAGCCCTTCCCACACCAGGGCTCCAGCACACAGACAACGATACCAGAAGCAGAGCCCGGAAGAACAAGAAGCCCCACTTATTTGGGGCCGGGGTGGCCAACACAAATAGGAAGAAATGAAGGACTGAGCCTCAGCTCCATCCTGCCTTCTGCCCAGACTGGGGGAAGGGTGAAATGAGGACAAGGTGTCCCTTCCCGCCCTCTCTTCACAGTTCCCACAAGCCCCTCCCCTGAAGTAGAGTCCTGCTGTGACCTGAGGTGGGAATATAGGGGGTCACATCCACGGGCATCTCCACCTGGCTCAGGACCCTCCATCTCTAGCCAGAGGCAGGCTGAGCAACCATGGAGGCTGGGGCCCTCGCTGGCTTCTCCCCAGCAGCAGCTGGAGGAACGACAGGAGCCACAGGGGCCACTGTCCTCCAGCAGCAGGAATGCCCAAACATGGAGAGGGGGAGTAGGGACGTGAAAGCTTCAAAGGAGTTGAGTGAGGGAAGAAGGCAGGCTTTACAGGACACTCCTGCCAAAGAGGCTCTTTGAGGTTATTCGTGTCTGCCTCTTCCAGCTTCCCAGATAGATAAATGAAGGCCAGAGAGAAAGCTACCAGTCCAGAGCTCCAGGGATACCTACCTCACCGCACTGTGACCTGCGGTGGAAAGGGAGCAGATGAGGCCATTCCAGACCACACCCCACTACACTAAGACTAAAGGTGTTCTTGTTCCTGAGTTCTGAGGTGGAGGAGAGGGAGTGGGCAGGTCGTGAAGGGCATGAAGACAGAGCCTGGCCCATCCCTGTCCACAAACACCTACAGGCATCTCATTGTCTCTTGGGCTCTTGTAACCAGGACATGGTAGTCTGGGGGTGTCTTTCTGCCCACCCCAGGATGGCAAGTCCCTGAAGGTGGCAGGGCATGGGGGAGGGGAGCACTGAACACCAGTTGCCATGGGATTAGAGGAGGATCAGACCTTCTCACTCTGAGGTGTTACCGGCCTCACTGGCCATTGGCTGTCTAACAGTCTCACTTGGAGAACACTGCACAGGTCTAAAGCTGCCCTCCACCCAACCTCCACAGCAGGCCAATTCAATCCCTATTCAAGGCCAAGATTTGGGGAGCCCCAGGGATGAGGTAAAACAAGAGCCAGCAGGCTTCCCCAACCAACCCCCACCCTAGATAGCCTATGAGCTCAGCTGTCTCCTGTCCATCTCCCCACAGAACCAACACAGGGCTCAGAATAGCAAGGTCATAAGCGTGGGTAGGGCTTCTTGGAGGTGGGGCACAGGCTGAGGGACAGAAGATCGACCACTCCACTTTCCCAGGGGAGGGGGGCGAGACAGTGGTGAGGTGGGAGGGAGGGAGGGTAACAGCAGTCTTCAGACCCTGCTTTCCCTCTAGCACCCCTGCCCCCACCTCTAAACTGGGATGCCAGGGCACCCGTGCTGGAGAGCATAGGTGCGGTGCTGAAAGATGTATTCAGGGCAGGGTCTATAGTAAAAACTGGGAGTTTGGTGGTGGCGGTAGTGGTTGTAAACCTCATGCCAACAGCCCAGACCTCAGGAAAGGGAACAAGTAGGGATGGGGAATGTATAGAAGCTACACCCGGACAACTGGAATTTGTGACTTTAGTTCTTAATTCTCTTCTTTTTTGGTTTTTTTGAGACAAGGTTTCACTGTGTTGCTGTCCTAGAATTCACTCTGTAGACCAGGCTGGCCTCGAACAGAGATTCACCTGCCTCTGTCTCCTAAGTGCTAGGTGTAAAGGTGTGCACCACCATTGCCCGGCTTGGAACTTGTGACTTTCAAGGAATGCCTTGAGACATGTATAAACTCAGAGACAAACATTTAGCCAAATCATGTCAGCAGTACCAACTAAGATGAAATTTCACATTTCACGGAGCACGCCAAGGCCCAGAGTCACTTGCCTTGCCCCCAGGTCCATACAGCAAATAAGAGGGCAGAGCCAGGACTGTCATCCAGGCTCTAACAAAGGCGCCAATTAGCCTTTGGGCCCTCTGCAGTCAGCCGTGGGCTGCTACAGTAAGTTCTTCCAGCTCGTGTGACTCCAGCGCCTCCTTCTACCTCCTTTCTTCCTAGGATGGGAGCTTTCACTCAAAAACTTGAGCATAGCAAAGGCCTCGGGTGAGCAGAAATCCATCTTTCACTGTCTCGCCCCATTAAAGAACAAGCCGGCAGGTGTGGCAGTGTGATCCATTCAGCTCCAGGTGGCTGAGGCAGGGGGATCACAAGTTCTGGTTACATAACGAGACACTGTCTTCAAAGAAACCTTCACCCCTAAAAGAAAACACGCTGGAACCCCCAAGAAGAACCGTTGAGCTCTGCAAACCAAGTGAACTAGAGAGATGTGGTTCCACAGGACTGGACCCGCGCCAGCTCTGCGAGCTCAGAAGACAGCCTTATCCACTTGACACAGATTTTGTTTTTTGGGTTTTTTTGTTTTGTTTTGGTTTTGGTTTTTCGAGATAGGGTTTCTCAGTAGCTTTGGAGCTTGTCCTGGAACTCATTCTATAGACCATTTTGTAGTTCTTGTACTCACTCTCTGCTTCCCGAGTGCTGGGATTAAAGGCATGCACCCCCACTGCCTGGCCACTGGAGACAATTTTATCCACCTGTCCCAGGTCCCACTCCAAACACTAGCCACAGCCATCATGATGGAACTAAGATAAACCCTTTATTTATTTATGCTTTTCCATTTTGTTTAAAACAACAACAACAACCTTAATATAACTGACAGCCCTTCCCCCTCACCCTTGCTTGGGTTGGGGGTTATTAGTGGGGAAATAGCCCCCAAGGATGGGGCTGACCATGAGAGCCCCCCAGGGAGGTAATGGAGCCCAAGCCCTAGGCCTCGGGGCAAGGGCACCTGTAGTGTAGTTAACTGGGGACTTAACAGGGCTCTTGAACCTCTACTTGTACCAACATATATGCCCTTGGATGACAAGGGTCAGGAAGCATGTGGGGAGGGGACTCCCACTTTCCTCAGTGTCCCTACCCAGCCCAGTCTCACAACTTAAGGCTGGGAGCAGGAAAATGGAGGGTAGGCAGGTATCTCACACAAAGGAGTACTGGTTATTAATGGCTCGGGGGTGGCCCCCTTCTTCTCCATTGCCCCCTAGTGGTAGCTGCTGGAGCTGCACCATTAGGGACACCCCCAAGTCCCCACCAGTGACAGCGCCACCCTGAGCCTCAGTGCCAGGCGCTATGGCCTCTTCCAATTCAGCCATGGGGACCAGCTCAGCCACGGGGACCAGCTCTTCCTGGACCCCTCCGCCGCTCGCTTTCTCTTTCTCTTGCCTCTCTTTGGCTGCTGCGGCTGTGGTGGCCGCCACTTCTGGCGCCCCCGACGCCTCTTCTGCCCCAGGATGTGGGGGATCTGTCCATGGAGGGGGTTCAGGGGGCTGGGTTGGGTCACGGGAGGTGTTCCGTTCTGGATAGGAATGGTAAGAAGACACATTGATTGTGGAAGGAAGTGAGTTCTTGTGGTGGCCTCCCCTTTGCTTGTCCTCCCCAAGGAGCCATGTGCTATCTCCCATATCCCATCTCCTGAGCAACCCCCCTCCATGGAAGATGGATCATGGGCGGCGGTGAGAGGACCACACTTACACACAGTCACTCGCTCCGAAGGGCAGGAGGGTGGAGGAGGCATCGGGGTAGCATCGGTCGCCCTCGCACACCCCTGCATGGCTCCCAGCCTGCTCCCGGCCTGGGGGGGAGGGGCAACGTGGGGATAGATGGGATGGTGGGGTGGGGGGAAAGTGAGAGATCAGACAGGGACATCAGACATCAAGGGAGGAAGGAGGGGGTACAGACCATGAATCCCCCAAAAGGTCAAAGACAGGCCAAGGAGGATGGGTAGAGGAGACAGACAATGATGGAGCGGGAGGATCCGATGGAATGGGAATGCACCACCCGACTCTACCACCCGTGGCCCCATGAGGAGCCTCTGCCTGCCTGCATCCTGTCAGCCTTCCATAGTCCCTGCAGGCCCCTGCCCAGGTACCTCGACTGCCCTGTTCCCCACTACCAGGGCCTCTCCTCCAACCCCCCACCCCGTCTTCCTGGCACACACACCTCACTTCTTGGGTGCACGGGCACCTCCTCCCCTGCAGACCTGCTCTGCTCACCCTGCTGCCGCTGGGAGGGCACATAGCTGACAAGGACAACATCACTGGAGCCTCCAGACTCCAGAGGGATGGGATGCACCCGGAAGTGCTCAAGCATATCGAAAATGGACTGGAACCACAGATGTTGGACCCGGCACTGACCCTCCTCATTCAGTGACAAACGCAGGTGCTGAGGGCAGGATGAACAAGTAAGGTGGGGGCTCCCGGGACAACGGCTCCTCCAGATCCACCCAGCACTGCCCCACAGAGTTCCCCAGGACCACTCACCTTGGCCTTGCCCTGGAAGTTGAAAGTGAGGACATATTCACCACGTCTTGTCTCACTCTGACGTACCAGGAAGACACCATGTGAGCCAGTGCCTCCTTCCAGCACTAATTGGGCAGCCTTGAGTCGAGAGAGCATGCCATGGAACCAAGGATATCCTGAGAGGGGCTGATCCCCCTCAGCTCCCTCGGACTCTCCCTGGAACAGGAATGACCCTGCAAGAGGACAGAGAGGGGAAACCAGCTGTCAGGTTTCTTCCTAACCTCGTTTTCCCCTTGAGACGCCTCCTCCCCAGCCAGGTCACTAGTTGCTCCTGGGTTTGACCCCTCCAGTTCCAATTCAGGACCACAAACCAAAGACAGGTACACATACACCTAATACCTGTGGCTGCTTCTGGAGTATCCAGAGGAGGGTAGGGGGTTGAGAGGGGATGAACTGTCCCTGCTGGGGGTCCCTCCTCAATGGGAATGCGAGGGGGCAATTCTGGAGGAAGCAGTTCCATAGAGTCGAAGTGGGAGGCAGCAATGGAGGCGGAGCTAGGGGAGAAGGACGCTGACGGCCGGTCGGAAAGGCCCCCATAAGCCCCTGAAAGAAAATAGAGGCAGCCCAACTTGAGAACGCCACAGGTTCCTCTCCTAGACGCCTGGGCTCCTACCATCTCCCCACTGGCTGTCCACTTGTGTGCCCAGCCCCCGCACACCTCTAGAGGACTGACCCTGATGGATTTTTACGATGGTTCTGACTTACACTGCTTGCACTGCTGAGAGACCATGGTTATTTCGAGGAGGTCCTAGAATCCAAATGTCCCTATGTCTTTTCTGAATCAACAGCTGAAAGATTATTGCAATGGTTGGTGGGGTGAGGGATAGAAGCCCTGAAAAATGTCCACGTTAGAAAGGAGCCCTCTAAGCAGACTAGGAAAGACTACCGATTTGAAGCCATCAAAAACTCTTGTCATGAGGTACACTCCTGTACCGAGCACTCAGAAGGCTGAGGTTGGAGGCTTGCAGGTCAGCCTAAAGCACACACAAGAGTTGGGAACACGCTTCCGTGACAGAGTGCTTGCCTACCAAGACCAAAGTCCTGGCTCAGTCATCACTGACAAAGGGGAAAATCCTCCTCTTTCCCATTAACCCCTTAGGCTGGATCAACTTAGTTTTTACTTTTACTCCCTGTGAGTTTTTTCCTTTAGTCACGTTAGCCTATGTACTTTTTCATGCATCTGGTGCTCCTGATGTCAGGGTTCAGCAAGAGCCCTGGCGTCCTTGAAGCCACTCTCTTCCCTCACCTCTGTGTAGCATCCTGTCTATTCTATCTCCTTGTTCTCTTCCTCCTGATTTCCCAAGATGCTCCTGGCATGGGCTGCTCAGAGGACACTAAGCAGACTCCCCATTTTGGAGACCGCTTTTTATTGGAAATAAGGTCTTACCAATTCCGCTACAGCGAACCCAAGGAGACCAAAGACCCCTTTGAAGTATCTGAGTTCTCCATCCACTCCAAAGCCTAGCATGCAGCTAGTGATATACTAGGACCTAACTGAACATCTGCCAAACCTCAGGCCTAGGAAAGCAGACATATCACCATATCGCTTAGAAAACAGGCATGTCAGGAACTAGGTTAGCATAGCCCATCTTTGTCAGAAACCTCAGGAAATCCATTTCCGCCCTGTGGTCTTAGCTACTTGCAATCTGATGTAAGGGCTATGGTAGCTCTAGCAATCCCTATCTATGAGAGCTCTTTTGCTGACTGAATGCAGCTTGTGTACCAGGCACTGTGAAGCTGAAACTCAAAACCAAGGGTCAGGAGAAAAGGGTAAAGTGGAAGCAGAGTCTAGAAGGTGAGTTAGGCCAGACAGATATATATCTTTCTGAATACATGAGTGTTACGTCAGACCAAAAGAAAAAGTGCCAAGGCCACTGACTTGCTGAGATGCACGACCAGACTCAAACAGGTGTCCACAAGGAACTCTGGAAGCCTGCAGAAGAAAACTCCTACTTCCAGACAGAGCGGCAGCCTGCAGGCTTACGGAAAAGTCAAAGGGCTGAGTGAAAGAGGCTGGAGAGGGGTCTGGTGGAGCCATGCACAGCGGTGACAGTAATGGGGCTAAATGGCCAGCAATGACGTAATAGCACATGGTATGCCCAGAGACAAGATACAAGCAGTCAATAGGCTGTCGGTAGAGCAGCTAGGAAGTAAGAACCTGGCCAAGTGGCTCTCGAAGGCTCTACCTTACCCTGCGACAGGCGGTCGTTACTCTCGCTGGCTCCCAGCAGCAGATCCTGGCTGGGCAGACTCTCTGAATGATTCAGGCAGGGCAACTCCAGGCTGTCTGTGTTATCCTTTGTGAGGAAGGAGGTCCCGGGGGCCAGGGGAAGGGTCATGGGACGGGGGCTGATAGCAGGGCAGGGTCTACAAAGACAGGGAAAGTGGTGCTGGGGAGAAAATCACCAGGAGAAAGACACAGGCTGCTCCCCTACCCACCTCCAGTTCCCCTCCAGCACAGAAGCAAGCTTCTTACCCAGGGCTTAGGCACTCCTGGATGTCAGACACCCAGGCCTTCACGTGAAGTGCATCAGTCGTCTCCAGAATGTACTCTGAAGGGCCTTCTACCTACAGGGCCAAGAGGTGGGGCTTCAGCTAGGGCAGTGGGTAGGAGACCTACAGGTCGTGTCCCACAGCCGCAGGCACAGACTCAAAGTCTGTCCTGACACATACTCATCCTGCTGCCAAAGACACTTGCCTAAATCTATCAAGAGCATTCTCTCAAGCACAAGCACTCTCTGGGGAGCAGAGCTTAGACTTACCTTAACCACAAACGTGTTCTCCCTGTCTGGCATCTCTAGGGCCGTGGCTGTGCGGACATCAGTGATAGTAGAACAGGGAATGCTGAGTCGGGGCCGGGAAGCCTAGGTGGGAAAGGGAATAAGAATCAGTCCTTTAGTGTGGCCAAGGTCAGCTGTCCCCCCCTCCCTTCATCCACCTTTCCTGCCTAGGAGAGGTGAAATAGTTAACACCCGATCCACCAAAGGCAACTGACTTGAGAGCCCACAGTTAGCGCTAAATCCAGGACGGCAATATTGAGTACATGGGCTTCCAACACCAAGGCTATCTACAGAGCCGCATGACCTCTTCAGCCACTGTCACTTCCAGCCACCCACTCTCCTGTGAGCTCACCTTGGGTGGTACAAAGAACTCCAAGCGACTTCCTCCTCCTCCTTCTCCTTCACTTCGGAGCAGTAGGCGACACTTCTGCCACTGAGGCTGCCCTCCTCCCCCTGAGGTCAGCCCAGCCGCCCCTCCTCCACGACCCACTCCTGCTGGGTCAGGAGCAGCTTCTTCGGCCCCCATGAAACTGAGCAACTCTTCTCTCTGTACCACTCCTGCTCCGTCTTTCAAGGCTCCCCCTCCACGGCTCAGTCTCAGCCTCTCAAAGCGGTGAGTCCATCTCTCCCCAGGGGATGTGCCATCACTAGCCAATCCCCTACCAACTGTTCCAGCACCACCAGAGGAGTTGGAGTTGCTGTTTCCACCTAGGACTGGAGGGCCTGATGTGGTCTCCAGAGGCCCAGTTGGGGAGGAAGAGTCAACGGCCCCCCGCCACTGCAGGATGCCTCGTACAGAGCCTCTGACTGAGCGACCCACTGAACGAAGGGAAAAGCGTTTCTTGAGTTTCGGCTTTGAGGACGTTGTAGAGGAGGAAGAGACTGAGGAAGGAAGGGGGCCAGCTAGGTCCTCCGAAGATCGAGATGGGCCCAACACAGCCAAGGGCCCACCCACCCTGCAGCTTTCAAGGGACAAGTCATGCGGTGGTGCAGTCTCCACACCAGGGCTCAGTGGGGCCAGGACAGGTGGGGAGAGTGAGCCCGAGGCCCGGGCCACCTCAGCTTCGAAGTGCTGCAGGAATAGCTCAGCAAAACGGCCAGAAAAGGCAGCTTCTGCTCCAGGCTCTGCATACTGTGGGTGGGAGGCCAGGTAGAGGCGAAAACGGCGGGCGAGATCCAGGGCAGCGGCCCTCGCATGGGACTCACAGAACTCTTGCCAACTTGGGGGAGGGGGTGGTGGCAGCGCTGGCGGAGAAGGGAAGGCCCCATCCTCCGGGGAAGGGGCACCATTCATGATGGGCCCCAGGAGGAGGACAACGGCAGCCTGTGAGGGGGGGCAGCAAAGGAGAAAGTGGCCAGAAGACACGGGGTGAACGGCAACAGCTGTAGAAGGAAGGAAAAAGCATATATATCGAGTCACTGCAGAGGTGAGATTGGGGGGTGTCCTCCCACCTAGATTCCTCAGGGGCAACGGAAGAAGAGAACTAAACTGCTTTGCCCTCGTCAAGATCCACACCCCACACTCCAGGGATAAGGGATGCCCAGCCCAATGTCCACCCTGCATCTTTCCTGCTGCCTTTGCTACTACTCCCTCTGCTGTGGAATCCAGGAAAGAGAGGACCTTACCTTATCACCACTGTCCCTGCTCAAGCAAAGCCTTCCCTAACTACCACACACTTTCCATATGCCACTCCGGCGTGTTCCACAAGGTCATTTTACCATTCCCTGGAAAACTCAATAACCTTCTTTGGATGAGGAAACAGAGACGTCAAACAAATTCCAGAATTCAGAGTCTACTGTGTTTTCCACTGCATAGGTCTAGTCTCCAGGAGCTGGCTGGACCAGCCTCAACCACAGCTCCTACTGCTCTGTTCTCAGGGGGGCAATGGGGTGCAGGGATTACAGAGCTAGAAGCCTTGCTTCCTAGGTCCAATGACTGTCTTCGAAGCTTATCCTACAACCTAGCACTTAAGCCCTGTACGGAGCTTCGGACTGTCTAAAGACCAACCTCTGGGTTACCCCCTTTAGTCTAGGGCTACCTGGCAGGAGCACTAGAGAAAAAGAGATGGTGTGTTGGTTGAGGGCAAGTCTTTACTGGCCGCATAAGTAAAACATCACAAGGAGCTGGGGCTCAAGACTTTCTCTCCCTGGGGAATATGCCCTAAAGCCTGTGAGACTTGGTGAAGCCCAGCTCAGCCCACCTGTTAGCTGTGTGCGCCCAGCTTCTGCATGTGTGAAACACAACTAGTAATCTCTACCTGCTACAGCTGTCAGGAGACATGAAATGACAGGGTACATGTCTGTGCTCGACACAAAGTAAGCACACAAGACACGACTGTCCTCTTCACAATGTCTATGGGGGTGAACAGTATTATATGGGTCCCGCTGGCTCTACGAGAAACTAGAGGGGACAGCTTCTGATGGTGTCACAACTCAGTCACCACGAAAAAGTGGCAGAGATAGGCATGAAATTTACAACCAATAGCTCTTTGGTGAGTGGTCCTGCCCAGGACAGCTCAGGAAAAGTCTCCTCAAACTACCAGTGATGTCCGTCTCCTCATCAAACCCACAACCAAGGCTGTAAGTCAGAGACCCTCCCCCTCCTTCCTCCTTGGCCTAAGCCCTACACACTCCGATGGCCCCAACCACAGGGAAAACTCCAAACCAGGGAGAAGCTGCCAGGAGATGCGGGAGTTACAGAGCACAGGGGAACCGGGCCAAGAGGTGCAGGCACAGCAGAGACAGTCCCCAGCCAGAGGCCACCTCGGCTCACACAGGCCCACCCAGCCCTCGGCACCACTGGCCGACCCAGCCCCCTTCAGGCCCGCTGACCCTGCGGTTCCTGGACTGGTGACTCAGTTTCTCTTCTGCCAAGAAGGCTCAGTCACAATTTCCCGGTGCACCTGCCTCTTGGCTTAGTTCTGACATTCCAGAAGGGCGGGGGTAGCGGAGGGTGCAGGCTGCGTTCCACGTTTGGACCCTCCAGGCCCCGTGGTCAATCACTCAGACCCGATCCTAATCGCTGGACACCCTCCACATACCCCGAGACCGGAGACTCCGGGGGTCCAGCCCTATCTGCTGCCCTCTCCGGAGCCAAGCACCCCTCCAGCTCCGAGCCCCCACGCCCACCCCCGCCCAGGAGCCTCAGGCACCAGGGTCGAGTCCCGAAGAGAATAGAGACATTTTAATGGGGGGGGTTCCGGTTCCGGTCCCACCTGCATCTCGGTCCCCGCGCTCAGCTCCGCCGGCGGCGGCGGCGGTGGCGGCGGCAGCGGCGGCGGCCGCAGCTCCCGCTCCCTGTGCCCCCCGCCTCCGCGACGAGCTCTCAGCACGCGCTTCTGCGCAGGCGCCGGGACGGGTTTTCCCGACGCGGAAGGAAGCGACCATAGAGAAGAGCAGAGAGAGAGGGAGGTCACCTACGTACTCACTTCCGCCATCGTTCTCGGCGCAGAACTTTGAGGAGCTAGCCTGACGCGGGTCTCACCGAACTCCGTGGCCTCTGCAGTTGTAACTAAAAGAGATCACTGAGACAACTGTGGGAAGGAGTTGGTCCCGGTCGGGCATCCTCCGAAGCAAATTCGAGGCAAAGGCGAGAAGGCAACCATAGAGAAGGCACCTGAGCGGAGAGAGTAGCCGCCCAGTACGGGGAATCAGCGAGATGATAAAGCTCTTTGAAGAGCTGGCTGCAGCCTAGAGCGCCTGGCCCTGCACTGAGGGGGACACCGACACCGCCCCCAGGGAGTTGGGCGACCGAAGAACCGGTGACCTTGGGAAGCCGAAAGAGCGGGTGAAACCTGAACTTACGACCTTGGCTTTTCAGAGGAAAGGGACGAGGTGGTCCAGAAGGGCTCCACTTTAGGTAGGACCTAAAGATGGGGCGGCAATAGCGAGGTCAGTTTCGGACATGCTTGGGGGACATCAGGAGGTACGTGGACATAGAACTTGAAGATCAAGCGACTCTTCAAGTTACAGGGATGAAGACCAGACGGTACAAAACGCTGTTGAAACCTTGCGCACAAATACTCTCTAGCAATCCAGGCTCGCGTTGATCCAGCTTCACTACGGTTTAAGCAATCGAAAAAGCCAGAGTAAATTGCGATCGTTGACCGGGGCCAAAAGATACCGCTCATCTGTAACTCACCGTCTGTGATTGTACTTTTCTCATGCATTTGTCTTCACGCACAGACCAGGTCTTGTCTCTTGGTGGCAAGATAGCTTTTTGTCCGTATTCAAATAAGTCCTGATAGCTTAGTAACTTAGTTTAAGGAGCATCCCTCATTTCTGAGATCTCCGATAAAATTTCCAGAACCAGGCTAGTGAGATAGATGACTCGGCGGATAAAAGTGCTTCTGTTTGCTCTGCAAGCCTGATGACCAGAGTTCCATCCCCAGAACACACTGTAGAAAGAGAAAGGACGCTGGAAAGGTGTCTTCTGATCTCCAGCATGCCTTACATGCTTGTGTGTCGTCGTCCGCTCCCCCCCATATACACATACACACAATAGTAATAATAAAATTTAAATAAATTACAGGGCTGGGAAGAGAGCTAAATGATTAAGAGCACTGGCTGCTCTTGCAGAAAACCCAGGTTCAAGCCCCAACACCCACATGGTGGTTCAGAACTGTTAACTCCAGTTCCAGGGAATCCATGCCCTCTTCCGACCTCCACAGGGATACACAGGCAGGCAAAACACACAGCTAAAATAAATAAATAATATTAATTTTAAA